>NC_141685.1:461490857-462735857 GCF_964263255.1 Lissotriton vulgaris | reverse complement strand
ACAGAGGGAGATAGACAGACAGACAGACAGAGGGAGATAGACAGACAGACAAAGGGAGAGAGAGGGAGGGAGCCAGAGGGAGAGAGAGGGAGGGAGGGAGACAGACAAAGTGAGAGACAGAGGAAGGGAGACAGAGGGCAACAGACAGAGGGTGGGAGACAGAGGAAGCAAGACAGACAGAGAGAGACAGAGGGAGGTAGACAGACAGAGAAAGACAGACAGAGAAAGACAGAGGGAGAGAGAGGGGGAGGGAGACAGTTACAGAAAGAGAGAGGGAGACAGACAAGAGTGAGTGAGAACCCTCCCCCAGCATCACCCTTAGGTAGTTTGGGCTCGCTACGCTACGTTCTCTCGCTACACTGCCTTACTGTGTCCCAAAATTATGCACCTCCAAAAAGTGTGTCCCCAACATAAAAAGTTTGGAAAGCTGTGACTTACTTACACAGCTGCTAACTAGCACAGCTTTAGAACACCCAAAAAATGCCTCTCACTGGTTTCAGTCGACCTCCTCGAAAAACCCGGACATGAGCCAAATTGCCAAAATATGCCGGGACAGGGGGTGTAAACCTGAGACTGAGACCAGGACGTCTGGTCACCCTACCATCAGCGCCAAGACACCTCCGGGTATTCGTGCGCTCATTACATTTTATTAACATAACAGAACATCAGCAGTCTAAAAATGAGTAAAATGCGCATCTATTAGATAAACAATCCTTGATCATCAGATGTGGAGGTTGCATTTCTTTATGAATACGTGGAAGATAACCTATTTCCACATTTTGATCTAATTATGTTCTGGTTAGAAAAGTGATCATCCCCTTCCACGATCCTCATGTGAGAGAAGCTGGTTATGATGTGGAAGACTGAATATTCTGGTATGGAAATAGCAATGACACAATATCAAACCGAAATATCGGAAGGTAAGTAAGAATTAATTTTATAAACCTAACTCCACATATATGTACCTTGATGAAATGTACGTCTTCGAGGTACATAAATGTAGAGTTAGGAATAATAAATCATTTTTTTAATGTGCTTACCTTTCGACATTTTGGTCTTTAAGATTTAACCCACAATATTCTTCTATCATGACATTTCTGTGTTGGATATTCAGTAGTAAAATCAGCGATGTCACATACAGGATAACTTGAGAGGGGGCAAGCGCTTAGAGTTCCCTACCATTACATAAATTGTTACATTTCTGTCTCCATAGGAGGCGGGCTTACCAATGGGAGTTTGGGATATGTCACTAAAGCCTTTGCTGCAACATCTCTTGCAAGGAGGGGCTTAAAGGGGGGCTCAAAATGGAACCTGAAAGTGAGAAGCAAGCCTCTTGCCTTTAGTATAAGCACGCCCCTTTTTTATTTGTCTAAATTGTGATCTATTCACATACAATTTTCATTGATGTTAATATGGCTTATTGAAAATAGCTCACTTTATTTCATAGATCAGGTGTCTCCAACCAGTCTATGGATAGCTTACAGACCACAGAGTAGCTACAGAGTAGCTGGAAACCTTGAGGTCATTTTTTAATAAGCACAGGATCACATTTTCTTTTTAAAGTTAAGGGAAGGCTGTGTTTATTTTACATTGTTATCAGCAGGCTTCAGATAGCAAAGTCTGATAACGAGCAGTGCTCAGTCAGATTTATGACCCAGGCTGGGGCACAGAGGTGAAGAAAATGTAAACAAAGAGTTTTATGAAATTCATATAAAGTCAACTCTTCAGGTTTTTTCTCCTATTTCAGAGTGTTGCCTTTACACACAGTATGCATCCTGCTCCCAGTGGCTGGCACACAGGGCCAGATTTATAAAATGGGCGAAATTGAAAGTGCAGAAAAATGTTCCGTATTATGAGCGTTTTTGGAGAACATTTTCTGCACTTTAAATTTCTCCCAATTAGAAAAAAATGTCTGTATGTTTGTGTTAAACATGTAACGGTGCCACATATGATGAAAGGTACGTCCTATGCCACAAGTACATAAAGCACAGGCTCTCACTCTCCCATACACATATATCCCATTCATATGCCAACATGTTCATAAATCCCCAAATACCACACTCTCACTGACACACTTGGCAGCTCTGTCATAGTGCTGCTAGTCAAAGTATTTTGTTCAAATCATAGTACCTGGCTCTATGGACATTAGGCTTAAAGTCAATGAAACTGGGCGTGTGGGTGTCGGGTGACAATTCATGAGTTGCTTAGCCTTTAGTAGCTCGCAATGTGATTCACTGAGAAGTAACTCCTACTACAGAAAAGGATGGAGAGCCCTGTCATAGATTACTGCAAGGACAGAAATGTTTCCATGAAACCCATGCAGTTAATCCAAGTGCCAAAAACATACTATTATGGTTGATGGTTAAAACACTGATAAGGCCGGTCAGACTTCATATCTGTTCACTGTTTGATGTGTTTTCCAAAACCAAGACACTTTCAAAAAACAACCCTTTCTGTCAACAGTGACAGGTGATGTAGGTGAGGGACACATTTCTTAACAACACGGTGTATCAAATGCTGCTGTGCTGCTGCTCTGCACAGTAAGTATACAAAAAGTGATGGATGGAAGTCTTGAATTAATCTCAGCAACGGGCTATTGCTCTGGCCCATATCCTAGTCCTTGATTATTTTGCACACCATGTCACCTCAGTTTGGACCCAGCCATATGCAAATCAGTCTTGAACCTCCTCCAATGGGAACAAGCCAACATGAACTGGGAGGCCAAGTCCTCTCTGAACTGGAACACAAACAACCCAGGACTGGTTTTGCCATAGTTAGGGTTCATTGACAGGGTATAGCTCAGTTCCAGTGACACAATTTGTCAGAATCCCACTTCTGGGTATACCAGTCCCACTTAGGGCTACACGCTACACTAAAGTATACAAAAAGTGATGGTTGGAATGCTTGAATTAATCACAGCCACTGGCAATTACATGGTGCCGCATTCTAGTATATCAATAGTTTGCACATCATGCCACCTCAATTTGGATCCAGCCGTATGCAAATCCTTCTTGATCCTGGTCCAGTAGGAACTCACTAGCCCGAAGTGCCAGGACAGGTCTTCTCTGAACCGGAACACACGGAGCCCAGAAACCACTTTCAGAACACGGCTTTCTGACCAGTGATGTCACTTCACTTGTAAGAAAGTCCAAATACTTCTTGAAGTATACCAACTAAGACTCACCCATTCAAGAGAGGCATAGTCAAGAGAAGTAGTGAAGCATGCTCGATCTTGCTTCCATAAATATATAGGTAAACCTAGTGTTAATTTCTCAGCCCGAACTGTTCCCAGTCGTGGGACCCTTGTTCACTGTGCCACAGGATTCAAGCCAGCCTGGATGATGAGGGGTGGTACCCCAAAACTGGTCCCAGGATACTTCTTTCCAGTCCAGGGAGGACCTTGCCTGGCAGTTCGGCTGGACTGTACCCATGGGCTACAGGGTCAAGACTGATTTACATATAGCTGTGTCCAAACCTGGGTGACAGGGTGAGCAAAAGAACACTGGATTTATCCCAGATCTCGTGATTGGAGGTGAGTCTTTGAGACTTTCAGCATGCGTCCATCATCTTGTTGTGTTTACTATGTTCGCCCTAAGTGGCCAAGTGTAATCCTGAAGTTGGGTTCCTTGCTTGCTGTGCCACTGAATTCAAGCTAGCCAGGCTAATGAAGGGTGATACCCCAAAACCAGTCCCAGAATGCTTGTTTCTGGTCCAGGGAGGACCTGGCCTGACAGTTCGGGTGGACTGTTCCCGTTGGGAGCAGGATCAAGACCAATTTGCATATGGCTGGGTCCAAACTGGGGAGGCATAGTGAGCAATAGAACGTTGGATTTAACCCAGATCTCTTGACTGGGGGTGAGTGTTTGAAGTTTTAACACTCCATCCATCATCTTGTTGTGTTGGGCATTAGTATGTACCATTTAGAAAACATCAACCATAGTTTGACAAATCCAAAACAATAGTTGTAGGTGGATGTGTAATATTTCTTTGTCCTCACTATTTGGCCCCTCTACAGTGCACAACCCCAACATTTAAAAAAGAGAAGTTCAGTAGTGACCTCAAGAAATAATTTGATATGCCACAATTTCCAGCCATGCCCTATCTTTGTTAGTTCTCTGCTGTTTCAAAAATGTAATCATCCTACTAGAAACATTTTGTGCATATCTATTTTAGAAATCATTCCATTCTGAAGAACGGAACCACAACACTTGGATGCCTATTATTAATGTGTTTTAAATATACAAAAAGTAATGTATGGAATTAAATTGAATTCTCTTTTAAGATCAATGTACACTAATTTTTAAATACATTAAAAAAATATTTGATCATAACTTACTTTTTTTGTTATATCATTTTTTAACATTAAATGACAATTACATAAAAAAAGTCAATATGAATGAATTTCTTTTACAAACATTTTCTTTGGGGTTCCATTTTATTTCCCTGCCATCATTATTTTCTAAGAGTGGATGTTGCAGTACCAGTTGTTTGCCTTGTGTGGTGCTGGACTTAGGGGTCAATTAGGATGGCAGACATCCTGTCGGGGGATGGGACCGTTCGCCACAGGGGTGGAGGTCCCGTGCCTCGAATTAGGATGCACCCGCCACAGTGGCGGGTGCCTCCCGCATTTTTAATATTGCGGTGTTGTGCGTTTCAAAGCACAACATGACAGGCACCGCGCGGTGCCTGCCATGTTGTATTTTGAAACGCAGAGGGGTACCATAGGTACCCCCCATGTGCAACCCCACCCCCTTCACCCTGGGGCCCTCAACGGGCCCCCGAAGCAAAGACCATATGCCTTTTCGTGGCGGCAATGAGGCATTGCCCACAGCACATCCTAATAGGGCTGGCAGTGTCTGATAGACACCGCCACCATATTAGACCCTTTCCTCGCGACCGCGGCGGAAAAGCGGCAGACGGTCTTCCCGTCCGCCGCAGTCCCCACGCCATAGTAATATGGCGGGGGGGAAATAGGTGGTGGACGGACACGGATGGCGGACAGATCGCCACCGCCTGCTTGGCGGTGGCGATCTGTCCGCCATCCTAATCGACCCCTAAGTCCTGAACTGATCTAAAGTCTCCTTACTACTGTTTTGTGTGCTTTTTGCTGTAGTAACTTTAGAAGTGCAGTTTGTAAATAGCAATGGGCTTAATCTGTTGTGGGCAGGTTTCTGCCTCTCCCAAAAGCCCTCCATAGCCGTACCTAAACCCCTCCTTACTCCACCCTAAACCCCTCCCTTTTGTAGTACACACTCTCTATTTCCACCCTGTTCCTTCCCACATTTACTACTAAGGGCCCGATTTCGATGCGGTTTGGAAATCTTCTTGACCTAATCGGTTTGGGAATGGCTTCCGACCGCCTCGGATCGGGAAAGTCCAACCGACCGATTACGATGCATCTGGATGCTTCCAGATACAATTTGGTGAAATTCCCGTTGACTTCAATGGGTGCCTATGTTCCGACTGAATGCATATGCTCCCATTGAAGAAAGAGGTGGCTGGGGAAAATCGGGCACCCTGTGGCAGGCACTCCGGGGTGCCTGCCATACTGTGCATGGCTGGTAAGGGTGGACCCATGGGTACCCCTACGGGCCCGATTGGGATGGCTACGGGTGCAGGGGGGCCCGCTATGGGCCTCCAAAGTCTGATTCCGACTGCCGATTCGAGTCGGACGGAACGATTCGTAAAGGCTGTCCGAATCCACCATCGTAATCGGTCAATCGGAAACGGGGCCTGTAGAGGCGCACAATTCTGCTCCGTATGATTCAGTCATTCCGAATGCCATAGGGGCCAGAGTGGGATAAACCTAACGCCTAACTCGCATCGTAATCAGTCGGTCCGAAACCTTTCCGATTTGGTCGGAAAGATAGATTCCCGATCCGATTCGGACAGAGCAAATGCCGTTAGGAGGCCTTCCAAACTGCATAGAAACCGGGCCCTATGTAGTAAACGTACATGTGTGAGGATCTCCTCACAGAAAACATAGGAGAAATGGACATGGAGATTTTCACCTATAGGTTTGCGAATCACATTTTGTATGAAGCACATAGTACTACTGTAGTACTACTTTAAATACCATAAAAGGCATTTTGTAAATCAGCCCCTATATTTTGGCACACAGCTTAGGACAAAGACCTAAGGGCCAGCTACACAAAGTACTGAAGTATAAGGATCGCACAATAATGCAACTGTTAAACACCAATTCATAGTAGAATAACTTAGTGGGCTAATGCAACTTCTGCCTCAACCACAAAAAATGCCTCAATCAGAGGAAACGACAAATACAATTAGTCAAATACTCAGTGTAAATTGTGATGCACTGAAACAGCATGGAATGTCCAAGATCACAAAATTAAAAGAAATGCTGTGGTGGTTGCTCGTCCAAATCACAGTACTTAATCAAGAAGTTAAACTGAAAGTGAAAGTAATAGTTCCGCTAGACTTTACCCCCAAATACAGCTTTTTTCATATACAATGGGGTAAGACGAGTGGAACAGAGTTACCAAAGTTGCATCACTTCTGATGCCAGTGGTTTATGAAGGTAATGGGACTCTAATGGGACACTATCGGGATGATTATGATGTTCGGCGGAATTGTCTCGGTCATGGGACCGACCAATACCTGGTCAGCGGTCCCGACCAACTACTTAGCATGCAACTGAATAGTGTTCGGTCGCATGTATACCAGCCAGAATGCATGCTCCCATTGTAAAATAGTAAGTGCATTTCACCCCTGCATCTCGTGCGGTGCAGGGATCAACAGGGGGTCACCTATCGGAGACTGAGAACACAAGGGGGCCCTTCTGGGGGCCCAAAAGTCGAGTTCCAACAGCTTTTCTGTGTCAAAAGGCCAGCAACGGATAGCTGCCGAAACTCGACATTATAAACCAAGGGGTGGAAAGAGCCGCCCTAGGGAATACTGGCTGCATTCCAACTGGCGGACGGGCTCTCTGAGGCCATTAGAAGCCAGTTGGAATGACCGCTATGATTCCTTTGCGACCGCCTCCATCGTAATGAGGCCGTCGGAAGGGAATCCGACAGGCATATTACGATGCAGAAAGGCTCCGACTATTGGTCGGAGCCGTTTCCAACCGCATAGTAATCAGGCTCTATGTGTGCAGATGGTGTCACTGATGTAAATCATTTTACTAAAAAACATAACTGCACAAGCTGTAATATGTATGGCTGTCAGGCTGTACACACATGTACAATTTACGTGGCACCACAAACAAGCAGCAATATGTAAGACTGAAGATAAATGATATTGTATAACAATAATATATATGATTTGCAAGCTATGCCACAATCTACAATGATTTGGGTTGAACATTGTGTCCTTTTAACCCCTCCCATGCTCATGACGAGCTTAGCACATCATAGCGGCTCCAACGCTCGCACGCGGAGCTAATTCCACCGCTGTGCTGAGCGTTCCAAAGAAACGGGTGTGGCCGTGACGAGCTCAGCTGGTCATAAGCACACAGCCACCGTGGCTCATGACGAGCTGAGCTTGTCACGAGCACCAGGGCGCTGTGCGGGCCCCCTGCCCCCCAGCACAGCAGGGGAATTACCCCAGCGGCCAAGGGGTTAAATGGAAATAGGTTGTTCAAAATGGTGTAATAAAAACTACTTAAACCTTTGTTCTAACACACTGCAGTATTAAGAGACATAGCATCTCATTCGGGCTTCTCAATCTTCTGATATATTTAGAAATACTTGTAAGATATTTTTCTTAAGGAAGGCATTTGTTTTTGCTTAGACGTGTTAGAAAAATGTTTGTACAATGTTGCTTTCTGTTTCACGCCACCATACTCCAGCAAGTGAGTGGCTAGTTTCACTTTACAAAAATACTTAGCAGTCAAAGTAAACATATATCCCCATGTTAAAGGAATTATCGGCAGTTTAAGGTTTCCTGACATTTATTCCCACACATAGTAAATACTGAAATATCAAGGCTACTTTAATGCTCATTCTTGCTCATTGTACAATTATCTGGGAGTGCTGCAGCACCTCTAGCACCCCTAATTCCATTGCCACTGCTTATAGAAAAATGAATATCCCTTCTGATTCTTCAGTTTCTAGATTGCAGTGCATGGGGTTTACTGTCAAGACTTGAACATAGAAAGAGAGGTTTAACTTTAAGTTGAAGTGACACCCTGGAAAAATATTGCTGGAAACACGGCTGGATTGAATTAGGGTCCCATGAGAAATATGCATATGTGCGACAAGTTTTCAAAATGTTTATGGCCTGGTTCTAGACGTCACTGATGGTCAATTCCTTCCCAGAAAGTAACTGAATTGAGTCAAGAATGTTTTACAAACTTTACAAAGTGTTAAAGGATAATAGCAGGGAATACAATATGGTTCTGTGTAGGTTTTAGAAAATAGCTAGATTGTCTGGTCCCACTGTATGTACTGCCATTCTAATTATATCCCAATAATGACCAACAAGTGAGAATTGGAGCCTTGGTTCGTCCTCCTCAACAGTATCAGAGGGTCCTCAGTGCTCTCCCTATCTTGTCTTCTTTTCAACATATACATGCACACTCTAGCTCAGCACCTATGCCAATGCAGGATGAACCTCCAGATGTATGCTGGTGATACTTAACCGCATCGCTGCTGCGGTGATTTTTGCGCTGTGCTGCAAATTACCATTTTGCTGGTGTCATGACGAGCTCAGCTCGTCATCAGCACACGACACTCGTGGGTGATGACGAGCTGAGCTCGTCATCAGCATCGAAAGGGTTAAAGCCATTCCCAGCTGGATAATGAGCCAGTGTACTAAGATCCATCATAATTCACTTGAACCACATGTTAATATGAAGCAGACTTTCTATGCTTAAACGGTGCAAAAACTAACGTCAAGCCAATAAGAGGGTAAATATAGGTCCAATTACCATTTCTCTGACCCTCTAGCTGAGATCCAAAATCTACAACCATTGCAAAGTCGGGAATTATGAATCAGTTTTTTTACTGTAAGCTTTCTTCCATCCCACAAGTGAACACAGCGACAAAGAGCATCAATGTTCAGGTTTGCCTGCTTTGTTTGCCAGCTGCCCCCACGCCTCCAACCGGACTACCAAGCTGAGCTGAAGAGAGCCATAGTGATGACATAGTTACCCCCTTAAGATGGCTATTGAAATTGAGGCCCTCATTTTAGAGACACCCTTGGCCCCTATAGCAAATACCAATCTGGTTACCAACTCTCAAGGACGAAGGTTGAGATGGGAGGTTATTACTCCGGCCGACTTTCGTGGTACCCTATATGACAGTAACAGCGAAGATTTTAGTCTCTGCTCAGATCCAGATGTGGAATCTATAGAAATTCTAGACGCCTTTGACCGTATTACAAACCAAATAGCTGTTAATTTAACTCGGCGAGGCAAAGAACGGCCCAAGAAGTTTAAAAACTGGCTTGACCAATTGTGCATTACCTCACACAATGCTCTAATGTTGGTCCAGAAAGCCCCTGTAAGGGACCTAACCAATATTGATGAAGCCAGGAGGACCTATAAAAAAGCAATTAATTCACAGAAAACTGAGCTTAAAGAGAAGGCATGGGAGGATTTAAGTCAAGCTAGTACCCTGAAAAGTAGTGCCCACTTCTGGGAGGTCATAAATAGCCCAGTCTTTGATGAGGCAGACAATACCAACAAGGACTGCCTCATCGCCCCAGAAAGATGGGTGGAACATTTCAGTAACTTATACTCTGTGAGCACGCAACCATTGTCTACTGGGGACAGGGTCCTTAACCATGCATCTAAAATTATTTTTTAGGAGGAGGAAGTTATGGACGCAATCCTATCGACCTCTAAAGGGAAAGCGCCGGGCCCGGACGGGGTCTTGGCGGACGTGTACAAGGCTGATCCAAGTTTGTGGGCAAAGATTTTAACTAGCGTTTTTAATGCTTCTACCAACGCGGGTTTCCCAAGAACATGGGGCAAAGCAGTCATAGTCCCTATATTTAAAAAGGGCTCAAGAGAAGATCCGTCTTGTTATAGGCCAATCTCACTCTTGGACTCTGCTGCAAAAATAATGGGGAAAGACGTTTTAGCACGGTTGACAGAATGGCTGGATAATAATGACATTGTCTCTGATCTGCAGTATGGTTTCAGGCAGGGGAAAAGTACGGTGGGTCAATGCCTGAATTTACATTTAGTCATAGGAAAATATACGGTTGCGAGGCAGGGAGACATTCACCTAGCCTTTATAGACCTTTCAAGCGCTTTCGACCTTGTAAATAGGCAAAAGTTATGGGCCTCTCTTTCCGATATTGGGCTCGATCCCACTTTGATATCTTTCCTGGCTGAAATACATGAGAATAACACTGCTGCAGTACGCTACAATGAAAATGGGAGCCTTACCAAAGCATGGCCCTTTAAATGTGGAGTAAGGCAAGGGTGTATCCTTGCCCCTCTGCTGTTTTCACTTTACATTAACAATTTGGGTGATGCATTAACAACAGTTTGTGAAGACATCCCAAGGGTGGGCTCCAAAAGAATTCCAGCACTGCTATATGCCGATGACGCCGTCTTTGCGGCTAGAACAGCAAGAGGACTGCAATTACTTTTAGATCGTTTTATAAGTTTTATGGACTCTCTTGATCTCATAACTAATTTTAAGAAGTCAGACTCAATGACGATAGGTGGAAAGAAGGCAAAAAAGGCAAGTTTCTTTTGTAAAGCCTTGGAATTGACCAAAGTCCCGACATTTCCATATCTAGGGATAGTATTTGATCACAAAAGGTCATGGGTGGAGCAGCGAACCTTAAAAAAGAACAGCCTAGGAAGGTCTACAGGGGCTGTTCTGGGATTCGCTAAGGGAATAGGTTCCAAGCCTCTCCGAGCCCTTATGGAAATTTACAAAGCGGAGTGTGTCCCCATGGCTCTATATGGGAGCGAGGTATGGGGCTACACTGACGATAGAGAAATACAAGTAGCAGAAAATATTTTTCTACGGAAATTATTGTTGCTCCCAGTGTCTGCTGCTAGTTTTAATGTACATGAGGACTTAGGAGTTGGCTACATTCAAGATCAGATTGTTGTGGCACCCTTATTAGGCTGGTTAAGAATTTGGGCCCAGAAACCGCCTAATTTGAATCAAGACATAATTCAAGATTGTATGTCCCTTGATAGAGCCTCGGATATTCCTTGGCTCAGATATGTTAAAACTCAAATGGCCATTTTAGGCAGCCCAGACCTGTTCACAAACCCGAGGGCGTTGAGTAAGGTGGCCATTAAAGCCATCAAGCTCCAGTTCCTAAACAGGTCCATGTTAACGAGGGAACAAGATGAGCTGGTCATACCCTCAGTTAGAAGTTTTGTAATTCTGAGTTCGGGGAGAGGAATTGAGCCGTACTTAACATATATAAACAAACCATTTCATTTGTTTGTATTGATAAGATTTAAGTACAATATGCTTCCATGGCTACTCTCTTTCCCAAAGGGCTTTTCGAAGGAGAGGGCCCTTGGCCATGCCCCCATAGACAACTTTTCAGACCAGAACACCTTACATTTGATTTTCTTTTGTGATTTGTATGTTACTATACGCAGGAAATTCATATTGCCATTGTTAAAGGGCTGTAACTTTGAACAGGTCAGGCCAGCTCTGACATATCTGTAATGTCTGAGGTCCCCGATGGTATGTTTTGGAGTGGCTAGTTATATCACAGGGGCAATCAGACGAAGAAACAAGATGTAGTTATTATGACATGAGCCCTCTATTTCTGCACATGTAGCGACTTCACGATTAAGGAGCATTTATTGACATGAATTTTTATTGTTATGTAGTTTTTTAAAAAATGATAAACTCTGTGGGTGACAATCTTTTTAATCTATTTATTGAATGTCAGGTATTGTGTTTGTAAGGGACAAGTTACTTAAATGGTCTTCTCTTAATAATCACGAAACATATATGTTGGTATTAATTGTATCTTATATATATAGTGACTACTATTATGACCTTTTTGTGGAATTGTGCTTTGATGGTTTTAAAAACTTTTCTAACCGAATAAAGCTTATTGTTGTTGACTGTTGTTGTTGACATAGTTAGATTATTAACCCCTTCGAGGCTCATGACGGAACGGTTCCGTCATGACCCCACCCGTTTTCGTTAGGGCTCAGCACCGGAGGGGAATCTGGACTGCACGGTTGTGGTTAAAATATAATCAACATCTGACTTTCAAAGAAACACACAAATAAGTTGCAAATGCTGCAAAGCATACAACTAGAATATGCCTGGACCTTTGGAGAAGAGCCATATAAAGCCTGTCCTGAATGCTTCCCCGGTTATACTTGGATATGAAAACCAAATCGAAGGATTTCTTTACCGCATGCAAAGTGCACTAGGGCAAGTCCCAGGGTATCTGCGTAAACATGCTCCCCACCAGTGCTTAATTTGTAAAAACAAATTAGTGCCAGCCCTCGTCAGGAGGCCACTGCAGTTTGCACCACACACTGTCACTATACGTACACAACTACTAACATCACACTGAAGTGTAACAATTCAGACTGTTCGAGGATGCCAACGCTTTAAGAATGGCCTGGGTGGCAGGTATTAGTTGGTAATGTATATTGAATTAACAAACAATTGTTTTTCTACTCATCTTTAAATTACACAAACAGCATCACAATGTGGGAGCTGTTATAAGTGCAGGTTCTGTCAGTTAAGTGCCAGTGTAGAGCACCAGAAACCACTGGCTCAAATTAAGCACTGCTCCCCACCAAGAGGCACACAGGAGACTAAGAGCAACACTGCACACTTGATCACCCAAGGAACCTCTAAATAATTGCAGCATGGGGGGAATACCCTAGCAGTCCATACCACAGGTTGTAGAAGGCTCTGAGTACAAGACTGAGGTCCCAAACAAAGTACTTGCACTTCAGCATTATTTGTAAACAGAACTTTCCCATTTCCCCTAATCTGAACTCAACTCTCTTGAGGATTGCGACGAAGAATATTAGATGGAGGTGCACTGCTCAGTGATTGGACGCTAACTTTTCACTACTCTTCTAGACTTTTTGTAATTTTCCTAATTTCACCTCAGCACTCCGAAGTAACCGCAAGGCGCTACAAACATCTTCCATATATAAATGAATACATATTGAATATATATCATGAAGGGAGAACCATCTTACTTTCCCAATAACTGTGCCCCAAGGTAATGTTGCTTTTTCATACATATGACTTAATATTACTTTTTATTAGATATATTGATCGCTATTTTGTTTCAGCCCTCCTTCTCTGGAAAGTCTCCTCTGTTGCATTTCGCACAACTTCTGTTCAAGCATCAAGTATTCATCCTAGCGTTTTCCTCTCACTGCCTTGCTTGTCTGTCTCAGGTGCTACATGCTTTTGCTTGTGTTTCCTAGTTTGTGTTCGCTTCAAACAGCAGAAGTGTGGTTGGGGCGGAGGATAGGGGACTCAAAAAGTCCAAGGTTGTGGAATGCCCTGGGTCTAAGCCTGAGGTCCAAAGGAAGGTTCATGTATTTCAGAGGGAACCTGCAAACATAAATCAAGTGATGTGCTTTGGACATGGTGTTCTGTTCCTGGATCCCATTGAAGCAATCCATGCTGGGTCCTTCTGTTTGGGTCCTGAAGACACACACAATGGTACAGGTAAGTGCTTTGTCTTATGAATATTGGCCTTTTACAGCCTCCATATCACTGAAGTTCCCCTGACTCTGCTTTCCTGAGAACACAGGGATCTATGAGCTCAGATCCCAGGTAGATTGAATAGTGAGCTCTCTTTACCCTTGTGGGGGAGTAGGTATTGAGTCTGAAACCCTTTAAGTGGCCATGCAGGCCATGTTGTGGCCTTCCTCTCGTTCCCTCTAGCTGAGTCCTCCAAGGGCCAGTCATTAAACCTCTCAATGCTACATTTGTGATTCATTCTTACAATTGCTGCTCTCCGGGTTCGTGAGATCACTTTTAACCTTTTGCCTGACTCATATGTTCATTAACGAGCACTCCACCCTAGCAGCAGGGGCGTCGCTTCGGGAGGGGGTATCACGCCTCCCTAATACATGTATTATTTAGTAAATAGTTTGGTACAGGAGCTTTCAGTTGGGTATGGTAAGGTGTCTGTCAGATGTCACCTGGGATTTTTAAATACTCACTCAGACAAAAACACACTTTTACACTCTTCTGTTTTGAAGGTCTTAAAACATGGGTATTGAACAAAATACTGTTTTAAGTACCCCTCAGAGTCTGTACTCCTTTCCCTTTACATTGGCCCTTAAGCCCCCTTCATGCTCTGCTCCCCCACCCCAACAATTCACCCCTAGCAGCCTTTCTGAACAAGCTACGCCCCTGCCTAGCAGGTCTTCCTGAGCGAGGATACTTTATTCCTATACATGCGAGCCCCACCCCTTCTGTATATCATTTTCACTTGAAGAGCATAAGTTCCTCACTGAGCTGACTCACCCTACACAGTCTATATGATACATCAGTCATGTCCAGGTATCTAAATTTTACCCCATGACACATGCTGACGACAGGATCTGCCGCAATCACAGAAGCGCAGAGTAAAGGGGAGTGATTCACGAACAAGTCCGGATCAATCAATGGAATAATGTATCACCTGTCCCTATTCAAGAAGTAAATGCAAGCAGGGCAAAGCAGAAAGCTCGCACTTCCTGGATGTGGCATTCAGGAGGCGGGACTGTCCCCTGATGAGGTCACTGTGCTCTGTTACTTGTCATTCCCTTCAACGATGGACTCAAGCCAGAGGAACGAGAACACAATAAGGGATGCGGCAAATAATAGAGGTTAAGGCCCGCACCTGACAGCAGTTAATGTCCTATTACTTACCGGTAATCTTCATTACTCCAGGTCCCTTTGTCCTCGACACCTTCATAATTACAAGGGGAGATGATCATCTCCACTTGTAATTATGAAGGTGTCGAGGACGAAGGGACCTGGGGGTAATGCCCTGCAGCCTGTGGGCAATAATACATGAGCTTCTGCCCCCTCACCCCCAGCTTCCAGCCATAAGCACACTCTGCCCACATTTGTGTCAAACCTTCCTTATGCCTTCGCTAAACCCAAGAAAGGTTCGAAATCAGGACAAGAACAGGAATGACCGCGCTCCAGGCATCGAGATGTTAATAGGAAACAGGCACATTGTGGGGGGAAATACCACTGCCCATGTGGAAGAGACGAACAGACACCTCCTGTCATCCGAATTGTAGAGCAAGGAGGGTGCTGCATGAGGCATGAACTCCTGAAACAAAGCCAGGCCAGCCCGGAACCCGCCAGCACGAGCCTGCTGCGCTGCACGTCCTCTCAAGGGCCTTTAAGGAGCAGTGGCAGGAATAAAATATCATCGAAGTGATCAGGTGAATACTGCAGAGCGTAAAACTCGTGTCTCCCTTCATTTTACAAGAGCCATGTCTCTCAGCTTTGTTTCTAAGCTTCACTGACGTTGCAAACGCAGCTGTTAAAAGGCCCCACAATGTTTCAGCAATCCCAGTGGTTTAGCTGATAGCACAATATATTTTACCATTGGGACATCTAGTGGCCAAGAGTGATAATGTGTTTCTTGGTCCAATTGTGGAACAATGATGGCTCGCTGAGGCTCATAAAACCAGCCGGCGCCGATGAACTAGTTCAGGATGACACGCACGCATTATGGGCCCTGTTACAAGTGGCGCAGTACCGCACGGGCCGTTATTGACTCTTGGAGGTGTAACCGCCCGTACTGAGCCACTAGGACTTTAGACATCTGTACAGGGAAACACTATGCTGAAACCGGTGCTATCGCTCTGATTCTTGCAGGTTTTCCTCAAACCCAGGGCTTTAAGTGGGATGAAAAAACGGGGTGGGGTGGGAGTCTCTCAAAGGCGCGTGTCCAATGTAATTGGGGGCGTGGCTTAAAACATTTACTCAAAAAATCGGTTCCTAGCATAGTGTGCCGCCCGACTTGTAATTTGCTGTTTCTGTCACTGCATTCAGATATATGACACACAAGTAACATCATACCTACCGTAACTGCTCCGCTAGTGAGAAGTGAGCAGTGTGAGCAGTGCTCGTCGATGTGCCAGCTGTCACTGCAGTCCCGAAAAAAAAGGACCTTTGTGCCAGGGCACAAAACAGAGCCCGATAGAGACTTGTTTCGAGGCCTCCTAAAAAAAAACTGCTGGTGCTCAGACCCGGCCCACTTAAAGACCTGCGCAAACCCTGGCATGTTGTCCGGGCACAGTTCCATCTGACTGTGCAGTCACAGACCTGGCAATTTAAGGATATTTTTCACCATGTGAATTTGCAAGAAGAAAACGGGGCAAAGCCATGGCAATTAGGGCTTTGGACCCCCGCTCTGCCTAAGCAGCCACTGCCACCCTGCCCCACAGCTGTCAGGAACTCATCTTGCACCACCTTCCATGTCCTCCAGAGGTCTGGAGAGGTTTTAATTGGGGACTATCTGTGTAGACCCCTCTCACCGTATCTGTACACTGCTTCTGTGCAGGGATTTCCAGCTCACTGTGTGATTGCACCTGCTCTCCTTGTGGCCATGTGATTGGTGATGGCGCCGCGTGTTAAACAGCGGCGCCGTGTGATTTGGCACTCCTGCAGGTGGATATTTGTCCCAAAATTCAAGGCCACTTGAAATCCCATTTTGACAGACAATGGGTTATCTGGTCTGCTTGCAATGCAGCCCCATATACTGCCATGGCCTCTGAAAGCTGCATAAACCCTCCGGTTGGGAATGGATTTGCTGCTTTGCCGGTTCTTGCCAAAGAAAGAATCCTCCTCGGTAAAGACACCAAACTTTGAAGTGACAGAAGAGAACTAAGCCGCCATCATACCATCATGCGTGATGGGACAGATCAGACATGCAGACCACAGAGCTAGTCATCCAATGGTTGCCTCAGAACACCAGATGGACTCTGACGCAAGCACTTATCACCAGCAGGCTGGACTACAGCAATCCTCTCTACGCCTGAATCCCCAAAAAGCTCCTACACCGGCTCCGACAACTCCCCCGTCACACCCACATCACACCTCAGAAAGCTTCACAGGCTCCCCATTCACAAGCGCAGCCAATTCAAACTTCTCACTCTCCAAAGACATTGCACTTTAAAAAAAAAAACTTTTTTTAAAAAAAGGACAATCCGGGAATTCATTTGAATTGATTTCTCACAGCAAGCAGTTTAACAGTTTCTGTGGCTACAATGGCAGATTGGATCCTACATATGACAGATTTATGGCCAGAGTTTTCACATTTTGTGGCACATTTTGCAGACACAGTGGCAGAATCTTAAGAGTCAAAGAGATAGCAGTTTGAAGTCAATGCTTGAGGCAGCATATATCTCTGTCTGTTGTTGGCTTACATTATTGCACTGGATGCAGAAGGAGACCCGTGGTACCAATCTAAGGAAGGAAGAAAAGAAGCAGCTCGGTCTTTTTTCCCCTCAAAGCATAGAGTAATGTTCAGGCTGAATTTGGATGAATTTGGCACCTAGTGGTTGGGATCATGTGGCCAGCATTTGGTGCCAGGAGTGTAATTTGTTTGTGGAAAACTGATGATGTTTGAAGTGCAAATAAGTATAAGTGGGCAATAAAGAGCATCTTCCACTCCAAGGAAGAGCAATAAGGGCTCTAATCATATGATGCATTTCTTAGCGTGAGTAAATCAGTTTTCACAGTAGATATAAGTACAAACCAAAAGCTACAGGTCAGCGCGAAATAGTCAAATTTCCGTCTATATGAGTTATCAAAATATGTCCCGTTTTAACAGGTGTACCAGAAAATGATGGATGGAATACTTGAATTAATGTCAGCCACTGGTAATTACTTGAGGCCGCATCCCAGTCCACTGTTATGTTGCACACCATGCCACCTCAGTTTGGACCAAGCTATATGCAAATCAGTCTTGACCCTGCTCCAATGAGAACAGTCCAGCCCGAACAGCCAAGCCAGGTCCTCCCTGAACCGGAACACAAGCAACTCAGGACTGGCTTCACCCTCATTAGGGCTCATCGGACGGGTATAGCTTGGTTCCAGTGACAAAGTCGCTGAGGGTATGCCCAGACATGGGTCCCTTCCTCACTGTACCACTGGAACCAAACTCCACCTGACTGAAAAGCCCAAATCAGGGCAAAACCAGCATTGGGTTCTGGTTAGGCAGTACGGACTGGACTGTTCTTATTGGAGCAGGGTCAAAGATTGATTTGCATATGGTATGGTCCAAACTGAGGTGGGTTGGAATGCTCCCCCGAGTGATTGGCAGTGGTTAGACTTTTTGCAAGCATCCTCTTATCACCTTTTGTTGTACTGTTTTAACAGGTGAACACCACAAATTAATAATACATGCAGCAGTGATGTCAATACCGAATGGCCATGTATTTGTCCTAAAAAATAATCTGTTCAACCCTTAAAACTGAATCACACATCCACAGTACCTATGCTAAGGAACAATGATCATGGCTTTTCAACTGATTTGGCTGCACTTATGTCACCAGATCCAATACAGATTTGGTTTGAAGAACATGGAACAGAAAAGTCTCTAAACAGCTATCAGATCTCTTCCATTTCCAGCAGTCAGTCAGAAGCCTGTGCTCCTGTTCTGACCAAAACTTGCTCATCCTGAGTTTGCACTTGTTGAAATTTGGATAAAAATCAATAAAGTGTCGGGGGCGATAGTGTGGAATAGTATCCTCAAAGACTTAAAGCTAATAAACAACTTCACCAGTAATAAACATAAACCAAAACATTATCTGTGTAGGCGACAGTGATAAGCTGGAAGGTGGCTACAGCTTTTACTGCCTCAAATGAGGACGGAGAGTACCCACCACAGCTTATCTCTTCTAGGACTGCTTTATCTATGTGTTGTGCAGAACATTGTTTTATGTTGTTCCTCTTTAGGGATTGGAACCACGAATATCGACACCTGAACATCAAGTGGACAGAATATCAAAAACACATATTGTCACGTAAGCCTAGATTTTCTTTACCTAACTCCACGCCTTTGTACCTATGCGGTACATATATCGTTAAAGCCCATGGGTGTGGAATTAGAAATAGTAAATATATACTTCCCTATATGCACCTACTTTTCGATATTTTCTCCCTCTAAATCCAGCCCTCAATATTATTATATGATGATTCTGTGGGTTGATATCCAGTCATACAATCCGTCATACAATCCTTTTTTAGCTAAAGCTACAGACATATTTAGCTGCCTGCCTGACCTAATTACATAAACACACAATTAAGACCAAAAGCAATATGCAAGAGGGGCTTTTCGATCTGCCTCTTCCAGCCATAGGCTTGTTTGGGTGACCTCATTTTGGATACTGCTTGTCCCACGTGTCCTTGACATTCTGATTTCAGTCTTTTGCATGCAATTTTACAAAGGTTAGCAAACAATTCAGCACAACTTAGGTATCATGTATCTCATCAATAAAGATGTTGTGTCAGGCATCAGAGCTGGACATTATTTTAGTTCCCAGTAACTGATAAGCAGCTGCTGAGGTTACAGACTAGAGCTGTGATTGTTGACTTCCACCATCATAATCCATCATTGGCATATTAATTTATTTCACCGAAGGGAAATAAAGATCATAGGGCTATCACAAATACATATACAACTCTGTGTATTGAAGCTGCACCCTTGTTATGATTTGCTTTGCTCAAAAGGACAGCTACATCTCCCATTGCTCTGTTCCACTTTCAATGTGTGAGAAGTCCACAGGGATCTGCTGTATTCGTGAGGCCCTGGTATCCTGTATTGAGGGGGCAGAAGTGTTTGTTTTAACCTCTACTAGAGGCCTATGTACAGCAGCAAGGTACAGCATATGCTAGGTACTATATGCCCCAAGAGGGACGGATAGTAAGAGGATGTGGTACTACACCCTTGTGAAAAACACATGGAAGTCTTGTGCCAGACTCAAGTGGGGCGTTTAGTAATGGCTTCCCATTCTGTACCATTGGGAAAGACTCTTGAAGGACTAAAGCCTGGATCAAGAGATACACATAGTACTGACTGTCACAGCTGCAACCGAATCTTCAAACATTTCCCACATGCATACCTGAGTGGCTAACAAAGTAGTCCCTCTGAGGCAAACCTACTGCTCTGTTCATGCTACACTTTATTTGTTTATTCTTATCAGCTTCAAACAAACAGAGGGTACAGAATAAAGGCAGATGCTAAGTACCAGAGGATGGTAATATCTATAAACATTAGGATGACTTACATGCTTCTTCAAGAACTAAATGATGACGTTGGCATAATTATGTAGTTCATAGAAAGGAAGCTAACGTCAGTTGACTTGCAAAAGTGATTATGGAAATGTAGGTGTTCCAGGACCCACCTCTTAATGACCTGTCATGATCAAAAGCACAGTCAGGCTATTTCCAATGTTGTGTTTCATTTTGCAAAAAGCAAACATTCACATGTCTGGTATGCTGGTGAGTGGGCAGTGATGGTTGTTTGAAGCTCATAGGCCCTCTAGGCCTCGGGTAATGCAGCCTGGTATGGCACTGTCTCGTGTCTGACTCAACAGGAACATCTAGAAATGACTCTGGCACTGAATCTTTGTGAAAGACTCATCAATGTCCGGTGTCTGACTCAAGAGGGACATTGAGTAGGGGCTTGCGGTAATGCACCTTTGAGAAAGAATCTTCAAGGACTTCTGTCAGACTCAAGAGGAGCATCTAGTATATGGCTTTTGGTCAGGTGGTGGGTGGAAGCTTTGCACAAGTTAGAAATCCTTCCATTTGGCGCCTCCAAAAGAACTTCTAATGAGGCTATGCTCTTCCTGACGGATGATGAGCACTGCACTCCATGCAGGAGCCAACACACTTGCTTTAATGTTGCAGCAGTGGCGGCTTCTCCGCTACGGCGAAGGGCATCGCCCCACTGCTGACCAAGCAGTGTAAAAACTAAAACAAAAATGTTAATAACTAAGGTTATTATTATTTCCATTTTCCCTCCTGCTGGGGTACGGGCGGCTGGGCCAGGCTGGCCAGAGCAGGGTACGGGTGTAAAACACACTCTAAAGTTGCCTCTTCCCCACCAGGCTGCATTACACAGCTTGGTGAGGAACATGAAAAGCCTCCAAGCCGCTGACTGAGCACCGAACTACGGCACTCAGACAATCACAAGGCTGCTTAAGGCAGTGTTGTGATTGGACAGGGGCTTCTGAGAGGCTGGGAGCTTCCTATTGTGGGGCGGAGGAGATAGAGCAGAGGCGGCAGCACCTGACTGCACTCAGGTAAGTGAGTTTATTTTTCTTTTTTTCATTCACTCCTCCATTCTCCCCTCCCCCAACCCCCACGCCCACCACCCGTGCTTATTAGTGGCTGCTACAGTGTTAGAGAGCACAGTCTGGGAGTTTTAAGGCCATAGCTGACTCTGACATGACAAGTTGTGTGTGTTTCGATAGCATGGCATCAGTACTTAATATGAGCGGTGAGTGTGGCTGGGACCCACTAGCAGTCATTTTTGGGGGCCAGCACTTATTTTTCCTCATAAGACTTTGAGTAAGAGAGAGAAAAAAAACCATACGAAAAGAAGGAGGAAGAGAAAGACAGAACACCCATGAAGAAGGGTGAAAGACAGGCATGAAAGAGAACCTACACGAATGAGATCAAGCGCCAGGGAGGTTCGGGTGGTGGATTAAAAAGACATGAGGTGGAATCAAGACTAAAACGCATTGGTATTTGGCACCCAAAGCTTCCATAGTGTCACTCTTGTGTCCCTGAGCAACAATATGGGCCCGGCACTCTATTCTTTTACAAATCAAGTCAAGCTCTCTGGTTCAACCTATTGAAGGCAGCATATTAAACAAGCTGCACTCTCTTTTGTGTGTTTCAAGAATAGCGGTAATTTAATGTCCTGATGTATACAAACATAATTTGTGCGACCCTATGTTTGAAAGCATTATGAAAACCATACTTATTTTTTTTGCTAACGCTTCTGTGATCTGAGTTTCAGTCTTGCTGTACACATTTTTTGTTGATTATAGAGTTCTACTTTATTACTTCCTTCCATTATTGTTTTGGCCAGTATACAATGGGGATTTATTTATGTTGCATTGCATTGTTTGCTGTGTTTGCAGATGTTCCCCCAGCATGTGTTTGCGCATTACAAATAATACACAATAAATTACAAAGCAGGTGTGTCTTTTTTGGTTTCTTTTCCTCAGTTGGGGTGTAAGCACAGGGTGGGAATCTAGAAGTATATATTTTATTTGTCAGATTACACTCCTACTGTTGTGCATAAGAGACGAACTCTAGATCAGGAAGAACTACAAAAGAGGAAAGCAGGAAAAAAGGAGGCTCTTAGGGCCTCATTACAATGGTGGTGGGACTGGTACCGCCAGGCCGTTGGTGGCAGTCCCACCACCATCGCACTCAATGGGACTACCCGCCGCATTAACATGGTGGGCGGATGGAGGGTGGGCAGAGAGACTGACCGCCACTTATCCAACTGGCTCTTTCAGCCCGCCGGACCTTTGGAGGACTGCAATACTTACAACGGTGGCGGTGCCTGCCCTCCGATATGGGCCCTGGGGGTACCTATGGTGACTCTCTCCATATCCCTGCACCATGTGGCAGGCACCGCAGGGTGCCTGCCACATGCAGGGATAAATCTGATTATTTTTTTTGTATTGTGGCGTGTGCTGCATGTCGCATACAAAGAATACACAATGCGACCACCGTGAAGGCGGTCACATCATAATGCTGCAGTGGGAACTTTGACTCCTAGTCGGGCTGCCCTGCTTCTGCGTCAGTGTCGCCCGCCCAACTCCATAATCAGGCCCTTAGAATGCAAATAAGTACTATTTGAGAATGGGGCAATAGTTTGCCTTGACCATGACCTGCACTTTGAGTAGTGCTCATTACACTTTACGAGGCTGGTCTTATATAGTGAAAGATGTTTAGCAGACTGCAAATTCATAAGCAGAGTAGGACAATGCACTCTTTTTTGTTACTATTCTGTCTGTGCAGAATAAACTGTATATTTGTGTTTCTAAATCGCCAAAGAAAGACCACACCTTTTGATAGCAACACATCTGTGGCATTGTAGGACATTGGGGATATTTTATGTGAAAAAAACTTTTCCCACTAACCTTGAAGACTGACCCTTGCAATTGGTGGCTGACTTGCAACTGGAGACCTCCTGTGAAAGAGCAAACATATAAATGTAATTTAGTGCACATTCAAAGGGTCCACTCAGTAAGTGTGAAGTGTTTAAATGGACATGGTCTAAGACTATTTCAGTGGAATAGAAAACACATGCCCTCCTTCATGTAAGAAAATTCTTACCACACCAATTTTGTAAATCACGATGGGAATCGTTGTGGAACAATACAAAACTGCTATACAAAGAGAAACCAATGAATAATCATGCTTGGATTGAGAAGGGTATACACTTCCCTCATCAGCTGTATGATGGTCCATTACCACTCGCTTTCAATGACCTACAAAAAAAGTTTCAACTCCAGAACATAGACTTCTATTACTTCTTACACATCAAAGTGGCCCTCTCCAAAACAGATTTATCCAACGTCACCCCCTCCCTTCCTGGATACCTACACACGATTAACGGACAGGGTCATCAGGTGTCCAGAATATACAAACTGATCCGCCCTGAGGCCACGAAACTGACAACTTCCACACAGTCCTTCTGGGATTCTTACTCCTCCACACCGACATCGGAAGCAGAATGGGCCAGAATATGGGAATCTACATCGCGACACAAAACCAGCCCTACATTATCCCAATCTAAATTCTGGCTTCTCCACAAAGCTTTTTGGACTCCTAGGAGACTCTTCCTGCACAACATCAAGGAAGATGACTCCTGCTGGAACTGCACGGCAGAGGGTGGGGACCTAGAACACCTAATATTCAAATGCCCCTGTGTATCCGACTACTGGTATAGAATCTTCGCATTTATTACCAAAGTATTACATATTTCGCTCCCGAGGGAATTTGCAACCTTAGTCATGGGTTTTGCCAAAGCTGTTAACCTCAATGAAAATGATAAAGCCCTACTTGACTTACTTTTGACAGCAGCGGTCAAACTCATACTGAATAACTGGAAGGACACTGGCAAAGCTTCTTTCCCCCACTGGCTCAATTGGGTTTCGAACCTCAGAGGAACCGACAATATTGCGCTGGCTGCTACACCTTGGCGCCCCCCCTATAGGAACCTGTGGTCCTCGTTTGACGCTCACTTCGACCTATTTAAACCCGCATAATTACCTGATGCGCCATGCACATATACACCCTGCCCATAGTCCGGGTTGCCTACCTGTCCAAACGACTGACCTCATTGACTTACGTGGTCATCTTGCTCCACCTATGACTGTAACCTTGAAAATGTACTGATGCACTGCCTGTGTTATCTTTCTTTTCCTTACGATTTGTTTTGAATTGCTTATTGATTTATCTCAGATTATCTTAATTTAATTTACCCCTCCTTTGTTCTTGTTATGCTCGTATACTTGTGTACTTGCTCTTGTTGATGCCGGAACCATGCATGATATATGCTCATGTCTGTAATGCTTGCTCATCTCTCTCAATAAAAATTTTTGTGAACATAAAAAAAAAGAAAACACATGTATCCTGACATTTTTAGTAAAACTGCCAATGTTCTAGAAAGTGTGATTTTCTCAATAATAAACACATTCTCGCTTTTAAAAGCATGAAAACATTTAATAAAAACTAAAAGTCGAGTGATTAAAATTAAGCACATTTAATTTCCCCCAGATATAGATATTGATTTTGTAGTACATCGTGATTCTGGATTAGATCATAAATTGGAGTAAATTGATCTGATTCTTCAGCAGAATATTGAATATGTAAAATTATGAGCTCCAACTAAAGTAGTACTATGGTATTGAATGTGGATTCTTAAACACGGTCACCCTCTGTTTCAGTTTTAAAAATGACTGTTTTGCTACTCCTGACCTGTGGCATAGCGCTTCTACTTTAGCTATATTTAAATATGTCAAGTACAGATCCTGAAGGAATTCTGGTGTGGAAAACTAAAGTAAAATTCTAAGGTGTACAGTGTAACACCTGCATTTGGGATGTTAATAGTACAGATTCAGGAATTATGAGTGGTACTCGGCTCCTGCACACATTCACCCCACTTTTCTAAATTAGGGCCCTATATGTCACTCCTGTCCCAACTAATAAACATTTATTTCACATTTGCTGACTTTGCGGTCAGCATCAACTGAGAATTACAGACACATTGTCTGAGACAATCTCGTTTTGTACTGTCTGAGAACAGACTGATTAATGTTAAACTTAGAAAATAGAAGCAAATCCTGAATACTCAAATATATCAACCTTACACAATTTAAAGATTATATCATTTTATTTTCTGCACTGACTTAAACACAAGAATACATACAGTTTGAAGGCATTTTATCAGTAAGTAGACTAGCTTTTAAGGGCCTCCTGTATGAAGGCTTTTGCTTGTGCAAAGTCTCCTGTTTGGTAAATGATAGAGATTGCGAATTCTAAAACCCTTTTCCAAATGTACTAAACCTATTTCGCAACCCATCAAAGGTTTTCTGAATCACTAAACGGTTTTAGAAAAGCTTCCAAATAGCAGTTTGAATGGGGTGTGTTTTGGGCATCAATTATATAAAGCAGTGCTGACTCTGATATATCAATGCTTTGTAACCATAATCAGTCGCAAAAGACTGAAAAGTTACAGACTCCTCAATTGGTATGGTGACTGGCTCACAAAGGGGAAAGTGTCCTCTTTGAACCACTTCCCCATTCTGAATCTTGAAATACGCTTGAGAGAGAGTAGGCATTGATCCATGAGACCACTATCAACTCTCAGTAAAATATTTTGGAAAAGAAAACTTTTTGGTTCAAAAACTGTACAATTTCCTTTAAGAAAAACAGGCTGCATTAAAAAAAAAAAACTTTTTTTAAACACGATCACAGACATTGTGGTCTACTGACCTTTATACATAGGTCTGCTTGCACAATACTATTCCATTTACAAAATGTTGGTGCACAATTTGCAAGTACTTTTCACCAATGGAAAACTTGTAAGACTCTTCCATTCCTTCCTCTTCTCGGATCCCCAAAGAGTTGAGGGAAGAGGTAGGCAGGCACGGCCAGTAGCATCAACTCAAGCCTCTTTCACAGCATCTCCACAGACCCTAGGTACGTGGTGCAGGGAAAGATACTGCACTAACTCTTCCATCCCTATTCAGCCACTACCCATGTCTTCAAAGACTCGGGAGCCAGTAGATGCTCAATGGAAGCATGGTGAATAGTTCATGCCACCTCAACACCACCGATCAATTGTTAGGTTTTTGCTTTAGATTTAGGATGGGGCATGAACCTTTTGTGGTAGATTATAAGGGAGGCAGGTGGCTGCATTCTTCTTCCTTTCCAATTAGATAGCATAGGAGTTTTTTTGTGAGAGGACTTTTAGAAAGGGAGTTGAAAAGGGAAGTAATTTGGACAGGACACTGGCAATTTATTGCATCTCAGTTGCGACTTGTCACAATTTGTGTTACTCAAAATAAGAGCAATGAGCGCTAACACTGGGCCTGATCCACAAAGTTCTTTTTCACACACAATTGGGACTTATTTCACAATCTTGAACAGCGGACCTATGTAGTGGATTCTACACACTAGCAATCTTAAGAGGTAATGTGGGACCCCGAGCATTCTAGTAACAGCGGCCATGCCAAGTATGGTGGGCACTCACAAAAGTCATTAACTAGTGGGTATTCCAAAACATTTATTCAGGTTGTTGGCCACACTCATAAAACGTGAAAATGTACTCCTCTGTGCCGTTAGCTTCTTTTAAAGGACGGGTAAGGAAAGGGTAGTTTTACATGGATTTAAAGAAGAGCGTTTCTTCAGGGAGGAACACGTTTTCTCCAGAGAGCAGAAAATTAAAAGAGAAATGTCCTTTTGCATTCTCCACCAGGGTTCCTTTAATTGCAGGGATATAGTTTTGCATGTCTACATACAGGCTGGTGAATTTGTCTATCTAAATCTTGGATCTTTGCATTGTAGGTGCATCTGTTTTTGTTAATTAATGTCTAATTCTAAATCTATTTTCTTCTGTTCTAACATGCATACTGTATCAAACTGTTATAAAAACATTATTTCACAGCCCTGCGAGACGTTTTGTACCTCCAAGTTGGCAGAGTACAATGTTGCTTTACTATTAGGTTTCTTTGCAAGGATTTTGCCAAGTAACCCCCAGTAGACATGAGGCAGAAGATTACCCTAAATTAAACATTTCATGGCTGAAGCTTGGGCGGCTAATTTAAGGACTTCCTTTGGTAAGATAGGCTTGAGGCTATGCAGAATCTTTAGTTGGATCTGATCTTCATTATGCTTCTTTGACATGGCGGTTTTGGAGTAAAGGCTATTGAACCTTGCATCCAAGGGATTCTACTGAGTTGATCATTTTTTGTGAAAGACGAATGTCCTTCATTTGATTTTTCTCATCAGTTGGAAGTTTCTAGCCCTTGCTGTGGGGAAGGAGAAATCTAGTCTTCAGCTGTAATTTTGTTTTAGTTTTGAAATTTCTTTAAGAGTGGAGGGGAGCGCATTTGATCTGGGTATATAGAAGAGTATTATCCACATGTTGCAGAAAGGAGAAATAACCTGTGTTTGCTAATACATCACATAGCGATTCCTCATAAAGTTTGAAATGTAAGGTGGTGAGGAGGGAGTCCTGTGAGGCTTTGCTAGGATTAGAGACAGAATTTACCCTTTTGATGTATTGGGATCTGTCACTAAGATAGGGTGTGAACCATTTGAACGCCTGTGCTGCTGCTTGGGAGTTTTGGGAGGGTTTAATGATTAATAACACCACAGGAATCTGATAGGTCGATAAGAACCAGGAGGTAGGAGCTTCTGGTATTGAAGACACAAACACCACCATTCACAGTTTTGGGCGTGGAGGTTTCATGCTATTAATGTGGATTATTGCAGATGCTATAATTTCAAAGTATGAAAAAGTATCCCTCTTTCTAGTTAAGTGATACCTGTTTCAGCTGCCCTAGCCTGTCACAGGTTTCCCTTTGCCGACAAACAATTATCCATGAGCAGAGAATGAATTACACAGTGCATCTTCAGTTACATGGTCAACAGCACCTGGTGTATTGCAATGCATTGTTGTTGGAGTCTCCTAAATATCTGATAGGGAGACTCCAGAGAATCGAGTCAATTGCAGCCAAGTTGGCGCTAATGAGACCACCCCAGTCTTCAGCGTTTCATGCCTTGGCCGAGCTCCACTCGCTCACAGTTATGCAGAGGGTACAATTCAAATCAATGTGCATAGTCATCACGGCTCTTTATGGCATTGGGCCCAAGCCATTACAGAGCAGATTTGAGTGATATGTCCCACCACGTAATGTTCGCTCCTCCTCAGCTAAACTGGTGGGAGTATCCAGGTTTAGAATATCTAGATCTGGAGGAAGAGCTTTCAGTATTGCAGCAGCTTCGGCTTGGAACAAACTCCCAGCCGAGCTTTAAACAGGAAGGTAATCTGCTGCAGTTTGGAAAGAAGTTGAAGACCTGGCTCTTTCCCAGGGCATAAGTATATGGCCATGAATTTATTATCCTTCCATTGACCCTGTTCTCGTTACTACACTCCAGGTTAATTGATCTCACATGTTCAAGCAACAGGATACCCGCAGGGTCACAGTGCGCTCTATAAATGCAAAATACAATACAACACACCTGTGTCTCATGAGGTTTTGCCACAGAGCATGCAGTATGGATTTTAATTGGGTCAGATGGTAAACCACTTTGATATAATCTGATCAGCTATGTTCCTGGACCGAGGTACTTGCCAATCCAAAAACAAGTGGCCGCAAAGGCTTCCAGAGTGATGTTGATGGTGGAAAGGACTAGTAAGAGAAGATCGTAAGCTCACGCGGTACCTCACTGATCTAGCCATCAATGTGTGCTCTTATGATGATGCGTTCTCTATCCATTGCTCAAACTCTACTGAATATTAATAGGGATATCCAGTGTAGCAGAAACACAGTTCTCTCTGCCCAGCCCTGCATTTCTAGCAATCACCACCAAATGCATTCCAGAATGTTCCTTTGTTTGATGTCCACATGTGTTTTGAGTCCTATTGTGGCTGTATTCACCCAATGGCTTCTTTGTTGATGAGTTGACCTTGGGAGGGGAGGTTACAGCCCCCATGTCAGGAGGAACAGCCCAGAAAGCATTAAACTCTCGGGCTAGAGCAAGGCAGTTTTCCATATTTTTCTTTCTACAAATACCGATGAATATGCTTTAGTGAGAAGGGTCTGTAACGATTGCTCATGGGAGTCGAGGGGTTACGTTGTCACATGTGCATATGGCCAGGTGGCATAACGAAACTTGAAGGGGGCCCCTGCCCAGTGCATGGAGGGGCCCCTCTCCGGACTCACTCAGGAGCTGTCAGGCCAGGGTACTGTGTTGAAGGGGCCGGATGGACCTTGGGGCCCCCCACACCGCGTGGGCTGCGGGGTCTATGTTAAGCCACTGATGTGGCCGCTGACTATACCTAATGCCAAGTGCCACTATGAGCTGCCAATCAATCACGTAATTCCAGCATCATAAAACAGCCTGGTGGCTGAGTAAGAAATGCACCCCACAAGCAACTTTAATCCTAATGGTAGTACAGCCACAGTGCATCTCTGGTAGTTGATGATCTGTCCCCCAAGCCCTCCCCCTGTCTCCACCTGCACTACATTCACAGCTTAATTTCTGCTTCTGGCCTACATTTTCAGCACGGTGTGGATTTAAACATCTGCTTCTGGTGTTTCAGGCGGTGCAGTTTCATAATGGTTAAAACACCAACTGCAAGACAGGATCAGGACAGGGCCCTTTGACCAATAGTGGGGCTTCAAGTGGGCCGTATTTCTCCACTGCTTTCAATATTCTCCCCTTGTAGAGGAAATTGTCATTAGTGGATGCAAAGGGAAACCTACTGGTGGATGACAAAATAATTAATTGTATAGCTACAGTGCTTAATTTGTAAAGAAACATAAGTGCCAGGGTTCTCGCCAGGAGGCCACTGCAGAATGCACCACACATTGCCCCTGCCAGTGCTGCCAATGATAGAAACAACACAACTACTAATCATCACACTTCTACAAATGTGACAATTCAGACTATTCCAGGCCCCCATAGCTATAAGGACGACTTGACTGTTTTTGTGGCCTTCTGTAAATTAGACAGACAGTGCCATCTTGTGGCAGACAGTCACAAGCGCCGGTGTTGATAATTAAGTGCCGGTGCCGAGCACTGAAAACCACTGGCTCAAATTAAGCACTGGATAGCTGGGTTATCTGACTAATTTAGGACACATCTTTTTTTTTCCTATTGGAGTATTTCTATCTGCACCCACAAAGATTATGAGGCATCAGCAGCGTATTGGTATACTGTGGAATATAAGCCGTTCTTGTGAGCCGCATGGTGTTGAATAAATCAGAGATACTGAAGATTACCCCACCACTCTACGTCTGGTAGTGCAAGATCATGCATACTCCAATATTCTTGAGCACAACACAGATGTAGTAGGAGACAAGAGGGAAGACATTCCACATGCTTATCACACTATCCGCACCATAAGGCTGATTGATTGTGGACTCCTCTCTACTACTCACTTTTGTGATCTTGGTATGCACTTAATTAACAAATGGATATGCCTCAATATTTTCACGCTTACGACTCACATCACTTGGGTACTGCACGCTTCCTTTTTAGGCATTTTGCATTACAGTAAGCTTTTGCATATTCTCTTTTTTAGTATAATGGTATTTCTTCCACCACTTGTTTGGGGACAAATATGCAGCTGTGCCGTGAACATCCCCTCGCCATCTCACCAGCCGGATTTTATTACAGTGCCTTCAAAAGTGGATTCTGGTTTTCCATTTATAAATACATTGATTGAATAATTAATTCAGTCATTTGTGAGTGTCAGCGGTGGTGTGGCATGCTAAACACAGGTCATTGGCCAAGCACAGTGGCCGACCAGTGGTCAGCTATTGCCGCATTATGCAGTCTATCTGACTGCAGGCTGTAGAGCAAAGGCTCAACCAATGCAAATCTATATTATCGTCTCATCTCATCACTGGAGGCATTCTGGACTTCACCTCATTCTGAGATGCGGCCGGCATCTTGAAAGTACTCAAGTTTAGACAGTTCAGCAGCATGGACATATTGCACTGCTTTCCATTCAGCTTCTGCAGCATAAACAATGTGTGTCTTATGGACTTTCACTTGCAGGTTTCAGAATAGGTGCAAAAACCTTACTGCACACGTATTTGCATGCAAACTTAACCTATGTCCTCAAAATGTTCACGGTTTGTTCCTTTTGGAACCAGACTCAGGCACCTATGAGGTCAACAAAGGTAGAGAGCGGGACTCAGTAGATCAGAAATTTGTGAGAGAAGGCATGACTCACAAGACTAACCTTTTAGAAACTTAGACCCAGATTTCACGCTCCTGAAATTACTAGCGCCGGTTGACCGTTAATTCTTGGATGATGGCAGGGACGGCCTTAGGCATGTGCAAGCTCTGCACCTGCACAGGGCCACCAAACCCCAGGGGCCCGACGCCAATATATATCATTAATATAACAATCCACTGAGGATGGATACATATTTGTGTGGTGGCCCCTGACAGGGATTTGGCGGCCTCCGGCTCTGTTCCACCTCCAAACACCCTGACCCTGCCCCCCCCTTCATTGGCCTCCGTGCCGGCGTTCCTGATGGTTCCTGAGCTCCGGGGGGTTCCGCCCCACCCGGACCCCTCTTCCGGGGCCTCCTACCTACGCTCCCTGCCCAGGGCTGCCATGAGCCTAAAGCCGCCCCTGATGATGGAATAATAAAGTAGTCGAAGTTACCCCATGAGGATGCCCTAAGAAACGGGAAATGACCCTGTGAATCAGTATTGGGAGACATTTTGTGGCGCACTGTTATGGATGTAGAGGGCCTCACACTTAAGGTAAAACCAGAGGTAAGCAACATATTGAAAAGTCCTTCGAGTTGCTAATAACAGAGTAGAATTCTAAAGCATATTTACAGGAGTTTGGGGGATTATTTACTAAATAATATTCGTGTACATTAATTCAATCAATGCATTTTAGACACTTGAATTAGCTCTCGAACAAACTCAGATGGTGTGTGCCTGGTTGTGTTCCATTTTCTTTCAGCTGGTATGACTTTGCACATGCTTCTTGGCCCTACAGCTCTAGAACCCAACCCTGAAACTACTCAGCTTATTTACTTCAGCTATTACAGTAGTAATGTACTAACTATTAAGAAACCATTCCACCTTCGCCATAAATTCCGTCTATAGTGGCACAAAAACCCAGCCCAAGCTGGACTTTTTTGCCAACTCCACCCTCCCAATTTTATGAAGCATGTGCATGGTAATTGCTAAGAGCAATTAACAGCCACAACAATGCCTAACAAAAGAATGCATGCCTCGCTTCCAGGCTGCCTTCCACGGTCGTTCAATCGAGGGTCAGGCAGTTCCTCAGAGGCGGCTCCTCTGTTATGGTGGTGGAGTATCGCGCCACCGTTGAGTGGCAGCAGATTTAAACACATCAGAAAGAAAATGATAATAAAAATGTTTATTGTCATTTTATTTTTCATCTGACTTGCAGGCTGCCTGCAGACCGAAACACAGGGCGAGGCAGGGGCATCCAATCTGATGACAACAGCTTGCAGTAGGGAGGAGGAGTGGTTGGCACTGCTAAGTGCGCATGTTGGTCTGGCTGGCCATCTTAGGGCGGTCAAACCAACATGGGCACCTAGCATTTCTCCAACCCGAGCTGTGCTACTCAGCCAGGTGAAGAACAGTCCCAAGCTCACAGGCAGTCTGAGCAGCAAACCAGGCTGCTCAGACCAATCCCAGGCTGCTCTCAAGCTGGGTAATGGTATTCCCAGCATGAGAGCAGAGTCAGGATTGGCATCTGGGAGCCTGAGCAGGGTGCACTAGCCCTGGACTGCCACAGTCGAGGATCTGGAGAGGAGCAAGGTGGCTTACACAGTGGCAGGTAAGTGCTGTTTTATAATTTTATAGTACATTTTTTTGTCTGCGTTTTTATCATTTTTGTATTCCCCCGCTCAACCCCCAACACTGCGGATTCTGAGCAGCCACCACTGGTTTCCAGATGCACATGCCAGTCCACAAGTGCCCACAACCTCTTTTGGGGGGCACCTTCAACTTACAGGCTATAAAGGACTGACTTAGCGCCAGCCCTGCCCTTCAATTCTCGAGGGTTCTCTGGGACCACCCACAGATTAGGCGCAGTAGTGTCACAATTTAAAGCAGTGTAGGGCATCAGCTCTGTAACTTCTGGGGCTGCTTATCAATCAACCTGAGGCTGCCCCACCCTTTCTCATCATCAGAGGGTGGGGTGAGGTCAGCAAGCAGACCGGAACACATGTCAGGGACTAATTTTATTCATGTTATGTTTATGTTATGTTAAGTAGTTTTCTAAAGAGCATAGCTGCTCAAGGGCTTTCCAACGCGAAATGACAGAACTGTGGAAGAGAAAATACATAAGTACATTAGAAGTACTGTGGAAATTTCCATGTCTTTAACTTGTTCCTGAAACTAGATTCCACTAATCTTAATTCACGTGACAATGTTTTCCAAAGCTTAGGTGCCAGATGTGAGAAGGATCTACCTCCCCATCTTGCTCTCTTGATTTTTGTAGTTCTTAGAAGGTGTTCATGAGACTATCTTAGACTTCTGTTAGAGACAAATGGCACAATCAAGCCTCTGATTTTCGGGGGAAACTCTGTTGGGTATTGCTTTATGGGTCAAGAAAAGAGCCTCAAATTTGATCCTGGTGTTGATCGGAAGCCAATGGAGCTGTTTCAGATGCTCCCCTACTGGTTCATAAATTGGGACCATACACAGAAGCCTAGCTGCAACGTTGTGCACAACTTGAAGTCTTTCTATACCATATTTTGGGGAGCCTAGGTAGAGTGAATTACCATAGTCAAGACAGGAAATCACCATTGCATGAATTACTCTTTTCCTTAAATGTTTTGGAATCAGCTCCAGGACCTTTTGGACCATTCTAAGTAGTCCAAAGCAGGAACCAGCCAGCTTTTTTGCTTGTACTTTGATTGTCAATTCCCTGTCCATCCAGATTCCAAGATTCTTAATGGATAGATTCGGAGCTGGTGAGTTTTCATACAGTTTGGACAGCTAAGCAGAGGCCTGGGCACCAGTTTGCTCCCCAGAAGCATCAATTCTGTCTCGTCCCCATTTAACTTCAGGGAGCTACTTGTCATCCACTTCGCCACTTTTTCCAGACATGGTGCCAATTGTTAACAGTCCAAATTTACTCCAGTATCAAAAGAGACCCCCAACAGCGTATCATCTGTGTAGGAGATCCTGTAGATGCCAAACTCCTGGACGATATCAACTAACAGTCCCATATAGACATTGAACAACGTAGGGCTGAGCGAGGAACCCTGTGGCACCCGACATATCAATTGTATATTGTCAGAGAAATGGTTGGATTCCATGACTTGGAAGGATCTATCATTTAGAAAGGACACTAGCCAATCCAAGGCTTTAGCTTGGATCCCGATTTCCAAAATTGCAGTTAACAGTGTGGTAGGATCCACGCTGTCAAATGCTGTGCTCAGATCTGAGAGCAGTATTGCGGCTGAGCCACCTTGATCGAAAGTGCTTTTAAGCTCTTCTGAGAGTGCTTTTAAGCTCCTTCAGGTTTCTGGGAATTAACATTGGAAATCAATGTTTTGGAACACCTGCCCCTGTTTTTCTTGACCCACACTTTATGGATTTATGCAAAACTTTCCATGAAATAGCCAAGGTGAATGAACTTTTGTTTTGGAAAGTTTTGTGCAGATTCGTCAAAGTACTCCTGTTATTAGTGAAACAAAAAAAGTTGTAAGGCTTTTTTTTTAGGTTTTAGGGATAGAAAGTGTTAAGCAGTAATAAGGGTTTTTTTTTGTTCAGGGATGGGTACCAATATAGTATTGATGTAAGCTCCCACAGAGTTAAACAGCACAATGTAATAATACTCATTAGAACATTGGAATGTTGGGTGCTCCATTGCAGACAATGGAGTGCTCCCTACTTCTACGGGCCGGTAAAGGCCCGCAGAGCAACATTCCAATGTTCTACAAAGGCTTCTCGAAGTTCGAGGGGATTTATATCCCCTCGACCTTCGAGAACCCTTTGTTTAATTTGTTAGAACATTCTGCCCTCTAGTGGCAGAATGTTCTAATAGCCCTTCGTAGCAGTGCTATACCGGCTATTAAAGTCCCGCTGTTTCGTTAAAGTCCCTCGCCTTCGGCTCGGGCCTTTAACGATTCAGCGGGCCTTTAATAGCCAGTATAGCCCGCTACGGCGGGTTATAAGGCTATAATATGTGATGTAATGTACTGGGATGTAATGGCATTGACATTTATACCAGTACGCATTCCTAGCTTTGTTTTAAAGCCTTCTTCCCGGGACCTGCGGCTCTATAACAGGCCCTGTTTGTTCCTGGCAAGGAGAAGTAAGCGGCTGCCTTCTCCCCTCGCTCAAGTAAGATTGTGTATGAGAGGTGCTGCTGCCCTGATGCTGAGTGCTGACGACCCTGGGATGGGGTGATGAGCTCTCCCAACTCCGCCATTTTGACTGGGGCTTGTGACGGAGACTGGTGCCTGGATCCTGAGAGGGGCTGCTGTTGGTCTGGGACCTTCAAAGACTGGAGTGACAGGAGCATACACTGCATCCCTTCAGCTGGCTGGCTATATCAACTATGGGTCTTGTTGTAAATAACGAAGTCCTTGAGCCAGGTACATTTAATAAGCTGGATTTAATTAGGCTTAGTTCCAGATTAAGTTCCAAGTATTTGAGTATAAGATAAGAATAACCCCACCAGGAGTGGCCTCCCTGCCACTCAGCCTGCCTGCCATCAACTGCCTATCCACACACCAGCCAGGCACCCAAGATTCTATGATGACATCAGGCATTCCGATACCCACACCAGCTGAGCAGCAGGGAAAGTCACACAAGCTAAGTATAACAGGTCTGCCTTTCACTTGTGGCCGTGAGACTGTGTTTGCGGGTGTAGCAGTGCTTGGGGCCCGGGGAGAATCCACTATCTGGGCCTGAGTATTACAATTGGCAGGGAGGCCCGAGGTCGTCGGCTAGGGTGTAGACTTAATACTTGGTGCTGGCCCAGACTAATGCAAATTATATCTGCTGGTTCCTGATTCTGCTGGTTTCCTGGCTGCTGCTGGGCTGACTACGCTTCCCAGATCTCTCTATCGGCCGCACACGGCTGTAACGTCATCCGAGAGCGCCAGGGGCGCTTTAAATCGCCCTGCACACTCCCGCACCTCAGAACGCGCGCGCGGACCATGCCCGGATGAAGCCCGGCCAAAGGGCAGACCCGTCTGAGGCCGAAGGAGGCTGGGCTGGGCCACCCCCCTTTCAAGTGTGTGAGAATTGTTTTCTTTATTTTTTAACTCTGGGCACTGACGCTGATTAACTGTGAAGATATACTTGTGTGATTGACTATGACCACCAAATGGAAGATCGCTGGCCAGAGGGCAGGGGGTGGGGGGTGTAGTGGGAATGCTGGATGCGTTTTTACTAAGGGCAGAATCAATCCTACAGCATGAAATCCAGCTGACGGAGAAAAGGCTTTCTTTGGACTCATATGTAGGACATAAAAGATCTTCATTGGGGTCGATAACATTGGCTAAATCTCCCTTGAGTGCCCCGCAAGTTATGATCCGCTCAAGTAGGGAGTCACTTCACTAGTGGCCGGTGCGGCTGGCGCACTGGGCGACTTAGATCCGGTCAATTTATGTACTACGGAGCCTAACCAAAGCCCAAGGTGGAGCCTTTTGATGACCCTGGTGGGGACTACTCCAGTCCAGGAATCGGATCTCCCTGTTTCCCCTGTCTTACCCCAAGCCCTTACTATAATGGCCCCCGGGCAGTCCAAAGTGATTGATCAACTAGATCAAAAAGAACTGTTAAGGAAATGTAGAGTGGGGCTTGTTCGCCTTAATCCATGCTGGAAGAGGGAGGGAACAGGGAAGCAATTGCAAAACGTACAAGGGGTGGCGTGGTATCTAGGGGAAAGGCTAAAGCTAAGCTTAAACATCAAACCCTAGGGACACGTGAGAATCCCTCCCCAAAGACTAATTGCCCTAACTCCCTAAATTCCAATTCGCCCATGTTGATGGATCATGGAGGCGACCCTGACCATTGGAAACGCCTGGAGACTTTAATTTCTGTTCTCCTAGCACCTTTTTAAAATAAATTAGGGGCGATCTTAGAAAAACTCTCTATTTTTGAAAGGCTCTCATGGCCAAGGTAACTTGGGAGTATGTGGATGTCACAATGCTGCTCAGGGGAAAGACAAGGGACCAGTGGCACCATCACTGTCAAGGGAGGCTGACTTTGCAGGGGCTTGTAACGAGGATGTGACTCATGGAGCAGGAAATAAGGCTACTGGTAATGTGCACCCAGTTACGCTACGACCTTTAAATTTGCAATCGGGGTCGGATGTGAATAGTGCGCTTTTGCCTAGGGGAGGCCAGGGGTTAGTTGGTTTGACGATTGATTCCCACCCAGACATAGAGAATATGCCTAAGTTGGGGGCACCCCAGGGAAATCTAACTGTTGAACAAGTTAAACCCACTTTGAACCCCCGCAATTATCACAGAGACGGTCCCGCTACGTCACACCACGTGATTACTAAGCCTTCTCGGGATATCTTAGATCTCCCACTGGCTGCATGTCCTTATGTTGTGGTACTGGGTGGCATCCCCCCACTAAGACCGGACCAACCTGAATCCTGGATACAGTTGCGTAATAAAACTGTAGATCGGTTATCCAGACATAAAGGCTTTAGGGTAGCCATAAGTAACAACATCATAATGGTACGCAGAGTTGGGTGGGTTGGGCAGTCGCAAAAGAACATGGAGGGTGATTGTATGATTGTTAACTTCCGAAGTCCTGCGGTTGTTCAAACGATCTTAAGGGCGCAGGTCCTATGCCCTACGTCAGTCACATCAATCGGGGCTATGCGGCTGGGATACCCAAGACTGACTACCTGTTAATAACATTGCCCCAAAGGTTTTACTGAATCCGGAGGTGGAAACGGAGGATGCAGCACATCCCCCTTAGTTGGCCTCTAAATATTTCTCCCCCTGTGGATGGTCAGACCGCTCCTCCTGGCACTGCCAATCTTGCTTCCACCCGGCTTCCAACAAATGGAGGTAGCACAAATGTATTATCTTGAAACATTGCTGGCCTAAGGGCCAAAACGGGGGATGTCAATTGGGAAACTTTTCTTGCCACCCATCTTAAAATGTCATACAAAGCAAAGCTGATAGACACATGCTCACTTAATATTTTGGCAGTTGAATTGACGTGGAAGAACTTGCCAACTCTTCTAGTGGTTAATTTTTATAATTCCTTCACTGTCTTTTTGTCTAATTTTGAAGGGAGCGCCGATACTTATTATAATATATTAGTCCTTGGAGATTTTAATATTCACACTTTTCCCACTAATTGTTTAATAAACCTAGAAGAGGAGTACGATACCCAGGGGGTAACTCACTTTGAACACACCCCCTCTGGGTCTTTTATGGAAGGCTTTTTATCGATCCATAATTTGATCTGCCAGACACAGTCAGAGAGGATATCAGCTGTACCCACATATATCGGTCAAGGTTGCCAAAGCACAATAGACTACATTCTAGTCTCAGCCTCATTGCTGACTTGGCTAGGTATATTAAGGGTAACAAACACTTGCCTTAGTGACCATAATCCTCTGACACTGGACATTGATATCCAAGCTGTTAACTGGGTAAGGCCTATGACTAAACTCTCCAATGCCAATATTGCACTCATAGATCAAGCTCGCAGAATAAGGTGGGAAGTGACTAACTCTGATAACTTAATTTACAATCTAATTAGTGTCTGTCCACTAGAGTTTAGGATTTGTTCAGAACAGGAATCCCACCCGTCACTGGTTCTTGGGGCTTTTGAGAGAATTTCAACCCAATTGGTGGCGAATCTAACTGTAGTCGGTAGATCAAGGCCTCTAAAATATAAAAAATGGTTTGACGGAACCTGCGTGAGTACACATAAAGTACTCATGCAGGAGCTTAAGCAAAAACCCAGGGTGGCTGATAGAGTCAAGAACGCCAGGAGGGCATATAAAGTGGCAGTGGGAAATCGGAAAAAGCAACTAAGAGAGATGGCATGGGAGGAGCTTAGCCAAGCCAGCGTTCTGGCAATTAGCATCAGATTTTGGAGCGCTGTCAATAGTCCTTGCTTTGATGAATCATCAAACTCTGATAAAGACTGTTTAATCCCTGCGGAGAAGTGGGTTCAACACTTTTGGAAAGTGTACAGCAATGGGACTAACGAAATACCCGCCCACATAGCTGGCAGAGACCAGGTCTCACCATTGTTTGGTTTTTACAATAGATGGAGTCACTAAGGCAGTTATGACTACGTCAGGGGGTAAAGCCCCAGGACTTGACGAAGTTTCGGCCGATCTTTATAAAGCAGACCATAAATTATGGGCAAAAATTTTAACTCATGTTTTTAATGCAGCCACCAGGTCTAACTTCCCCCCTTCTTGGTCAAAGGCGGTGATTGTACCGACCTTTAAGAAGGGAGCCAGAGACGATCCGGCCAGTTATAGGCCTATTTCGCTTCTGGACTCCACAGCAAAAATTATGGGGAAAGTCGTCCTTGCTCTCCTTACGGCGTGGCTTGATCATAACAGTATAGTTTCCGATCTTCAATATAGCTTCATGCAAGGGAAAGGTACGCTAGATCAATGTCTTAACCTCCACCTGGTAATAGGTAAGTACGCGGTTCAAAGCATGGGGACCTTCATCTGGCCTTTATAGACCTAACCTCAGCTTTCGACCTTATTAACAGGTCAAAACTTTGGGCGATCCTTCAAGACATAGGTATTGAGGATGACCTGATTTCTCTTTTAGCGGCCATCCAACAAAACACATCAGCAGCAGTGCGCTATAATGTAGATGGGAGCCTAACTGATTCCTGGGCAGTTAAGAGAGGGGTCCGGCAGGGGTGCATTCTGACCCTCCTGCTGTTCACACTCTATATTATTAAATTAGGGGCTGCCCTGACCCCCTGTTGTAAAGATATCCCTAGCGCTGGCACTAAAATGATTCCTGCATTGTTGTATGCCGAAAATGCAGTACTAATAGCAAGGACAGCAAGGGGGCTGCAAAAGCTTTTAGATTGTTTTATAGATTTAATGTAGTCCCTGGACCTGATTACAAATTTTAAAAAGTCACATTCCATGTCCATTGGTTCTAAGCTGGCAAGGAGGGCAAAATTCTACTGCAGGAATCTGGAACTAGTAAAATGTTCTGCTTTCCCGTATTTAGGGGTTCTTTTTGATGACCAGCGTTCATGGTCCATGCAGCTCACACACAAAAAAAACATATTGACTAGAGCTTCGGGGGCTATTCTAGACTTTGCTAAAAGAATTGGCTCAGAACCGCTACCAGCACTCATGAAGATCTATAATGGCATGTGTCTTCCAATGGCGACCTATGGGAGTGACATCTGGGGATACATAGAGGCTAGAGAAATACAGGGGGTTAAAAACATCTTTTTCGTAGATTATAGTCGCTCCCGTCCTCTACCCCAGTTTTTAATATACATGAGGACCTGGGAGCAGGTTTTATCTCTGACCAGATTGCGATTGCCCCACTATTATGTTGGCTGAGAATCTGGGCCCAACCCCCACCAAATCTTAATCAACTAATCATTCAAGACTGCATGTCCTTAGATAAGGGGCTAGACATCCCATGGGTTCGATATATTAAGACCCAAATGGAAGTTCTTGGATGCCCCGATTTGTTTCTTAGCCCCAAAATGCTGGGCGATTCAGCCATCAGGGCCTTCAAGCGGCAGTTTGTGGATAGATCGATGTTAATGAGGTTGGAAAGGGAACTGGCAAAACCACAGTGAGAAGTTTTGTCACAGTGAGCTTAGGTAGATAGCTACAACCATATTTTCCTATATAAACAAGCCCTATCATTTGTTTGTTTTAATAAGATTTAGGCATAATATGGTCTTCTGGCTTTTAGCATTGCCGGAAGGGTTTTTTAAGGAAGGGGCTTTAAATCCCTGCCCCTGTGACAACTCCTCTGAACAGAATACTCTCCATATAATATTTTTCTGTGCTTATTTAACTCACTAGGCAGAAAATGTATTATCCCATTACTTAGAGGCAGTAACTTTGTACAAGTCAGGCCAGCGCTGGCATATTTGCAGATGCTAGCATCTCCAGTGGTGTGTTTTGGGGTTGCAAGCTTTTTAATAGGTGCAATCCGGCATAGGAACAGGTTACCATTTAACCAAAGTCTGGACTCTATTTTAAATTTTGTATCTAGTCTTTTTTTACTATGTTACAATGTTCTCCTCGTATGATACTGGATAAGATTAAGATGGGATGAATTGTATTTTATATATTTATTTTACTCCAAGGTCTGATTAATGCTGCTTTTTGTCTTGTTCAGGGGGGTATATTTAATTACATGAAGTCGTCATGCAATTATGTCTAAAGCATTATACTCATGTCCTTTGTATGCTGTTTTAAATTGTTTTGTTTTGTGTTTTGTACTTTGATGGTTTTAATGAATCGAATAAAGTTACATTTTGACTGACTGACAGTACGTTGCAATGTATAAAATAAAATCAGAATAAATTGGACCAGCACCTTGCTACTTAAAGTGCCCTGAATTTCATCAGTATGTTTTAGGACAAGGTCCTTTGTTCAAACGCCTACCACTTTGAAACGCAACAATCCACCAATATGATTTGTAGTTGAATTGAAACTCTTTTAAACCACGGCGAAGTGTGCCCTCTAGCGGCAACCTCTCAAATCAAGAATCACAATGAGAAAACAGGCTAGCACTACTCAGGCATGGCAGTTAAGGAGTAAAATAACACAGACATTATTTTTTAACACAAAAAAGTATCAACTTAATGAAAATTGTAGAACATACTTGTTAGGTGCTCCCTGAATATTCGTCAGCAACGTAAAATTGTTTCTCACACTTCGCAAACTCGCTAGCACCTGTGTGAAACAGAGGTATCATATTAATAGCTGAATTAATATTATTATGCATCACACATTTAAATGACGGCTAGACCATAATTGCATTTAAAGTACGATAATAATGAAGTAGATGTTTAGTACGCACCTGTGCAAAAGGGGTTACTATCAAGTCGTCTCCATGTCTAGAAAAATAAAACATTGCAATCAATTAATTGTTACTTATGTTCATGATTCATAAACAGTATTTAGCATTAGTGTTCATAAAATCCCCAACCCCGGCTTTGAAAACGCACTGTAAATACAAATGAGATGTCCCCTCCCCAAAGAATTTCTTGTGGCAAAAAATAGAGAACGGCGGTCTGGCTTGCGGTGTGAATGAGTGTGTGAATGAGTAAGACTAGCGCTTCCAAGTATCGAGGCACACGAGTTGGAAACACTGCAACAATTGATTCGATTATTTCTATTGTAAAGTATCTGTTATGTGCGGAACTTCAACAATATTACAAAGTTCAGTCATTAGTAACACTTTCCAATTATGTTTTTAAAACCTATGATAACACAAGCAGGGCTCCAGGCTCATCACTATGCAGGGATGTGCATAGCCGCGCTTGCAATAACTGAAGCCAGAATAATAAAGGATCTGCTATGTTTTTGCTGCAATAAGAAGCAGCCTCGGCCGGCAGTGGGAGTACCTGCAGGGCAGTGACGTGGGGAGGGGGAGGGGCAGGGTGGGGGTAGTAAATTACGGAGCTTCCGAGGTAAGTAAATATTTAAATAAATAAAACAAATTTCGTTGAGTGCACTGCATCACCAAGGGCCAGATGTAGGTCGCCAATTACCGGTCGGTAACGGCCGATTTCGGCCGTTACCGACCGGTAATTGGTTTCTGAGATGTAGGGGGCCGGAATTTGACCGAATCTGTAAATTTACCGATTTGGTAAATTTACAGATTCGGTAAAATACCGACTCGGTATATATACCGAATCGGCAATTCCAGATGTGGGTGGCACAGTTTGCAGTGCCACAGGCCCTTAGGAATTCTTATTTTACCACCCAATCCTATTGGGTGGTAAAATACCCAATTCCAGTGTTCATGCACATCTGTGCAAGTATACCTATGCCATGTGACACACAGACATGCCCTTAAGCCTGCAATTGGGGTGCTACAGGGTGTCAAAGTGACACCCCGTTCCCCCTGCCAGGATTCGGTATTTACCGAATCGGTAAATACCGATTCGGTATTTCCCATTGATTCCTATGATCTTCAAGGCCCATAGGAATCAATGGGAAATACCGATTCGGTATTTACCGATTCGGTAAATACCGAATCTTACAGAATCGGTAATTGGAAAATGAAAATTACCTACATCTGCCTACTTCCAATTTACCTACTCAGTATTTAAGAGTCGGTAAATCGGAATTACCTACATCGGGCCCCAAATGCGATGCAGTGCGCGCAACAAAATTCCTTTTATTTATTTAAATTTTTACTTACCTGTAAAACTCCGTAATCCATACATTACAACCCCCCACCCTGCCCCTCCGCCTCCCCACGTCACCGCCCTGCAGGTACTCCCACTGCCGCCCGCGGCTGATGAGCAGTCGTTATTAATAGCACTGGTTTCGAACCACATTTATTCCCAGCTCTGATGTTGTCTGATAAATTTAAATATGATGTATTTACATGGAACTTACTACCCCGAAGCATTGAAGACAGCAAGGTTTCCAGGACCCTACTGCATTCAGGGAATGTGGGCCCCATGCCCCCAGCTGGGTTGTAAAAGACAGAAATGACTGTGGCGCCCCTCACACCAATTGTGCAGCAGTGCACTGCACCTGCTGCACTAATGCGGCCTCAACTCCAGCAGTGGGCGATGGGTCATTTACCCTGCGGAGGGGGATCGTGGGCGGTGCACATGTGCCTCCATCCGCCATGCTCGGCAGGGTGGCAAAACACCAGGGCCAAGATTTACTAAGATCTGACGCAGCGCAGCAGAACAACTTACTGCGCGGATCAAAGGTAGAGGACAGGAATACTCCATAGCTGCTACATATGGCGCAGGCCTGCTCTCTCTCTCTCTGCGCTGGTGCATTTGTGGCTGCCAAGCATCCATGCAGGCGCCCTTGCGTCAATGTGCACGGGTGCCTGCGTTACAGCCAGGATTGATCTTGTGCAGGAAGCGCACCTTCATACACAAAAATAATCCTCGAGATATTTTCCTCTTTCTCCGTGTGCTAGAATGCATCACATATAAAGAGGGAATAAAGAGGAGAAATAAACATATTTCTTCTCGTTATGCCTCACTTGGGAAGGAGTACCATTTCGAGGCATTTCCGGGTTTATTAGTCCAAGTAAATCTGGGAATGGGCGAAAAACTATGGGCAGATGCGTGGGAACACCCACACTCCACCCATGGAACTCCGTCCTAATGCGGAGTAACGTAAGGCACTGCACTGCCTTGCGTTACTCCAGATTTACTATGTCACGTAGAGCCATGCAAGTGGCTCTGCACGGCATAGTAAATCTTACTTAATGGTTTGTGTTTCCTTGCACCACTTTGCGTGAAGCAAGGGCCATGCAAGCCCATGACAAGTCTGAACCCAGGTATTTTCTATAGATTGAGTGTGGGAGGATAGTGTTCTCTTGTGGACGATGGAGCATGGCTAGATGCCATGTATTTGCTGTACTGTGGGTACGGTGGATTGGAGACTCCTGCCAAGAGTGAATGGGGAGAGAGGCCAAGACATCATGTACTTTGTTTTTGGATTTTGCGACAAAGCAGACTGTTATCCAGAGGGTAGTTGGGGAAACCAGGTACTTTTTAGGACAGACTGGAGTGGGGGAAGTTATTCAGAGAGTGGTGGTGGTGGGGTGGGAAATGCGGTTCTTTTGGATTGGAGGGGAGAGGGAAGGATATATCCGTGGGTGGAGGGATTGGTGCCAGGGTGCCATGTCCTTTAAAGAAGGGCTGAGAGAAGGAAATTCATGTTCTGCATGGTTCCCCCATGACTCTGCTTCTCCTTGCCTGTTGGTCTCATCAGTGCAACAGGATTTGGGAGGGCCACAGACAGCATTATATTGTAGATGGGTAGCGGTTAATAGGGGTGATATGTGTGTATCTCGGTTTCACTACTGCTGAATACAAAAATCCTGGAGTAATTAAAGTGACAAACCAAAAATAAAGTAAATAAAAACATTGAGCAACAACAAGTAACTACCATGGGCCAGGGTATAGGTTTTAAGGTAATGGAAATGAAATGACATAACAAATATGGAATAGTTGGCAGAGTGGCTTGCTGCTGAAGATGGCTGCCGTGACCTAACAAAGCTCGCGCCATCCACCCAAACTCATCGGCATCCTAAGTCTATAGGCCCAGGAATCGGCTCACCATTGATCCCTATTGAAGTGAAGGAGGCAACACCCCTGACTGAGGGGTAATTTGTTTTAACTGATAGTGCCTGGTGGCCCTCACTGGAGGCTGCGATCCCAAGGCGTTGCTGATATGGTTGATATCTGTACTCACATAGAGCAAGGGGGCCATGCCGCCATGCCCCTGACTGCCTACTAGGCTATTGTGTAGCCCAAGGGACCTGGGGGACATTGCTGCTAACTGGCCGCCTGGGCTGTTCACTTCCTGTGGTCTGCGCTGTCCTCTGTTAGTTACAGCCTGCAGAGCAATGGGCGTGTGTGGTATCAGACAAGCTACGGAGTGGCATCCTGCTTCTGAGGGCCCATGGATCGACACCCCACTGGATCAGAGCCCAGAGGAGATTGCATCACTTCTGACCGGGTAGTTGATCGGTGCGACACTGGCATCCTGAGGCATCACCTGGACCGTTGTGGCCCGGAGGCCGCTTGAGCACTGAAGAGGCGCAGTGCTGAGCTCTTAGGCCGGGCCCTGGGATTGAGGTGGGCGCACCTCTGTGCTGTTGGCTTCCTCCTTGATCATGTTGATGATTGAAAGACCCCCAAGCGGTAGTCACTGCTGCTGAGACCTGGCGATGGGAGCTACTCGCTCCCAGCCTTCAGACTGGCCCAATGCGATTTCTGGCCCGTGCTGTGGTGGCTGAGATGCTGACCCCAGATTGTAGGATGACACTTCCTGGTGAGAAGCAGGTGCTGCCCCCAGATATAGCTCCTACTGGAGTGCAGTGTAGACTTCTAAGCCACACAGTGACAGTGGCGGGCCTGCTCCACTCCCCTACTATGTACCACATTCTTCTGACCATGGGAAGTGGGTCCCCCAATATTATACCCTAGACCTTACTAAATAGCAGTGGTACTGGCGCCGGGATGGCCCTAGTCCGGGGTCCTGCCTCCAGAGTGGAACTGTCTTAATGCCTCCTTCTGCTCACTAATGTGACCCTCAACAAAATAAGGAGATAGCAACACAGTAATCAACATGACAACGATAAAACCCCCCACCAGAACAAGCAAGGCAACCTAAAAGAAATATGCTCAACCTAGTGGATCAGGGCAGTCTACCTCTAAGCCCACAAAGCTGGTGTTGCCTGTGCTATGCCCACGGAAATGACTGGAATTCTGGCGGCCATCCAACAGTCCTTGGAGGCGCTTAAAAGTTGGTAGAGTGGGTATGGATGTTATGCTATTGCGTCAAGACCTCTGTCAAGCCATTCAGAGGATCCCTGAGCTGAAATCAGTCTGTGGAGTGGAGGACACAGCCTCAGAGACTACTGCATGGCTTATGACTATTTGTAAAGAACTCACCTGAGGGTGGAGGACACAGAGGGGAGGGGTCGATGGAACAATATATGGTTTGTTGGATTTTCTGAGGGGTGCAAATGCAACTCTCCCAAGAGGTTCCTGAACCATTGGATGGGATCACTTCTTTCTGCGTCCTTGCTATTCCCCTGTTTCATAATTAAGAGTGCACACAGAGAGCCCTCGGTAAGAAACAGCTGCCAGTAGTCCTGGCCCATTATTGTGAGCCTGCTGAATTACTCTAAGATATGCTTGCTCCCAGGAGTAATTCCTGTTTCAGTAAATTATGATTTTCCCAGACTATAGCAAAACGGTCCAACAGCAAGGGCAGTCCTTCATGGCAGCCAAGAGAAGCAAAGGGAACTCAACATCAGATTTATGCTCCTCTTTCCAGCCAAGTTTAGGGTCATCTGCTTCACCAGCTGGGCTACATGCACCTTTTTAGAATGTTTGCAATTGGGAATTGTTGGGAGATGGCTCCATGGTGCCCCATTGGCAACAGTCTGCGGTTGATTACACAACTGATTTATCATGTTTCTGAAGTTTTGTGAGGGAGTGGTGGAGATGTTATAGCTATAGTTTGTATTCCTTGTTCTTATTGATGACTCTAGCACATATCCATGCTAAAACGCTCACCTCTGGACTTAGCGCCTATAACCCCTCCATGCTGACTGTCCACATTGAGTGTTACAGATTATCTCCTAGGACATAAATGGCCTTCTTGACAAGGTCAAGAGACCAACACTAAAAAATACAGTAGGTAGACATTCTGTTTCACCGAGAGACCCATATGCTGGGTCCAAGGTTCCCTTTCTGGTACTATATAGGTTTACCCAAGTGTTCCAATCTGGGTTCACAAGGGGATCGAGAGGTGTTCCCATCTTGATTAAGAATCATACACCCTTCAAGGTGCAGAAAGAATGGACAGAAGGTGGGGCAGATATATACAACTACTTGCTCTTGTTAATGTTAACGCCCAACCGCCACTGTCTTCCCCCTTCTTGGAGGGGATCACAATGCTAGTGGGTGACCTCCCGAGCAATCCTAACTTTTTATGTGCAGAGACTCTGCAGTTATAGAGATACTGCAAGTAAAATACATTTGTGAAGAGCAAACATTCGAACTTACACAAAAGTGTAAGTTAACCTTTGTGAATCAGGCCCTAGGATTATGGTTGTCAAGGACCTAGTTGTGATTTTAGGCTGAGCGCAGTAGAGAGGTGGTTGGCTACACAAAATGTGTGACCAAGTCAATTTTTTTTATTTCTAACTGAGCTCAAAGCCTTACAGTGCGTATGTTTCCAAGGCTGAAGCTGGTGAGCGTTCCCCAAAATCAGATACATTGCTGTTGAGCAATTTGGTTTTCCAACAAAGGTTCTGTGCTGGTCAAAGCTAAATTTCGTAGCCACCAAGATAGCTTCCAGACTTGCCAATTCAAGATTTGGTCACTTTTTGGTAGTCAAAGTACACCAACAGAGTAAGGCAGGACGCTATGGGCAGGTGGGCAAACTCGCTGGGCTCAACAAGGATTGATTCCTTCACACCGAGGTCCTACTAAACCAGTTTTCAGTGTATTAGAAAGCTCAAAGCAAGACAAACCGGGTTTCTTTGTGTAACCTTGCTGGACAAGACTCAGGAACTTGTCTCGGTCCTCGAGAAAATGAATAAGTCCCACTTTTCTCCAGCTGCTGGAAACATTATTTTCTGGTCACTCTGCATCTTAAGGTCTTTTAGGTTTCTAAGCACCAGGTTTCTCACAAGCCATAGCTACTGCAGGGTCTAGTCGTCTGTGGTCAGCTGGGACCCTCTTGGAACCATTTTGCTATTTGTGAGAAGACAAATAGAAGGATATCGACCTATCCCTTGGAGAGCAGCTCCAGTCTCCAAGTGACAGCAGGAGTCTGTAGTCATTGAATATTGTTCTTCCAGCAGGGCCTTCTTCTTCAGGTGCAGTCTTTTTTAACCCTGAAATGTTCTGAGGAGGCAGCGTGCGGTGCTATACTTATCATAAGCACTTTTCACTGATTAGTGATTTGTTCATAACCATTCCTGTTACTTTCACACCCAATATCACCTTCCTTTGCAGCACTTCCTGTTTAATAACTGTAAAAATTATTAAAATCCCTAAATCTAAAATGGCTAACCCCTTCTTCCATCATAATGGGGTCTGATTCTCCTAAACCACTCCCCTTTTATATTAGGTCTCCTTCCTCTGTCAGGACCTAGAACTCTTTTCACCTTAAGTGAGCCAGAAAGTCAAGAAGACTCTGAGAATGAATGAGAACAGACCCCTTATAGCCCCATTTGGCATCTCCAAGTCAAAACCGATAGTGAAAATGCTTTCCTTTGTTCTAACAACTATACATATCCTGCCTCCCAAATTGCTAATTCCTGTTAGGTGGCCAGTCGCTGGCAAGACCCCTGCCTTCTTGGGTCAGTGGGCATCCTATTTTCCTCTGGAGAGGAGGGTCATTAATTCCAGCCAGGAATGGGTGCTGGGTCTCTGGAGGTGATATAAGTGGAAGCTAAGTTTTAATCTAATATTAATACAAAAACTATTAAACATATATTGAGTCAATATTAATTAAAACAATAATAGCCTCCGGTTGGTGGCCATAGATTTGGGATCTTTTGAAATGCCTGAGTCCACCCAGCAAAGATGCCACTGGTCTCGTTGTATGAAATAATAGAGTCTTGTGGGTTGATGTGGACACCTCTGTGCATATTTTTAACATATTTATTATAATGTTTGCAAACATTATGTGCTACCATCGCTAGCATAAACTTTTGGAAACAAGAATGTGATTGAATTATGATAAGGCATTGCGAACATTGCATAAGTCAGCACCATCCTAACTGATTAACAACATTTGTAATAATGTCAACATTGAGTTTGTAAGATGAAGGATGAGTGCTGCCCCAGGAGAACAACCACTACCTCCACTTATTCTTCCAACGCTCCCTTTGTTCCTGGAGCCTGTAGGAATACACTTGCCCCCAGAGATGCCTTTGAAGGGTTCAACTGAGGCATTGCAGAGATGCACAGGCTCCTGCCATCTCAGACTCAAGAGAAAGGAACCCTCACTCTCGTCTGATTGGCTGGCACTGTGAGATTTTGAGATGAGCTGGACATTGATTAGCAGTTTGGTTTCAGCCAACATTCCAACTTATATATATACATATATATATATATATATATATATATATATATATATATATATATATATATATATATATATATATATATATATATATATATATATATATATATATATATAGCTGCAGAGCAGCTCACTGATTATTTTCTGTACATAAACCTGAGCGGTCCCTTGCTCCTCCAGGGCGGCCAAAGTCTGGAGGTGGCGTGTTGGCCACTTCCTCCTGACTCGGAGTCTCCTGTTCTGTTGGCCAGCCCTGATGCTACTGCAGACCTTAAATAAATAGGTGATGAAAGATGCCCTTCCTAACTCGCAGTGCATTCATACCATTCAGTTTGTCCTTCCTTTGGAGGGTCCCTTATAATATAAAGTAATCAACCCTCAGAGATCACGTTATGAGTGCCCTATTGATCCTGATGGGGTTGCTAACAGGAGTTTCCAGGCCACTCAGATTACAAGATCTGCGGGAATACTGTGGGTCAAGGTTTTTGTAACTGACCCACTTGTAATGGGCACCATGGTGGAATATATCCTTGCTGAACCTGGGGGCCCTATACTAGTGGTCCGGTATTCAGCCTGTTATTCCACCACGCACCCGGAAAGACAGATGCTGTGGTAATCTATGATTCAGGGGTAGGAGATTTACCGCTGATTACAAGGTTTTGGGAAATAACATGACGGAATAGATGTTTTTGCATGCTTCCTATATGTTTTCCTCATGTTATGGCCCAGTTTCTCCAGCACATTGTCATAATGTCCTGTTAAAAAAAACAGATCTTCAGTGTTGCCCTGAAGCTTGTAATCCTGATGGATTATTCATTGAACACTATTAATGAGGCCTTTGGCCACCTACAACAAGGTTAACACTATCCAAGCTATTCAGCTACCACGTTGATTCTGTAGTGTCCTGCTAGACTCGTCATGCAGCAGCCCCTCTCTAGGGGCAGTCCTAACACCCTCCCCACACCCTTCCAACACGACCATCACCAGCCAGGTGACCCTGCTGTTAAAAGGGGCCGGACGCACGTGCCCTGGGCCAGTTATGCATCCATATACCTAGTGCCTGCGTGGCCCTTTTTATTTGAGTATGTGGGCTTAGGGCCCGACGATGCCACAATAGTGACGAGGTGGGCCAGATCCTGCTGCCTGCCAATCTCACCCATGTCAGCGGTCCTGTTGCACTGCGATAAGAGAAGGTGCAGAGAGGAGAGCAGCTTGACAACATGCTGCCAGGAGAGAATGCCACAACTCTGCAGCAAGGCCAAAAACACCACTCGATGGAGCCGTGAGTGATGCAACAAAAAAAATGAAGAACTGGCAGACCGGCACAGGAGCTGGTAAACAGAAAGCCAGTGGGTGTTGAGGCCTGCTCTCTATGGATCCTGCTGTCCTGTCCCCTTTTAACACATGGTGTTTGTGACAGGCCTGAAGCAGGTGGCCTCCTCCCCCACCGCAGTGAGCTATAAAGTCCTCTGTGATCAAGAGGTGAGGCACGTTCAGTCTGAATAAAGGGGGCATGGGACAAGATTACTAGGGGCCTTATTTATGAAGGCCTTGCGCCACCGGTGCGTCACTTTTTCCCATTTTAAAAGTGACGCACCGGCGGCGCAAGACCTTCATAAATAAGGCCCTAGATATTCTTCAAGTGGATACACACATATTCATGTTCCAGGCCTGTGCCGATTAGTCACCGCTTGAAGCTCATACCCGCCCCCTGGATTTACCAGCGCAGGCACCACAGCTGTTTCCCCAGTCTCGCACACTGCCTCAGAGCTCCAACTGAAGCACAGACCATCAGCTCTGCTTCCCCCACAGGTGAGCAGTGGAACTGCACCAGATGCGCTCCATTGAAGAGCGATAGCGGGAGAAGCACTTTAGACCAACTGCTGCTACCTCGAGATTGAGGACAAGCACACTGCACCTGTTGGCCTGGTATCCTCACTTATCAGAGGTACACGGTCAGCACAAGGGGCACAATGCCTCACCCAAAAGGGCACAGGACATCTCCAACACTGTAAGCCGTCACAGTAGCGTCAAGAGGGCACAGGTGTGGTACTAACAGATTGTAACCCCTGCAGGTCACGTCCAGGGAAGTAAGACTGCCAACAGCTGAAGCCCCACAAACCGACTGTTTTAGCCTAGCCATCAGGGCCATGGACTGCAGCATTAAATGCTACCCCTACTGCTGAGCAGTGGTACTGCACCAGGCCATTACCTGCTAAAAGGAGTACCAAAAGTAGGGACACTGCCTGAGAGAGACAGTGCAAACAAATCAGGGTGGCAGAGCCAGCAAGAGAAACCAGCCCAGAGCTGACAAGTTGGAAGGAGAGGCATCTACTGCATTGTGGCACTGCCAGTGAGCCGGCTCCAGATAGGACGCAGACAGGAGCCTGTTTCCCCAACGAGGTGAGGAGAAGAATAGGTAAGCCGAGTAGCACAAGGGAGGAGAGCGCTCCGACCATGGCCTCCGCATGGCGAAGGTGTGGAAGCCTCACAAGAGCAAATCCAGCGCAAGAAATGAAACCTACCCAGTGCAACCAATTAAGGAGACTGAGTTTACATACCCCATAGACACCATACTGGCTGTCCAAGGCGGCCAGATGGACACACCCCCAGGAAGAAGGTCCAAGGAAAGCGAGGCCAGACCAGACGATGGACATAAGCATACAAAGCAGCGCTTGACACTAGGACTGTATCATCCCATACCTTTACTCATACTATGCCACATCTCACCAACCATGCCTGACTGCAGGAAGGCCTCAAGGTGCAAGTCCTGCGCCACGCAGAGAAAAGACGCACAACCACAGCACCCTACTGCCCATGGTAGAAAGTCCTGGGAGAGGGAGCACCACGGAGTAAGAGCTCCAAGAAGGACCCTGAGGAGGGAATATATGACACATGGCATGACACCACACTGACCCAAATAAGAAGAGGGTAAGGCAGCTGGAAGGTACTCAAGGCAGAGGGACAGACACACATCTACGCATGGAGTAGCAGCTCCAAGACGATCCTGGCCGATGGGAACTCGTGGCACCTGCCTGGACACCACTCTGCACTCAAGAAGAAGAGGAGATCAGGATCAGAACTGTCCTGATCATCACCAGGCCGGAGTCCAACACCAGAGGTTAGTGGCCGGACTACAAAGACAGTCAGCCACTAAGAGGTCCTGCCCTAAGCCCAGCGGGAGTACTCAGAGTAGCCTACAAGCATGTGTGAACCAAATATCTGCCACATGCTTCCCAGCATTACTGTCCAGACATTGTAAAAGGGGGTCCGGCAACCTTTTCATCCTTTTCATTTGGCTTTTGGGATGGATTTAGTGTCCTGCTGGGCAAGTCATGCAGCAGCCCCTCTCTAGGGACAGTCATAACACCCAACCCCGCACCCATCCAACACAGGAGCCCCCTGTCAGTTGACCCTGCTAATAAAAGGGGCTAGGTGCACGTGCCCTGGAACAGTTATGCACCCATATACCTAGGGTCTGTGTGGTCCTGTATTTGAGTATGTGGGCATAAGGTCCAACAAAACCACAGATTCCTGCTTGCAAAGCATTGATGGTGGCATCGAGAGAAAATATTCCTATAGTGAACATATTTTTACCTGATAATTGATGTGTGGTTTCATTCTTAATTGCATCATATTGCCATGGTCTTACCATATGGTACCAGTGTTTGCGGGTGGAATGTTTTTAACCCGCCGATTCTGTGCAACTCATAATTGGGGCCAAAAGGAACAACACATCAAGTCTTCAATATCTCTTCTCCTGTTGCCTAAGATGTCAGATCTTGGAGCCACTATTGGTGCTCATTCAACAACTTACGTGTCAGGCTATTTGACAAGCAAAACCAAGGTCACAACGGAGATCCACAAGCCAAATAACACTACAAAATCCTTAGAGTCTTAACTGGCACTTAACCAGTCCCTATTCTGGTATCCCGTTAACTGGGACAATCAAAGCCCTTCGGAAATAGATATTTCTGCTCAGCAAGCCTTAAATAGTGCCCCGGCATCCTTTGTTCTATAGCCCCTAGGCACTTCTTTCAGCCTCCCTATCTCTATTGTCTCCATGGAGATCCATCACTGTCCTGGTGTTATTGACATACCTCTGACCACAGATACCACTTTCTCTAGAGGCAGTTACTGTCAGGTGAGCACTGTATTTGTGTTTTTTTAGGATAGGTGCTGCTGCCGCTTAGGGAGGGTCCCGAACAGGCGGTTTTTCATCGCCAAGGGAATGGTAGGAGTGTTCCTCATTGGGTCGGAGGGGGGGGGGGCACTGGGTGTAGGGAGAAAGAGGGAAAAAACTACAAATTTAGTCCTCATACGAGCCTAAACGAGTTAGAGCTACATGGGAAGAGTTCAGGAAGCCATGAAAATGAATAGGCCAAATAAAATTAAGTTAATAACTTGGAATGTGAATGGCCTGAGGAGTAGGATGAAGATATCCCGGGTCATTGAATTTCTCAATAATAGTGAGGCCCACATCTGTTTTTTAGAAGAAACTCACCTAGAGGCCCATGAGTGCAATCAGGGTTTTGGTAAGCTCATATGGGTTCAGGAGGTGCTTTGCTCAGAACAAAAAGGTAGCACTAAGGGAGTCACTCTAATCATCAGAGGCAATGCTGGTATAAAGGTAGAAAAAATTGATACAGATCAGTCAGGGAGAACGCTGGTGGTCACCCTGACAGTCAGGGGTACCTTTAGTGTGTGCAGCTTACTATTGGCAGAATGAAGATAATTCAGAAGCGCTCTTAAAATTAGAGACCAGTTTGCTAAACACTACTGCACCGATTATAATTGGGGGTGATTTTCATCTGATCTTGAATAAGGAGTTAGACCGCACCTCAAAAGCAAAATATAATACCCAATCAAGAATGTCTGCTGCGCTTAAAAGTATGATCAAAGAATTTAACTTGCTCGATATTTGGAGAACTAAGAATGGGAACACTAGGGATTTTTCATTTTATAGCAAGAAATATAAACATAATTCCAGAATTTATTACTTTTTGGTGGCTCAGACGAAGTCCTCCGAAATTGAGTCAATAATGCATATCCCTGCGATTTTATCAGACCATTCAGCCGTAGAGTTGACACTTTAAACAAAAAGAGTGTCAAAGAAGGTGGGCTCTGGAGAGGACCATGCTATTGGATGAAGGAGTGAGGTTAGAGCTAGAAGAAAAAACAGATGAATATTTTAAGTTTAATATAGTTACAGCTAAGCACCCAATAGTCTGGGAGGCCTTTAAAGCCAACTTAAGAGGGCCACAAAGCTCCATAATGATTAGTAAGAGGAAATTGATGAAATAGGTTAAAGCGGCTAGGATAAATAAGATAAAGGAAAAAGAGATCGATCTACAGAGGGCTTCTTTGGTGTCTCAGAGTTTGGTGCTGTGTTTGGAAAAAGAGCTAGAGGGTCTACATGCAGAATTTCAGGCCAACTTAGACAAGAATTTAAAGGACAGGTGGAATGCTAGCAAGCTCCAGCACTTTGCTTATGGAGAGAAACGAGGCTCTCTTTTAGCTTGGAAGGCAAGGACGGACAGGGTAAGGAACCTGATAAAGAATCTAATCCAAAGAGGGACTGGAGTCTTACTGCATGAGGATGACAATATTCGGGAGGAGGCCAGATCTTTCATGAATGACCTATATGAGGAAGATATTGTATCAGGACCCGAGGGAGCTAAGGAATGGATAAAGTTAATAACTCTCCCTCAGCTGAAAGAAGAACATAGGCTATTTTTGCAAGCAAGTATAACGGAGGAAGAGATTAGAGTACAATGCAAAAAAATGGCCTGGGGTAAAGCAGCCGGCCCAGATGGGCTTCCAATCGAGGTATACCTGGGTATGTTGGACAAGGTAATGCCAGTCTAAAGAATGTGTTCAATAAAATATATATGGAGGGAGAAGGCACTCCAAGATCATGGGCAGAAGCAACAGTGACCCTGATCTTAAAACCAACAAAGATCCTCAGAAGATCGAGTTCTACAGACCAATATCCCTATTAAACTCTGATCATAAGGTTTTTGCAGGAATTTTTTGTCAGCTAGGGTGGCTAAAGTCATTAAGGCCATAGTGCACCTGGATGAGAGAGGATTTATACCCGGGAGACAGCTAAATGAGATCACCTTTCAAGTTATGGGGGCAATTGATGTTGCTGTGGTAAAGAAGGCCCCTCTTACGATAGTTGCAATAGACGCCGCAAAGGCTTTTGACCAGGTGAACTAGATATATCTTTGGGAGACTTTACAAAGCTTTGGTTTTCCATGTAATATTGTGCAGGCTGTGAAGTGTCTTTACTTCTAAACAACAGGAGAGATAGGGTTATAGGACACTCCTCTACCCCAATTCAGAATATGGAAAACAACAAAGAAGTGGCTAATATTGATTTAACAAACACAGAGAAATTTGTGTTTGTGCCATGAAAATGAATATAAAATACTGACAAAGAAGTCAGCTCCACTGCAATTGCAGGTGTCACAGCACACCGGGTTGGCATTCGGCCCGCCAGGTGGAACCCCATGATGAAGCATGTCACCCACTAGGTGGGTGAGTGAGAGTTTTCTTAAAAAACTATTTATTTTTCACTTTGGTACACACCCCACTTATTTGTAAGTATTTTATATTCATTTTCATGCTACGAACACAAATTTCTCTGTGTTTGTTAAATCAATACTAGCCGCTCCTTTGTGAAGTGTCTTTACCTTAATCCGAAAGCTAACATTTTAGTCAACGGAGCATTGACAGATTGGTTTAGTATTTCAAGAGGCACTAGGCAGGGGTGCCCTTTGTCACCACTATTATTCAACCTGTATATTGAACCGTTAGTCTGCAGGCTCAGGGCAGGTCCAACCATCAACCCTTTTAAAATCGCAGAGCTAGAGTTAAACTTGCTCTTTATGCGGATGATCTGCTTCTGTATACATCTAATCCAGCAGAAGCTATACCCTGGCTTTTTGAGTAGGCGGAAACATATGGAGAAGTCTCAGGATATGAAATTAATAAGGAAAAGACCAAAATAATGGAATGGAATCAAGTTAATGGAAGTCAGGGGGCAAAGAGCCAAATGAGGTACCTTGATGTTCATCTGGCTCAGAACTTAGAAGACATTCCCAAAATCAACTGGAAGATGGTGTCCAAAGAGGTCAGCAGTCTTTTAACACGATGGGTAAACCTCCCCCTAAACATCTACGGGAGGGGTTACCTCGTTAAAATTATAATTTTGCCTAAAATAACCTTTCTTTATAACTCTGTTCCATTATCTTTTAGTGCTAAGGACATTGCCAAATTACAGGCAAAAATTGGCACTTTTATATGGGATGAAAAAAGTCTCAGGATAGCATGGAAAAAGCCTAGGAGAGGTCTTACTGTGGGAGGGTTAGCGTTACCAGACCTACTCACTTACAGTTAAGCCTTTAATTTTAACCCCTTCGCTGCAGGGCCGATTCCCCCACTGTGCTGGGGGGTAGGGAGGCCACGCACAGTGCCCTGGTGCTCATGACGAGCTCAGCTCGTCATGAGCCACGGTTCTTGTGTGCTCATGACGAGCTGAGCTCATCATGACCACGCCCGTTCCTTAGAACGCCCAGCACAGCAGGGGAATTAGTACCGCGTGTGAGCGTTCTAACGGTCTTGACAAGCTCAGCTCGTCATGAGCACACAAGAACCGTGGCTCATGACGAGCTGAGCTCGTCATGAGCATGGGAGGGGTTAAAAATCTTAGGATTTTGGCCAACAATACTGATTCCTCATCATTAGGCTTATTATTTGAGGCAATGTTACAAGATGTGGAGCAGGGGCAGGAGTACTTTCTCTACAAGTTCGGAGATCCTAAGTTCTATGAAAAAGTTGGACTAAAGATTCTGGGAGCTGCATTAAAGAATTGGACGCACATCAGGAGAGGATTGAAAATTCCGTACTATGCAGGGCAGGCTCCAATCTGGGACTCTCCCGGCACTCCGGAATGCCTACAAGACCAACTCTGTCAACCACTGAAACTGGAAGGTATTAGATTTTGGGGAGACCTAAAAAAGGACTTGAAGTTAATTAGTTGGGAGTCGCTAACTAGTCTAACTCGAGGGACACTGACAAGGTTTAAATTTTATCAGTTATCCGCTTGGTGGGCAATGCAGACCTGAGGCAAATACAAAGCCAACTCGAAATTTGATTTAGTCTCTAGAACAGGTATTTGGAAAAGGGAAGTTTCCTTTTGGTACTAGGCTCTTTTGGAAACTGGCGAAGATGTGGAACTGGAAGTTACAAGACTATGGGGTGATGATTTCAGAGGCAGTGAACAGGAAATGCCTAAATTATGGTTTGATTCTTTTTCCATGTTGCAGGCAGTAGTTAAACAAATGCACTTAGGAGGATCCATCTATATATGCCTCATAGAGTCTATTGGTCTCCAAAAAAACATTCTAAAGCGACTGGGAAGGAATACAATTGCCCCAGGTGTAGTATCCTACAGCGAAGGACATCCATATGTCTGCGTATTGTCCGAGAATTAAGCAGTATTGGGCTGAGGTATGTGCTTTTTTTGGAAGATGTGCTACATCAGCAGGTGGAAGTTAGCCCCAGCACGATTTTCTTTGGTCTCCCGAACGATTACCGTATGAATGACCTGCTTCCAAATTTATGTTCTAGCACCCTGGCAGATGTGAAAAGACACAGCCTGGTCCCTTGGTCCTCTCTGTAACTAAAGGATTGATAAAAAGGCAATGCTGTTCCAACAATTCCATCAATCAATTCTGGTGATTCAGGGGCGTTTGTTTTAGTCTCCTCTTGAGCCTAGGAGCAGATTTTCCATGTATTCACTGAACATAGATGTTTGAGATTTCCTTAAGTCCAGATAGGGAACACTCTTTCTAAGACGGCTAAGTCTGCGTAACTGTAAAACCCTCATTACATTTTCATCTAGTTTCTACAGTAAAGCTGCAAAATGGTGTATTTTTCACCCACACACCTTTATTTTAATAGGCATTGTTCTGTTTCTTGTCCAAAGTGTCCTTAATTCACAAAGTATATGTGCTTTTAATGTTTCAGGTGTTAGTTAAATAAACATTTAATTTTTAATGAGTGCAAAGCTTTCTTGTTTTTTAGGTCTCGCCTATGCAGCGCGCATGTGCTGCATAGGAGACCTTTAGCCGTCGTTCAGCTCTTTCTGAAGTACACACTTGTACTTGTGGCGGCATACACCTTGCGGGAGTGCGCAGGGGCATGCCACAAGCACAAGTATGTGCTTCAAAAATGAGCTGACTGCTCTTTCACTTGCGTTCCCACCGGCACAGGCAGGCCACTGTAAACCCGGGCTGACAAAGACATATGGTTGCTGGATGCCCCGCCCTCTCCCCACCACCTTTGCGTGTTCTAATAGGCTTTGATAGCTGCTATTGCTTCTTCTAAACCGCGTGTCATTTACCAGACAGCTCAAAGAGCAGAGCGGGGCCTCGTTCATCAACCGACTAAACATGTAAATATGCTTTGCACTGCTAAACGATACTGAGCTGTGCCCCTCAACAATGAAACAGACTGACACAGCAGGTGTACAATTAGAAAGCTTGGCACTCAGCAACAACAGTGTGTACCCACACGCTCATGGTTTCAGACGCCATGCTCGTAAGCAAAGCCGTTAGGGACTCGGTGTGCAGTTGAGATGAGATCCCGCACAGGCACGTAGGGCTCTGCCTCCACGTCCTTGCGTGCGCAAGCTCCCTAGCCAAGGAAATGCCAGACATCTTGAGGCTTGATGCTTTGAAGTGCTGCTGATACAGACGGCCATACAATGAATTCCCTTAGGCATCAGCGCATGCGTAGCAGTACATTTTGATTCCATAAAGGCACAAAATAGTTATATTTTTACCTATGGCTCGAGTTACAGACATTCATTAGACGTGCAAGAAGCTATTAGTCTTGCAATTGTGGCTTGATAGAGACCTTGAAGAGGTGAAACAGGTAAGTTACACGTGCAGAGCTGACATCTTCGACTGTGGCAACTCTGCAAAGTGTCCAGAACTTATGCTTTGTAAAGTCTATTTTCGATTCATGGATGAACGCATTCAAAAAACGTGTCAGAGAAGGGATCATGCAAATGAGAAAACCTACGCAGTGGTACATTTGTGAGGATTCCCAAAATGTGGAACATATTTTTCATGCTCATCTGTCCTAAACTCGCATTGTAACAAGCTATAGTGGGGGCACCAATGCAACCTCATTGCATGGGAGACGTGTAGACAAGAAAGATATTTCATGGAAAATATTTGACAAGAAAAAGAAAAATATCAAACAGTTATTTTTTATTTAATTTCATTACTAATATAACCCTATCAATGAGGGATATAGTGATGGGGAGAGTCCACACGTAGCCTTAGAGAAAACAGGCATACACAGAGGAAGTTTGTAAATTGTAAGTTTTGCTCACATACACCCACATTTTTTTTTCTGTTATAAGGGACAAATGTTGGCTTAGAATGAGGACCAGCCAGGTTCCAGTAATGGTAGCAATTGTTATGCTAGAACAAGGTTAAGGTCCCAAGAAATCATCCCACCATTGTCACATTGTAGTACACTCACACTGGAAACAAGCATTGTCAAAGCCAATAGGTTTCACCTTTTGGACCTAATGTCTTTGCCAATGCTTTTTGGCAATGCTGTACTGCATCAGCAAAAACATTTTTTTTTACACCGGCTGCTCAGCATGACCAAAAGGAAAACAAGCATTGGCATAGCCAATAGACTCGCCTTTGGGACCTTATAAGTGTTTAGCTATGCAACAGTTGATGTTGCACCAAAGGTATTGTGCTGCATTATTAAATACTTATAAGGTCCCTAAGGCGAGACCTATTGGCTATGCCAATGCTTGTTAGAACAAGCCATGGGCGAGTCAGTGTGTTTTACAACAAAAAATATGTCACTCTACCGCTGATCAATACAAGCTATTCTAAATTGCTATTATTATTATTATGTTTCTTATATAGCGCCTGAATCGACCCCCTAAGGGGTATCTCCGCGCTTGCCTTGGGAACCCGTCCTGGCTTTTCCCTGTGAGATAGCCCCTACAGGGTATCCCCAAGGTGAAAGCCAGGCATCCCGCCGCGGGGGGCCGTTGTGGAGATTAAGCAAGCTTAATGCCCAGAGTTGCAGAGTGTGAACCCATGATTAGGTCAGGCACCGAAGCGAGAATTATCGAGTCCATGGACATTTGAGCTCAACACCCTGCCGCGTCGGGAATTGAACCCTGGTCCCGGATCTGACTTCTGCTTCAGGGTCTGCCTGCTCTAACCAGTGAGCCACACTTCTCCTCCACTATCTTCGTAATCATTTCCATGGCAGATTGTAGATTCCAGCTGTGGGGCTTTCATCCATTCAATGAAAGCTACTTAACCATTTTCAGTCCACAAAGATGGAGTTCAAGGTACAAACTGAAGGGCGTGGCCATGCAAATGAGGCAGTGTGAGTTTAGATCTCTTGTAAGGGTGAGGGCGAACAAGTGGGTTTCATTCTTATGAAATTAGGATCTAGACAAAACCGTGTGCAGTCAGTGACCGAGATTAATTTCTATTGTAAGAAGAACATGCCATTGGCTTTCGGCCCTGGACACATGTATACCATAGTCATGCCACAGGCTGAGAAGGCGGCAAAAGCTCCTGTAGTTCATAATTACAAAGATGTTAATGTGCAAAAGATCTATACAAGGATTACTATTCAGTCTTCCCAATGTAGATTATTTCTCCAGATGTTTCCACCTTTATGGAGATATTTCAGAATCTTGTGGCTGTAGTCTTGTTCCAATTAAAATGCAAAAAAATAAGAAAAGTTGTGTAACTTAGTTAAAAGATCCAAACCTGTTGCTATATTATTTGACAGGCCACAGTTAAGTGAACATTTTCTAAGGCTGATGCTACAACGCGTCTCTTTGTTAAGTGTCCAGAGTGTACTACAGACAAGATGCCTCAGGTCAAAGTAAAAACTATAACAACATTGTGCGTGTTTACGTGGTGTAGCTCTTGAGTGCATTCCTTCAAATGTGTTGTTTTAGGGAATAGCAATAACTACTTACTCGTGAAATAAGAAATCTTATATTTTTTCTGGTGTGGTTCCTCAATATCGCTGTCAAAATATTGATTTACACAGCACCCGTTTTAGACTTGGTGGCGCCAAATGCGACAGTCTCTGAGGCGTCTCTCCATTACAGCTCTCTCAAATGTTTTATTTCACAGCACTAATCAGCACAATGTAGAGTGTTATAGCGTTTTTACATTACAAACATATTCTACAGAGACCATGACTCATACAAGTATGTCAATCGATGTTTCAGAAATGTTACTTAGGACAACGAGGACTAGAAGGTGTAGGAGACACATGTCATCCATACTGGTAAATTATACATACGGAGTGTTTGAGAAACACAGGGGCAACTTTTCTAAGTTTTCATACAGAACAGAAAGTTGCTGTGCTGTTTCGTGAAAAGGAAAGAGCACAACAGCGCCATATCTACTAAAATAAGATGTGTGGCTGAGGTCCTGCCTATGTTGCTGGAGGCTACCTTCAGCCGCGGTCGGTAGTAGGAGTTTCTGCAGGGCGGTGATGTGGGGAGGGGGAGGGGCAGAGTGGGGGTAGTAATGTATGGATTACGGAGTTTAACTGGTAAGTAAACAGATAAATAAATAAAACGAATTTCGTTGCGCGCACTGCATCACCAAATGCGATGCAGTGCACGCAACAAAATTCATTTTATTTATTTATATGTTTACTTACCTGTTAAACTCCGTAATCCATACATTATTACCCCCCACCCTGCCCCTCCCCCTCCCCACATCACCGCCCTGCAGAAACTCCTACTACTGATCGCGGCTGACTACCTTACCAGCACAAAATGCTATGCTTTGCCAAAGTTTAACACTTTAGCACTGTACATGTGTGCTGTATGGTGCAGCACATATGCAAAGTTGGAAAGGTTTGGAGGAAATCTCTGGACACCTGTTAAAGAGTTGAGACAAGGACTTTTAAAGATGTGATTAGCCATTCTTTTATGAATCAATCTTTTATGAATCAATATTCAAATGTTTAGATCTTGTTTAATGTAACCGGTGACAACATCATACATCTAAATAAACTGTTGTATTCAATTGTATAGGTTTTTAAATATAACTCTTTATTTGTTTAAATTTAGCTTTCTATAGCTAGTTAAGTATTATAATCAGGAATTCACTTGTCCATACGATCAACGCAGCACACTATAGTCATATTAAGATGTTAAACAAAGCTGAAAATAAGAAACAGCCATGCATTATTCCTTTGTAAGCTTTGGGTGATTGGCTCTCTTTTCCTCAGATCTCAAATCGCAAATAGGTTGTTGTCCATCTGTACAGGTTCATGACTGCAACCTTTAAAGCTGGACCTATAGTTGAGTGTTTCAGTTTCAGTAACGCCTTTGCCTCCCGCCTAACCCTACCGTAGGCTCTTTTCTTGACATTGGGTTGACAGGATCTATTATTTTTAAGAAGGATAAGTTCCATGGATGGCTTCCCTGTGATGAAATAGCCCTGTCATTCTCTAATCCGACTTTGATAAATATCAGAATTACAAATATATGAAAGTTGAGCAGATTTTGTAGGACATCCGCGTTTTCGTATTCGTATCCATGCGGATTATGAGTTTAGGCAAACAATCTCAAATCACATTCATTGCTGGGAGGGAAGCTTATGAAATGAACTGTGCCTGATGCATGTTATTTAATTCCAGAAGCCAAAGGCCCAATGGGCCTCAAAACATTTAGTACATTATAATTGTCATATTTGGTTTGGAGATTTCTTATGTCACGTGCATTATATTGATCTCAATCTGAAAGTGCAATGCAGAGGTCTGGAGATTCCAACTTGAACAGTAATGAGAGAAATTTGGGTTGGACCGACCAAGGGAAATCCAGAGATACTGGACTCCAATCATGACAACTTAGGTCTTTTGTTTCTAGTGTCCTTGGGCCCTGTAGTATGGACCCTCAAACACAGGACTCTCAGTATAACGAGGCAGAGTGGTCCATGCTGACGCAGGAGGCAGCTATGGGTAGATTGTCAATGTCCCGTATTTGTAAAGCGCACAGCTACCTCCGGAGAGGTGTCCCGGCGCTGGAGGCCGTTGGGAAGATAATCAAGCTATTGCCCAGAGTCACATGGTGGTGGGCTGATCTGCCGCCGGCACCGGGATCGAACCGTGAGCCCCAGGATCCAGAGGCAGTCGCCCTGGCCACTGTGCCGCACACTTTCCCTAGAAGTTAAGAACTCTACCATGCAGCAAATTACACTCAATACCTCAATGTTCAGAAAGTGAGGGAACACTTCTATTTGGATTTCCAATTCAATGATAAGGCTTTAGGCAGCCATAAATAATGTAGTCTGGATCCTGTCAATACCACACATGTGCACAGATGCCAGGCTGAGTTATAGAAGTAGTCCTCCTCCCCGCCTATACACATGTGCACAGCGCCTTCATTCCATCTGCATGCTTCAGCTTGTCTTATTTTAAAAGGTAGGCTCTGATGGTTACAGCTCTGAACCCTGGTAAGCCGAAGCTCACAGTTGGTGAAACTGTTAGGGAGACTCACTCCCAGCAGAGGTCGTAAAAGCAGGAGGCCAAAAATGTTTTTCTTTTTCATTGGAATTTTCATCAGTACAATTCAGAAATTTAGTTGGGATCTTCAAGAGCCACAGTTATTGTGATTGTTGTCTTAACCTTGTGAGGGATTTCTATTCTGTCCATGTTTTCTGCTCTCTACCTCAATGTATGTTCCTTCTGATTCCTCTTTGCCACCAGACTTTATAGTATGGAGCATCCATTCCTCTTTTTTTCTCCTTCTTCATGTGGGGTTTAAAGAGCCTTAAAATGTACTTATTGACTATTGAGTGGTTGTTTTTTTAATTGCATTCCAATTTTTCTCTTTGTAGCTTGATTTTTACTATTCCATAATTATGCCCTGTTTTGATATATAGTAAAAATGATTCTACACAAACACTACAAAAAAGAAATATATATAAAAAAATATCATTCATAAGAAATACAGCTTTAAGTTTGATATTTGTGTTGAAACACACAAACTAGGAGGCGACTTGAACAGGAGGTTCTTGTTATTCAGAATATAATATTTAGATTTGCACTCTCAGTTCCTTACAACATAAGCCTATCCTTCATTGTATCACCGACTGAAAAACTCACAGGCGACCAGTCACTTAGTTATTTTGCAATTTGACCCTTGATTTCACTCGATATGGGGATATGTCTAGCAGTTAAAGTGTGTTATAATTCAAGGACATGAAGATGCAATATTAGGATCAGGAATACAAGAAGGCTTGAGAAGGCTTAACTTAGCTCTTATAATTGACCCATGGGCCATATTATAGAAATGGTGTAATGTACCAGGACAGAGTGCCATATCATAGCTAATGCAGTGGTCCTAATGCAGACACAAACACACGTCTACATTGAAAACACCACATTGGTGAAAGGTGGACCGGCTGATAAAAGCTGCTGGTCTCTGCATTTCACTGAGGTTGCAAACCAGGCCTCAGGTTTATGGATAAGGAATGCCTGTGCAGGCTGGTGAAGAGGTTGACTGCACCCCCATGAAAGAGGATGTGTAGGTGTTCCTGAGACCCCGATATACCCACCAGAAAGTGTGCCCTTGCCTCTATGTGGCGCATAGTCCTTGCGCATCCCAATGGTTTCTGTGTTGTTGCCGCGGCCTCTCTAATATGACACAGGCACAAAGTGAAATGATTCTTTCATTTGCATGGGGCCACGCCCCCATGCACATGCAGGAATTCCCTCTTGAGATAGAGCCCCAGTGCACATGGAGTGCTGGCATGATATGTATTACAGAATGGGCTGCACAAGCATCTGTGGCCCCTTCTGCAACACTAAAGGGCACAGAAGGTGGCAGAAAGTGGGTGCACTTGCCTGTTGTGCCTCTGGGGAACTTTCTATAATATGGCCTTGATGTTCATTTAGATTGCATGGCTGAACATGGCTGAGGATTTCAGAAACTTTGGCAGAAAGCACATTTAAAGAGTTTTGATTTGAACAGTACAATAGGATAAAGGTTGCACACTTACTGCTCATTGACAACAGAGGTGTTCCTAGACATAGTCTTTGGTGATAAGTCATAGTCGCTGTCTGATCGATAAAGAAATGACTCCCGACGTTGATTGTGACTTGGAAAGTTTGTGTGCAGAACAAGTCCTGAGCCAGGGCTGGCTTGTGGGTCCAATGGACTGCGAATCGGTGAAGGGCCATTTTCCACATCAAAGCTAAAAGAGAATAACAAACAGTGCACAACATGGTCAGTTTACCTTCTATTCACATACTTTAATTAAATACAAGCTACTTTTATTACAAGTGTATCCTGATCCTGGGAACATGTTGATGATCGTCAACAAAGTACATTATAACTAGAGACCCCACAGGCAGGAGGACATTATTTCATTTTTTTACACAGGTTATTTTCAAGTCTCCCAAATATTTTTACACTCTCCACTTAATCCTTGTTAAGACATGCATCCTTCATAAGATTGAGCTTCATGTTCTACCTTGGAACCCAGGTGCTACCTTAAACCATGTTGGATTTTTGTTAGTTCCCATGGGGTTGCTAGAGCCAATGACTTGTTAATTGTAGTCCACTGAGAAGCTCCAACGCACTTCTTCTCATGCTTCCAAAGCCAGAGAAGAAATCATCCCAGGCATGCTCTTTCTCAGGAAATGCTCCCAGGATCTGGAACTCACTCCCTAAGGATCTCCGCAGTAACTAATCCTTTTCTTGCTTCAAACATGACCTCAAATCTCTACTGCTTGACAACTACTTCAACGTGCTCCAACTAAGTTTCCCAAAGATCCAAACCCCAGCAACAAGTTCCTTCTTTGTGATCGGCTGACTCTCTCATCTTTAACCCCTTCGGTGCTCATGACGGAACGGTTCCGTCATGAGCGTCGGTTGACCTGTGCTTATGACGGAACCGTTCCGTCATGAGTCCGTTGGCCCAATAGAACCTTCAGCACAGCGCGAAAATTCGCGCCGCGCTGAAGGGGTTAACCTGGCATCCACACCATTTACCTTAATGCTGCATTATGTACTTTTGTGATCCTGTTTTTACTACCTTACTTGCTGTATTGTTCTATACTCATTTTGCGACTGTTTATGACCCACATGAATCCTCACATGCAACTAGAGTAAACTGATGCAAATAACATGTAAAGCGCTCTGATACCTTTGGGTCTAGCTAGCGCTATATAAAACTCAAATATAAACAAATAAATACAATTTATTGTTTTTAGGTTCTTCACTGTTAAAATACTGAATGCTTCACTTTAGAAGGTAGTAGGGCCTGTTTTTTAATCACTCCCTGTATTTTTCTGGTTGAGGTGGTTTGCAGAAAAAAAATAAAGAATGTAATTTAGTTAAAATATAACCGAAAGAATGTTGGTTGATGTTTTTGTGGGCAATAATGTTTTTGCTGGCAATATGCTTTTTTGAATTAAAAGAGTCACAATTTGGTAGAAGAAACACAAATAGTGTTTCCTCTGTCAAAAGTGATGGCGCTAAATGAGTTCCACTAAGAGCGAAAATGGTCTTCCTAATGAAACTGGGAAGAATGCTTCTTCCATTAAAAAGAGACAACAATTATAACATTTCTTCATCCTGTTTAATTTTTTTAACAGTTTCTATAAAGTAACTTGCTGCCACAGAGTCACTTCAGGCGACCATTTTACATCGCTTAATCTGCATGTCTATGATTGTAAAATATGTTTTTAAAATGCCATGAAGTAAGTGAAATGTCAATTTACTGTGGTAAAAAATGTGCTTAAGTTCATAGCTTACAGTCTTACAAAGTAGCACTCTTCTTTTAGTCATGATTACGTTACACTCGACGTGTCTTAATTAGTATTAGTTGTATTTTGTTTATTAATGTATTCTATGTTTCTTGAGCTTTGAGATGATGTGTTATATCTGATATTGGTTGACTGAATGGTTCAATATTTCCAAATTTTAGTAAGGTTTTCAAATTTAGGTCACTGACTTGAATGGACAGACCTATGGTGTGACCGTGAGTTTTTCTGCCCCGCCACCAAACTACGGGTGTAATGCCGACACCATTTGAACAAGTCTCCTCTAGCTTCTTCATATCAGGCTTTTATGAAAGTTTATTCCTTTCTTTACCTTACCCAGCTTGACAGGCAGTAGGCCAGGATGTAACTCTCTGTCTCTCTATCTTTATCTACAACTTCTCTTGCTTTCTTACTTTCAAAGGATTCAATATGTCTATTTTGTTTGCAGCCTCCCTCGAGAGGCCTATCTCTAACCCTAGATGTCTCCATTGCACTGGCTTCCTATATCCACCTGCTTTGTTCACTCTGCCTTTTACAAGTCTCTTTGAGGGAATTGGGCGTCGCACCCCTAAATTTGTGGACTTCCCAGCCCCGATTTGTGCCCCCTAACCCCAGTATTAAAGAGTAAGAAATACTCAATTCCTTTTTTTTCCTGGCTGCGGAAGTCAGCTTGTTTCACTCGATAAGGGCCAGTTGTTGTAAACTCCTGAGGAAGGTGGGAGGGGCTTAAAAATAATTGACAGCCACTGTCTGCCTCCCCATTAACCTACCTTGCGCAGTTGCACCGCAGACACTCACTGACTGACTTTTGAAAGTGGCAGTGCACATGTTGGGTTGGACAGCAGCCTTTCTGCGGCCAGCCCAACATCCGCACCAGAGGTCTCTTACACATTCTCAATGAGTTCGCACGGGAGAATCACAGCTGCAGCTCCCTGGTCTCCTAATGAGCGCTAACTTTGCCTGCCCAAGCCAGTCTTGGCACTGCTCTCATGCGTTGATAACATAGAAGCAAGAGAGTAGTGTCTGGATTCGTTCAGAGAGGCGCTGTTACCAGGCCTCTGGTGTGCACTGAGGCAGCACGGGGCTGGTAGGTTCCATACAGATTGATGGAGCTATTCTCCAATCACTGCATGGCTTTAATATAAAGCCATGCAATGAGTGGCCCTTCATTTCTGCCATTGGTGCATGCTTTACTCTCTTCGTCAACATGCACGCATTTGCCACCACCAGCACCACTGTGACAAGCTTGCAGTTGCTGCAGTAGTGCACATAAGCAGCGACTGAGTCAGTCATGGTAAGTCAACAAGAGCACATGTCGCGGGCATGGCACAAGGAAGCAGCGCAGACCATGACACAGGGTAAAAAAAAGTAAGACAATTGCAAATAACAAATATAAATTACATTCAGTGTCTGAGTGAGTGTGAGTTGATTTTGATTGACTCTAGTTAAGTGTACTGTCCGGCACTTTGGCAGTGGTGATAAGACTATTGGTGACTAGTGGTGATTAGCCACTGCCGGCTAATGTATGTTCTCTTGGTGAAGACTGGATTTGCTTAAGAATTGGAAATTAAATGAAGATGAAATGAAGATACCCTGACTCATTGGATTTAATAATTGGACTTTGATACTGATTAACTTTTAGCTCAGGATATACCATTTGTTTTTTCAACTTTACATTTGTGGCTTGCTTTTAGGTCACACTGTTTAGTTCTGGGTGGGTGACCAGGACCTTATCCTTGGAGCTTAACAGATATTGTTTTTTCTTACTAGTATTTCTTCCCAGCGCAACTTACTCTCATTCACCTGTTCTCCTTGTTCCAAAAGTCAATCTGGTTCATTGCCATGGTATTGTAAAGAATCATACTGGTTTTGATCTGGCACTGTACACAAACGCGTGCGCGTCTTATGTCCCTATGTTTGCTAGTAAAAAATATATCTTCACGTAATGTGCAGCACCAGAGGGAGAGCAGGACTTTCTGCGGTTTTTAATTTGGAAAAATGGCAGACACTATTTCAAACTTCATACCAATTTCAACAAATGGCAGGTTTCCTGTAAACTAACGATTTTGCTTTTGAGAACACATAAACATGTGATTGTTTTAAGTGAAGGCATCATCATTTCACTTCTAGTGCCAGAAGTCTCTTCTGACCCACAGTAGTCATATTATATTACAAATAAGCAACTTACAGTGTAACCTTACAGGAAGCCCAACCTCAAACATGCTTTGTCAATGGCACCCACACTGTGTTTTTTTAAAAGAAAATTGCTTTCAAAAGGATGTCAAAATCAGAATGAGGCAGTCCAGCTCAGCATAGAAAGGGCTGGCACTGAACACACATCAAATGCTGCTTTCAAAAGAGAGCTGTCAGCTGGGAATGACATCTGCAAGGACATACTGTCTGTGAAGCAGCTATTCCTGAAAGAAGCCCCTTAATGAAGCGACACCTTCTGATATAACATTACCAAGGCTGGGAGTATGGCCGTTTGCTGAAAAGACTGCATTAGTAGAAGAAAGTTGTACCCTCAAAGAAGTGTGTTATGAAAAGAAGTTGAAAGATGAAGATTGCTTTATAAATGGCTTACACAAAAGGCACAAACTGAAAAATATTGTGTTGTAAATAGTTTTAAAAAGGAACACTATTTTCATTGCATCTTTAAGAAAGTCGAGGCATGAACGTCTTTACTTTCTGAGTATATATAAAAGGCTGGAATCCAACAGCATGTTATGAACACAGGAAGGTAACAGACATGAACACGCAAGGGACAATTTGCGAATAGCACATTGTCTTTATGACAGACTGTGGCGTCCAAACAGCCCTTTGTTAAAAAACAAACCAGCAATTAAAATGTCATTGTGTCAACAGAGTAAATTCATCATAGAAAACTCTTTGGGTCAGTTATAAGCTACACATCATGTCAAATCTGCAGTCAAGCAAAACAACTACATAATGACCCCTCATCAATAGGAACACAAGTGGAGCAGTGCAATCAACCACAAAGAGCCATGGCCGTGAGGGTCAGCCAGTCCAAGCAATGGAAAGCCATCAAACACACGAGTGCAGCTGACTCGCCCTCTCTACCTCTGTACTTCTTTTTTATGTACTTTTTTTTGAACAACTGATGCCATAATGTCCATTATAAAATAGTTCTGTTTTTATGGCAGACCAAAAAAAACCCTACTATTGTGACTTCAAGGCCAAAGCTCGTATTTTAATGTGGGGTGTTTTTAAGGCATGCTGCAGTTTATGAGATAATGTAAATTACAGAATAATTCTGCATTTTTTTTTTTTAATACTTACTTTTAAAGAAAATCTGGGAACCCTCAAACATTCTTTGCAAGTTCGATTCGGATATGTACGTAATAATTTCAAAAACATGAAGACCGATCGAGAATAAATTGTCCAATAGATGGCGCTCCAACTACATTTTTGGCTCGTTCAGGATTCTGTAGATATTTTGCTACATTGTTTAAAACAGCACCAGTGTAAATCTAAGTCCACTGCTTTGTAATACTGATTTTACAGGATTTAAGACTACATTTTTAAAAATGCTTTTGACTAATGACTGCGAGCACGGTACCCTTTGACTTCCAGACGACCCCGTTGCTGCAGATAGAAAGATCCCATGTCTTACTGAATCAACCCTAACAAAAAAATACTAACTTTGAGAGGAGCAGCACAGGACCCAAATAAGAAACAACAGCTCTCACTGAAGAGTGCAGGCTTTTAAAGAACCCCGGGCAGATCTACAAGGAAGTGCTGCAGCTTGGCAACGCAAGCCCTTTGGCTGCGCCACGCTGCGGCAATTCCGAAGCACAGGAATGCAACATATTTACAATATTATGTTGCATTCCTGTGTTCTCCCCTGCGCTGGCGCAAAAACTACAGCCATGCGCCGGCACAGGCACCCTTGCACCATAGTGCAAGGATGCCTGCGTCATGGGGAGATTGTTTTTGTGCAGGAAGGGGCCCCTTCCTGCACAATAACAATCACTACAGGCATTTTCCTCTTTCAATGCATCCTGTAGAATGTAACACGCTTTTAAAGAGGACAAAACGAGGAGAAATGAAAACATTTCTCCTCGTTGCGCCTCGCTACGGAAATGAAAACATTTCTCCTCGTTGCGCCTCGCTACGGAAATGAAAACATTTCTCCTTGTTGCGCCTCGCTACCGTCCCCTTTCCAGAAGTCGTCCTAGCCCGTCATTCTGAAGGCTTATTCCTCTCACAATGAGTACGATTTTGGTGTTCTCTTCAGGGGTGGGCAGCTACTTGATTGCACTGAGCTCTGGCGAGGATGGAATTATCTTCAGGGTGCCAACTTCAGTGCTCTTAGTACTGAAAGGATGTGTTCTGTTCAGGGGTAATTAACTCCTTCATTGCGTGTGGCACTAATAAGATGTTTTTCGCTTCATGGGAGGGTAACTCCTTCATTGAACTGAGTAGGAGTTTTCTGATTCATGATTTGTGTAATTCCTTCGTTGGACTGAGTATTGGTGAGGATGTATTCTCTCATGGGGTGGTGAACAGGAAGTACTAGTGAGTTGGTATTTTCTTCAGGGGTGGGGGACTCCTTCTTTGCTATGAATACAGGTGAGGATGGTGTTCTCTTCAAGGTAACTCCTCCAGTACATGGCGTCCTGGTAAGGGTGTGTTTTTTTCAGCGGGTGGTTAACTTTTTCATGCCACTGAGGACTGGTGAGAATTATTTTTTCAAGGGAGGGGTTCAATTTTTACTCTATCCCTAGGTTAAGGGGTTTATTACACTAATTACAGTAACAATAATGAATGATTAGGATTATTTAGAAAAGTTTCCAGCTGGATCACTCGCCGGCATAACAGTAAAGTAGAGAGCCTGCACAGGTTACTTCAACGGAGGGTCAGAACCCACTACAAGAACCAAGAAGACCCTCATTTCTCAGTCCAAATGCCAGTCTGATGGCTCAGTGAGCTAAACGCACGCTGCTGAAACATATGGTAACCTGCAGGTCACAAGTTCCAGTCCTGGCAAGGCTTATTCCGTACTGCATCCTTCTAGTAATGGTTAACTGAGTACTTTACATTGTGTAACAGTAACGAGCGTTCACAACACTCGAGAGGTCTAGCTATCACAAGTGTATTTACTCTCCTGAACATCCCTCTGCCCCAGGAGATCAGTGTCAAAAAGCAAAATCACGGGGCAGTGTTGTAGACGTATTGAGGGCCCCCAGAGGGAGGCTGCGCCCTGTGGGGAGCCTCCTCAGAGACTTATAAAGGCTTTGAGTGAGAGCTTCAAAGGAGTGTAGAGGAGAAGGCTGAAATTCAGAAGCGCCAGAGGACCACATTACCCCTATATGGAATCCCAACTGCCCCTGCAAAGAATATTGCCCCCTGCCCTTTCACTTCTGTTCACAAGTTGATAAAATAGATAGACAAAACCAGGGATGCTTTGATGGATGGCAACCATTTTACAGACTTTCCCTACGAGGGAATACATACATGCCTTACCCACAAACGGCCGGTAGATGGCAGGATTGGCTCTGATAACGCAGAAAATGTTCCCGTTTTGTATCTGCTCGTCAGGTCATTGTGAAGTAGAGCGGGCTGGAAATGGAAACAGCTCCAAGGCATTGGAAAGCAAACGTCACCAAAGCACTACAGGCTTTTCATGCTGAACTGCGGTTGACGTATTCGATCATTAAAAAGCCACATTCTACAGCGCCAACTCACCACACCTTGGGGCAGATTTATGAGGCCCTTGCGCCACGTTTATGCCGCTGTTGCGTCACGCAAGGCGGCGTAAACGTGGCGCATCCCTAAGAACGATTTACAACGCGACGCATCTAGGCAGATGCGTCACGTTGTAAAGCCCTGCGCCGCTTGTGGGCGTTCCGGCGCATGGTGGGCGTTCCGGGGCAGGTGCGCCTCGCAAAAGTGGCTGAGTGAAATCTATGAGATTTCACTCAGTCACTTTTAAGCCAATGCTGCGTCAAAAGCCTGCGCCTGCTTGAAGCAGGCGTAGGTCTTGACGCAGCATTGTTAAAATGGGGCAAACCCGAGCCTTGCTGGAGCTGCGTCGCTCTTGCGACACAACTCCAGCAATGCAACACATTTCCGGCACAGATGCGTCACGCATCGTGCCGTTTTTGCACCATAGTGCGCCGCATTATAAATGCGGCGCACCATGGCTGGCGGAGCTGTGGCGCACTGTGGCACATGTTAACTGGCGCATCCCTGGGGATGCGCCAGTTAACATAAATCTGCCCCAGAGTGTCTAATCAGTCCAAAACGAGGCACATTTTACGTTTTCCTACATAGTTTTACTGAAATAATTACATGAAAAAAAATAATATTCATCGTAATATATTGTATTTCCATTAATGCTCGACAATACTTAGGTGAGTTTCTAAAAGTATATTTTCTATTTCTGGTCAAGCGTGTATGGAGCAGTAGGTGGCCTGAGCAGATGTGGGCAGACGTGGCCAATCAGAGGCAGATTGCATCCTGGGTATCTCTGTCTCATTCAAAAATCTGGCGTCAACAGTAGATCCAGGACTCCCAGATAAATGCAAGATTTCCAGAATAACCAACAGTTTAAATGAGTTCCCTTTACATTGTATTGTACTATCACGTTTATCTATCGCTTCCCTCCACTATGTGGGGTTCTGAAGCTCTTGCCTGCATAGGTAGCATGCTTGTGATCACCTGATGCAGTGCTTAGCAGTGTGATGGATGAAGTGTGGGAGGAAGGTGCGCATTTTATGGTCTTCAGTAGGTTGGCATCCCTGCAGGTCCTTTTATGGTATTTTAAATGATCACAGTCCACTCAGCTGATGACTTCTCTGGGGTGTCCATTCTGAGCACGGGCGGCTGGTCCATAGGGGCGTTGGGGCAGCGCCCCCCAAAAGAATCGGGCAACAGAAGAACAGAAATGTAAGCAGACAAATTGACAGTTTACAATTAGGCTGTTTACATTTCCGGGCCGCCTGTGCACTTCACTTGTGAAAGTGCTCAGTTCACGCACAGCGCACGCAGGCAGAGACGAGCAGGAGTTCCGAAGATGGTCTGCGCATGTGAGAGATGAGCGTTGCCCCTCACTCACATTCACAAACCATACGTATGCTGTGCATGCCCAGTGTAGTGCAGCAGTTTGAAGATAGGCTCCTGCTCGGGCGGTGATGCGTTTTACGCAAAGTCGCCCCATGCCCTATTAAATGGCAGGACAGAGTAAACAAGGTTCAGTCGCCTGGCACCCCGTCGCATCCAGTCTCCTAATTGGCAAAAGGAAAGAGCGGGGAGAAGTTACTTCCACCACGCTGCAGAGGAGACGTGATGCACTGCAGGACCGGAGCCGGAGGGGGTGCCTGGTAAGTTATTTTATTCATTCAATTATCCCCTTCCCCGCCCCAGCTCCTCCCCCCAACTCCCCCCCCAACGAGTCATGCCGGTCGTGTTCTGGGTTGAATGTGTGCATACAAATACAATTGACATGCACCTTTGTCTTCGTGTGAGCACTCTGAAGCCACAGCCAACTCTTGTTTGTTATCTCCCATTACGCCTGGGCATTCACAAGACACGACCCTCCCACAGGTGCCCGCACCACACCGCACACTGCCCTTGTCTCTGCCCACTCATCAGACTAAGATACAAACGTTTATTGGCCTGTAACAGAGGGGTTAAAACAGGGGGCTGAAAAAGGGTTATTTCACCACACAGGGACTCTGTCACGAAAGCGATCGTATTTGACTTTTTTCGTGTGTCCAACCTCCTGTGTCACTTCATTAACACAGCAAGTTAACTTCGAAAAACGATTCAGGTACAGTTTTAATAAACTGTAATCTGGCTGATTATTAGAAAAAGGAGCAGTGTCTATCAAAATATAGCATTCAGATAATTTTGATTTATATATGTGAGTATTCAGTTTTACAGATGTTTCCTTACATCTTTAATGTAAAATATACAGTTATATTGGCATATAGCAAATACACTCGATTCCTGTGCGTGGCGTTTGAGGCCATTCAAGGAAAAGAGAGGTAGTGAGTAAAGTAGTGGGAGTTACAATGAGGGTGTGATTGAAAGGGAGCGGGAGTGAGTCAGAGGTGCCTCTATCAATGGTGCAGCTGGTGCAGTGGTACCATGGCATCGAGGCCCTGGTGCAGCTGCTCTCACTGCGCATTAAACAACTGTACCTTAGGATTTCAGATCAGAGCCCCTGTATACCAATGGTTGTGATTGAGGGTCAGTGATTATAAAAGTGTGTGTGCCTGTGCGTTTGTGTGCAAGAAGCAGTTTTAGTGTATGGGTGCTTTAGTGTGTTAAGGCACCTAAGGCAATTTTTGACAGTTATGAGGGGAACCAGTGGCACGTATTACGCCCTACCACTTTCAGGGATCACCAGCCGCCACTGATTCTGAGATATTTTTGTTTAAGTTTATGGTCTGGAGCCAACATAGGTTGGAGAGGGAAATGTTGGAAAGGTCTGCTGGGATGGACTTTGTTAATATCATCCCATATCTGATTGTCATTGTAAGGTCTCATGAAGCGGTCGCAGTATGTAGCTTGTCGGGACCTCCAGTGTTGGGCTAAATTAAATCCCTCACTTGGCCAGCGGCATGTGACAAATCCCTCCAGTTATTCCATGCATGTTCAGTTGGTGATGAGTGGGGTGTTGCTGCACACTAGTGGTACTCCACTGGGCAATTGACATGACCCACAGCAGTGTTGTCTTATGTGAGTGTAAGAGTTTCAAGCACTATAAGGGAGATATAATACAGCCTGAATGAATTACAATCGACTACCCGACCACTGAATGCTATGAGTATTAACGTGGGCCATATGTTGTATTATATATTGTACTATATTGTAATTACATTACACAGCACATACTACGTTTGACCAGACATTACAGCACGTTATGCCGAGGAACACACTGATCTGGAAGCTAAGATTAGTGTTCTTTTTCAAATGATTATTGGGATTAATCTTTTGCTTGTAAGTAAAACATTCAATGCATTCACTTCAGTTTCTATACGCCAGATTAAAATTATAGGAGTTATTTTTATATTTTGCGGGACAACTAGTATATGCATTCACAGGAATGGTTGGCAGTATTAATAGAAGAATACCTGGAGATTAGCTATTGTTAGATTGCAAGGTTATGACTTTTAAAGTTCAAGTTGTTATTTTTGAAATGGTGTGTGGGCAATTTGCAGAAATACAATAATATGGATTAAGTCAAGCATGCATGTGACTTAGTGTAAACTGTGCTCAGCAAGAGGGGGCATGCAGAGGACGGAAACTAAGTGGAAGGCCATTTGAAAGAAAAGGAAAAGCAACAATTGGAACATTTTAATCAAGGTCAATTTTAATGAGAATACAGAGGAGGCCTGTTTGAGATGGCATGCAATCTTTGGATGCAAAACTGTAAAGAAATATTATTTACATATGAGACAGTGCTATATGAGGTACTCACAATAAGCACTATAATGAGGCAAACAGTCTATACAGGGCCAGCTTTAGCACTGGTGGCGCCCAGTGCGACAATGTTTGTTGGCACCCCAAAGACCCCCTTCGCCATGAACTCCCTCACTACCACCCTTTAATAATTCCCCTCAAATCTCCATAACCACTCACTTTCCGATGCATTTAATTTTTGTTTTGCAACACTCATACCAATATTGGGAGTCAGAGCACTTTACATAACACACACTACATAGAGACAATCAGTCAAAGGTGTGAAATGTTACGTAAGACAGAGGACTTCAAGGTGTTGGAGTCACAAGTCATCCATACTGGTAGACAGTATAGTTTAATAGTGCTTGGTCTAGAAAAGCACAAGCTCAGAATTTAAAATGTAACTCCATGGTTGGGGTTATTGTTAATAATCAGAATTGATTTCTATCTAAATGAACCCTTTTTCCAACACTAGGATAATGAATGACTGGGGAAAAAATCATAACGCCCTAATCTATACCCTGTAGTTTGCATGCATCTGTTGACGATGGTTAATAGTTCACTGTTCTATGTTAGGATTTTAACGTATAAACTGCAAGTAACAAAACAATCTCTCAGACAAAAGAAGTAACCGACTGCCCTATTTATATAATATGCACTTTGTGATCTGCATGGTACACGTTCTTTGCAGCAGACATATTAACCCAGTGTGCTACCTTACCACGAGTCAAAACTTACACTCGTCAAACCTCCAATCTCTCTCTTGGAAGAACATTAATCATAAGAGTTATCTTGGCATTTTTATTGTTGCCTGAAAATTGCTGAAGGCCAGGAACGCGGCAGTAGGTGCTTTTCAAACAATAATATACTTGCAAACACAACACCCCCACTCAAAGCCAGTCCCCCCTGCAGTCACACCGGTCGCACCGCTGTAGACCCAGCCCTGAGTCTATCCCTTGAAAAGTTACCACTTGACCTGCTTCAGCAAGATCAACTGATCAGCTCAAGGGCTGCAAGAGTAAAGTAATGGCTGGACCCACACATTGGGAAATATATAGAGGCTTAGGCTGTTCTAGTAGAGAGAAGTAACCTCATAATCATATCGCCATGAGAGAATATACAGGGAAAATAATGCAAAGATTGAAAATGAGATTCTGCAAATACTGAAGCAGATGTCTTCTGGTGCTCATCCTTAAAGTTTGGTTCAGCGTAATAATCGCAAAAGCTAAGTGAAATCCATTTTGGATGCCCCTGGTAATAGCATGGCACAAAATAGTGTCAAGAGTAGCTGCCACAGACAGTGAAAATGTATTGCCTGCATTCCTGCACCTGGAGAGTGGAGACCAAGACAATTAATTGAGGGGCTGGAAGGCTATGTATAGCAATTCCATGAGCTTTGTTTGTAAGGTGGTGCTACATAGTTTCTTTTTGAGCATGACTATTTGGCACATGGTAGGGGCGAGGGGTTTGACTGCAGTTTCTGCTGTTCATAGTGAGGACGTTTCTAGGCCTGGCCTGCCCTTTGTCTGTCCCTATTTGCAGTTTGGGAAAGTGTGCTGACATCAAAGTGCAGAGACCTCACAGTTCATTGTGCCCATATTGTGGGTACTCTTGCTTGGATCCAGCCTGGTGCTACCTGCAGAGTTATCCTTAATAGTAAGCAGGAGGTGGGTGCATGGCTCGCTCCGATCTAGCCACTTCACAGTTACCGCTCTCATAATGCAGTGAAATACAGAACCTGATGGGCCAGATGCATCGTGCATGCACCGTGCTTTGAAGAGTCTTTCGGCAGCGTGGCACCCATCGTGCGCGAGAGAATGTCAAGGGTGCTTATGTTCTCACTCACTTCTGTTTTATTCTTGCTTTTGATTGGACTGCTGATGTAATTGAGCTACTTTAAATTTTTGTTTCAACTTCAATTTCAGTCTTTCCCTGCTCCTCAAACCTCCTGCACCTCGACTCGCTCTTATCACCCTCCCTCCCATTACTTCTTCATGGTGCAAAGGTGCCAGAAGTCGGGTATGATGATGCCCTGGATGTTGTCCTACAGCACTTTCCTGGGGCCCTTTCTCTTTTTTATTCTTCCTCCTCCGCCACCTTTTTCCCACTCCATGTTGGACACTCCTATTGGCGTTGCCAATTCTGGTTGCTCTTGGCATTGATGAAGCATTGTTTTGTATACTTGAAAATACTGTAAACATGCTTTTTAGGATAGGTACCACATTTTAAGACTCCTCTATGTTATATTTATGTTAGTTTATATGTTGTCCAATTTTCATAAAGAGGTTAGGACTATGTTGCAAGCAAGAGGAACATTTCATTTAGATGGCTATTGAGGTCCTCAGCTTACAACAAGTATCTAATGTCAAAACATATCCCTTTACTCTGTCAAACCCTATCCCCAAGTGCCCAAGTTAAGAGTGTACAACTGAAGCAAAAGCAAACTAACCATGTTTAACTAAAATGATCACAGCATGCAAAAACCTCTGTAGCTTCTGATCTTCAATGACTGAACTCAAGATAACATTTTCCAAAGAAAGTGTATGCTATGAGGACCTGGTTAGGGGGGCCTAAGTTATAATGGAGAGATTACAATCTACTTTTTTACATTTCAGATACATACACATTACACTGCCATGATATAGTTATTTGTATATTTATCATAGAAATCAAATAACAAATCAATGATGTCTGTAACAGAGCATTTGAGTATATGTGAATACAATCCATGGAAGAGGAGAACCCTAGGTGACTCCAAAAATGACATAATTTAAAGAGGAGTGAGCATACCTAAATAACATTGGTAGAGAAGAATGGAGCTACATTTGGCACGGGGTGTCTTCTTTAATCCCTTCCAAACCACAATGTGAACACAAAACACACACAATCAGGTTTGAAAGCTTCTCCTATTTACAGTTAAGCCTGGTTCCTGGGTTTAGCACTGTGGATAGTAACTGCTGATACCACTCGTCGCAATTATGAGTTTTGTGATAACTAACGGCAAGTGAAACCTTATGGAGAAAAAATTCCCAGTATTGACTGGAGCATGTGAAATTTGATGTGATAATCACCAAACTCCACAAGTTATTACCTCAAAACTCATTAAAGGGGGCGGTGGGGGGGGGGGGGGTTGTATTTATCAAACTCAGTAAATTATTCAGACTTTCTAGGGTGTGCTAAATACCACACCAGTTACCAGGTCAATTGCAATGATGGTCTGAGTGTCTTATTTACCAAGAAAAAATAGGCAGGTGGTAATATTGTACGCGGCATCACACAAAGATTTTAGAAAGACGAACTGTGTGGCTGACCAGGGTCCAGCACCTCGGTTTCAAAATAAGTCCGCTATTTTTTGTTTTTTGTGCGCAACCACGTTTGTTCCAAAAAATCACACAAAGATGTTCACAATGAAATTAGAAAGATGCCTTTTCCTAAAAATGCACCATCATTGAACAAGTTTTTATTTATTATGGAGATGATGCATAATCAGAAACAAAGGAAGAATTCACAAACTGTGAAACGTAATGTAATAGGAAATAATGTCATTACAAAAACAAATTGAAATATGGAGCAGTGGCACTTATAGGAAAACTGCAGCAATAAACCTCACCATCAGATGTCTGGATTAGGAAGGAAGAATTTTAGAAGAGGAAACAAGGAATTCGATGAGGTGTGGAGAAAAATAAGATAGTTTGTCATGTAAATATTGCAGGAAGATCAAATCTATATTCTGATATCCTTAACACTGATTCTTTGCCAAGCTGGTTAGGACGTAGTCCTAATTATATGAGGGACATCATGTGGACACAAATACATTTGTTACTTAGGCTATGCCTCACCAAACCAGGAGTATAGTCTACCCTGGTGTGGTGAGGCATAGCCACACCCCAACTTCCTTTTTAAGTCCTAGCCTTTTTAACTAGAATTCTGCATCCTTCAGAGTAACCATCCATGCCTTGGTTCTGTTCCACCTAGATAGAGGAACCATCTAGATCATGGGCATCACAAACACTTGAAAAAGTGTCCCCACTGTCGCTCTCTCACGAACAAACAATGACACTACTTCAATCACATGGTCCTCACCCTGTCCAAACTGCAAAGGCTCCATCTTCTTGTCCATATCACTGCCAATCTGTATTATTTACAGAGTTTGATGACACAATCCATGGATTCTAGGGAGAGAGGCTCCCCTTCTCCAGTGCAGCCCTCCTCAACAAGAATACATTTCTCACCATATTCGAGCTGCAAACGGGAGACATCCAGATAACACGCATTCTCCCCCTATGCCTTATATTGTGACATTTTAACCTACCCTCCACCAACAGCAGGCTTGAACCCAACTTCCTGCAATTCCGTAACACTCCCCCTTCAAGAAGAATCTTTAACAATGCTCATAATGCATAATGCTCCCTCCTCAGCCAACACCACGTTATTACCCTCTGAAGCACCTGCCTAATCTTTTGTTTTACAGCATTCTATTGTAGGCCTCCTATATCCATCAGAATCTGGCTTTGGGCCTCATCATGGTACAGAATCCTGGTGGAACTCTCTGACCACATCTAACTTGCTTTCGATAAGGGTGAGAAGTTCGGCCTCATTCCTCCTGGATTGTCTGCAGCCTTCGACACAGTTTCACATTCATTAATTCTCCAACATCTGTCGGAGATAGGCATTTGCGGCTTGGCCCTTTGATGGCTTCAGTCCTTCTTGTTGGACCGACATCAAGCAGTCACTCTGGATAACTTTTCTTCAGAATACAAAATGCTTACCCACAGCGTTTCCCAGGGTCATCACTGAGCCCTACCTTATTCAATATGTACATGACCCCTGTAGAAACATTCATTGAATCACTTGGAGTTAAGGTAGTATCACATGCTAATAATACACAGCGGATCGTCTCGAGAAATCACTCTACCGTCGCACCTGTAGCCTCTCTTAACATTTGTTTAACCAAGGTCATTGAGTGAATGCACAATAGCTTGCTTAAATTCAGATGTAGATCTTCCTCTTTGCTTTACAAGAAATTAATTCCAATTTCCCCATTAGCGATTGGTGGCCAGAAGATCTAACATCCCCCTATCCCCTAGCATTTACAGTCAAAAACGTTGGATTTATATTTGACAATGAAGTTTCCTTTCACCCCCAAGTGCTTGCAGTGACAGCCGCATGTTTTTCTATCTCAAGAATGCTGACATTTTTGGGGGGTGTTCTCCCACTACAGGCGCGTAAAACAGTGGATCATGCTTTAATCACGTCCAGACTTGATTATGCGAAAAACCTACATTTAGACCTCCCTAAAGAATTGCTAAATCAACTGCAGGTAAAACAAAGTGAAGTGGCCCAACTGGTCCTCAGACTGCTCCGCCACAGGCTCAACTCAGAGCATCTCAGACAGTTGCTCTGGTTGCCAGTCTTTAACCACAGCCAGTTTACATGGCAAGTGTTGGCTAATTGAGCCTACAATGGCATTGGACTTCTTCAGGGCTGTAAGTTAAAAAGATGTATAAAATACATTTACAAAAACAGACTATACATGACTAACCACAACATATATATGACAGACAGAGAGACAACATCTTACGACAATACAATACAGTGTGTATGTCTCAAAGCATCCAGGACCACAGGGGATCATTGGACCATAAAACCATTTAAAACCATATCCAAAAAACACTAATCAAATGTGAAAACATACACAAATACTTCCAATGAAACAGAGAATGCATTTTTGTGTAAAAAATGTACACAGAACAAAGGAAAATCAGGTACTATAAGAACGAGCAAATTTAAAGTTGGAGATGAGAAAGCAATAGCAGGTCTTCACCCCTCAAAATGTATTTCCATTTATATTTGTATTTCCCATCTTTCAAACGTCTTTCTTCTCTTTTTCCTCTGACCTACTTATGTCGTCTTTTTGTTTTATCTGACACCCTCCAAACTCACAGAATACTTTTGAGACATCTTTGCTAAGACTCTGTAATATGTTCATGACCAGACTGTGGTGGGTGTTTAGTCATACATGATTTTTAGTTATTTTCTATGCCTCAACTCGCATGGAGGATTTCTGAAAGTATGATATTTGTCTGCGCTTTTTGTTGCAGTGACAAATCCGACTGGTCATGGCCAATAACCACTAATGAGATGGATGGGATTTCCAAACATGTAATGTAAATTTGTGGGCTTGTATATACCTGCAGCAAAACTTTGAGACCAATGACTGGGGATGTACCTGGGAACATGGGAATAAACACAGTTTTCTTAATTATAAATACCGGTAGTGTTTCTTTTCATATATGTAAATGAATCAGCAGTAGCACAATAGCTCTTCGTAGGACATTAACACCGACAGAAGAATTTTGTCTCTGGTCGCTCTCTATTGCTTGTTTTATTTGTATTACTTGTGTTTGTTAATTGCTTGTGCCAGAGAACTATAGCAAAATATTCTGTCCATGTGGACCTAATAAAGTGCAATCCGGGTTGATCAATTAATTTACTTGTGAGGCAGAGATGTGAATCCACCAGTGAGCGTCCTCTGCATGTAGGTTCCATATAAGTGAGTCTAAAAACTAGGGTACAACGAAAATGTCACAAACACACAAACAACACACAAACTACATTACTACATTTCACCAAGCGCAAATCACACCCATGGCAAGTGAGCCATCTCTCCTTGTAACACATCTTTTCACTGAATGACAAACACCATTAACAGTATAAAAAACCAGACCTATTGGCTTTATACATAATTCATGTATGTACTTTGATAAAGGGCAGGAGGAAGGCTGTTTGCCCTCAGTAAAGGTGCATTCTGAAATGCACTGCCACTTTCTCTAGGTGAAACAGTGAATCTGCTGGTTCACTTAACACACCTTTGTACCAAATTGACAAGCACAATTCAAAGAATTAAAAATCTACTGACTTTGTCGAAGAAAAATATTTTATATACTTTTATGAGTACAGATGTTTGCCCTGAGTAAAAGTGCATTTTGAAATGTACTGCCACTCTACGTGAAAATGCAAATTTCTGGACGCAAATCGAAACCTTCTTCTACTCTTGGTCCCATTTCTTTAGTTGAGCCCTCAGAAGAAGATTTTGAGTTTGCATAGCTCTAGATAAACTTTAGTTGTTGAAGAAGATGATGTAATGGACATTTCCCCATACAAACAAAGGAATTCAAACTATTCTGATACACATCGGGCCTCCCTACAGTGTTAGTCGGAGTTGCCTCCGACTGACACTGTCGCAGAATCAGGCCCGACCGACCTCAGGTTCGAGGTCCTAACTGCCTAATTACCATGCGACCGCACATGGTGCAGTCGCATACTCACATTTCCCTATGGGAGCTTGTGTTTTGGCCGTAAACCGGCTGTAACCCAAGGTACCATAGGGATATGTGAGATTGTGTTAATCCCTGCACCCCGTGGCAGGCACAAGGTGCAGAGATCAACAAGGGAGCAACCTAGGTGCCGCATCAGCCTCCAAATGGAGGACGCAAATAGAAGGGGGCCCGCCATCGAAAGCCTCTCGGAAACCGTGCATCGTAATCTAGACAGCGTTAAACGCCGTCCATACGGATTACGGGCTGGCTTCCGACTGTCGGAATCCAGCCAGAATGACTGGCCAGTTTTAATTCAAACTGGCTGTATTGCAATCAGCCAGTCGGAATTGAAACCGCCGATGATGGTCGGAAAGCCTCCTACATGCTGTCGGAGCCTTTCCGACCGACATCATAGACCATGATCTTTGGAAGTGCTCCTCCCTCAAGTTGTGCTGATTGTTGCTCTATCTGGCGCAATGTATGATCTGTCCTCCATGAGTATGGAGCCTCTGGTGGGCCCTGCCAAAGGCATGCCATGGCACCTCTTGCACAGAGGCATCCACCAGGACAGAGTTCTCCTATTAAAGTAAATGCTGTTGTGCACCTTGCCCTCTGGATTTTCTTTTAGGCCTGGGTGACGGCAGACAGGGTGGGGTATCCTCTGATCGCTACCTCACAGAGTACCTCAGCCGAGCCATCACCAACAAAGACCAGGGAGGCCTTCGCAGTGCCTGTACAGAGAAGGGCACTCAACCACTCCACTGTCACAAATAAATTACAGGTGACCGGAGAAGTTCCAAGTGCATGTCCTCTGTAAGAGGGGACAAGGTATGTACTGACGCACATGGAGCGGACCAGGCAAAGGGCAATCTATGGGCCTGTGTACATTGTTCAAGTTTGTCCTTAATCTCCTCCCGTCATTCACCAGTCAGCAACGTTTCCCTCAAACACGTTCGTCCATCAAGGGCCATTATATCCATCAAGCAGAACTATATTTTCAATTATCTTTAACTTGGTAAGTGTTGATTCAATTCTCCATTCAGATAACTGGCCATAAATTCTTCATTAATACAAATGTACCTATAATCTACTACGAGCCGTTTTCACTTAGAATCGTTGTCACCTCTCCGTGTCTAAGTGCTATTATTACCCGTTTCTTTTTCAGAAACATCTCTCCTCAGAATGTGGAGTGGCTTTCAGGAAAATGAAAAATGGCTCGGTGGTGGAGAGCTGGCAAATTACACCGATGATTTCCTGTGTCTTGTTTGCTTTTAAGGACAGAGAGACCGTTCCCGGATGGCGAACTGTGTGATTACAGTCGGCCTGGATTACATTTCCTGCCGGCGGAGACGGCTCCCAGGTTTAGTCTCAGAGAAAACCCTCCTATTATCATCTTGAAGTGCCGAGCGTCAGGACGGAGAAGTGGCAGGAGAAGCAGGTAAACTCAAGCACCAATCTCGCCTCTTGTTATCCGGAGGAGAACGGGCTTGAGGTCAAGTGCTTTGACGCAGATTATTTAACCCACATTTTACCACTTATTAATTAAAAACAATTAAAAAAGGAACTGCACAGTTGAAATTAGTGACACCATATTCAAGTGTTTTATTAGTTCACTGCAGTATTTCAGCTTTAAACTTCATAAAGACCTTACTCCTTCATTGCGGCACTTTTGTCACCGCACTTGTTCAAGTTAAATAACACACCTTACGGGGCGTGGCTTGGACGCCGAGGAAGATGGCGGTATAGAGCCTATCTCCTCCCGTCACAAGCTTCCTTACCAGGAATTGGAACGCTTTCACCCGTCGGAAACACCGATGCGACCGCAGATTTGGTGACCGGAATTCTTCCGGAAAGCAGTGAACTGCGTTACATGGCCGAGAAGACGCCAAACCCGATGCTACACCGAGCGGCACCCTGGACGTCCCATGCCGCACCGTGAATGACGGATCGAAGGCGGTATACTTAATGAAAACACCGAAGGGGCAGTGACGTCTACAATCACTCGGTGTGGCTGGCGTACGCTGAGGCAGTTGGTGCACAGGCGAGAAGTGTGTCCCCGACCCAGGACCACGAACGCGGACGCGTGAGTAAAGTTGAGTCCGATCGGCCATGTGGGATCCCAGGGCTTCAACTGCCTTAACCAAGATGGCGGCCGCCACTTTATACTGCCGAGAAACGAAAAGGAATGCCTGTTAATGCACATTTAATATCGATGTTCTCCCCAATAAGCCATATGAAGAGCAATGCTGGAAGTCTTATTAACCTCTGGGGAAGACAGGGCATATATTTTTGATCTGACAAGAGGGGTTTAATACATCTGTGCTATGTGCCTGTGAAGCCTGCTATCGGACTAAAGTCTTCCCCCACTACCTCTGCCCAAATCAACCGGTTTTTGACGCCAGGCGAGCATTGCTGAGCACCACTCTGATATATGGGGAAGAAAGTAGTCACACATTCCTGAACTGGTCAGGGGGAGATGGATGTTGCTACGCTGTGTGCCTGGAGTGCCTACCATTAGTCCACAATGCATTCCCTAACAGTCACAATGCATGAGCTGCTCACAATGTCTGATAATATGTTCATGAGGGCTTAAATCTGCTGAAATGAGCGCCTGGATTGCTTGACATAAACTTACAGTGGGCTCCCTAATGTTCCAGTCTCAACAAGCGCCACATGCACTGAGTGAATGAATGGATGGGACGCCCTGTTCCTCAGATGCCTTTTGCGAAATGTTATCACTACCAGTGATCTGAGTTCTGGCTGACCAATCTCCTATTTAGGCTGGTGCTGTCTATTTTGCGCCGCGTGAGTGCCGAAGGGGAGCTTTCAAGTCGCTGCCCAAACTTCTAAGCATCCCAGAGAAGGATCAAGTGGTCGCAATGGATACCAAAGATCAGGGAACCCTTAAGAGACTTAAATCAGACCACTCGAACCCGGGATCACCAAACAAACCAAAGAAAGTTACTCCGGACGCACTGGACATGATATTGAATAGGCTAGACGAAGTGAAGGACCTAGCCAAGGTCACTAAGGAGGAAGTGGTGGCAATCCGTCAAGATATCCGAGACACCAATGCGCGCCTGACAGAAACAGAATCCCGGATCAGTCGCCTGGAGGACATAGAGGTCAAAACTACAACGGCTCTGAAACACCTACACATCTCCTCTGACCAGACAACTAGACGACTGGCCGAGTTGGAAGACAGGAATAGGAGGGGGAACCTACGCATTTTTGGAATTCCGGAAGGATCCGAAGAGTCGGAAGGCTCATGCATTCAGTTCTTAGAATCCTGGTTCACTAAAGCCACGAACCTGACTTTTTCCAACCCTCTTGAATTTGATAGGGCACATAGAGTCCCAGGGAGAATCACTAAAACGCAGAAAGGACCAAGGCCCATCGTCTGTAAACCATTACGCTACCAACATGTGGAGCAGATCCTTGCCTTCGTGCGGAAGCACAATCATATTTTGTGGAAGGACTCCAAGGTCTACATTTCTCAAGACTATAGTAAGGAAACCGTGGAAATAAGGAAGGCCTTCCTTGCCCTTCGTCCACAACTATCAGTGAAAGGATACCAATTTGGTTTTGTGGGTCCAGCGAAATATAGGGTAACAATACGAGGATCGTCTCACTACTTCACGGACCCCATGAAGCTCAAACGGATGCTTGAGGATGTAGAAGAACGAGACATGGAGCGAGACATGGAAACTAATAACCCGGATGGTCTATTAGCCTCGGCTTCTGCCTCAGGATACAAGTGACCACGTTAGGTTCTGTCATAAAGTTTTCTGCGCTCTGTTCTTACTAAAAGTCAGTTCTGCTTAACCATTGCTGGGTTCTTACAGGGTAGGCCTCAAGCTTACGGAAATCTTCCACAACTGGAGGATCTATGATGACCTGGAAGTCTCTTTACTTTACCTCCATGGCTCAAAGTGGTGTGGTCCAGCTGTTATTGATCTGATCCTTTTGACTAGTGCTGGCTCGCCTTGTTGGCCCCAATGTGACGGTGGCCGGGATATATAAATCACAACGTGCTGTCTAACTCCAGTCTTTGATATATTGACAGGTTACTCGGAGTAGACCGGATTCGTTCTGACAAAACTGTGACTCTTTGATTGCTGATTACTGATGTTCTATTGTTCTTTGTTTAGGTTTTTCACCACTGATGTGACGACTTGGATACTACTAGCCATTACGTGCCTTTAGTGTAGGATATGACGCTATAATATCTTCCAATGGGCCATGAGGTTATATTCTCAAATTTCGGTTCGATAATCATAGTCTAGTGAGCACTCAGGAATTATTCTGATTTACCGAGAATGTATATTGAGTGTGCGCTGTTGTTCACATGTCGGTTCTGCTGCATCATTCCAACGTTCCACTGCTTGCATAGCCTTTTATATGCATTTTTCGTTATGTATTGTTGTTCCAATGTCTATACATGACTAAGTTTAGACGGGGGGGTTACTGCGGTTTTCCTCAAGTCGCCATGCTTCGGTATCATAATTGGGGTGGGTGGGGTGGGGGGTCGCGTGGGATAGGGAGGGATGGGTGCTGTGTTCTATGGTTTGTATTATTTTTCCTTCTTTCTCCTTCATTCTCCTTCTTTCTTTTTCCTCTCCTCTCCGTACCACTTCTTTCTTTTCTGATCTATCTCTTTGCTCTTGATTGGACAAGTTGTATCATGCATATGATGTGTTTGTATATCCATACTCAGACCAGGCGTGCTATATCCTTGGGTACCCAAGTATCTGGCTGTGGTTTTAGACTGTATTTCAGCTTAAGTAGCAGAACAATATGTCCTTTACATGATGCGCCGAGTACTATGTTTTCCCTTGGCTCTCTTGGTACAACCATGATACATACACCGTTGTAAATGTCACATAGAACACTGTCCACTCCACTTGGTACAACCTCTCTTGATCGATTGAAAGTTTTATCCATGAATGTTAAGGGTCTGAATCAGCCCGTTAAAAAACAAAAGATATTAGATTATTTGCGGAGACAAAAGGGGGACATTGTTCTGCTGCAAGAAACCAAATTGGATGATAAACAATTCTACACTCTGCGCAACAAGTTTTATACAGAGGTTGTAGGATCTAGTGCACTCGGTAAAAAGAATGGGGTTCTGGTGTTAATGTCAAAGAAGTCCAAGGTAGAGCTACTGTCATCCTCATCAGATGAAAAGGGTCGCTGGGTTACGGTGAAACTCACTAGGGATAACACGGAATTCTTTGTCACTAATGTTTACGCACCTAACACTAATGATTTAGAATTCTGGCAGGATTTAGTCAAGCAGATTGCAACGGTACCTGATACGGCGATACACATAATTGGGGGTGACTTTAATCTTCCGTATGACCCGGCCTTAGATAGGGACTCTAAGTGTACATTCAAACCAAACAAGTCACATAATGCCTTCATCAAACTATGTCAACAATTCCATTTAATTGATGCGTGGAGAATACAAAACCCTACTGATAGAGACTACACATTCTACTCTTCCCCTCACGACTCGTTCTCCCGTATTGACTACATTTTCATTACACAAAATGGCGTGGCAAGGATAGAGGATACTTCAATTGAACCAAGGGTACTGTCGGACCATTCATGTATATCTCTATCCATCAGTAACATTAAACCGTCCCCTAAACAAACGTCTTGGAGACTCAATGAAGAAATCCTGCACAAAGAACAGAATAGGACAAAAATTTTGGAGGCTATTAGATCTTACTTGGAGACTAATGTGAGAGGGGACACTTCAGAACTAGTGCGATGGGAGGCCTTGAAAAGTACAATAAGGGGGGTGTGCATCAAAATCCGTTCAGCAATGAATAGGGATTGTAATGCGAAGTTAGAAGGGTTGGAAGCTGAGATAGCTACTTTAGAGAACAAACACCAAATGACAAGGGACCAGGAAACGTTCAATATCATGACCCGCAGAAAATACGAATATAACAAGCTAGTGAGCGAAAGGGCGGGAGTGTGGCTGGATAGGAAGCGAAGGTTTAAGCTATGTGAATCTAATAAAGCCGGTAAGAGCCTGGCAGCATACTTAAAATTTAAAGTACAAAAGAATGCTATTAATGTTATCAGGGATTCGGCGGGAGTCGCTCATTCGGACCCCCAAAAGATAACCGAGGTCTTTAAAGACTTTTATGAGGACCTATACGCTAAAAACGAGTTGGTGGTGGAGGACAAAATTCAGGAATATCTACAAGAATGTGTACTACCAAAGTTAAAGCCTGAGGAGCAACTCAGTCTGAATGGGCCGATCTTGGCTAATGAGGTGGAAAAAGCGATCAAGGGGTTAAAATGTGGGAAAGCGCCAGGTCCGGACGGCTTCACGGCCAAATTTTATAAAAGTTTTGCAACGGACTTGGTTGACCCTCTTCTAAACCTCTTTCACGAATTTACGGAGTCAGGAGAAGTCAAAGGCACGTTGGCAGAGGCGACTATTGCAGTCCTGCCTAAGGACGGCAAAGACCCATCACTTCCAAAGAACTACAGGCCGATTTCCCTGATTAACCTTGATTGTAAATTACTAGCCATGATCTTGTCAGCCCGTCTGCAAAAAGTTCTCCCTACCCTAGTACATCCGTCTCAAGCGGGTTTCTTAAAACATAGACTATCTAGTGATAACACCAGAGTACTGGCCCATGCTCTAGAAAAAGCGAAGCTTTTGACAACCCCCACGGTGGCAGTCACACTAGATGCGGAAAAAGCCTTCGACAAGGTAGATTGGTCCTACCTTGAGGCAGTCTTACGCAACTTCAACCTAGGAGAGACGTTTACTAAACTCGTAATGGCTTTGTATGCGGGCCCTACTGCTAAGGTCAGAGCGGGCGGCTCCTTCTCTTCCTCTTTCTGCCTAAAACAAGGGACGAGACAAGGCTGCCCACTATCGCCTTCTCTGTTCTTATTGGCAATAGAACCCTTTTTGTGGCATATCAGACACAATGAAGCCATTGCTGGGGTTCCATTTGGTGATTGCACTGTAAAATTGACTGCATACGCCGATGATGTCCTGATCTTGACGGAAAAAGCTGACGAGGCTATCCCGGCCTTGATGGACACAATTGAGGGGTTCTCTAGAGTCTCAGGATATAAATTAAACAAGGATAAAACAGAGGTTAAGTTACTAAACAACATCGGGGATAAAGGAATTCTGGGAGCATCTGGCCTTACCTGGCAACCGAAAGCTTTTAAATATTTGGGCCTAGACTTTGAGAAGGACTTGATTACGACTCTGAAGTTAAATGAAGACTCAACATTAAAAAAGATATCCACTTTGCTAGACAGCTGGTCACCAAAATTCTTGTCCTGGTGGGGTAGGGTTGAGACTCTAAAAATGATGTGCACGCCTCTAGTTAACTACCTGGCTAGCATGCTCCCCATGACTTTCTCAGACGAATTTATTAAGAAGGTAGACAAGCTGTTCGGAGAGTTCCTATGGCGAGGGAAAAAAGCCAGGATATCACTTAAAAAGCTGCAACTAGCAAAAGATAAGGGCGGCCTGGGCCTGCCCTCGTTTAGGAACTACCAAACGGCTTTCCTCTGTAAGCAAGGGGCCCTTTGGCTGGTTGAGGATACATCCTACACTCCAGTATGGCTAACTATTGAACGGTCGTTAATGGCAGATGCACCCCTCTCGTCTCTCCTCACCATGGATCTGGCCCATATACCTCACTCTAAATACATCCTTCTAAATACCAGAAGAGCACTTCTCCGACTTGACCAGTACCATAAGACTGCTCTGGTGATTAAGAGATCCACCCTACTCTCACTATGGCATAACCCTAAGATCCGGATAGAAGGGAAAACCCTTTACTGGGAAGTGTGGGTTGGGAAAGGTATACACATAGTGAATGACCTCTATGATAATGGCAGACCCCTGCCCTTTTCGACACTGCAAGAAAAGTTTAGCTTACCACCCATAGAATTCTACCAGTTCCTAAAACTGAAGGCCGCTATCTCCAAATGCCCCCTCAACACAGACTTGCCCTGGCTTGTGACCCGGCTACGAATACTATACCATGCTGACCATTTTGTATCAAGAATATATAAATTGCTCCTCCCCCTGCCCAAGAAACCACATAGGCTGACCGAAATTAAGTGGGAATCGGAACCTAATTCCACAGGCATTGCATTAGACTGGGAGGTGATACACAACACCGCACTGACAAACAAGATATCCCCGATCCTATGTCAAACGAAATTTATGCTGCTAAATAGAGTGTTCTGGACCCCCCAGAGATTGTTTAAATGTAAACTGAGGGATACGCCTACCTGTTGGAACTGCCATGAAGCTCCTGGTGACTTGGCACACATGTTTTTTCATTGTTCCCTATTGCGATCATTTTGGAGTAAAATATTTACATACATTCAACAGGTGCTTGGAATCACGCCTGTCCAAGAATTCATATATGTCATTTTAGGTCCTCTGGAAACACAATTGCCGGACACTCATGACAGACAATTGCTTGATATTATGCTGACATTGGCGTGCAAGGTCATTCTTTACAAATGGAAAAATTTTGACGAAGTCAACTTCAAAATGTGGCTGGAATGGCTTTCATTTTTAAGAGGGGCAGATAATCCTGCACTACAGTCAGCCACTTGGAAGCCCTCGAACAAAAAACTCTGGACATCCCTGGATGCGTCATCCTCCCACTTTGAACCACCATGATATGCATCTCAACACTCGGCTTTCCTAGACAGAATCTAGGTGGAATTTGAGGTGTTTGCTTTTGTTTTTGTATACTTACTGTATATTCTCTGCTACGCACACAGTGTGCCAAGTCTGGGTAAACCAACTACTATTGCCCTATGGATACACCTGTCCTCTCTCTTCTCACCTCTTTCTTCTCTTCTCCTCTATCTTTTCTCTTCTCTACCTCTATTTTTCTCTCTCCCTTTTCTTATCTTCCTCCCTTGATTTGCTTTTTGATTATTGTAAGTGTCATGATACCAAGAATTTGTTCATTTGTACCTTTAAAGATTTATTGTATTGTCTTTATTTTTATCCTTATTCTTCAATAAAAAAGATTTGAAATAAAAAAAATAACACACCTTACTTTATGAATATGGTGTAGGAAACAAATGGTTTCATTTACCACAAGCGGGTTAACCGACAAAATGTTGATGCAATGAGGGCCCGACCCCCGGAGACAGGCCCACTGTTTTGAAAGTCCCTTATTGTGTGGATGGCAAGTTTTCTCCGAAAGTGCTCCTGCCGTCATGCTAAGCACTTTTAGAGTAACTGCCAAAGCATCTGGACTGCCTTTTCTTGATGCCCCGTCGCGATTTTCTTTTAAAGAAATAAACCTCTAAACCAGTGGTTTGTTTCTGGAAAACAAAAAGGAATGTCCCTGAGTCACTGGGATCTTTAAGCCAGTACACGTGGGACATTTTTGCTGTTTTTATGTGACTGCCATTCCCTGCATGACAGACATTAACAGGAATAAACAGTGTTTTAAGCCTGTCACAACAGTTTTGGCCATCCAAAGTCATTGAGGCAGTAGACCTTTAATTGCTGGGTCGCCAATAACATACTTATGACCAGAGGCCCGGCTGAGGCTCCGTGGTGCCCCCACCTGTAAATTAGGCAGGGCGACAGAGAGGTTGGTCAAATGGGACATTCACTCATTTTTTGTAGATGCTCAGTTACCGTCAACCTCTAAATGATGCTCAAAGATATGATTAAATATATATTTACAGAGCTGTGCGCGCACAGCGTTCACTGCACAAAGAACAACAGCACGGGTTGAGAATCCACAAATCTATACTGCCCGACAGTAGTATGGAACTACACAATGGATGGATATAAAAAGATCTGATTAGGTCTTCCAGCTTTGAGAACAACTCTGAAGGTTTAATTCCAGGATACAATGATGTTCAAAGAACATGTAGTAATTACCAATCACGAAACGTTATTCAGGAGGTAAAGTAATATAATTTCTTGTGAACTTTCTGTGAGATACTCAGAAGAGCATGAATACATACACCCTGATATAATTACACTTGCAGTCAGTGACTCACCATTGCAACTAGGACCTTATACCAGAATAGTCGCTCTACTTTTTGCATCATGTGCATGCGAAATTATAACATGTCATGCTTGCCAATAAATGAAATAGGTATAGAATTCCAGAGATATTATGATAAAATCTGAATTCCTATGAATTAGGATTCTTTTTTTTTAACTTCATCTTTATTTTCTTTACGTTAAACATTCTAAAACAATACTCAATTATATGGGGCAGGGGTTATTCTTTGCTCTGGCGGAGGAACGTCGCCCCACTAAACATTAAAATTATAATAAAACAATGTTATTATCTTTTTATTTTTCTTACCTTTTTGCCAGCTAAGTTGAGGTTAGGGCAGGGCTATGCTGATGAGCGTCACGTCAGCATTAGGGAGGATTCATAGGCAATTATAAGTGAGCATATCAGTTTGGCTGCCGTCTTGCACACTTAGGTTTCTCCAACCCAGCTGTGTTGTACAGCTGGGTTGAAGAAAGCTGGAGGCTCCCTGTGCCTGAGCAAGCATTAAACTAGGCAACTCAGGCCAATCTAGGTGCTGCTCAAATGCCAGGTATAGCATGAGAGCAGTGTCTGGATTGGGTGGGGAGCCCGTGCATTGAAGCCCATTCACTTCCAGGATGAGAGGAACATCAAGGCGGCCAACAGAAGAAGCCGACCAGCAGGTAAGTCTTTTTATTTTATTTTATTTTTTAAACCCATCCCTAAACCCCCCTCCATCCACCCTACCCCTTTACTATAGTGGCAGCCGCTACTGATATGGGGCCTTCTGCACTATGTGGACATATATATATATATATATATATATATATATATATATATACATACATACATACATACATACATACATACATATATATATATATAAATGTTGGTGGAGATATATCGATGATCTGTTTATTATATGGCAAGGCACCAAATCAGAGGCAGAAACATTCATTGATAAGCTTAACCAGAATGACATTAACTTGAACTTTACTGCAGATATCAGCCCTACAAATGTAACATTCTTAGATGTAGAGGTGTTTATCGAAAATGGTAATCTAGAGACAAAAATACACAGAAAGCCAACAGCTGTAAACTCTATACTACATGCAACCAGCCATCACCCGAAACACCTTATAGACAGCATACCATACGGTGAAATGCTACGAATTAAACGTATATGTAGCACACCAGAAGAACTTTCCAAAGCACAAGAATCAAGCAAGAACAGATTCTTAGAACGAGGGTATTCTATAAATTGCATTGAAAAAGCAATAATAAAAAGCAACGAGGCAGACAGAAGCGCCCTTTTAGAAACAGCCTTAGCAAAAACAAATACACAAGTATCCAACACAAAGAAACCACAAAATGACGACTTCAGAATGATTGTAAGCTACAATAAACAAAACCAAGAAATTGGTCGAATTATTCGAAAAAATTGGCCTTTGGTTAAGAATGACCCGGTATTAGGTCCTCACCTACCAAACAAACCAACAATCACTCATAGAAGAGCACCGAATATGAGAGATAGATTAGTAGTGAACAATCCAACAGAAGTCCCCAAAAAGAACTGGTTCAACCAGAGACAAGGTTTCTACAAATGCCAAACGTGTAAAGCTTGCTTGAATGGGGTGAACAAAAAGAGTTTTGCACTAGCATTTGGAAAAGGTGAACAACAGATTAAACATATGCTAACGTGCAAAACGGAATATGTGGTCTATATCCTCGAGTGTCCCTGCAATTTAAGATATGTGGGAAGCACGAAATTGCAGGGACATAAAAGAATACTGCAACATATACGTGCAATTAAAAATAAAGACCCAAGTTACCCAGTTGCCCGTCATTTTAATGAAAAACATCAGGGAGATGTTAAATCACTGAAATACTACCTCATTGATACAATACCCCCAAGTAAGAGAGGAGGGGATCGGGATGAAAAACTACGAAGATTGGAAACTAGCTATATACTAAAGCTAGATTCTAAACAACCGTATGGGCTTAATATAACTGAAGATTTGTACACATGCCTATAATAACAATCAAGAGGAAGGTAGTATAGAAACAGTGTAAATAGAATATAGTGAAAGTAACAGAATAACAACATATACCCACATATAACTCCCCTGGTAAACATAAATGAATTTAGTGTATCACATGAAACATAGCCGCAACACAAAACAATAAAAATAGCATAAAAAAGGTTTTAATAGCAATTGAATTTTAACAATACAACTCATGGATAAAAAATCGTGAATTGTATGTTGCCACACTTTTTTTAGGGTGTTTTCTTTTCTCTTTTTCTGTCATCAGGGTTTACACGACAACACGTTCCTTTTTCTTTTCTTTTGTATTACCGTCCTTATCGGAGGCTTCTGAATAGGACTTTTTAAACCACATTAAAATCTGTCCAGAAACACACAAATGGCCCCAATAAATCAATTTCATGGATACCAAACATATGTAATGTGAAAATCTATAGAAATATTATCTTGCACATGCGAATTTGCACAGAGCTAAAAGAGAGATGAGTCTTTTTAATCAAATGTATATATATTTATTTATTTATATATTTATTACACTCTTTTAGAAACCTGCTCTAGGGTATTTATACCGTGATATAATGCACTTTATTGCGAAATTTGCACAGAAAGATGAATTGATTATGTACATATTACTATGTAAATGTATCTTAAGGTATTTATACCGATATGAAATGCATGCCAAAATGCAATATGGAGCCAAAAATGCTTTTATAGCGAATGTACAGATTTGTCAGTATAATTAGAGCACTGTCACTTTAACTTGCATCACTAACAAAAAAGAAAAAAACGTAAATGTTGGTATATAAGAAACCAGGTGACCATTTACTGTGACATGTGATCAAGGTACGTCAGTACCGAAACGCGTAATGGCCGACTGAGTAGCAGCTAATAAACCAACGATTTTTGTCTACTAACCTGGGTCTGTGCTCCATGTGTCTCTTCGGGAGAAGAGAGCGCCTGCGTCTTGCCTGCGAAGTGGAGTGACGGAAATATATATATATATATATATATATATATATATATATATATATATATATATATATATATATATATATATATATATATATATATATATATATATATATATCAAGCTCCAAGTTTGCCCTAAGCAAAGAGCAGCACTCAAACTCCATCGTAAAACATTCCTTATTCGGTTTGGACATCAAGATTGCCTGCAGATTTCAAAAGCATCTGTTGTTATACTGCAGTATCCAGCTCAGAGCTACTGATTACTGTTCCAAGGATCAAAAAAGCACGTAGTGGAGCCAAAGCTTTTTCCTACAAGGCCCCTATTTTCTGGAACCACCTGCCTCTACATTTATGTGCCTGCTCCAATCTGATCCTATTTAGAAAAATGTTAAAAACATATCTTTTTTAATCATTCACTGGCACTGTTATGATGTTTAGTCCCAAGCGCCGAGATACCCTCATGGGTGATTCAGCGCTATATAAATTAATAAACATAAACATAAACATATCCAGGATGCCCCGCAGTTTCTCATTAGAGCAGCCCATTTAGGGGCGTGGAATTGGGCGTATGTAGCTGGGTCTGCACCGGCAATGGCACGAACTGTTAATTGAGAGCCTCTGAGGAAGAAAGGACACTTTTGAAACGCGTCAGGCTATATCTCATAACAACAGCTGCTTATGGAATCTGCAGGCAATCTTGATGTCCAAACCGAATAAAGAATGTTTTACGATGGAGTTTGAGTGCTGCTCTTTGCTTAGGGCAAACTTGGAGCTTGATATTTTGGTGGTGTGCCTCGCTGCCGAGCGGGCACCACCCTAGAGAAGAGGGGGCCCTTTGGAAGGTAATTTTCGAGTCCTGTTTGGGCAACTCCATCAAGGATGTGGGCATCACCTATCTGCGGAGGCCCATCTGTGGGCTTTTAACTTTGTCACCGGCAGTATATTGGTGCACAGAACATTTCCGGAACTGCAGTATCCAGGATGCCCCTCAGTTTCTCATTAGAGCAGCCCATTTAGGGGCGTGAAATTGGGCGTATGTAACTGGGTCTGAACTGGCAATGGCACGAACTGTTAATTGAGAGCCTCTGAGGAAGAAAGGACACTTTTGAAACGCGTCAGGCTATATCTCATAACAACAGCTGCTTATGGAATCTGCAGGCAATCTTGATGTCCAAACCAATTAAAGAATGTTTTACGATGGAGTTTGAGTGCTGCTCTTTTCTTAGGGCAAACTTGGAGCTTGATATATATATATATATGTATATATACACAGCAAAAAAAAATCATATAACTGAATGATATGGGTCTAGCTAAAAATAGAGTCCCATACAAGAATTTTACATTTCAGTAAACAGTATTTTTTTATTACACAGCCTATTCACAAATAAAACAGTCCACCATTGTGTCCCTATTTCCTGATGGTATGAAAGTTGGGACACTGCTAATCCATTGGTCCCCAACCCATTCAAGTAGTGAGTGTTTCAACTTGCACCTTGATGTGATTCAAGGAAGCCCAAACTGCAAATGGTGGTGGTACGTGTGGAAAAGGGAAGACGGTAAATGGCATCCAAAGAAAGAAGGTCCAACCAAAGACGGTGGGAGAGAGGTTACATATTTGATTTATATGGCTTCAGACCAAGCACACCTTTCTTGTATCTGGTACACATTATGGATAGCATTAGTCAGAAAACATTGACCATTTCACAACTGTGCTTAGCTGATTGTGGTACTGGTAACTCAGATAATTAGCCTCTTGCCGTATAATTGCAGTATAATCCATCCATCCATCTATCCATCCATCCATCCATCCATCCATCCATCCATCCATCCATCCATCCGTCCGTCTATCTGTCTACATGTCTATCTATCTATCAGTATTATCAATTTTTCTATTCATCCATCTATTGTGTACAACTGTTCATTAGTTTATGAGATATGTGCGTTACATAAAGGTATCAGGCAGTCCTTGAAGTGTTAATTTTAGAAGTATCTGGACAGTTAATATGTGGATTTTCAGTGATCCAGATTCTCAAATCCTCCGAGGATATTAAAATTGAAAAAATAAACACATCTAATTGGAGGGCGCGTTATTCCCTAAGTTGAATGCAGGATCTGTGGTCCTTAAGAGGATTTGAGGGTCTGGGTAATCAAATTGTCTGTCAGCATCTCTTGGCTGCATCCCAAGAAAGGCGTTACAAAGAGGGTATATGGGGGCTGAGGGAGCATCCACTGATCCCAGTGAGGATTAGGGAGGGTCTCAGGGAGGCGTCTACAGCCTGTAAAAATAATATATCAATGTTCCTGTTTTCTTCTCGGTTATTGCAGATACAAATTCGGCTTGATGTATCCTTGAATTCATGATGCAGGGAGAGGTTCTCAATGATGAGCATACATTTGAAGTTGACATGTGTTACACACCTGGCAGAGGCAGAGCTGAAGTGTTTTCCCACAGGTAGTGGAGTTAACTTAATTGAAATATACAAAAGCCTACGCCTCTGGTGACCTGCAGCTGACAAAAAGAGCAAACAGTGCCCTAAAGTAATGCATATTTCATGTTTAAAGTTTGCAAATCATTCGCAGAGACTAATCACAAAGGTTGGGTGTGGGCAACACTTGAAAAAATGTATTCCATCAAAGTATGTCGGTTTGAGTTCATGTCAACAAATAGTTTATATACATGGAAGTACTTGTGGGTAGTTGGGGAAGGTAGAAGCTCTTAAACTGCGCCTTTACAAAAATGTTGTTTACGTACTGATGCCATTGTGGTACTATTTCCCCAGTTCTTAAGTGCCACAACAGTCAAGTCATGGACGTTTCTATCAGTGACTAGCTTACCCGTCGCGAGTTGCTGCGATCTCAGAAGAAAGGAAATATAAGGAAACTTGTTATGATAACATTCAATTATCAAACTATTTACATTTAATTATCAAACTATTTACGATTCAGGAAACGACTCAAAACCCACTTGTTTCCTTAAAACAGCTTTTAACCACTTCTTTTTGCTCTGTTAAAATTGCTTCTGTCTAAAAATGCTGTACCCCCCTTTCCCCCCCCCCCCCCCCCCCCCCCTCTTACTGGTTAGGGTTTGTTTTAGCGCTGGGATACCTACGGGTGACTACGCGCTCTATAAAATTTTTTAATAATAATAATAATTTTTTAATAATAATTCAATTTACATTGTGTCATTTTTATTGAAACTTATTCATTTTAATATGGAAAACATTTTAAAGTGTTGTTTTAATTCTGTTTATTTATTCGAGTGCTTGTGGATACACGGTATTTTTTGTTTTTCCGTCTGGTGCGTACACGAATAAATCAGAAGGTTTTACGACGCGTGAGCTGGCCACATACAGTTGTCCATGTGAGAAGCACGGATTCTCCAAATCTAGTCCACACACTTGCAGCGATTGTCCTTGTGCTTTGTTGATGGTCATTGCAAAAGCGAGTCGCACCATAAACGTTCAGTATTGGAAAGATTATGAGGGCCCTCGGGGGCCGATATTTAACAATTCTTTTTTTTTTTGCCAGAAACCTTCGCTGGAGTGTACTCAACAACTTCCCAAAGTTTCATGGCGATCGGATGAATGGTGTAGTAATGCATATATTGAAGATTTCATTGATGATGTCATTGATGATGTCATCAGAAAAGTTATAAAGTAATCAAAATATTATTTCAGATGACTAGAGTGATGTCATAGATGATAACACTTTATATACTATCATTGATATAATGTGTGAAGTCATGCACAGTGCATGGTGGGTGTGTGAGTTATGGTGTGTATCCAATTTCAGAGGAATTTGGTTTATTTTCCTAACCAGGACTGAACTTTAACTTTTTAGCTTGCTAAGAAAGTGCCAAATTTGGTGCAGATTCACCCATGAGGACCATGGTTATAGGCCAAGCCAAACATGCCTTTACAACAGAATGTAGAGCTGAAACATAAATACACATTAGCAATGCTTGCTGTGCTTGCTCAGCAAGTGGGGACTGACACCCCTTCTACATGTTCCAGAGGAAAGCATTGTTTTGTGATAAAATAAGGCCCCCCGTACTCAAGAAACTGGAATCAGTGAATCCTTTTTCAGGACATCCAACAGCCAAATTGTAGTATTTCGGCTCCATTGAACCTCTGCCGTTTTTTTACAAACAATGTATATTTATTTCGGATGCCCTACAGCCAAGTCAACACATTTTGGCTACATTGAGTCTTGGTCAAGAGAAAAGATACATTTTGTTCAGGCTCTTTATACCATGCAGCATATGTGTTAAAAAATGCACCGCAAGCATTAAAAATACTGCTCAAGTTCATTAACCCCTTCGCTGCTCATGATGAGCTCAGCTCGTCATGAGGCACGGTTGAGCTGTGCTTATGACGAGCTGAGCTCGTCATGTATAATGGTATTCAAAGAATGTTAGCACAGGAGGGGAAAACCATTAGCAGCCAAGGTGTTAAAGTATTGAAGTGTATATGATGTACTGGAACTGTAAAAAATATGTATGATGATCAATATTCACATAAAATTTGTATTGTCAATGTACACTGCATGCTGTGAATTTCCAAAACCAAGTCAGACAAACATCCCAAGGGGCAGCTCTTTCAGTTCGAGAGTGCAGATGTTCATGTGGAAGATAGTGCAATAGCTACATTTATCATTGGATGACGTAATATTCTGGAATGTTTTCAAAAGATTTACAACTCAGGTGGAAAATTTATTGGATTCAAAGATGGTGAATCTCATGAACAAAGAGTGTACATCAGACAAATGAATCATCGGATGACTAACCACCAAAGTGTACAGACTTACAACTGTTGTCATAGAGATAAAGAGCTGATTTAATTCTAGGACATGTTCAGAAAACTGAAGGGCATCAAAGTGTCTCTTGTTTGGTCAGTCATTACGCAAAACATAATTATTGCCAATTACATTTGTAATTAATCTCAGTAACTAGTGACATTACTGAGCATATCACACATATCAAAACTGGCCTCATGGATGTCATAAGTGGTCACTAGAAATCTGTGTGAATTGAGAGGAGGTGGATGCAGACACAGAGAAAATGTGGCTACTTACATGATAAGTACGGATCACTGAAAAAATATCGAATAAAAAAATATAGATAAAAAAAATTGAAGTAAAAATATAGAAAGACAAAATATCGAATTCCTATCTACAAACAGGTAAGTACAAAAATATTGAATCAAAAATATTGAATAAATATATATACTTAAAAAAAATATCGAATGTATTAAAATAACAAAAATTATTTAAAATTAATGAAATAATAACTATAATTAATTAAAACATACTTAAAATACTTAAATAACTTGAACATTATTAAATAATTAATTTAAGTTACAAAAAATACAACTTGATTTTTTAATACATATATATTAGCAAAATATTAATTAAAAATATACAATATTTTTACTGTAGCAGAGCAAGAGGTTAAAATTTACTATTACCACTCCAACAACTGCAACAGTAGGGTAAACATTGGATAGCGTAGGGGTAAAAATTACTATTCCCACTCCAGAGAGTGCAACAGTAGGGAAAGCATTGGATAGCGTAGGGGTAAAAATGACTATTCCCACTCCAGAGAGTGCAACAGTAGGGAAAGCGTTGGATAGCGTAGGGGTAACAATTACTACTCCCACTCCAGAGGGTGCAACAATAGGGAAAGCGTTAGATAGCGTTGGGGTAAAAATTACTATTCCCACTCCAGAGGGTGCAACAGTAGGGAATGCGTTGAATAGCGTAGGGGTAAAATTACTATTCCCACTCCAGTGAGTGCAACAGTGGGGAAAGCGTTGGATAGCGTAGGGGTAAAAATTACTATTTCCGCTCCAGTGAGTGCAACAGTAGGGAAAGCATTGGATAGCGTAGGGGTAAAAATTACTATTCCCACTCCAGTGAGTGCAACAGTAGGGAAAGCGTTGGATAGCGTAGGGGTAAAATTTACTATTCCCACTCCAGAGAGTGCAACAGTAGGGAAAGCGTTGGATAGCGTAGGGGTAAAAATTACTATTCCCACTCTAGTGAGCTTAACAGTAGAGAAAGTGAATATTTAATATATTAATACATATAAATTAAATATCAATACCAACAAAAATATTATTTTTTAAAGTAAATACCAATTTAATACAATATAATAATCAATAAAAAAATATTAATTCTTAATATTCATTAACTATTAATACAAATTAATTACCAATTTACAATTAATTAATTAAATAATCAAATTTAATTACCAATTAATTCAAAATAAATACCAATAAATAAATAAAAACATTTAATTAATTACAATTAAATAACTTTCCACCCTATTCCCCTATAAACCCACAACATGCTACGGAAAATAAATTAATTAAAATCACTTAATTATCAATTAATCCATTAATAAAAACTATTTATCAATTAATACTTAATTAATTACCAATTAAAAATTAATTAACAATTTTTTCTAAATAAATACCAATATATAATTAAAAATATTTCATTAATTACAATTAAATTACTTCCCACCCTATTCCCCTATAAACCCACATCCCGCTACAGAAAATAAAATATTACAATTCACATAATTATCAATTAATCAATTAATAAAAATTAATTACCAATTAAGAACTAATTAATTACCAATTAAAAATTAATTAAAATTTTATTAAAAATAAATACCAAGAAATAAATTAACATATTTAATTAATTATAATTAAATTACTTCCCACCCTTTTCCCCTATAAACCAACAACCCGCTACAGAATTTAATTACGTAAATATTAAATAACATAAAATTCATTACTTAAAACAAATTTAAAAAAATATATACACTTTGCACACATATACTAACATACACAACACTTAAAAAAATTCGATATTATAAAAAATTCGATAATTTTAATAACCTATATTATATACTTCGAAATTTTAACTTTCGATATTTATAAAAATCGATATTACATTACTTACCTTAAAAACTATATTTTTGATATCTATATTCTGTCCATTCGATATTTTGTCCATTCTATATTTTGAAGTCGATATTTGTGTAATTCGATATTTTGTACTTAATATTTTGTCTGTATACCGATAAGTACACTAATGGATTCTAAAATCAAAGAGTATTGTGCTTTACTAAACGCAAATTAACCTTGCACACCTTTTCCTTTAAGCAGGATCCAGGGCATGTTCTTCATGACGTTAGATATAGCCATAGAGCCCTCCATAGTGGGCTCTACCTGCCATTAAAGGCCCGCTCCAGTGTCAAAGGCCAGAGCCGAAGGTGAGGGCCTTTAATAAGGCTATTAGAACATTCCACCCCTAGACGGCAGAATGTTCTAATTTGTAAAACAAAGGCCTCACAGAGCCCAAGGGGGTTGAAATCCCCTCGGGTTCCGTGAGGCCTTTGTTAAACATTGGAATGTTGATGCTCCGGGCTTCTGCCAGCCATTAGAAGGCCGGAGCACTTCATTGTTTTCAGTGGAGCGCTCAACCTTCCAATGTTCTAATATTCTTTTGTCATATAAAAGGAATTCGTATGCCAAAAGTATTTCACTTCAAGGTTTAAAGTTTTTATGGAGCTGTTAAATGTGTCATGATACAACCATACACATAAATCAATACTTTCAGGTTCGCTGCTATTAGAGTTGCTGCTGTTCTAGATATAACACCCCTCCCACTACTGCATACACATAAATCATGTAGCAAGTTGTGGAGTTTTTGAATCAAAATGTAGCTGTTTACAAAAGTAACCAAAGTCAACACATAGCACTGTACAAGGGTAACTGTGAATAATGGGGGTGCCTTTCATTGGGGTGGGGGGTTGCTGAGTGACATCAAATAGACAACAAGAACAAAGAGAAAACATTGTGCTGACAGGCTGTCTGTAAGCTCTGTAAATGTTGCCTGGATTTCCTTTATGACTTAGCAAAAGTGAGAGGCACATTTTTTCCAACTGTTGCTACGTCATAGCAGTAAATAGCTAAATTCACAATCCGGTATGCACGCTAATGGCTCTCTGTGAGAGCCATACAAAATACAAGATTGTTTCTCACAAAAAGCTGTCCGCAGGCACTGATCATGGTCATTAGAATTAAATGTAACCCATTTTGCTGCTTGTTTTGTCTATTCTACTACGTTGTAAAACTAATTTCTGGTATCCTCTACTACCCGACAGAAGTTCTTTATTGCATATATCACTTCGTACTTATTCCTTGTTAGATAGTCTTTATAGACACGGGTCGTTCTCTAGGGCTTGGTAGCAGCAGCAGTGTCCTGTCTCCTACATCCCTGCGGTAACGTACCCGCCATATTTAAGATCCCCACCAGTAGGAGAGGAAAGTTTTAGGAAAACACTTCTACTTACTCAATGGCATCAATATGGGCAAAACTGTTAATTGTCAGCTGGCTGACAATGTCATGTCTTCATCATCGCCTTGGCACATTTTTTTTAAAGAGAAACACACTAAATTTGGTGTTGGCTTTTGAGCAAAAAGAATCAATGTCTTTGATGGGATGAGAGGTTCCTCTTAGACTGTCGGGGACTTATTTGCTTATCGAACCTCCATGTCGTGCATAGTGGACCCAGGCAGGAATGAGCAGTGCCAGAGGCTGCTGAGTTAAACGCCATCAATCCAACAGGCCTTTGGGAAGTGTCCCATCAAACGTGGCGGGGTACCTGAAAAGTGGGCAAAGAGGGCATCTATCAATTTTTACAGATGCCCCACTACCCTTGCCTTTAATGAAGATGCCAGTCTTCAGAGACTGAGCCTACAAAATACTGAGTCTCAGCAGTAGCGGTCGGTGGTGGGAGTTGCTGCCGGACTGTGATGTGGGGAGGGGCAAGTTGGGGGGTAGTAATTTATGGATCACGGAGGATTACAGGCAAGTAAACATATAAATAAATAAAACAAATTTTGTTGTGCGCACTGCATTCCCAAATGCAATGCAGTGCACGCAACGAAATTTTTTCATTTTTATTTATGTTTACTTACCTGTAATCCTCCATAATCCATATATTACAACCCAGAACCCTACCCTCCCGATGTCACCGCCTGGCAGCTACTCCCACCACCGACCACTACTGAGTCTCAGAGTAACTAAGATCACCAGTGCGAGAAAAGATCTTCCTAAGCGTTGGAAGAAGCTTCCTGTAGTTAGCAATGTCGACGTAATTTTTTGTTAAGTTGTAAAACATTATGCTACAATTTTTTTTTTCTCTCTAGGCTCCACTATCCCCTCATTGGTTCAGGTTGATGCAATTGCAAGGGTTCCCACAATAAAAAAAAACTGTATATCCATGTTTTTAAACATGCAAGATTTAGATAACCCAATCTTGCTTGTGAATGAAAATACTCCTACTGATAATGAACCACATTCTTCGTTAAATGGTTTATGCAATTGGCCATGAAGCTAAATAGAGAGTGCCTTCATTATCTAATGAGCCTTTTGATCAACAAATATCAATCTTTGCACTGTTCCAATAACTTGCTGATTTAGAAGGCTATGTTTACCTGGAGCTAATTTTCCAGTGGCCTGCTCCTGCGTAAATGTTTCAAACACTTGTTTCCAAGACCTTTGCAGAGAGGCCGACAATGAGAAGTTATATAACTGTTTCCAAGGTTACATGGCCATAGGTACAGCATCTCTTCTTTTCTCATTGCTGCGTTTCCAATCCTCCATTAAAGTATTGATGGATAATTGGTTCTTTCCGGCTCAGCAAACATTCACTGGAGATTAGAAAGGCATCATCTCTTTCTCTTTTTAAACTCTCCATCTCCAGGGCCAAGAATTATTATGAAGTGGGGGGGGAGGGCACACAGCCCCACTCTGCGGGCAAATATTGGCCCGGGGATCCCATCCTCAGGGCTTGTCCAGTATATGTTGGCTGTCCTGGAGCCCACCAGGGCACCCACTGCATATTAAAAAGAGGGACGGAATACACAGCCCCCCTGCCCAGGCCAATAGTAACCCCAGGAATCCCACCTCCCGGAGCCAATTAATTAAGAAGTGGGGAAGGTGGCCTTGCCGCACACCTCCCTGGGCCGATTTTGGCTCCTGTGGACTCCATCTCCCGGGGCCTTGACTTATTATGGAAAATTGGATATTGATGGCTAATTGGTTCTCTCCGACTCTGCAAACATTCACTGGAGACTAGAAAGGCCACCATATCTCTCTCTCTCTCTTTTTCATCCCTCCATCTCCCAGGGCCAGCCTTATTATGAAGGAGGAGGCGCACGTATTACGAGTCTCCTTGTAAACCTTGGAGAAGAGGAAACAAAGGGGGCCGTACAGGGCCCCTCAGCACCTCAACCGCATGTGGATGAACACAGGGAGACACAACATGTGCCCCCCTGTGTGCATGCATGTAGGTTCCTGCATGCCATGGACTTTCAACTCCATACAGTGCAGGAACCTTGTAGTGGGGTCCTACAGAGGCCTTTAAAAGGGGCACTGCCACTCCGCCTGCCTTAAAAGTCGTAATCTGGTTGGCGACCTTCAGCTGAGAGTTGGCCCGGCGGTTTGCACTGCAGCGCAACTGCTCCGCCAAATTGTCATAATCCAGGCGTTAGTATTTGCTCACACTTGGCAGGAGCTTTAAAACTGCTCCTGCCAAGTGAGAGCAAAGACAGGTTTCCCTGCCCACACCATAGCGGGAGGGAAACTGCTATGTCCTGGGGGTGGGCACCTGGGGATGGGGTACCCACTGCCATTAATGTCTCTGGGATGGGGTCTGTGCAGCACCCCCGCACCCCCTTTTGTGTGCATGGCCAGGCACCAGAGGCTGGAATCCATGGGATGGAAAAGGCCTGGGGCGAGGGGCCACATCCGTCTCCTTCCCATTTTCCCTGGTTATGGGGTCCCCGGGACCAAAATCGGCTTTGGGATGGGGCCCAAGAGTGCTCTCTCTCTCTCTCTACATATATATATATATATATATATATATATATATATATATATATATATATATATATATATATATATATATATATATATATATATATATATATATATATATGAAATTTCCCTAGGAACCTGGCCCACATGAGGGGTAAAAAAAAGCAAGAGCAGATAAGCGCACTTGTTTTTCTTCACAATATTCCAGCGAATCCTCCATGAACTTGCAGGCATTTAAAAAAATGATGTGGCCTTCGGCGGGGACCCCGTGGAACCTCACCACCAGGCCTAGGGGTGTCAGGGTATTCTTACCCTGCCCCCTTCTCTTTTTTTCTTTTTTCTTGGGATTGTGCTGAGCCTGAGTCCCAAGATGGCTGCCACCACTTCCTGGTTGAATTGGTGGCGGCCAATCAGATATCAGCATGAGACTGTCGGATTAGCTGAGGCTCTGTGTTCCTAGATGGGCTTAAATCATTTTTTCATTAATAACTCAAAAATTTCTGAATGGATTTGCACCACATTACAAAAAGGGCTCTTTCTACATCAAGATCTATCTTTCTGCCAAATTTGAGGTAATTCTGCCCAGCGGTTTGGGCTGTCGTTGTTTCTAAAATCTCTATGGGAAATTACATGGGAAAAACGCACACTTTTTCTCTGCCCCGCTTGACGAACCACGCCAAAACTTTCCAGACAACAGCTTAAGTGATTGGTGTACTAGTTTTGAAAACTTATTGGCAATTCTTCAAACAGCATCAAAGTTATTAGCAAAAAAAAAAAAAAACGCTTTGTCGAGGGAAACTAGTTTCTAACTATAATTGCCTACTGGTGATCTCCAGTGGGTAATATACACACGATTCTTGAAAATAAATCTCTAACCTGATCAAGTGGGCTTGTGGCTCGCTGCATCCCGCTATGTGTATATATATAAGTGGAACTATATATGTCATATGTATGTAAATATATATGTATGTATATGATGTATATGTATGTGAAACAATATATATTTTATATATATATATATATATATATATATATATATATATATATATATATATATATATATATATATATATATATATATATATATATATATATATGATCAAGGCAGGGAGCTGCCGAAACGCGTCGTGGTGATGTGGTTGCACTTTAACGCAAAATAAAAAAAGAAGCACCGAAATTGGGTCTACCTCGTCTTCTTGCGTGTTCTGGCAGTCTGTTTCGGGTGAGAAACTGAAGGACGAGTCTTTGCAGCATATATATATATATATATATATATATATATATATATATATATTTCCACTTGCCCGCTTTGCAAATCCCAAACAGACTCCAGCACACTCGAGCTCGCTTAAAGAGGTAAGATTTATTTGTGGCTACAAGTTGGCACGTTTCGACTGCAACCATGTTTTTTCTCGAAACAAATAGTAACCACTATTTTGATTCTTAAATACTACTATTTGGGTGGGTTCCAAAAACATTAAAGTGACAATGTATCTTTAAGTGACAATGCAGACTTCCGTCTTAAAAGTGATACTAGTGCAAATCGTCAAAATTCGTAGAACATTTCTACAGTTACCTACTCTAAACAAACTCATTGTTTTTTTGCTTTTTGACATTGTCCTATTGGCAGAATAATATAAACCGAGAAAATCCAAATTTAGCTAATAATATCAGACAGAGATGCTCTTGTATATAATATATTTATATATATGCCGATAGATAGATAGATAGATAGATAGATAGATAGATAGATAGATAGATAGATAGATAGATAGATAGATAGATAGATAGATAACTCTGTAATTTGTGCCTATATTGCCATTGAATGGTTCTTGCAACATTTAAAAAAACAAGAGGTCGAAGCTGAGTAGTTTGCAAATGTCACCTGATTCCTAAAAAGGCAATATAGGACCATAGGGCATGATTACGAGTCTTAAGACCGCCAGACTCGTGGTGGCAGTGGTCTGTCCACCACATTGTGGGCCCGATTCACAGAACTAACTTAAGACAAAATCCTAAACTTACTACTTTTGGTATTCACAGAAGTTAGGATTTTGTCTTAAGACAGACTTAAGTTAGGATTCTTTCTTAAGTCTGTCTTAAGACAAATTTAAGACAAAATCCTAACTTCTGTGAATACCAAAAGTAGTAAGTTTTGGATTTTGTCTTAAGTTAGTTCTGTGAATCGGGCCCTATGACTTTAAAATTTGTTGCGGTGGAGGACCACCAGCTGCATCATTCTCTAGCGGTGGCGGAGCTGCGCCACAATGTACCATGCTGAGCAGGACTGGCGCAGTCCCACTCAGCATATTACGTGTTCCGCCACTGCCAGCCATTTCATGACGCAAACCCCACAGCGAAAAGGCTGGCGGTGGAGGTACAAAAGGTGCCGTACAGGATCCCCATGCCCGCCCACCATGGGGATAAATTCAGGGGGGCACATTACGTGCCCCCTTGTCTGTATTTCCCCAATGTTCCAGCATGGCATGGATGTCATCATCCATTCCGTGCTGGAACTTTTTGGACGATCCTTTTGCGGTGCCTGTTTTCCAAGAACCACCATGGGTAAGGCGGAGAACCGATGGGCTTAATCACAAAAATGCAAATCATGTCCTTTTCTGATTAATCTTTTGCAGCTCTGGGCGATCACATCTCACCTAATAAGGCATGAAAATAATTTGCCACAATAATGTCAAGTTTATGTAAAATGGCTTGGGATTTCACAGGAGAACATGATACAAACAAGTGAAATGTATGTGTCCTTGATGGAGGAACAAGAATGTGGCCCCTATTCAAGTAAATGCAGCTGCGTATTCCATTGTTTGGCACATAGATCCTCGAAGCTGCCATATACCCAAAACATGCATTTACTTAAAGAGTGCAGGACACTAAAATAGTTTCAAATTTCAATCTTCACAGTTTTATACCGAGAAATTCTATTCTTAACTCTCCACGGTCCTCCCCCAATAGCAAGATTTTGTTTAGCATGGTTAATTAAATGCTTGTGCAAGCTTTCTTCATACCTGTTATGCAGTAAACACTGCAATATTAAAACTTAGCACCTTACCTTCACATTACACTATATTTTTACCTGACCATTTACTGTCTTTATAACCTGTTATGCCGGAAAATATTTCAGATTCAGTTCTTTAAAAACCACCATGGAAATAGAGGTAGGGATTCATAAAATAGTTGAAGGTAGCCCCCTAACATCCAGGAGATTGTGCCACAAGTAATTTGAGTACTTACAATAACCATAACCGCGCTGATACATTTCCAATGATCACCTATCTGGAGAAATTCCACCATGCACAGAGAGACTGAATGGTTTTTCACTGGTGGTTCCCCTCAAATGTTGCATTTCTCGTGATGAAGCAGACGTTGAGGTGGAAAAGTCTCCGATGTCTAGGTGGGGACCTCTAAATATCTTATTCCCTGCAGTGGCAGGTGCCATAATTCTAAATCAGGTCTTAAATGTCCATACTTAAGAAGATTTTGTTCAACCTCTACTACTGCCTACAGTGTTTTTTGAATCAGTGAATTCAACCATTATTTCCCTACATCTCTTCTATTTGACTCATCATATGGTAAACTTGACCAGAGAACCAAGAACCCACTGGCTATTCTGGAAAAATACTTAAGGACTCATTTGCAGCGTGGTGGGCCATCAGTGAGACCACCTCTGCCATCCCAGCCAACCTCGTTCCACTATGCACATTTACAGTTTGAGTCCACCATGGGTCAAATGCGTACATAGAAAGGATAAATTCAACAGACTTCATGTTGAAAGGACTATACTGAAGGCAGCCCTTCGATGACAAGAACTGAATACGCCTTCTTTCAAGAAAACCGAAGGCTTCTTTCTCGCCAGTAAATAAACATTCCAAGCAGAAGGTATTCTTTGCTTGTTTACTGCGCTTTCCTACAGCCCATACAGGACTCAGCTTTGGCACTACCACTCCTTCTGGTACAAGGCAGAGCTTCTGAGACATTCCTCCCATCTTTCCCCCTCCTAGTCCTGAGTCCAGCAGAGGACAATCTGGTCCCAAACAAGAGCTCTTGCAGTTCCTCATCCACATGTCCTGGCATTCCTGGCCCGACCTGGAGGTAGGAAACAAAGAATCAAACAAAAGGATGCTGCGTAAGCCAGGCAACTTATAACAGCACTGAGTAAGGACTGAGCGGGGCGAAGACATACAGCATGTTCCTGGTTTTCTGTCTCGAGTTGAATGCTTACCTAATGAGTCATGATAGGGGCGAGGACATAGGATGAAGGGGTAATGGAGAAGCTATACCTCTAGGAAAGCTGGAATCCTCTGCGTGGACAGGATATTTACCAATTTTTTGATAGATGTCCTGTTACTGCCCACCTCTACTGATGAAACCATAGTAGAATTGATAACGTTTTGTAAAAATCTATTCATTATATTTCCCTGCCCACTTTCCTTACTTGTCAGAACCGTGCCTCTTGTTGTCACCTATGTCCGAATGCGAAGTGGCAGGTTGTAGTATGTCTTCGGTGATTTGTGGTCTTCACCTGATGATTATCCAAGTCAGGGTTTTAATGCCTGTGGTGATTGATGGTCAGCAATGAATGCACATACTTAAAGGTCATCGAGAGGCTTTCAGAAACACCCAATTCCCTTCTACCAGGAATCGTTTCAAGCAAACTCACCCCGAACAAGTCAGGATAATGATTTGGGGTTTCTTTGGGTGTAGTGAAAGGCAAATATTGACGGCGCAGTCCCATAAGAGCTCTTGAAGTGTATCCGACCGTGGCTGTCAGTCATCCATGAAAAATGTAAACATTTTGAAAGGAAGCTGGGGTGAGCGGGTAGCATCACTGTGCAAATGTAGCCTTCTTCTGGGGAATAAATGATCGCCCTTCACAACATGAAACGGCAAGCATGGGACTCCGGGCACTGTTTGCTGAACGCTATGGCCAGAAAGTTACCACCAGCGTCAGCTCTAAAGTCTACAGCGTGCTGCTGACGTGGGAAAGACTGGCGTACAAAGCTTTCCAGCAAAGAACCGTACACATATTTAACACACCTCCTTGGGTAAATGGCACAGCTTCCAGTTTGGAAATAAGAATTCTAAATAGCGTTCCGGAAACACCGCACTTCAACAACCCTCCAGCTTAAAATATTGACTGATCCGAAGCCATGGACCTGCTTTCACTCCCATTCTCAGTACCCCTGCTACCTAAAATGTTTTTACATTTTATTTATATAAGAACAGATCAGGAATGAAACTTATATATGCACCATAAATCATTGTAAGCATGGTAATCAACATATTATTCACACTCGATCTGCTGTGCTTACTGAGGGTAAAAAGAGAAACTGACTTGAATAACTGTAATTTCACCCACCTCTGGATTATTAAACAATCCTCAAAGAAAAGGATAGAAACAAGTGGGAAGGCAGGTTTTCTTCAGTTCTCGTTTTTTCATTTTCACTTTTTTTTAAGAGAAGACAATGTGGGCTGAACGGAAGCAACAGGCGCAGATAGTAGGAATATGAACCAATTCTAGGTGGACTTCTAATTTTTCTTTACACCATTGTGCGAATTTTAATCCTTTGATTTCCAAAAAGCAAACTTTAGAAAACAGGAGAGAGGAATTCTTAGAATATGCTATTGGGATAACAGAAAAGAATAAAAAATGAATGACTGAAGAATCATGGAGGACATGCTACCACCAAAAAAATAAAATAAAAACATGCTCTAGCATTGGGACATAATTTAGACAAATTACACTGACCGTAGTTGTGTGCTGGGTTAGATTGTTACATGAAGCATTAAAATTTAAGGTGGCACATGAATTTTGATTAAAAGTTGCTTTCATATTTACCCTTGTTCTGGGAGTTTCCTGTAACTTTTAGAGTAACAAAGCCATGTGTAAGAAATTGGTTTGTAGGTTGACTGGCGTGTGAGCCCTGGTCAAGCATCAACCACAATGCTTGTAAGAGTGAAGCACCAATCCCAAATTAACCTGTGCTCAAGCCTCTGGTAACTTGGCACACAGCAGTCATGCTTAACTTAGAGGCAATACGTAAAGTATTTGTGCAACACTTCAAACAGAAATAAAAGGGAAAACACCAAACAAAAAGGATCCCATACCTAGTTAGAAAAATAGAACTCCCTTTATTAAATAAAGCAAGACCGAAATGAAGCAAATCCAATCAGTAGAACCAGAGATATGCTATCCAAAAATACCAAAGCGCCAACTGTTGACATCTAGTCACGCCGGAGCAGGAAAGTCACAAGTTCAGGACGACTGCGATGGAGCGCTGGTCGGCTACAGGGACCCAGCTAGGCACACCTAATAAAGTACCTTACATCCTGGTTGATGGAGCTTTGCAATGATCCATGTAGAAGACGCATCAAGCAGCCGAAGTGATGCGTCAGCTCTGAGATGCAGCGAGGCTGCGATGCGAGGGCATGAGTCAGGCATCGATGATGCAGTGCACAATCAGGGCATTGCTCCTGTATCCGAGGAGCAGCAATGTCGTCGAGGCTGTGATCAACGAGGGATGCAAAGGCCTGTACTGGGGATGCAGAGATTCAGAAGGTGTTACGGGTTGCAGCTGTGATGTGGGTCTCTGAGACAAGTAAGTTCCACATAGCAGCGGAGATGCTTTGGTTCTGCGAGGGGTTGTGCCATGCAACAGAAAATGTGCGTCGGTTCTGCTGGACCCACAGAGGCTGGCAAAACACCTTAACCCCACTTCCAGCCAAGTGGAACTCATTTTAGCAGCACAGCAGTCCTTCTTCTTGGCAGAGCATCCACAGGTCCAAAAGTATACTGAAAAGGTGGTGTCTGATGTTATGTTATGTTAATAAAATTTATAAAAGCGCATGTATACCTAATGGTGTCTTGGCGCTGAGGACCACAATAACCTGATGTACGCCTAGCACCAGAACGGCCAGGTTTTCAAATTTCTTAGTGTCTGCCGGAATATAAGGTAGTATCTTCCTTATTTTCTTTATAAGAAAGTATGAGGCAGGTACAATGGCATTGGTCTGTTGACAACGCGTTAGTCTATTGTCAACCAGTACCCCTACATTTTTTTACTTTTGCCACAGGTTGGGGGGGGGGGCACCTATCCTGCCGGCCACTACAGATTACGCCAGGAAGGCTGCATGTTGCCAAAAAGCAAAACTTCCATTTTATCGGAATTAAGTTTGAGGCAATCAGTAGTCATCCAATTGTTGATTGCACTCATGCAGTTTTGAAACTGCTGAAAAGGAGAGGTTTGATGCTTATAAGCCGCTACCACAATCTGGGTGTCATCGGCATAAGATGTCAAACTAAATCCAAATTCCCGGATCAATGGGACTAGTTCGGAGACGTAGATGTTGAACAAGGAGGGGCTCAACGAACTGCCCTGGGGGACTCCACGTGGTAGGATGTTGGGGGCTGAATTGAAACAATCGAGTGACACCGATGATCTCCGATCCGTTAGGAAAGAGGACAGCAGAGCCAGCGCCATTCCGTGCCAACTTTTTCAGCCGATGTTGTAAGATGGCATGGTCCACCGTATCAAAAGCGGCTGATAGATCGAGAAGCACAAGAGCAGCTGTGCCCCCTCCATCTATCACCGCTCTGATCTCTTCGGTCACTTTAATAAGCGTTGTTTCTGTGCTGTGTCCTTACGGAAACCAAACTGGGAATGATCCAGCAAACTATTCTCCCTGATAAATTGTGACAATTGAGTGTTCATAATTTTGTCGACTATCTTGGCTGGTACGGGTAATCTAGCAATGGGTCGATAGTTCAGTGAATTCGTAGCATCCAACATCCGCTTTTTTAATAGAGGAAGGATAGACGTCTCCTTCCAGCTGGTGGGAAAGACGCCCAAATCAAACATCAGATTAAAAATCTCTGCCAGCCCAGGACTCACCAGACCACCCAATTCTTTCAGAAGAGCTGGCGGACAAGGGTCCAATGGAGATCCCGATCTAGCTTCAGTTATGTACTTTCCCACTACTTCCAGGGACAGAGGGGAAAAATTCAACAAGGTGTTTTTGTTGGGGTCTGGATCATACTCTTGGGGCAACACACAGGGCCCTGATTCATCCTTAAAAGCTTTAAAGATGTCCAGCACTTTTGATTTGAAGGTTGCCGCCATGTCGTCACAAAATTTTTGATTACCCTTTTCTCCAGCACTAGCGGGCAGTGTGAAATTGTTAATGACCGCAAACAGTTCCTTAGAGGAATTGTTAGCTGACTCAATCTGTTGAGTAAAATAATTTCCCTTTTTTACAATAAGTCATTTTTTGTAGTTCATTAAGACTTTTTTGTATACTTGTTTATCTGACTCATAGGAAATTTGTTCGCCAACGACGTTCTAGACAGCGACAATTTTGCTTTTCCTTAAGAAGTGAATCAGAAAACCATGGGGCCGATGGGATGGTCCTTTTCCCAGACAGTTTTTTTATAGGAACAGCGGCACTCACTGCCTCGGAAATCCAGTTGGTGTATTTAGTAACAGCTACATCCACATGGTCCTGAAATTGAGGGCATGAGGCTTCCAAATGAGTAGAAAGGACTGTTTTATCCACTTTGCTCCATGCTTTACATGAGGATGCAAGCGGCTTCATAACACTCGACTGTCCGACCGTACTACAAGGAAGACTAAACTTAATAAGAGAATGGTCAGACCATGACAGAGGGAGGATGTATTTCACTCTAAGTCCATGGGCTGATGAGAAGACACCATCCAACGTATGACTGGCCTCGAGTGTGGGTACTACCACTATTTGGACAAGTCCTACCGCTCCTAAGGAATCTTAAAGCATGGCTGTCTCTCTATTATCTGTGTCTTCCAAATGGAAGTTAAAATCTCCAAGAATAGTAAAATCCTTACTTAAAAAAGTAGATTCAAGCAGGGTATCAAGATTTGCTAAAAAAGTATTTCTCATGCCTGGTGGGCAATACAGTAATATACTTTTGAATGTCAGTTTCTAACTAAGTTCAAACATAAATTGCAGAGCCTCATAAGAAGGAGTGGAGACAATGTGGTAGGTAACTGAGAAATGTTCCTTGAAAATAATAGCCACTCCGCCCCCTATTTTCAAAGGCCTGTCTACTCTAATCGCTCTAAAACCCACAGGCAGGGCCGGTCCTAGCCATGGGCGGTATGGGCAGCTGCCCAGGGCCTCGCGCTCAGGGGGGCCCCGCCGCCGGCCCTGCAGTTGTGGGCAGCGGGAATAACATGACAGCCATTAAATAGCCCTAGTGTTGATGAATGGCATGAATGAATAACTGATTGTCACAAATTCAGGATCATCGTCACTTCAACTCAGACTGTAACTCACACTCTGCCTAAAAGGATGGGGCCCCACACAATGGCAACACCCCACCAGTCCTTGTGTACCCCTGCCGATCAAAGTGAAAGAAATACGTCTCTTTACAATTGGGCTCATGGAAGGGTGCCCCCCTCCTGGAGCCTCTAAGGGATGGCGTGGGAAGGCCTAGGGGAGGGAGACACCTCTCGGGCTGCCCATTCAGAGACTCCGCAGGGTGCCCATTGTCGGCACTTTAACCCATATAGGTTTAACTCAGCCCCCAAGCAATTCTCACACCTTCAGTCTGAAATGGGCTGTACAAGAGGTGTTTGGGGTGGCTTAGAGGAGGAGCTGGGGCCCAGTTGGAGTCTGCACAAAGCAGCTTCCCGAGATCAGAAGGTGTCACTTATGTAAATTTCAGGGGCCTCGCACATTCCCTTTTGCCCAGGGCCCCGAAAATCCTAGGACCGGCCCTGCCCACAGGGGTAGCAGTGACATAGGCTACTTCATATTTATGCTGTCCCAAAGATCTAGCATTAACAAGACCACCATAAAGCATAGATTTCTCATAAGAGATATTGAGGTCATGAGTCTGAGATTCTGGGGAGATTCAAGGGCGGAAATTATTTTCTGTTGTGGAAGTGAAAACCTGCATGCCCCACAGATAATGCTGTCCCCAGGCCCTACCACGCAACAATCCACCTTCATTTTATTGAAGGAATGTAGCTCTTGCGCAGAGTACCTGACAATTCGGGAAGCCACCCGACCAGCGTTTTGGGCACTCGCACGGCCCAGGCGCGGACGGGCGCAGACGGGCTTGCCTTAGGTGCGACTTCTGCGCGCCAGCGGCGCGCCCGCACCATCGTGGATTTAAATAAAGTATTTCCGGTGGACAACTAGACCGCGTCCTCCTGGATTTGAGCAGCGATAGAAAGGGTCGACCCTCTGCTCAAACGGCACATCAGCCGCGGCGGATCAGGGTCGGCCCAGGGTGCAGCAAACAGGTAAGGGAAGCAATAGCACAATATTAAAAACACTACACAGTGACACAGATTATATTAAAAGCAACAATCCAAATGGAACATTCTTCAATAGAAGTCGAATTAAAAAACTGGCGAGTGCAAATCTATGTACGGTGTGAGGCGCTAGCAGATCTTATTGAAGTCCAGTAATTATATCCAGTTGTGACTTTGAAGTGTGATGAAGCTTATTGAGGCATGCCTTTGAAGTGCCACAGGCCCTGCCATCCTGACCCTGGCCCCAGGCTAACTACAGGTAGTATGCAGCCCTTGTGTGCAGACAGGAGACAGCCTATTCAAGTGTAAGTGGAGCTGGGCCCAGCTCATCCCTCCCATCCTGCCAGTGATGGCCCATCCTGTCACACCTAAGCTCGCCATTGTGTGTGGTTGTCTAGGAGAAATACTCAAAGCCCAAATGTCCACTACACCCAGTTATGTGACCAGAGACAGGCTGCAGACACCAATTTCACCATAAATTAGGATTTTAAATTCAAATTCCAGAAATACCAAACATAAACTGCTTATCTGTTTCCATTTGGAAATTATAGTTATAAAAATTATTAAAATAATTTCAATGTTATCCTATGGGAGAGAGGTTTTGCGGTAGTCTTAAACAAATTTAAGAATGTTTCACAACCAGGACATGTAAATCTTAAAAGTACATGTCTGATTTTTTGAGTATATTGAACTCTGCCCTCTGGATTGTCCAGGGCCTACCCTAGGGGAATGTCCAAGGCCTACCCAGTTTTGGCCTGGCAAAAGAGTTTAATTTGCCAGGCCGACAAGGCAGTTTAAAATTGTTCACACCGTGGCAGGCCTGAAATATATATAAGTGCTACTTGAGTGGGTGGCACAACCAGAGCTGCAGGTACAATAGTTGCATTTAATGTACAGGCCCCGGGCAAGGGGGTTCCACTTTATAAGTAAGAAAAATATGCCAATTGGGTATAAGCCAAACTAACATGCTTGAAGGAGAGAGCAGAAGCACTTTAGCACTGGTTAGCAGTGGTAAGTTGTGCAGAGTCCTAGGGCCAGTGAAAATAAAGTAAACAAAAGCCGGAGGTCTGAAGGCTAAAAGTTAGGAGGAAAACCATTCCAAGGATGCCAGTTCTAAAACCATGTAGATGTTGAAATCAAATCCAAGCAGCCTTGGAGAATAAGGACAGGTATGTCTGAATAAATGAGATACTCAAAATAACCATTAGGTATGAGGAAGTTCTAGATAGCTGAAAGAGAATCATGTGTGTCACATTAACCATACAATTCTCATCTTAACATTTGCAAGTAAAGTTAATTGATTAATGACTAATCCAAGACTGTTCCTGACACGAATTCATTTGTGGTTAAAAATATTTCAAGCAAGATGAAATGATTCACAAAAATGTTTTGTTAAGAAAATGTATCCATTTGTTGTAAAATGTAATACCAGCCGCGGTTGTTAGTGGGTGTACCTGCAGGGCGGTGACGTGGGGAGGGAGAGGGGCTGGGTTGGGGGGGGGGGGGGGGGGTAGTAATCTATGGATTTCGGAGCTTTACAGGTAAGTAAACATATAAATAATTAAAACAAATTTTGTGACGTGCACTGCATCCCTAAATGCGATGCAGTCTGCGCAACAAAATTCGTTTTATTTATTTATATGTTTACTTACCTGTAAAGCTCTGTAATCCATAGATTACTACCCCCCCCCCCCCCACCCTGCCCCTCCCGCTCCCCACATCACTGCCCTGCAGGTACACCCACTACAGACTGCGGCTGATTAATACATTCAATACAAAAATACCTTTTAAAAATCCTAACAAATTTAAATAGTCTTCAAAACAGCCTAGATACTCAATTTGGTTATTTAGTGATGTGGGTGTATTTCTAGCTGAGTCATAATATGCCTCCATACAAAACCATTCAGAATTTAATTCACATACCCTTCAAAAGATATACAAGTACATGAAGATTTGTACATACAAATTGTTTACCCGTAAACAGTTTTTGATGGGTCTATCAAGTTCTCCCTTTCAGATACCATCTGAATTATTTCAGGAAGCCTCTGTGTAAGTGGACAGAGCTGGCAACAGGTGGTAATTTGCACATCTTTACAGAATGCCGTTTTTATGGTAAATCCAAACAATCACCCCATAAGATAATAATGATACACTCTGCAGAGAAGACTAGCAATGAACACTAATTACCCAACATTTTGAAGGAGTCAATTTGTATCTCAGTAGTGCATGGGAAACATAACATCACCATAGGTGTGCAAACAGGAATCAGCTTATAAACAGTCAGCAATGTACAAGAGGCTTCTCAATCAGGCAATATTTTCCAAGACTCATTCCGTCAACCCTCTTGTCTGCTTCTTGGCCCGCTGACATGCACCACTTCTTCCACAGGGACAATCTCAGCCCACCCACCCACATCAATTAATAATGCTCAATGCCCTATGTCTATGTCAGGCATGTCACCCTTATCCTACACAGTATAAGGGCATACACTTCTTCCACAGTTTTCCTCGATACCTGAAAGTTGTATGAAACGTTAGTCCTCTCTCCTTGTCTGCCACATATGCAGTCTCATAAATTGACAAGTGATGATTAAATTGATGCAGGACAACATAGGGTTGAGGAGGAAAATTCTGCAGCTGCCTGTGATCTCCTGGCAGACTGGCAGCATTAATGCAGCACTCACACTATGCTTCCCATAGCTTACTGTTTGTTCATTGAGCCAGGGGTAAGATTTCATATGAAATGGCATTTTGATAAACTTTGCTTTTATGGTCCAAAGAACTGCAGTTCTAGCCAAACATCTGACAACTTGATTTGTTTATCGTTCCTGAACTGTTAGGTATCGATGAGTGAATTAATTGTATCCTCGGGATATTAATTTATTTTTTTATATTTTGATTTACACGTTATCATATTTTTAAATCTATTTAAATTTTCATTTCAAATGCAGGATAAACAAGGTCTGATTGGAGAAGCAAGATTCTCTGAAAGAGTGGCATAGACACTCACTAGGAAATATTTCCCTTGATTGCTTATTTTAGTAAATCCTATATGTCCCAGTGAATGTGCTGACTTTGAAAGGCCTACATTTTATTCCTACTTACTTCTGCACACGTTTTAAATGTATTTACTTTGTGGCTCAACTAAGGTTGAGTGATAAAAATGTTAAATGAAGATCATTTCAGCTGATGCCTCTCCAGCAAAAAAAGAGTTTTCCTCCATTTATAAGCCTGCTCTGTTGCATGAGGCAATGAGGCTGACACTTAAGATGGTCAGCACGTAGGCTATCATTATATGGTGGAGTTTTGAATAATGACGCATAGGTGATTCATAATGGAGTACAGTCTACGTGCCCCTGTCTTTCTTTGCTCAGTTGTGGTGTTTCTGCAATCCAAGAGCATGGCATGGAGCACTTCTTAGATAGAGAAGGAGAATTCAGGCTGGTACACAGAGCCTATAAAACTCACTCTCTTGCTCCATCCTTCTGCTGCTTTCCTCATACTATTTCTCATCTATACAGTCATCTGTCTGCCACCAGTACCCACTCTGTCATCCTCGATATCCCAAGTCAGTCCAGCTGAAGTCATAATGAGGGGCTTTAAGTGTTGCACCTGCCACCAGTTGCTGAGGCACTGGTGTTACATAGAGTCTTTGGGAGCCGAGCCGAGATAAAGATACAGCTTTTATTTTGTGAAGTTCAAGGTAATACATATAGAGCCCGCACGCAGCCGGTACTGCACACTCCATAAATGACTGCAATGTCTTCTTGTACATGAACTGGTCCCTGGGGCACCACTAATCTGGTGGGGTGCAGTGATTCAGGGTTTCTTCTTCCCATGGCTGCGGGTTGCCTGCTGCTCGTGCATTCTGGACGGGAGAGATTGCAGTCGTGATCTTATGTCCTCTCCCACATGGCGAGGCACCTCTGCAGGTGAGGGCCATCAGGTACTCGTGGTCTAATTCCATTGGCAGCGTCAGGGTTTGAGTTGATGTTAGACTCTAGACAATGGTGGCCCGGCCATGAAACTATGATACAATAACATAATGCACTGCCATCCTTTAGGTGTCACATGAATTCCAAAGTGGAAGGGTTTACTATGTGTTTTTGTCACCATTTCAAACTGAAGGCTTGTCTTCCATTACCAAAAATGTTGACCTCAGTTGAAGATGGCTGATCTTTTTCCTGTGATTAGGTGTTTTGATTCCTGCTTCATTTTAGTATTCATTGCCACCGGATGCATGATGACCTTGCATTTCAACTCTTCAGATCGTCTTTTTTCTGGCAGGATCATTGCACCCTCTTCCTAATATTGCTGTCCATAATTTTCAACCCTGTTTCAAGAGTTCCTCTGATTCCTCGCAGGGCCGCCCACTCTTGGTGTCCATCTTTAAACCTTCTTCTGCTATTTACATGCTCTTCTGGTTGTGTATGCTTTTGTCTCCTTCTTCCTATTTTCTGTGACGGTTTTTGGGAGACTTTCTCTAGCTTGGCAATATATGTCCACTGATTGCCAAAGTGGCTCTTTCCTCACTTACAAAAAATAAACAGCCAAGGAGAGCCTTTTCTTGTCTTTGGCTAAGTGACCTTGAGAACAACTCTCATCTCTTGATAGTCCAGGACTAGGAAATATTCTGTATCAAAATCAGAGGAATTTATCTTTTCTCGTCCTCAGACATTCTACTGTAGAAACCCAGTTGCCTGGAATATTAAAGATAGATAGCAAATTTCCAGAGCTGCACCTGCAAATTCGCATGTGGATAATCAGATATGGGATTAGGTTCCAACTAGATAGATGAATCCCTAAGAAAACATCAGCAAATAAAATTCAGATCGGATTGAGTCAAGATCGGTCCACAATTGGATAATCCGATTTTGTGGAAAGAATAGCTGATTCTCGTAAATTAAAAAGTAAATCCCGCACAGCTGTCGTTCCTTGGTTAACAAATCAAAAACATCTTGCTGTGCTAAAAACAATATATTTGTATCCTGTTGTAAAATCTCAGAAGGTTTCGCAGCAACATAGAACTACGTTTTAAAAAGTGCCAGGTCATACAGTGGTGCAGGATTTAAAAACAAAGCATGCAGTTTTGCCTTTGCGAGACAGCTCCAGACTGAGGAAATGTGTGATGCCCACACAATGGAAAGAATTCAACTGTGTGGAAACGCCAGCTCTGCCAAGTTCTCTCCCGAGAGCAGAAGTGGAGCCAAGTCGAGAACTGTTCTACATTTAGAAGCAGGAGACGCACAAGACAGGGGTTCTCTCTGCAGTCTGCCAGGAAATACCCTACTATTTCTAGATGAGGATATCTCCGCACCCACTCAAATAGGTAGTACTACATTTTTTTATTTACCTGGATTATTATGCCTTAAAATTCTTTGCCAGAGAGAAAAACATAGGGAATGTTTATTTTTGGCGTATGATTAAAAGACGGTAAAGCGTGATCAGTCTTACTGAACCGTATCAACGTTCGAGGTCCAGATTTTGCTGTCCAGATGTTTTTCCTGGTTTCAATGCACTCAGCTCTGCATGACTGATCAATGACTGCTTTTACCTTGCACAGAACTTATTTGATCACTGTAAGACCTATAACAATGAAGGACTACACCAGTCCTACAAATTCAACTCACACACCTGTCAGCCTATTGCATGCATTTGCTATGTCAAATAAAAAAGCACACAGGCAGATTTTCAAGCCCCTTTGTGACACTTATGTGTCGCATCACATTTTGTGACGCAGCGGCGGCATAAACAATGCGCCACATTGCAGTCCATTTACCATGTGACGCATCTAGGGAAGTATAATGTATGCAGGGTGAGCGTTTTCATGTAAAATAACTGTGTAGAACTGACGCAGTGAAATTTACAACATTTCACAGTCACTCTATGCCTTCACGGCGTCAAAATCACTACGCCTGCTCAGACCAGGCTTAAAGAATGACGCAGAGCTTTTTAAATCTTACTCACATATCTGTTGTGGCGCAGAGCTGGAGTTACGTAACTTTCATGAGGAACTCCAACAATGCGTCACTTTTGGGTCAACATATGTGTCAGAATTTCTGACGAGTCTGCCAATCCTTGCGCCATGATGCACCATAATGTAAATACCGCACAACAATGATGGTGCAAGGGTTTCGTATGGAGGTGCAGGGAAACTGACACATCTGTACAGATGCGTCAGTTTCTTGTGAATCTGCCCCACAGAGTTTTTGAGATTTTCAAGAAGTGATTGCTAACTGCATATGCCCTTTTATCATGCCTAATGTCATTTCGGCACAATATCTCTACCTTGATAAATTGTCATCCAGTGTCTATTGAAAAAAAAGGATATTAATCAGCGCTGCGAAGAACCTGCAGAATGATGTGTTGGAGCACTGCAAAACACCAGTGTAATAAAAAAAAGTCAATTAATGAATTAAAAGGAATACGGATAACGTGTATGTCGACGCAAACACGGACAGTGAAACCTTACTTGCGCAAATTACATTTGTATTGAATTTTTTTCACACTTAATTTATAAATATCTGCATAAAAATGGGGAATCGTAGGCACAAATGGTATTAGCAGCTATTTTGCATGTCTATTTAATTTGTCGTGATTTGCTCTTGCAGATACCATCAGCAAAAAGCGGTGGTAAGTGAACAAGCGAGCTCTGAGCGAGCACAATTTACACTACGCTCTGAATTGGCCTGCGCACTAAAAAAGGTTTGAGATCGCTTTACTCATTTTAGCACTATCAGCTAAGTCTAAAAGATGCCAAAACAGTGATCTTGGCCTGCGTGATATTTCCAAAACTTGACCTATTTAAAGATATTTACCTACTGAGACCCGGTGATCTGGAAAGGGGCGACCACTCGGTCCCCCCGAACACATGGTGGAGTGCCCCGACCCCCCCGGGAAGCCATCTTGGGCGGGAGGCGAGTCTCGGCTGGTATGCCCAAAGCGGCGTAGCCGGGGCGCGCTTTTTCCCGCCCAAGAGTGGGTTGTCCTAGACAATGAAGCCGCCAGCCACGCCCCCGGAGGCGGGTGGAGGCGGGTTTACGCCCGCCCGAAGAAGGATAAAAGGAGCGACAAGCCAAGGAAGCATCCTCTTGTTCCTGTGCTCTGAAGCTGCACCTCCCCGCTGCACGTGAGCTCGAGACGGAACGAAGAGCCAATTTTGAGCGTTTTAATTTTGTCTTTGTTCTTTCAGAGAATCAGCGTTGGACAATGCCGGGCAAGAAGGTCGGAAAGCGGGTCGGTACCGATCAGATGCTCTGCATGCTCGTGAAAGACATGGCCGAGATGAAGAAACAGATGGCGGCAATGAACGGTGTAGAGGGCCCTAAGCGAGTCGTCGGACCAGCATTGCCGGGAGTAGTCCCTAATGGGAGAGGTAGAAGGGCCAAGAGGGGAGCAACTGGGGGAGAGGCCCCGGTTCCCGAGGCGCCGCCGGCGCACCCTGATACACCGACTGAGGCGCCGATCCCGGTCCCGAACGAAGGGCGACCAATTCCTGTTGTAGTCACCCCAGTGAATGGGGAGGATATGCCTCCCGAGCTGGCTGCACAGTTGGCAGCATGGTTGGGGAAAGAGAGTGAGGGGGCAACGGCAGATGACGCCAGGGCAGTAATGAGGCAGTTGCGGCAATCAAGAGAGGCTGCAAAGGCACCATGTCCTTTTGTTCCCCCGCAGGCTCCAGTAGGACAACCCGCAGCGGGCATGAGTTCGGCAGCGACTACGGTCACAGCTTCCGGTTCAGGTAAGTAGCTATTGCCGATTGCGGGGGAGGGGTCAGTACCCTCGAGAAGGGAAAAAGTTGCTCTGCATATTCCGATGGAAATCAAAGAGAGGATATGGGCTGAGAAATATATAAACATGTTTTCTTTATTAACTGATCATTACGAGATTGAGCATGTGAAAATTCAAAAGGAGTTTCTGCACCCGAGTGTTTGGCGCGTCAAGATGGCCGCTTTCAGAGTCGATGAAACGATAGGTAATTGGGGCAGAGCGTTTGGGATATTCACTGCAATTATGGGGGAACGGAGGCCTGAACTGTTGGCCGAGTTACCCGTGTACCAGACACGTATTATGGAGTTTTCTCAGACATATGAGGGTAATCAGTGGTTTTGTTATGATAATATTTTTCGTAAGGCCAAGGAGTTCGACACATCTCTGACGTGGGATTGTTACGACTCCATTTCCTGGCAGAAAATGGAGAAATCAAGTATGGCAAAGGCGCCATTGTTGGGGGGGAACGGGGGCGAGTTTTCCCGCCACTCATCTGGGGCGCCCTTTCGGGCGGGATCAGGTAACGAGCACCATTCAAGGTCGAATGGCAATACAGGTAAAAAAGGGGTCTGCTGGAGTTTTAACAGGGGAAAGTGTACAAGGCCCCAGGGGTCATGCAAGTTTAGGCACGAATGTGGGGGGTGTGGACAGTCCTCGCATCCCGAGACCATGTGCAGACCAAAACGGGTGATAACGGAAGTAGGGGAAGCGCCAAACAGGTCTGAAATAGTCCGAGGGGCGCCTCTACCTACCCCGGTTGATACCATGGCAATGATTCCTTGGCTCAATGAATACCCGGATCATGTCTCCGCTGGGGTGTTGCGAGACGGTTTTTCGTATGGTTTCCGCATCCCGGTGGGGAATTTTCAGGGTAAAGCACAGTGTAGGAACCAACTGTCGGTCCTGCAGAATACGGCGGTGGTACAAGCAAAGATTGGGAAGGAGGTGACCCGGGGTCGGGTTGCTGGACCATTTGACATGCCACCAGTTGCTAATTTTGTTTGTTCACCCTTGGGAGTGGTCCCCAAGAAGGACCCGGGTGAGTTTAGATTGATACATAACTTGTCAGCCCCGAGAGGTCTTTCGGTGAACGATGCGATAGACCCGGAAGTTTGTTCGGTGCGGTACGCATCTTTCGATGAGGCCGTCGCCATGTTGAATCGCCTGGGGCCCGGAGCGCTGATGGCCAAGTCAGACATCTAGTCAGCGTTCCGGTTGCTCCCGGTACACCCAGACGATCAGCGTCTCCTTGGTTTCATGTTTCAGGGACGCTATTACATGGATAAATGTATGCCAATGGGATGCTCCATATCTTGTGCGTATTTTGAGAAATTCAGTAGTTTTCTGCAATGGACATTCACAAGAATGACGGGGTTTCAGCATGTTATGCATTATCTTGACGATTTTCTGTTCCTGGGGGCAGCCGGGGACCCGGAATGTGCACAAGCTTTTAATGAATTTTGTGGTATGATGAGTCAGTTTGGTGTGCCATTGGCGCCAGGTAAGACTGTGGGGCCATCTACTTCGCTCGAGTTTCTTGGAATAGAGCTCGATTCCGAAGAGGGTTGCTTCCGGTTGCCCAAAGAAAAGGTAATGAAATTCAGGACCTCGCTTGAAACATGTATTAGCGAGAACAAGGTAAATTTGCATCAATTACAGCAGGCTGTGGGTCAGTTGAATTTTGCCCTTAGAGTGATACCAATGGCGCGCCCTTTTTCCCGCTCGATTGCACAGGCCATGGTCGGTCTTAAAGAGGGGCACCACCGCACGAGGCTCTCGGCAGAGATTCGCCAGGACATGCGCATTTGGCTGGCATTCCTGGCGGATTTCAATGGTCGGGTTGTCTGGAACAAGCCGGCGGTGTCCTCCGAGGAGTTGGGGTTGTGGACAGACTCGGCAGGGAGTATAGGCTTTGGCGCCATATTTGGTAATCACTGGTCAGCTCAAACGTGGCCGTCATGGTGGCACGAGTGTGGGCTTACAGGTAACATCGCTTTTCTCGAACTGTTCCCTATTCTGGTGGCCTTGAAAACGTGGCCTGAGGGGTTTCGGGATCACTCTGTGGTGTTCTGGTCTGATAACATGACCGTGGTGGAGTGTATCAATAGTCAGGCAGCACGATGCAAATGGATTCTGAGATTGCTCAAAGAAATTGTCTTGCTATGTATGCAATTGAACGTGCTTTTTAGGGCAAGACATGTGCCAGGGGTGCTGAATCAGGCTGCTGATGCGCTTTCTCGTTTCCGTATGCAGGCCTTCTGGGGTTTCCTGCCCACAGCGGACCCAGTGGCGGCACCATTTCCCGAAGCTCTCTGGTCTCTCGGTGCCCCGAACTACAAAACCTCGTGGGAGAGAGTTTAGCACCCAGGACAAGGAAGGCATATGAAGGGGCGTTCCGTTCCTATTGGTCCTTTTTGGGTTCTGCTAGGGGGGAGCTTTGGGGCCAAGAAGAGTATGTCTTAAAATTTTTGCTGTCTTTGCATCAGGCAGGCAAATCGGTAGCTACGGCCCAGAGGCATCGGGCCGCCATTTCCTTTATGGCACGGGCTCATGGTATCCAGGACCCCACGGCGTCTTTTGTAGTACAGAAAGCGCTGCGTGGGTGGCAACGCCTTGAGGGTCGCAGAGTAGATGAAAGGCACCCGATAGGTCTGGAAAGGTTGGCCCTGTTACTGTCCGTACTCCCTGCGACATGTTCATCTCATTCAGAAACAGTGTTATTCCGGGCCGCTTTTGCATTAGCATTCCATGGGGCTATGCGGGTAAGCGAACTGGTAGCGAAGAACAAGCAGGATACGGGGGGTGGACTGTGCCGAGAGCACATTCAAGTTAAGGGGGAGACGATGATTGTCTCGTTTGCCAGGTCCAAGACCGATCAGGGTGCGATCGGGGACAGTGTAGTAGTCCAGCGGATTCCCGGATTCCCCATGTGCCCTGTTGCATGCGTTGAGGAGTATTTGGCGCAGAGGGCGGCATCATGGGGGGGGACCTTGCTGAGACATGCTGATGCCACCCCACTGACGAGGTTTCAGTTCCAGCGGGTGCTTGCAATGGCAATTTCGGCCGCGGGCTTGAACCCGGGCGAGTTTGGGACCCATTCCTTCCGGATAGGGGCTGCTACAGAGGCTACAGCCAGGGGTCTGAGTGTGGAAAAAGTGAAACAGTTGGGGCGTTGGTCCTCGAATTGTTACAAAAGGTATGTGCGGTTGCACATGTTGTGAAGCTGATTTCATGTACTCACGCTTCTTGTTTTTGTTTGGTTTACAGTTTCGCAAGCTTACGAGGCGGGGCGGACTGTGCAGTCGACCCGACACCTGGGAACCAGCGGTCAAAGATCACCGGCTGAGGAAAGAGTGGTGTGGGTCGTGGGCCACTCATACGTGAGGCGTGCCGCGGACGTATTCAAAGCAGGTGACATGATTCACATGGCTGGGGAATACGGGTACAGGGTGACCTTCTACGGAAGGGGCAGGCTCTGTATTGACCAGTTTCGAACTTTTATGGAGAGTTTGTTAGGGCGGACAAGGTCACCGCCAGCTATAATCATAGTGCATCTTGGGGGCAATGATTTGGTGACCACTGGTCGACGGGTACTTCTCGAGTTGATATTGTCCACTGTAAGTTGGTTGGCGAGAAGGGTTCCGGGGTGCACGATTGCATGGTCCCATATGATTCCACGAAAGGTGTGGCGGGGGGCGAATTCTGTGTCTGCTATAAATCATTCGGTGAAGAAAGTAAATAACAAGCTTGGTAGACTGTTCCGTACAAGTACATTGCATTCGATTCCTCATGGATGTATCAGGGGGGACCATATGTATTTAGAAGATGGGGTCCATTTGTCCCGGGTGGGGAATTCTTTACTCATAGGAGACCTCGTAGCCTGGTTAAAGAGTTTACAGCATGACCTTTAGGTAGGAGTTTTGTGGGGGGGCCGGATAGCCGGTCAACTATCCGGCCTGTGGCGGTAAGGTCATGATCGGTGAGCAGTAATTGGAAGATCCCTAGGGGGGGGGCGTCACCCATTACGGATGGGAGCGCCCGGGGGGAGGTGGCCATTGGCCCCTCAACGGGGAGGCGGTCCCTTCTAAGGATGGGACGCCGAAAGGAAAGGGAAGGCGGTCAAGGCCCCTCCCTGGATAGGAGGGGCTACGGGCCCCTCCTGGGAATTTCCCGGGGCCAGGACATCTGGACGGCAGATGTGGTAAGTTGTGTGGGGTGGGGAGGGGGGTCTACGCTACCTTCTAGACACCTCACACGAGTCCTCGGACGACCATTAAGATGGCGTCGAGTTAACAGGGGCCCCCGTCAAGACAAGGGAAATTGGTATGTGCACATGAGGTGCAGTCCTCTGTGCGGCCGCCCCTCACAAGTGAGGGGGGAGTTCTGGTTTAGGGATCTGACACCGGTTACGACCTTGCCGTTGGCCCTTAACGTTAGGATGTACAATTTCAATTTGAAAATGCATTTGTAAGGATGTTAGTATCGGCTAGGAGAACCTTTGTATTAGAAATGTGTTAAAGTTAGCCAAAACATCGTAATGTGGAAATGAAATTGTACATGATATGAAACTGTTATTTTAATGTTTTAATTTTGTTTCATATTTTTAATAAATACGGCCGGGAGGGTAACTCCCTCCCGCCTTCCAAAAGTTCAGAACTGTTTCCGTATTCCCAATTCTTGGGGATTGTGTTGAGAGGGGGTGGCGGGTATCTCAGCCATATGGAAAGGGGCGACCACTCGGTCCCCCCGAACGTATGGTGGAGTGCCCCGACCCCCCCGGGAAGCCATCTTGGGTGGGAGGCGAGTCTCGGCTGGTATGCCCAAAGCGGCGTAGCCGGGGCGCGCTTTTTCCCGCCCAAGAGTGGGTTGTCCTAGACACTGAAGCCGCCAGCCACGCCCCCGGAGGCGGGTGGAGGCGGGTTTACGCCCGCCCGAAGAAGGATAAAAGGAGCGACAAGCCAAGGAAGCATCCTCTTGTTCCTGTGCTCTGAAGCTGCACCTCCCCGCTGCACGTGAGCTCGAGACGGAACGAAGAGCCAATTTTGACCCACCCACCAGCCCCTGAGGACAGCAAGTTGTTTTTTGGAATAAAGTCATTTGACGTGGTAGTTGTTTTTCTTACAGGGTGTTCTGAATAAAGTTTGTGATTCGGTTTGCAATAAAGTGGATAATTCATTACAGTATGCTTTATTAAATATAAGTAGTTGCATCAGAGTTGATCAGTGATGTTTTAGAGAGTTCATACTTTGAATTGCTTAATGTATAATTGTTTTTTTTCTTTTTTTTTTTTTCCTCTTTAGTAATTAGTTTGTCGTATTTATTGTTTGGTCGGGCGGTAAGGTCATGATCGGTGAGCAGTAATTGGAAGATCCCTAGGGGGGGGGGGGCGTCACCCATTACGGATGGGAGCGCCCGGGGGGAGGTGGCCATTGGCCCCTCAACGGAGAGGCGGTCCCTTCTAAGGATGGGACGCCGAAAGGAAAGGGAAGGCGGTCAAGGCCCCTCCCTGGATAGGAGGGGCTACGGGCCCCTCCTGGGAATTTCCCGGGGCCAGGACATCTGCGACGGCAGATGTGGTAAGTTGTGTGGGGTGGGGAGGGGGGTCTACGCTACCTTCTAGACACCTCACACGAGTCCTCGGACGACCATTAAGATGGCGTCGAGTTAACAGGGGCCCCCGTCAAGACAAGGGAAATTGGTATGTGCACATGAGGTGCAGTCCTCTGTGCGGCCGCCCCTCACAAGTGAGGGGGGAGTTCTGGTTTAGGGATCTGACACCGGTTACGACCTTGCCGTTGGCCCTTAACGTTAGGATGTACAATTTCAATTTGAAAATGCATTTGTAAGGATGTTAGTATCGGCTAGGAGAACCTTTGTATTAGAAATGTGTTAAGGTTAGCCAAAACATCGTAATGTGGAAATGAAATTGTACATGATATGAAACTGTTATTTTAATGTTTTAATTTTGTTTCATATTTTTAATAAATACGGCCGGGAGGGTAACTCCCTCCCGCCTTCCAAAAGTTCAGAACTGTTTCCGTATTCCCAATTCTTGGGGATTGTGTTGAGAGGGGGTGGCGGGTATCTCAGCCATATAACCCTTGCTCGTTTTAGGAGTGGGTTCTTTGCAGAATGTTGGTGCGTGAGAGCCTTCATCAGGTTGACACAGTGTGCTAAAGTCAGACTTACAGATAAAGTTGTATTTGACTCTCAGAGGGGTGCGAAGCATTAGGTGAAATGTTCAGGGCTTTACATGGAACATCTCACTACATTTGAGACGAGCATCCGCCTTTGCTACTGACCCACAGGTGACAGCACTGCACTCTCGTGTAGTAGAGCTAATGAAAGGTTTCCATAAGAAGTAAGAATTGAAGCTGTTGATGGAGGGTTAATGCACCAAGTGGATCTTAATGCAAACAGCAGAAATTACACAGTGCTCATTTCTCAAAGGAATCCCCACAGCAGACATAAACTGCTTAGAGTAAATAGGATTTTAATGATCTTTCTTGTTTTGTAAACTGTACTGCAACTTTCAGTATGGTGCGTAACAGCTTTAATATATGAGATTAGTAAATATATCACCACTAGCATGCTGGCAAACTCTCTTAATGATAGTGGAGTGCCAAATTAGCACCAGTTTAATATAAGGTAATCTAATAAACACTCTATAGTTGTATGGTAAGCCATATGTGGATGACCTGTAGTCGCTTGTGTGCTATCTCAGAACCACCAAATGTTACAATAATGCATTAGCAAGAAAATCAATATGTAGTATGAGTGACAGAGCTTCACTACAGTGAGACACAACTCAGTCACTGAAATGATGTTTGATGGATGCTGGTAATCTGTGGCATTCTACACCCCTACTTTTTAAAGACATGTGAGGATGACAACTAAGAGGCAACTATCTCAGGACAGCGAGAGGTATCAGGGAAGTTTCAGAATTTAACGCAATTCCAGCTTCTCATCCAAAGCATGTTCATTCTTTCTTCCTACGAAAGTACACTTGCTGGTGAGAGCACATTAGCATGCCATGCTCCCGCGACCCCCCGCCCCCTCTCCCCAGCAATTTGATTCCTGGAAAAACATATGCACCGGTGATTCTGCAATTGTACCTAATAGACTGCCATTCCACACTGCAGCTCGAGTCTAGAGACATTTGGATGGTGTCTTGCCCTGGAAACAAATCTGAGAAGGCCCACCACAGACCATTCACCAGCCATTCTGAGTCACTCTCTTTATATACAAATTGTTATATCTTAAAACTATGACAGCTACCCTTAGAAAATGAGGCAGCAACACAGGCGTACATCCCCCCATACCACTTTCCTTCATCTATGCCTCCTGATTTTCTTCTTTAAAACAGACAGTGCCCTCATTACTTTCTAGTAGTGGCCAATACTTATCGTAGTATCTCCTTTTTGAACTCTGTCAATTCTGAAGACACAAAGAGGGCAATGTGATATAAAATCATTTAGTCTTTTAACTCATTCTATTCTGACATCCACCCACCTTACCTGCCCATGCTGGGTCAATAAGACTAGCAAGCCCTCTAAAAACTTTACTTTTTCAATATGTCTGTCAACAGATTCGTGATTCTCTTCACTGACAAGGAGTTCGGGAAACTTTGGAATAGAATATACTGTGTCGATGAGAGTGGGCTAGTGTCCTTAATTCTGGACTTTGGGTGCTTCCATGCAAGCAAGACGTGCAGCAGCATGGTAGGCAATTGAACTTCACCACTTTCTCTCAGACTTCCTCCTAGTGAAGATGAAATGGGAAGCGCAGTGCTCTATGTTCTAAAGCACGAACAGCAACAACAGGGTCCACACAAGTGTGTGCCCAAGAGGTCTTCAGCGCTGTGGTTCGTAAATGAAAATGGGGCAGTTTCAGCGTATGTGCTCATGATCAGGCAGTTAGACCATGATCCTCCAAGTTCAAAATGTCCAGCAAAATAGGCCTTGTTAAAATGTCTCTCCTCAGAGAGGTATCTGTGAAGGTCAACTTTCCAGAAAGAAATGCAATGATCACTGCGTACATACAGATGACAAGTTAGACCTTCTAGAGAGCTGACTTGGGTGGAAACCTTGTGTATTCCCGTTCGGAAATTGTGTATGCCTTGGTAACAGTCCACACCACAGGTAAATCTTTTGGTTGAACTGTAATGTCATATGCTGATGATACTCAAATAATAATCTGCCTTGATAAGAAGGCCCTGATCTCTGCAGATCTCTTACCCAAATGTTCAGGATTTAACGCATGCAATTATTTCCAACTAAATGTCAACAAGACAGAGTTGTTAGTACTGGGGAAAGATCCACAATTATAGCCCACTCTCTTGTGACCGACCTAAATGGGGCACTCCCAGTTCCAGCCAAATCAGTTAAATTTTTGGGTTTTGAAGTCGACTCACAGCTGCCCATGGAAACTCACCTTTGCATCCTCCCCACGTTTCACAGGACAGTTGTAGCCTGATGTGTTTTATTCAAGCTGAACTATTGTACGCACTTTATGTAGGTATAGGTATTGGTGCGTCACCAGCGAAAGGTTTAACATTTGCATTTAGAGTTGTTTGCAGTCTGAACAGATGTGACCATATCAATGCATTGCGGGTCAGCTTACACTGGCTCCCTATGAAACAGACAATTCAATTTATGAGCTTGTGCTTGATGCATGGATTATTTTATGGAATGGAAAAGTCCCATTTATCACATTTACTTAAGGTTTATACTCCCATGCAGATCCTTTGCTCTGGAACGGTTCCGCTATTCTCTGCTCCAAAACTGAAGGAAGCTGAGCTCGGCAGAAAAGTCTCAAAGGGGGGTTCATTGGCTTTGCCAATGCTTGTTAGGTGTTGGCACAACATCTCTGTGATTCTGAGCAAATCAGGTAATCTCCCCATGCATGAAAAAGAAATGAAAATATGTCATATGGCAAAAAATCCTGCCACATAAAGAAAGCAATTGCGCTTAACTACATTTGGAAGCAGTTTACCTCTGTTGTCACAATAAAAGCAGATATCATCTGTAGTCACAATAAACATTAAATTCAAAGAAGAAAAGGGCTTCTTTGAAGTGCATATAAAACAGCTACAAATGTCAAGAGGCTCAACAAGGACAACAGAGAAAAAGAAAAAAGAAAAGTAGTATCTTAATCAGCGTGATCAGCGAAAGGACAACAATCATGCGGAAACAATCAGTCCTTGGTTCATGCTCCAGCCGAAAGAAGAAGAAGTGAAGCCAGCAAGCACAGGCCAATTGGAAGGAAGCAAATGAGGGTACCAACGAAGCCAATAAATGCTAAGCAATGGGTGGGCTGTAAGCCCCTTGTTGTACACAATATCTCTTGCAAACGAGAGAGCATGCAGTACATGTCCTGTAGCAGGTGAGACTCAAAAATGATTGTATCTTTAATTGTGAAATATTTTCCCCCAAAAAAGTTAATGAAAAGATCAGCATGGCAAAGCTAGCTCTTCCCAAACCGTCACTTTGAATTATGTTGTTTTTAAAACATGTCTAATTACTTTTTCTACCAACACAAACCTAAGGCAGATTTGTTTGATTTGACTGGAAACTACTGTTCCATAGTTTAAAGTAGGTCCTTTGTCTAATATGACACCTTCAGCCAGTCCTGGCTTTTCAGTGAACAAAATGTTGCATTCTGCGAATTGTAGTTTAGGTTTAGCACTACAAAGTGCTGTTGGCTAAAAAGGCTAGTCTTAGTTGAAGTAGTGAAAAAATGACAGGCCCCCCCCATGGCAACATTGGAAAGAGCTGGGGACAGCAGACATCAAATGAGGGAGGGGGGCAATATATTATAAGCAGGATTGGCGGACTATGTAAAACCTAAACTAAGTACAGTCAACAATGTTCTAACTATCCCTATAATGCAGGAGGCCCCAAGTATAACGGAGCCGGGTCTTATTAGGCCGTCCTGCTCTGAAAGACCCAGAACCTTAAGCCCACTGGTAAAATGTGAGAGTAACAGAATGGACGGTCCAGTCCTGATTATAAGGAATAAAGAACTCCCAACTGGTGGCTTTGTAAATTTATATTTTCACAGAACTTCTCTGTGACTTTCAATATCCTTATAATATACAACTTGGGTACATCATAATCTGTATGTGCAAATATGTCCAGCAGTGAATTGTCAGATTAGTTACTGTCCTCAGAATATCACACCATCTCAGTGGGAATGTGATGGAAACTTCATATCCATTATTGTTTATAATTTCTTTTAGGGTTCCCCTCTTCTATGTATTGAGCAATTGTGGCTTACTGTAAAGGTAGTATTGTGTAAAATAACCAGGACCACTGGAATTATACGATTATGTGGCAATTTTTACATTATAGATTTGCCGCATTTGCCACACAATTCATCATCTGCTGTATAAGCAGCAGATTTTAACAAAAAAAATGTTGCAAAATGCAGCGACACATGCTGCCACGTAGCTGAAGGATCTTTTCAAAGGTCGACTGGTCACCTTTCTGTTGCTTGTTGCTGTATTTCGGTGTGACGCTGGTACTAATGAGTGTGCAGCCAATAATCCGACAGTGTTAACAAGTTAAAAAATGACAAAATAATGAAATAATATTATCACAAAATGTGCACCATTATGCCGCATAATTTCCCCAATCTTGCTGCATAATTACTCAGCCCTGTCGCATAATTTGGGGCTTCCCTGCCGCATAATTCTATGGGCCCTGAATATAACATGTTCCTATATCTACCATTAGTACGTTGCTGAAGAAATATTGACATATGTTTATAATCATAGCGTCAGCTCTGGTAACTCAGTAGCTTCTTTGGAATTGCCATTCTTTCTCTCAAATGAAAAACATTTTAGGTGAAAAAAAGCAGGTTTCCACCTTCCACGCGCACGTCAACCTTTTAAAAGCATTCTTCCTATACATACACATGTTGATCTTACGTACACATACACGTAAGTCATTTGTGGTGAAGACGCAACATATCACAAAAATATTTGCATGCTGCGAAGTAAGTAAAAACATACACAGTAAAATTCGAAGCCCACGGTACAGGAAGCAGCTGTGGGGTCACTGACACCAAATATTTTGTGGTTGCTATGGGAGCCGTGACATGAGCCCCAACATGCGTTATATATTGTGAGACACCGGGTGAGGAATTTTACAACAATAATACAATTCTAGATGTGCAGTGCTGGCGGCAAAGCCCTTTAAATAGAATCAAAACAGACACATACACATACTTTCAAAATGTATGTTCAGTGGAGGGAAATACCAGGAACATGATTTATTTTGTCAAAGCACGCTGGTACTCTTTTTTTCAAGGTTAAAACGGCACTGTGAGATAATTGCATAATTGCTTTTTACAAAGGGGCATTTCTAAAACGTGTAGGTGCAGCACTGCACGCATATAATCCAATTTTAAAATATGTGATAAGAGGAGCAGTTTTAAGGTGGCCTCTCGCGGCTGAAAAGAGCAAACACGCCCTCGTCGCGGAATGAACCTTGAGCTCTGAATCAGCCTCCCTCCTTCTGCGGCTTCCGCCGCTTTACTAGACACACTGGACTGGTTTGAAACCTCGTGATGACGTCAATGGGCAGGGAAATTAGAGCTGCGCGAGACAGCTGCACTGCACCGAGCCCACTGAGGTTTTGTTCTATTCTCCCCGGGTGACATTTGAGACAGATATTATCAATCAAGTCGTCCTGGCATAGCGCCAACACTGAACCAATTCTTCACCCGGGACTGTGAAAAGCAATAATTAGGAGGGCAGCTTCACGTTCCTTTGAATTTCGTCTCAAAGTGCTGCTAACTAGATATTTTAGGATTGAAAACATACAGGAGCATTTGCTAGAAACATTCCCAAGAAGGGAGAGACCACCCCCTGCGATTATCTCTTTTTCTAGGTGTTTCTCTTATGTCGCCGTTATAGTAGTGCGTTGGTAAAAAGGGATAGCACAGTGGCGACGAGAAGCGTTTATTTACACCGGTATGATAGGTCCGTAAAAAGGCGAGTCTTAACATTACCATTTAAGCTGAGACTTCCCCAATGCAATATTCTTAACGCTTTTCAAGCTGACAAAATTGGAATCTAAAAACATCGGCAAGTTCCTTAACACCATACTCGTTGCTTTAAATATTCATTAAAATTATAAGATAATAGAAACTCATTCTATTTATTTATTTATTTTAATTTAAAGGTTTTGTATAGCGCGAACATGACCCTTGCGGGTATCAGAGCGCTTTACAAGTAAGGTAGTTAACAAAAGAAAAATTATACAAAAGAAACATAGTATTACGAGATAAAGACATGTTACAGCTGGATTGTTCCAGGAGTCCGAAATAATGTTCACATGAATTTCCTCATGAGAAGAGATTTAAGTTATTTTTTGAAGGATGCAGATGATGGATTGAGCCTGGTTTCTGGGGGTAGTGCATTCCAAATCCTTGGAGCAATTCCAGAGAAGGCGCGATTATATGTTTTCTTCTTGGCAATTCTTTGAGGCTTCATTAGAAGGTTGTTGGCACTCCTAGACGATCTGTTTCCACACGAGAGTTCCAGTGTCTGGGCCAGGTACCTCGGGGTGTTGTGATGTTCTTTAGTAAATGCATTTCTGTTGTTGAGGGACAAGTTGAATCTGGTATCACAATGTCAGTCTACCTTTGCTAGGAAAAAGGTCGCACCTCCTATATATTTACAACAACCACACTTTTACTTTAATTCCTGATTGTTAGACCTGAGAGCCTTAGGGTGGTCTTCCCCCAACTATTTACCTGCTTCCCTCCATGTTTCTGACCTAGTTGTTTCTGACTTTAGGACTCTGCACCATCCAGTTTGGTGGGTCATGTGCTCACCATGCCACCTGAGTCAAGCTATTCTCGCTGATGAGGGGTAATACCCCAAAACTAGTCCTAGGATGCTTGTTACCAGTCCGGGGAGGATCTGGCTTGGCAGTTCAGGCTGGACCTTTCCGATGGGGAGCAGGGCCAAGACTGATTTGCATATGCCTGTGTCCAAACTGGAATGGCGTGATAGCAAAAAACAATGGATTTAGGTCCAGATCTCTGTCCTGGGGGTGAGTGTTGCACATTGTTCAGCATTTCGTCCATCATTTGTTCCTTTTGTATTTATCTCAATTTGAACACCAAAAGGTGACCAGATTCTATTAAGAAATATGTGGAGAAGAACTGAACGCACTAGTAAAGCAGCAGTCATTGACTTCACGATCAGTAAGCAGAAGAGGTCTAATTCATTAAATGTGCCTGCAGCTGGTTGAAAGGTGGAATTGTTGTGGATCAAGCACTATCTATCTATCTATCTATCTATCTATCTATCTATCTATCTATCTATCTATCTATCTATCTATCTATCTATCTATCTATCTATCTATCTATCTATCTATATATATCTATATATATATATATTTATATACACATACATATATATTCATATATAGAAATATATATATATATATATACACACACATGTATGTATGTATATCGTAAGTTATTATTGACATATACATCGGTGGATGGTAAAAGTTGTTTTTATTTTCTTTATTCTGTTTTTTTAAATTTTCTACGGCTATCTGATTAATAAATAACCTACTTTAATGCATTTCATTGTCCTTGTAATTAAGCTAAGGACGTCTATTCCGTTGAATACACACAAAAGACACACCAAGTTAAACATATGCGCTGCTCATCTATGCCCTCCGAGTAGCTGTGCATATATACAATGCAGACTTGCAAAACCGGTTCTTCTGTGTCTTCAGCTATAAACTCGAAACCATTAACGACTTTGCGTGCAAAAAACAGACATCAAAAATTCAAATGCCATGTGAGCTCCCTCCTCACTCCCGCCTTATATTTGCTGGAAAAGTCCCACGGTAATACAGTATATAGTAAAAGTTGTTATTGATATAACTGTATAAAAAAGCCTAAAAATAATAATCTTCTGTCAGAAAAGTTGAGATAACACACTTTCCTGGCTTTAGGGAACCAAAAAGCTAATTCCACACTGGCATGCAGCAGCTCCCCCCATGGATTGGGACAAGCATATGTTGTTTGACAGAAGGGAACAGAATAATATGTAGGTCAATATATTCTAATATGTACAAAAACCCTCTTGCATAGCATTTTCCATGAGGTTATGGTACTTCGTTCCTTCGAAAAGATATAACCGCCTACTTTCGCAGTGATAGATTTTCCAACAATTATAGAAATTCTACTGGATTAAGTCCAGACATTTTTATTTTCTTGCCCACAAGACCATTCCCGATGGGTTCACCTAGATGACTCCAGCTGCTCACCTGAGCTGAGTTCATAAGCGTTACCTCATTCTTGAGTATCTTCTCATAATCCTTAACATTTAGAAAATCTTTGGGCGAGTCACTTGTAAACGTGGGCCTTGTGAGCCACTAACACAGTGATCACACATATATGAAGAGAGTGGAAGACATAACCACCATTCACCTTTTAGAGGGCCTGGATATACCAACACCACCTGAAGTTCAGTCACCAAGAAAAGAGAGTTTCTTCTCAGCTCCTCATTTTCCTCCTCAAACAGAACTCTATACTTTCTATTGCAGGGTTTGTGGTTTTCTAAACTCTCACTCTCCGTTCCCTGATCCGCTGCTAGAACTACTACAGCAGCATTCCGGTCTTTCCAACCCTTATATCCATCACTAAAAGCACAGGGTCAGTGTCAGACAGTAAACTTCCCCTTCAGCCATTCATCAAAACCATAACTCAACAGGCTGCATGCCCACATAAGCAACTTAATTCCTGGCCCAACTTTCACTCAGTGGGGCAAGCACTTATTCCAGACTGCATCAAGCCCGTGCCCAGCCTGCATGCCACCCACAAACGCGCTCACATCAAGTAGTAAACTGTGGATTTTGCCTGATGTTAGGCATCTGTGAATGATGTGCCTTAGAGTCCCTATTGAAGCCTGCATGGATAGAAAGCTATCATATCTAGACCCATTTCACTGTGGGGACTTATTCAAATACACATGGTTTTTAATTATTCGATAAGGGTACCATTTATCAAATCAGAACAGTGGCAGGAAATTTGAGCAGCCAGTGTTCCTTTTACTGAGACAAGAATCAGTGGTCCTGATACTGTGTGGCCTGTTCAGTATCACTGCTTCACATCATCCAACCATGATAAATCACAGATCGCGCATTTCTTAAGGAAACTCTAGCTGGTCATTGAGCTTCCTGCACTCCAGTCTCACCTGTCATTTATCTAAGTGGGTTGATTTATAGATACAGTCAGTGTGTACCCATTCCAAAAGACACCATTTCATCCTATTTGTTGAGACGAAAAGACCGACAAAAGCATGTTTACATATATATATATATATATATATATATATATATATATATATATATATATATATATATATATATATATTTTTTTATTAGCATTTTGTAAGGTACAACACAAATCATCCACAAAACTCACCAGTTTACAAATACATACATAAATAATCTCGGTGTACGCATAGGCCAGATTCTACCACAAGTATATAACATCAGGTCACAATATGGCTGTAATTCAATGTACACATCCTTAACTTCTGTACATGTTCGGGGGATCCTTGTCAATACATAAAAGCAGAAATAAGCAATAAAAGGACTGGCTTATGCATGGAAGTCTAAGGTATCAGTTTGACAGCATGAAGCACATATAATCCCATTTAGACACCCCCACCCGCCGCATCCTGTTACACAAGCAAATATGCTGCCCCCCACCCCGCTCCCCGAGACCACTAGTTACCCACCTGATCACCTCACAGGTATCCCCCCTCAGCCCCCACCACCTCAGTGCTTTCTGACTGTGTATTTGCCCATTGTACGTAGGGTTCCCAGATGTCACGCAGAAGGGAAGTAGGCGGCATCAACTCCCAGAATATTCCCAGCTGTGTATGTCCGTATGCAACATCGGCCATCCATCCCTTGATCGTGGGTACCTGTTTTCTGCCCCAGTGTAACGCCACCCTTCTTTTAGCAAAGAGGAGGAGTAGTGCGTGCAGCTTACGTGTTTTGGGTGGAGTGTTTTTGACATACCCCAGTACACCCAGCGCGGGAGCTGGAGCATCCGACCGTCCCAGGATTTGATTCACAGGGGCGAAGACATCAGACCAGTACTCTGTAAGTGCTGGGCGAGACCATGCTATGTGTAGGAAGGAGGCGGGGGAAAAGAAGCCACAAATCTCCAGCAGTCATCTCCCACCCGGAGTCCCATCCTGCGTAAACTCACGGGGTCCTATAGACTCTATGTAGGTACTTGAAATGTATCAAGCGCAGCCTGTAGTTAGGGGAGAGTTCTGAAAGCTGACCACAGCAGAATACCCATTGATCTTCTGTCAGCGGCACCGGGAGGTCGTCATTCCAGCACAGCAGGGATTTCAGCACAACCACCGGCACTGTGTTCTGCATTTGCCTGTAGAGTCTGGTTACCAACCTACGGGGGGAAGGAGAACCTACCAAAATCTCCAGCGCAGGGAAGACCTGGGGGCCGCCGGGAAGTCCACAGTAATCGCACGGCATGCTGTGCGCAACTTATGATACAAGAACATTTCTGAAAATGCACAGACTCACCCTCCTCCCCCCAGGCGGGGGGGGCATGAATTTGTTATCAGGGAATAAATCAGCGAAGGTGTAGAGGTGTAGCTTCTGTTCCAGAGATTTACTGATCCCCCCTTCAATGCATGGTAGAATTGGATTTTGCGACAGTGAAATCGAAGGGGCATATAATACGGGAACCGTTGCCCTTTTCCACAAATCCTCCCACACCCATAGTAATGTGTCGGCGGAGTCTATATTACCTCTAGGGCGCTTTGCCTTTGCGCAGATGGCTACTTTCAGCTGGATGGGTGTGGTCATATCCTGCTCCACTGCCACATGGGGTTGGAAGGGCGTCAGCTGGACCCAAAAGTGCAAATATTGAGCTTGGGCACAGAGCGCGTAAAGGACCATGTCCGGGGCACCCAATCCCCCCTTACTCGGAGGCAGAGTCAATATGTCCCAGGACACCCGAGCTTGGCCGCCCACCCAGGCCAGCATTACAGGATGAGATCTAAGAGTTTTAAAAAAATGGGACGTGAGTGGGATCGGAATGTTTACAAACAGGTACAAGAACTTGGGCAAAATTACCATCTTAGCCAGAGCCAATCTCCTGTCAACGACAGAGGCAGTTTTGCCCATATTTTAACCTTCTCTTCCAGCCAAGCGACAGCTCTCCCAAAGGTTAGATTCCAGATTTTCTGAACATCCCTTCTTACCCAAATGCCCAAATATTTAACCGCCTCTGCCTTCCAGTTCAGGGGATAATCAGAGAAAACTTGTGGGGTGGTATCTGTTAGCATGTGTACATATATTCATCATAAAGTTACTGTGCACATTTTCAGAGCGATCAACTGTGCCTAAGACACCAATGGTATTGTATTGAAGTTGCAATATTGCTAAAAGTTATAAGAAATGGCTAACTCCCAGAGTCCCTCATCCCTGCTGAGTTATGGCTACCATCTTAGAGATGGCAAATATATTTGCACTACATTTATGACAGTATCTTCTACCTGATATGTACAATGATTTTAAGAGCAAAGGGCGTAAACTAAGTAAATGTCGTAGGGCAATCAACAATCTAAAATTGTGTTTATTTTGCATCTCTCTTACTGATGAATATGAAAATCATATATAACATACTTTTTGAATATAACATTTTCTCATTACAGGCTAAATGTCACTGTGACATAATAAAGTAGAGAAAGCTAATTTCTTGTTCAGTAAGAATGAAAACTATGAAAGACAGAATAGTATTATTATTAATTACATAATTGTCTTTTTCTATTTGTTTTAACTGTAAATAGTTCACAGTAAGCCCCCCTCTCCTCTATTAACATCCATCCTGGACACATTTTAAGGCTCTGCCTATTTGTCTGACATAAGCCAATGGGTATAATTTTGGGTGACTTCTTGTAAGAAGTTCACATAATAAAAAATACCGACAGGAGTGTTTTTCATATCTCCCGGACTTCTTCCTGGTGATATTGCCTTGAGAAGTGGCCTGCCACTCAACTGACCAAAGGGTGGATCAAGAAATCAGAGCAAATTAAAAAATAGCATTCCCTTTACAAGTCCATACAGAAAATATCAAAAACGAACAGCTCCTGCATATTTTGGTCAATGTACTACACCTGTTTGATTGTATATAATGCAAGTAATTTTAAAGACAATCACATAGTATACATGTGTTAAGCTCGTTTTCTAAGCGTATAAATACATACTTGCATACATTTAACATATATTTCAGTATGCAGACTTTTTTATGATTAGCATTTTGTACAATTTGTAAAATATGGTACACCCCAACAAATTTCACAATTTAGTGCCAGAACTGGCATGGTAATAGCTCAATAAATCTTTAAAATAAATACATACATAAAGAAGTAAGCAGTGTACCAGTTTAGATCACAAAATATATTTCCGTAGGACTGGTCTTAAACCAATTTCCTGTAGTACATGGCAACACGTTATCGTCTTTGCACTTTGGTGGAAGATGCTCACTTTTAAATCACATGTAAATCAAAAAGGACTAGCCTATTGTGAAGTATTAACAGGACTCAGAGCTGTGTGATGAAATGTAAACCATTAGGTTTCTTCATGAAGCCCTCACCCACCAACCTGGTTGGTGGCATGCTTCATCAGGCCCACCCAGTAACACCGAATGTGTCCCGGGTGTGCTTCTACGCCTGGATACAGCGGAGCAGGTATGTAGCTGAGTGTACAGTGTGGTGACGTGAATAGTGATAGTTAAAAAGCTATACAGTGGTCACAGTACCCGAGGGTTAATTAATCTTTAATAACTGGGCCTCTGTTAGCGTTTAAAAAGGCTGGTGGATGTGATAGGAGTATATAAATTAAGGCCTCCTCCATCCAGGTGTGGTCTACATGTTTCAGCCAGGCCTTTGTAGTTGAAACTAGCTTTCCTCAGGACCATTAAATAAGTGAAGGTGCAATCTTATACTTAAGTGAGTGTGTGGATTGAAAAAATGTAAAGCACTCTTTAAGGTGCAGTATGTGTGGGAGGGGGATTACCTCTTCAAACATACTGAACACTCAGCTACATACCTGCTCCGCTGTATCCAGGCGTAGAAGCACACCCGGGACACATTCGATGTCACTGGGTGGGCCCGATGATGAAGCATGCCACCAACTAGGTTGGTGGGTGAGGGCTTCATGAAAAAACCTAATGGTTTACACTTTGTAAAACACCTCTGAGTCCTGTTAATACTTAACATATAAACCCTGGGGATACGGACTAGCTACCTAGTCCTCTCTCTCTCTGCTGATAAACGGCCCCACTTTTGAATCATGCCAGGTGTACTGAAAAACTCACCCATCACCCTCGGACAGAGTCTCGTAAAGCGGATAAGACAGCGCAGGAACCTGTTATCACTACTAAGGGCCTAATTACGAGTCTGGCGGTACACAGACTGCCAGACTCATGGGGGTGCGGTGGTGGTAGTCTTCTGACCGCACTATTATAATTAGGCAGTGGCGGTGCGTCCATTGGGGGCGTATTGGCGTTGCCTCACCAATGACACGGGCCCTCGGCCCCATTTAGAAATCGTTCTACTTCTGACGCTAATTCCAGGACTAATTTAATTTAATTTCAGGACTCCTGATTGGAATGGAATTAGCATCAGAAGTAGAACGAGGGACGCTGAAGGGGGCGGGCTGCGGCAGCACTCAGGGTGAGTGACAGCACAATAGAGAGCATGTTCGTTTTTGGGCGGGTCATTTTTAATACCAGCCCGAACATGCTCACCAAGCCTTCCCCTTAGGAGAGCGAGGGTTGCTTCATTTGTAAGCGGCGGTTTCCTAATGGGCAGAGCGTGACCCTGCTCCAGGCCAATCCTGGTGTTGCTGGACTCTGGAGCAGTGTCTGGATTGGCTGAGAGCCTGAGAGGGCTTGCCAGCCACTCATGCAGAAGACAACGGTGAAGGCGCCAAATGCAGATCCCTGCCCAGAAGCAGGCGGCAGACTTAGTGAGATAAGTTTAAGCTTCTTTGTACTTTATTTTCAAACCCTGCGCCCCCCCCCCGCGCGACCTCCCCCTTTGAAAAGTCTGAGCTGAGTCACCCGAGTTCCTCACGTAAGTAAAAGTATGTTTAGGCAGTGATTTTGTCGTGGGTGACCGTGAATTGGACAATAAATACACAGGAATATAGTGTATACGTCACAAGCTGGAGTTCGAATTCCCCACCTTGCTTCTTGCTTGACTACTAGAATTTATCTACAAACTGTGGTGGCATTTTTAAATTAAAATACTGATCTTCGTGTTCTGCTTTGCAGTGCGTGGTGGTGGGTAATGGCGATCCTCGTGTTCCGTTTTACTGTGCCTGGTGGTGGTTAATGGGTTGCCACTAGGGTGGCTGACCCTTGTTTGAGTGGGTCTTCAAAACCCGTGCTCTCGTCACCCCCAAGAATGTCATTCTGATCAATATACTTAAATGTTATGGAAATAGTTTCTTTCCGTGGGACCAATTTGCTTTTATTTGAATCTGGTTTTGAACAGATTACTGCAGCGGAGCATATTCAGCCGAAATGGGCTCCGTGACTGCTGCACAAAGCTGTTGGCACCTGGATTCAAATCAATCCAAAGTGGTCGCACGGAGAGAAACTATTTCCGTAACATTCAAGTATAATGTTTCAAGTTTCCATGTAGTTCATTTCAGTTTACCTCATACTTTTTCATCTAGGCAGAGGGAATGCAGGGTGGCCCATTTTATTAATATAGTTACGATTATTCAAAGTTTTGATTGTATTTAATGTATAAACATGGCACTTTTAAAAATCGATTATAATATCTTTTCAGAATGGAACAGGTTACTTGTTGACTAATTCGATTGCACATGTGATGGTTTGGCTTAAGGAATCGATAGATGATGAAGAGGAAAACAAACTGCAATACCAAACATTAAAACGTTGCTATTAGTTCACTTTACGTTATCTTCTGAAGATAGTTATCAGGCTTCACCTATCTGACATCAAAATGGGTTTTGCGAGCTGGTGTAAAAAATTGGTACCCAATTGTTTCACTTTTAATTACTTGCCATTATTCTGGCCACTTTGCACTCAATTTTATTCCAAGCAAGCACCAAGCATCAGTAGATTTAATTTTTAAAGGTATATCAACAAATAAAGAAATATGTAAGGTACTCATCATTGTTATCTCAAAGTCAGTTATGAAGTTCTGTGGTTATAATGAATAAGAAGCTACCTACATCATTATCACATGTACTCTCTTTTTTGATGCTATAACTGCACCATCGTATTTGCTTTATTAGTCTTCTTGCTTTCTCAAAGATTCTTGAAAATGCACCATTTGCACAATATTTTTTCTCGGGGAAGGGGGACCTCCCTTATGATGGTCGGGCTCACTATGCTCGCTCACCACCGGCCATTCATCACAAACGTTTATACCCCACGACTTTCAAATGTCACCAGCCGCCACTGTAATTAGGGCGGTCAGACAGCCTTTGGTCCACTGCAGCCGCCAGGGAACGATCATTCCCTGGTGGTGTTGCGGCAGGCAAGAGGCCGCAACATGCTTGACGGGACCAACAAGGTCCCGCCAAGCATATTACGAATTCCTCTCCACAGCGTCTTTCATGGCAGGTCCTCCTTTATGAAATCCATGGTAGAGAGGAAACACAGGGGGCCCTAGTGCGCCCACTTGTGCCTCTGTGCCATGGGGTGCATGCAGGGGTGCACAACATGTGCCCCCCTGTGTCCATTCACCCCAGTTCCTGCACAGCATGGATTGCAAGATCTGTTTTTGGCATTCCCATTGTGGTGCTCATTTTCAGGGCAACGCCTTGGAAACATAAACAAAAAGCCCCAAAGACACAAGAAATACTCCTAATCTGGCGGGCACCCAGACCACAGGTTTGGCGGTGCGGTGGCAGGGTGGACCCGGCGCCGCACCACCAAACTTGTAATCAGGCCCTTAAGAGAAGGACTTCCCCTAATGGTTACAGCTTCAAATCCGGACAGGCCTGACTTGTCTATGGAGATCAATAAACGGAGAAGCGCCGTGGTACAAACTGCATTACTGAGTGCTACGAGAAAATAATTTATTAAAAATCTTCCATTTGCCCCAAATTTAGTTTTCTAGTTTAATGCAGAATAAATGGTTCTCTGTGAGTTTCAGTGACAGACCAAGCATATATTTAGCTTCGTATTTATAAGAGGTTTGCTGTCTTTCACTTGCACCTTCACAGACCGTCATTTCACTTATTGCGGCTGTGCTTGACCTGAGTGACGACAATGCCCTCGAGGACACTAGACCTCTGTGCCACTGACCTGCCATCTTCAATGGATGCACAGGTGTTTGCTTTTAGTCGGTCCATTGTCTTCTGATGGAAAAATCCTACAATGATCATGCTCTGCCCACTCTTCCACCTGCCTATGACAATTTATTCGAAGATATTATCAGTGCAGGGTTTCCTCGTTCATGAATCCTATTTTCAGTCAATATATGATTCCTGCCTCCTCCGCTGTTTCCTATTGTGCAGTAATAACACCGACTCTATCACAATTTATCACGTATAACTGTCAGCTTTCTCCCACCTCCCACCTGCTTTGGGCTTGTCATCTGCTGCTCCTGCTAATGCAATACCATGGTTTGAACTGAGGCACATTCCACAGAATATATTACAAAAGTACAGGGCTTATGAAACTATTTAATTTCTTACAAAGAAAGTGATAATTCAAGTTTCTGTTTCCTTGTTGCTTCTAGAATAACACATTTCAGCCATCATTTTCTGTATTTATTACTACTATTTCTTTGCAATTCATGTTAAAATATGAAATAAGAAAAAACCTAAATATTAATATGAAATTATCCGCATTGAAGAAAATACTGCTCAATATTTCTTGTGCTCTAATCAGTCCTACATTTAAAAGAGAATATGTAACCCCTCCTACAGTACTCCTTCGCTAGCCAGATTGGTTCGTATTTTAGAAATAAGAAAATATAATTATATCCAACCGTTGATAATGAAAATACTTATATCCCACAATACATTGACATAAAGATAGAACTTAGGTCAGGTGTAAATCAGCCAGCATGTTTTAGGAAAAACATTTTAAACAGATGCATGTTTATATTGCCACTTGTGTCCATGCGTCATTTGACAAGGACAGACAATTTGGATGGGATCGTCTGCTGATTTGCAGACTAATATGATGTGCATTGACCCGAACTAATGTCAATGGAGTCTACGCTTCAAATTAATATTGTGTGGCCGTGTAGGGGGTAGGGAGAACTTGCTCTCCTTCTGAGGACGAGGACTAACACCAGACGAATGAAAATTGCTCTTAATTCACAATAACACTCTAATTTTCATGAGGGAAATTTTATAATGTAAAAGAAAAATACAGACTATTTATTTTTATACAGAATCTATACATTAAAAAAGAATAAACATTGTAGTAATCCCAACTAAACAATAGTGGGGAAAAAGTTTGACTTTGAAGGGGTCAAATGTAAGCAAAAGCAGAGAACGTGGTGGTGAGTGGGCAGTGGCAGTGTCTACAGCCACTGTGCTCGGCGCTGAGATTTTTAAATAGCGTGTGTGCGCTTTTAATTATTGCTTTTGGAAACAAAACTTTTTAACTGCGGGGTCAATTGCAGGCTTACCTGCTATAGCGGACGCCGGGGCTGCTCTCTCCACTCCTTCCCGCCCTGGTCCGACGCGGTGACTAGCACCGTTGCGCGGAGGGCGTGGAAGGTCGAGACTGCCACTTCCGGTGAGCGGGGGAGACCGGTTAGCGGTCTAGTCATCCTGAGGCACTCGCTCTGGGGCATATAAGGCACTGGAGGAGCCGGCTCGCGTGGTGGTGAGTGGGCAGTGGCAGTGTCTACAGCCACTGTGCTCGGCGCTGAGATTTTTAAATAGCGTGTGTGCGCTTTTAATTATTTCTTTTGGAAACAAAACTTTTTAACTGCGGGGTCAATTGCAGGCTTACCTGCTATAGCGGACGCCGGGGCTGCTCTCTCCACTCCTTCCCGCCCTGGTCCGACGCGGTGACTAGCACCGTTGCGCGGAGGGCGTGGAAGGTCGAGACTGCAACTTCCGGTGAGCGGGGGAGACCGGTTACCGGTCTAGTCATCCTGAGGCACTCGCTCTGGGGCATATAAGGCACTGGAGGAGCCGGCTCGCGTGGTGGTGAGTGGGCAGTGGCAGTGTCTACAGCCACTGTGCTCGGCGCTGAGATTTTTAAATAGCGTGTGTGCGCTTTTAATTATTGCTTTTGGAAACAAAACTTTTTAACTGCGGGGTCAATTGCAGGCTTACCTGCTATAGCGGACGCCGGGGCTGCTCTCTCCACTCCTTCCCGCCCTGGTCCGACGCGGTGACTAGCACCGTTGCGCGGAGGGCGTGGAAGGTCGAGACTGCCACTTCCGGTGAGCGGGGGAGACCGGTTAGCGGTCTAGTCATCCTGAGGCACTCGCTCTGGGGCATATAAGGCGGATGTTAACAAGGCAGCGCAGCGGACAAGCGCAGCGGGCGCGACGAAGGCGCGCCGAAGTGTCGCCAAAGTCGAGCCCGTCTGCGCCCGTCCGCGGCCGACTGCGGGCTAGGGCGATAACCCCTGGCCGTAAGATCTACTGGACTAAGGATCAACTCCTTGGTTTACGTCCTCGCACTGCCTCCATATGTATGCACGGTATGATGATTGACGATAGGGTATGCCCTCACTGTGGTTTCCGTGTTACTACCATGCCGCGGGATACCATGGAGCAGGCACTTTCTTGTGGTCTCCTTAATGTGAGGTCATTACGTAAACACAGACTTGACGTTTTTGAGCTGATTACTGATAAAAAGTTTGACCTACTGTTTCTAACGGAAACGTGGTTAGACCAGTTTTCCGACTCTGACATTATCGAGGCCACGCCGGAGAACTATTCCTGGTTTAGGCAGGATAGGCCAGAGGGGGTGGGAGGGGGGATTGCTATTATTTTTAGGAAAACTTTGGGCTGTTGCTTAGAGCGCACGCTAATTGTGGAGAGTGAGGCGGGCGTTTTCACGATTCAAATCAACGGGGGCACGACGATCAATGGCTGTTTGGTATATCGGCCGCCAGGGGCTTGCACAAAGTTCAGGGAGAGCCTGCTAGAAAGCCTCATGGAGGCGACCCTGCGCAGGGACAACTTCCTCCTATTAGGAGACCTGAACTTGCACCTAAATTGCCCAGAGGACACAGGGGTCAAGGACTTCTGTCGGGAAATGCTAGCTCTTCAACTGGATCTGAAGCTATCGGACCCCACGCACCGACAGGGACACCTTTTGGACCCGGTCTATGCTAACTGGGGAGGTGTGGAGGTGTCAGGTATAGAGCCCATCCCCTGGACTGACCACTTTCTGGTGGTATTCTCCATACAGAGCTTAAAAACCAACAAAGCCAGCCAGGCACCCCCTAATTATCTTAGGAGGAAGTGGGCCAAATTCTCGGTGGAGGATTTTAATCAAGCTTTAAGTGGGGATGGTCAGCCTGGGGGCGAAGACATAGAAACAGCGGGCTCTAACCTGAATCAGCGCATCACTAAAGCGCTTGACCAGACAGCCCCTCTCTGCCGCACATCTACATGTGCTCGGAAAGAACGATCAGCCCCATGGTTTAGTGCTGAGCTGAGGTTAACAAAGGCGGACTGTAGGCGGGCAGAAAGAGTCTGGAGGGTGTCTTATGATAACCAGGCCAGGGAACTGTTTCTGGAAAAAAGGCGCCTTCACCATAGGCTGATAAAAAAGTCTAAGGCAGCCTACTATGCAGGACAAATCCAAGGGGCGGAAAATTCGGCCAAAGAACTCTTCGGCATCTACAAATCTTTGACCTCGGTAAATGCACCTACTGAGCCGGAGAGTTGCTCAACGGAGTCATGTGACCGGATTGCCGAATATTTCTCCGCTAAAGTAGAGAAGATCTACTCGACTTTCCCTAATCCACCGACAGTGTCTGACCTTGAGGTAGCACTGGGGGACACGGAGACGGCAGGGCATCTTACATACTTCCGCACCCCTCCTCTCGAGGAACTAGTAGTGGTGTGTCGCTCTGTCAAATCAGGGTCCCCGTGGGACCCGGTGTCACCTAAACGCTTGGCAGATAGTCTGGAAGTTCTGGAGCCTTATATAAGACACGTCCTTGACATCTCTTTCGGATCGGGAAAGTTGCCTGAGGGGTGGAAACAGGCGGTGGTGCTCCCGCTCCGGAAGAAACCCCACTTAGGCTTCGAGGTATTAGAGAATCTGAGGCCCATCTCCCTCCTGCCTTTTCTGTCCAAAGTGGCGGAAAAGGTGGTTAATACCCAAATTATGAAGCACGTGGAAGAGAGGGGACTGCTCCATGCGACGCAGTTTGGCTTTAGGCGACGACATTCTACCGAGTCCGCCCTTCTTATAGCTATGGAGCATCTGAGAGAGGGTGTGGATGCAGGCCAAACTATGGCTTTGATCCTGTTGGACCTCAGCGCGGCGTTCGACACTGTAGCGCATAACATCTTGCTACAGTGTCTGAACAGAGGTGGCATCTCTGGCACCGTGCTGAGATGGATCCAGGATTTCCTCAAGGGGAGAAGCTTTCGAGTCAGGCACGGAGACTGCTATTCAAAGGGGGTGTCTCTGGGCCAAGGCGTGCCGCAGGGCTCGTCATTGAGCCCGACCCTCTTTAATATGTATGTCGCGCCTGTTGCCTCGATTGTGGAGAGTCATGGCCTCCAACTGGTTTCATATGCCGACGATACGCAGCTGGTGATCTCCCTATCGCACGCGCCCTGTCCTGCTGCCGATGGCTTCCGTTCGTGCATGAAAGATCTTGCCGAATGGATGGCCATCAATTGTTTGAAGCTTAATGGCAGCAAGACAGAGGTGCTGGTGGTGGGGAGAGCCCAGTCTGCTTGGTCGTCGGCATGGTGGCCATCTTGCCTTGGACCAACCCCAACCCCCTGCCAAGAGGCACGCAATCTGGGGGTGTGGTTTGATGCGGGTCTTACCTTTGGCCCCCAGATAAATCGGGTGGTGGGAGTCTGTTTTGGGATTCTGAAGAAATTGAGAAAGGTCCTTGACTTACTCCCGATTGATGCCCGTCAAACCCTGGTTCATGCTCTGGTGACAGCTAGGTCGGACTACGGAAACCTGCTGTACCTGGGGGCTCCAGAAAAAAGCATGGCACGCCTGCAAGTGCTGCAGAATGCGGCAGCGCGTTTGATTCTCAGACTGCCCAAAAGGGCGCCTTCTAAGGCGGCCCTCCAGCAGTTACACTGGCTCCCTGTGAGGAGAAGAGTGGAATACAAAGCCCTCTGCACCTGTCATCGTATCTTGAATGGCAGGGCACCCGACCCTCTGAATAAATTGATCGAAGTGTACCAACCAACACGTGCGCTTAGATCCACAGGGGGCGGCCTACTGATGATCCCGAGAATCAAGAAAGCCCGCATGGGAGGTAGGTCCTTTAGATGCCTAGCGGCAACTAATTGGAATAAACTGCCAGCGGACTTGCGCCTGGAACCGGAGGAGGCTAGGTTCCGAGCGAAACTCAAAACATTCCTCTATACTAAATAATTGTCCGCTCAGTTTTTGTGTCCCCTGCTTGCTGCCTCTCCCACTTTCAGCGCGTGGACACGCCGGTGTGCGTAACGCAGCGCTCTACAAATGTCCCAATAATAATAATAATAATAACGTGTTGCACTTTGAAGGAGTTAGATTTACTATTCCCACTCCAATTTCAGCAACAGTAGGGGAAGTGTCGGACTTTCAAGGGGTCACATTTACTATTCCCATTCCATTGTAAGCAGAAAGGTAAGGTTTTGGACTTTGATGGGTTGGATTTACTTTTCTCACTCCAATTTAAGCAAAAGCATGGAGAATGTTGGGCTCTGGAGCCATTATCTTAACTATTTTAACTCTCAAACATTAAAATATAAAGTCGTGTGAAAATATTTAAACATTTAAGATAAGAAATCTTATCGAAGATAAATAAAATAAAAGAAAAAAAGAGAAATGTTATATTACAAATAAAATAACAATTATATAAAAAAAATACAACAATTTAAAATAAATACACTTCTCTCCATACTAGACCAAACAAAAGAACAAATAACTGAACTAATAAATACAATCATCAAAATGAAACATTGTTAACATTGAATTAACTATAACATATAAGAAATAGAATGATTAGTAAACATACCATTAATACACAATATTTTATTACTAAATAAACTGGCCAACTAACTAACAATTAATCAAAAAAATAAGGAAAGTACCTCTTAATCGACTAAATAGTTTACATAACTATCAAAGAATACATTAATTCACATAAAAAATATTAAGCATTTTAAACAATAAATTATATTTTAAAGAACTTTCCAACCAAATTATTCCTCTACATGCGTAACAAGTTCAAACTCTCCAATGGAATTTTAAGAAACATTTAATTTCACTTTAAAATGTGCAACTATGCAAAAAAATACAAACACTATATACTAATAAATTATAATGATACAATAACTAATATAAATGTGAAATTATTTAAAAATCGATATTTCATACAACTATGTTAAATAGACCAACATTAAATGCAACAATATTTGAAAAAAACAATATTATATATTCCTAACCAATATTCTTTCCTTACATTTTCTGTCCACAATATTTTTCAATTACCAATATTCGTATGCCACAATATTTTTTCTATGATATTTTAGCAAAATTTCACCTGCTTTGTTGGTACGGTGAGCATGTGTATGAGGCATGGTGAATGGACAAGGTATGTGGGTAATGTAGGCAGTGAGAAATGTATAGCGTTAAAAAATCCCAAAAACTCATCAAAAACGTTACGCCGAATTGCCATTATGATTCATTCTAAAACCTAAAAAGCACACTAGAATTCGCAAGTCTGCAACTACTTTGATACTCAATGCTCTGATTATCGGTTCAGAAATGACATCACAAACAACATCACAACCCTAAACCTGAGGTCTTGTAATGCAAACTTGCTCACATAGGTCACATTCAACTTTAAGTGCCAGGGAGGCAGAAATATCAGCATGCTGGGAGCCCATAACTGAAAAATCACTCATATGTCTTCCATCCCATTATAAAACCTCTGTGATTAGCCCTCCACAAGGAACAAGGCCCCTCTGAGTGAAGTTTGATTCCCATGCTCATATGATGCTATGGGCTTCCCATTGCCAGGAATGGGGTTAATTACCCACAAATGCCATTTTCAGAGAATATGCTATCAAAGGACGGCCTGGTACAAACTACAAATAACAAAACAAATAAATAATAGTAACAAAAACATGATAGCTAGATCAGAGCCACCAATGATGACATAACACATGACATCATCAATGTGATCATTGAAAAAACAGGACATGCCATTGGGGGCAATTGGGGTCCCAAAGACTTATCTTCTTTTGGGACAGAGTTTGCAGTAGAGCTCCCTAAGCAGCAGACCCCATTTTAGCCAGTCACTTATTCTCAAGTTTATTATTAGTAGGACTTATCTTTCCCAGATGGGTTAAGGGTCTTGAAAGGGGAGAGTTGTGGATGTCCGTTGTAACCTACACAGGGGCCTTCATCCTATGCTAAAAACATTGTGACCACACAAAATGGCAAATTCACTTAGTTCATGGATTTTCAAATGTGCAGTACAGCAAAGAACATTAAAGATTCTCTGTATCGTCCATGATTAGGGAAAAGTGAAGTGTTTGAGTAATGGGGAATAGTTCACAGACATACATTCAATGGCTCAACTCTACAGGTGAAAACATGATTGCCACTCACTAGAGTCCTAGTTGCCAACAATTGCCAGTATTTCCATAGGTTGGTTTAAGCAGCCAATATACATGGTCAGTGTACACTGGGGAGGGGAGGGGAGGGGGGCCCTCTACTGATCGAACAGCCAGGTCTTGAGAAGTCTCCTGAAGGTCAGCAGGTCTTGGGTCTGTTGTAGGTTCAGTGGGAGGGTGTTCCAGGTCTTGGCAGCAAGGTGGGAGAAGGATCTCCCGCCAGTGGTTGTTCTTCGAATCCGCTGGACGGTGGCGAGTGTGAGGTCGGCGGAGTGGTGCTGGCGGTTAGGGATGTAGAAGGAAAGTCGTCTGTTGAGGTAGGCTGGGCCGGTCTCGTGGAAGGCCTTGTGTGCGTGGATGAGGAGCTTGAAGGATATCCTCTTGTTGACGGGCAGCCAGTGCAGGTTTCGCAGGTGGGGGGTGTTGTGGCTGTGGAGTGGAACATCGAGGATCAGTCGTGCCGAGGCATTTTGGATGCGTTGCAGTCGTTTGATGAGCTTGGTCGGGGCTCCTGCGTAGAGGGCGTTTCCGTAGTCGAGTCTGCTGCTGACGAGGGCCTAGGTGACTGTTCTTCTTGTATCTGTCGGGATCCACCTGTAGATCTTGGAGAGCATGCGGAGGGTGTTGAAGTAGGAGGAGTAGACAGCGTTGACTTGCTTGGTCATGGAGGGCGTTGAGTCGAGGATCATTCCAACAAGTTACTGTTCCAACAAAAATGTACCATTCATCTCCATGCTAAATAATGCTCTCTCTCTCTCTGTAAACACACACGCACATATATATATATATATTTATAAATATATATATATATATATATATATATATATATATTTAAATGGTATTGACTACAGTGTGAGAAGGGACTGAGGGCTGCTCAAAAAGAAAAGTAAATTAGAGTTTAGCGTTTTTGCTTGTGGCAGATCTTGTATCCCAGAGTTCCCTGATCCAGTCAAATATATAAGAAAAGTGAGATCTGAAAAGAATAGTAGACATGGGAGACAATTCTTCAACAATGAAGTCTCCGAGTCCTGTCTTTAGCCTAGTGGCCAATGGACAGCAGCAGATATTGGATGGTTAAACCTATGAATATGAGGGGCAATGAGGATATTGTGGTCCTTTGACCCTAACCAAAGAAAGGGTTCCCCAGTGACACACTCCTGGCAATTTCGCAGGTAGATTCATTGCATGGAGAAGATAAACTTGTGCATGTGAGATATTCTTAGGTGTACTTGGTGTACATCTGAAGTACCCCAGTAGAAAATAATGTTTACTTATCAGGCGGCGGTGGGGGTAGGCCCTGTAGTTAAACTATCTTCAAGGGTCCCTACCCACAGCAAACCTGCTCGCTGCTCTGCTTGGGGCACTTAGGGAACTCTTTTTTCTGTTACTGCCCTGAAGAATGCCCAGGACCTGTTTAGGTCAATAGAGTAAGTCAGAAACATGTCAGAATTTTTAGGTTAGGGTCATAGGACCACAATATCCTTTTTGGCACTCATCCATAGTTTTAACCATTCCCAGTAACCCCACGAATAAAGGGATACCTTGGGGTAAATGAAGAATTCTTATATTTAATGGTATATAACCCCAAAATAAAAACCTCTCCTAAGAGCTCCTTGGGACATGGTTGAGCCCAACCTGACCTTTAGGAGTCGAGGTGAACCCGATGATGAAGCATGCCTCTACTAGAGTGGGCGGGGGTTATATAAAAAGGGTTTTTCCTTTCCCCACCTTTAAGTGAGGTGGAGTATAGGCATATCCTTATTTCCTTACTACAGTGTTCCTACAAGGGAGGATTCCATTTAGGAGTCCACATCCATGTTGGTTTTCTTATTCAATAATGGTATATTCAATTGATTCCCCTCGTCTCCTAATTTAAAATTTGAGAATTGCATTTGTAGTAGTCTGACAGTCCTTGCACCTCACACTACAAGATCTTTAACTCATATTGTGCCCATGCAAGGATTATTTTTTGTCAATAACTATTCGTAGGCAAATCTAAACATTGCGTAGTGGCACCTTATTTCAATATACATTATGGGGCCCAATCTGTCCTATATCCAGTAGATTGGGATGCTACACTCTCATGGAAGAACTTTGTTTCCAAACATCCCACTTTGTGATGCAAAGAGCAGTGATTGGCAGTAAGTGGACTCATGTTCTTATGTCCTGTTCTAAGGCCATTGCTGCACTGTCTTCATGCTGCCCTCACCACTGGCGCCACTGCGGCCTGGCAATTTATACCAGAAATGTGCCACACACCCAATGAGATCTGGCCATCCTACTCTCAGTAGCGGCTGGTGTCAGGGAAAAGTAATGGGGTAGGGGAGCGCGTTGGATGACAATAACAGCAAAAAAAAGAACTTATCTGTCGCCAGCCGCATTTACGCATGTTCTGTTTCTCTGGCTCCCCTGCAGCAGAGGCTCCCAGACTCCCCTATAGCCAATCCAGATGCTACTCTCATGCTGCTGGCAGCATGAGAGGAACACCGGGATTGGCCTGAGCAGCTTGGATTTGTGGCCCTAGAGGGACTGGAGCCTTTGCCTGCTGTCTCCAACCTGCAACGCAGCTCGGGTTGGAGACATATCAGTGCGCATGTCGGTTTGGCCATCCTAAGACGGCCGACAAACCCACATGCACACTTGCAGCAGTGCCACCACTCCTCCTCCATGCCTCAAAATGCGGCGCTCTGAAGAAAAATAAAATGATAATAAACCTGTTTTATTATTAGTTTCTTTTTCATGTTTTACATCTGCTGGCGATGGGATGACGCTCCTCCACCATAACTGAGGAGCCACCGCTGCTTACCCCCAAGGCACCCCAGACCATCACTTGGGGCCCTGTCTCGAACCAAAGGAGTGCTGCAGCTTCCATGGGATGTCTGTCAGCGGGAGGTGGGCTGAGAGTGGCACCATGCCTCGCAGTGACCGCGGCTAAACTCTTGAACGTTCACCTGTCTTTGTGAAGGCCCAAGTCCCCTGACTGTCTGCTCACATATGCATATTACAATTTCACACACCCCTAAAACTTACAAGCGCTATAAGAATAATCTAGTAGGCGCTATTTAACAATGTATATACTCGCCTTTTTCCCACATCATTGCCTCAAAGGTACGTATTGTTAGAACCCAATATAATCGAATGAAAAAATTGCAAACAATGAAATCGTTAAAACCTAGGTAAAACAAAAAAGTCTTCTGCTAGAGCTGTCACCCGAAGAGCCCTGGAGTCATCCACCAGCGCCCTGTCCAGAAACAAAGGAGAATTGATTTTTTGAAGATTATATGTAAAAATGAAATTTTTAATATAGTGTTACAGGCAAGTGCAGTAATATTAAAGAAAAAATATATATACTTTAAACCAGGAGGCTCAGTATTTAGAGGTGGTGCCTAGAACAATGTTTCATAATTATCCTTCCACCACAAAGCAGGAATGACAGCTCTGGATCAAACTCCCATAGCAACATCTATTCATCGAACTAAAGCTCTCACCTTGGAGCTTAGCGGTGTGACGCAAGATTTAAATCCATGGGTACAGTTTCATATATACATCCCCGTTTCCGTAAACATTTCCGTGAGGCTGCGATATGAACCTGGTGTATTGCTGCAGAGTGAAAGGGTGCATTCACGAGCACTAGCTGTAATTGGGACATTCTTCAACTTGTAGGGCAGCTTTAAGATCAAAGTCAACAAACTCGTCTTTTGTGGCATTCTCTGCACAGGGTGTAACAGCAGATGGACGCAATCAGGAACAACTCACAGGCCCGGCTCACAAACAGAAACAAAATCTGCTGTTTGTGCCTACATTTGGCATAGATTTACAAATTATTTGGAACTGTCAAAGATATCCAGGAGTACTCCTGGGAACCTGCCATGGTCTCTGAAGAGTACTCACATGTGCAAGTACAGAGCATGACATGGTGTATATTTGCACATGTGCAAAAGATGAGCAAAAGTGAATCTGAACATGCTATTTTTTCCCAGAAGAAAATACATATCCCTAAGGGGAAGCACCTTTCACTCAGAGTTCCTATCACATTTCCACTCTGTATGGGGGGAGGGGTACTCCTGCCTTGATAGAGGTAAATGTTTGAATGTATTAATTACATTGTATTGTAGCATTAGGATAGCACTTACTATCCCCATGTGGGGTGCTGAAGCGCTTACCCACACCGACTGCAAGCTCCAACCTGTGGGGTGTGTGCTTGGCAGGGCATTATTTTTGTTTTGAGCCTGTATGAGAAGTGTTTTCATGTCACGGGTGATAACCGCCGTGGTGAGGTTATTGTGCTATGGGACGCACCATCCGGCGATGAGATGGGCGAGGACATGTGAGAGATAGACATGCAAATTATAACGATCATAAGGACGAACAAGCTTCGCCACAGAAGCAGTGGGATGTTGTGTGCTTGGAAACAAAAAGGGGGGGAGGGTAATCAGTGAAGGACCAGTAATCCATATAGTAAAATGAGCCAGGCAGAGATACTGTCAAATTAGTGAAAAAATAAAAAAAGATAACAATGGGAAATGGTGACATAAGCCGCAGCCATGTACAATGTGATTTTATTCATATATTTTGTATTCGTTTTTTAAAGGCAGAGACACTACAGTTGAACTACGTGAACTCATGGTTGAGCGGGAGGGATGTGGAAAAGCAGCCATTGCTGGAAACCAGAGCAGAAACTTACAAACTTTAATCAGACTTGTGTCTGTTGTCATGTCACCAATAACCCTTCACATTAAAATTTAAATTCAGATGTTTGTTTTTATATTTGTTTGTGAATTAAATAAAATATTTAATCTTTTATGTATTTGTTTGATGAAAGCTTGTTTTTTTATATTTTCAAGAGTTAACTCCATTACCAGCTGCTCTTGAAGCTCTGTGTACAGGTTGTAAGAGTTCCCTGAGGGTACCGACATCCGATCTTGCCGTTCATCTTTTGCTCCCTCTGGACACTGTTTGTGGTCCAAATACATATGGCATTAAGCACCAGGAGATGAGAGTTAGGAAGTTACAGCTCTGAGATGCTCTAATTGAAAGCTGCTCTGGCACATAAACTAGGTGTCTTCTATGCTGCACAAACTGGAAAGGCTTACTGTTATGGATGGCTTCCATAGAAAGCTTTCATTAGGAACACTGGTTCTCATTGGGAGGGTGCTATTGTTTTGGGCATGAGACAGTCCGACAAAGAGTTGGCAGTCCCCACAGCCCAATTACGATACGACCGCCATGCTTTTTACTATTGCAGCTTGTGCAGTGGCCCAGGAAAAGGACGCCTCCACCAGATACAATAGAAAAAAGCATTTGAAAACATCCATGCACCGTGCGCCACGCACAATTTAGTGCCTGGCACACACTGTATGGATGTTTGGGGGGCACCACATAGGCCCCCCATATCATGTAGCAGTTGGCCATGGGGACTGCGGCCATGCTGGTGGTCTCCAAGGTCCCTTTCTGACAGCCATTTCATGGCGGTGGAACCACCATGAAAAGGGTGTTGGAAACTGACATCCTAATCCCTACGTGTGCCTCCGCAGGCACCGCCTACATTGTAGGGATTAGGCTCCAACCACCGCCCCTGCAGGCTCCTTGAGCCTGTCGGAGGAAGCAGCTTTCCCCCCTACCCAAATTGTGCCGACTGCTGGTATTGTAATCCGGTGGTCGGACCGACACCTTGGATGCTGGGATTCAAGCACACTGACAGCCTGTAGGTGGCTGTCCGTCCAGCATCATAATCAGGCCCATTGACTTTTCGAACCCTGGTTTTTCACTGCTCTGAAACAAGCTGTATTTTTTAGGGCTCTGATGTTATAGTAGAGAAGCACCGGCCCACGAAGACTGTGCTCTGATGGTGATATGCCACCTCGCCCTATTCTTAAAACACCATAGGAAGCGTGGGGAATATAGGTGGTGCTCCTGTGAAGCCAATTAATATCTCCCTGTCAATCACAGGCCTCTGCCAACCCATACTGACTGGAAACTGCAGGCGATGCTGATGAGAGGCTCACAGTGCTGCTGTTACAGGGGCTCTTAGCTTGTGAACAGACAACACACCTTGAAAGTGGAAAGGGGAGGTAAATGCATAGAGGGTTTTGTGTGAGAGTGGGAGTACATTGTACAAGTACAGGATTGCGCAATACACAATATAGCATTGTGTATTTCTATAAAAAAGCAATTCACTATTTTTTAAACTATATGTAATGCTTTTTCATAGTATTGGTACTGGGTGGTGGTGGGAAGCTACTGCTGGTGGTGGGGGGTAGAAAGGTGCCAGGAATTTTTATTTTTGTATATAATTAAGTAGGTAGGGTGTGGTAATGAGGGTGGAGGAGGGGCTGACAGGATTTGAGGTATTTTCTTTTTGTAGCTGAGGGTTGAGGAGTACTGAAAGCATTGGTGATGGAGCTGACATGACACTAGTTTTTTTTCAACATTTTGACAGGAGGGGAGTTTGGCAGGGCGCCAGGACACAAGGTATATAGTGATTTTAAAATACAACGAGGGGAAGAAGGCCGTAGGCAGTTGAACCTGTTATGCATAGCTCAACCATGACTCACCTAATCCTACTTTGCTCTGATCCATGGGATAGGCTGAAAAAAGGAAGGGGATTTTAGGGGACCACACAAAACACAACCACACAACCACACAAAACATACAATTGTACATATTTTGAGTGAATAATGTCGAGTTTTTACCACGGGGTTTCAAGTTACAGCATGGACAGCTTGAGCTTCCCTGCTTCACTCTTGGTGCTCAGCCGATGTCTCCTGGAACCCTTTGATGGAACGCAACGACAAAACTAACATCCACCCCTCCATAATGCTATATACAACACTAGCATTGTGTCACATGGTCTACTTGTGGATCAACACAACATTTGAATGATAACATAACTCATATGCTGAAACATAATGGCCAATCACATGATGCACGGAATGCATACCATTAGATAGTGAATGTTCAAGACTTTCTTTGCATTCACTGCAGAATCTGAGCAGACAAAGAGTTCCGGCAAGAGAGTTGATTTTAGGCACTCTATGCACTTTCTGATGAATAAGAAGGCCACGTAGAAGTTGGAACCACACTCTGTTTCTCGCACGCGACCTTTCAAGTGAAGAAGAGGAGGTCTGAGGCTCAGTGGGAAAGATCTGTATGAGTAAGTCCTCAACATTATCTTCACCACACTGAAAAGGAAAGATCACCATTTCATGCACAACGCAGATGTAACCTTATGTAATTTTTCTGCAGGCAGTCACTGCTATAATTGCTCTTCTAGTTAACATGGGTGTGAGTACACCTCTTCACATGAATCATATACACTTATTATCACAGTAGCATAAAGCATGAAAGACACAGACCTTTATCACACCTTTAGCAGAACAGTGTTTGAATATTTGACTGATGCATTAGTCTAATGCAGTGGTCCTTAACCTTTTGACTTCTGTGGGCCCCTATTTAATTATGACTGGAACCCATGGACCCCCACCGACTCATTATTGGAATTCAAGGGCCCCCACTGAGTTATTACTGGAAGCGGGGGACCCTGGCATAAACATTCTTGATTATATGAAACTCAAAACAATACACAACATATAAAAAAACAAGCTTTCATCAAACAAATACATAAAACATTAAATATTTTATTTAATTCAGAAACAAATATAAAAACAAACATCTGAATTTAAATTTCAATGTGTAGGGTTATTGGTGACATGACAACAGACACAAGTCCGATCCGCGTGCTGGCTGAATAAGCCACACCAGAATACCTATTGAGCGCTATAGAACTGTAATGGACTTATATGACACGTAAAGACATTCTAGGCTTCCAGTTGGATGAAAATCATAGCACGTTGTCATGATTTATTGATGTTCCAACCAAAGGCTGTTTGTGAGATAAGGAGAGATAAAAATGGACTTTACAGCTGCATCTATATTTATCTTCATCTAAATCTGTACACATGCACCACGCAGACGCCCTACAAGACACACACCACCAATCTTACCAGATCCACGAGTGGCGCCGTATGGTCGGGTGGTCAGCTATGTTCAGCATTCTCCAGGCGTGTCCTCCGCTCCCACACCTCACAGGTATATGCCGAACCTTTTTGTCACTTGTTGAAACTTGCACTTTTACGAGCAGCTGCTTTCACAAGGCCTTTCATCGTCTCTGACAACCTGTCATCTCTCATTCCATAATCGATGTCACAGAAGTAAGTTACAAACTATTTATTTTCACCGACATCCAGAACTCTGCGGCAGATTTCAAATTCGATCTCCAGCTTCCCCTTTCTCAGGTGGCACAGGTAAGAAAGAACATATTCCTGGGAAAACCGTGGTTTCCTATTTTCCCTTTCAGAGTCGCAACAATTACGATGAAGTACGAGGGAGATTTGCAAATTCGCAAAGCGTTCCCTTACAAAGGGATATTTGTTGGTTTCTCGGCAGACGGAACTTTCCCAAAGCCTGGTGTATTGTTCAGGCTGCCCGAATGAGATGCCACTTCGGCGTCTCGCGCCGGCGTGAGTCTACCTCACCTCCTGTTTGACGGGTTTTACACGGTTCAGCCTCCCGCGTGACGGGCGGCCGCCGTACACCTAGCGCCCAGGATCGAATTTCTTGAGTGACACATGGTGCACCGCAATGAAGACAACTTCCAGGGGAGGGTCATTCTGTTTTTTTGTTCTCCTCACCACGGAAAAAATATCAATATTCAAACGCATGCACTATTTAAAGCGTATTAAATAATACAAAAGAAAATGTAAATATTTCATACAAATTCATACAAACGTTAAGACAAGAAACGCACACACAGCACTAGAAGAAATGAACACCACCGCCCGGATTACAGAAACTTTGCACTGGTGCAAAAAAATGAAAAACTATGAGCCCATTCGCACCGTGTTTGCTGCTTGTGGAATACGAAATTGAGCAAACAGTATTTGTGCAAGGCAAACAGGACACACATTGAATTCACATTAGTACTGCTGTGGTTACAAGCTATGAAGTGGGAAAATACATTTACCCACTTTTACAGTGCAATGTGATATGTTTGATAAAATGTTTGTGGCATATTTATTGGATAAATAGCAAAAGCAATGAGAATGAAGTTTTCCTAATTTTCTTTAAAATGTTCATGGACTTGGGTTTCTTTGTTAAACCCAGTAGATGTAAAATGCTTTATAAGCAAATATGCGTAGGATAGTTGGCTAGCAATGTTTCCACAATCCACTTCCAAGTTTTATGTTTTGCGAACTGTGACATAATTTGTATTCGACTAGCTAGCTGATAAAACAGGGCGAAATAGTGTTGGTATGCATTGGCACCAGGGCAAAGTTTCTGTAATATGTCCCAAGGTCGACCATCCATGAACAAGTGGCAGTCAGTATTACGCAGTGTGTACTAAACTGCCTCCAGGCTCCAACGAAGGAAAGAAGCCCCCCCTAGGCAAACCTAGAGTAAACCATTTTTTAATTTTGCCCAGAAATCAGATCCAGCACAATTGTCCGCACAGCTTGAATGTCTGATGTGTGCGAGTTGGCATAATGGAAACACAAATTAAGTGCACCTTGCCAAACATGAAGACACACTATGGAAATGAAGTTAGAATTGTTTTCTTCTTAAATTCATGGCTGCTTGTATTAATAAAAATTACATTGACTAATAGAGCGCACAATGGTCGCCATCATTTGATATTAAGAAATTGGGCAATATAAGTCCCTGGTACTTAATAAATGACACTCTGCCAGCGTTTGGTGCCATGACAAAAAACTGCAGAGTAGGTCCCTCAGAGAGGATGGGCTCTCTCACGCACCACAGAGACTGCAGGAGTATATGTTACTACACTGGAGAACAGTCACATCAATAATGCCAATTTGCTGAGTATACTTCTATGATCCAGATAGTGCTGAGGGTGTCAATCAGAGGTAGCATGGGGTAACAGATTTTTTTGGTACCCTTGTCACAAGGTCCCGAAGCCTGAGGCAGGAGCAGAAAGTCAACATGGTTTTAAGAAGCATGTTTCCTTTCTGTTGCCTTTATTCCTTGCACTTCTCCTGACTACTCAGCAACAAAGAGAGTGATGTTTAGGGCCTAGAGGTGAAACAATGGAGTGATCAGCATGATGTTCAAGGGGCCAATGTCATTAAAAAAAAAAAGGTATGGGGCCACCTTATTAATGGACCATATCTAAGCACCAAATGGACCACTTGACCCTCAGGGTAGCAAAGCAGAGAAGACCAAGGTTTACTCAATGAGGTGAAGAACACAATACCAATGAAATCGATCTCCCATCAGAAAAAATACACATCTAAATACTAAACATAAAATAACTGTAAGAAATTGGGTTATACTTTTGTTCATAATTGCACATGGGGGTCATTAACCCAGCTGGGCATGCGGCAAATGACCAGCTGATCGCAACTGGCCCGCCCCTAACAGGGCGATCTGGATGGAGGCCGGGGCCACTTGGGTTCACCACTGGGCTATCCTGCCAAGTGATGGCTTAATCAGACCCCCTCTTCGGCAACTCTTACTAGCAGCTACTTGTGTTTCTGAAAGCTGCCGGGAGGAGGGAGAAAGGCCCTCACCCCGGTCCTCAATGCCTCCCCTGCTTCCTGGTGCAAGGTGGTTTCTTCCACAGTGCGGGCGGAATGCGTGCAGCGCATCTCCAGGTTGTTGGAGCTCGTCCTTGTGGAAGACCGGCGTCTTTCCGGCGGGGCTGCGGCTTCTGAATGGGCTCATTCAAGCCACCAGCAAAGGCGACGCTGCTGCGCGTTCCAACTCCGTTGGTTCCTCTCGCAAGGATAGACTTGATAGGGAGTCCAGGAAACCAACTGTAGCCACTTTTCTGTCTTTTAAGAACAATAATCATCAGTTGGTTAGCTATCTTGCTAAATTTATGGGCGGTTGGGAGCGGGTGCTCCTTTTTCGACTAAGGGCGGGAACAGTGATATTTTTATTATGTTTTCCTCTTGGCTTTTATGCTAACCTTGATTCTATGCCATGTCCGTGTGACGGCCAGACCGGGCAAACCACACTACGTTTTTTAATCTTTTGTAAGTTCTATATACAGTACACCGAATAGTTTTTAAAACCTTTTTTTCAAAAATATTCCCATGTTCATTTTGAAGCAGCTTACAGGACTATCCTCAATTTGGAAGATTATAAATTAGTATTTCGTGTGGGCGCTTTCCAGAAAATTGCTGTTCATGCCCGGCACACGATGTGCACCATATGAATGAATTTTATTGTATTGTTTTTATACATGGTTTGATGATTAATATGAATTTGTGCATTTTTATGTGCTGTAGTGCAAACTGTTCTTTTATGGATATGTTTTCATCTGAATAAAGTTATTGAATTGAATTGAAATTGGGTTATTAGTTGAAGCAAGTGAAACCCTCCTCAAGCAGGAACCACAATCCTTGACTGGGTGAAGTCACAAGCAAACTCTAAATTAACCTGTGCCCAAACCTCTGGTAGCTTGACAGAGTGAAGTCAGGCTTAATTCAGAGGCAATGTGTAAAGTATTTGTCCAACACTACGAATAGAAGCAAAGTGAAAACATACCTGAAAAATCTTCCCAATTTGTCAATCAAAGTCTAGGCAGTGCAACCGGACAGAGCCAAATGAGGACTTGAGCCCAGCCTACGAAATCACGTACATGGAATAAAATGTAGGAATAAGGAAAAAAAAGGAGAAAACTCATCCCCCCTCCCCAGGTACCCCCTCCCTCCCCCAGTCCAGTGCCCCGTGTCCCCCACTAGCCCCACTTCTCTCTTCCCAAACTATGCCAAGCCCTCAGCGACTAATTGATAGTCTGTCTTCTGTGGCTCCGTGTGGCGCAGTAGTCTAAGATATCTGGGACATGTGATTTCTCGAAATTCGGTAGCCAAGAGCGACAAAAATGGGTGCCAAAGGTCATCATATTTAGATCCCTCTCTCACCAAAGTGAGCGACAATTTCTCCATCCCGAGCACATGCCACAAGCAGTGAAGCCAACCTACAAAGGAGGATGTGTTAGGAGTGCGCCAATGTGTGAGTACATTTTGTACCGCTGAACCTAGGGCGTCAGCCATAGAGTAATTTTAAATAAGTAAAACAACACCAAACAACAAAAAATAGAGCTAAAGATATGCAGTTTTAAAGATTTCAGTAAAAATAATGCTAAAAATCACAAAGCACCGATTATGGATATCAGGTCCTTCTAGACTGGTCAAAGCCACAAGTTCAAGCTAACCGCAATGGAGTGCGGGCGGCTACAGGGATCGACTTAGGCCTGTTGAGTAAGAATATCTTAATTCCTGGAAGTGGAGAGCTGTGGAGTTCCACGTTGAGGACGCGTTGAGCAGCCGAAGTGATACGTTGGTACTGATGAGCATTGAGGCTGCGGTGCCATGTCCTGAGTGATAGTTGAATATCACGTCAGCGAGGGCTTGCAATGCAAAGTCTAGTGCCGGGGATGTGCTACGCAGTCAAGACAAAGTGTCAGTTCCAAGGAACTAGGCTGCGATACGAGTTCCTACCTCATCGTCGAGGTTCCTACCGATGAGAGTCTTGTGATATGAGGGCCTGTGTCAGGGATGCGTCATGCAGCAGAGGTTCAAATAGTGCTGTGAGGTTGCGATGAGAAGTCCTTGCATCGGGAAAGTCTACGCAGCAGGGGAGATGCGTCAGTTCCGCCAGGTTCACAGATGGGCAGAGCACTTCAGACACACTGGGGTGGCACCACTTGGCAGAGTAGGACTCACAGTTGCAGATTCCAGGTGCTGGTTACAAGATACTAGCCTTTTGAGTCACTAAAGTGATCCAGGGTACAGGTCCATTCCTTCTCACCCAGGCAAGAGGTTAGCCAGCAGCACGTAAGCATAGGTGGCGCAGTCCTTTAGGGCAGCAGTCCAGCAAAATGGCAGTCCTTCCTGGTGTAGTCTTTCATGGGTCCAGAAGTGTACTGAGGAGTTGGTGTCTGAGGTCCAATACTTGTACCTGGTGCCTCCTTTGAAGTGGAAGATGCTTCTAGAGGTTTCCCTTTGAAGTACAGAGGTTTCCTGCCTTCCCTGCCCTGGCTCATTTCTAAGTACACAGGATATGCAATCCTTTGTGTGAAGGCAGGACACAGCTTATCCAGGTGTAAGTAGGGCTGTGCCTGATGGCGGGAATTATCGCACCAGCCAGAAAGGATACTGCGTTGGACGTGAACGCACCGAATCTCAGATAGACCCTCAATAAGGGGATTAATGGATAAAGTCTTAACAGGTATTACAGAGTCTTCAAAGAGTATCGAAATTGGAGCCCTGGTGATGTCCAATGTAGATAAAATGCGTTGGCTGGATTGTTCATTGTAATGGCATCTAGATGCAATAATTGGAAGATTTTGAAATAAAACACAAATTGTTTTTTTATTAAAGACTGCAGGTGGACTTTTCTTGAATGATATAAACATTGAAGCAATTTGCTTGTGAACATTATGAATAAGTGCTCCTTTCTGTATAGGTGGTTTTAGATTATTGAGGGTCCAGTGGCGGTGGGACCATTGAGAGTAGAGCGCAGTGGAGCCAATTTGACTGTCAGACAGTATTGAACACCAGTGTGCACGCTTCAATGCCCTCACTGCTGGTTGAGTGGAAGGAAGTATCTCTATTGTGTGTGGTTGTCAAAGAGGACATGTAAAACTTAAAATGAAATGTCCTACTTTTTAAATACATTGCACCCTGACCTGTGGGCTGTTTTGGTCCTATCCTAGGGGCGGCGTATATGAAATAAATGGGTAGGTTTGAGACTGGCAATAGGTTTATTTTGCCAGCTCAAAATGGCAGTTTAAAGCTGCACACATAAGCTGCAAATTCAGGCCTGAGACATGTTTAAAAGGGCTACTTGAGTGAGAGGCATAACACATGCTGCAAGCCCGCAAGTAACATTTAACTTATAGGCCCTGGGTTTAGGTAGTACCACTTTACAAGGGTCCTATAAGGAAATAAAATATGCCAATTTGGGACAAGTCAATCTCACCATGTTTTAAGAAGTGCGCATAGACACTTTAGCACTGGTTAGCAGTGGTGAAGTGCACAGAGTTCAAAGGTTAACAACAACAAGATCAGAAAAATACGGTGGAGTAAGGAAAAACCATTGGGGGAAGAGCACGCTGTGGGTGACAGGTTTAATAATTACAAATGTAAACAATAACAACCACACTTCTCCAGCCCCTTCTAAACTGGAAATCTGTGTAAGAATGTCTCTCAGTGTAAGACAACGTAAAGCCCCTTTCTTTGGAGTTTGTCCAGGTGCAAATAATTTAAAATCCCTTTCCTTTGAAAGCATTTCTTAATGCAATATGAAGGGCCCCCATGCAAATCCCCTTACTACTGTATTTATCACAGATGCACATGATGTAAAACCCATTCCTACTTTATTTGACATGGGGTATGTGAAAGAATGGTGTGGAACAAGAATATCATTGTCAGACTATCATCTGAGACAAATATTTTCTCCTGAACATTCTCTTCACAAATATCATCCTAATGGGACAGTATTTTGATAAGGAATATTTAGCACACAAAATTAATGTCAGGTGATATTTCTGTATACAGTATTCTGATTTACAACGAAAAGAACGCAACTTTTGACCAGTCCCTCTCTCATTTCTGTTTTTGAAGCTCTTTATAGTGACACAATGTGTTTTGACTCACAACAAAAGTTTACTTTTGTAAGACAAAAATAGTTAAAAGGCGTGGCATATTTGCAAACACAGCAACAGCATACACTTGCCTATACTGCATATCTCCAATCACAAGTGTATTTTGTAATGTGGAGTATTTTTTAGATACCACACAGTACTACAAACGCAGAATGTGGATCTCCTGAAATGAATAGTAAATAATAATCACCCTACTCTTATTTGATCATCAGAGACCACATAGAGCCATAAGAAGCAGCAGGATGGATGAGTGTAAATGGGGACTAACCATGCAATCAACCCATCTCCCGTTGGTGACATGTCTTTCTAGGACACCTAAAATAGATGTTACTACATTTACAAGAGACAGCAATCATATGCTTCACAACACACTTACAATGATACTAGCCTTCTGCAGACTAACTTATTTGTAAAGTTCAAAACTGTTTGAAAAAGACAGCAATGAACACTTTTCTGTACAAGTGCACAACTTAAAACAATTCTGAAACATTCACAATGTTAATGCAAGACCATGTATTCACTGAACTTTGACTATTCACTTAATCTACGTAGCCTGTGATTTGTATTGAGCATATTATGTAGTACATGTACATCAATTATTCACTGCAACATAGAAACTGTTGCTCCAGGCACATCCATTCGTGTTATTGAAAATTCCACGAATATCTATCATAACCACCCTTAAAAACTCTTTTTCCACAAAAATCTTGGGTAAATGTACCACTAGATTTGCTGAAGGGGGTTGGGCCTGCACACCACACTGGCATATTGCAAATAGACAGGGGTGGTCTGGCCAATAGGGCAATCTGGCATTGTCCCACTGGCCGGTTTGATGGGTCAGTGTGTGGGCATTTATTTGAACTTTTATGGTCCTGTTTTATGGTCTGATGGGCCCGATTTTATTGTTGAATTTCTTAATATTAAAATAAACATTGCCTCCAGCAAGCTCAATTCCATGCAGTCTGCCATACATTGCAAATCACTTATACAGCGTGCTTTACAAGTTCAAAACTGCATACATTTGTACACATGGGCCACTTTTGTTTAGTGCTTTCTAAGTCACTAATGGTGGCCACTTTTATTTTGCTGCCTGAGCCTATTTTCTGTCCAACTCTTCAAAAAGACACATATAATTAAAAAAAACATCATTGCTATTTTGGTTTCCAATCCAGCCCTGGGTCCCATTTATTTGGTCCAAGTCCATATCCTTTATGCCAGGACCATTACCATACATCAACACAGTATGATCCTTAGTAGGATACGCACCATAGACCTCTGGTTTCATGACAGTGTTCCACTTAGACTCCACTGAGGTCCTTGTTAACAAAGTATTGTGTAAGCCAAAAGGTGGTTTCTTTCACCTCCATTTAGTGTTACATGAAACAGAGGCAGAGGTAGTGGTATTTTCCATTTTGCATACCAAACTCCAGACATCATTAGAGATAATGGGGCTTTACCCTGTATCCCTCACAACCTGAGTCTAGGTGTTATAATCTACAATGTGTTCTTTTGGGTAATGCAATTACTTAGTATAAACAGGAATTGATCAAACAGAAATGAAGCATAATCATTTGTTTAAAGCAATAAATGTTTGGCAATTATATTGACATTAAATGTGAGTCAAACACACCACACAAAAATTCTTTTTCAATACATATATATCAATGTATATTTTAAAATAATCTCTCCTTTGTATATGGCTGTCACATATATGAATACCAGAACCAATAACACAAAATACATAACTTCAGTGAAACTTTGGACATAGAGAGCAACGTTGTTTTGTACAGAATAACAAAAAACACAAAAAATATTCAAAGCATAAATACTACACATAAACAAATGTTCGTCCTTTTCAGCAAACACACTCTATGTCCATTAGTTTTGATTATAGGGTGACATGACTGAGGACTTGGACTGATCAAAGCAGCATTGATGTTTTACCCCAGGTGTATGCATTAATAAGTATACATCACAGCGGGTCTTCTTCAGGACAGGTCTAAAGCATGTAGACAGCCATAAAGAATTAAATAAAAGGAACTCCTCCATACCCGATGGAGTCCACATAGAATGGTCAATCAAGATTCAAAGGTCCTCTCATGGTCGCGTCGCAAAGCAACAGATCCTTGGTGCATGAGAACAAATGAAAAGATGGTCCGCAGGTATGTGTTCTTAGTGGCTGGACAAAAATCCTAGCCATCTGTGGCACCCTTGGAGTCACTATGGTGGTCCCGGGTTCAAGCAGAAAAGCGGGTCTCAAGCAGCAAGGCAGTCCTTTGAAGCCACAAGGCAGGCTTCAGGCAGCAAGCCCGTTCTCTTGGTGCAGCAGGGCAGTCCTCTGAAGTACACAGCAGGCCACAGGAAGCAGGGATGCCCTCTGAGAGGCCACCACAGGTCCGAGGGGGGCGCACTGCCCCCCAAAACTTGTTCTGCCCAGGGTGGACTGCCCCTCCACCCCCCAATCCCCCTTGCTATGCCACAGGGGGCAGCTCTGTGGAAAAATGGAGCATGAAGATGGCTGAGACTAAACCAAAACTCTAAAGGGGTGCTTTCTCTAAATCTTAGAGACAGGGTCACTTCAAAGGAACTTAGGTATGGTTTGGAGGAAGGTGACCGAACATAGGCGGTTACTTTATTCCTGTCCACCTATAACTTTATGGTTACTGCATCATAATCCATAACTCTGACCACCCCTAATGTTTTTTTCCTACACTGGTTTTAAAGGGACAGCGTCACACCTGCACCTACGTCTCCTTTTGGCTGCTTAATGTCAACATATAGAGCAATGCACCAGATTCATTCTGGATTCTTCTGCTAACGGACCTGTGCATCGGTCATCCAAAGCGTGACCTTGCAATGTGTCTTAATCAGCAAGGGCAAGAACGCCCTGGAAATTGAAAGGGTATTTAAGAAAGGGAGTGGATGTAGTTCCATGCCAAGGTCGAATGTTTGAATCACATTTGACTTTGTGAATAAATGTATTGGCATATACCACATCCAGACAGTATTCCCTTTCCCTTTAAAATAAGGACCATGCAACAATCAAGGGTTAAAAGCATAAAAACTCCCATGTGAGAGCTTGGGATGGTTTAAGTTCTTCCATAAGCATAGATTCGGGTTGTGTGAGATGGAAACATGCAGCATAAAATATTTATAGCGCAGTTATATTTAAAGCTCTGAACCATACGAGGCCAGAGGTTCAGGCCTGGTTTGTGCACTTCCGGCCCACAGCAGGCTGGACGGCAACAGCGCATGCGTTACCAACATCCTAGGCCAAGTTACCCTGCAGGCTCCTGTTTAGAATCAGCTACCTGCTTCGAATGGTGCCCGGGGTTATTGAACAAATGCTGACCTCGCCAGAACAGCCACACACCGATGCAGCCTTAAATGGAGTGTAAATGCAGCTCCAAAAGGCTGTTGATTTTTGTGCTGATAACCTCTTTATCTGATCTTAGTGCCTGTGGCAATATGTAAGTGTTGCTATGCGATTTGTTGTCGCCTTAAACAGTCAGCCATTTCCTGCTATCTTACATCTGCCTCATTGGGTTTTATCATTTACATCTTTCTTGGTGGTTGTGCACAGCTGTAGGAAGCTCGTTTTAGAGCAATATATTGTTAGCTATTTTTAGAATTCTGTAATATATGGATATCTTTCTGAGAAAATGTAAACCTACCCAGTTGCGTATTGTATCCATTTAGCTTCCATTTCGCTTTTCCAATGACTGTTCCTTAAGATGTACACCTCTGACTTTTGCTCCTTAATATATTTATAATGTAAAATTAAAAGCTGTACATCTTTTATGCAGAGCTCTATGATTTAAGAAGCTCTTCCAAAGAGGTAATGTGTCTGCTGTTTGACTGAATTGCTTGCTTTATATTGATAGTCTGATCCAAAGAGTTCGCTCGAAAGGAGTTGATCCAGCACAGTCATTTAGCATCTATTTATTTTTCTCTATAGTATACATATTTGGACCGCACAAAAAGGAATTTCTTGGGCTCTCTGATGTCATTAAAGCTACAACATGGGAATAAGGTATAACTGTTCTGCTAATAATAAGTATTGCCGAAGCCAACAGATTCAGAGTTTTTTAATTTTAATGGAAAGAATATGAGTGTTAGTCATGAAGTTGTTTGTTCTGTTGCTTTAAGGATGAACAGTGTATATATATATATATATATATACACTATCTCCAATGTGAAATGGTGTTTTCCCCAAGTGGGTGGCATTGGAGAATGGCGATGGCGACTTACTGGAGAAATAATTCCAAGCACTTCAAGATCCAGAAGGCCACACGGTGGGGCGGGGAAAGAATATTTTGGTGTTTGAAAAGACTGCCGTTAGAGGATCTCTGTTTAGCCTGGCTGCCCCTGACGAAGTGCTACATTGCATGAAACGCGTAGGGCAAGACTATGGGACAATACTTTGGGCGAGGCATTCCTTCTGTGAGTGCTTGCCGTTTTATCCATTAAATGAAAAGGCTGTCAATTACTTTCTGTCTGGCGCTTCCTCATTCCGGGTGAACTTTTTGGTTGGATATATATATATATGATTGGCAACAAAGTGTTGAATAGACCACTCCTCACATTCAGAAAATCTGTATCCATGGCTAGATCTTTGGTTAAAAATACTCTGGAACCTCAGATGTCAAACACCTGGAAGGCCCTAGGTAGGGGATTCAAGAAATGTTCGCAATGCAAGGCATGCAGACATGGGATTAACAAGACTAAATATACTGTCCCATTCTCAGAAACCCCTAATGAGATTACAAAACGCCTCAACTGCAAAACAGATTATGCAGTTTATGTGCTTGAATGCAAGTGTGGGCTCTGGTATGTGGGCAGCACCCGACTACCAGTCCACCAACGTGTGTTACAGCACATTAGAGCTATAAAAAATAAAGATCAGACCTATCCGGTGGCGAGGCACTTTGAGCAAGAGCATGGTTCCAATCCTGTCTATTTGTCTTATTTTGCAATAGACACAGTCTGGCCCATGAAGAGAGGGGGTAATCGAGATACGAGGCTTCGTTTACTCGAAACCAGATACATCTTGGAATTAAACAGTAAGCAACCACATGGGTTGAACGCAACTGAGGATTTGTATACTTGTTTGTAATACATCTATGTATTCACAGATCTTTCATTATATGCATTGAATTAAAATGGAGGGATTTGCTTAAAAAGAGTACAAAGACACAGGGTTATATCATAACCTGGATTGATACAGATCTCGCCAATCCATAAGCATATTTTCCTCAGTGGTGAGCAACATCATATTACTGTTAGTTGGCAGTAGGGATTACTTATGTGCTATGTACACATCTTTTTTGTCTGTGGTATTGCATTGAAAGAGAACATGTGATTCAGAACTTTGTGCTGCCCTTTCCTCTTATGTGTATTTAGAGAGCATCACTAATTTAATGAGGGCAACCCTGGATGGCTATCTAGGGGATGTATCGTTAATTCCATCATTGAGGTTCTGATTGTTTTTAATAAGCACTTGCACTAGCACTTTGGAAATATTGAAAAAAAGAATTTATGCACTCACTATATTATGTGCCGAGAATATGACAAACAGCTAGAATGTCAGCATTTTTTTCATGAGGTTCTTGCCCACTTGGGCTTTATTCAATAAATTTGATGTTGTGCACATCGCATTGGAGATATAGCAGGGGAGACTGCACCCGAATGAATTAGGTGGAGGGTGGTATATATTCCCACTTAGTATCATTACTGTATTCATACAGCTATAATGAGAAACAAAAAGAAATTTTTTTTTTTTAAATATTTAAATACACATTTATTTATATATTTTATGCATTGGTCGATTTGCACAATGTACTGTATATTGCAATGGTATATACTATTTCAACGCATGTGATATATAGTATTTTTTCCATGTTGTTTACCAAATGTAAAAAATGGCGCGCGCACTGGCACTTTAAATCTCAGCATTTGCTCTCAGCAACTCGCCATGTGATCAAGCTTTGTAAGAGGCGAAACGCGTAATGGCGGCGGCAGGCTTGCTGGAGAAGAATAAACACCTCAATTGAGCACTAAATCTGGGTCTGTTCCTTCGTCATTTAAACTTGAAAGCTGGGGCGGCTGCTTCAGCTGGTGTGGCGAATTTACGTACATATATATATATATATATATATATACCTATATATATATGTATATATATATATATATCACACCAACACTTCCTCCCTCGAGAAAGATTACCACGGACACCTCACATGGATTGCAGAAAGTTTAATCATTAAACTGCACAGCAACGCGTGATCAAGACGTAAAGTCGAAACGCGTTGCTGTGCAGTTTAATGATTAAACTTTCTGCAATCCATGTGAGGTGTCCGTGGTAATCTTTCTCGAGGGAGGAAGTGTTGGTGTGATAGTTCACAGGGCTTCCGGTGCCCTGACCACGGACCGCCCTACAGACGGCTTCTTCCATACCGGAGCTGGGTTGCTTATATATATATATATATATATATATATATATATATATATATATAAATATATATATATATATATATATATATATATATATATATATATATATATATATATATATATATATATATATATATATATATATATATATATCACAGCTCCCAAGTTTCACCAGATCTCGCTCATCCGGTAAAGAAACAGCACTCACAAGGGGGGGTTCAATCCAGTTTTTTATTGAAACCCTTCGCACACAAGACGCGTTTCGGCAATCAGCCTTTGTCAGTTGTGAACAAAGCCCCCGGTGATCTCGCAGTTTTTTATAATCATACAGCGCAAAACGTGTCTTGGAATCAACAACATGGAAAGAGGACTGTTCCTTTCATACCCATCGCCATTTTGTAACGTGCAAATAGTACATCTACTTGTAAATACATGATAGTACACTGCTTGCTATGAATACAGCGATATCCAAGTCTTTATCCAACATCTGCAATGACAACATTATAAGACTTCTACGTCCATACAATCAAGCCTTGAATGGGCAATTGCAAACTGTGATCAATGCATCTGTTTATATTATCATGCCCTGTATGGGCTGTTTACCACTTTCCCAATTGTTCACTCTCACATTTTGTTAACAGCGTACAGGGTCCCAATAACAAGTCTATGTACAAATTAATTGTTACATGTCTTACTGAAAACGAGAAATTCATATTAAATCTTGTACTGTTCACATATCATTTCATTCCTGTATTCTAGTCCCTCATCCCAAATGTACTGCCAATTCCTCGTTGATGTTGAGACCTGTCGGACTTTTTGTTTGGAGGTCTATTATATAACGAGATTCTAGCCGTCTCAATTCGGATAGCCGATCCCCACCTCTAGGATGTACAGGTACACTGTTGAGACAGAAATAGGACAACAGGTCCCTGTTGTGCCCATGAACTTTGTTGAAATGTCTCGCGACAGGGTATGCCTCATCAGTATTATTGATAGCCCGCATATGCTCTAAAATACGCAATTTGACTGGATTTATAGTACTGCCGATATATCTCAGCCCACAGGGGCATATCAGACAGTATATTGCATATGGCGTTGAACAGGTGAGGAATTTGTTAATCTTTTTGGGTGTCCTAAGACCTGGTATCTTGTATGTCAAAGTGCGCTTACTGATTTTACATGCCTTGCATCTACCACAAGGATAAAAGCCATTTAACTGGGGCATTTTCCTGTTATCCTGTTTTGTGGTATGATGGCTATGCACTAGATGGTCTTTTAATGCTTTAGCTTTTCTGAAAGTGACAAGTGGATTGGAAGGTAATTCTTCCCTTAGAGTCTGATCAGTCAGCAGGATATTCCAATTCTTGCTCAGTATTCTTTTCAGATCTCCTGCATTGTCCGAGAATGTGGTGATTAGTCTAAAGGTTCCTTTCTCATCTTTAGCTCTGTCCTGTTCTTTTAGTAATTCACACCTAGATAGCCTATTGACTCTCTCTAAAGCATTTTTCAATACTCCTTCACTGTACCCTCTAGTTCTAAAACGATGTATACATTGTTTGGCAGCCTTCTGGAATTCTGAGTCATTGGAATTATTCCTCTTTGGCCTTAACAGTTCACCGTATATATATATATAGATAGATAGAGATAGAGAGAGAGAGAGAGAGAGAGAGAGAGAGAGAGAGAGAGAGAGAGAGAGAGAGAGAGAGAGATGTGTGTGTGTACTGTAGTTATTGGTTTTTGGATGGAAGTGTGTAAGAGATATGAACTGTGAGGAGTAGATGGTTAATTCTTATTTTGTAAATAAATGTTAAGCTCTGATGTGACTCTCACAGGATCGTGAAAAGTAGGGAAGAGTAGGCGATCTTTGAATACCCTCTAGTATGCACACTTGTTGCTGTAGGAAGTAGTCTTACTGGAGATGGTGTTTATCAGTCTACTATTTATGCCCATTGGGTTTGTAAGAGTTGTGAGTAGAGAATAGTCTCTTCCCACACCCTACTATGCACACCCATTATCAGAGAGAGGGGTGTTACATACAGACACCCTACTACGCACACCTCTCATGTAAGAGAGAGGTCTGATGGAAGAGGCCAGTCTCTCCTCACACCCAACTATGCACATCCATCATGCAAGAGAGGGTCTCAGTTGAGAGGCTAGTTACTCATACTCTATTACATACACTTGCCATTTAAGAGAGATGTCTCTGTGGAGAGTTCATTCCTTCCACAAATTCTAATACACAAACCTGTCATGCAAGACAGAGGATTGACTGTAGAGGCCAGACCCACCCTACACTCTACTACACACACCTGTGATCTAGGAGAGAAGTCTAAGTGAAGAGGCCAATCTCTACCCATAACCTGCTATGCATAGTTGTAATCCAAGAGAGAGGTGCCAGTGGAGGGGCCAGTCCATCCAGACATCCCACTTCAGACACCTGTCATCTAAGAGAGGGGCCTCAGTGGAGAGGCCAATCCCTCAACACACACTACTACGTACACCTGCATCTGAGACAGAGGTCTGTGTGGAGAGACCAGTGTCTCCTCATATCTACTACACACACCTGTCATGTAAGAGATGGGTCTCAGCGAAAAGGATACTCTGTACCACATACTACTTTTGCCCTACAATTGTACTGCGATCCTGTGAGAAAATCGCAAGAGTAGCTCACAAGCTTCAGGGAGTGAAGCTTGATGTATGGAAATGTGCAATTTTTCTAGAGGCTCACAATACCAGAAGGAAAATTACCGAGCTTGCCATGAAGAGCTTTACAATTCCGCAAGAGTCTCTTGGGATCATAACATGGGGAGAAGTAGAAAAATAGTTACCATTCTTCTTACTTGGTTGAAGAAATGCTGTGATGTGATTGAGAAGGAAGTCTGTTTGAGTTCTGTCTACGGTTGCTATAAAATACTGGTCTAAGTTCAGGTAATTAAAAATATATTTTATGAACTTTGTTGAGAAGCATCAGTAAGTACCCACATGTTGGTAAACTTATTCTAAAGAAGGTTTAGTGAGCCAAAAGCCATTTGAAGAGGTGTATGTTTCTTAATGTAGGTTTTGAGAGGTAAACTTTAGAATGTGGAGAGATATCATCAAGTATTGGACACTGTGTTAAAAAATGAAATGTTTAATCTGTATATAGTAAAAGAAGCAGTATTTAAAAAAAAAGATTCTTCAATCTGTTAATACAAGGCCTAGTATTTTTATGAACCTTACTGTGCACATGTTTTGCCCCTGAGATGTTTGAGTGGACGCATTGCTATTTCTAAAGTGAAACACTGTGCTCACTGTTACGAAGGGTGTGTGAAGAGGAATGTATTCCTTAATAAACTGTTATGAAACCATGATTGAAGGCATGTTATAATTAATTGTGCATAAAAAATGCAATGTTGGAGGGTGTGGAAGTTTTTAAGAGCAACAAATTATGAAGTTAATGGTATATAATATAAATATGTGATTGTGGGTGAAAAATGTAGAAATCTTCTTCAGCGAATATATTGATGTTTCGTTGTTATAAACTATCTTTTTTTAGGAGGAAAATGGAAAACAGAAGTGCCATGTCACTATATATTGAGGAGGAAAACAAAAATTGTTTAATTTAGAAGAAAGACAGAACAGTATCTTGGGAAAGTCAGAAAAAAAAGTAATTGCACAATTGCTGTTATTCTTCCTGCCTACAGCAACATTTGTACCCTTGGAGAAGCTTGTTCTCCACAGCTCTACTTGTTTTTATCGACAAAATGATTTGCTTACTTAAACAGCAAAAACGAGCTTTATTTATATAAGGACGGTTGTCATCTGTTTGAGCAGTAAGTTCCTGGGGAGAGGTTGTATCTGCTCGTTGAAACAATGTATAGTCTTAGCTATCTTTTCAGAATGACTCCATCTACAACACTTCGACATCCCTGCAATGGATCTAACACACAGGTTGTTTCAAATTTTTTTGGGTGAGCTTTTTAAAAATGTTATTTTATTTGAAGAGGCTGTTTTGCCACCTAGCCTGCCAGAAAAAGACTTGTTTGGCAAGCTATAGTAACTGAAAGAAAGAAAAAGAAGATCTACGTTTATCAAAATCCAGTAGGCAAATGAATCAAAAGGGGAGGAGATGTTGGTACCTGGTGACCACAGTAACTAAAAAGTATTATAAATTAGTAAATGTTGTTGTTTTGTTTGTTTTACAGTTGTTGATGTAGTTTGTTAATGTAGTTGTTGTTTCTAGTGTTGTTAATTATTTTTGTTAAATAAAATGTTTAAAGTTGCTACAGATTTCTTTCCTTAAAAGATTTTAAAGATTTCAGTATTGTTACAGTCTTGCAATGTTGGCTTAAAGTGGCAGTTCCACCTACAAGAACAGTAACTGTTCTGTTGCATGTATATGTATATTTAAGGTACTAGAGAGAGAATGGTGCTTTTCCCCACTGTAGTATAAAGATTTTGATACAAGAGACAGGTTTTGGCACAGAGGAGACTGCATATTGTACTACGCACTGCTGTCAGCTGCTGGAGAGGGTTGATCTTTTGCGCATCCTAGTATATATGCTTGTCACTCGGGAGAGAAGTCTCAGCTCAGAGGTCTGTGTGTACACTAGAGGTGGGTAGAATTTGCGTAGTCGCGCTACGCAAAGATCCGTGAAACGGTAAAAAATCTCAGCGAGCACGTAAAAATTTCATGAACACGAAGAATTGTTTGTTGCGGCCATTCACAATGCTTTTTCCCTGTTTGCAAACTCTGTTTGCCTGCTCAGGGAGAAATATTTTGCGAAAACGCATTTTGAAAGCACGAACAAGCAAAAAATTCTGCTATGCCGCGGATCGAGGAATTTTGGCAATTCCACGTTCTCCACTGAATGCGAAATTACCCAAATTCTGCAATTTCCACGAGCGGAACGGAATTTACAGCCCAGGCCTAGTGTACACCTTACTATACATGTCTGTCCCCAAAAGGATATGTCTTGATAGAGAAGTGAGTGTGTCCTTATCCTTATATTGAAATATGCACACTAGTTGTCCAAGACACAGTTATCATAAAACAGAGGTAGGAGCAGAAAGAACAGTTTCTACCCACAGCTTATTTTGCACATGTGTTACTCTAGGAGATGCCTGAGCTGACCCAGCAGCCTCCCTATAACCCAGTGTGTTTGCCTGTCATCCAAGAAAAACCTCTCAGTATACAGCTAATTTCTTCTTCATACCCTATTTGTAGATCTGCCATTCAACAGAGATGTCTCAGCAGAGAGGCCAGTCCCTCCCAACACCCTACGTAGCATACCCATCATCTAAGTGAGAGATCTAAGGATAGGGGCCAATACCTCTTCACACCCTACTACCAATGCCGGTCATCCAAGAGAGAGGTCTCAGGGGAGAGGCCGGTAACTCCCCACACCCTATTACGCACTCCTTTAATGTGAGGGAGGTCTCAATGTAGAGGCCAGTTTCTACATCTTTCATCCATGGGAGAGTTTTCAGTGTTGAGGCCAGTCATTCCCCAGGAATTGCCCGTCCCTATAATACTCGACTATGTAGAGTGGTTATCCTGTGGTGAGGTATTTTTGAAGAGTTCAGTCTCTCGTCATTCTCTACTATATACTGCTGTCATATTATGGAAAGCTGGGACTGGAGTGGCCGCGTTTTCCTAAAGCCCTAGGAGAAGGTAATAAATGTCCTAAGTTCTGTAGTGAAGGAGAGTGCATAACGTGATAAGAATTTTTTTTCACAAGCTCGCTTTAGTCAACCACACTATGTACGAGACCATCATAACTCCCGATAATGTCTTGCATGAGTCATCAAAAAGGGAAAAACATTACAAACAACATATATGATGAAAGTATAGTGTAGCTCTGAAAGGAGCTTTTTTCAATAACATTTTTAAGAACTATATTTTTTGTGTTCTTTTAACATTTTCAATTATTTTTTTTTTTTAAAAGGGTACATCAAAAACAAGAAATTGGCAGTAAAAAAACACACAACATCTTCTTCGCAACAAAGAGGAGAAAAACCAGGAAAAACAATGTTAAACAAAAAACGTACTGCATAGGTCTGCATTTATGATCCTGGACAAGCCTGTCCCCTGTAGCCCTGCTTGTCACAGAATAAAAATATATTTGCTTGCATAAACAGCAATAAAAGGTTTTGTGTAGATAAACATAATTGTTATCTGCTTGTGCTGTGAGTACCCAGGAAAGCACAATGTTACCAGGTTGAAAAAATAAAGATGTGGATACCCCTGTTGAGTTATCAAGCTCTGCAGCAAAGGCTAACTCAGCCCAAGCAAGGTGTGGAGGGTGCCCTCAAATGTCGCCACAACCCAGTGGTACTCATGCTTTGTTGCTTGTTCTGGCTGATCCTACAAAACTCCTTTTTGCATTTTTCCAAATCACATATTTCTCAAGCACTTTTTTCTGACCTAGCTTCATTTAAAGATATGCCCACAACAAGGACTCCATGGGTGGCTGAGGTGGCTAAGTTGCAGGAACAGCAGTAGGATTCTTGGCTGAATCTGAGGATGACATTATGGTGCCAGAAAAGCTGTGGTGCAATAGGAGCACACACATTTCTTGAGTTACCATTTTTAGGAGAATCTTTTCTAAAAATATTTGCCAAGGTTTATATTGTCCATCATGTCACCAGAAAGGGAAGGGTTGCTTGTTGCCGACTGCTAGGAATAACAGTGGCTGGGCATGCATTGTGAACACCACTCAACAGTCTAGTAATAGTGTGCATTGTGACATTCAATCATGAGTCGTTGATAGGGTCCAGATTCACGCTTTGTTCAGAATTTACCTATGAATTCATACTCTGGCTATCCAAGGAGCACCTTAGACCTTTGAACTTTTCTCATAGCCTTTCACCATTTTTAGATAGTTCAGATCCATCTCAAAATATGGGGCAAGACAGAAAAGGCATTATTTAGGACTTGCTGGGCATCCCACCATTTTGCAAGGAGGACGGAGGATATGACCTGCACCGCCCTGGCAGTGAGCCACTCAGCATATGTAGATCCACATCTGCTTGGGGAGAATCTCTATTTTTTGAAGGGAGTGTCCATCATGACACTCGCAATACAGCAGTTAACTTTACTTAACGGAGTGGTATTTCAAAGAGCCCGCTCAACATACCTTTTTTTGTTCAAAGAAAATAAACTCTCAAAGCAGGAGATCGTTTTCTTCAGAAAAAAAGTAAAAGACTCCAATGTAGAGGGAACATTTTCCTTGCATGTGGAGGCAATTTATATCCCTCACAGGGCAGACATGGGCAGGAAATATGAATGGCTGTAGTCTCTATGGGCAGAGAAAATGAATGCCTGTGGTCTCACCCGCAATATGGCTAGACAACAGTCAGTATGCCCCGGCGGTCCTGTGGCAGATGGACAACTGGGGCAAGGGATGCAGCCGGTGGAGCTAGAGGACACTCCAACAATAGTAACCCAGCAGTTTCTTCGACTCCAGGTTTGGTGTGGCGGGAGGACCGCCATTTTATGTCTTTTCACCTATTCCACCAAACCCTAAGTAAGGCCCAGATTAGCAACACAAATTGAAAATACCACTTTATGGAACCTGAAGGCCAACAAAAATCTAATGAAAGGATAGAATATTTCTCAGTATAAAATAGTCATAAATAAATGTAAACTTTGAAAACAGGTAAGACAGTGAAGATGAAAACACATGCAAGACTCATTGTAAATTTAGAGAGCAAGGTGAACAAAAAATATCTCTAGATATGTCAAAACCAGGAAGTACAGTTCCACAAATATGATGATGGCTTCAGGCCAGTGCTACGCACTCTTCTGCCTGCCACTGTACAATGTACGTCATTTTCCATCAGAGAAAAAGCTGTTGCTCTTGAGGAGGCATAACGTGAACACATGAGGATGCATTCTACATACCAAAACATATGTAAAATAGGTAGGTTACTTTGCATGGGGCTGGAGATGACTTGTCATATTTCCATGCTGCATTGCTAATGCACAGGGATGCTGAAGATTAGTAAAATAACCCAGCTAATGCTGTCATGAAATGATGCACTTGCCCTCCAAGTGCCAAGAAACACAGGGGCATATTATCAAGGGGGTTTATCTCCACTTTTTTGGCTTTAAAAGCCAAGAAAGCGGAGATAAAATTATCTCCCTATTACCTAGCTGTCGCTAACACCAGTTAGCGACAGCTAGTAGGAGATAGCGACCATCTTGACCCCGCTTTGCATGTCAGTGATATTTATCACTAATGACATGCAAAGTGGGCGTGCCAAGATGTTAGCGACTGGAAACAGTCGCTATCATCGCTATCTCCTATTACCAACTTTTGGAGATATTCGCGCTAAGCGTGAATATCTCCAAAAGCTAACACCTGCCCCTGAGCAGTTCTTAGCCATGTTATCCAATGCTGGGTGGATAACATGGCTAAGAGCATTAGCTCGGTAATGCATGAATATCGCTGACTTTTGAGCGATATTCATGCATTTCGGCCGATTTCATTCGGTTAGGAGATAAACCTTGATAATAGCAAGGTTCCTAAGCGATAAAAATCGTATATAGTGTACTGTCAACATCACTAATCACCACATGTCACCTTTTCACCACAGTCACCTATTTCGTATTGCAATTTCATTTGTAAATTGCGACAGCCATGATTATTTGATACTTATTTCTGAATGCATTATTGAATTCTAACCTTGGTGTGTGTCATGTTATGTTACTCTCTTTTTTCCTCAAATCATTGGTATGTGTTACGAGTAAGCTTTATGCTCCTTGAGTACTCGAAAGCAATTGAAACCCCGACAGAACCAATTGTTTTGTTTAATACTGGCTATGGGGGAGGTTGCTGCACACTGCGACTCATAGCAGTCGTGCTTGCTGTTTGGTGAATGACTTCCGCATTCTCAACACCTGTCCTGAGGCCCAAAGTCTAGAGTATTTACTGGGCTTACAATCTCACAGCCCTGAGGCCTGTCAGGACAACTGCTCAGCAAAGACATAGCCTTAAGGACCAGTCTCCAACCCCTGATGACTTGGGGGTGATGTTAGCCCAGGGAATTTCAGAATGAAGCCCTGTAGTGCTGAGGCTTCATGTCAATCAGGGAGTGGAGAGCATTGTCACGTCACCCTTCCCCAACTTGTCACAGGGTGGTGTGGTGCCCCAACCTGTGATGAGCTGGGAAAGCGTGGGTAGAGGCTGCAGGCAGTAAGCAGAGACATCGAGTCTGCAAAGTTCATCATTATGACTTTTGAAGACACACTGCGTAGACTTGAGATGTCTGCTTCCCGCACTGTATTTAGTGTGAGACACCATTCTGCTCCAGCCTTCTAGCACCACTGCCTGGAACTTTGTGAAACAAAGTTGCACACTGCAGTTGCATGTGTGTTGGTCTGAATCAACAAGCTGACTTCCCTTGGTACTGTGTGGTGCCCTGCAGCCCCCAATCCTGGAGTGGGCCAGGTAATTTTAAAAAATGCAGTAGTTGTTGAGTTGTTGTTAAGGTATTAGGAGTGCCACTACGGCTAACAGGTGCCCTAGATCAGGGGTCTCCAAACTGGTCCTGGAGGGCCGGATCCATTCCAGATTTTTTGGATATCCCCAATGAGATACATGTAGTAATTTTATAAATCTGGCATGGATCCGGCCCTCCAGGACCGGTTTGGAGACCCCTGCCCTAGATGAACAGTGCAATATGTGCCTAAGGGGCATATGTATGAAGCCCATTTCCTATTTGCAAACAGGCCGATTCTCAGAATCGGCCTGTTTGCAAACGGGAAAAAGCCTTTTGGGATGTATCATCTCAAAAGGCCCTCGCAAAATAGGGAATCGCAAAATTAGCGATTCCCTATTTTGCAAATGCATTTAAGGAATCACAAATTGTGATTCCTTAAATGCGATGGTAATTTGCGATTTCTTTGAAAAATTCACTTTTTGGCATTTTTCACAGTGCCCTTAGGGCATGTATGTGTGCCACATGTGCACCCATGCTCATTTCAGGGGTGCAACAGGGTGTCCTTATGACACTCTTCCACCCTTGAAATTGCATTCGCAATTTGCAAGTACCTAATGGGTACTCAAAAATTGCGAATGTCTTCCCATTCATTCCTATGGGCCTCAAGGCCCATAGGTATGAATGGGAAGCCATTCCTTAATTGCTACTCACAATTTGCAAGTCGCAATTAAGGAATGCCAAGGAATCGCAAAGTATTTGCAAATTTTTAATTACATCTCATTTTGCAATTCTCAAATAGTGATTCTCTAAAAATCGCTATTTGAGAATTGCAAAAACAGTATTTGATACATATGCCCCTTTTTTCTTTTCTATTTTATTTTCAAAGTTAATTTTGGCATTTCACCTATTCCACAGATACGGATACAATAGGACACCTCTGTCATCCTGCTTGCAAGCGCCTAATGCTACATTCTATGTATGCATGTAGACGTGTATACCCTAAACCCAGGAGGTAAACAAGGGATGACTGTAGTGTACTCTGTAGAAGAGACGAGTGACTTAGAATCTTGCACAAAATGGAGGGAAGAGGAGGTGGTGTAGCGTTCATTCTGATTAAGACCCTGGAGGAAGTGGGAGACTCAATGCTCCTCATCTATTGTTAAAACTTCCAATGCACAACATTTATAAGGCACCACATTGCAGCCGTAGGTAATTCATAAAAAGAGCAGCTCATTTTGGCACTAGGGATCCAGGTTCGAATCCCGGCATCTGCGCAGCATCTTGTGATTTTGGGCAAATCATTTAACTTCCCTGTGCCGGTAAAAAAATACCATGACTGTGTGCAATGTAATTGGTGCTCATGTAAAGCAATCCAATACTATTCAGGTCTAGTCTGTGCCATATAATACTGCCCCAAAAAATGGTGCCTAGCCTCTGACAGAAATGATATCGTGAACATGTTCCCTTACTGTTAACAGACCCAGGACTAAGGGGAGTCAGCTGCCACCACTGCTGTTCAAGACACATCTTATTTGCAGGCCCCAGCACACAGAATAAGTGCTTAAAAATATCCACATGCAAAGGATCAAGACATTTGAATGTGCCTGCCGTTTCCAATTTTCCCTGTCCCCTTGAATCAGCCACCCTCAATGTCAGAGCCGGTAAAACAGAAACTGCTCTCAATTGGTGAGCAGAGCTTCATCAGAAGAGTGCAAGGATTGGGGAGTGAGGGGGTTTGCCTGAGGCAGGGGCGGACTGACTTCCGGGCGTTTAGGAATTCTGCCGAGCTGGGGGCTGATTTCACTGCGGTGGGGGCTGATTTCATAATGACCTGTGGGGCACATATTGTGAGAGAAATGCTAGATTCGCCAGTCGAGTTAAAGATCCTAATAGGAAGACGAGAATTTTGGTGCAGCCATTGTATATAAGGGAAAAAAAAGAGAGGGCAAATAGCCTACAGACGTGAGGGCAAATCAAGTTCTATTGGTAGGCTGTAGGTGCTGTATTTCAGAGCCTTCGACCCTAAGTGTGCTTGCAGAAGTGGGGCCTGGTTTGAAATCACTGCTTTCCTAGCATGGCTGAATGCCTCCTCTGACGCCTCCTACTGCTGTTCCGCTGGGACACCTGTCTGCTCCTCCTCTCTGAATGCTCCTGCTGCCGGCCCTGCTCTGTGGCCTTCGGTATTGCAGAGCCCATGGGCCCGATGTAGGTAAAAGGGATTTTCCGAATTCAAAATACCGAGGCGGGCCGAATCGGTATTCTGAAATCGGAAAACGAGATGTAGCAAACAAACAGCGAAATAATACCGAATCGGTCGGCATCGGTAATGTGAATCGCTACGTACCGATTCGGCACGGACCGATTCGGAAAGTACCGAATCGGCTACCACCGAATCGGAAAGTACCGAATCGGCTACCACCGAATCGGAAAGTACCGAATCGGCTACCACCGAATCGGAAATAGCCGAATCGGTAAAATCCGATTCGGCAATTACCGAATCGGAGGTATGAAAACACACCCATGGGCAAAAAGCCCATAGGAATGCATTGAACAAACCGAATCGGTAAAATCCGAATCGGATTTTACCGATTCGTTAAAATCCGATTCGGAAAAATCCGAATCGGTAAAAGCCGATTCGGTAAAAGCCGATTCAGCCAATGAGGTGGATCCCCCCTCCCCCACCCAAACAGGGAGTGGCAACCCTGGCAGGTGCAGCTAATTAAGAACTTTCTGGAGAGCCAGCCTGAGCTGAACACTCACAGTGAGCAGCAGTGGGAGCAGGAGGCAGAGAACTGTTCAGAGCAAGATGGCAAACCCCAGTGAGAGCCAGAAGTCCAGCCAGAAGAGGAAGCCAAAGTTCAGCAGCATCGAGCTGCAGGTGTTGGTTGAGGAGGTGGTGAGGGTGCACAGGCAGCTATTCGGGAAGCTGTCCCTCACTGTGCCGGACAGCACCAAGAGGAGGCTCTGGAGTGAAATCGCAGAAAAGGTCAATGCTGTAGGTGTCACCCCCAGGTCCCTTGATGAGCTGAAGAAGCGCTTCTATGATATCCGCAGCCTGACCAAACGTAAGATGGCTGAGATCCAGAGGCAAGCTGGAGTGACAGGTGGAGGCAGGAACCCGGCGCCACCCCTCACAGAGCTGGAGGAACTGGTGTCCAGCACCATTGAGAGGGAGAGCGTGACCGGAATTGGGACCCTGGACAGCTCAGCCAGAGCTACAGCTACAGGTAAGAAGCATGCGCATCATGACACACCCTACCAGACACCTCCCCATTAGACACAATGCACAGCCAAACTCCAGCCCAGTACTGTAACCAACATACAAGAGACAAGCATCATGGTATATGTAGTCAGCAGAAGTTAGCAAAATATGGCAGTGCAGAATCACAAGATAGGAAACAGTGGAACACATTCAAAGGAGATGCAAGGACATGTGCAATGCTTTAATTGTACTGACTGTAATACATCGGCACTCAATTTACAAATGCTTCTTTATACCTAGGGGCACCATCAGGCGGAGGACCACAGGCAACAGAGGCAGCAGCACCAACTACCAGTGCAGTCGCAGGGCCTAGCACGAGTCAGGCTGCCGAGGAAGAGGAGGACAACACCATTGGGCTGGGTATTGAGGGAGACCTGGCAATTGACTATGATTTACTTCACTCCCCACAAATGCCGAGCACACCCCCCTTGCTGTTCTCCCCAGAGAACTCCCCGACAAGGGACCACCATGCACCTACACCAGCTCCTGCCACGATTATGGCTGTGGCTCCAGTAAACCCTATCCTGGGAGCAGGGGCTCAGGCCCCGGCCAGCACCACACCCACACCAGTGGCACCCAAGCTCACTCAGCAGGCCGGCAGCAGCAGTACCCGGCGCCGTGCCATTCCCAGCACTGCAGCGCCGGCACCGGAGGGCAGTGTCTTCCTGGGCCTTGAAGGGAATATGGTGAAAATCCAAAGGCAGCAGGCGAAGTCCATCATGGCCTGCCAACGCCAGCTCAGCCAGCACAACCTGCAGATGGGGGAGATGGTGAAAGGTTTCAAGGCCTTTGTAGATACCAACAAGGAGGTAGCAGCAGGTCTAGGCAGGCTAACCACTGCCATTACCCAGTTATGCGGCAGACTAGAGGAGCATGAGCTATCGCGCAGGCGGGATGCCCGCGTGCAAAACCGCTCCATTAGCCGCCTTGCTGCTGCAACGGCGCAACTCTGTCAGCGCGGTGCCAATATGGAGTCAAGTCTCACCCAAAACACCGCCGAGATAACCAAGGGAATGGCCCGCATCACTACAGCAATGGAGGCCATGATTATCTCAAACACTGCCGCCAATCCTGCCCTGGACCTGGGGGATGCTGGGGACAGCAGCAGCCGCAGCAGCCGCAGCAGCCCGGCCAGCGCTGCGTCAGAGCCGCGCAGGAGCACCAGGCGCTCCGCAGAAGCCGCAGGACATTCTGAAGGGGGTGAGGGACACCCCAGTGGGGCTGCCAAACGCTCAAAGAAGTAGGCTTGCAAGGGCGGGTGAGGCAACCTGGACCTTAGACTTTTGTTTTCTTAGCTATTACATCTTTTTTTTGTTGCACATCAGTGCAGTAACTGTGTTGCAACAGTATTAAAATTTGCTTTTCACCACAACCATTTACCTGTCTGTGCATCTGTACTCACTCAGAAATAGTTTTCTGTAATCTCCTCACGTCTGTATCTGCCATCACTTGGCGTAGACACCCCAGCTGGCTGTGTTAGTGGCACAGCTTCGTCGTCGTCATGGTCCTCGTAGTCAGACAACTCCACCTCAGTGCCCTTCTTCACCGCAAGGTTGTGTAACATTGCACATACAGCTATGATCTTGCAGCAGGTGATGGGGGTATACTGCCTTGCACCTCCACTCTTGTGCAGGCATCTGAATCTACTTTTCCAGATGCCAAAGGTCCATTCGACGACATTCCTTGTGCTTTTGTGGGCCCGGTTATACCTCCTTTGGCTGGGTGTGGAGGGGTTGAGGTAGGGGGTGAGTATGAATGAGCGGAGGGCATATGCACTGTCGCCTGGAAGGGAAAGGGGTAACATTACACACATGCATACATGTATTACACCTAGCTACTTTGTGTTATGGGGGTCTGATGATGTGTCTCACCTAGGAGGTATCCTTCACCAAATTCGCCAGCCATCAGCCGTGCATAGATGCCGCTCTGTTGGAAAATATAGGAGTCGTGGGTACTCCCTGGGAATTTTGCTACCAGGTCTGTGATGGTGCACTTCGCATTGCAGATCACCTGCACGTTGATGGTGTGCGTAGACTTCCGATTGCGGTATATGTATTCTGTGTCCGCTGGTGGGCAAATCGGAATGTGCGTGCCATCTATGCAGCCAATGATTTGGGGAAATTGTGCCATCTGGTAGAAGTCAGCTTTAGTTTGTAGCAGTTCTGCGTGGGTTGCAGGGAAAGAGATGTATTGGTCCATCCTGTGTATCATGGCGTCAAGGAATGTGTGGAAGAACCTTGACAGGCTGCTCTGGGTCACCCCTCCTGCCGCTGCAACTCCACTTTGATAGCTGCCAGACGCAAGCAGGTGTAGGCCGCATAGCACCTGGACGTGTGCTGGGATGGCGTGTGCCCTTGGGGTGGGGTGGTCCAACAATGGTTTGAGGTCCCTGATGAGCTCAAGAATGGTGTCAGAGTCCAGCCTGTATCTCTGTAGGATCTCTGCCTCTGTGAGCATGAACAGGGTTATCCTCTGTCTGTAGACCTGTTCATTTCTTTGCCATTCCCTCTGTCCTTCCTGCTGTAGCCGTAGCCGCCTCGCAATGACATAAAAAGCTGCCATCCTGCAAGTTGCAATGCATTTTGGGGCTGTTTTTATGGGTTGGAGTTGGTTACCACCTGATTGTAATCCATGGTAAATACCGAGTGAATTCTACCGATTTTGAGCCGAAATCGGTGTTTCTGTGCCTCCCTACATCTCTCCATCTGTCCGATTCGGGGAATTTCCCGATCGGTGATTCAACCGAATCGGTAGGTTCTCCAATTCGGCTTATGTCCGAATCGGTGTATCTACCGATTCGGTACATGGACCGATTCGGATAATTTCCGATTCGGTGTCACTACCGATTCGGTACATGGACCGATTCGGATAATTTCCGATTCGGTGTCACTACCGATTCGGTACATGGACCGAATCGGATAATTTCCGATTCGGTGTCACTACCGATTCGGTACATGGACCGAATCGATTATTTTCCGAATCGGTGTCACTACCGATTCGGTACATGGACCGAATCGGTGTTTGCATCCGATTCGGTGTGTTACCGATTCGTTACATATCCGATTTTCGGTATAAACGTATCGGATTCTTTTCCATTCGGTACTCATTCCGAATCGGTTTTCGCTCCGATTTTGACTTTTTTCTTTGCCCTACATCTCGATGGCTGTATACCGATCGGTAAGGGCCCAAAATCGGTATTTTCGGCAGTTACCGATCGGTAACGGCCTACCTACATCTGGCCCTATGTACCTAGCAGTCACAGATGCTGTACCGCATCTTTGGAGTGAAAGGCAAACAGGTGCATTTATTTAGCATTTGTCTTCACTTGACCGTGTCGATCTTCTCCGAGGTTGCCGCGTGAGCGTCTGAGGGTGACTTTGGACCACATCAGCAGTCTCCAGATACCTTTGCAATTCAGGTAGGCTATCAGTTTAGTGCAGGTGTCAATTCAATGTAAATTAGAATAATGTTAGCTACTTCCAGGATGTTGATTCTATACTTTTTCTTGTAGCACAATGCTCTTGTACAGTGCAGAGTTTGAACTGAGTGGCCCGCTTGTTTGCACGATTGAGTGATCTATAGCTGTGGTTGAAAGCCCTATTAGTTTCTCTAAGGGTTTGTCAGTAGGACATAAAGCTGTTAGGAATACATGGCCATCCAATCATTGACCTCTCTGCAGAGCGCTTAGGGCAGTGGTCACGTATTTGAGTTGTAATTGTGATTCTGTGTAAATGGGTGTGATGAGGCCCCCATCATTGGGGTACACAGTTTTCAAAAAGATGACAAGGTGAAAGTAAAAGAAATTGCAGTGGTTGCTCGCTACTGAAAACTCATCCCTAACTTTTACGCCCTACCACTTTCAAATGTTTCCAGCCACCACTGGTTACACCACCTCACCTAGGTCTCCAAAGACCTACTTACAGCAAAGGAATGGTGATTAGCAGTCTCACCTGCCTTTTTAGGTTTTTCCTATGTCTCCACAGACCTAAATGAGGCAGGAGAATGTAGGCAGTACTATGCTTGTGCCAAACACCTTCACCCCGGTCAGGCACTGACAGGACAAAACAACCCGTTTGGACAAGTGGCTCTCACAGAGCCGCTGTCCGCGCTGTGCGCGCTCTCTGATTTCACTGTGAAAGTGGGGATCATAGTTTTGAGCAGGCAGGGAATAGGATGGCGCAGGAGGCTGACTGGAGGCCAGATCTTTTTTAATATGTGTATTTAGCTGGTTGTGGGCATATCTCAGAGGCTGTTAGTGATGGGTGTCAGGGTGCAAGGTATTCATTTTTCAATTCTGAGGAAAGGGTGTATTTCAAGGGTGGTAATATTGGGTGGCAGGAAGCCAAGTTTATTATGTTATGTATTGCTTGCCCATTACTGCTCAGTCCCTGCATATGTGTTGAAAGCAGGAACAGATGATGTGAGGGGTCAGGCATATACAACATGACATTTTAGATGGCTAAACGGTGAATAAAATGGAATTTTTCACCTTGGGGTCTGAATGACATTATAAACAACTCAAGCTTTGGTCTTGTTGTGTATATGATGTCACACAGAACCCATTAATGTAAAATACCCCCATTATTCACAGTTACCCATCTATAATTCTATAACATGTTTGAACTGTTGATAACCTTTATTATGTCCATTGTGTTTAACTGTGTTTAAAATCAAAGGAATACACTTCAGAAATGAAACAAAGTTATGAAAATGGGCTCACAAGTACATCTAAAAGACACTTTCCTAGTTAAAAAAACCTCAATAATTAAAATAGACTGATGTTAGATACTACAGAACTATACCCAGACTATAGACCCTCTTTGCGAAAGAATAAGAAAATGGAACTAATCTCCTACCCAAGCATGCTACAAATTCTAGATGTCAAAAGAAAACGAATACTGCATACCAGCGTCTAAAAACAGACCTAAGAAATCATGAGTAGGTGTTCTGCCACTGTTGCCTTCAGAGAAATTATGATGTCTCCAAACACCTGCATTACTGGGTCTCCTGGTAAATCCAGGGTGGTGGAAATAATAGGAAGTACAAGGTTTTGGTGACTACAATGACGGAGTCTGTGTTTCTGCACCAGTTTTTGCATGTTTTCCTGGAGTGTTTAACACAGAGATTCATCAAATGAAGGAGCAGATTTACTAAGATTTGATACCGTGTTTGAGTCACAAAAGTGACGTTAATCGGCGCAACATCTTTTTGTCTGATTTTCTGTCCAGTGCTAAACTTGTTTAGTGCTGGAAGTAATGTGAAAGTAACACAAAGCAGCGTTAATTAACGCAAAGGGGGTGTACAATTGGTGGTGCATGGAGGTTCCCATGCAACCACCCAAGGTTTCGGACACTAAACCCAATTTACTAAGGAGAGTAGACAGGTTTTAGCGTCAGAAAATGACGCAGCCTTAAACCAGGCGCTATGAAGGAGAAATGCGCTTTCCTCCTTTATTTTCCGACTTCGCGTGTGTGCTGCACTGTATAGCAGAGATACAAAGTGGGAACATGTTTAAAATTAGTCTAGCATAGTATTTTGTACTGGAAGGGCCTTCTAGTAGAATCCCTATGCTTGACTCATGGAGACACCCTTGCACTATGGCGCAAAGGTGTATCCGTGGAGACAGTTTTAATTTCAGTACCTGCACTAGGGAGAGAGGCGCACAGTGACATATTTTAGTACATTTGGCGCTCTCCTGCTCTCTCCTTCTCACGCAGCACAGCCTTTGCAGTTTCTGCACTGCGCTGTATGAGAAATTGGTAACCCTGGCCCGAAATATCTGTGCGAAACACCACAATTTATAATTCCAATGGGCCAGGTCATTGCTGTACGCATTATCCATTAGACTCACTTGGTGTCACTGAAACAGCAAATCTATACCTAGCCACAGGTGGCGAAGGCAGAGGCATCGCTGCTGCAAAGTCACAGAGCAGTATGCGATAATACCACGTGAGTGCTGAGAATTGTATAGTAGTTTTCCCAGCCTCCAATTCCAGCAGTTAAATCTTCTTGCACATTCCTATCACTATATTTACAAGAGAACTCTGAACTTTGGTATCTATGTAAGCTTAACCAGTAATGTAAATAGCAGTACAGTAAATGCCTGTATCGCACACTGAGCACACAGGCCACAAACAACAGAATTTACAGTGTTTGCAAAGTAATCAGGATGAATACAGAAGTAAGATAAAACGCTACACGAGAAAGGGGATTGGAGCACAATTAACCCGGCTCCTTAACTAAGGACAAGAAGATGGCTCCCCTCCTTTCTTATTATCAGTGCATTGCCCACAAGCAAAGTTAGTTCATCTATTTCTCTACAGAGGTATTTTGTTTGTTTTTATCACATTGCCGGATCTGTCATGACAGGACATTTTTTTCAACCTATTTGTTATTCATCTTACAAAAACATACAGTGAGAAGCAACTTCTTTTTACCACCGTCTTGTCCTCAGATTGTTTCTCTACTATTCTTCCTGATATAAACTGCAAAATGAGCATAATGGACCATATTTATTTAAATTATTTTTATTAATTGTTTCTCTACTATTCTTCCTTATATAAACTGCAAAATGAACATAATGAACCATATTTATGTAAATTATTTTTATTAAAGAGCGAGTAATTCCATATACACAGTTCAATTAGTAACATGCACAAAATAAAAAAGTAAAACAAAAAATTAAAAAAACACCAGTTTTATATGTCTAAGCCCAGAACAAAATGTCATGTTTGCATTGTTAGATCTGCATTTACTTAGACACATTTTGCTATGTAGCATCAAGGGCCTGATTCATAAAAGAGCCTTGTGGTGGGGGTACTGCAGATGCAGGGGAGTGTCCGCACTCTGGGCGGGATCTGCTCAACGAGAGTTCTCCATGAGGAGATTACGCCCGAGAGCAGAGACTCCCCTACGACTTCAGTGCCGCCACCATGAGTGCGGAGGCCATTGTGACACAGGCCCAGTGCGTTTACAGAACGCTTCACGTGTTGAACAGGAGCAATGATCCATTAGGATCATTGCTAGATTTTTACAACTACACTCTTATGCCTCACTTGGGGCTTGAAGGAGTGGGTGCAGTTGGGGGGCAAGGAGCACGCGGAAGCCTGCAAGGGGCTTGTATATTCTTGTACTGAAACCAGAGATTCGTGCACACAACAAGCAATCTGCCCAGGGAAGTTCCCCTTCCTTCCTTGTGGTCTCCAGGTCTCCAAGTGTGGTTCCTGGTGCCCTCCCATTCTGGTCCCCACAATTTCCTGCTCCTCCCACCAGCTGCTGAGAAGTGGTGCCCATCCTTAATGTTCAGTGTCTGCATGGTCCTAGTGCCCTGTCCCTTCCATGGCAGACACCTGATTAGTTCAATGTTTTCATCTTGCTTAGCTACACATAGATTCACTTTTTTTTAGCTATCCTCAAGATCTGACACAAATCAATCACCCTGGACCTAAGTTGGACATCATGACATTGTTGCAACTGTCAGTGTTTTAGTTTGCAGCAACAAGTCATTATACTGGGCAATTTTCTCTTTTCCCTGCCTTTCCACCTGCCTTTGAAGGAGAATTCCAGGTTTAACAAAGAGGGAAAGGGCCACTGGAAAATGTATTCATGTTGTTTCCAAGAAATTGCAGGTTCTTGACAGTCATATAAGCACTTTAACCCAGTGGTGACTCCTCTGTAATGGCGGAGGAGCGTCGCCCCACAGCCCGCGCTAGTAAATGATAAATAAAATTACAATAGCACAGTTATTGTTATTTTAATAATGCTGTCTTTCTGAGCCCCACAATAACTGTAGGGTGGGGCGGGACTGGGCATGTCAGGGAGGAGGAGTAGAGTGCACTCATAAGTGCACATGCGTATGCCGTCCAAACATACATGCCCACTTATGTTTCCCCAACCCGGCTATGTTACAAAGCAGGGTCGAAGAAAAAAGCATAGGCATCCAAGCACCGACTGAGCAGCAAACGAGGTGACTCAGGCCAATCCTGGAACTGCTCTCATGTGAAAGCAGCGTCTGGATTGGATGTGGAACCTGTGCCCCGAAGGCCCATCCCCTTCCGACCCGACGGCGACGAGAGCAGCAGCAAAGAGGCCATCAGCAGGAGGGGAGAGGCAGGTAAGTTTTTTTTTCATTTTTTTTTCTTTAATATTATTTCAACCCCTCCCCTCGCCAAACCCCTACCCACAACATGCGGCCACCCTACGGCTTAAGATAGGCGGCAGCCATCCCTGTTTTGACCTCATAAGTCCTTTTATCATAACTTCATTTAGTCAGCTACAGCATAGCCACGTTACAGTTCTCGTAATTAAATTACACCTTCATATGTCCTTCCCAAATGACTTCAGCATTGGTTGTTTTTCTGACACACTGTCAGGAAAAAGTCCTATTAGTCATTTTATGAACTTCATTTTATTAGCAATCAACTATCAGCAAATATTATAGCTTTGAAATGCTACCTTACATCATATAATTTTGAAAGTGTCGTCTTCAGCATTTTGAGGGCCCTGTCCAAGGTATATTATGGGGCACCTGTCCAGAATAACTTTGAATGTTATTTCCCATTTTCTTGAACTTCAAGCCAGCCTGATGCCAAACGATACTTAATAATGCACTAAAGTTTCAGTAAAAGGGACACATAAAAATGGAAGTTATGACTTGCCGAGGAGTAAAAAATACTTAAGATGATATTGGGTAGCGAGAGACTTAGACAGAGGTAGAGGAAGGCAGAGAAGAGGGAGAGAGGTGAAGATACGGAAATAGATGAAAACATAGAGAATATTCACTTTTCTACAGTTAGGTGACTGGTAGGAGGGAGCCCTACCACATTACCCACTTTGCCCATGCCTTAAAAAGCCTCTTTATTTTGAAGGCACTTCTGCAATCTCCTATGAGTGGCAGCTATCAGTTTTGTCACAAAACAATTCAATGAAAAGTGCTAAATACAAATGTCCTCCATTCAGTGCTTCCTAAAAGGCACATTGGGTATGTAAGAACAAATGCGTCTCTATCACGTCTAATTTCTAGCCAGCATTTATGAAATGGGGCTGTAGGGATGTTTCCTCCAGCAAAATGTCTTCAACATCTATCACAGTTCCTGGCTTTTGAATTGTGTTGCCAGGTAGTCAGGAAGTAGGTAATTGCAAACCAGCAAACTATGTCACCTTCCACAACATGATGAAGGCCATTGCCACCTGGGTGAGAGACAGCTGTCTCAAGCTCAACTCGAACAAGAACAAAGTCCTCATCTGGGGCCCAACACCTCAGATTGGGAAGACTCCTGGTGGCCGGCTGCTTGAGGAACTCTCCCACACCCACGGACCATGCACAAAACCTCAGCATCATACTGGACTCCTTGCTCACGATGCCTGCTTCAAAAGACCTTCAGATGGAGACTAACTGAGACCAGAAAGACAGTAACCCACACACTCCTCAGCAGCAGACTCAACTACAGTAACGCACTCTATGCAGGCATAACCCAGAAACGACTCCGGAAACTATAGAACGTTCAGAACGGCACAGCCATACTGGTCCTCAACATACTCCACCGCAGCCACATCTCTGACCACCTGCGAAACTCCACTGACTCCCAGTCAACAAAAGAGTTACCATCATGCTCCTCACACATTCCTACAAAGCCCTCCACGATGCCGGGCCAGCATACCTGAACTGTCTTTCATTCTACGTACCCACCAGAAACCTCCGCTCTACTCAACTGGCCCTTGCCACCATCCCTTGGATCTGCATGACCAGGACTGGAAGAAAATCCTTTTCCCACCTCGTCACCAAAACCTGGATCACCCGGCCTCTACACCTCAGGCTTTCACAGTCCCAGACTTAATTTAGGAAGGATCTCACGACCTGGCTCTTTGACTGAACCTCAGCACCTAGTCGGCCCTAAAGCACCCCCCTCCCGCACAATGAAACACTCAGGGGAGCGTGGACGCACTTTACATGTACTGATTAATTAATTGATTGTTGTCTCAACTGCTGCAGATGTCATTACACTAAGCACATTTCAAGAATGCTTATTGATGGTGAATGTTAGTGATGCCAGAATTGGTAAAGAGGCATTTTCATTAGTTACTAACTTTACCGTGTGATAGCTGGAAAAAGTAGGACTTTTGGAAATCTTTTACATCACACGTTTCTTCATTTATGTCAGTAACAGAGAGGGCACAGATATGATCCTATTTTCTCTTTATTGTCATTTAGATTTGAGTCTGCTGCCAACTTCTTCTGTATTAAAGGCAACACTTTCTCCAAAAACACTATTATAAATATATAACAGCTTATCAGACTTGCATCAAAATATTATCAACCAATTTAGAACTCATCATTTGATTACCAGTTATCTATTATCTATAGAAACAATGGACATTAGTGAAGAATATATTTTAAAATTGTTAACTCCAGAAGTAAGGTGATAAATATTTTGAAATGAAGGAACCGAATGATAGCCGAATGATAGGGGAGAGGAGTTGGCCCAACGGCTAGGATGGGTGACGTCAAATCTGGGGAACTGGGTTTGAGTCTCGGCAATGACGCTGAGCATCCTGTGATTCTGGGCAAATCACTTAATCTTCCTGTGCCTATCAAAAATGAATGTGTCCTCATGTAATGCACCTGGTGCTATGTAAAGTGCTCTGATACCCGATTCAGGTCAACTTAGCGCTATATAAAACTCTGTGAAAAAAAATGGCCAAGTCTCTCAAGAAGAGACAATTCCCTCTAGTGTTACATAAAGAAATTACACGATGCCCTCCTTAATGCAATACCGTATGCATTATGTTTTTATTACTACAGCTCAATTTATTTTGACTCAGTGCTAAATAATTGAATTTGTACCTGTGGTTTAAACATTACATTAATGCAACTGCATGGTTCACATCTCCAAGTTCTATGACGAAAGAGGAGTCCCTCGGAAGCAAAGATCCCTAGACTAACAAAAGTTGGTGTACATTGTCCATATGTCCCCTTTAATGCCGTGGGTGCCGTTTATCTGTGTCAGGATGTTAGTGCTGTCTATTGCATTGCCGCGCTACTTCAGACCAGCTTGAATCTAGTAATCTGTAAAAACACTTGCGGGCAGTGGCAATTTGATCAAAATCTTCTCTCAATGGACCCCTATGGTTCATTGACATTACATGTTTATATTCGGCAAGGATGGCAATGTGCTAATCCTATGCTTTAAAAACTTTTCTAGAAAAACAGACATTTGATGCAATCAGATTTACTCCAGGTCAGCTTGGATGTTTTTTTCTCCAGTCCGAAGCTGTAATACTGTGTCTGGAGTGGTAAAAGGCTTTTTTTATTTTACAGCTCAGGGGAATGGCACTGTGCTCAAGGACTTTGCTGCAGAAATGGCAAAAAGACTTTGTCCCTTTCTAGCTCAGTATGGATGGCACTATGCTAATCCTGTGCCTTAAAACCTTTCTAGAAAAACAGACATTTGAGGTGAGCAGATTCAGAACCTAGATAGAAAAACAGACATTTGAGGTGAGCAGATTCAGAGTGTCACTGGTGTTGTTTGTAGATATAGATATATATATATATATATATATATATATATATATATATATATATATATATATATATATATATATATATATATATATATATATATATATATATATATATATATATATTCTTCCCACTCTCCTTACGAAGAAAGATTCGCACTCACTGGTACTTTTTAAGATGTTATCTTTTATTCCAGATTTTCAGGTTTGCACAACCAACGAGTTTCGGTGTCAGCTGACACCTTGATCACGGTCGTGTTGAAAGACTTATGTATTGGCAGAGGGGCAGTTCTTGTGTGCTTACGATCAACCCACTGGGGTAAAGCTTTGCAATATCTGGGGCACGCCATCACCCACAGGGGAAGGATTTGTATGGGACCACAAGTACCATCATGCATGCTTTGCATACGCCCAAAAGGGGCGGGACTTGAGAATATATCAGGTGTTCCAATTCAGTGCTGGCAGTTGCTCTGCACCTTAGCCCGTGATCAAGGACATTCATGTTTGAAACGCGTTGGGCTTTTTGAATAAAAGATCGAAAAGCAACCAACCCTGACTCTGCAGTCGTCAATTAAAGGAGCAACTCTGCGTGTGAGGCGCCTTCACCGAGGGCAACCTTCTTTGTTAGAATTTTAGCGGCTAGTCGAGCCGCGAGGGCGCCCTGCTGCTTGCAGATCCTGCGCATTGAAACCAATCCGCGGAAAGGAGAGCAGAGGTCCGTGTTGAAAGACTTATGTATTGGCAGAGGGGCAGTTCCTGTGTGCTTACGATCAACCCACTGGGGTAAAACTTTGCAATATCTGGGGCACGCCATCACCCACTGGGGAAGGATTTGTATGGGACCACAAGTACCATCATGCATGCATTGCATACGCCCAAAAGGGGCGGTACTTGAGAATATATCAGGTGTTCCAATTCAGTGCTGACAGTTGCTCTGCACCTTAGCCCGTGATCAAGGACATTCATGTTTGAAACGCGTTGGGCTTTTTAAATAATAGATCGAACAGCAACAAACCCCGACTCTGCAGTCTTCAATTAAAGGAGCAACTCTGCGTGTGAGGCACCTTCACCGAGGGCAACCTCCTTTGTTGGAATCTATCTATCTATATATATATTCATTAGAGTTGCCCCTGTGGAAAGAACACCAAGTGGATTAGATTTCGCCTTGATTTAATGAAATGCTGCAGTTACACCACTAAAAATACCGGCTTTTCAAAGAATATTGTCCCTCGACCAAACGCGTTTCAAGTTTCCTCTTCGTCAGCAGCCTTGGGACTGCAAGTGTTCAAGGCATTGCTTGTGCATATTTTATCCATTACGAACTTCCCTTTGTGGGTGTGGCTGCACCATCGGCCTTCTGGTTCGTGTAGTTCGCACTCTTACTCCAGTGAGTTTTGCCTTGTTATTGCTCATGCGTCATCAATAGAATTATATATGTAAGTATATATGTATGTATATATAATATATATACACATAAATATATACACACACCCATATATATATAGAGGGCGTTAATTGGCAAAATGAGACCTCAAATCCCAGCGTGCATTTAAAAATGAACTGCCACCAAAGGAGGTGCCATGAAAGCCCTCTATTACGGAAACACGCAGGGGAGATGCGGTAGCCACTAATCAACTCCGCTGACACGGCCTCTGAGGAGATGCAAACAGCGGCATCGAAACACGTCAGGCCTTGGACTTCAAAGGAATGTTAAGCTGCCTGCTTGGTTTAAATAGAGTTGTTACACACCTGCAGTGCTGTGCGGCCTGAAGCTTCTGGGCGTTTTTGGTTACACGTTTTATATATATATATATATATATCAAAAAACCAAAGTTGCCCTTGTGGGAAGCTACACACTGTCGGACTCACACCAACATTGCAGGCGGCAGTGTTAGCAGCAGGCGCCACGCATACCAATTGCCATACGCGTTTCGAGCTGCCAATCGCTCTTGTTCACTGGCACGAGTTAAGCAGGAAACTGGTTTAGAAGAACTAATTTATTTAAATGATATGAGTCCCGCCCCAGTGGGCGTGTTTAACGGCATGCTGGTTATGGTAGTCCTGATATGCTGCCAAAGACTCGAAGTTCTCTTCCCAAGTGGCCCCAGTCCTGCCACTCAATATAATAAGTAATCCCTGTAGGGAGGAAGTCTGTGGGCATCCTGTTACTTGGCACCGCCAATATCTCCACAAGTGAGGCTCCAACAGTTCCAAGGAGTGCCGGTGTTTACCAGCCCTCAGGAGACGCCATCCGGCGTCGGAGCTTCCCGCGGCCGAGCAGACCGCTAAATTTCAAAAAACCAAAGTTGCCCTTGTGGGAAGCTACACACTGTCGGACTCACACCAACATTGCAGGCGGCAGTGTTAGCAGCAGGCGCCACGCATACCAATTGCCATACGCGTTTCGAGCTGCCAATCGCTCTTGTTCACTGGCACGAGTTAAGCAGGAAACTGGTTTAGAAGAACTAATTTATTTAAATGATATGAGTCCCGCCCCAGTGGGCGTGTTTAACGGCATGCTGGTTATGGTAGTCCTGATATGCTGCCAAAGACTCGAAGTTCTCTTCCCAAGTGGCCCCAGTCCTGCCACTCAATATAATAAGTAATCCCTGTAGGGAGGAAGTCTGTGGGCATCCTGTTACTTGGCACCGCCAATATCTCCACAAGTGAGGCTCCAACAGTTCCAAGGAGTGCCGGTGTTTACCAGCCCTCAGGAGACGCCATCCGGCGTCGGAGCTTCCCGCGGCCGAGCAGACCGCTAAATTTCAAAAAAACAAAGTTGCCCTTGTGGGAAGCTACACACTGTCGGACTCACACCAACATTGCAGGCGGCAGTGTTAGCAGCAGGCGCCACGCATACCAATTGCCATACGCGTTTCGAGCTGCCAATCGCTCTTGTTCACTGGCACGAGTTAAGCAGGAAACTGGTTTAGAAGAACTAATTTATTTAAATGATATGAGTCCCGCCCCAGTGGGCGTGTTTAACGGCATGCTGGTTATGGTAGTCCTGATATGCTGCCAAAGACTCGAAGTTCTCTTCCCAAGTGGCCCCAGTCCTGCCACTCAATATAATAAGTAATCCCTGTAGGGAGGAAGTCTGTGGGCATCCTGTTACTTGGCACCGCCAATATCTCCACAAGTGAGGCTCCAACAGTTCCAAGGAGTGCCGGTGTTTACCAGCCCTCAGGAGACGCCATCCGGCGTCGGAGCTTCCCGCGGCCGAGCAGACCGCTAAATTTCAAAAAACCAAAGTTGCCCTTGTGGGAAGCTACACACTGTCGGACTCACACCAACATTGCAGGCGGCAGTGTTAGCAGCAGGCGCCACGCATACCAATTGCCATACGCGTTTCGAGCTGCCAATCGCTCTTGTTCACTGGCACGAGTTAAGCAGGAAACTGGTTTAGAAGAACTAATTTATTTAAATGATATGAGTCCCGCCCCAGTGGGCGTGTTTAACGGCATGCTGGTTATGGTAGTCCTGATATGCTGCCAAAGACTCGAAGTTCTCTTCCCAAGTGGCCCCAGTCCTGCCACTCAATATAATAAGTAATCCCTGTAGGGAGGAAGTCTGTGGGCATCCTGTTACTTGGCACCGCCAATATCTCCACAAGTGAGGCTCCAACAGTTCCAAGGAGTGCCGGTGTTTACCAGCCCTCAGGAGACGCCATCCGGCGTCGGAGCTTCCCGCGGCCGAGCAGACCGCTAAATTTCAAAAAACCAAAGTTGCCCTTGTGGGAAGCTACACACTGTCGGACTCACACCAACATTGCAGGCGGCAGTGTTAGCAGCAGGCGCCACGCATACCAATTGCCATACGCGTTTCGAGCTGCCAATCGCTCTTGTTCACTGGCACGAGTTAAGCAGGAAACTGGTTTAGAAGAACTAATTTATTTAAATGATATGAGTCCCGCCCCAGTGGGCGTGTTTAACGGCATGCTGGTTATGGTAGTCCTGATATGCTGCCAAAGACTCGAAGTTCTCTTCCCAAGTGGCCCCAGTCCTGCCACTCAATATAATAAGTAATCCCTGTAGGGAGGAAGTCTGTGGGCATCCTGTTACTTGGCACCGCCAATATCTCCACAAGTGAGGCTCCAACAGTTCCAAGGAGTGCCGGTGTTTACCAGCCCTCAGGAGACGCCATCCGGCGTCGGAGCTTCCCGCGGCCGAGCAGACCGCTAAATTTCAAAAAACCAAAGTTGCCCTTGTGGGAAGCTACACACTGTCGGACTCACACCAACATTGCAGGCGGCAGTGTTAGCAGCAGGCGCCACGCATACCAATTGCCATACGCGTTTCGAGCTGCCAATCGCTCTTGTTCACTGGCACGAGTTAAGCAGGAAACTGGTTTAGAAGAACTAATTTATTTAAATGATATGAGTCCCGCCCCAGTGGGCGTGTTTAACGGCATGCTGGTTATGGTAGTCCTGATATGCTGCCAAAGACTCGAAGTTCTCTTCCCAAGTGGCCCCAGTCCTGCCACTCAATATAATAAGTAATCCCTGTAGGGAGGAAGTCTGTGGGCATCCTGTTACTTGGCACTGCCAATATCTCCACAAGTGAGGCTCCAACAGTTCCAAGGAGTGCCGGTGTTTACCAGCCCTCAGGAGACGCCATCCGGCGTCGGAGCTTCCCGCGGCCGAGCAGACCGCTAAATTTCAAAAAACCAAAGTTGCCCTTGTGGGAAGCTACACACTGTCGGACTCACACCAACATTGCAGGCGGCAGTGTTAGCAGCAGGCGCCACGCATACCAATTGCCATACGCGTTTCGAGCTGCCAATCGCTCTTGTTCACTGGCACGAGTTAAGCAGGAAACTGGTTTAGAAGAACTAATTTATTTACATGATATGAGTCCCGCCCCAGTGGGCGTGTTTGACGGCATGCTGGTTATGGTAGTCCTGATATGCTGCCAAAGACTCGAAGTTCTCTTCCCAAGTGGCCCCAGTCCTGCCACTCAATATAATAAGTAATCCCTGTAGGGAGGAAGTCTGTGGGCATCCTGTTACTTGGCACCGCCAATATCTCCACAAGTGAGGCTCCAACAGTTCCAAGGAGTGCCGGTGTTTACCAGCCCTCAGGAGACGCCATCCGGCGTCGGAGCTTCCCGCGGCCGAGCAGACCGCTAAATTTCAAAAAACCAAAGTTGCCCTTGTGGGAAGCTACACACTGTCGGACTCACACCAACATTGCAGGCGGCAGTGTTAGCAGCAGGCGCCACGCATACCAATTGCCATACGCGTTTCGAGCTGCCAATCGCTCTTGTTCACTGGCACGAGTTAAGCAGGAAACTGGTTTAGAAGAACTAATTTATTTAAATGATATGAGTCCCGCCCCAGTGGGCGTGTTTAACGGCATGCTGGTTATGGTAGTCCTGATATGCTGCCAAAGACTCGAAGTTCTCTTCCCAAGTGGCCCCAGTCCTGCCACTCAATATAATAAGTAATCCCTGTAGGGAGGAAGTCTGTGGGCATCCTGTTACTTGGCACCGCCAATATCTCCACAAGTGAGGCTCCAACAGTTCCAAGGAGTGCCGGTGTGTACCAGCCCTCAGGAGACGCCATCCGGCGTCGGAGCTTCCCGCGGCCGAGCAGACCGCTAAATTTCAAAAAACCAAAGTTGCCCTTGTGGGAAGCTACACACTGTCGGACTCACACCAACATTGCAGGCGGCAGTGTTAGCAGCAGGCGCCACGCATACCAATTGCCATACGCGTTTCGAGCTGCCAATCGCTCTTGTTCACTGGCACGAGTTAAGCAGGAAACTGGTTTAGAAGAACTAATTTATTTAAATGATATGAGTCCCGCCCCAGTGGGCGTGTTTAACGGCATGCTGGTTATGGTAGTCCTGATATGCTGCCAAAGACTCGAAGTTCTCTTCCCAAGTGGCCCCAGTCCTGCCACTCAATATAATAAGTAATCCCTGTAGGGAGGAAGTCTGTGGGCATCCTGTTACTTGGCACCGCCAATATCTCCACAAGTGAGGCTCCAACAGTTCCAAGGAGTGACTTCCTCCCTACAGGGATTACTTATTATATTGAGTGGCAGGACTGGGGCCACTTGGGAAGAGAACTTCGAGTCTTTGGCAGCATATCAGGACTACCATAACCAGCATGCCGTTAAACACGCCCACTGGGGCGGGACTCATATCATTTAAATAAATTAGTTCTTCTAAACCAGTTTCCTGCTTAACTCGTGCCAGTGAACAAGAGCGATTGGCAGCTCGAAACGCGTATGGCAATTGGTATGCGTGGCGCCTGCTGCTAACACTGCCGCCTGCAATGTTGGTGTGAGTCCGACAGTGTGTAGCTTCCCACAAGGGCAACTTTGGTTTTTTGAAATTTAGCGGTCTGCTCGGCCGCGGGAAGCTCCGACGCCGGATGGCGTCTCCTGAGGGCTGGTAAACACCGGCACTCCTTGGAACTGTTGGAGCCTCACTTGTGGAGATATTGGCGGTGCCAAGTAACAGGATGCCCACAGACTTCCTCCCTACAGGGATTACTTATTATATTGAGTGGCAGGACTGGGGCCACTTGGGAAGAGAACTTCGAGTCTTTGGCAGCATATCAGGACTACCATAACCAGCATGCCGTTAAACACGCCCACTGGGGCGGGACTCATATCATTTAAATAAATTAGTTCTTCTAAACCAGTTTCCTGCTTAACTCGTGCCAGTGAACAAGAGCGATTGGCAGCTCGAAACGCGTATGGCAATTGGTATGCGTGGCGCCTGCTGCTAACACTGCCGCCTGCAATGTTGGTGTGAGTCCGACAGTGTGTAGCTTCCCACAAGGGCAACTTTGGTTTTTTGAAATTTAGCGGTCTGCTCGGCCGCGGGAAGCTCCGACGCCGGATGGCGTCTCCTGAGGGCTGGTAAACACCGGCACTCCTTGGAACTGTTGGAGCCTCACTTGTGGAGATATTGGCGGTGCCAAGTAACAGGATGCCCACAGACTTCCTCCCTACAGGGATTACTTATTATATTGAGTGGCAGGACTGGGGCCACTTGGGAAGAGAACTTCGAGTCTTTGGCAGCATATCAGGACTACCATAACCAGCATGCCGTTAAACACGCCCACTGGGGCGGGACTCATATCATTTAAATAAATTAGTTCTTCTAAACCAGTTTCCTGCTTAACTCGTGCCAGTGAACAAGAGCGATTGGCAGCTCGAAACGCGTATGGCAATTGGTATGCGTGGCGCCTGCTGCTAACACTGCCGCCTGCAATGTTGGTGTGAGTCCGACAGTGTGTAGCTTCCCACAAGGGCAACTTTGGTTTTTTGAAATTTAGCGGTCTGCTCGGCCGCGGGAAGCTCCGACGCCGGATGGCGTCTCCTGAGGGCTGGTAAACACCGGCACTCCTTGGAACTGTTGGAGCCTCACTTGTGGAGATATTGGCGGTGCCAAGTAACAGGATGCCCACAGACTTCCTCCCTACAGGGATTACTTATTATATTGAGTGGCAGGACTGGGGCCACTTGGGAAGAGAACTTCGAGTCTTTGGCAGCATATCAGGACTACCATAACCAGCATGCCGTTAAACACGCCCACTGGGGCGGGACTCATATCATTTAAATAAATTAGTTCTTCTAAACCAGTTTCCTGCTTAACTCGTGCCAGTGAACAAGAGCGATTGGCAGCTCGAAACGCGTATGGCAATTGGTATGCGTGGCGCCTGCTGCTAACACTGCCGCCTGCAATGTTGGTGTGAGTCCGACAGTGTGTAGCTTCCCACAAGGGCAACTTTGGTTTTTTGAAATTTAGCGGTCTGCTCGGCCGCGGGAAGCTCCGACGCCGGATGGCGTCTCCTGAGGGCTGGTAAACACCGGCACTCCTTGGAACTGTTGGAGCCTCACTTGTGGAGATATTGGCGGTGCCAAGTAACAGGATGCCCACAGACTTCCTCCCTACAGGGATTACTTATTATATTGAGTGGCAGGACTGGGGCCACTTGGGAAGAGAACTTCGAGTCTTTGGCAGCATATCAGGACTACCATAACCAGCATGCCGTTAAACACGCCCACTGGGGCGGGACTCATATCATTTAAATAAATTAGTTCTTCTAAACCAGTTTCCTGCTTAACTCGTGCCAGTGAACAAGAGCGATTGGCAGCTCGAAACGCGTATGGCAATTGGTATGCGTGGTGCCTGCTGCTAACACTGCCGCCTGCAATGTTGGTGTGAGTCCGACAGTGTGTAGCTTCCCACAAGGGCAACTTTGGTTTTTTGAAATTTAGCGGTCTGCTCGGCCGCGGGAAGCTCCGACGCCGGATGGCGTCTCCTGAGGGCTGGTAAACACCGGCACTCCTTGGAACTGTTGGAGCCTCACTTGTGGAGATATTGGCGGTGCCAAGTAACAGGATGCCCACAGACTTCCTCCCTACAGGGATTACTTATTATATTGAGTGGCAGGACTGGGGCCACTTGGGAAGAGAACTTCGAGTCTTTGGCAGCATATCAGGACTACCATAACCAGCATGCCGTTAAACACGCCCACTGGGGCGGGACTCATATCATTTAAATAAATTAGTTCTTCTAAACCAGTTTCCTGCTTAACTCGTGCCAGTGAACAAGAGCGATTGGCAGCTCGAAACGCGTATGGCAATTGGTATGCGTGGCGCCTGCTGCTAACACTGCCGCCTGCAATGTTGGTGTGAGTCCGACAGTGTGTAGCTTCCCACAAGGGCAACTTTGGTTTTTTGAAATTTAGCGGTCTGCTCGGCCGCGGGAAGCTCCGACGCCGGATGGCGTCTCCTGAGGGCTGGTAAACACCGGCACTCCTTGGAACTGTTGGAGCCTCACTTGTGGAGATATTGGCGGTGCCAAGTAACAGGATGCCCACAGACTTCCTCCCTACAGGGATTACTTATTATATTGAGTGGCAGGACTGGGGCCACTTGGGAAGAGAACTTCGAGTCTTTGGCAGCATATCAGGACTACCATAACCAGCATGCCGTTAAACACGCCCACTGGGGCGGGACTCATATCATTTAAATAAATTAGTTCTTCTAAACCAGTTTCCTGCTTAACTCGTGCCAGTGAACAAGAGCGATTGGCAGCTCGAAACGCGTATGGCAATTGGTATGCGTGGCGCCTGCTGCTAACACTGCCGCCTGCAATGTTGGTGTGAGTCCGACAGTGTGTAGCTTCCCACAAGGGCAACTTTGGTTTTTTGATATATATATATATATATATATATATATGTGTATATATATATATGCAACAAAGTTCCTGTTCGCCAATGCTCGGCAAAGGGAAACCAGGTGAGGACCTCAAGCTCGCTTCCACACTCGCAGCAATCAGGACACCAAAATCCAATTTTCAAGTGAAGAACAGAGTGGATAATTTATTTAACAAAAAATAAAGGGACTAATGTCCATCCATGACGCGTTTCGCTCCACGAAGGAGCTTGGTCACATCAATGCTTTCACACCATTGGACTACTCAGGCGAGTCTTTCCTCTGTTACCGGACACCTACAGAAAGACCCTGGTTCAAGCCCTTGTAATAAGTCGCCTCGACTATTGCAATGGGCTTCTTATACAAGCCAATGAGGATGCCATCAATCGATTGCAGGTGGTCCAGAACACGGAGGCAAGACTGATTCTGAATGCCCCTCCTAGAACATCTTCTGGACCCCTGTTGAAAGAACTACACTGGCTCCCAATACGCCAACGGGTTAAATTTAAAATTTGCTGCACTGTACATAAATGCCTATTCGGAAATGGCCCCAAATATCTAGCCAAACTACTACAGCCCTACAAACCGGAACGAGATCTACGGTCAAGTAACCAACTCCTGCTCAAACCACCATTCATTAAAAAAACCAGACAAGGCGGCCGAGCCCTCTCATCAGTGGGGCCGGCCTTGTGGAATAACTTGCCGCTCAGCTTAAGACGGACCTCCAATCACCTCACCTTTAGAAAAATGTTAAAAACAAACATGTTTATGGAGACATAACTAAAGGATGCCCCCTTTTGCATTCTCTGGCTATCTGTACAGTATCTTTGCCACCTGTTGTTGTCAAAGCGCGGAGATAACCCTTTCGGGCTCGATTCCTGCGCTATAGAAATATATAAATTAAATAAATAAATAAATATATATATATATTATCTTTAAGGTACATATATGTGGAGTTAGATATAGGAAACCTAGACTTACGCACCTTTCAATGTTTTCTAACATATGAAGGGTGTTTCCCTTGGGGTGATGGGAGAGGTCTTTCTTTGACAATGATGTATTGATACACTTAGAATATTTGATCATGCTTATTGAAGCTGCTAAATTTGCTCATTGGTTCTTGTCTTCTGTACGAAATATCAATTGTGCATGCTTTCTGATGTCTCCTTTTGAGCTCTTGAAGCGCCTAAAAAGAGCAATAGGCGAGCATCACATTCTACTGTGATGTTTAATTTGCAAAACATATTTTATATTATAGTTCACCTAGTAGCATGTCTTTCCCAGTATCTTGGAGGTCAGGAACTTAACTGTCTTAAACAGGTATTTTGTTGCAGAGAGCAGTTCTAGAAATCAAGGCGGTTTGAAAACTGCGGGCTGAGGTTGGGTGTGAAATTGAATGACATGTATTTATTTGAGAGTTTTATATAGCGCTAGCTAGACCTGAAGTTATCGCTGCGCTTTACAACAGTAAATGTTCACATCAAACATAACAAGTCTATACAGAGCATCTGAGTCAGAGCTCTTTACAGCAGTAAATGTTCACAACATAGATAACAATCATTGTAGACATTTATTATAATTTATATATACAGTCAAAAGATTAAACATTCGAAAAAGTAACATTTTGGGACATTTTGAGAAATTTCTTACGTTTTTGGGTCATCAGTAGCTTTGTATAATTTTTTTCACTTTTGTGAACTGCGAAGCTTGTGTAGTGTAAACCAAAAACTGAGGGGGCACCTTTACTAGCGCTTCGCAGCAACGGGAAACTTTTCCCAGTGCCGCTCAGGGAAGTAAGGGGGTCGGCCACTGCTTGGCTGCGGGCCCACATTGCCTGCTTAAGTCCTCAGCCCTAGGCATACTCCTGAGTCCCACCTCTGTCTCCTGTGGTGCTCTCTGACTGCACTTTTATTCACTTCATCCACCTCTTGCACTGTTCCCTGTAATGCCCTCCTTGGCTATCACCCCACTGCACCCCAAACTTTGGTCTGCCCGCACCTCGTACCGGCATGCAGTGAGATGAGGCTACCACAATTTCTTGTCCTAGGTTATCCTGTCAAGGGGACATCTTGGGCTGGGAACCACCACATGCAGTTAGCCAGAGGGGTTAACATTCCTGTCTGGGGAAGTTAGGAAATGTTGAAACTTTCCCTACAGGTAAATTGCTCCATTTCATGAACAATGAAACACTCCTGCCCCAAATGAAAGCAATCAATTACACATTGCAACCTTATTTGTTATATCAGGATTCTGTATAGCTATAAAAAAACTGTAAACCATTTGACACAAATCTGTTTTCTAAGACACGTCGTGGGAAGCACAGTGGTAGTTTTCTTCACACACACAAAGCAGTGCAAGCGGAAATTGTCCATATTTTATTCACAGAAAACTCTGTAATTACAAAAGTGTCAATATCATATGAACATACAGAACCTATACAACATGCCTGCTGTCGGCAGCTGAGCGGTGGCACCCTCTAGGAGTGGCAGCCAGCCTGCCCTCAGCTGCCACAGTTCTCCTCTCCAAGCAGTGCCAAGGGCAGCGTGACCGAGCCTGTCGGGAGCACAATAAGATGGCCTGCAGTGGTGCAGTCATGGAAGCATGACCGTCTAGGTCGGCACACCGACAGTCTGCAGCCCGGTGACTCCCCAGCATGGCCCAAGTTCCAAGGCGCTCTCCGCTGGCTCAGTCTCATCATACCCTGGCAATCCCTTGTAGTTGGAACAGGTGAGTCCGGGAGCAAAGCACTAAACTGAGTGAAATGGGGCAGTCAGGACGTGGGGATGGGTGGGGCAAAGACATCGTTAAAAAGGACACGTTATTTCTGTCTGTATTTTTGTTGGTCTTTCACCTTCAGGTAACTGCATTTGAAATAACACACACACCTTAAATGAAAGGTAAATTCAAGTATTGGTGGGAGTGGCACTTTTACGTTGTGCAACCTCACAGGGCTAGCTTTAGCACTGGTGGCACCCTGTACGACAATGTTTGTTGGTGTCCCCCAATGACCACCTCTGCCTCTGATTCCTTCACTACCACCATTTACCAGCGCCCCTCAAGTCTCCGCAACCACTGTCTCTCAGAGTCATTTAGTTTTATAGCGCCACTCAACCCAGTGTAAGGGGCCAGAGCACTTTACATCATAGACACATTGCACATAGACAATCATACATGTGTATATCATTGTATAGGACATAGTGCATAAGATAGAGGACTACATGGTGCAGGAGTCACATGTCATCCATACTGGAAGGGAGCATGGTTTAATAGTCCTTATTTTGGAAAATCACACATTCAGAATTTAAAACATAACACCATTTTTAGGGGTTCTCTCTAATAAGAAGAGTTGATTTCTACCCAAATGAACCCCTTTTGCAAGATTAGGATAATGAAAGACTAGGCAAAAAAAACATAGATCTTTGATATATGCCTTGTTGTTTGCATGCAGCTCTTTGATGACAGCTAGTAGCTACCTGTTCTATAATAGGATTTTAACTTCTAAATGCAAAGTAACAAAAGGATCTCTCTGACAAAAGCAGCAACCCACAGACCGATATACATGATATGCAATTTGTAATCTGCATGGTGCACATTCTTTGCAGCAGGCATATTAACCGTCTGTGATACTTTACGATGAGTCAAAACTTCCACTAGACAAAACTACAGTCTCCCTCTAGGAAGAATGTTAATCACCTGAGTTATCTTGACATTTTTATTATGCTAGAAAATTGCTGGAGGCCAGGAATGCAGCAGCAGGTGCTTTTAAAACGATAATATACCTGCAAACATAGCGTCCCCACCGCAAGTCAGTTCCCGTGTCGATCGCACCGGTCGCACCGCCCTATAGCCTGCCCTGCAACCGCAATTGTTTAATGCAGGCTCTCTGCAGATGCCTGTCTGTGTGTCTGTAACCAGACAGAAACAAACCAGAATCCTGGTTGGTACAGTAAGGTATGGTGACTACTAGGTTCCATCCTGCTTGTGAGAAAGCACTTTCACTAGGCAAGTCAATAATAGTATTACACACTGTAAAAGATGTGTCACTCAAAGGGCCTGATTCCGATCCTGGATTTTTTTTTCCATACAAATAGGATTTGTAGTTTTTTTCCATACAAATTGTACAAGTCCCTTCCAAACCGTGTAGTACGATTCGTATGGGAAAAATACATACAGATCGGCCCAATCCTTACAAATCGGATCGGGAAAAGCTGTACGACACAGACTTGTAAAAAAGACCATACAAATTGTAAAAAGGCTGTCCAAGCCGTCAAGTACGATTCGTACCAGTTTGTCAGCATACGATTTGTATGGAAAATGGCCTATATACGGGGAATGGCTCGTACAGCGCAACGAGGCGAACCCCTATACGCCTCATACCCTGGTATGACTCGTTCTGGAGGTACAACTCATACCGGGGTACGGGTCGTATAGAGGTATGAGGCGTACAGGGGTCCCCCCACATGTGAGGCATGTGTATGGTGCGTACACCAAAATCGCATATGTGCGCACCGTACCCCAAAATCGCCCATGTACGCACCATACCCCAAAATCGCCCATGTACGCACCGTACCCCAAAATCGCCCATGTACGCACCGTACCCTAAAATCGCCCATGTACGCACCGTACCCTAAAATCGCCCATGTACGCACCGTACCCTAAAATCGCCCATGTACGCACCGTACCCCAAAATCGCCCATGTACGCACCGTACCCTAAAATCGCCCATGTACGCACCGTACCCCGAAATCGCGTATGTACGCACCGTACCCCAAAATCGCGTATGTATGTACCGTACCCCAAAATCGCCCGTGTACGCACCGTACCCCAAAATCGCCCGTGTACGCACCATACCCCAAAAATCACGTATGTACACACCGTACCCCAAAATCGCCTGTGTACGCACTGTACCCCAACATCGCGCATTTACACACCGTACATACGCGATTTTGGGGTACGGTGCATACATACGTGATTTTGGGGTACGGTTCGTACACAGCCGATTTTGGGGTACGGTGCGTACATACGCGATTTTGGGGTACGGTGCGTACACGGCCGATTTTGGGGTACGGTGCGTACATACGTGATTTTGGGGTACGGTTCGTACACAGGTGATTTTGGGGTACGGTGCTTGTACGGTGCGTACACGACCAGTACCCCTTCATCGCGTATGTACGCACCGTACCCCACTTTCCGTGTCATCCGTACACACTGTGCATACGCACCGTACCCCTGTATTCATGGGGTGTACGACACGTACATGGGGGGGTCTGTCTCGTACTGTTTTAGGGGCGTACAGGCTTTTCCCGCACTTTTTGGCTCTTGTAAAAAAAGAGCCATACCGCATGCCGTTTGTACGAATCGTACTTGCCGGGTTGTAAACTGCTGCCGGGAATACATGGGAACGTCGCGTACAGAGCAATCCGAATCGGAATCGCTTGTATATACGAGTTGTATGGTCTTTTTTACAATTTGTATGGAGTGCGTCTATTTGTACGGATCGTACTTCCTAGGTTGTAGGGGCCTCCTTACAAGTACGAGTTGTATGGAGAAAACGCTCCATACCACGGTTTGTACAGCGTTTTTCCAGGATCGGAATCAGCCCCAAAGTGTTACACATTTGGCTGTAGGATATCTCTCCTAAGGCGACGTCAACCATTGAATGTCACACATGAAGACTCTGAAGTCTTGGCAGCTATGGGTACCGGTGAACATAGCTTCAGGACTGGCGGGATCAAACCCACACACAGAATGCAGCACATGCAGAAGTAGTGGACTTCACTCATACACAAAGGAGGTACAGAAGAGGCCACATGAGTGCAATCACCACAGACAAATGAATGCACACACACACAAGCATGCACAAACATATCTGACCAATACTAAGCGATCAGCAGTCTAGTAAAGTATTGTAGCTGACTCATCATTCAAAACACTGCATTATTGCAGACTGCTAGGGGCATTATGTATTTCAAAGTATTGAAGCCAAGCAAAGAAGTGATGGTCTTACTCCACTCAAAGTTTTGCCTTTTGCAGTGAATTGTTGCTTAGTGCCCTTTTCCAAGTACTATCAAATCTGCAGCTAGGTAGGGCCACTGCCTGATTCATGCACTTCTGTCATAGGCTCTTGAGGCCAGCAGAGAAGTACTGGCACAGTTCCAATCAGACCTTCTCAGTTCTGCAGAGAAGTGGTGATCTTGTTCCTTTACGGCAGTGGTTAATTTGTAAAATAAAAAGTGCTGAGGCTCTCCTCAGGAGGCAGCGCTAACAGGAGAAATGTGCTGGTGCAAACTGCCTCCTGACTAGTGCCCTGGCACTTATTATGCTGGAGAGGACTTAGCCAAGGGCCAGAGCTGCCGATTTTAAAGCTGGGGAACTGGGTCCAAGTCTCAGAGTGTCTCAACATCCTGTGATTTGGGGAAAGTCATGTGCCTTTCAAATGAGTGTGTCCTTAACTGGTGCTGGAAGCGCCAGTGCTGAGGATTAGGTGCCAGTGCTCAGCCCCAGAAAGCACCGCCTCAAATTAAGCACTGCTTTAAGGGAAGTATAATGCAACAGAGATATATAATCTGCATCCATAAATAAAGAAGCATTGATCCTCAAAGTGATCATTATTTTTGTCAAAGGAGACACTCATCTAAATGGGAGAATGGAGTTGGTGATTTCATCTGTTCATGCTGGGGTACTTTTAAAGAAGTATTTAAGTATATTGCATGGACAGGACATACAATCTGGTATCAGAGCTCCTGTGGCTGCCTCTGTTAAATCTAATGCAGAAAACAGCAGGGGACCCAGGAAACAGCAGGGGTAAACAGGGGCGTAGCTTCTGAGGGAGTGTTTGTGGTGTTACAGCCCCTAATAAATGTGTTTTCTGGTAAATAGTTGGGTACAGGTGCTTTTAGTCAGGTTTGGTGAGATGTCTGTCAGATTTCACCTGGACGTTTTACATATACACTGACAAAAACACACATGCTATGTCCATCTCTCAGTCTTGAAAGTCTTAAAAAATGTTAGCTATTTTACAAAATATTGTGATTTCTCCCACTTAGTACCCCTACTAATCTGCATTCCTCTCCCTTTTCACCGCCCCTTAAGCCCATCTCATGTGCCCTGCATGTGGCATAATGTATTTTAACATTATGTAGTTGGGAAATCTGAAGCTCGTCTACCCATCTTGCTGACCAAGCTACGCCCCTGGTTGTGAACAACACCGGCTGACAGCTGCCGCACTAGCACAGGAAGCTCACAGTCGACCCCGGGGACCGGCTGCTTCCCATGACCTCCATGCTCTGTCCCACCTGGCTATCCTTGCTTATGTAAACTTTACTGCAGTCCCCACATCCTCTTTCTGGGCTGCACCACTCTGGGCTGTGACATCTCCTGCTGAGCTTCTTGCAACCAGTCCTGCATAGGCTCCTGAAATGACCACAAGGCTTCCTGATAGTGGTAAGCGTTCAGGCTTGTGAACTCACACAGCCGCACCGAGAGTCACACAATATTAGGTTTCTCCACACGGTCTCCTGGCGAAGAGGCAAAATCACGCGGTGTAAAACAATATGAGCTGAATGCCCCTATAGAGAGTGCTCTTTTTTTGTGGTTTTCTGCACAGTGGATGTCTATGGCGGCAAGGGGGTTTAGCACCCTTCACAAGACATTGCTGGCAACCTAAAATCTGTTGTTCTTCCCCCTGGGAGGGTAAGGAGCTTCTCTCTAGCAGTGCTTGCCCCAAAGTCACACCTTTGTTCCATTGCTCCATGGACAGTAAGCCATTAAAGGGCTCGCAACACCACACCTATCCAGACCACACCCAATCCAAAGCCCCTCTAAAATCTTTCACACAGTTTTCAAAGTTGCCAGGCTTGGCCTTGCTTTACGTCAACTTCCGCAGGGCAGCCAGCCCACTCAAAGTGCATTGACTGCTGAACCAATGCCAAATTCCACCCTAGTGAAAGGAACTGGTGATGTGGGTTCAGCTGCTGCATTGCATCCTACCTTGATCCAAGCAAGAGGAGATGTATGTGCAGGGGGAACACAGCATTAGCAACAGGAACAGAAAGGGAAAAATCTGGTTGCTAGCAGCAGTATACTGTTGACTTCATACTGTATCTTGTTGACCTGTCGTGCCATTAGCAACAGGCAGCAGTGACCTTGCAAACACAGCACATCTATGATCCCATCTGGGATAACATATACCCAAATGGCATAATGCTTCTCAAAATCCACTAGTGTGCTTATATATCGTCCACCTGGGAATGACACCGCCTTCAAGGCTGCCCTTGTGGATGTAGTCAGTTCCTTGACCGCAACTTGCTCTAATTTCAACATAGTTGGTGACTTAAATATACATCTGGATCAGTCGTCATCCCCTGCCATCAGCTCTTTGCTGGCGGACTTAGAAGCGTTGCAACTTGACCAACTGGTCACCTCCCCCACCCATATAGGAGGACATATATTGGATCCTTTTTTTACCACCTTAGCTCGGGCTAGATCAGCTGACCCGATGGTGGTGGGTTGGACTGACCATCTACTGGTTAAAGTGTCATGTCCCCTTGACACCCCACAATTGAAACCTGCAGGTAAACAGAGTTTAAAGCGAGACTGGCGTAAACTTAAGCTGGAGGAGTTTGTCAGGTTATTGGAGGCTCAACCCCTGGGCAAACTGCAGAATGCAGAACAGGGTTATGAACAATTCTGCAACTGGGTTCTTACTGCCCTCGATTCTCTTATACCGCTGCGTTGGGCTAAATGTCATGCGAAAAATCGTAGCCCTTGGTATAATGAGGCGCTTGCCGAGCTTAAGAGAACCTGCCGGCAAGCTGAGAGGGCGTGGAGAAAAGCTTTCGATCCCACGTTAAAATCACTTTACTTTGCCCAGCTTAAGTCCTACCACAGAGCTATTTGCCAAACCCGGGCCGCATATTACGCAGCTGAGTTTTCTAACAGCCCCAACCCCTCTAAGTTGATCTTCAAGGTGCTTAAAGACCTGACGGGGAAACGGGCCACCTCGCAAGAAATCTGTACGGACTCGCACTGTGAAAGCCTGGCATCCTTTTTCGTGGAGAAAGTACAGAAAATCTACCGAGGATTCGTACCAGCTGCCCCCGGGGATGTTCCTAGCGAAGTAGAGGTCTTGGTGCCTGAAACTCTGTCAATCCTGCCGAGCATGTCCAATGAGGTATTCGATACTCTGAGCCGTAAAATTAAATCTGGCTCTCCCTCAGATCCTCTGAAACCGGAGTTTTTCGCCTCTCTCCCGCCTCTCTGTCGTGAGCCCATTATGGAGCTGATCAATCTTTCCCTCAGAGAGGGCGTGGTTCCGTTATCCTGGAAGCAGGCTGTGGTCAAACCCATTTTGAAGAAACCGAATTCCGACCCTCTGCTCCCGGAGAACTACCGGCCCATCTCCCTCCTGCCTTGGACCGCCAAGGTCACGGAGGCACACGTGAATACCATTCTGTCTGCCCACCTTTCGCGTAACAACATCCTGGACGAGACTCAAAATGGGTTTCGTGCTCAACATAGCACTGAAACGGCCTTGCTCTTTATGATTGAGCACTTGCGATCAGTGCTAGACGCGGGGCAGACCGCGGCGCTCCTATTGTTAGATCTGAGCGCCGCGTTCGACACGGTGTCCCATGACATTCTATTGCGGCGTCTGGAGGAAGTGGGGATTGTCGGGAAGGCCCTGAAGTGGTTCCGCTCATTCCTCTCGGACCGGTCTTTTAAAGTAGCCATTCCACCTGGCCAGTCCTCGTACCATTCTCTGGAACTGGGAGTCCCGCAGGGCTCTTCCCTCAGCCCCACATTATTCAACTTATATGTGAAACCGCTGGCTGCTGTCGTCAGGCAATATGGCCTTACGATGACATCGTATGCCGACGACACGCAGCTGGCGGTGACACTCAGTGGGGACCCTGAGGTGACTGCTCCCAGATTCCGGGCAGGACTGATAGCTGTGGCTAGCTGGATGCGCAACAACTGCTTACAGCTTAATGCTAAAAAGACCGAGGTCCTGATTGTGGGGAAGCAGGCGGAACTCTGGGGAGACCAGTGGTGGCCTCTCGAACTGGGGGCGATGCCTATTCCAGTGGACGAAGTCAAAAATCTGGGGGTATGGCTGGATTCTAACCTTTCTTTTGCCAGCCATACAAAGAAGACAGCAGCCACCTGCTATGGCATTCTGCGAGGACTTAGACCAGTTCTCAAATTTTTCGACCCTCCCACACGTCAACTGGTCGTTCAGGCCTCTATCCTCTCACGGATAGACTACGGGAGTGCCTTGCTCCTTGGAGTCAATCAGGCTGAGGCGACTAGGCTTCAGAGGGTCCAGAATGCTGCTGCACGGGCCATTGTAGGTCTCCCGAGACGATGTTCTGTCTCTCCTGTGTTGGCCTCTCTGCACTGGCTTCCGGTCAGACAGAGAATCAAATTTAAGGCTCTCTGTCTGGCATTTAAGATCTTAAAGCTTTCTTCTCCTCCGGCCTTGACAGGCCTTATCTCTTCTTATGTCCCCACGCGATCCCTCAGATCCGAAGCCCAGTATCTGGCGAACAAGCCTAGGTTCAGGCTTAGCAGGATGGGAGGACGTTCCTTCCGCGTGCGGGCGGCAGATTTATGGAATTCCCTTCCTGTTCATATTCGGGCCCTCAACAGCTTGACCCTTTTTAGAAGGGCCATCAAAACCCACTTGTTCATCTCTGTAGGCTAATAACCCCCTTCGTCTGCTCTGATCTGTTGTGTTGTTGCATATGATCAGGCGCCAGGACGCCCCTTCGCTGGGGCAGCTGTTGCGCCTAATAAATGTTATTAACATAACATAACATAACTAGTCTAAGAAGATAATTAAATACTAATCCGACTCCTCTATGCCATTGCTTCTAAAGAAGAAAATAAATCATCTGTTCTACCCATCCAATCCCTCCCACCCATTCAAAAGCCACAAAGATGACATTGCCTGCTTTCGTGCCTCCACAATAATTTGTATATGAAACACTTGACTGTAACTTTGCCTCAGATTTTCTAACATGTGGTTCGAGATTGCAGGTTAGAGGTTATTCTCAAGTAGAGCTTGGTGGCCCAAACCAAATTATGGTAAATAGAATAGTGAATCCAGACTGTGAGCAACATGGTTGTTTAAAATCGCTCAAACCATTTAATCAAGGTGGATTGAGAAGTCCTAAAATATTGACTGGGATTTTTACCTGCTGGGATTATGGTTGATCCAAAATCTAATGTCCCAGACACTTTACGACAGTGCCAAATTTATAAAATATAAATCTATATATCTATATATATACCGCGGCTTTGGCTTGCACCATCCACTGTTCCTGCCAACACTGGCTAATGCCGATATCAACACCACCTGCTACCCATCAAACACCGCCAAATTTGACAATCTGGAATATTCTGGGTCACTTAAAACTGTAGGAATAACCTGGATGCACTGGTATTATTGTTTTTCCTAGTATACATTGGGTAATGAAATAGGCTGTTATTGTCCTCTGTTCGAAAATAGATGGAATGTACCTTCCAAGTGGTGGAATGACATAAAAATGTACCAGATGGTCCTGAGACCCGGCAAACATTGGCACAAATTAAGCACTGTTCACGATAAAACCGGGGTTGGTTCAGGTGAATAATCCCTATTTGTGGAAGCTTGTTTGCTTGACAGACAGGGCACCTGCCTAACACAGTGTGAATTATCCTGATGGCTGGTCCAGCACCTGATTATATCATGGATAGAAATGAGCAGCTTCAGTCTCCCTAAATATTTCTGGTGGTTTTGCCATTGCAAAGACATCTCTCACGCAAATGACAGGCTGCAAACGAAAACAAATGCTAATTCTCTACTCTGCTTAGCGTTGAAAGAAGAGGTTACAAAAACATGAGCAGAGGCATCTTGGGTCAGCTGCTATAATGCTCACCAGAGCATTGTGACACTAACTCCTAGCCGAAGGCAATATTGTGTTACCCTCTACTGACAGATGCTTCAAAAAGTGATACGTACACATCAGCCAATGCCAGTTGAGAGTGAGGAGAAGAAAGCAATACATGAAGTACAACACCTCAGTACAGCAGTATATGAGGAACAGTGAGTTTTTGGGGGCGACATCTGCTGGACTGTTTTGCTGAAAGTTGCTTTTTTTCACAAGCTTTCCACGATTGGAGTTGAAACAGTTAATTTGACCCAGAAAACATAACAAGATGATGGATAAGGTGCTGAAACTTTTCAAACCCTCACCCCCAGTCAAGAGATCTGGGTTAAATCCATTGTTCTTTTGCTCACCATGCCATTCCACATTGGACCAGCCAAAAGCAAATCAGTCTTGTCCATGTTCCTCATGGGATCAGTCCAGACCGAACTGCCATCCCAGGTCCTCCCTGGACCGGAAAAGAAGCATCCTAGGACCGGTTTCGGGGTATCCCCCTCATCAGCCATTCCATTCCATTTTACATACAAAGTATGATCATTAGAAACACATTTATCACTGAAACTGTTAATTCATTCATGTTAAGCATACAAAGAATGAAAACTCTAATTTTGCATGGGTTCAATAGCACAGACCACTGTGGAAAAATACACTTCTAGCCATACTTTACATACGTATGTGTGATTTTTATGGCGCAAACCTAGCCCAAAGGCAGTGGAGCACTGTGCAGGGTGAAATACAAGGATATAGTCAACGCGTGCTTGCACAGGTAGCTGGTTTCAGGGAGCAGAAGGGTACTGGTACTGCATTGTGATGTAGCGTATTTTAAAGGGGTACATCTTAAACTCTTTGATATACTGGGGAGGGTTCACGTTTGTTTGGGGTACAGAGATTTCATTTACCTTATTATGGCAATGACGTTTCAGATAACGTAGTGATGATTCCCAAGAAAACAAACCCTCAAACACAGTGACCCCTTGTGGTTTTCATCTGCAATTTTCAGCTTCAGCCCTGGGCTGGCAGTTTTCTTCCTATGCAGTTAGCCTTTGCTAATATGAAGGGTGGAGTTGTTAGGAAGACTTTATGCTGTATTCAAGCATACAGTGTATGATGCCCTCGTATTTCTTTTAAATGGCACAAGGTTTCAAATCGAATTTGCAAGAAGACAGGCGGAAGATACATCATTCTTTTAAAACACTAAAATGTAGGATTTGCTAGGGAAAGTTAGATGTGAGATCTTTAAATATTTCAGTACAATTTTGCAAGTCAGCCCTTTGTGAATTTGCAATACAAACAAACACATTAAACATTTCAATACACACAGAATGTGTACATAGTGCAGCCATCACAATATACCGCAACTAAGGTCGGAACAATTCCTGCTCACAACCTCCGGGGCAAGTACATTTCATTCCCTCAGATCTGCTGAAAAGCACAAACAAAAAAGCACAATGTGTTGTAGTAAAGCACTGTCCACACAGCCAACAAGACTAGAGACCACACCAGCGGCATCTGAGCACAACACAACTCCCAGTTACATGATGCAAATAAAATATCCATCCATCATCTTTCTAATGGGGAGCACGCCCATGAATAGAAGAAGGTGGGCCAACTATGGATGTTTAAGGTCACTCAAAGCATTAAACACTGTAACGTCATGATGAGAGAGCGCAACTTTGAATAAAAATTATGTATAGGCCATATTTACAAGCACATCGTATAACGTAGGAATGAAGTGTATATCGTAATGTGAAGTGACACGTATAGCATATAGATAACCGATATAATCCAAAGTAATATAGGAAATGTAACTGTATTCACTTTAGAACATGCATTAGATTTAGAAGGCCCGTATACGTAGTGGGCTGATATAGAGATGATGTAGAAATGCTTACTAAATGTAGAACGTGCAAGGTAGAATTCATGTACGTGTGTAACCTTTAAACGGAGAAGCAGCGAGAAATGAAACGTGAAGAAATGTGTAGAACATGTATAAAACAATATAGAGAATGAGAATATAAAGTTATGCTTTACGTAGTTTATATTCTATGTACAATGTATTCACATATATGTAACAGACTTTTGCTAAATACGAAAATATATGTTAAAGGTTATACTGTGTAGAAGGCTTTTGTAAGGATGTTAGAAAGGTTTAGGTCATTTGTGATTCTAACCTGACTGACCAAGGGTTAGCAGGAGCACAGTCCAATGTGTGTAATTTAGTGGACTCACAGGAGTCGTGAATAGCTTGATGTGGACGTGAGAGCCAAGAAGTCTAGCACTTGTTAGATTTAAGGTGACAACGCTGGACAAGGTTTATTGCCTGAACGTGATAGGAAGCGCTTAGAATTTGAAACTTGTTTTTGAATGACCATTCACAGGACCTAGAAGGTCAAAGAATTGCAGTTGTAAGTTAAAGTCTTGTTTAAGTTCATATGACTTTTGATCTGAAAGTGTCAGTTGAAGTCGCCAATAAGAAGATGAAGATGACATCTAAAGAAGAAAGGTCAACTTAACGGACGGCGAAAGAGATGAAGCAATGGAAGAAGCTAGAAGCTGACATCATCGGGGAAAGTCCGTGGTGGGCGTCAAGGGGCGTTTCACCCACACTGTGATTGTGTATTTTAGGGACAGCACCCCGGGGATAAGATAGCGAATTGCTCAGAGGGAGCTCAGAGAGAAGGGCGAAGGGTAGATGACTTGAGCAGATGCGCTGAGAGAGACCAGAGCGCAAGAGAGCAGTAGGCCGAGGACCCTTAGAGAGCGGATGGGTAGGCAGAGAGGGTACTGCTTCTTAAACTTAAGTTACCTTTAGAGGCTAAGAGAGTTTGATCTTCTTTGGAAGTCAAACTGCTGACACCTTTTTAGGTTAGGAACTTGCGAAGTAGGGATGTCACTTAGCATAGAGTAGGGACAGATTTAACGTGATACTTTTCTCTTTCTGTAGATGACGCCAAGGAACCACTTCACATCGAAGCTTTAAATTGCTGATATTGGAATTGATTTTGTATTCCTTTGTATACTTTGATCCCGAGAGGATTGTAATTGCATCAAACTTTTGACTTTTATATAAAACTTTCAAACTTTATCAGTTGTAAGTGGTTCTTCAGAGTGGCGTCAGTTGATGGGGTTTGTCTAACCTATGCGGGGGTTGTCTTTTACTCAATGACAGATACTAACGGTCCAAAATAGATGAATGAGATAAGTTATTAAATTGATCATAAATTGATATCAAAATCTCATTCCCCGCAGTTGGTAGCAGAGTAATGATGGTTATCTTCTTGAGGAAGACGACCTAGGCCAGGTTTAGTTTACCCCAAGGTCCCTAGTCATCGACGACCGGAAGAAGAATTTCAGCCGAAGACGGTGCTGACGGTGCGACGAGAGAAAAGCAGCAGAGTCGGTCGAGAGTGAGTATAAGGGTCATGCGTTGTAAGATTGCGGTGTTTTATGTTGTTCCTGTGTTGTAATGTCAAGCGGAGTTGAATGCCTGTAGTGTGATTGGGGGAAGGTTGTGAGCGCGCGCAACCGGATGAAATCTTAAGCTCCAGGGAAGGACTTAAGTGGTTCGGGTGTATCGAACACCCAGAGTAATTTGTCTACCATTGAAAGGGAGTCATGAGGTACCATTGATTTCCCGACAGACCGATGATAGGGGGAGCGTAAGAGTGAGTGAATGAGTAACGGACGCTGGTCGTACGTTTACTGTGTGTAAGTAACCTATCAGTTGAGGCGATCGTCTGACCGTAAGAGGGAAGACGTTTTCGTCAGTTGAGGTGACAATTACAGTTAGACTGTGGCCGTACAGTCAGAGAAAGGTGATCGCTTGGACGGAAGTAGTCATTTTTCAGTGTATGAATGAAAACGCATGCGAAATCGTGAGACAAATTGAGAAAGAAGGAGAATTGCTGCAAGAGGGAACGAGTGACGTCAGCATAGAACCGAGCTGAGATTGGTTAGTTTGTCAGACGTCAGCGAAGAGTCGCACTGAGATAGGCCGATTAGCGAGAGCCGCGTAGGGATTGGTTGGTTGGTTGTCATTCGGGACGTAAACAAGGAAGAGTAAGAGGAAAATTGTAAATTATCGAAAATGAAGTGTTTTAAGAGTTTAAGAGCACTCTTTAGGAGAAATAGAAGAAACTTATATGCCGGAGAGGAAGCTCCACCAGAAGGCACACCAGCTTATTATATGGCAGTGAATGTAGGCTTGCACTCGATATTATGGATTTCCGAGTGGAATAAGCTGACTGAAGGGAGTAAGGAACTGACGTTTCCGAGATTTGGAACGTTTAAACTAGATGTGCTGAACGAACTAAAAGCGGTAATGCTTGCAACAAGACCTCTACCGAGGCCAACACAGTTCGAAGCACTTAGTGTATGGTTTAGAACAGCACACGAAAAGAGCGTAAAGAGGCGCCAAGAAAGAGTGAGACGATCAGTAAAGGCAGTACAGGATGCCAAATGGGATGAGGAAGCTAAGAAATGGAGGGTGCAGAAGATAGAAGCAGATAAACTGTACCCGATGCTAGAAGTTACGGGAGAAAGGAAACCTCTAGAGGAAGAAGAGGAAAGTGAGACAGAAGAGGAACTGATAGAGAGGCTATTGACAGATAGACCACCTCCGTACAGCGGAGGGGCCGCAAGTCCTATATTACCACAAGAGGACGGAGCTAGATGGGGGGAATATAAATCGATCCCAGTAACAGATTGGGATGCTAAGAAAGAGGAGGAAGTACCTCAATCTAGTTCCGAACAGAGAGTAGTGGGAAGATTCGTGGTTCAGAAAATGCCAGAAACGCAACATGCAAGGTCTTATCAAATGCCGGATGCTCTACAAGTACCGGTTACCATAGGCCCTATCGTGTCAATCTACAACCCAGAAGGGGTCCAGCAGGAGGAACAGGCACGATGGGATAGGGAAAGGGCAGAGATGGAGAATAGGGATCCTCAGAGGCAGATACTAGCACCGAGGAGTCGGAGTACTCCATTAGATGCAGCAACAGGTCCCTGGGTAGAACAAGGGCGTCAAAGAGGGCCAATGGACTTAAGGGGACCAAAACCGAAAACCCATAAAGAATTAAGGGAATACCTGAAAGAATGGGATACTGCCGAAGAGGCTCGGAATAAAAGTTTAGAAACAGGAGCAGAGTGGAGAGATCAGGATAACCAGATCCTCTCTCATTGTGGAGCTGGCGAAAGCAGCCCGGAGTGGGAGAGAGGGAGTCAGGAAAGCAGAGGAATTAATTGTCCTACTATCAGCGGCAATAGGCAAATGTGTGACGACAGGAGTACTGGGTGTGGCGAAGTGCCTCGCGTCACCTTTAGTGAAGGAGAACGAAAGACGCAGGAGTACCGTAATACTTTCAGATGCACTCACCATACCCCGGGTGAAACGGTGCAACATTGGAATCACGGGAACATGGAGAGTCGTGAAGGGTCTCGCCATGCATCCGGTGATCATGGGCGAAGTCATGAGAATATAGGGAGTCGCGAAACGTCCCGCCATACTTCTGGTGATCAAGAACGAGATCACGGGAACATGGAAGACCGGCGAGGACCTTTCATTTTATTGAGCGACACCAGACAGCAAGCGAGTTACAGTGATTTAGAACAGAACGGTGGATCCTATCTCGAATCTGGAAAAACCGAGCCAAAAAGGCGCACTGTAGGGATGGGGGATGGAGCAATGTTCCACCACACCCCACGGGAAGATGGGAAGGCTTGGGATCTAGAGAGGTGGGAACAAAGAGATGGAAGGAAAACTCCTCATAACTCTCCTGTGTTCAGGCGTAGGGCGCATAGTGGAGGTGAGAGAGGTATGAGCGAACCACCTAGGACTGACATACTGAGAGCTGAAATAAAAGCAAAACGGCTCGATGTAATGAGTTTGAAGTCAGACTTAGATGAAATAATTGATGGCACAGTGGCAATAGAGAGATTAGAGTTGTACGCACCAGATGAAATACTGTTTTTGTCCAAGGACATTACTCGGAGAGCGAGGTCAGCTCATGAAAATTTGTCGAATTTGGCAAATAGATATATGATAGACCTGTCACGAACTAAAGCTTTACAGGGTAACCATAGGCTAACTTGCTCGGATCAGGATCTGGATGAGCGCAGAACGATCGCGCTGAAGGTACACATAAAGGAACTGATTCAGAGTATTAGATTGTGGAGGAATTTGGATAAATGGGAGGAAAGATGGTCTAAGAAGGGATCTGTTAGAAGGAGTTCACTTACAAGGTCCCCGGACACAGACCTAATGCGAATGGAAGCTTTCCCATTGCGAGAAATCGCGAACGGAAACTATGTTCACGTACCCTGGCGTAGGGGGGATTTGGCGGCATTTACCAATTCCTTCCCAAAGCTTAGAGAAAATCCCGTTGAGTGGTACAAGCAGGTAGAGAGGTTCGTGAAGATCTCTAAGGTGCTGTGGATCGATTTGAACACCTTGTTCGATATCGTAGTACCCGGAGATTTGTGGACGGCATGCAAGCTTAATGTTGAATGGCCTACTTGCGAGCCTCCGAGAGATAACTGGACAAATGGTCCATCAGACAGAGTCATGGAGAAATACGAAAGAGTAATAACATGGCTGAAAGAGAAAGTGCCAGTACAAGACATAGATTGGGTTAAGATAGATCGAACAACTCAAGAGCCCAAAGAGACAGTTCACGAGTTCTATGAGAGGCTACTGAAAGCATTTAAACAATACAGTGGGTTAGACGTAATGGATCCTAAGGACATAGGACAGTTTGTGTCGAAGTTTGTTTTAGGATTGAGACCAGACATAAGCCTGATGATACAACAGCATCTGATTTGTTGGCAGAACAAACCTTTAGACGAAATTCTGAGGTATGCAAGGTACTGTAGCGATGAAATAGATTCAAAGGCAAAGAAACTCAAGGAAAAGTTAATGCTGGTACAAATGCAAGCAGCTGGAAAGGGTGGACAGCGGCAACAGGGAACAGGAACGCAAGCAAAGAAACAGAATAATCAGAGCAGAGATGAGGAAGAAAGACCGAGACCGAGAATGGATATCGCGACACTGAAAAAGACAACGAGGTGTCATCAGTGTAACGAAGTGGGACATTGGAGACGCGAGTGTCCTTACAATGTTGAGACAGGGGAATTAGAACAAGAGGAGGAAGAGGTACAGAATAACGTGGTTAAGGGAGCCGCAGCCCCGAAGGGAAAGTTTATCAAAGGGGGGACTCAGACTCCTCGAGCCCCGTTTCCTCAACCGCCTCGCATCACAAACGGAGGGAAAACCTATAGACAAATGCCATTGTTTGTAGGAGGAGAGGAATGCTATTACGTTGATCCTCTTACAGGGCAACGAGTAAACAGGGAGGAAGACTGTACTCTAGGAGCAGCCCTGGAAGTAGATCAGAGAGGACCATACGTAGAGGCTGAAGTAGCTGGATGTCCTACAACCTTTTTGGTAGATACGGGTGCTACTCGATCCACGTTGAGATCAGCGGTAGTCCCAGGTTTGCCAATATCGGGAGAGACGATTCAGGTGGTAGGAGTCGCAAACAAGAGGATGACTAATCCTCTGACCGAACCAGTGTCAGTAAAGATAGGGAATTACAGTGACGAACATCAGTTTGTGATCTGTGATTCTAGCCCTGTGTGTTTGCTAGGAAGAGATCTATTGTGTAAACTGAATTGCACAATACATTGTACACCTGAAGGAGTAGAAGTACAGACCAATGATGAGGATGCCGATTTTAAAGTTGTAAACTCGCAAGAGTGCGTGGAACTATATCCTACCTTAACAGTGGAGGAACTTCCACAGGATTTGAGGGAGAAAGTGTCAGCTGAGGTGTGGGATTTTACTGGAGAAGAAATAGGACTGATCAAAGGAGTAGAACCAGTAAAAATCTTGGTAAGACCCAATGCGGAGTATCCAAGAACTCCACAATACAAGTTGACACCAGAGACGATTGCAGGAATAAAGCCTGTGATCGAATACATGATTAAACAGGGAATACTGAAGGAGATCGTGGGAAGTCCATGTAACTCCCCGATTATGGGTTTGCAGAAGCCTAGTGGAAAATACAGAATAGTGCAGGATCTTCGGAAGATTAATAACATTGTTGTCTCATGTTGTCCAGTGGTACCGAATCCATCAGTGATATTATTTCAGATACCGTTCCAAGCTGAATGGTTTACAGTGATAGATTTATGCCAGGCTTTCTTTTCGATACCTTTAGATGAAGAGAGCCAGTATCTTTTCGCTTTTAAGCTGGAAGATCGCGTCTTAACATGGTGTCGTATCCCTCAGGGGTATACAGAAAGCCCATCGATCTTTAACCAGTTATTAAAAAGAAATCTTGAAAGTCTAGTACTGCCCAAGAATTCGGTTCTAGTCCAGTACATAGACGACCTCCTAGTTGCGTCAGAAACTGAGGAAGCTTGCAGAGAAGACACCATAACCTTGCTAAATCACTTGGCCGAGAACGGACACAAGGTGTCTCCAAGTAAATTGCAATATTGTATGACTGAGGTGCAATACTTGGGCCATAGGATTGAAAAGGGAAAGCGGAAGGTGTCTCCAGACAGAATAGAGGCGATCATGAAAATGAACGCGCCTACAACACAAAGAGAAGTCAGGATGTTTCTAGGTATGGTCGGTTATTGTCGACAGTGGATAGCCAACTTCTCACTGAAGGCAAAACCGTTATTACAACTGACGCACAAAGGAGTAAGTGATCCGGTACCATGGGACAAAGATTGTTTGATGGCGTTTTTGCAGCTGAGGGAGGACTTATGTCGTGCCCCGGCTTTAGGAATGCCTGATTACACAAAACCATTTTTGCTTTACTGCTGCGAAAGAGAGGGATGCGCTTTAGCGGTTTTAGCTCAGATCCACGGAGATGCGCGCAGGCCAGTGGCGTATTTCTCGGCTACATTAGATCCAGTAGCCGCAGCGTTGCCCGGATGTCTCAAATCCGTAGCTGCAACGGGTGTCAGCATTGAACGTTCTGAAAGCGTAGTAATGGGACATCAGTTAGTGGTGTACGTACCTCATTCTGTAGAATTGTTAATGACCAGGACTAAGACTCAGCATCTGACAAATAGCAGGCTCACACGCTATGAGCAAGTCATACTGGCTGCCGAGAATGTGACCCTAAAAAGATGCTCCGTCTTGAATCCGGCAACTTTGATGCCACTTCCAAACGAGATTGATGACGAAGTTTGTACAGATCATGACTGCCTTGATGTGACTGAACTATGCACCAAACCGAGACCCGATATTGTGGATGAGCCATTGACTGATCCCGATGAAATTTTCTTTGTTGATGGTTCATGTGTAAGAGACAATGTCGGTCAGCTGAGAGCAGCTTATGCAGTTTGCACAATTACGAGAGTAATAGAAGCCGCTTGCCTGGAAGGAGTACACTCCGCTCAGGTAGCTGAAATTGTTGCTTTGACTCGTGCTTGCTTAGCGGGCGACAAACTTCGAGTCACCATATACACCGATAGCCAGTATGGTTTCGGGGTAGTTCATGACTACGGGCAGTTATGGTCTCAAAGAGGTTACATGACCTCCTCGGGTTCTCCCATTAGGAATGGAGAATTCGTGAGACTTTTGTTAGAGGCATTGCAAGGCCCGACAGCTATAGCAGTGGTCAAATGTGCAGCGCATACAAAGAACGTTGATTTTGTATCACTAGGTAACCGCTATGCGGATGAAGTAGCGCGTTACTGCGCAGAACAGGGATATTCTCACACTGATGTAAAAGTGGGGGGAATCCAAGAAAAAACTGAATTGACAATGTTGTTGGATACTGTAGATACGTGGGATGAATTAAGAAGTGTTCAGGAAAATGCACCAGATGATGAGAAAAAGAGTTGGGAAACAGCGGGTTGTTCCAGAAGTGAGATGAATTTCTGGATCTCCGCCGATGGGAGAGCAGTTTTACCAAATGAACTTGTTAGTCCAATGGCAAGGAAATTGCATGGATCAGCACACATAGGAAGAGATGCTATGGTGAGAGTATTCAGACAAACGTGGTTTAATCCCAAGTTTAGAGTAGCGGCAGAAGCAGTGTGTCAGAGATGTACGATCTGTCAGCAACTAAATGTGGGCAAGAGAACACCAGTTACATTGAGTCATATTGGGAGGTCTGGGGGGCCTTTCAATAGGATGCAGCTTGATTTTATAGAAATGCCTAAATGTAATAGACTCAGATACGTTTTAGTGATTGTGTGCATATTTTCTAGATGGGTTGAGGCTTACCCTACACGTAGGTGCGATACACTTACAGTAGCAAAATTGTTACTTAGAGAGTTGATACCGAGGTTTGGGGTGCCATCCTCTTTGGAATCGGACAGAGGAACTCATTTTAACAGCGAAATAGTGAAGATGCTATGTTCAGCTTTGGGTATCGATCAGAAACTTCATTGCAGCTATCGACCAGAAGCTTCAGGGATTGTAGAGCAAATCAACAGCACGATAAAGTCCAGACTTGCCAAAGTTTGTTCAGCAACATCCCTGAGTTGGCCAGACGCACTTCCAGTAGTTCTTATGAGCATACGTAGTACACCGGATAGAAAAACAGGTCTCTCTCCACATGAAGTGCTAATGGGGAGAGCTATGAGATTGCCATCGGTTCCGACTGCAGCTCTAGTGAACATCACAGACGATTTGATCTTGGACTACTGTAAGGGACTATCTGATGCCGTTAGTTCTGTGTCCCTCCAGGTCCAGGCTGCAGAGGTTCCATCAGCACAAGATTTGTGCCATGACCTGAGTCCGGGGGACTGGGTCCTGGTGAAGAAGCATGTCAGGAAGAACTGCTTAGACGTGCGCTGGAGAGGACCGTTTCAAGTCATACTAGTGACGAATACTGCAGTAAAGTGTGGAGGTCTGCCAAACTGGATACATGCCTCACACACCCGAAGAGTGCCAACACCTCTAGAAGAAACAGCTCCTCTCTCGGATGACAATCCAGCGGAAAGCGGAGAAGCCATAGAGGGGGAAAGCCAAGCTGTGGAGGTGATCCAGGGAACTGAGATTGAGACGGAACAGGTCGACGAAGGTCAGGACATCAGTAAGACCGAAGTTGCCTCAGGAGAAGAAAGTAATTGGGAGTCCGACACAGATATCGAACAAACTGAGAGTGACCAAGAGACAGGTCCAAGAACAAGGAGCAGAAGGACAAAGAGAGACGAAGCCAATTGGCCGGAGAGAAGGAAAAGGCCAAGCTCGGAAGAAAAGCAAGAAAGAATTCTTGTTCCGATTGCAGAAGAATCAGACCAGGAGGAGGAAACTACAGACTCAGGAACTGAAAGTCCAAGGAGATCGAGAAGGGTACGTGTGCCCTGCAGAAGGTACGCCACCCCAGAGTGGACATATCTAGCAGATGTCTTGGGGACAGAAATCTGGGAGAGTGAAGAAAGTGAAAGTAATCGATCACGATCCATTTGTGGCAGTGGAGATATGGATGTTGACGCCTGGACTCGAGACTGAGGGGTTACTGACTTTCACACTTCCCATACCCCCATATTTGAGTCAAATTCAAGATCTAGTGCTAAATAGATTACAATTTCCAACTTTTGGCCAGCAAATGCCAGAAGAAGAAGAAAAAGTTATTCGTTTTGAATTATTAGAAATTGTTGTGAAAGCTGCAGGTCCGAAAATAATTGTTGATGCATAAAAGACTTTTGTATATAAGCTATAAAGAAGAAGATAACCTAGCGCCGAGTGGAAAGAAGAATAAAATTAGGGATTACATTTAGAGGACGGAGAAGGGTTAGGGTTGTCTGTTGCTAAAAGAGAAAAGACATTGTTGCGAAAAAGAGACTTTGTTGATAAAAAGCACTTTACAGACTGAGAAAGTAAAGAAAGCAAACAAAGACTGCAGAAGGAAAAGCTTTTTCGCAAAAGAAGGAGCTACGCTGTTTTGATAACATGGAGAACGGCAACCCAAACCGAAAAGCTGGATGTATAATAGGTACACTAATAGCAGTAGTAATTTTTCTCATAATTACGGTAGTGACCATATCATACATAATAGGACATGAAAGTGATAAAGAAACAGCAGATGTAAGGCCTGTAACGACTTTGAGACCTGCTCTTGTGGGGAAAAAGGAGGAGAGCAATGTTATACGTGAAAAGGCGTTATTGGCAGATGAAGCTCGTAGATTACATGTAGACGAGTCACAGGGAAACTTTAGGTCAAACGCATATGCTAAACTGTTATATGAATATATCGATGCCATGGAGGCCAAAGATTGCTATGTCTGTATGCAATTGCCGGCTTCTGTAGACGAAGGCATTAGATATCATCATCTCCCATTGACTTATGGGATAACATGCAGTTTACTGCTCAGTATATTTTATGGTAGGGAAGGATTTGAGTACTACTTTTCAAATTATGATTCGGTACTGCCTGAAGTTCCGAATTATAAGCAAATGAATAAGTGGGACTATTACAAAAAGGAGGATAGACTAGCTAAGTTCTTTCTTCCTTGGGATACACTAGATACATCCTATGCACGCAGAAATAATTTGACTTGCAAAGTGTCAGAGGTTGAGAAAAAGTTCATAGGACAAGTAGATGATAGATACAGAAGGCAGAAGATTCTAAAAATGTCAGGACAATGGAAGACGGATTGGACCGAAGAAGAGAAAGCACATAAAAAGAAAGGTAGCAATGGTCCAATAGCATTGGATAGAACGCAGAAAGGAAAGTTATGTTTAACTCGAAGCAAAACGTATTACGAGAATGTATTTGTAGGTGAAGTGAATTGCGAACATGCTTTTAGATTGGAGTACTATACGAAAGACTTTATGAAGGAGATGCAAGTTATTCCGAATGTGTATTTTGTATGTGGAAGAAATGCCTATGTAAAACTACCTGACAATTGGTATGGTTCGTGTTACTTGGCAATTGTCTTCCCCAAAATATATCATGCAAAGGATGTAGCGATAATAGAAGGAAAGGCTTCGAGGAGAGCGAAAAGGGAAGTAGGAGATGCAGAAGTAGTAGGAGATGTATTTGGAGCAATGTTTCCTATGTTAGGTTTAATACTTAACGATGTTAAGATCAGGAGACTGGCTACAGTTGTGGATAGATTATCTGCAAGTACTGCAAGGTCATTAATGTTGGTAGAAGGCGAGATGCAGTCGATTAGAGCAATGGTTCTTCAGAACCGACTTGCTTTAGATGTACTGCTAGCAAAAGAAGGCGGAGTTTGTAAGGCTTTGAAGGTCCAGGAATGTTGTACTTATATTCCTGATAATTCAAAACCACTTGAGAAAGTCATACGGAACATTACACAAATTCAGCAAGAGATCGAAGATTTATCAAAAATAAATGTTTGGGAAAAAGTTGGTCATGGAGTAGGAAAGGTTGGGAGTTGGTTTGCCAACCTTGGTAAAAGCATAGTGTGGTATATAATAAAGCCTGTATTGATAGTATTAATTTGTATAATCACATTGTTAGGTTTAGTAAAATTGTATAAATGGTATAGGTCGAACCAGTTACAACGAACAATGAGAGAGCAAGAAAGGAGATTAGCTGCTTTACAAGATCAACAGTACAAAAGTTTAAGAGCTCTCGAAACGATGAAAAGAGGGAATATTGTAACTAGTCCTGTTTAGAGATATTATTCAAATTGCATTTAGTGATGACTCCTAGAAATCATCAAAGGGGGGACTGAGAGAGCGCAAATTTGAATAAAAATTATGTATAGGCCATATTTACAAGCACATCGTATAACGTAGGAATGAAGTGTATATCGTAATGTGAAGTTGACACTTATAACATATAGATAACCGATATAATCCAAAGTAATATAGGAAATGTAACTGTATTCACTTTAGAACATGCATTAGATTTAGAAGGCCCGTATACGTAGTGGGCTGATATAGAGATGATGTAGAAATGCTTACTAAATGTAGAACGTGCAAGGTAGAATTCATGTACGTGTGTAACCTTTAAACCGAGAAGCAGCGAGAAATGAAACGTGAAGAAATGTGTAGAACATGTATAAAACAATATAGAGAATGAGAATATAAAGTTATGCTTTACGTAGTTTATATTCTATGTACAATGTATTCACATATATGTAACAGACTTTTGCTAAATACGAAAATATATGTTAAAGGTTATACTGTGTAGAAGGCTTTTGTAAGAATGTTAGAAAGGTTTAGGTCATTTGTGATTCTAACCTGACTGACCAAGGGTTAGCAGGAGCACAGTCCAATGTGTGTAATTTAGTGGACTCACAGGAGTCGTGAATAGCTTGATGTGGACGTGAGAGCCAAGAAGTCTAGCACTTGTTAGATTTAAGGTGACAACGCTGGACAAGGTTTATTGCCTGAACGTGATAGGAAGCGCTTAGAATTTGAAACTTGTTTTTGAATGACCATTCACAGGACCTAGAAGGGTCAAGAATAGCAGTTGTAAGTTAAAGTCTTGTTTAAGTTCATATGACTTTTGATCTGAAAGTGTCAGTTGAAGTCGCCAATAAGAAGATGAAGATGACATCTAAAGAAGAAAGGTCAACTTAACGGACGGCGAAAGAGATGAAGCAATGGAAGAAGCTAGAAGCTGACATCATCGGGGAAAGTCCGTGGTGGGCGTCAAGGGGCGTTCCACCCACACTGTGATTGTGTATTTTAGGGACAGCACCCCGGGGATAAGATAGCGAATTGCTCAGAGGGAGCTCAGAGAGAAGGGCGAAGGGTAGATGACTTGAGCAGATGCGCTGAGAGAGACCAGAGCGCAAGAGAGCAGTAGGCCGAGGACCCTTAGAGAGCGGATGGGTAGGCAGAGAGGGTACTGCTTCTTAAACTTAAGTTACCTTTAGAGGGTAAGAGAGTTTGATCTTCTTTGGAAGTCAAACTGCTGACACCTTTTTAGGTTAGGAACTTGCGAAGTAGGGATGTCACTTAGCATAGAGTAGGGACAGATTTAACGTGATACTTTTCTCTTTCTGTAGATGACGCCAAGGAACCACTTCACATCGAAGCTTTAAATTGCTGATATTGGAATTGATTTTGTATTCCTTTGTATACTTTGATCCCGAGAGGATTGTAATTGCATCAAACCTTTGACTTTTATATAAAACTTTCAAACTTTATCAGTTGTAAGTGGTTCTTCAGAGTGGCGTCAGTTGATGGGGTTTGTCTAACCTATGCGGGGGTTGTCTTTTACTCAATGACAGATACTAACGGTCCAAAATAGATGAATGAGATAAGTTATTAAATTGATCATAAATTGATATCAAAATCTCATTCCCCGCAATGACTACGAGTGTCAGGTTAAAAACTCTATTTTATGCTAAAACCAGTATGGCCAGGGACTGTCGGAGGACCCCCCCCCCACTTCCGTTAACAAACATGATTAAAACAGGACATGAGAGGGATTTCTTTGGAGGCGGGGGTCGTACAACCCCTGGACGTATTTATTAAAACAAACAAATAAATTAAAAATTGAAATAAACAATATTTACACAATTACGCAGAAAACGTTCCATGACATTCGATTACAATTGATATATACAGATATCAGATGGCTAACCTTAACATAATTATAGTACAAGTTATTTCCTATCTGAATCTAACATATCAATCATACAATAATTATCTTTCTGCGTATCCTATTTGGGCCTACGGCAAGGTCCCTAACTGGTGTCAGATCCTTATCACTTAAACCACTCACTCCTGTCGGAGTGCGCGTGCGCAGAGGGCCCGTTTACCGAGAGGGTACTACCCCCCCAGTTACCTCCATACGCCCCATTAACCACACCCTTCCGTCGAAGTGCGCATGCGCAGAGGGCCTGTTTACAGTGAGGGTTTTCCCCCCGGTTACCACCCTACGCCCTATTAACTCTATTAAAGGGGGCCCTTGCATCTCTGCGCCATTTACTGGCGTCATTGTGCACTTGCTGGGTGGCCAACCAGCCTAGAGAAAGCGTTACTCCCCCTCCCCTGCACCCATGTAGCCAACAGGCTGTAACTGCCCGTGGAGTTCTAGGAGAGACCACTTGTCCCTCCCCTGAGGTGACCTCATTCAAGAATGGCGGCGCCCTCTAAGGACCTTAAGTTTACTGCTCACCAATCATGACCTTACCGCCACAGGCCAGCATAGTTGACCGACTATCTGCCCCTCCCACCCTCCTATACTGAAAGGTCATGCCCTGCCCTTAAAATTCACTAGCCAAGACATTATGTTTTCTAGCCCGACTATCAGGCCGCCCCCAAAAACTCACTAACTGGTCATGTCCTGTCCCTACACACAACTAACTAAGCCTAAAGATCCTCCCGAAGATTTCATTCGCTACTCTGGACAGATGGACGCCATCTTTTTAAGAAGCTCGACTCCTCATACTCACCCAAGGACTATAAAATGCCGGTGCAAAGCTCCAGATAGCCTCACTAATTTGTTACTAGGTATCCCACAGAGTGGCTCCATGCCCTCCCAGAGACAGTTCCCCCTTTTGCAAACCTGGAGTCCGTGCCAGGGCGCATTAGATAGCCTCACTCGTCTGTTATTAGTTATTTAACAGCATGGCTCAGTGCTCTCACAGATGCCCTTCCCTTTGAACTTCCGGGTCACTAGGAGACCCGGGGTCCAATCAATGTTGGGGCACGCACGCAGCGTCATGGGGGCGGTGCGCCCGCCATACTTGCGGTGGGGCCGATGCCGGCCCGCCTTTCTCAGCATACTCGCGAGCATCAGAAAAAGACAATGGCCCTCGTTACGAATTAAGGGAGGAGGGAAAGGGGAGAGGAGTTGGCCTAATGGCTCGGGCGGTCGTCCTCGAATCTGGGGAAACTGGATTTCAATCTCTGCAACGATGCTGAACATCCTGTGAGTCTGGGAAAATCGCTTAATCTCCCCGTGCCTAACAAAAAATTAATGTGCCCTCATGTAACGCAACTGGTGCTATGTAAAGCACTCTGATACCCGATTCGGGTCAAGTTTGTACTATATAAAACTCTGCAAAAAAAACATCTGAAGCATTAACATGTTTGATAACGGGCTTGATATCGGAGAGTAGGGAACCTTTTACCTGATATTCGTATACATGCAGGCCGGGACGGAAGTATAATCGGCAGAAAGACACACAGTACCTAACAAAGTCAACAGACCTGATGAAGTCGCAGGATTGATTCCCTGAGGTGACGAAACACGTGTTGGCTAAAGACTTAAGAAACATTAAAGAACACATGAACAAAAGCATCTGTAGAAATCTGATACATTACTGTAAATTACTGTATGATGATACAAGTGTGTGCTGGAGGGTAGAAATCATTTATATTGTTGACCTTGGTCATGTATTAGGGTGATCTCCCTACTTCTAAGCACCGCATTAGACTACGTGATATCCAAATAATTCTGTACAAGTCTTTAGAGCGCCATATCCCTTCAGTACAGTCACCCAAGAGGTTAATCGACTGTAACGTCATGCTCTTGATAGAAAAGGACGCGCCAGAAGGGGGACTGCCATCTAAAGTGCTCTAAACTGTTGTGCTGGCCCCAGAATGGCAGAATCAGCAGGTGTGCAACACCTCACAATTATACAGTAAGCACTTTGCCAGCTGATGCAGAAATTACATTTATAAAATGTGATTCTAACACCAACCTGGCACTGTTTCACTCATTCTGGAGTCTCAACAAGGCTGGCAGTACCGAGGCATTGCTGAAACACTTAGGAGAACATCTGTGTGTGTGTTTTTTAAAAATCTTGAGTATTTGTCTCAAGCGTATTTCACTCTGAACAAACTGTTCTCTTCATCTTATCAATTAGTATAGATTGACTAATTATCCCATCCGAGAGAATAATTTGTGCATAAAATTTCCACTTTCTCCTAGCGAGGGATTACTGGTTAAAGTATGGTGCAGACAAGCTGACTGGGCATTTGATATGAATGTATATCAAAAAGCCTTGTCAAAGCTAGTAGGTCTGGCTATTTCATATGTGAAACTGCTTTTCATTGATTGGAGAGTTTCAGTGCGTGGCTGGATGAATGGAATGTGATAGTGAGCCAGTGACTGAAAGGATGAGTGGGTTCCTGGATGGATGAATGAGTAAGTGACAAATTGCATGCATATGTATATGAATAAGTTCATAGATGGATGAATGGTTCAAAAACTGAGTGGATTGACGGATGGCTGAATACATAGGTGACCGCCTAAATGAGTTAATGATTAAGTGGATGGATGGACGATGGATGGGCAATCCTTACATCAATGTTACAGTCAAAGACATCGGACATCAATAGAGATAGTGTTATGAAAGTACCAAGATCCTCCAATATTGCAGAGGTACAATGTTTAAACCAGGGTGCAATGTTGTGCCAAGGATGCCAACAATGCATACCAAGAATTACTAAGATTATGCCGGTGTACACATTTCATCATGAATGGACACTATTGTTTCAACGGTGTCTACAATATGTCAAGAAATCCCGCCATTACACCAATGCAAACATTGTCCAGGAGAGTGTACTATTATGTCAAGAATGTCAACCTATATCACCATTCATTAAAATCTCATGTTTAGATTGCTCCATCACTTAGTGATCATTAGTGCATGTTCAGATTTGCACCACCACTCAATCAGCTTGAACATTTGCTCAGCTTTGCACCCAGAAATCTTGAGTGCCAAGTCAAAATAAACAATTGCTTAGAAACTTTGGAAGCATGATCAAGTTTCATAGTAGCACATGCTTACATTTGCACCATCTTGAGGAAGGTCTGCTCGAATGCCAATTGAAGTCTAAAAGGGTATAAAAACTAAAGAAAATGAATTACCTTTGAATTGTAGATTTAGTCGCACGAGGGCTTGGCAAGCACATTTATATAGTTATTAATGGGAAACATCCTTAACAACGCACTACCATTACAACAAAACTATTACAACACAGGATCCATTACAACGCAAGCCATTACAACGTAAGTATGGGTAAGTATTTAATTTAATTTTAACCCCTACACTATCCATCCAACACTTTCCCTACTGTTACGCCGCCCTGGAGTTAGAATAGTAATTTTAACCCCGACACTATCCAACACTTACACTAAAAAATACTTACCCATACTTACGCTGTAATGGGATGCGTTGTAATGGATCCTGCGTTGTAAAACTTTCGTTGTAATGGTATGCGTTGTGAATGTATGAGTTGTAACGTCATACATCTGTTATTAACACGGTTATCTAATGGGCAACATAGAACATATCAGACAAAGGCAGTATGTGGGCATCTGAAGAATGAGATCATATGAAAGGACGGAGATGGCCTTCAGAGTGGTACAAGTATGTAAATTGTCAAGGCTTTCTTATCTCCAGTCACATTGAGAAAAAAAGGCTAAAAAACGTCAGAGATGGGCACTTCTTGTACACATTTAGGGGCTCATTAGGATTGTGCTTAATCCGCATCCTCCTGGCCGGCAGAAGCCACCGCTGGCCCGGAGGATGCGGATTAACCGCTGCGGACTGAAAAAAGACCCCCCGCCAGATTGATGGCTGGGGGATCTTTATTCCGTCCGCCGCTTTTCCGCCGCGGTCGCTTCCGACCGCGGCGGGAAAGCTCTAACATGGCTGGCGGTGTCTGTCAGACACCGCCAGCCATATTAGGATGTCAGCGGTCCTATGCCTTTACACGGCGGCATTTCCGCTGTGGAAAGGCATACAGACTTTTCTTTGGGGGCCTGTTGCGGACTCCCAGGGGTGAAGGGGGGGTGGGGGGTGCACATGGGGGGTACCATAGCCTTTGCGTGCACTAAGCGGCAGGCACCACGCGGTGCCTGCAGCTTTGTGCACGCAAAGGAAAACATGTTTTTTTTAACATTGCGGCGTGTGCTGCTTCAAGCAGCACCCGCCGCAATGTTACAAAAAAATACAGGATGTGACCGCCAGGGTGGCGGTCACATCCTAATTAGCACGGAGGGTCCGCCGCTGCCCCTGCGGACGGTCCCTCCTCCTCTGGGGTGGTGGACAGACGCAGGTCCGTCCTCCATCCTAATGCGCCCCTAAGTTAGTATAAGAAGAAAAACATGGCTGGAGCAAGTTACAGGTATGCTAATGGAAATGATTATTCCACAGCTGTCACATACTAACCTTTAGTGCATGTTGAGTTATACCATTACTCACCAATCATTGGTTCATAGCCATATTAGCACCCTCACTCAGTGATAGTACTACATTTCTTTTGCAAACATATCAACAAAAATTCCAAATAGGCTAATAGTACAATAAGCCAATTTTTATGTGTAAATAACATAGGGCCCGATTATAATGTAGTATGGACCATCACCAACAGGCTGTTGGTGGTGGTCCGCCCAACATACAGGTCTGCGGTCCAAATGCCGAATTACGGTGCCAGCGGTCGCAGCACTGTCGACGGGGGGAAAGACCATTGCTCTGACAGGATCGGAGATCCCGTCAGGGCGGCGGTTGGACAGGTAATCCCTAAATGGTGGCAATGCCTGCACAGGCACCGCCGTCGGGATTACGATGCCCCTTTCCCTCTGCCTTTTCAAGGTGGTTTGACCAGCATGAAAAGCAAATGCAAAGCGAGTTTTGGGGCTCCTAGCAAGGCCCACATCCCCCCTGAGTCTCCACTTTGGGCCGGGTGGGGGGAGGGGGCCTACCCATACATCCTGTGCCAGGCACCATATGGTGGAGGAATGATTCTAAACATGTCTTTTTACATTGAGGCTTGTGCTACGGCACTTTTTGGGCTCAAGAAAAACCTCAATATAAAATGGCATGTTTTCAACTTCCTACACTGCGGTTGGATTATAATTCAGAGGCCAGGACCGCTGCCTACTTGTCGGGCTGTTCCGATCCTGACCGCCTTCATAATGCTGGTGACACTATATTCCTCCCTACCTTCATAGCGTGATTTCTTTCTCTGCCTGTTTCTTCTTGCACTGGAGCCTGAAGAAGAGTGCAGGACTACTGCTCGCTACAAGAGGTCCATCTGGAGTGAGCAGAAAGGGTGAATTAGCACTAGCGGGTTGTCATACTGAAGCCAGCATAGAGAATGCAGCAGCTCAGGGCATTACTAGATGTCCGTCTGAATTTGACAGAAAGGGTACAGTATCTCCGGTCATTACTAGAGGTCCCACTGAAGTTGTCAGAACGGATACAGTATCTTCAGTCACTACAAGAGGTCCCTCTATAGTTGTCAGAAAGGGTACAGTATCTCTGGTCCTTACTAGAGGTCTCTGAAGTTGGCAGAAAGGGTACAGTATCCCTGGTCATTACTAGAGGTCCCTCTGAGGTTTGCAGAAAGGGTACAGTATATCTGATCATTACCAGAGGTCCCTTTGAAGTTTGCAGAAAGGGTACAGTATATCTGGCCATTGCTAGAGGTCCCTTTGAAGTTTGCAGAAATGGTACAGTATCTCCGGTCATTACTAGAGGTCCCGCTGAGGTGGGCAGAAAGGGTACAGTATCTCCATCCATTACTAGAGGTCCCTCTGAAGTTTGCAGAGGGTACAGTAACTCCGGTCATTATCCGAGGTTTGTAGAAAATGTGAGATACCTTAGTTCATGCTTACATATCCCTCTAAAATCAGCAGAGGTGTGTTGTATAATAATTGGTTACTAGGAGCCCATTGTATCCAGAAGCCTTCCCCTACCGCACACTAAGGAACATAATGTGCTTTCTTTCTGCCTCCATTATTGTAAAATTTTAAAACCAGCCCTTATCCGAGAAACTAATCTAGTAAGGTAAATAAGCTGTGTTCTCTATGTTCTGTGTCAAATGTCATTAAAGAAACATTTAATATGTCTTACTGTCATCACAAGTTAATGTGCCAAATGCCATTAGGAAGTGGGAGTTTTTTTACTGCCTTTTCTGGATTCACTTGCACCAAGTGCTGCTTTGATAAATGGATCATTCGATATTGAAATGCTTCGGAATAGATGGAGATCCAAAATCATGGTAACCAGAAAGGTTAATGGGTAAGTGATTGATGGTTAGAGACCTGTTGTAACTTGGCGGGGGCGTGGCTAAGCAAGCCACGATGGCGGCTGTGTCCTGCTGAGGCTCCGCGATCGGGCTAGCATCCTGCCCAGTTCCTGTGATCGCCGGGAGCCTCACTCTGCAGCAAAACCACCTGTAGTACCCCCACGCAGTGGGGCATCCTCCGAGTGAGCCACGAGAGTTTCTGACGGACAGCGCGCACAGAAATCTCGCTTGCCGGTGCCGAGCGCCGGGACCTAAAATGGCGGGCGCAGCTCCGTCCCACAGACGCGGACGCCGCCGAGAGCCTATTCCCTGAGCGGCGGCCCTGGGGGGATGCAACCAACCGGCAGCTACAGAGAACCCGGGAGAGTGGTGAGACCGGCCCACGGGTGTGCACTCCAGCCCAAGCTTTCTCTCGCACCGGCACTTCGACGCGCAAGATGGCGGCCGCCCTACCAGAACCCCGCTACACCGACACTCCTGCCCTCCCGGGAGCCTAACCTGACGCCAGCACCAGCCAGTCCGCCACCGCAGCCCGCAGGGCACCAGTGGGCGCGCTCTCCAGACATCCGAGATCTTCGCCTGGGGGTGGTGAGTGCCATTACTTCTCCCCCCCCCCTCAGAGGATCCCAGCGTCAGCACCCCAACGGCCTCCTACCTCCTCTACGGCCCACAGGGGATCGCAGGTCACGCTGTCCCTTGATCGGGGAGGCCAGAACGCTCCTGCCGCCACGAGCGGCTCGGCAGACCCGAGTGCCTGACTCTAAGATGGCGCCCATGGAGGCCTGAGCACCGTGACTGTGACCAGCGCGAATCACATCCTGAGAGCAGGGGGTGCTCCCCCGAACCTGAGGCGATAGCGCGCCACATTGGGGACGTCCGCTGCCCCGGACCCCCCGGGACCCTACCACTTGACCCTTGACCCCGACAATTGCCACACTTGAGGAACCCCGTCTACCGGGGAGCTGGAACAGTAGAGGAGGAGCCCCCCCGATGGCACGCGCCCATAGGCACTCATGTGACCTCCTGCTGCCCCGTTGACTTTATACCCGAGGACACTAGTGCGGCCCTATCACCACCACCAGCCGCGAGTCCCCATAAACACCCCCCGAACCAGTGGAGGCGCCCCGGGGTGAACCAGCACCTGCCCCCAGGGCCAAGAACAACTAGGGGACCAGCCCGCACCGAGCTGCCGCCCACCCGGCCGTACTGAGAGACCGTGGTCCGCCGATTACGATATCCACGGGGGTGCGAGACCCTCTCGCCCGCACTCATGGGGAAATTGAAGGCCTCGCAGGTGACGGCTGTCCCTGAAACTGCCGTCGAGAAGATGCCACACACGAGGACATGGACGCAAGCTAACACGCCGCAAACCGACCCCACGCTATCGGTGAAATTGGATCAAGTGCTGGCGGCAATTGAACTGTCCCGCCTCTCGATGGAGGAGAGATTGGGCGCCCTGACGACGGACACCACCCTGATCCGCGACGATCATCGCAAGCTGGCGGATAGGGTGAAGGAGGGGGAACGGATCGTGGCCGCACTGCAACCCACGGTGAAGATGCAGGAAGCAGACATGAAGGAGGTCCTGCGCCGCGTGGCGGTCCTCGAGGAGCGTACAGTGGATTTGGAGGGACGCTCGAGGCGGTGTAACATCCGCGTCCTCGGCCTGCCGGAAGGAATTGAAAATTCAGACCCTCTAACCTACATGGAGTCATGGACCAGATCATTCACTCCTGAGGCGGAACGGTCGGCGTACTTCTCCATTGAAAGAGCCCACAGGGTCCCGGCCCGAGCGCCCAAGCCAGGCCTTCCTCCACGGCCCATGTTGGCTAAATTCCTGCACTTCTGAGACCGCGATGCGGTGCTCCGTGCGGCCCGGACGGCGGGGCCCCTACAGGTGGAAGACCAACATGTCATGGTGTTCCCAGACTATGCCCGAGAGGTCCAGCAGCAGCGTTCCACCTTTCTGGAAGTTAAAAGGCGCCTTCGCGCGAATGATCTTCAATACTCCTTGTTGTTCCCGGCTCGCCTCAAAGTGCTCCACAAAGGGAAAGCTATATTTTTCAACACAGCGGAGGAGGCGCAGGATTGGACTGAGTTTCACTGCCCGCTAATCCCTAAACCCAGACCCCAGAGGACACGCAACAACGACTCAAGACGATCCAGAAGACGGGGCGCGAGCCGGGTCAGATCAGCCCGCCCCAAAAGCCAGGCATCCTCCCCCACGGGCTCACCCGACCTCACGCAAATCATGCAGGAGCGACGAGACGCCCTCCGGGCGATGACCGAACTGCACAAATCACCCCCAGCATCAGATCTGGAACGCCAACTGCACCTGTTCACCCCTGAGAAAGACCGGGACAGTGATGGAACAATGTCGGGGTTTGGCCCAATCTCTTCCCCCCTCATCGCGGCACACACATTGGACGCTACCCTGGCCGATCAACCTAACACCTCTTCGTGACGAATGGACTGTCAACTGCTATATCCTTCTCATGGTTGCCTACTGTATTGCGCGACGTCTAGGAGCCTAGACTGCTTAACCAGATAACTGTACACCTCTTCGTGATGGATGAACTGTCAACTGCTATATCCTTTTCATGGTTACCTACTGTATTGCGCAACGTCTAGGAGCCTAGACTGCTTAACCAGATAACTGTATGCGCTAGCGAGCGATAGACATCTCTCCTGCAAGAGCCCGACCCGCGCACAAGCCCAGCAGCGACACACGCTGCCACCCCCGCAGATAACTGTTGTATTTCTCTCCTAGTGGGACGCTAGTTTGGATATGCCACCTCCGGTGATATATCCTCAGTATTGGGACTGTTACCCACCCAAGGTTCTACTTGTTGTTAATCCCCTTAGTTCCTCCCCCACGATTGTGGAAGCTTGGCGCGCAGGAGCACACGCGACACATAAGCACGGGCGGCCCCCGGGGCCTGTAGGAAGGTCCCTTTCCCAACCACGACACCCTAAGGATGGCAGTCCCACAATCAGACATTAATGTCCTTAAACTGAACGTACGAGGCCTACACACACCCAGCAAACGCTACTCTGTTTACTCCTACATTAAGCGTATGTCAGCTAGTATTGCATTTCTGCAGGAGACGCACATTAACGCTACCGAACTCGCTCGTTTGCAGGCCAAATGGCGAGGGTTTTTTTGTGCCACACAATACTCAGCGTTTGCGCGCGGCGCATTAATCTGGGTCAGGCCGGGCACTCCCTTCCGGGTGCTCCGGCGGGTAGTGGATAGGGAGGGCAGATATGCACTTCTGGAGGGAATACTTGACGGACAGGGAATACTCCTTGGCAGCATTTACGTCCCTAACACGGACCAGGATAAATTCTGGGACCACCTCACGGGCATTTTGGCCCAGTTCACCACAGTTCCGTGGGTGCTAGGAGGGGACTATAACTGCACGCTGGACCCCACCCTAGACCGCTCGCACCCTCCCCCCGCACACTCCCCGGTCCCCCGGCAGGCAGAGCTCTTCAGGGCATGGACCACACATTGGGCGCTCACTGACGCATGGCGACACCTACACCCACTGGCTCGCATTTACTCATTCCACTCGATTCCACACAACCTCCGGGTCCGCCTAGATCGATTCCTATGCTCTGCACCAATCCTCCCTAAGATAACATCTACAGATTACCTAGGTCGGATCCTCTCAATCATGACGCCCACATCCTTTGTCTGACCTGGCGCCCCCCGCACCCACCAGTCCTCACCTGGCGCCTCCCTAGGGATTGCCTATCAGATCCAGTCTTCAGAGACGCACACAAAACCAGCATACAAGATTACTTCACACACAACACGGACACAGCATCGTCGGTACTGGTGGAGTGGGACGCGTTTAAAGTCGTGGCAAGGGGAGAATGCATCAAACAGGTAGTAGGGGCTCGCCGCACATTGGAGCGGGCACTCCTATCCTCAGAGCAGAATCTGGCCGCACTCACTAAACAGCCTGACGACTCGGAGGAACACGCCGCGCTTACGGCCGAGGCTAAGACGGCGTATCAGACAGCCTGCGCTGAACTCCGAAAATACAATTTTAGAGCTTACGCCTCTAGGGTACATAAGGACAGAGACAAAACAGGGGCACTGCTGGCCTGGATGGCGAGGCAGGACACCGAAATCAAGCCAATCACGGATATTATCAATCCGGAAGGGGTGCTAGTGCGTTCACAGACCGAGATCCTTCTGGCGTTCCAGCGCCACTATGCACAAGTGTACGGGACCCCGGCCCAGTACTCCCCGTCTTCTGTGGATCGTTTTTTAGACCCGCTGACGTTACCCGCGATATCGGATGATGACAAGCGCACACTCGACTCAAAGATAGTACCCTCAGACATCACCCAGGCGATACGTGCCATGTCTCGGAATAAAGAGCCGGGACTGGACGGCTTCCCACTAGAATACTACTCGACATTCTCTCCCCTAGTGGTCCCCCGTCTATCTCGGATGTTCGGGGCATCTCTTCATTTAGGGAGGTTACCCCAGTCACTGCGGGAGTCCGTGATTGTCACCTTTCCCAAACCCAACAGGGATCCACTCCACATGGGGTCGTATCGTCCCATCACGCTCCTGTCGGCTGACTGTAAGATCCTGGGGAAAATTCTGGCTGATCGGTATGCACAGGTCATACGCCCCCTAGTCCACCCCGACCAATGCGGCTTCGTTCCGGGGAGGAACACCTCCCAGAACCTCCGCCGAGTCTTCCATGTCCAGGATCAGGTACGTGACAGATTTCCCCGCGCCGCCTGCCTCATTATGGACCTGGAGAAGGCGTTCGACACCCTCACCTGGCCCTATCTATTCTCAGTCCTGCGGCGCCTCAACATCGGCCCGACACTCACGGCATACACACGCCTTCTGTATACCGATCTAACCACTCGTGTTCGTATCGGGAAACGCATATCACCAGCGTTTGGAGTTCGGCGAGGCACAAGACAAGGGTGCCCCCTGTCGCCTCTCTTATTCACGCTGGCAGTCGAGCCGCTGGCGGTTCGGCTGCACCTGGAGGGTGTGGACTGGGGCATTCCACTCGCGGACGGCACACATTGCGTCTCCATGTACGCGGACGACCTTCTCATATACGTCCAAGACATCGAGACAGACCTGGCCCCCATAGGGGCAACGCTGGCGGAATTTGCAGACGCCTCGGGACTCCAGGTGAACTGGGACAAGTCCACAGTCTACCCCTTTCACTCGAATCTACCCCCGAGCTCGGACCGCATAAACTCTCATGGTCCGCGGAAGCTCCCCGGTACCTTGGTGTCCGCCTGTACCATACTCCGGCAGACATTTTTGAGGGTAACCACCGCAAAGCACTCGCTAGCCTGCGTCCGACTGTTGCCTTCTGGAATAAACTCCCGTTGGCCCCAATAGGACGGATAGCCCTGGCTAAAATGGTGATGCTTCCCTGACTCCTTTACCACTTCACAAATTTACTGGTAGTGCCACCCAAGTCCTTCTTCCGTGACGTCGACTCCCTCCTAGGAACCCTTATCTGGGGCGCGGGCCGACACAGGGTTGCCCTGAAAACCCTACAACTTCCCACGACGCAAGGTGGGCTCGGAGCTCCGTCCTTCGAGTCATATTTCCTCGCGGCACAGCTCCAATGGCTGTCATACTGGACGGCGGACCGCTACCCCCAGGAGACTTTTACCCCGACCGGCAGAGTCGCAACCCCGGAACTCACCCGCCTTCTCCTCCCGGGCACCAAGCCACGGCGTACATACCCCCTTCAGGTAGCGATAGCGCGCCGGTGCATGATGCGGATCCACCGGATATCCCCAGGTAGACCTCCGTACTCCCCGCTACTACCGTTAATAGGCAGCCCCAGGCAGGACTCCTACTTCACGGCTCCACTGTTCACCGAATGGTCGCACTGTGGCATCACAGATCTGGAATCGCTCTTTGAAGAAGGCCAGCTGAAATCACTCGACCGCCTGGTCGCTGAATACGGGCTCCCCCCAGGTCAATTCCTCAGATATAGACAGCTGCTCGACGGGTACCGGCCCCACTTTAATCTCCGAACTGGCGAGCCAGACAAGCATCCAGTAATACATACTATCCTGCATATGGGAGTGGGGCGCCACTTAGTCACCTGGCTATATAAATCCATCCGGGAACTCTCGCACGCTCCCCTGACGACCTTACGTACTACATGGGAGGAGGGCATAGGTCGCGCACTACACGACTCGGAATGGACTAAAGCACTTGAGGCCCCAAAACGCGTCTCTAGGAACGCCTGCTTCAAAAACATCCAATACTATATCCTACACAGGGCTTACCTCACCCCAGCACGCTTGCAGAAGTTCTATCCCTCCACACCATTCCTATGCCCCAGATGTAGCTCCCCTGCTGTAGATTTTTGACACATGTTTTGGAGTTGTCCCAACCTTCATCCCTTATGGCGGGCGGTACACGGAACACTGTCGGAACTCACAGGTCTCACTACAATAGCCACCTGGGAATCCAGCGCACTAGGCATCTTTCATGTCCCTAAGCAAGAACCGGTGCATAGACGCTTCGTATCCTTAGCGCTCCTGTTGGCGAACAGATGCATAGCCATGCACTGGCGATCCTCGGAGGGTCCCCATATAGCAGCATGGACGGGAGCGGTCTGTAAGTGGGCGCGGCGGAAGAGGACGCTCTTAGAGAGGAAGAAGCCAGGGGCGCGCGTAAAATTCCCATATCCATGGAATGGGCCATGCTCCCCCATAGCTTCCGGCAGTCCATGTGTGCAGGAGACCCACCTACTCCTCCCCCCCCCCCCACCCAAGAGAGCCAGTAGTCTCCACCTGGTGTCAACCGTCCCAGGGCCGACTCCCGGTACCCCACACATCCTAGCCAAATTCTCATCTGCCATACCACCCATCCCATCACTCACATACACTGGATTTATCCACCCCCTGTCCGTCCCTCTCCCCCCCTGGAGTGCAAACTAGATGGCCCAGTGGCCCCCCCGACGCCCGTCACCAGTATCCCCCTACTTAGACCCTGCTAGCGCCCACATGCTTCCCTCCCACAGTTTTGTCCCCCCCCCGTTCTCTGGTAGCACCGCTATATGAACTGTACAGACCCCGATCCTACGCCCGTGAGGCGGGAACTTACATGCCTGTTGTTATTCATCGTCCTCTTGGCGATGCATGTTCACTGTCTCCCAGCCTGCAGACATATTTGCACGATCTGTACTGCTTAATGGAAGAAATGCATACTTGTACCAGTTGTATAAAACAAGAAAACGTTGCGCGCCTAGCTGATCGTGGCTGAATGTTGAGGCCACGTCAGCAGATAATTTACACTGTACCCATATACTTTGATGCAACAACAATAAAAAAAAAAAAAAAAAAAGAGACCTGTTGTAACTTTCAAAAGTGTTTTGGCCAAATATGTATTTAAAGCAACACCTGTAATGGACATGTGATGCTGAAATGTGAATCTCCAAGGAAAAGTGACTGCAACTGAAACAAGTAAGATATCAAAGCAGGAACCACATTAGCAGCAATATTATACAATTCTCTTCCTGAGCAGTTACCAAAGCATTATCTTAGAATTAATCAGCAAGAAAAGATCAAATTTTATCTAAGCAAATCAAAAGAGATGAGTCCAATATGTATCAAAAACTTCTTCTTTATTTTCTTCTTTTCAGTCACTCAGTACTTTTCCTTTCTTTTTTCTTTGCCAACACGTGTTTCGTCCTAACTATATACAGTTAATGGACTTCGTCAGGGCGAATGAGTGTCTGTTTATCTATGTTAGTTGATGAAACTTCGGGCAATCAAAACCTTGGATTTTCCTTCGTCATTTTATAGAAGTCACAAAGTTCCACATACTTTCATATTTTCGGATATCACGATCGAGAAGTATATTATCAGATGAAGCGTGAAAGAACCTCGGTATAAGGGGATCCTGGCGTACTCGGCGTCTAGCTAGATATTGGACTCATCTCTTTTGATTTGCTTAGATAAAATTTGATCTTTTCTTGCTGATTAATTCTAAGATAATGCTTTGGTAACTGCTCAGGAAGAGAATTGTATAATGTTCATTATATAGACAGATTTATTTGTCTATTTTTAAAGTGTGGCAGGGACTGTATCTCAACCTTTGAGCAATACTAAGCCTGATTGACTATCCGTATTAATAATAACACTACAAGCGCAAAGTACCCCTCTTGCCATTCGATAAAATTAGCAGCAATATGTTTTTGCCTTTTAAAAGTTACAGACACTTGACCAGTATTAGAGATGCAGTCTACAGCAGTGGCGGCTCCGTTGGGACAATGCTTGGCTCCATGACGCCGGAGCATTGCAGGGGGAGGAGTGGTTAGTGCATTCTGTAAGTGCGCATGACGCTTTGGCTGGCCATCTCAGGCCCAAGAGTTTGAGGCACAGGAAAGATGACTGCACACAAATCAAGGATGCAATGAGAATAGGGTATTATAGTGAAGTTTTAGACTATGCCAATCATGCAACATTGTTCAATTAGGATATAGAAATATGCCTATAATTTAATCTTGTTTATACGATGGTTACAGGGTAGCAGAGTGTGGTAAATACCTGATCTATCATCTCAAGATATTCAAATCCATGGGTGTTATTGGTTCAGTTCAGGACCAGCATATGTTAGTTAAATCCTACATGATAATGGGTCAGTGTAAAATACAAAGTCCTTGTTGAATTCGAATTGATCTCGGTCCGAGGTATAGGTCAATTCTGACCAGCTGCTGGACTTTATAGTGCAAGATACCCCCAAAATTACAATAAATTATAAATAAAACAATAGTAGCAATAAAATAGTAATGACATAAAACAAGTAAAAATAAAAACAATCATAAATATAATATACATTTCACTCAGTTTATTATAAAATGCATATATTAAGGAATTAACAATTAATTAAACACAACAAATAATTTACATAACAAATAATCTTTGTAATAAATTGCATGATTAATTACCAATTAAGTAAATAACATACAAAATGAGCTGGCAAGAATTACATTTGAAATGATTTCCTACCCTATTACCCTACAAACCAAACCACAACTAAAATATATATTACTAATCAAACTATTGGAAAAGTACATTGAAAATCATAAAATACACTTGAATAATTAAAATAACAACCAGTTTACATACTTATTCTTTAAATATTTAACATACAAAATTTATTAAAAAAAACAATAATTTATAAATTAAATAACTTCCCACCTTATTCCCCTACAAACCCATTTATATTGTAAACTAGCATACGTTAAATTAAATATATATATATATATATATATATACATATACGATTTGCCTCCAAAGATGAAACCACTCCCAGCGTGTTAACTCCGTTTAATTCAAGGATTGCGCAAGCCAGGCAGAGCGCACAAATGTCAGCCAAACGCGTTTCGGGCGAGAACCGCCCTTGATCACTGGCAGGAAATAGCAGCAGAGCCTATGCAGGACCTCCGTGCAGGATACCGAGAAGCACGTGAGGTACATCGTGTCCAGTTCAAGGAGGATAACATGCAAGCCGGGCTGCAGGGCACATACCCACTTGGGAACATTTAACATTTGGGGAATAATGGCGCCCACATATGGTCTTACTTAAAGAGCGGACTTCATGTACCAGAATCCCTTGAGGCACACGCCCCTATGGGCGGGATACTTAATGTGCTTCCTGAACTGCTCTGCTGCTATTTCCTGCCAGTGATCAAGGGCGGTTCTCGCCCGAAACGCGTTTGGCTGACATTTGTGCGCTCTGCCTGGCTTGCGCAATCCTTGAATTAAACGGAGTTAACACGCTGGGAGTGGTTTCATCTTTGGAGGCAAATCGTGAAGTGATGTACAGCGGCTGTGCCTGGCCGCGATGAGGCCCCACTGCGAACCTATGCAGGACCTCCGTGCAGGATACCGAGAAGCACGTGAGGTACATCGTGTCCAGTTCAAGGAGGATAACATGCAAGCCGGGCTGCAGGGCACATACCCACTTGGGAACATTTAACATTTGGGGAATAATGGTGCCCACATATGGTCTTACTTAAAGAGCGGACTTCATGTACCAGAATCCCTTGAGGCACACGCCCCTATGGGCGGGATACTTAATGTGCTTCCTGAACTGCTCTGCTGCTATTTCCTGCCAGTGATCAAGGGCGGTTCTCGCCCGAAACGCGTTTGGCTGACATTTGTGCGCTCTGCCTGGCTTGCGCAATCCTTGAATTAAACGGAGTTAACACGCTGGGAGTGGTTTCATCTTTGGAGGCAAATCGTGAAGTGATGTACAGCGGCTGTGCCTGGCCGCGATAAGGCCCCACTGCGAACCTATGCAGGACCTCCGTGCAGGATACCGAGAAGCACGTGAGGTACATCGTGTCCAGTTCAAGGAGGATAACATGCAAGCCGGGCTGCAGGGCACATACCCACTTGGGAACATTTAACATTTGGGGAATAATGGCGCCCACATATGGTCTTACTTAAAGAGCGGACTTCATGTACCAGAATCCCTTGAGGCACACGCCCCTATGGGCGGGATACTTAATGTGCTTCCTGAACTGCTCTGCTGCTATTTCCTGCCAGTGATCAAGGGCGGTTCTCGCCCGAAACGCGTTTGGCTGACATTTGTGCGCTCTGCCTGGCTTGCGCAATCCTTGAATTAAACGGAGTTAACACGCTGGGAGTGGTTTCATCTTTGGAGGCAAATCGTGAAGTGATGTACAGCGGCTGTGCCTGGCCGCGATGAGGCCCCACTGCGAACCTATGCAGGACCTCCGTGCAGGATACCGAGAAGCACGTGAGGTACATCGTGTCCAGTTCAAGGAGGATAACATGCAAGCCGGGCTGCAGGGCACATACCCACTTGGGAACATTTAACATTTGGGGAATAATGGCGCCCACATATGGTCTTACTTAAAGAGCAGACTTCATGTACCAGAATCCCTTGAGGCACACGCCCCTATGGGCGGGATACTTAATGTGCTTCCTGAACTGCTCTGCTGCTATTTCCTGCCAGTGATCAAGGGCGGTTCTCGCCCGAAACGCGTTTGGCTGACATTTGTGCGCTCTGCCTGGCTTGCGCAATCCTTGAATTAAACGGAGTTAACACGCTGGGAGTGGTTTCATCTTTGGAGGCAAATCGTGAAGTGATGTACAGCGGCTGTGCCTGGCCGCGATGAGGCCCCACTGCGAACCTATGCAGGACCTCCGTGCAGGATACCGAGAAGCACGTGAGGTACATCGTGTCCAGTTCAAGGAGGATAACATGCAAGCCGGGCTGCAGGGCACATACCCACTTGGGAACATTTAACATTTGGGGAATAATGGCGCCCACATATGGTCTTACTTAAAGAGCGGACTTCATGTACCAGAATCCCTTGAGGCACACGCCCCTATGGGCGGGATACTTAATGTGCTTCCTGAACTGCTCTGCTGCTATTTCCTGCCAGTGATCAAGGGCGGTTCTCGCCCGAAACGCGTTTGGCTGACATTTGTGCGCTCTGCCTGGCTTGCGCAATCCTTGAATTAAACGGAGTTAACACGCTGGGAGTGGTTTCATCTTTGGAGGCAAATCGTGAAGTGATGTACAGCGGCTGTGCCTGGCCGCGATGAGGCCCCACTGCGAACCTATGCAGGACCTCCGTGCAGGATACCGAGAAGCACGTGAGGTACATCGTGTCCAGTTCAAGGAGGATAACATGCAAGCCAGGCTGCAGGGCACATACCCACTTGGGAACATTTAACATTTGGGGAATAATGGCGCCCACATATGGTCTTACTTAAAGAGCGGACTTCATGTACCAGAATCCCTTGAGGCACACGCCCCTATGGGCGGGATACTTAATGTGCTTCCTGAACTGCTCTGCTGCTATTTCCTGCCAGTGATCAAGGGCGGTTCTCGCCCAAAACGCGTTTGGCTGACATTTGTGCGCTCTGCCTGGCTTGCGCAATCCTTGAATTAAACGGAGTTAACACGCTGGGAGTGGTTTCATCTTTGGAGGCAAATCGTGAAGTGATGTACAGCGGCTGTGCCTGGCCGCGATGAGGCCCCACTGCGAACCTATGCAGGACCTCCGTGCAGGATACCGAGAAGCACGTGAGGTACATCGTGTCCAGTTCAAGGAGGATAACATGCAAGCCGGGCTGCAGGGCACATACCCACTTGGGAACATTTAACATTTGGGGAATAATGGCGCCCACATATGGTCTTACTTAAAGAGCGGACTTCATGTACCAGAATCCCTTGAGGCACACGCCCCTATGGGCGGGATACTTAATGTGCTTCCTGAACTGCTCTGCTGCTATTTCCTGCCAGTGATCAAGGGCGGTTCTCGCCCGAAACGCGTTTGGCTGACATTTGTGCGCTCTGCCTGGCTTGCGCAATCCTTGAATTAAACGGAGTTAACACGCTGGGAGTGGTTTCATCTTTGGAGGCAAATCGTGAAGTGATGTACAGCGGCTGTGCCTGGCCGCGATGAGGCCCCACTGCGAACCTATGCAGGACCTCCGTGCAGGATACCGAGAAGCACGTGAGGTACATCGTGTCCAGTTCAAGGAGGATAACATGCAAGCCGGGCTGCAGGGCACATACCCACTTGGGAACATTTAACATTTGGGGAATAATGGCGCCCACATATGGTCTTACTTAAAGAGCGGACTTCATGTACCAGAATCCCTTGAGGCACACGCCCCTATGGGTGGGATACTTAATGTGCTTCCTGAACTGCTCTGCTGCTATTTCCTGCCAGTGATCAAGGGCGGTTCTCGCCCGAAACGCGTTTGGCTGACATTTGTGCGCTCTGCCTGGCTTGCGCAATCCTTGAATTAAACGGAGTTAACACGCTGGGAGTGGTTTCATCTTTGGAGGCAAATCGTGAAGTGATGTACAGCGGCTGTGCCTGGCCGCGATGAGGCCCCACTGCGAACCTATGCAGGACCTCCGTGCAGGATACCGAGAAGCACGTGAGGTACATCGTGTCCAGTTCAAGGAGGATAACATGCAAGCCGGGCTGCAGGGCACATACCCACTTGGGAACATTTAACATTTGGGGAATAATGGCGCCCACATATGGTCTTACTTAAAGAGCGGACTTCATGTACCAGAATCCCTTGAGGCACACGCCCCTATGGGCGGGATACTTAATGTGCTTCCTGAACTGCTCTGCTGCTATTTCCTGCCAGTGATCAAGGGCGGTTCTCGCCCGAAACGCGTTTGGCTGACATTTGTGCGCTCTGCCTGGCTTGCGCAATCCTTGAATTAAACGGAGTTAACACGCTGGGAGTGGTTTCATCTTTGGAGGCAAATCGTGAAGTGATGTACAGCGGCTGTGCCTGGCCGCGATGAGGCCCCACTGCGAACCTATGCAGGACCTCCAGCAGGATACCGAGAAGCACGTGAGGTACATCGTGTCCAGTTCAAGGAGGATAACATGCAAGCCGGGCTGCAGGGCACATACCCACTTGGGAACATTTAACATTTGGGGAATAATGGCGCCCACATATGGTCTTACTTAAAGAGCGGACTTCATGTACCAGAATCCCTTGAGGCACACGCCCCTATGGGCGGGATACTTAATGTGCTTCCTGAACTGCTCTGCTGCTATTTCCTGCCAGTGATCAAGGGCGGTTCTCGCCCGAAACGCGTTTGGCTGACATTTGTGCGCTCTGCCTGGCTTGCGCAATCCTTGAATTAAACGGAGTTAACACGCTGGGAGTGGTTTCATCTTTGGAGGCAAATCGTGAAGTGATGTACAGCGGCTGTGCCTGGCCGCGATGAGGCCCCACTGCGAACCTATGCAGGACCTCCGTGCAGGATACCGAGAAGCACGTGAGGTACATCGTGTCCAGTTCAAGGAGGATAACATGCAAGCCGGGCTGCAGGGCACATACCCACTTGGGAACATTTAACATTTGGGGAATAATGGCGCCCACATATGGTCTTACTTAAAGAGCGGACTTCATGTACCGGAATCCCTTGAGGCACACGCCCCTATGGGCGGGATACTTAATGTGCTTCCTGAACTGCTCTGCTGCTATTTCCTGCCAGTGATCAAGGGCGGTTCTCGCCCGAAACGCGTTTGGCTGACATTTGTGCGCTCTGCCTGGCTTGCGCAATCCTTGAATTAAACGGAGTTAACACGCTGGGAGTGGTTTCATCTTTGGAGGCAAATCGTGAAGTGATATATATACATATATATATATTTAATACAGATAGATTAAAATAAACTATACTATCTACAATATTTTCTAAAAAACATTATACACATAAATGTATTCTTGATATCTATATTCTGTTCAACGTTATCTTTTGAAGAGACAATATTTTTTACACAATATTTATGTAAAAAAACGTTTACTTTGATATTTATCTCTTTCACTGGACTCACATAACCTCAGCAAAAAACATTTACTATAATGCACCTCCTTTGCCTGCACTTGCTGTAAGACTGTAAATGGAAATTTCTCTCACATGACATGGGGCTGCCCTTAACTTAAGGAAGATTACAAACAAATCACATCCCTAGTCAATAAGATAAAATAGAGAAACATCGAATGCTTGGTTGAGGAGTGCATTTTAGATGCCTTCTCCCACCCCAGAGTCAAGCATGCATCTAGCAAATCTATCGACCTGGCATTTGTCATATTCAAAAGACATGTGGCAAAGGGCTGGAAAGGTCAACTGGTAGCTTGAGGTACCGAGTTGGGCAGGAAGCAAAAGTACCCTCATACACATTGAGGGGGTTGAAGAATCCACACTTTGCCCAGGATTGGGATGTAATTCTTTCTGATTTTGGGGAAAGAAGAGGAAGACAGCACACAACCGATGTAGGGATGAACTATCAGTTGGACCAGACATCGATTGGATAACAGAAGAAATTAAATGCTTAGAGTTAGACCCCAGCTGTAAGCTACAGTATACAAGGACTTTTTTCCTTTGACAGTAGTTACCAATCTTCAATGCCACAGGCAGGAAAGATTACAGGCTGGTATTATTCCACGCTTATTGGAGCCAATGAAATGTATAGATAGGTACCCAGACAAATAGTATAATAAGGAAAATATTAATACAATGTTAGCTTTCCTTTGGTATTTTTTGTTATATTTTTACTTTTTCTGTTGCAGCGCTGATGTCGAAGACTTAGTGCTTTTATATTTTATCGGCTCAACGTTGGGCCGGGATACATTTCTTAATGTTATGATGATGAATAGTTTATACCTCCACAAATAGACTATTGTGTAATCAGTGTTGTCTACTGATGAAATAGATTCTGCAAAATATTGTACAAGGAGCTGTTTGATACTGTTTTGATAGGTAAAACAATAAAATTGCGTTTTCAAAAAAGCATATCCAAGAGCGTGTCCAACGTGTGGCACTGGAAAGACAATTTAAAAGATGTCTATACCCACAAAAGAGCAAATTCAAATGTAGATTTGAGTCACGTAATGGAACAAAATCGTTTGGCCTTTTTTCACTGGTACCATGGTACTTCTGATTACCCTGAAGTTTTAAGACTTTTTACTTAGGCAAATGTAAACCAAAAAATGTCTGAATTTTTTTCCTCAAATGGGAATACTTCCCCATGTAAGATATTTGTAAGTTAAATCTTTTTCTCTGACAAAGTGCCTGTGACCTTGTTAAAATATTCTGCTTTCAAGAAATACATGTACTTCCATAATAATTCATGCCACGTGGTGTAAGTTACACGTGTACTTCAAGGAAAAGTGTACAAATTAAATTAAAACGATAAAAACAAATGTGTAGATTGGCCTAGATAAAGAAGTACATTATGTATGGCGAACATCCCCGAAATCCAGATGAACACGCACCCTCCAGTTTCTTAACTGTAAAAAATGGGAGCTCTTAAACAGGCTGTTGTCTGAGTGTCCGTGGTCGGTGGATCCAACCCCGGTCCGCAGTACAAGTTGGGTTATTTCACCTGGAGCGATAACTCCAGGTGAAATAACCCAAGCCCCCATTACACGTGTGACGGGCCCAGATATATCAGTTCAGAAATCTCTGAATACTATTATTCCGGGCTTGGAGTCATCAGAATTGCTGCATGTCGGGGGCTCTGGGCAGCAGCACTGCTCAGCCCTCATTCCACTCCAGCAGCAGAAAATGCTCCCCCTGGACAGGCACATGTATGCCCTTCATCCCATCCCATCCCCTCCACTCTGTACCCCATCCTCTAGAGCAGGCAGGGAATGTATTTTTTTGCCATATTGTGGAAACACTGCCCACTAAAGTACCTGGTAAAGCCAAGTCTGAGTTGTTATTCCCCATTTCGGGGGGACTCATGAAAGCTGAAGTTTGCCGCATCGATACCAACCGTTGTGTTAAATTATGGGGCATATTATCAAGGGGGTTTATCTCCGCTTTTTTGGCTTTAAAAGCCAAGAAAGCGGAGATAAAATTATCTCCCTATTACCTAGCTGTCGCTAACACCAGTTAGCGACAGCTAGTAGGAGATAGCGACCATCTTGGGCCCCGCTTTGCATGTCAGTGATATTTATCACTAATGACATGCAAAGTGGGCGTGCCAAGATGTTAGCGACTGAAAACAGTCGCTAACATCGCTATCTCCTATTACCAACTTTTGGAGATATTCGTGCTAAGCGCGAATATCTCCAAAAGCTAACACCCGCCCCTGAGCAGTTCTTAGCCATGTTATCCAATGGTAGGTGGGTAACATGGCTAAGAGCATTAGCTCGGTAATGCGTGAATATCGCGGACTTTTCAGCGATATTCATGCATTATTGCCGATTTTTATCGCATTTGCGATAAACCTTGGTAATACCAAGGTTTATCTGCGATAAAAATCGCCGCAGCTCGGCGATAATTTTTTATCTCTAACCAAGCAATAGCGATAATTATCGCTATTGCTTGGTAATATGCCCCACAGTTCCTCGTCACAAAAGAGCTGGATGACAGTACCGCGCGCCCAATGCAGACTGGTCGCTAACATCGCTATCTCCTATTACCAACTCATGGAGATATTCGCGCTAAGAGCGAATATCTCCAGAAGCTAACACCTGCCCTGAGGTGTTCTTAGCCAGGTTATACAATGGGAGGTGGATAACATGGCTAAGAGCATTAGCTCAGTAATGCATGAATATTGCTGACTTTTCAGCGATATTCATGCTTTGCGGCCGATTTTTATCGCATTTGCGATAAACCTTGGTAATACCAAGGTTTATCTGCGATAAAAATCGTCGCAGCTCAGCAGTAAATTTTTGTCACTAACCAAGCAATAGCGATAATTATCGCTATTGCTTGGTAATATGCCCCTCTGTCCCTCCAGTATCTCAGCAGCAAAGTCTGGCCAACTCCTAGTGAGGCCCTGAGTCTTTAAGCATGCAGGGGCATATTATCAAGGCCCATTTAAAAGCCAAAATAGGGGCAAAATTAACATCGCCCTATTAACAACGCAGGGCTAACGTGCATAACCGCATATTAGCAGCCGTTTTTCAAACACCTCACTTTGCATCGCTAATGAGATGCAAAGTAGGCGTATCTTTACGAAATAACTGGAAAATTATCGCTAACCGTGCAACGAGGTATTTACAAGCAGGCCTCGAAACAGCATAGCGATGTAAAAATATGTGCTAACCGCGTATATCACCTAATAGTAACGTCTGCTAAGTTCTTGACTTATCCATGTACACAATGGGAGGTGGATTGTAAAGTTATATCCACTTCTGCCTATTATCGACATTTTCTTCAGCGCTGTTTTAACATCGCTGGTTTTAATGCAATATTGATGTCAATCGCTGTATATCGCCGGATTTGACATTGCCTCTTAGCAAATCCTTGCAAATACACCGCCAACATGGCGATGTGATACGGCGATATTGAGAAATGCGCTAGATGCGTTTAGCAATATTTATCGCTTGTTTTTGATAATATGCCCCTTTGAGTTTAGTGTAAGAAGCATTTATTGATCATTACATATAGTGTATACTATTAACAATCAGGTCACAGCTACATTAGACTGCACTGTTCTGTCTTCGTGGTATCTTATCTTGGTGATTTTATTGCAAATGGCCAATGATTTCTAAACTCTGGTCAGATAAAGCTTTTCATTAGTGGCTCAAAGGCTTACTTGTATTCTAATAAATACAAGGGCCCAAAGTTCTTCTTGAGAGTCTGCCCGAGGTGCTGCCTAATGCTGAGGTTGCCAAGTGTCAAGGCTGTCTAGTCTTAATTTCACCCACCACACTACACTCCCTGCCACTACACCTCCCTCTAGCGAGCTCTTTCTCATCGCCGCTTTCTCGCCTTGTCACTATTTTCCTATGTGTAGCTGTCTTCTTTTTTTCGCCCTTTCCTGCCTTTCTCTCATATGCCAAGGTCTGGTAACTGGAAATAAGACGCAGACCTAAAGAAGGCCACCTGCAGCCACCGGCAGAAATAAAGCACTGGGTGGCACACCCTTGTGCATCGCCGGTAGACTAACATTTAAAAGCCAGGATCTACTGCTGAAGTGAGGTCAGTGTTCGTGAGTATTAAGATGCCTGGGTCTGGTGTGTTGTGCGGTGTTTTTCTGATGTCTTCCGCTTCAGAAAACAGACTTCAGTATCAAGCCTTGCCACGCTAAAACGAGAGAAAATGTGCTTTTGAAGATAAGCAAACAATTTTGTGCGCCGCAGTCACAGCGTATATGCTGGACTTTTACAACATGTTTCAGCGAGAAAAATGGCAGAATCATGAGATTAGAAATGATGTAAATCTAGCACAAAATAAAGGAAAAAACGGGAACTATTTTTTTTCCATTTCATGAAGCCCTGAACGAGCAGGAATGATCAGCAATGCTTGAATCCCTCCTTTTCTTATTCCTTAAATGGCCAATGAGTAGCCAGCAACATAAGATGCCCCTCCCCCCAGCAGCCCAAAGTGCAGATTCACAGCATGCCCACAGGCTATCACGGAAACGGGGCTGATTGTATTAACAAGACCTGCTGGTGTTTCTGGAATATTCAGAAACTGTCAGAAGGTTTTGTGGAATAATTGTAGGAAACATTGGGGCATATTACTAAGAATAAGCGATAATTACCGCTAAGCTTGGTTAGCGGCTATAATTTTATCGCCGTGCTTCGCCTATTTTTATCCCTTAGAAACCTTGCTATTATCAAGGTTTATCTCCTAAGCGATAAAAATCGGCATAATGCATGAATATTGCTGAAAAGTCAGCGATATTCATGCATTACCGAGCTAATGCTCTTAGCCATGTTATCATTCTACCATTGGATAACATGGTTAAGAACTGCTCTGGGCAGGCATTAGCTTTTGGAGATATTCGCGCTTAGCGCAAATATTTCCAAAAGTAGGTAATAGGAGATAGCGATGTTAGCGACTGTTTCCAGTCGCTAACATCTTGGCATATCATTATCTCTGACATGCAAAGTGGGCCCCAAGATGATCGCTATCTCCTAGTAGCTGTCGCTAACTGGTGTTAGCGACAGCTAAGTAATAGGGCGATAAAATTATCGCCGCTTTAGCGGGAAAAGTTCCCGCTAATGCGGCGATAAGGCCCTTGGTAATATGCCCCATTGTTCCACCAAGTATTACCACTCGCTTCCTCCCGCAGCAAGGGGCGCCAAGAGATTTGCTATAATTAGTGAGCAGTGTGGTGCATGCTCAGGACATTTCCAGGATACCGCCCACTATCACTGCTGCAGCCCCAGGTCAATATTGGAAGATATTTGTATTGCCCTGGAGTGGGACAAATATAACGGAATCCATTGCGTGGCATTATCCACTCTCAGGAAAATTACTAGGAAGATTTAAATGACATCATAGATATCTCTTTTCTTGTAAATAATTCAAAAACCTGAGGGAACCTCTCATCACAGGTCAAATCTGCACTCTAAACAAAGCGATGGCCCTGTGCAACTTGCACCCAGAGAGTAAACACTTCCTTGACACACGTAAACTGTTGGTCAAAAAGAATGCCGCATGATTGTCCTGATATGTGGTGCAACTAATATTCCTCACAGGAATGATCAACATGGAAATGCATAAAATCAGCATCCTTGTCACAGCAGTTATCTACTTACCACCTGGTGACAATGCCACATCCCTGGAAAAAGAGCTTGAATGTGATTTGGGCTTGAAAACCATACCCAAGACATTAATAATAGGACTCTGATCTGTGGGTGGACAATCAATTCCAATTAGCTACTGTTTCCTTTTTATTTCCATTGGCTATTGGAATTATACCTTTTACAGTGGACGGAGGCCTGCAAAATGATATTTAGCACATGTAATGGCTAGTCTTTGTCCTCTCAGTGCATTCCCTACTACAGCTAGCTGGCCTGACCTATCTTCCAAGGCCCGAGGATTATACTGAGGAATAACTAATACAGTATTAATGACTATCCGATTGTAATGCAACAGTTAAATTACAAATGTACAGTAAATATGCATGCAACCATGTTTGTAGTATCACAGCTACTTGTGGAATGGAGACGCACAATATTTATCAAGATTATAAAAAAAATAATTGTGCAGCCTACTGGTACTGTCAGCAATATCGAACGACGTATTTATTTGTTAAAAAAGTGAAGACTGTCCCTAGTCTTACTCCGATTTCAGAGAGTATTGCAGCCATTAATAGCCCACTCACATAGAAAAGGCACATTGGACTTCAAAGTTCAAATCGACAGTCACTTTTCAGTGCACTATTTTAGTTTCAAATCTTTTGAGGGAATGAACATTGTATCACTGGACCAACTTAGGTGGTCTAATCAGTGGTGTAACAATAGTCCCAGGGGCTCCCTCTGTCCTATGCAGGGGCGTGTCGGAGAGACCATGATTGGGTCTGGAGCGTGGAAGGGGGTGCCCACAAGTTTCGCTACGCCACTGGGTCTAACTAGATTCCCCTTTTTACCTGGAGAGCTTCCGATCACATATCCTGGAAGTACACACAATCCCCAGGCAGGGAGGAGCCTTTACCCGCCAGTCAATGCCTGAGCTTTGTCGTTGACTAGCCCTGGTGCCTCACATTCAGGACTGGGGTGGATTTTATGGCTCCATTGCCCTAGAACACATCAGAGAATAGTGACAACAGATGTGGACAAAGGAGAAAAACCTCAGCGTCTGTTCTTCTGAGAAGAAAATCTAGATGCCTGTTAGATGGCTCTACAACAACTGTTCCTACAGTTGCTTGTATTACTGGATCAGCACCAGATTCCAAGAACATAGATCTCAGGCTACTTGGACTGCCTGGGGCATCCCCGATGAGGACCAATACCTGAGTTGTAGGATGTTTTGTCTCCCGAGAGCAGGATGCCCAGGAGGTTGAAAGAATTCTAGGATCAGTGGAGGCTAGTTACTAGCTCATTCAACCCAGTAAACTGGTGTGCTAATAAAAGCTGATTCTTTTTAGGGCATTTAATTCAGTTGTTTGACATAAGCTCCACATCTGTGAGTTCCAGAAGACCGGAGTGAATCAGGAGCATCTGTATGGCCATACAGAAACTCAATGGACAGCCAGTCTGCCATATTGCACTTGGAGATAGTCTTGTCCCTCAAACCTTGTTCCCTGAGCCCAGCTGACCTTGTGCAATCCTATTTTCACACAACCTTTGACTTCATACTTATGACCTTCTTTGAAATCTTAAAAAAGTGATTCTGCTTGAATTTAGGAATCTTCACCTGAACCAATCTTTGCAAGTGAGCTTGCCTCTAATAATTGTTCACCAGCCTTACTTGATCGTCTTGTTTACCAGCAATGAAAAGTTCTCACATAGGGTACCCAGTTTGCGTATTCATCATTCCTGGATCTCCGCCTAGATACAGCCTCCCAGCCGGTGCTACTTGCTCCTAAAAAAATGTAAGTGTGTGCAGATAGAAATCTTGACTGGGCCCAACCAACATATTCACTTAAACCACGTGCATTTGTGGGTTGGCCCCTTGATGTTCCAAGTTCCGGGTCAAAGTACTAAAGTATATTTGCATATTTTTTGTGTATGTGTTCGCCTTTTTATTGCTATTAAACATATTGTGGTTTCTATTTACCCTTTAATAGGGCATGTTCCTTTTCGCATAAACGTTGAACAGCTTAATCGATTTACTTAATTTTTAGCCTATTTTTCTCATTCATATTTTTTTATCTTTACATAAAAATGCTGTGGGCCTATATTTTGATGTTGATGGGTTGGTTTGTTACATACCACACTTAACATGATTTCTCCAGTGACTGTTTTGCTGCACAGGCCAAACTACCAAAGACGAGCTATTGTTTGCTTTATAGAAATCAGTTCACCTGGGACACACGTTCTCTGTTTGGGGACCTGGGAGAAGTTCTCTGTGTGAGCTCAGTGACAGCTCACGTCAAGACTCTGACCTCTTGACCCTCTGCCAGTTGATTCTCCTAGACATGGCTTTATACACTTTATCAAAACAACTAAACTATTGATTTATATCCAAATACGGGTTGGCCACAGTTGTTCCTTCCCTAAGCCCTCTTCAGTTGAGTTGAACCAGTACTAACACATACAGAATGCACTGGGATGTTAAATCAAAGGCCCGGCCAGTTGCCTAATGTCCCTGATGACGTGGATCAAGCTGGTAACCTTATGAGTATCCCAATCAACACTGTTGGCAATGCAAACGCAGATTAGTTCTGGGTCACATTGTAAACTGAACAAAGGCTCACGGTTGTTGCAAGCGTGGTCATCGGAAGGAAGTAATAACATCAGAGGCAGAATAGATTTAGAGAACACAAAAAGAAGAAAGGTGAATTGTGATAATAGCTGTAATAGTAAAAGCAGCGCAGTCTTATAATTGGAAAAGTTGAACAAGAACAAACCTTAAGCTATATGCCTCATAGCAGCATATTTCAGGTACTGGGATATCAGTTGTTCCGCATTCAGTATCTTTGTTTTAGGATTTGACTTTAAATGGAGGCTTCCTTCCATAGCACAGAATATATTGACCTCATTTAGCCAATGTGAATGCAGACCCATAGAAAAGCGAGGTAGTCACACAGGGAGAGAATGGAGAGAATGACATCAATAGTATAGAATAGCTGTGCTTGTCAAACCTGCCGGGATTTCACAAGTTGATACGAATGAAAAGTGCCGGTACTCTCCTACTAAATGGGAGATGCAGTATGAGAAGTGCAGGTACTCGCCCTTTCATATTAACCCTTTCGCTGCGGCGGCTATTCCGCCGCAGCGCTAAAGGGGCGGGGCGGCCGCGCGGCCGCCGCATGCTGGTGACAGAACCGCTCCGTCACCAGCTACAGTTGAGCTGTGCTGGTGACGGAGCGGTTCCGTCATGACCCGCCCCGCTCATTAAGACTGCCGCGCAGGCGCGAAATCACGCCGCGCAGGCGCGGCGGCCGGGCCATGACGGAACCGCTCCGTCATCAGCACAGCTCAACTGTAGCTGATGACGGAGCGGTTCCGTCATCAGCAGGGGAGGGGTTAAAGAAGTGCAGGTACTCAGTACCGCACAGTACCTGCCCTTTAAAAGTGCTTGGAATGATGATACCAAATGCAAATAATCTGTGTTAAAATGAATTACTTGAAAACTCAAATGAAAACAGGATTGAATTTTACTGTGCAACGAATCAAGGAGCACAGCCAATGCTTAATGTGTACAAAAAACGTAAGTGATGGGTTTGTAGAATGTCAAGGTTGTCTACTATTTATTCTATTGCTTGCCTCTTTCTTTCACCACCACCTTACACTTCCTGACTCTGTACGTCACTCTTGTAGGATCTTCTTTATCCCTGCTTTCTACCTTTGTCACAGTTTTCCTATCTTTCGCTACTTTTTCTTTCTGCTTTTCTCTCTCTTACTCTGGGTCAAAGTCTGATGATGAAAATCAAGTGCTGGTGCCAAAAATCAGGTGCAGTCACTGGCACAAATTAAACATTAGGCCTAGCCCTATGTCCAAAAGAAGGGGGCTCTCCTACAGAGAACATTTAAAGAAATAAGTCTGAACATGACAACAAATGCCCACCAAGCCCTACCAGTAACCCCTTTGATAGCAGCCCTCTGGGCAATATCAGGATTCATCAAAGGCAATTGGTCCCACAATAACCCTTGACATGAAGTAAATAGCTTGTGGACCACTGGCGTCGTGTGTTTCCTGCATGGTCCATTGTAATTTTCCCTACCTTAGCCTAGCTGTACGTCACATTTCTTTTGCACATGTTACTACATAAGTTACTACAAAAAATGTTTTTGTGCCACATTGTATTTTCACAGAGAACCTGCATATGTCTTTGTGTTCTTTTCTTTTCCTGGGATTTAGTCTGAACACCACAGACAAGGTCAAACATCAATGTCCCTTTATTTTTTCTCTGGTCAGACACTAGCACCTAGACATAATATGAGAATGCAGCTGCTGTTTCTAAGCAAACATGTCTTGTCGTATAACTGAGGACAGGACTTCTGAAAACACTCACACTGAGCGAAGGTCCTGAGGCAACATTACCACGTCACATGAAATGTAGAATGTCAATCTATTTATGGTAAGGTAGGGGGTCTGCCACTTATCCCAGAGATCTTTGATATATAATCATTTAACTTCAGTAGAAAAGGGGGGGGGGGTTTGGCTAATCTATCTTATAACATCACAGGGCTTTTCATAGTATATGGTTTGTTAACCACATCAGTGATATGCTTGCTATCCATTTGGTTTCTATTTGTGGTGCAAATTCTGCATCTTAGGGCACAATAGTTTAAATTAATATTCTAAACTTCCTTTGTGTCTCTTGTTTATCTTATTGTGGACAAGTATGAGTGAGAGAGCGAAAGGGTGTGTCCTGTTATCCCGATTCCTGAGAGGATCAAGAGAGTTGTGATCTGGGGTGCCAACTCACTTGTTTCTCTGGAAAGATTAGGAGGGCAAGTGAGACACTATTGCTAGTCAGACTCGGACTCATAGATACTGAGGTAGTATGGTGACTCAGTCCCTACATGGTGATGTTCTATGGCCCCAAGCATAGGTCCGTTCCTAAGCAGAATTCCTGCAACAACTGATGCGATGTGCAGGTCTGAGATTAAGAACGTAGTCTCTTTTTCTGATCACTTTTCATGTTACAAGCATTCTCTAAGCACCACATACTGCCCAAATAGAAATAGGAAATAGTTGAGCAGGGCATACCCAACGTACTATAGGGTACATCTTTGGAGGGTAGGGGGTCCTTTTCACTCGGTTTCATAGTCACTTTAGCAGTTTCTCAGAAATTGTGGGCTTTACCTCAGTCTGTAACTGTGTACTTTAAAGAAGTCACCATGGTGAAGTCTTTGAATTTAGGGTTAGTTTATTGTTGCGAGGACTAGTCAGCTAATCACCTGGAGTCAAGGATGATAGCTCTACACCATGCGTGAACTAAAAACCAGAGAGATGCAGACTCCACAAACCACAGCAATACAGAGCTACTTTATTGAACTCTATCGGCCAGATTACAAAGGTACAAAACTAAACTTATTAACTTGTACAATCTGCAAATTATGCTTATACTTATATGTAGAGAGGGTAGTCACATATGTTAATTTGCAACTCAAGCATATTGAAACCATGTTCTAATGTATGACATGTACAGGTGGTGTATGCCTAGTTACATGACCCATGTGATAACGATGTGTACATTAATCATTTTAAGAAATATGTGGGTTTACTTGTGTTAAATTGTGCAGTTCATTTAGTGTACTGAGACCACCACTGAGTGGTTAGTGCATACATAAAAACATGTTATTGTAGTACTCTGTACACTGTACACTTCACCGCTGAAGCAATGGTGTGGACATGTGTAGAATTTACCAATTTCAATATGAATACATTGGTGAACAAATTTAAATGTTATACTAAATTCATGCTCCACCTTGGTTTCATTTAAATCACTCTGTGATTGGTGATTTGCAGTAGAACTTTCAGAAGTTATAATGACCTCACAGATTAAATTTATGTTCGAATTGCGACCTACATTTAGCGCGTAGGTGTGATTGCTTCAATACTCTGCCCTAGCGCCTAGACACCAATGGGTAGTAGCTGCACTTTACAAATACTATTTTCATTTCATTTCATTTCAAGTGATGGTCAAAGGCAGCACCCGGAGAGAGTCAAATGTTCACGTCCAAGGTAAATAAAAGTACTTTGAATATTGAGCATGCAAATGCTGTTGCAGTCATAATCTCCTGTTTGGAGTGAGATTCTATGGACGAGGTTTGCATGCGGCACAGCAAATAAAAACAGCATGATAACAGCGAGAGGGCATGAGAGGCAAGGCACATGCTTTCGAAATGGCCACTGATGCAGTGAGTGGCAGAAGCTTGCCTTTCAATGCGGAAACAGTGAAACAACCAGTGCTTGTTAGAAAGACTTAGGTGCTGCACGGGTGCACACCCGGGACTGCCACACCCAGGACTGTCAGATACCAGAGCTGCCTAACTTGTATTCCAACGCTTGCATCTTTTTACCACCACCATACACCTCATGTGCTCTCTGCGCCTTTCTCTCAGGCTTACACTTTCTTTTTTAATCATGAACTCTCCCTTTGTCATCCGTTTCCATGCCTTTTTATTCCCCATTTTTTGCCCCTTTTTTTTTTACTTTCTCACTCTTCCCTCGGGGTGAAAGTAAATTGAAATGTAATGTAAATGTAGAGGTACTTGTACAGCTCACGACTACCCGGTGGCATCTCAGCGCTTGTACGAATACCGCTGAGGAACCCTTCCTGGCCTTTCCCTGTGAAGTGCCCACTCCTGGGCACCCCCAAGGTGGAGGCCAGGCATCCTAGCGTTGTTGGGGCCGTTGTGGAGATTAAGCTAGCTATTGCCCAGAGTTGCAGAGTGGGACCCATGATTAGAATAGGCACTGAGGCGAGAATTAACAGATCCGAAAGTCTGATGATGAAAAATAAGTTCTGGCCCCAAAAAGTGAATGCCAGTGCTCATCACATGCATTCACTTACACATATTATGTACTAATATTGACACCTGCCTAGGAGCACAGACACTCCCATGTCTCAGCTCAACTGTGTGCCCAGGATCAAGCCCTCGTTGTGCTGTCCACAATGCCCCTTGAATCAGCTATCCCTGACTGGTGTCCTCACATCACAGTTTAAGATGGGCCATCTGTGGAGGGCAGGCCAGCTGGGGCACACATTCAGCACACATATGAAACACAAGAACCCATTCACCCTATGGATTGAGCTCTGTGACTTTCATTGCTCTTACTTGCCATCTTGGGGCAGCAATCGCCAGTAACCCCCCCCCCCCGCTCTACATTGTGGCCGTCATGGGGCAGCAATTGGCAGAATCTCACCGGCACGCTCCCCCCCCCCCCTTTGCTGTTCAATCTGCCGGGCAGCCACAGGCGGCCAAAGAGCTAGCCACGCCACTGCCTTGAATCTCTTCAGGTTGCTCGCTGACACACTTCAATGTCTTTGGAGGACTGGGGATGACCACCCTCTCCTTTAAACCCTCTGCTCACCAGACTGCACCTTACTACCAGGTTCAGTTATAGGGATAGTTTTTTGCAAGTTGCCAAACATGGGTAAGTATGATAAGTATATGAAAACATGAATATCCTTCTGATTCACCTCCTACTTATGCACAGCCACAGGGTCACAGCGATATGAATGGAGCACATGACACAAAACGAATGACTCATAGGCTACACTACACGCTAATACTCTTATCAGCCATGCAAGACAAACGGAGTTGCAACACACTCGTCCTCCAAGACCTACAGTACACTGAGAGGTTTAGGAAAACACTATAGAAATGCTAAAATACAATACATTTCGATACACTACAATAACATGTGTCATCATGTGTTCATAATTTACTGGAAAATAGAACCTTTGACTCAGTACAGACACTTAGAGGCTCTTTAGCTCCCTCTTGGGGTGGAGAGTGCATTGTCCTACCACATAGCAGAGAATGTAGATGATGTAGGACTTTTGGGCTAACCACATGTAGTGTGTTGAAGATTTTCCATGGGCATTACTTAAGGGTAACCTGGCTTGCTGTTTGATACCCCTGGACGGCTCTTGCTACCCTTACTCTCAGGATATTGAAGGCGGCAGCAGTACAGAAAGCAAGGGGCCTCTTTACTTGCAGGAATTTCCTCTTCTTGCCCATTTTCTGTCCCTTAAGCAGCAAATACAAGAGTTTTGATGATGTTGTGCCAAGGAAATCCTGTGATGGAATCAGAGGTCAAAGGGTATTTGATATTGCATATGCTTGCCCAAACCTCCGGCCAATCAGTGTCTATTAGGCTTCACAGGAACCAGCATTGAAAACAATCAGTGGAAAATGGTTATTATTTATAAGATGAAATGTATAGAAAATGAAGGGTAATTTGATTTTTAAGAATAGGTTAATATGTTCAAATTTCAGGAAGACGTATTGTGTGGTTTGTCAGAATCCTGAGTTTGGAAATATTTTCTAACATAGATATAATGTCATGAATGTTATTTACAAAAGTAATGTCCCGCTACATGTTGATTTTCTATTAACTTCAGTGGGTCATTTTATTTGTAAATGTTATTTTGGCTATCATATTTATGCCAGAGGATATTTTGACTACAATATTCTGGTACCATGCATGCTTTCTCAAATCACATCCTCTAGGATGCTTGCACTTGCCTCTGTATTTCCTTAAGAAAGCCTCCATCATACTACACTCTCATCAAAGTATTTTTAATAAGACTTTTGCATTGACTGTTCTCAACAGGGCTAGACCTACTTGAGTAATATTCCATAAAAAAGAGTCTTTTTCCACCACAGCTAATCTTTGATGAGGTCCCCGCGGTGTTATCTTACAAAGAACACAATTTAAGCTTTCAGTGGACGAGTCTTTATCTTCCCGGCTGCAGATTGTTGCACTGACCTCTCCCAGTTCCATCTCTCTTGCACTTGTCCCCTGCTGCTCTGCTACATTCTTTGTAATTTTTAAAAATGGGAGATCCTGCCGCTCATATTAAAACTGGGTCACCTGAATGCACAGTTTTGTCCTTGTATGATTTCCAGAGTTCTGTGATGGCATTAAATGACATTGAGTGGTCATAGCGACAGAGAAAAACATTCACTATTGCCTCCTAACATAGTTCCTGCACATAGGTTGGAACTGTGTTACCACAGCATGGGATGACCTTTAAAATCAAAGCCGCGTTAATTACTTTTCCTACTGGCGAGCTTCCCTGAAAATCGCTACAAATCAAAGAAACGAGTCCACCGCGCATGACTACACAGTGAGCTGTAGATTTTATTTCAAAGATCGAAGGCGATTGCAACAACAAAATTGACTTAAAGGGTCAGACCAGACTGGGGACTGAAGCCAGCCCTGACAAAAAGGTTCAAATGAGCCCCATGTTGCACCGAGGGAGTGCGTGGAAAGCAAGCCTACCCCTCCTCACCCATTCCGGCAAAGAGAGATAGTTAATATGTGTGGAAGATAGTGGGGTTACGCAAAATAATGCCCCACTGGAGAATGTGATAAGGAACCCCCCAAGTTTCCAATATCTCACAAGTTTTCATAGGGTTTGGGTGAATGGGGACCCCCTTAACGGCTTGGGGACTCCCTGAAGGTTGGGGGTCCCTGCACTGTATGGGCTTGTGTTACGCCACTGAGGGAAAAGGGTTCTCCTACAAAGAACATTAAAAAATATATATATGTGCAAACAGTTCTTATCCTTGGCGTAGCGAGTGGTATGCAGGCACTCCGACACAAGGATAGAGACTGCCTCCGCCCCTTCAGCCCCATGCTAAAGACAGCTAAGGTGTCACAGCCGACGATGGCTGGTACCGCCAGTGAATCCATCACCCCTGAACATTCCAAGGGATCATTGGTTTTGTATATATTTGAGTATATCGGTTTTGTTTTTGAGCACTTTTCTAGCAGCAGCACTCTTAGGTCCTGAAGAAAGCCACAACACCTTCGGGTCACTGGCTGAAACATGTCGACCTTTGTGACACATGAGTGGGTTTAATATTTCCAGCTGTGCTTTACTGTTTTCAATCATAGCTCAGGGTCACCCAAATAAAGGTATACAGTGAACTCTGTAGTTAGTATTAATCCCCTGTTTTTCATATTGCACAGCACCCCTTACCACCCCAGTTCTTTCATGGGGTATTTAGTATATACCTCCATTTATCATGAAAATATCCCTGAGCTCCTCCCTCTCAGTGAGGGGATTGTAGCCCGTATCATGACTAACCATCATGATACGAGGAGGTTCCCCAATGATGAAACATCACCTCTGGTGGGTAAGGGAAACCGTCCTATAAAAGGATGCCTTCTAGGTAGATGTGTTTTCTCCAGCTAGGCTTACATTATGTAGACCCAATGGTTCATTTTGTGTATAGAAAACACTGCAAATGACAAAACAAAACAGGCTTGCACCATGGCAGCCCATCCAGCCCTAACAGTAGCTCGTAGTTCTCAAGGCAATGTCAAGAGGCCCTAAAGGCCAGAATGGCCACAATATTTATTAAATAGAAGCAAACTGTATTGTGGGCCACCAGCTCCGGTGTACCGTTCTGAGATGAAGAACATAGTCTCTTCCCCAAGCCCTTGCCACGTGACAAGCATTCTCCCAGCATTCTCCAAGCACCACATACTGCCCAATTAGAAATCAGAAATATTGGTGGCAAATTTAAGAAGGGTCATACCCAAGGTACTGGAGGGCCACTATTTGTAGGATAGCAGGGTTTTTTCACCATGGATCAAAGTCACTGTAGGAGTTTTTCAGAGATTTTAGACTTTACTTCAGATATGGGTAAATATAATTGGCCACCTTACAGTGCTTAATTTGAGCCTGTGGTTTCCGGTGCTCTGCACCAGCTCAAGTGACATGGCGGAGCTGTCTATTTAATTTTGAGATGAGCACAACAACCATGTTTATTAAGTCAAATTCCACTAAAAATGTATAATACCTGCCTCTCGCTCCATTATTATAGCTGTTATTGGCAGCGCTGGCAGAGGAAAAGAATGGTGCAGGTTGCAGGGGCCTTCTAAGAAGGGCCCTGGCACTTAACTTTTTAAAAATTAAGTACCGCTATCTTATAGTCACCAAGGTTCTCAGTGCGAAGTTAGAATACGTCCATTGCAGTGAGGACCATTCAGTGAATCACCTGGCGCTAAGCACGATACCCCCGCAACAGGTTTCAGCTGTGAAAACCATATATTTCTTCATATGTTTTTTGTTTTTACCACTCTTTCATACAATACAAGCACAATCTGTGGTAACCACATTTTTACTGCTGCACATGTCTTTGCACAGCGCTCCATTGAGGTTTAGCTAGGTTTGTGCTATAGAAACACCTCATACTTACACACTTTCTGCTAACATTGCCTCAGTATGTGGTTTTTTACGTTATTATGCAACTCCATTAATTTGCTTTTGTTCTGGTATCTTAACATCATTGTGTCAAACTCTTCAACAATGAACTCTTAACCTGGGTGTATTTGGCATATGTCTTCCGTCTGGCCTGGAACAACAATGCAATATTGTGTAAGCTGCACTCTTTGAACTCTGAAAGCCATAGAGATGTAAACTCTGCAACCACTGACAGGCAGGGATAGTCAGCACCTCCCTGTTTTATGTGGTGCTGAAGACACAAACACATATTCTTTAAGCAACATACCTTCTACTTTAAGGAACTCTACCGGCCAGGTTCACAAGGGTACAAAAAGAAACGCGTAAAGAGTCCAATATTCAATTATGCATGCACTTTATGGATATTACATCTTTTTGGAAATTCCAACGCGTTCATTTGAAACTCAGGCATATTGCAATAATGTACAATATGTACGTAGTCGGTATATGCCTATTTCTATGACCCCCCTATGTCATCAATGTGTACAAAACAGAAGTACAAGATAAAGAAATGCGTGGACTTTTTTTGTATAGTTCGTTTAGTGCTCTGAGGCCACCAGGGCCACTACCGGGCTGTAGCTGTCTCTAAAATAAATAAATAAATAAATGCATTTGTATTATTTTTAATGTACATGACACGCCTTCCTGTATACAAGCACCATACCTGACCCTTGTTCATACGTATTAATACCTAAATATTTGTGTAGGCTGTGAGCGGTATCCTAGCTTTCTTTGCACTTCACAGACATCGCATCCTATACTTTACTTGGGTCGGCCACTTTAAAAACGAATTTAAAGTATACATGCCTGAGTTCTATGCTTAATTTACATGAATTACGCATATGTAGGTCACATCGTACATGCGCACATTAAACATAATGTGCACGTATACATTATGGCGCTTTTATATAAAACTTTGGGAATCAACGTTCATGTGTTTACTACAAATGTTGCAAGTGTCAAAAATAACCCTGCACATTGCATGCCATAAAAAGCCTGCCGTTGGACTCTTCAATAGTTTGTTTCTGCGCACTGGAGAAGTGCAAATCCGCTCCACAAATTTAGGGCCTCACAGTTTTCAACTTCGTCTTATACCACAGACCGCTACTGCATGCTTTTGTAAATCCCTGAAATTTATGGCAGGATGCAAAAGGACCAGACAGCGGGAGCCTGTGTGAGAAAGACAGCTATATGTTTTCCCAGGAAGGACTTCGATGAATACTTTTGAAAGTAAAAGACAGCGAGAGAGGACTGGCCACTGTCGCGCCTGAGGAGCATGACGGCACATACACAGCAGGGCCTATAACTATTACCCAACCACAATGATATACACACACACACACTCTGGTTACTGGTGTGGACCGGAAGTCCCGAGCGACTCCGGCCCCTTTATTTATAGCTCTATGGCCACGCCTGGCCAGAGAGTGATACATTGTGCAGGGCATTTCCGGCGGGCTTCTTCGTGAAGCCAAACACTAGAACGCTACATCCCTCATCAAGTTGGATTTTAAAGTAAAATGAAGTCTCTGCATTGTAGCACATAAACTCTGCTAATCTTTGGCAACGCCGTGGATTGGGCCGAAGCCCGTACCGGTGTCGATGCGCCTCACGTGGTCTCTGTGGACTTGGATGCAACCGGCTGGTGGGTTGGTGGTTGACGCCAAGGTCTCTGGTGCTTCTCCAAGATCATAGGGTGCATCATTATCTGTTGCTTGCTCAGTGTCGCTGTGCGGGGCCTCCGGCGTTTCTGTTGTCATTGAACTGGACTGACCGCCGGCCGCATCCGGCACTTGTTTGAACCACGAAACGTTTCTCGTCACCGTCTCACCGTTTCTTTCTGCCGTGACCGCTGTGCCACTGGTGGCTTTGACTTTCCATGTTCCTGGTTCATAGCGGGTCCGAAACTTTCCGGTGTTCCAGCGGTTCTTGATCAACACTGAGCATCCAGGGTGCAGCACACGGATTTTAGCCTTTCGCTTCTGGCTTGCTTTTTCGTTTGTGTGTTGTCTCCTCATTTGAGTCACGTTGGGATCATAAGGTCGTTGGTTGTCGTTGTTAGCTCTTGGAAGCGAGTCTCTATGCGGCCCTGCCAGCATGAGCGACCATGGAGACATCTGTGTAGTGCAGTGGGGTGTGCTGCGATAGTCTCGCAGAAATCTTTGCAGTGCAGTCTCTGGGTTTGTGTTTTCAGCTTCTGCAATTCTCAACACTTTATTGATGGTCCGCATGAACCGCTCTGCTTCACCATTCGCTTGTGGCCACTGAGGAGTTATGCGGTGATGTTTGACTTCCAGATGTGTCAAGAACTCCCGGAATTCGCTCCCCTGGAAGGGGGGCCCATTATCTGTTTTGATGATGCGGGGGATTCCGAATAGAGCAAACACCTTTTCCAATACTGGTTGGAGGTTGTTAAACGAGGTGGATGGAAGTTCTTCTACTATAGGATATTTGGTGTAGCTATCTACTATGACTGCAGTGACTCTCCCATCGAGGAAGCTTCCAAAGTCGAGGCTTATCCATTCCCATGGTGATGGGGCTGGATCTTCTGTTATGATGGGAGCTGGGGGTTCGGAGCTTCCAGTGAGTTGGCACCCTCTGCAGTTGCATACTACAGTTTCAACTTGGTCCTCTAGGTCTGGGAACTATACCTTCTCCCTCATACGTGATTTCATTCGTACTACAACTTGGTGTCCTTCATGAGCTAGTGTTGTTGTTCTTTCTTGCAAACTGACTGGTATTACAATGCGCGATCCTCTCAGGATTACTCCTTCCGCTGTCGAGCTGAGCTCATTTCTTACCTTCCACAATTTTCCCAGCCGATTGCGGTCAAATTCGCTCCAGCCTTGTAGGTCTTTGAGAAAGTGGTCCCACGAGCCACCGTTTAGTGCGTCGGATACTCGTAGAAGGCATGCGTCCCTTTTGATGTGTTCTTTCACTTCATCCAGGGACAGTGCGGGAGGGCATGACCACTGCGATATCATGTTGATGAAACTTTCCGTGCGGTCTTCTTGGTCTTCCCCAGACGTGGACTCCGCTGCTGGATGGCGGGATAAGAAGTCTGCCGGGTTCTTTGCACCGGGCCGGTATACCAACTCCATCTGGTATTGTTGCAGCTGGATGGCCCATCTTTCAATGCGAGGGGGGGGGTGGGGCGCGGTTCCTCTGAATAGTGGTAGAAGTGGTTGGTGATCAGTGACAACTCGAAATGGGTTGCCACTCACATAGAGATGGAAGTGATTGCATGCCCATTTGATTGCGAGTGCTTCTCGCTCAATCTGGGAATAGCGGGTTTCAGTTGCAGTAAGAGATTTACTCGCAAACGCGAGGGGGACCCACGTCCCGGGCTCGGTCTCTTGGGTTAAAAGCGCCCCTAGTCCCACTGGGCTTGCATCTACGATCAGTTCTGTGGGACGTGCGGTGTCAAAATAGGCCATTCTTGTGCTGTGCAGTAGGGCTGTCTTGATTTGATTGAACGCCTTTACTTCTGCTGTGCCCCATTGCCATGGATTCTCTTTCTTGGTGAGGTTGCGTAGTGGTTCTGCTATGGTCGCCAGATTGGGGATGAAACGGCCGCAATAGGTCGCCATCCCTAGGAAACTCCTCACTTCTGACACAGTCTTTGAAGCTGGGGCAAGGTGTATTGCTTGAGATTTGCGGGGGTCTACTTGCACCCCATTAGCACTGAACACATACCCAAAGAAGTCAATAGATTTTTTGAAGAATTGACATTTGTCTTTGTGGAGCGTCACCCCATGCTCCGCTAGCCGCTGCAACGTGGCTCTCAACCGTCTATGGTGTTCTTCTAGGGTCTTGAAATGTATAAGGATGTCATCGCTGACATTAAGGACTCCTCCTAGCCCCGATAGTATGTCTCCCACCGTGTTTTGGAAAATCTCTGCCGCTGATGATATCCCGAAATTGAGTCTTTTGTAACGCCTGAGACCCAGGTGCGTTGAGAACGTAGTTATGTAACGGCTTTCTTCCGCTAGAGTGAGTTGGTGCTACCCAGCATTGAGGTCTAGTTTTGAAAACCACTGGGCGCCGTTTAGGTCTGCGAGGATATCATCGACTGTTGGAGTTAGATGTCTCTCTCTCTTGATCGCTAGGTTGGGCATCCTCATGTCGATGCATATTCTAATTTTACCGGGCTGTTTCGGTTTTTCTGCGATCACCATGGGTGATAGCCACGGAGTCGGGCCCGTTACCTTCTCGATGACCCCTTTCTTCTCTAACTCTTGAAGTTCTTGTTCCACCAACGGCCGCAGGTGGAATGGAATTCTCCTATGTCTTAGAGCTACTGGTTGGATAGCTTTATCTATGTGTAGCTTCACTGGAGGTCGACGTATTTTTCCTAGCCCCTTGAACAGTTGAGGAAACATATCCAGGATTTCGTCTACTTGTAGTAGTTTGACCGCGTTGGCGAATGCAACCAAGCCTAGATCTTCTGCGGTATGGCTCCCTACAAGTATGTCCGCTTCTCGGTCCACGACATGGAATACTGTCGTCACTTCGCGTTCTTCAGCCTTCACCTGCACTGTCATTTTTCCTTTAAGGGGGAGTGGGGCTGTGCTGCCGTATGTGAAGATTTTAACTTTCGACGGTCTGAGAGTGGGCCTTGGGCTTAACTTCTTGTAGTGCTGCGATCCCATAACATTGACGGTGGCTCCGGTGTCAATTAGGCCGGTCACTTTGGACCCATCGATCTCGATATTACATTTTGGTTGTGGTCGGCGTTGTTTCTTGAGATCATTCGCGAACCCTACAAAATGGCACTCCTCCTCATCTTCTGTGGATGAGTCTTCTATTCGCTGATGATAGCAACCGGGGCCTCGAGACGCTGGGGCGTCGTCTAGTGTCAAGTTTCTGACTGCTCCCGTCGGTGGCTTTTTTCTCGTGGCACCTCTTCCTCTCGAGCTCCCTCTGCACACGCTTGCAAAATGATTGGGGATCCCACATTTTGAGCATGATTTGCCTCTAGCCGGGCATTGCTCAGGGGGATGCTCTTCGCGACCACACCAACTGCACGATGCTCGTCGCGCTGTTCTTGTCGGCCATCTTCCTCTGCCTCCTCACATAGGCGTGCGGAGAGCGTCAACCCTCTCAGTTTTGATGCTGGGTGTTTGGTCGGACTGCGAAGTGAGGGCTGCCTCCATGGCTGTCGATCTGGCGTCTGATAGCTCGTGGGATCTGGCAAGGATCAGTATCTCTTCTAGTGTTATCCGGGGTTGGCGTAGTATCAGTGTCCGCAGAGTCTTGTTGCAGCACCCTCGTATTAGTTGCGCTGTTACTTCCTTGACTTGATCGTCTTCGGTACACGTACTTGCTAGTTCCTGAGACGTGTGTGATATGCATCCATAGACTCCCCTTCTCGTTGTCTTGCCTGTCTAAGCTTGAATCATTCATAGTGTGGATTAAGTTGCGGATCAAAATGTGCATTGAGCGCGGTGACCGCGGCATCATAGTCATTAGCGGCACCGGTATTTGGAAGATGCTGAAACAACTTATAGATTTCGTCACCTGCATAGTGTAGTAATAGTGACCTTTTTATTGTGTTGTCTGTTGCACGCGTGGCTGTAAAATAGTTATTCAGGCGGCTGACCCTCACTTTCCACCTTGGGGATGCAGTGGCTGGCTCGATAAGTTCACTAAATGGTGGCAGGGCCATGATTTGAGGGTGCACCGAGTGCGCAGCTGCTGGAAGTGCGACTGGTTGTTGGGCTGCACCACCTTGGGCAGCTGGCTGTTGCGCTGCGCCCCCTGGGTTTGACATTGCTTTCTGTCAAAGATTTTGTTGATTCCGCTTGATTGTGTGCCTGGCCTCTTGGACTTGTCTGTGTCTTGGCTCCCTCGTGATATTGTTTGAGTTGCCGATGTTAGCCCGTTGTGGCTTCACTTTAATTGCGTTGGCCGCCCCCACTGATCCTTTGCCTTGACTCGGGCTTGTTTTTACTCTTTAGTTTATTAATCTCTGTCTCTGCTACCTTCTGGCATCAGCTTGTGACTGCTTGTGCCTTGTGGGTCTCGTTTGTTCTTTATTTGCATAGGCTTGGGTTTGTTCGTGCCTCTTGTGCTATTTATGTCACTGTGGATCATTTGTTTTGATCAGTGCTTGTTTGTATCCTTGGGTGGTCTTTAGTGTCTCTGCCCTGGGGGTTAGCTGCGTGCTATTCAGCGGCCTCTTCGCTTGGTATTTTTGTGGCTTTGGTGAAACTCGATCGTGTTGGTGATATTGCTGCCGCTCCTCGCGCTCGGATATCTTGAGCGTATCCCTTCGGGCGTGGTCAGGCCTTATTGCGCATGCGCGCGCTGACGGGGAATGAAGCGTGAATTTGCTTGGCTGGTTCTGGGCCTTCGGAGATGCGCGTGTGCGTTTTCCTGCAGTTTACCGGCTTTTCAAAAGGCTGAGGAGGCGTGAGCAGCGACTTGTAGCTTGCCGGTGTGCTTGAGCTGGACGCGCGCTGGTGTCTTCACCGAGGTGCGCTGCTTCGCCGATTCCTCGGTGTTGCCCAGTCTCGTTGTGGCGGGTGAGTGTCACCGGTTCTTTCTTCTTGTTGGGGATCATATGGTTAGATCCCACCCTCGTCGCCAGTGTCGCGCCTGAGGAGCATGACGGCACATACACAGCAGGGCCTATAACTATTACCCAACCACAATGATATACACACACACACTCTGGTTACTGGTGTGAACCGGAAGTCCAGAGCGACTCCGGCCCCTTTATTTATAGCACTCTGGCCACGCCTGGCCAGAGAGTGATACATCGTGCAGGGCATTTCCGGCGGGCTTCTTCGTGAAGCCAAACACTAGAACGCTACAGCCACGACTTGCAAAGGTAACTTTGGCTTCAGATTACATTGGCAGGCCAGGGCGCCCTTTAAATATTATTCTGAGCTTCTCCAAGATGTAGTTGCACTCCCTGGTCAACGGTTTGTAAAGTAGCTGTAAATTTCCACTGGGAGGACAAACCTCTGCTCGAAATTCAAGGCAATTTATGAAACATATTTACATACGTTCACTTATTGGTACTGTCTTACTACATATCTCTGGGGGGCGCAAGTATAAATAAACATGGTATGTGGAATCCACTAAAAACTTTAAAGTACAGTGGGGTTGTAGGGGAAGACGTTAGAAAAATCTTGCCAATAAACACAATGATTACAAGTCCTGTTGGTACCTAAACACCCCTGATATATGAGTCTACAACAAGGGTTTTAATCAGCCACATGTCAAAAGAAAACATCGATTCCTGAGTCACATTAGTGACAATTGAAACATCACAATATTAGAAAGTGTGACAAGAAGCCAAGTTTAGGAATCAGTAGTGTGCGCTAAACCTACAATTGTCCAACACGTCCACTTTGCTTTTATGACAAATTGCACCATGACGAAATCCAAAATGACAAGCGCTATCTTAGTATCTAAGTATGCTTTCTTGACGTGTGTGGGGAGGGGTTGTTGGGGGACGAGAGGGTGGAACAGTGAGAAGGTCCTACCTACCCATATTTTGGCCTTATTTGTTTTGTTGCTTTTTGGTGCTTCCATGCTGGCGTTTTCGTGTTCTGCTCTGCGCTTGTTCTGCTTTCTGCAATGCAGGGCTCAACCTCCCAGTCGACTTTCTACATCATTTTGAGGTTTGTCTTGACAGCTCTGTTGTACACAAAACATTTTGCAATACCTATTATTATCATGTTTTTGAATTATACATGGAAGGGTCTTTGGGTCCATCCAGAGGAGTATCATTCCTTCTTATGATGACATGATCAACCTCTTGTCTCCTATATTCAATTCTCTATCTTATATTCATTCTCTATAGAGAGCAATTATATTTGCCTATTTTTCTCCAGCACTGTCAATATAAAATGGCACACTTTCATGTGATAAACAGCATTTGAGAATACAACACATATAAAAAGCCTTTGTGAATGCCTTTGTTTGCAATTAAAGGCAAACCTAATGTCTTTGACAATGTTTGTTCTGAAATAGCAAAGACATGAGCAGTACTTGGCTTGAGCTTTGCATACATGCGATCTTCTGATGCATCTGGTAAAATCCCTTATCCCACTAGACCCTTCCAACTTGCTTCAACTGCTCTTGCACATAGCCACCCATGGTCCCAAGCCTCTCCACCACTCCAATACTAGACCTGGGCTGCAATCACATTTCCCCAACTACAACCACACGTACAACTCCAATCAGAAATACAAATAGCATCGCAGTTATGTTATGCTCGGAAGCTTAGCGAGCAAACCCAAATACTGTGGTGGAATATTGCAGGGCTCAGGGTGAAATTGGATGATTCGGTTTGGGTTACCTTCATTCAAGTGCACAACATTTGTTGTTTACAGGAAACTTTGGCCGTCAGCGAGGTGGTCTTTGATGGGTATTCAACTTTCTGTACAACCGCCACAAGAGAAGGCAAAGGAAGGCCGGAGGGTGGCCTAGAAATATGGGTTTCAACAAATACCTGTTCTAATGGATTAGAACATCACAAAGTTAATTAAAACATCCAGTATGTAAAAAAAGCTATTGAAGTGTATACAACTGATATTATTAACATCTATTGTTCCCCTGGTGCTCTCAAGAACTACCGCACTATCATCAATGAACTGGAGCTGTATCAACATATTAAACGTTGAGCTTCTCAATGTTAATTTCCATTGCAGAAAAAGCACCAGAACTCACACCTTAATTATTTGTGGTGACTTTAATACCAGCCCTGACCCAAAGATGCTGGATGTGGAGATGCTCAAGCAAGAGTCCATATGGGATTTTCTCCATCTGGACGTCCTCAAAACAAGATCTTCCAAGCGCTGCAGAACTTAAAGTGACCTCCTACATAGGACCGAATTACGGTCCCTGAATATTCACACTTTCTCAGACTGTCCTTGTCATTATACATTCAGAGCACGCAATCAGGCTAGCTTGATTGATTACATGTTTATGGACATCTAATCCTGGCATATCGTCACTGACATGACCATCATCAGACAGCTAGAAAGTGATCATGACCCTTTAGTGGCAATTTTAAATTGGCGCTTGGAGCTCAACTAATTTGTTTTTTGTATAGATCTTTTTATTAAACCTGCTCATAAGTCATTACACAGCAAATATTAGCACCAGCAAATCACCAGGTCAAAATTAAAATAAGTATATATTCTGGCGGAAACATATTGTCACAGTCACCTTTGAAACAATTAACCTCTTGTCCTATACGCATCTGCCTTATACCGGGAAGGCTCATAATTTACATATTTCCCTGCAGTGTGTTGTGTGTATACCCATGTACTGGAAAACTTCGGATCCCTTAAAAAACCCCTGTAGTTCCGCCAGGGTATCCATATCTTTCTCCATTTCTTTATGCAACCCCTACTTTTGTATACTACTTCCTCCGCTCTTTGGCACCAGTCTAGGTCTTTTCCCCGTTCTGCCACTCATGGAGGGATGGACGTCCCCCAGCGCCTTGCTAGAGCTCAACTAATTTAATCATTGCGCCAGCAGGAAAAACCTCACCTGGCAGGCCAGTCACTCTGCCAACAAGTCAACAAATTTCATCATGATTAACCGCTGGAAGCAAGAACGCAACAACCTCTTACTGCAACTGGACCAAAATGACTCAACAGCTCCATTCAAATTGGCTACCTTCCTGAGAACCACATCAAATGTAGTGTTAGTAAGTAGTCCACTCTTGCATCACCAGTTGGATCCTAAAGGCAGGATTCATATCGCTTGGTTCGATGAAGAGTGTCTCAAACTAAAGTCCACACTAGTATCATCCCTACGCTCCAGAAAGAAGTCTGTATTGTGCAAATATCATTTTCTGTCACTAAGGAAGTAATATAAGCAGATAATTGAATTTAAAAAAGAGAACTTGCATGTTAATGACTGGTCAAAACTTAAAGAGTTAATCCAAGGTAACAATACAAAATTGTTTTGGAACTTGATCAGGTGAAGCGGTGAAGGTGCTCTGATAAATCTTATATCTGGCAACATGGCACAGGTCTGTATTGACCATTTTACTAATGTATATAATCCAAGATGGTGCAGCCAGGCGATGACAGAGGGGATTCGGCCTTCGGCCGTTGCCACAGATCTTGCGCTGTCTGATGCTGTAATGCCGCATGTGACGCACTGGCGTCAGAAGCTTAGAATTTGTGGAAAATGAAGTCTGTACTGCCATACTGAGCAAAAAATGTTTGAGAGTGCCTGGCCCCCGAAAAATTCCATCTGACACCTATTGTAACAATCTAACCACCTGGGTTCCAATTCTAACTGCTGTCTACAATGCAGTTTGGGAAAATGGGAGAGTCCCAGCTTTCTGGAGAGCTGCAATCATTGTTCCCCTGCACAAAAAGGTCCTCGGAATGTTTCAGGGAATTATCGTCCAATCTTTCTTTTGGATATAACAAGAAAAATCTACTCAAAATGACTTTGAGCTCAATTGGAGTCTTGAGTTGAGGACCAAAATATCTTGTCTCTATTTAAAGCCAGCTTTCGCAAGTCGCAAAGCACAATCGACCAAGCTGCCAGGTTGTACTCCATCTGTCCGGAACACACCTTCATTAAACATTCAGCTCTCTTTTTAATATTTATAGACTTCTGAACAGCCTTTGACTCGGTTGACAAGCCGGCTCTTGGTCATACCCTGGAGGAGCAGGATGTCAACTTGGAGCTCTGCATCCCATAAGGCTGCTTTGCCAGAGTAATACAGCAGGTGTTGAGATGTGATCCCAAGGGAAAGTGCACACAAAGCTTTGGCATAGTACTGGGTGTCAAGCAAGGGTGTGTTCTCACACCTATGTTATTTAATTTGTTCAACGGCGTAGGCAATCATCTGCTAGCTCTAAATCTGGATGTTCCCACGACTGGGGGGGAATAAAACCTCAATTATGTAATTTGCCGACAATGCCGTTCTACTGGCCTGCACTGAACTTTTCATGCATACATTCCCTAAAGGCTTTGAATCATATTGTTCGAAGAATTCACTTAAAATAAACATATCAAAAACGAAATGTATGAAGGTTAATTCTCGGCGCAGCTTGAAGAATCCATCTAGAGTCTACAACCAGACACTAAATCAGGTTGACTGCTATGTTTACCTAGGGATAAGGGTTGATGAAAATGTAGCTTGTGGCAAACAGCAGAAAAAGAGTGAAGTCAAATGCTGTTCTCCGCTTTAGCATTAGAGGTGGGTTGGAGAGCAGTTAAGCCAGCACTACGAGCGTACCAAGCCAAAGCACTTGCAGCGGCCATGTATGGAGCTGAGATATGGGGCTTAGCAAGACAGCAAGCCTCAAGAAAATAAAAAATCATTTACTATGCTGTTTGTTGCTACTTGGTGATGGGACCCAAAAGGTTGCTCATAGAAATGAGTTGGGCTTGAACAACATCGAAGCCATTGCGGCATGAAAACCACTCTTATTCTGGCACTGAACCTGGTCCAAACCGAGTTTATCAATCCACCTCAAAGCATTCCATGAACTTTGGGGGAATTGCCATTCCTACAAGATATCCCGGCTCAAGCATTTTGCTAATACCCTCAACAACAGTGGTTGCAATGAATATTGGACCAATCCAGAGACCATGGGTTCCTGATCCCTGGATAGGCCAAAACGTAACCAACTATTGGTCGTCGATTACTGACCAGCTACATGGAAAACCTTTGTTTATCCTGCCGGGAATCAAATCTGCTTTCAGTTTATAGAATTATTTTGATCATATATTTCCACTGGTTAAAAGAGCATTGTACATCAAATTCTGGCTAGGATGCCTCCCTGTAATGTGCTTTCCACAGAACGGGTCGAGATCCACCGGCAATTCCATCTATCCCTGCTTGCTAGGTGGCATTGAGTCTCTCACACATTTTATGCTGCTATTCACCTTTTCTTTGTTAGCATAGAGGAGATTCCTTTGTCCATTAGACATTGCAAACCTGGCGTACACTCGTGTTTAAGAGTGAACATTATTACCATTTTTGACCCAGTATTCTCATACATTTATGAAGCTCTGGAAAGTTACCTGATCACACATTAGACAACATAATGTTCGAGTTTTGAAGCCGCCCTCAAGTTGGAAACATACTTCAATCAACCTGTAATTTACTGTACACAGCACTTTACTTGGGCCCTCTATTATTTTAAGGGCGTGGTCCAGTCTCGGGCCAATTATTTTCTAGGTTACCTTGTTGTCTCTTGCATTTTCTGATGATACCAGTTTATTCATTGTGGACACGTTTACTCTCTCTTTACTTTTATCAATGCAGTAGATAGTATGATGCTTGTTTGCTGAAGTGTTTTAATGGCAGTATCTTATTGTTTTTATATAGTTTTTTTAACTGTGACTATTTTAAGTAGTAAAAACATATCACACTTTGTTGGACTTGGCCCTTTTTGCAGGGTCATCCCTGAACTTTTTTTGCCTTCCTCCTAGTATTTTTTTCTGACCTGGAGTTGGTGGTTGTAGGACTCTGGGCACTTTAGAACTGCTGTCCAGTGCAAAGTGCGTGTGCTCTCTGTGGTAAACATGGTGAGATTGGTCTACACCTGTTCGGCATATTTAATTTACCTGTCTGGTCCCCAGTAAAGTTGTATCTCATATTCCTGGGGTCAGTACATTAAATGCTGCTGGTGGGCTTGCAGCGCTGATTGTGCCACCCACCAAAGTAGCCTTTCAAACCTGTCTCCAGCCTCTGCCATTGCAGGGCCTGTGCGTGCAGTTTACTGCAGCTGTGACATGGCACACAAAAGGGTACCACGTCTGTGACTTCCCTTCTGCTACATGTCAGTCACCCCTAAAGTAGGCCCTAGCTAGCCCTGTGGGCAGGGTGCATTGTAGAAAAAAGGTAGGACATGTCCCTTAATTGTATGACATGTCCTGGTAGTGACAAACAGCCATTTTGGTTTCTCACTTGGATGAGAAATACCTTCTGGCCATCCTAACTCTTGTACATAATTGTATATATGTATTATTTTGTTTTCACTGTACATTGCTTCTTGCACTGAGCACCTATCACCAATTGTCACTAGATTTCACTTGTTATTGACGGTCAAATGTTATCCTTGAATGAAGTAATCCAGATGTAACATGAATGAATTCTGATATAAAATTACATGAAATTCACCACTTGGCTATATGAACTTTACCATAAGATTGCTTGAGCTTTTATTTCTCATTGCATATATGTATCAGATAGTTTCTAATCCCAAATTGCATTCAATAGCAATATCAAAGTAATGTGTCTTACCCAACAGAACCACTTTTTTTATTTAACCATTAACTACCCAGATTCTGAGGGACACAGGGTTACCCCTTTTCTTTAATCATATTTATTATATACAACCTTATGTGGAGTTTCTGTTGTGGTGTGCCTAGTGTGTCGATGCTGTGTGTGTGTTGCGCAAACGCTTTGCACATTGCCTCTGGGTAAGCCTGACTGCTCGTGCCAAGCTACCAAGGGGTGAACAGGGGTTATCTTTAGCATGTAACTTTCTTGCCCTGAATGAAGTGGTGGTTTCTGCCTGGCTTAGGAGCTTGCCCTAGCCAACCAGAAATCCCATTTCTAACATACTTCATGGACAAATTCCTGCACAGAGCACTTTACCTAGGCCCAGGACAAGATTTTAATTGCACGGCCATGGAAGATTTCCCTACTCAAGCTGTTTTGGTGTTTCCTGCATCTATAACTATGTGTGTTGCTAATTCCTAGTTTATATCTATCATTACTGTTTGATGATTAGCACAGAAATATTATTGTATACAATATATTGTATGGCATATGTTTTTAAGCTGACACAATATATAATAAATAAATAAATGCATGCCTCTAATTTTGTGGTGTCGAAATACAAACTATACTTGCATGACCCATTTCCTCATTCAGTGGACCGACTGAAGCGCATGTCTGCCATGGACTCTGGACAGTATCCCCATACCTCTACTGAATTCGTTGTACACCATTTATCAATATGGTTTCTTCTTTTTGTTTCTTTTTCATTTAGACTTTCTCACAGTAAGATAATGCTGCTCTCTTTACCTGCAGTTAACTCGTTAGCGATGACGAAACAACATAGATACCTTGGTTACTAACTGTATATCAGTGACACAGTTTGTTGTGGAGAAGAGATCTTTTATTGAGTCAAAACTGGAGAAATAAAGCAACCCTAAAACGGTCATAAAGAGAGGCACATTGACTGACATACACTGTAATAAGTACCTCCAACTCTGAAGCATAGTCACTAATATGTAAAGCTTTCCCTGCCTCCCCCTGAAGCCTGTGAAAAAAGGGGCCAGAAAAGGGGTCATTATTGCCCAGGCCTGTGCTTTTCCTGCCCTTGTGCTGAAGTATTTTATAATTTTTGAAGCAAGCCTACCCTACTTATGAATAACAAGGCAGATAATATGGCTAACGAAGCAAACATCATGGAGTTGATGAACAGTACCCCAAAACTTTTAAGACACTCACCCGCAGTCACAGATCTGGGTTGAATCCATCATCGTTCTTTAGCTCACTTCGCCACCCCAGTTCAGGCACAGCCATATGCAAATCAGTCTTGACCATGTCCCTCATGGGAACAGTCCATCCTGAACTGCCAAGCCATGTCTTCCTTGGACCGGAAACAAGCATCCTGAGACCGGTTTCGGGGGTATAACCCCTCATCAGCCAGTCAAGCTTGAATCCAGTGGTAAAGTAAGCCCTGATAGCACAAGATGGCAACAGATGCTTGATTTGTCATGTGGTCTCTTTCCCTGAGGGGCATTTATTTAAACTTTAAAACAGGTCCTCCTCCTGTGGGGGCTCTGCTTGAAGGCATTGACGAAGGCCCTGCAAAAACATCTGACATGCCTGTTTATCTTGGTTCAATCCTCCTAGCCTTTTCAGAGAGGTGCTAAAATTCATCTCATCGGATACTGTCAATTCAATGTGCACACTATGATGTAAGAAAAACGCTGGTAAAAGTTGTAGAGCTCAATATGCAAAGTATTAAGCCCATTGGACCAAGCATGTTACTACAAGAGGACTGCCGAGATGCATATTGTGGCTGCAAGGTACCAAGAGTGGTAGTGCTGGGGGTCTCGATGTATGCAGCAAAGATATGGTGATCCATTCATACAGATGAGCTCTGAAGTCAACAAGGGCACCAAGGTAGGCGAAAATTCACTTTTAATAAAAACAACTAAAATGGAACCAAAAGTACATGATTTGATTGAATGGTGGTTTTCTTAGGACACCTATTACTGATAGCTGTCCTCGGCCGCCCCTGAACAAAGGCCTTTCTTAAAATGGTGAGGCGTTGTAAATACTTTTGTCTGGTGGAGGGAAAGGCGATTATTTGGTTCTCGATTGTGGTTTTAAAACCAACAATGTTTATTTGAAGAGTGTGTTTTTCATTGTTTTCTAGGCTATCTTTCAACCTATTTTGTAGGTAATCCTCATGTCTGGCTAATTGGCTTTTCCCATGCCTTCCTCGAATCAAAGAATTGAATTAAATGTCTGCTAACATTTAACTGTCTTTCTCCAGCGTGGTGTGCAAAATAACCAAACCATTAAGGGTGGATTTGAACTTGCAGACCTCAGGTTTTCAGCTGTTACAACCTATCAGCAGTTGTCCTTTGAGCTTTATATTTCTAAATGATATCTTTTTCTTACTTAAGCTTTGGCGCACTTGGCATCCGGCAGTCACTCTTTTGCCAAAAACCGTCTTGTGGTTTGTATTTTCCAGAGGCATTGCGGTCTGTGACATCTTGCTGCAAGGAGTGGGTGCCTGCTGTTGCGAACACGAGACAACGGGTCAGTCAAGTCAGTTATGAATTCGATGCTGTCTCTACGGAAACGTAATTACAGCTTTCTGTCCTGATGCCGCCACCAACTTCAAAGCGTTCAAGAAGAATGCTCACCCAGGGCTCTTCCAGCAAATCTGCTGCTTCCAATTGAGAAGGTAAAAACACCTGAAATAACAAGACTTGGCCCGAGCAAAGGCTTCACACAAAAGTTAGAGAAGATAGCTGTAACACTGAGGGAGATGCGAGTAGTGAAAGGCGGTATGGCCGGGAGAACTGGCAGGGAATGATGGCTCTAACTGTAATGTAGATGGGAGTCAGCCTTTTTCAGTTGGGTGACTGGGCAGCGTGGGGCGTTACGTAAGAACGCAGCTGACAGTAATTGCATTCATGAAAGCAGCATGGCGTGCTGGTGACGCATGTCTTTTGTAATGGAGAGTTAAAGGAGAGTCAATCTGCTTAAGGGTAAACTAAGCATAACTGCCTGGGATTATTGTCCTATAATAACAATCTGCCCGTTATAGTCAAGAAGGACTTGGTGGGAGGAATTTGGTGTAGTTGAAAGGCAGGGGAGTTCATTTTTTGTTTTTGTTTCTTTCCGCCCATTTTTTGGAAAGGTTGCCTTTTGTTGCTTTGTAGTGTTGATGCTCCTTGCGCCATTTCTGTAAACATCCCTGTAAATCTTGTCCTTATCTCATCACATTTGCTGTTTTTCGAGGACACCTGTTCCATCCACCCACCCCCTCCTCATCGCTGCTTGCCCCTTTTGCCATCGCGGTCCTTTCTGTCCCCTTCCCTGCCCTCCTCTCTGAGTCCTGCTTTAGTTTCCCAGCCCCTCATTACAACTTCTTCCAATGGAGAGCTCCACGCACACATGAGACCGCCAATCATCACACAGTGGCACAATGCCATAACAATAATTATAGCAACCATATATGCAAACCCAAAACGTTACAGCTATGCATTTTATAAAATTAACCATTCACATTTGTCTATTTCAGTTCATGTATGCGTACTATTTTTTAAATTTCTTCCAGCCAATGTTTTGGGAAGATTCCCTTTTGTTTCTTTGTAACGTTGATGCTCCTACCGGCATTTCAGTAAATAGCCCTGCAAATCTCCTCCTTATCTCATCACATTTGTGTTTTGTGAGGGGGCCTGTTTTGTCCACCCCCCCCCCCCTCCCTCATCGCTGGTTGCCCCTCAGTCATCGACTGCTCTTTCTGACGGCCCCACTCTGAGTCTCACGTTAGCATCCCGGCCCTACGTTACAACTGCTTCCAATGGAGAGCTACACGCACAGGGGAGACTGCCAATCATCACACAGAGGCACAATGCATTACCAATAATTATCGCAAACACATATGCAAACCCCAAAGTTTACAGCTATGTATTTTATGAAAGGAACCGTTAGTGCACAGTCTTGCGGCTACCCCACATATTCCAAAAGTTAACGTTCAGAAGCAAAGAAAGCAGTTGTGCGAGCAGTCTACTTCTTCTTCTTTGACCAGCGTCACATGACTCAAGGTCGCTGATGGGTTGCGCAGAGACGAATCTGCGAGAGCTGATTGATTTAAATACATTGGGCCTTATTATCACTTTTAACATGGGAAAAAGTGACGCACCGGTGGCACAAGGCCTTCATAAATAAGGCCGATTGATTCACACTTTTAAGTCAAATCACATCAACAATAGGCCCCAAACCAGCTAGCAATTCTACCATATATTGGGATAGCTCTGCCTTGACAAAATACATAGTTGCTCTGCTTTCAAATTAGCTTTATATATAAATACCTTATAGGTACAACTTCTGTACTGAATGGAGGCTAAAATAAGATCCCCTCTTCTACTGAAAGAACCAAGCCTTTGTGTGCTGTGCTAAAATGGCTTAACAAATCAATTACTATAGCTTGCCGAACACATGCCAAAGGGAGCTTATATAATCTGCAGTAATGGTTTCCAATGCCATTGAGGTAGTGCAGGGCATTAACGCTTCAGCTGCCTTATATCGACAAAAAACATTTGCAAAGCCAAGAGGTCTACAGAGGAAAACAAAACATCCAAAATACATGCCTTACTCAGCAAAACATTAAAACGTACTTTATTAACACAAACAATTTACTGTTTCGCCCAAAAGGACAGCAGGCCAGGGCTTTTTCAATGTAAGTTGTAGCAGTTTACGAATTCCAAAGTCTGTAGTCGCAAAAACCTGACTGCACAGAATACTCCACGCCTCCCGCCCGGGGATGTCCTTTAACTGCATTACTTTTTTACGACTACAGATTTTGAATTTGTAAGCTGATACAACTTAGTTATAGTTATAGTTAGGGCAGCATTTCCATATAAAATGCTTTTTTTTTTGCTAATAACTTTGGTGCCATATGATGAATCTCCATGAAACCTTCTTAAAAAAGTGCTCTTTTTTTCTTAGTTTTTGGGCGATTGGTAAGCGGGGTCACGAAAAAAGACGGTCCAAAATGCTAAATCCCCATTCATTTTCCAAAGACTTGTCTAGACAGTGCTACAACAAAACGTCTGAATGGATGTACACTAAATTTGTCAGGAACTTATATCTTGGTTTGCAGATTGTGCTTTTTGTGTTTTAGTGTAAATCCATTCAGTAGTTTTGGAGATATTAAGCTCCAAATATATTTAGATATCTGGACGGTTGCGGTCCAGGTCCTCTCATAGTGGGTAACTACCATTTTACTCACCTACCTAATTTTGTACAGCCTGTGTCCAACTAATGGGTATAAGTGTTTACAAAATACATGAGCTGCTAATGCATCATAGGTGAATAAAGGTATTGAACATGTTATAAATCTTTGTATTAAAGAGTAACTCTGTGTTCAGGTGACAGTTGACAACTTGTGTATAGTATGTTCTACGCACGTTTTATGGTTCTGCAGAAAATGTTTCCAACAGGGCAAAGATTCTACATACTATATACTAAGTATTGCAAGCAGACTTGAATTATCAGACAGAATCTTCTCAGCATGGCAATTTCCACATAACATAGAAGACTGTGTGCACCAGGTACTAACCTATGTATATGCTCTTGATTTGCTTCAGAAGATGGGCTACCTGTAACGTTTTCACCACAGTATGAAGGCTGAAGGTAGTACGATCTATAGCACCTATAGACCTTGGTTATTTTAAGTGAATAGTCCCTTTTTGTACATGTTTGGATTTATAGCAGGCCAGGCCCCCTTTCCCCACCACTCTGCAAACCTTATTATTATTATTATTATTATTATATTTCTTATATAGAGCCAGAATCGACCCCGAAGCGGTATCTCTGCGCTTGCCTTGGGAACCCGTCCTGGTTTTTCCCTGTGAGATAGCCCCTACAGGGCATCCCCAAGGTGAAAGCCAGGCATCCCGCCGCGGGGGGGCCGTTGTGGAGATTAAGCAAGCTTAAATGCCCAGAGTTGCAGAGTGTGAACCCATGATTAGGTCAGGCACCGAAGCGAGAATTATCGAGTCCGTGGACATTTGAGCTCAACACCCTGCCGCGTCGGGAATCGAACCCTGGTCCCGGGTCTGACCTCTGCTTCTGGGTCTGCCTGCTCTAACCAGTGAGCCACACTTCTCCACACTCCTGGCACACTACTAGTAGGGAGATGAAGTCCACTTTGCTACTGAGGGTCCTTGGGGGCCAACTACCACTCCTATTACCTCTAGTAAGTCCCATACAGCAGGATTGCTGAGATCGGATAGCAAGCTTTGTCCGCTTTCTCCACCACTCTGCAACTGTGACTCTTGGCACACTCCTAGTAGGGATATGAAGTCCCCTTGGCTATTGAGGGACCTTGGGAGTGAACAACCCCTCCTGTTACCTCCAGTAAGGCTCACACAGCTGAATTACTGAGAAGTGGTCAGAGGCGACACCCCCTTTCACCACCTCTCTGCAAACGCTCCTCCGGGCGCACTGCTGCTTGGGGGTAAGAAATCCACTTTAGTCCTGAGGCCCTAAGGAGGCAAAGGGACATCATCCATCAACTAGCAATGTTCCAAGAGTACAGTAGTGATTACATGCTCCACACACCGGACATCTGGACACATGCACACTGACCCACATTAGGCCTCCACAAAGTTGAGAGCCACCTGTGCTACCTTATCAGATGGTTGAATTTATGGTTCATGACAAGGCCCACATTTACGTGTTCTACAAGAATGTCTAACCAGTTAATTGTACTTCAAGAACTGTATATAAATCCGACTAAAACATCTGTTCTTTTGAGACAGTCTTCAGACATGCCTGTGTTGCTGCTCTCCCAGCAGCTGTGTTTAATTAAACCAATGTGTTCCTGTTTTGCCAAACGACTCTTGTCATTTCATTTTTCTAAAGGTAAATTCATATCTGAGCAACAATGCCAAGTTAAATGAAACATCATAAATAAATGAAAAACTGGAATTCACCAGTTATACTCAGCAGAAGTACCCTCGCCAAGCATTGTCTATGACCTTGCATGTTCTATGATATCATTAATAACATCACTGACGACATCTGAAATGACATAATTTATGACATCACTGAGCAAGTTAGGGGTGCGAGTTATAGCTATTTCAGTTAACTGTAACTGGTGAATTTCAGTCATGCCCTTTTGAAATATAAGCCAAGACCAGAGGGGTCAGTGCTAGTACTTATTTTGGGAATGGGGCATATAGCACGAGCCATAATTTCAGTCCCCATCCCCTGGGGTCGATATCTTTATTTATTGGGAGGGGGCATTCAGCCCCTCCCTGAGTCTTTGGACAGCTCCAGGGATCTAATCTCCTGGGGCTGATATGTTTATTTATGGGGAGAAGGGTGAGGATCCCATCCCCCAGGATACTGCCTTGTCCTGCCCAGAAGAGTGAGTGCAGGAAATGTACATCTAATTCCCTGACCTCACTCTCCCAGCAGGTAGCACAGTTTTGTTCCTGCCAGTGGGAGCAAAGAAAAAAGTTGCTCCTGCCCGAGAAGGAGAAAAGGAATAGAGATGATTTCAACTAGCACCCAGGATCGCTGCTGGCTGGAGAGCTGACATGGGCCATTTGGGCTTTGCAGCTACCCCAACACCCTCCAAAAGTTCGCATATTTGCTAGTGCCCTGGATGGAACTGGGGCACCACCGGTAAAATAATGTCTGGCTGAGGAGCAGGCAAGGGCCGAAGCGTGTCTTGGTTCTCCTACCACAGCCCCCAACATTTACCATTGTTGTGGGTGCTCAGGGTAGCACCAGCGTACACACAGTAATAGAATGACTGGCTGCTGCCAGAATCTAGAATGGGTGCTGGCTGGGTAGCTCGCTGTGATTACGGGGGCCTTTGGGCTCACCTCATGGCCCCAAAGTGAAAGTTGGTGTCCCAGATGGATTTGGGACCTCCAAAAAAACATTTTTGCAGAATAATAAGTGCGCGCCAGGAGTCCCTCATTTATTATTCATTGCTCCAGGCAAGTAGCACCCCATAATGCCCTGAGAGGGCTTTTAAGTATATTTTATGATCAGCCTTTTTAATTATATTTTATGGTTCGGGTTTTTAATTATATTTTATGATCCCCTCAAATGGGCAGGAGCACCACCAAGCATTTTGTTTAATATTGTGGAGGGCTGCAGGAAGTGCAGCAGCCCCCCAAGTACCATTAAAAAAAATGCAGTAGCTGTCCTTGGGTCATTTGATCCATGACCCCATGGCAGCTTACCATTTTTTTAAAAGTAATCCATACTGGATCTGTATGCTTTTCAGTTTGAGTGCCGGGAATACTTGTGGTTGGTTCTATGGTTGCATTTTGTGGCCTGAAAGATGATAAAAAAGACTCAAAGACATCTTTAAGGTTGTTTAAAAAAATGTGTTAGTTAAAATATTTTGAGAAAATAAATATTTATAAATTATACATTTAAAGGTCTGCTTTATATAAGTTGATGTGCTTACCTCCTGCTACAGCCAATATGCCTGTCTATTACATACTACATATTCAAAAAAGAGTGTTGGGCGCCTGCTGCTGGGACAGGGGGTTGGGTGCAGCATTGAGATTGGGTGCCCACAGGGGGTTTGAAGCAGGGGGGTTAGGTGCCCACCTGGGTTTTTGCGCAGGGCCTGCACCCAAACCCACACAATGCCTGGCCAAAGGTTGTTTACGTGGGAGGATTGGACACCTTCACATCGTTTGCACAGTGATGGACATCTGACTTTAGGTTAAAAAAAAACATCGGAGATCACTGAAACAACCAAACGTTAAAGGGACATTATGGTTAGATGAAAATGTCAGTTAAAATATGACGTTTTAAACTGAAATTCACCAGTTATAGTTATCTCAAGAAACTATAACTTGTGTCCTAAAGTAACTTGCACCTCACCATGCATTGCTAAATACTTCATATACTACAACATTCATGACATAATGTATGACATCACTGCAACATCTGAAACAACGTCATTATAGGCAACACTGTGCATGGCTTGGCCCCACCTGAAGGATCACCTCAAAACGTTCTAGGAAGGAGCTGAGGGGTGTGAGGTTTTTTTTTGGATAGTTTTGTGGAGATTCGTCAAATGACACTAAAGTTAAATGCAAACCAAAAAATGCTTTCCCTATGGGAATGCAGACATATATTTGTGTTCTGGAAGGGCAGTGAGGAAGAATCTATGATGTTTGTCAGTAAACCTAATGACAACTATCTGAATTTGGTTTTTACAAGCACTAATAGCAAAGCTAGGGTTGACTTCTTGGATCTGCTTGTGGAGGTTAAGGGCGAGAAAGTGGTTACCAGCATAGGAAGAAAGAGTGCAGCAAGTAATAGCATCCTCCATGCTCAAAGTAGTCACTCAAATAATGTAATCTATAGCATTCCCTATGCAGAACTGTTAAGGGTATGATGGAATTGCAGATCAGATGAAGCTTTCCCCAGAGAGTGTAATGAGACGCTGAAAAGATTCAGGGAACGGGGGTATACTAATGATTTTCTGATTTCAGCCCTTGATACAGTAAAAGGAAGAGATAGGAAAGACCTATAATTAGAGAAAAATGTGCGATCAAAAAAACAAAACAGCATCAGGTTCATTACTACCTTTAGTCAGAATTCCTCCAAAAAAAGGAAAATTCTTAACAAGTATTGGTGGATTTTTCCATTCGAAAAAGGTATGGAGAATTAATTAGTGAGCTATCCCAAGATCACATTCAGAAAAAAATCAATCCTTAAAGGACAAATTAAATAAAAGTGACATTCTTTGAAGGAGAGAAGGAAGTAATATGCCACTGGTTAAGGGTTTCTTTAAATGTGGACGTGTAAGGCTTGTAAGTACAGTAAGAATGTACTCAGTAACTAGGCAGAAAAAGGAGAGAAAAATCATGAAACATCTAACATACAGCTCAGAGTTTGTTATTTATGTCCTCGTATGCCCATGTGAGAGATGGTAAGTGGGCAGCAAAAATCATCCAGTAAAAAAGAGAGTCCTCATAAACCTTATAGAAATCATGAATCATGATAGGCAGTGCCCAGTAGCTCAGCACCTTGCAGAACATCATGAGAAAGAGCAGAGTCTGCTTAGTGTTTTTTGATTTGACAGGATGAAATGGAATGCTTGAGTGGTAAAAGAAAATTGATGCTGAGAATTTTGGAGTCACGTTATATTATAGATTTGAATACTCTTATCCCTAGAGGTCAGAATACCAAGGAGGAATTGAATGTACATTTCTGAGACTGTACCATACCACAACTGTCTAAATTTCTAAATGGAATTGGAGATATAATTACATCTGCTTCTCTATGCATAGTTCATTATATAAAAAAGTTTTTTAGGTTGTATGTGTCGGGATTTTAATCACTGTTTTTATTACAAAGGGCTTCTGGGAACACATGCGGCAGAATCAGAAAGAAAGTACTGATAAGCCTGTTATATTTTTGATAAAAAAGAGAGGATATTTTTCTATGGAAGTTATGTCGCAACCATAATAAATAAGTGATTGGGGAGCAAGATAATTAAGGATGTGTTGATGGTAGTTATGTGATTGCACACTCTTTGGTGGAACATGCCCTCTTGGGCTTGATGTGTTTGTACCATAGTGCAAAAAGCTTTAATTATGCGATCATCATATATTAATACATTTATTAAGTAATTAGTATGCACAATGTTTGTTTCTATATAAAGGTCTGTTGATTATGCTCACTTGGGCTTGATGTGCATGCAAAGGCAATTCAACTGTGGTCACTGTTGTACGATTTTGTTGATGATTTGCTTTGAAATAATATATTCATTTATTTTGGAAATTTTATTTACTCCAGTGCAGTAATGGTTACGCTTAAAATAATTTTCTAAACGTAAGCAAAACGTGATACAACTGATGTCTTCTGGTGGTGCATTCCCAAGGGCCATGGCAGCTCTGGAGAAAGATTGGGTTGCAGAACTTTAATAAGAATTTTTTATTGACATTTTCAAGGTTGCAGTATTTGTATACGTGATATTACTAGTGATATAGAGAAGATCTAAACTGGATTGCAAACCTATAAACTGGTAAATGGAGCATATGAAATAAATCAACATGTGACAGTTACTTTGTTTACTATCATTGTATTCCATGCTGCTACACCTGCAGTGGGAAGAGGCACTGTTTCAGAGCAGGGCTGTTAAACTGTAACTTTGTTACTTGTTAGCCAGATTGCATTTATTTTAAGGGTTTAGAGGGGTTTAGCCATTTTAACTGACATACTGAAGTAGCACACAATATATGTCAAGAAGATAACCCCTCCTATCATAAATTATGTAACAAAGTTATCTGAAGAAGAAACATGGATCAGTCATGGTCTTGATGTGAAAACCATCACAGTCATCTCTTTCATAAAAATAAACAATCTTAAATCACCTTAGACACGCAAAAGTTGTAGACAACATAATATCATGTCAATAGTTTAATTGAGAAAGCATTTTGTATGTGGATCGAAAGTACTTGCAAAGTCACAATTCTATGTCAGGACCGGAGGCTTCAGATTATGCTTTTTCCCTTCTTCGCTGTTTATTAACAAAACAATCAGCAGCCAAAAAAGCATCAATGTAAGCCTTATACCTCAGAACAAAGGATATAAAGGCTATCACAACTTTAGAAAATTCTGAAAAACTACAAGTCCCATGGTCTGCAGCAGAACAGTCTGCAATATAGTCCTTCATTAGTGTCCATGGCATCTAGATAGGACGTCCCTCCTATGACCACTTCCTCTTTCTTCGCTGCTTCGCAGCCAGTTAAGTGTTTTTTGTCTTTCTCCTCACTGGGTTTCTATTTGTGGGGTATTTTGAATGGTTTGTGTATTGAAAGCTTGTACGCTTTGTTAGGGGTTATTGCTCTTTGCTTTTCAGAGCCCCTTTAGGTCGCGGGAGCATTCGCTGCTCTTCACGCGACTTTCCCTGTGTTCGGCGGCCGCCTCCGACCGCTAGGGGGAGCCAGAGCGTTTCGCTTGCCTCAGCGCGGCTTTCTCTTCAGGGAGACCGCGCTGAGGTGAACGAACTGACGGAGCCCGCCCCGCTGCCTCACCGTGACACTCTGCTCGTCTGAGTCCGTACTGCCCCAGATTTTCCTCTTTAAATACGCCCCGCTGGGGGTCTGTACTGCGGCTTTGCCGTGTTGCCGCCTACGGGCGTTTCTACTATTTGGGCACCTTGTTTTCCTGCATCTTATTATTTCAGCAGCCCACAGGGAGGCAGCAGTGACCCGGTCCTATTGAGGGTCAGCGCGCTGTGGGTTGGGTGCCCCCCTTTACATCCCGATACCACTGGGCCCAAAAATTCGACAGAGTTCCTCTGTCACACATAATTTTAACAGGCTGTTGTCCTGCTCCTGTGACTTCCCCCCTCTCGCCTTAAAATTAAGAGGTGCTTGGGTTGCGCTTTACAGGGAGATGGACCAAGACGAATATTACGAAGAGGAGGAATCTCATCAGTATTTAAATGATGAGGAGTTTTATACAGCGGTGGATAGTTCCATTTACCGCTGCGTGCAAGAGATCGTAGGGCCTATGGAAGATCGACTCTCTGCACGCATTATTCAGGAGTGCGAGAGAGTGACTCAGGCACATTTGGGGGCCTCTGGCTCTATGCCGTCCCTGGGGGAAGGTTCCCCCCAGCCCCTAAGAAAAAGTGTAAGGAAGGGGTTGCTGGTGCGTTGCAGGGTGTAGACAGGGACGCCCTCAAGCATCTGCGTGACACATTTTTAGCCAAGGCGACCGCGACTACCCCTGCGCCTCCACCGGCCCCGGGCCCTTCGGGGTCCTTAGGGACGGCGCCCTCGTCCCCTGGAGGGCTTTCCCCGGCAGACACTGACAATGAGGATGGGTCGGTGCGTTCTTGGCGGCCCTCGGGCTCTGCCACTGAACTACCCCAGGATAGTTCGGGCATGCTGGACCCAGATGAAATAATGCATCCGCGGTCGGCTGCCTGGACACCAGGGGAGAAAGTGGCGAAGTTCATCGCAGGGCGCCTACGCAAGCCCCTTGAGAAAGACGAAAGGAGCTGTCTGTGCGGGGAGTGTCCTAGGCCCACATTGGAGGGCAAAGTGGCCCTTACTCCCGAGCTAGACCCTAAAATGGCCACTTTTTTGGCAAAGTTCATTAAAGATCCTCGCAAGGGGATTGATCGTTCCTGGCGCTCCTGTCAGGACAAGCTTCTGGATGCCATAGGTCCCATAACTAAGATCCTGGACTTGGCGGAGGAAGCGAAAGAGTCAGGTGCGGCCATTTCCCCAGATGTCCTGTCCAACTGGGCACAGAGAGTAGTGGTTTTTCTGGGAAACGCCAATTGCGCCCTTTCCACCGAGCGCCAGAGGTCTCTCCTCATTAAGCTTGACCCGAAACTGGGAGACTTGGCCTCCTCGGAAGCGGGGGCGGTGGCCCAAGGGGGCCTCTTCGGGGACCCCTTTATCAAAGAATTAGGAAAGTTTGTCTCTACCTTTACGTCCCTTGATAGGGCGCAGTCAAGTATAAAGAGGGTTTTCCAACAGCGTTTCCCCAAGGGGGCCGGTCGCGGTGCGGGCCGCGCGACCGGCCGTGGTGGTCAACAACCTGCCAACAGAAATCAAGGCTCCGGAAGAGGACAATTTAATGCCTCAGCAAACTACAATACCTTCTATCCAACCAGAGGACAGCGCTTCCGAGGGCGCGGTGGATTCAAGAATGCCGGTGGAAACAATTCAAACGGTGAGTGTTATATCGGCAGACAGTGTCCGCATTGGGGGGAGGTTAGCCCTGCTCCCAGAGGCATGGGCCGGAATAACGTCGGACGCTTGGGTCTTACAGACCGTCCGCGGCTTTCACATAGAGTTTTACAATCAGCCATGCCAAGACAGACCTCCACACCCTATTGTTTTCTCTCAAGCGGATGCGCAACTGGTCGACGAAGAGGTCGCCGACCTGTTGCGCAAAGAGGCCATTTGTCGTTCAACTCGACATCTGGCCGGGTTTTTGAGCAACTTGTTCCTGGTGGACAAAGTGGATGGGGGAAAGCGTCCGGTAATCAACCTCAAAGAGTTCAACGGGTGGTTGGTTTACCGGCATTTCAAGATGGAGGGGATCCATCTCTTGCGGGATGTGCTCCTCCCAAACGACTGGATGGTCCGTCTGGACCTCAAGGATGCGTACTTGGTGGTTCCTATTCACCCACCACATTGTCGTTTTCTTCAATTCCAGTGGATGGGTCCAATTTTCGAGTTTACCGCCCTTCCATTCGGTCTTTCATCGGCGCCTTCGTGCTTCACCAAGCTACTCCATCCGGCTGTGGAACTCTTGCGGGGCCAAGGAATTCGGATGATTGTCTATTTAGACGACATTCTGTTGATGGCACAGTGTCCCAAGAAGTTGAGCCTTCAACTTCAACAGACAGTATCCTTGCTCCAGGGGCTGGGATTTGTGATAAACGGCGTGAAGTCAGTTCTCTCCCCTACTCAGACAGTGGTGTTCCTCGGCTTTACTGTGGACTCGGTGCAGTGCACCCTGAGCCTTCCTTCCAGGAAGATGGGAAAGATTCGCCACCTTCTGCATCAGACGATCTCGAAATACCACACATCGCTCCGGCAGATTGCCTGAGTGGTAGGATTGCTTTCCTCATCCATTCAGGCAGTCTTTCCGGGTCCCCTTCACTACAGGGCCCTTCAGCGCCTCAAGACACATCATCTTCGTCGGGGACTAACGTACGATCAGGTGGTTTCCCTCTCAGTCGAGGTGAAGGAGGAAATGGCCTGGTGGCTGACCCATATGGAAGCTTGGAACGGCCGGGCGATCTTCGGGCCGGTGCCGGACTTAGTCATAGAGTCAGACGCCAGCAGGGCCGGCTGGGGCGCCCGTTGTGGAGAGTTCTCCACAGGCGGCGCCTGGTCGTCCGAAGAGCAGGAGTTGCATATCAACTGCTTAGAACTGTTGGCAGGGTTGAATCGTCACAGCTAGATATACTGTTCGTGACTGAAACGTGGGCCACGAAGGACTGTGGCATGGAACTGGGCTGGGCTTGCCCGCCAGGCTATTTGATAAGGCATACTCCCCGCACCTCAGGCAGGGGTGGTGGGGTAGGCTACATCTTCAGAGACTCTATCTCCTTGACCGAATTGGTGATTACGGAGGTAGCAGGGTTTGAGCTTATGGGCTTTTCCATCGTGGCTCAAGGAGGCACTTTAGTAGCAGGTCTTCTATGCTACAGACCACCCTCTCTGCCCACGACAGCCCTTCAATCTCTGATTGATCTGATCTACGACCTTTCCAACTCGCATACCAATTTTCTAGTACTGGGTGATTTCAACCTGAGGCCTTCTGGCCCCCATGACTTGGCCTTTCGAGAACTGTGCCAAGCCTGTAGCAATATCCAACTTGCTCAACTGATCCAGGTACCCACCCATGATAGGGGACACATACTAGACTTGGTATTTGCTGATAAGAACTTGGTTGTGGTAGATAAGGTCGAGGCCCAGGGTTGGACCGATCATTCCCTGATTGTTTTGTCCCTTCTTATGCCTGCCCCATGGAGACCCAATAAACCGACCGGCAGGAAGTTGAATCGGCAATGGAGTCGTCTCCTTAGGGAGCCGATTCAACCCACACTGCTACCGGGAACCTTTCAGATGGAGGAGAATGTGGACAAGAGCTATGCTTCTCTCTGCCGGCATATTGTATCATCTCTTGATGACCTGGCCCCTTTGCGTAAGGTGAGAGACAGGCCCAGAGGCCTAAATGCCTGGTTCAGCGAAGAGCTGGGGCACTTCAAACTTCGCTGCAAACAGGCGGAGCGTACATGGAGGAGAGGATATAGGGAGCAGGATAAGGCGGCTTATAAAGCAGCCCTGCACGAATACAAGGCCCAGTTAAGAATCGCAAAAGCTAAGTTTTTGGAAGACACTTTGGCGAAGGCCTCTAACAAATCTCAGACCCTGTTCAGATTGGTTAAGACTTTGTCTGACCCGCCTTGCACGGCGTCTACTATCCCGGCCTCGCAGGCACTGTGCGACTCGCTGGCCCTTGCATTTGAGGAGAAAATCAGGACCATCCTGACTGGACTCAAAAATTCTGAACAATCTGTAACATCTGCAGTCTCTTCTTTGTACCCTTCTGACAACCTGGGCTCCAAATGGGCACCTAACAAGGAAGGTATGCCTCAGTTGTCCAGCTTTCCCGTTCCCTCGTTAGAGGAATTTGTTATCCTGGCAAGTAGTGTATCGTCAGGATCACCGCTGGATCCAATGCCTCATAAGATCTGGAAGGCTTTTCAAGATGAGCTTTTCCCTCCGTTGCACTCCATCTGCTGTCAATCATTGACCACAGCGTCAGTCCCAGACAGCTGGAAGTTGGCTATTGTAACACCTTTGTTGAAAAAGGCTTCTCTGGACCCTCTCTGTTCGGCTAATTACAGGCCAATTTCGCTATTACCATTTGCGATAAAAATTCTCGAGAGATGGGTCACAAGAGCCTTATCCAACTTCCTGGAAACAAATCTATGTCTGGATGCTGCACAATTTGGCTTCAGGCCAGCGCACGGCACCAAGACGGCCTTGGTCACCGTGTTGGATGATCTGCGAACGCGAGTCGACAAGGGCAAGTCTGCATTCTTGGTGCTACTTGACATGTCGGCCGCGTTCGACACGGTGGACCATGAAGTACTACTTGGCCGTCTTCGGAGTGCGGGAGTGAGCGGTCTGGCCCTAGACTGGCTCACTTCCTATTTGGATAACCGACAACAAGCCGTGGCATTACCACCATTTCGATCAGCCACTAGGCAGGTGAAACAGGGAGTCCCTCAAGGATCGGCAATTAGTCCGATCCTATTTAATATATATCTCCGTCCCTTGATAGCACTGATAAAGTCATTCGGCATATCTGTTGTCAACTATGCCGATGACACTCAGTTGATTTTTTCATTTGAGGGTTCAGAGTCCATTTCAAGGGATGCCTTTCACCGTTGTATGGCAGCCACAGCAGCATGGTTGCGAGCCAATGCGTTGCAATTCAATGGGTCAAAAACAGAGGTACTCTACTGCTCCTTGGACCGAACTCCCCGTACACTACCGGCCGATTTTTGGCCAGTGTCCATCCCGGGCTCGGTGGAGGCGGCAGAGTCAGCTCGCAACCTGGGAGTTCTATTCGAACCCAATTTGCAGCTTGATGCCTCCGTAAACAAGACGGCAGCAACGTGTATGGGTTTGCTCCGTGCTCTACGGAAAATCTTGCCACTTCTCCCACGAGTCTCCAGAGCTGAGGTAGTGCGTAGTTCCATTCTCAGTAGGATCGACTACTGCAACGCACTACTTCTGGGTGCCCCGGAGATTCTGGTCCTAAAGCTCCAAAGGATACAGAATATGGCCGCTAAATTGGCCTTGTCTCGTCCGCGGTCCGCCTCTTCATCGGCAGCTTTGGCCGATTTGCATTGGCTCCCAGTCCAGCAGAGAATTGCGTTTAAAGCTCTCTGCCTTGTTTTTAGGGCCCTGCATGGACTGGGACCAATACCTCTTCAGACTCTTTTCCTCTGGTATCAGGCAGCCAGACCTCTAAGATCTTCTTCGGCGTTCCTGGTAAAAGTCCCTAAAATCAATAGAATGAGAATGGGTGGTCCCGCTTTCAGTTTTACGGCTGCCACGCTGTGGAATACTCTCCCCCTGGCATTGAGGAGTTGCCCTGATCTGCTTACTTTTAAAAAGGACCTTAAAACTTACTTGTTCCCCAGAGTAATGTAGCTTTTGGAATAGATGCATGGTTAGGTCTCAGCGCCAGGATACCCTTTGGGTGACAGCTGCGCTCAATAAGCAATAAATACATACATACATACATACAGGGTCCTTCGCGGTGCGTTGCTGGACAAAGGATTCTGCCCGCTCATGCGTCCTACTTTGAATGGACAACATCTCCGCAGTCCGCTATGTCAACCACCTGGGCGGCCCTCGTTCCAAAGCCTTGGCGGACTTAGCGAAGGTCTTTTGGGATTACTGCCTGACTCGCCATGTCTCGGTCACAGTGGAGTACTTGCCAGGTCAACACAACCAAGTTGCGGATTGGCACTCCCGGCACTTGCGGGATTCCAGTCAGTGGAAGCTGGACTCGCGGGTTTTCAGGTGGCTGAACACGCTGTGGGGCCCGTTTTCAGTGGACCTCTTTACGTCCCGTCTGGACCACCAGCTCCCGCATTTTTACAGCTGGAGGCAGGACCCTCTCGCGGAGGCCACGGATGCCTTTCTCCAGGATTGGGGTCAGGAGCAGTCATTTGCCTTCCCGCCGTTTTCGATGGTGCTAAGAGCGGCGGCCCATCTTCGCCGCCAGCGAGCGGACGTGGTTATGGTGACTCAAGTCATGGAGATCTCAAATCTGGTTTCCGGTTCTACTAGAACTTTCTTGGGATTCTCCAATCCTACTCCCCCGGTTTCCGCGTCTTCTTCTCAACACGGACGGGAATCCCCACCATCTGATCATGCAGAGCTCTCTCCGCCTCATGGCATGGAGGCGTTCAGGCGACGCTGGTCGCTCCCAGGCCTTTCGGGACCGGCTGAGAGTTTCCTCTCAAAGGCCTGGGCAGGTAGCACAGCGAAGCGGTATTGATCCGCCTGGAATAAATGGTCCCGCTGGTGTCTTTGACGAGACCTGGATCCCCTGGTCGCAGGCGTCGTACCAGTTTTAAATTTTTTAGCAGAATCGGCTTCAACAGGACTGGCCTACCGCACTGTCAACGCGATGCGCTCTGCGATCTCGGCAGGCCATAATCCTGTGGCAGGCGCACTGATAGGGGAGCACCCTTTCGTTTGTAGGCTCTTGAGAGGGATTCGCCTCTCCTTGCCGCCAGAACCGCGTTACTCAGTGCTCTGGGACGTCAACCTTGTTCTGAATCGTTTTTTGTATTGGCAAGCAAACAAGTATCTTTCTTTGAAAGAGTTATCAGCAAAATTGGCAATGCTCTTGTGTCTGGTCTCATGCAGGCGGGTGTCTGATGTGCGCGCCTTGGATATCTCAGCGAGGGTTTTTTCCCCGGATGGGGTGGTTTTCACGTTGGAGCGCCGCACAAAATGTGGGTCAAGATCAATTTCTTATCCGTGCTTCGTGGACGTCCCCAAACTCTGTGTGGTACAATGCCTGAAGGTGTATGAAGATTTAACCCTAGAACTTCGTCCTCCGGCCGAACGACAGCTGTTGATTGCACTGCGGAAGCCACACAAGGCTGTCTCATCACCCACCATCGCCAGATGGGTTCGGTGGATCATGCAGGAAGCAGGTATCGACACGAAGCAGTTTGGTGCCCACTCTGCTAGAGGGGCCATGGCTTCTAAGGCTTTCTCTTTGAGGGCCCGTCTGGAGGACCTGATGCGTGCGGCGGATTGGTCCTCGGACTCCACTTTTAAGCAGTTTTATTTCAAACCAGTGGTGGATATAGCGCATTTGGTGGTAAGTAAGCTTTAAACTAGCATAATCTGAAGCCTCCGGTCCTGACATAGAATCGAAATTTGCCTAGCTTAGTAACGGTAAGTTTCAATTCTATTAAGGACACAGAGGCGAGGATTATCCCTCCCAGCCACCTATGGAGGCGATCCCTCCCGTAATGCAGTAAGTACGCAGGTTTTCCAGTGGTATTTGATGAGACGTGTTGTTATAATACTGGTGATTAACTGCCTGATCTGGACCGTTTTGGGTTTACAAACTGCTGATGCGGTTGTATGTTTTTTGTTAGGTAACGATGGTGCAAAGCAAGACCAGTGAAATTGAAGCGTGACTCGCGCGAAGAAAGAGGAAGTGGTCATAGGAGGGACGTCCTATCTAGATGCCATGGACATTAATGAAGGACTATATTGCAGACTGCTCTGCTGCAGACCATAGGACTTGTAGTTTTTCTTAATTTTCTAAAGTTGTGATAGCCTTTATATCCTTTGTTCTGAGGTATAAGGCTTACATTGATGCTTTTTTGGCTGCTGATTGTTTTCTTAATATACAGCGAAGAAGGGAAAAAGCATAATCCTCGCCTCCGTGTCCTTAATAGAATTGAAACTTACCGTTACTAAGCTAGGCAAAGTTCGATTCTTTACCATTATTGAAAAAGAGAACACATGAAAACACATTCTGGTAGTGATCAGAAAGATATATTTTGCTTTTTGACATCTAGTAAACCTACATTCAAATGTAGATAAAAAGATGAGTTAAACATGGGCCCAATAAAAGAAAAAAATTAACAAGGCCCTCTGAGGTTGCCTTAATAATATGGTGAAGGCCTTTTATAATGGTTGATGTAAAGTCTGTTTATGAGTCAGCCCAAAACGGGGAAAAATCAGACAGATGAAGAAGACATTTTCAATAATATAGGCCCTTATTAAGATGTCGGTCAGACTAGCGACCGACCGACACTGTTGCGGAATGGAACCACCAGACTATAGGTCGGCAGTTCCATCCGCAGAATTTGGGCTGTCGGAAACATCCATATTACGAATGTAGCTTGTGCAGCGGGCGGCAAAAGCCTGCAGCACAAGCTACAATTGCAAAATTTATGTTTTTGAACATCCCTGCACCATGTGGCCACACGGTGCTGCAAAGTTTAAATGGTCACTATAGCTGCCCTCCCCCGACCCCAAAGCTGAGGGCTAGGGGGGAAGAGGACCCTGCTAGAGGCCCCCAAAGTCACTTTCCAACAGCCTTTTCTTGTCGGAAAGGCTGACATGAAGCCGATGGCAGAGCTGAGGCTGGCTCTACTGTCATCATGAGATTATGTGTCACTCCGATGCTCTAACGGACTTGAGCCCATCGGAAGCGGGGCAGAATCTCCCCCAGGTTTCCCTACAACCGCTGATATTGTAATATGACGGTCGGGGGAAACCATTGATGTCAGGCGGAAAGTCTCCCACTGGCTGTACGGTGGCCTTCCGCCCGACATTGTAAATGAGCACATAGTTATTTTTTCTCTCTCAGTGTAGTAATGTGAAGTGCAATAGACCTATTTCGGCCTCGCTTCATCTGTGTTGACATGTTTTGGCCCTAGGGGACTGGTTACGGAAATCTTCATCAAGAAAGGGGTCCATCGAGTTCTCATGGGATGAGTGTGTTCTCAACTGTAAAGCATTGGTATCCCGCACTGTACATTTTAGGAGGATTTGATATGCAACTCTTCATATTTGGGATGGAAGTGATGGCTGAGAATCAGGGGTATCAGGAGGTGTTCTGTGTTAAAAGGTGTGGTTTTTACCTCAGTTTTGAAGATGGCAGAGAACAAGCATATTTGGTCTCAACAATGTTTCTTGAGGTAGGAGACAGATGTTTTATGGGCTCTGGATGGCGTAAGGTTGGTGTCACTAAAAGTGGCATTGGGAGCAGAACCATTATTTGAGAGGAAAATAGATTGCGTGAGTTCGTTCTCAACTGAAGGTCCTAAAGCCATGAACTTGCCTTGCTCTTGGTCTGATTCACGTTTTCATGTGTATAAGATTGTCCGAGGGTCCATAAAAACCCTGATCCGTAAATACTCTCAATCTACAGTTTCTCTTATACAGAATAGGCACACACATCACCTTTTCTAGGAAAGTCTAATAAATACATGAAAAATATAATGTCTGCAACAGCATATATGTGTGTGGGTTTGTGGGGGTGTGAGTGTTATTATCCACACACCCACCAATAGGTAGGTAGATAATAGATAGATAGATAGATAAATAGATAGATAGGTGGATAGATCAATAGAAAATGTTTTTCAATGAATTTTGTAGACTTCTAAAAAAATCTATTATTGCTTTATGATCAAAAACAAATCTGAGAATTTTAAAGTGTCTTTGGACTATGGTGCCTCCATACACATATACAGAGCTTTCAGTAGCCTTTGGGCACAGGACTTGTGTGGTCAGTGGCGTGGTTTTGCACCTCTCCATGCACTACTTTGCCTAGTGTGCAGAGCAGTTGGGTATGGCCAGGCCCTGAACCATCCCTGTGACCTGGTTCCAATGAGCACAGCCTGGTCAGCCCTTATGGTCATTGTGGTCAGAGAGCACATATTTGGGCCTAGTGCAGGGGGATGCAAGGATTTTGTTGCGTTTGCTCCTCATGGACATTAGATGCATACACGGGGGTCTGGGAACAGGGGCTGTCCTGTGAACAACATATGCAGCACACAAAATCCTAACTTGATAGGTTTGTTTTAGAAACACTTATAGAGGAAGAAATGAAGCGTTGTACTGATGCGAAAACAACTTATACAGAGTTATAAACAATGTTTCTATCTTCCTTGCTGTTGTGTGGTTTTCTGTCATTGCAGTGCTATATATCTTAAGACAGCTAGTCTGCACCAGGTCTAATAATCACTTCCATTTGTCATTAAACTGACAGGTTAGCAGAATATTGGTTTGGTAAATTCTATAAATATTTAATAGAAAGCAGAATAGACACAAATCCGTGGTCTATATGTGCAGAAAAGTCGGATGCCTCTGTTGTGATCCATGCTGCATCTTCTTGTTATATTTCTAGTTATGCAGCAGCTAAAACACATTAGTGCATCACTATAAGAAAAAGATGAGCATCGTGACAGTGCAGACACTTTCTGGGTTTATATTTTGTAGCTAAATCTCAAGCACTAACCAAAATAACCATGTATGGATACGAAGCTCAGTCAGGGCGCTTTCCAGCTGTAATTCTGTTATTTCCAATGTGAGTGGAAATGTTCCTGCTTGAATAGCACTATGGTGCTGTAAAATGCAAAACATGGAATATGCCATCCCACACCGGTGACTCTTGGAGAGTGGCCAGGGGTTGTTGCATAGTGACTTGAACCATGCATAACGAGTTTCAGAACAAAGGCCTGTGCCACATACAGAAGCTGGCACCCTAGTACACCCCATTCAGGTAAATTGCAATCCATATGCTAGATAAAATATATAAAACCACAGAATGATGGGGGTAGATACCCAAGATCACTAAAGGTACAAGGCACCATTTCCTTGAATGCTTCAAAAGGTCTGATTCCTTTCTCTTCAGATAATTATTTCTAAGCATGACAATATATTTAACCCCTCCTGTGCTCATGACGAGGTCAGCTCGTCATGTGCCACGGCGCTCCGGTGCTCATGATGAGCTGAGCTCGTCATGACCGTGCCCGTTGAATGGAACGCTTGCATGCTGGGCTGATTTCCCTGCTGTGCTGAGCGTTCCATTGGAACGGGCGTGGTCCTCGTCATGAGCACCGGAGCGCCGTGGCTCATGACGAGCTGACCTCGTCATGAGCACCGGGGCGCTGTGCACGCCCCCCACCCCCCAGCACAGCGGGGGGAAACAGCCCCACAGTGAAGGGGTTAACTAAAGGGAGACCCAACCAACACCGCAGCTCTTCAACATCATCTTTTGTTTAACCCCTTCGCTGCGGCGGGAATTCCGCCGCTGCGCTAAGGGGGCGGGGGGGTCGAGCAGCGCTCGCATGCTCCGTCACGAGCTGCGGTTGAGCTGTGCTCGTGATGGAGCGGTTCCGTCACGAACGCGCCCGCTCAATAGAACGCGCCGCGCAGGCGCGCCGAGCGGGCCATGACGGAACCGCTCCGTCATGAGCACAGCTCAACCGAGGCTCATGACAGTGCGGCTCCGTCATGAGCACACAAGGGGTTAATCAGAATCCTCTGCACGAAGGATATACAGAAAGCGAGTGTTCTGTTTGCAGTTAGGCCACCCTGGCAGCTTTACATTGTAGAAAGAAGCTTCAGAACCCTCTCACGTCAACAAGCAAAACTCAACCCATGGAACAGGATAACATGCATTCCCTAAACCCAACCCTCTTATCCACATTATTAAACACGCCTTTTTGTGCTGCTGGATACGTTTCCATACGGCTCAGACCCCGCAATTGTGGTTAATCTGGGTCTCAGCCTGCAAAACTAGTCCCCCCCAAGCCCCCCCAAGGAAGGTAGTATTATGACCTTACCAGTATGCAGAACTGTATCGGTGTTAGTTCACTTGTTGACTCGCCTAAACAAAATAGTAAACTAATAAGGAAAATAAAAAACTGCAATATTTTGTTCAGTGACTACTCTTGCCAGTTTCAGGTATGCAGAAAACGATTGGAATCTCTCTGTACGACACTGTGATCCACACTAAAACTCTGCTTCATCTTCTTTATTAATTCACTGAAAGGCGTTATCACATTTTGATAATTTTAGTTGAAAATGCTCTTTTTGATTGGAGCCCTTAAAAATAAGCTTAATATTTCAAATGGGAGACACTGTGTCATAAACAAGAGCACTGTCCTTAGAGGTCGTCTGTTAAGGACTGACACCTCTTCCACAAACCATTTTTAGTTTGCATTTGAGCAACAGCTTCCTCCTGTCAGACCACCTTAAAAAGTCAAGTAAAATAAGGCATGTATCCCATCTGCTCAGATGGGTTGTCACCAAGGATCCTTACAAACTGAGCTTCTTGCCAGTCCAGTATTCAAAGTTTTCTAATGAGATTCCCATAGAGCTAACGCATACAAATGAGGGTCTGATCTTCAAGCTAATATATCAAAAGGGACACTGCTGCATATTTCAACAGTTGCTAAGGCTGTAACACAAGAAAATAAGTGATAAAAAGAAATTACTAGGATTGCTTGACAACTGGTGGTTTATTAACCAATATCTCCATTGTGTCCCTGAACCTCTTGCCCGCCGCGCTCCTGTGGAAGAATTTTTGGGGCACGCCCTTTTGGTCATCTATAGGGGTATGTCCATTTAGTATCAGCTATGCCTTAACCATTCATGCCCCTTCCACCTTCCTGTCTGTGTGTGACTTGCATATCCAATATCCACGTAGGCATGACCACATGCCTCTCTGCCCAGGTGCCCACTGCACCTTCTTGCACCTGTTCCTAATTTAATACTTCAGCTATATTTGAAGTGGAGTCACTTCTCCCCCGCAACAAGCAATTGTTCAATATAGTCATAGCATGTTAGAGAAGCTCATACTGCTCCTGTCCACACTGTGTGTGTTAAAGGGACCGACACCAACAGGGTAACGTAAGTAAATGCTTTATTGATTGCAGCCTGCCCGAATGTGGTTCCCTCTTGCCAGCCAACTCTCAAGAATGGAATCCTCAATTGGTAGCACAGATGACCGAGCTCTGAACACTGACAATACATTGAGATGCCTTAAAGGCATAACACATCTCCCACTTTCAACATCAATACAATCTTGCAGAAATTAAATCTAAAGAAACGGAAAAGTACAATCAAGAAAAACGATAACTATACTGCATATGATAACCAACAATACGTAAAGGGATACTTGTACATAATTCTCCAAATACACTGGCGGTCAGTGACGTCTTTGTACTCTACTCATACTACTGTTGTCAGCCCTCAAGCTGCTATGATCATCACCACTTCCGATCATGTTCTCTCTCCCACACCTTTCGATATTTGTTCCAACAAGTTCATCATCATCCATCATCATGAACCCACTGATGCCTTCTACAGATGAGTTTCTTTCATGTGAGCATTCACCTTCCATCTTAAACAGAGCTATTCTGTGTCTATTTCACTTGTCTCCATTCTTGAGTACAATGTACCAATCAGATACTGCCTTCACTTCAAAAGGTACACAGAACTTGGATAAGACTGCACTCCCAATCTCCTACTTTAATGTTTCTCTTCTTTCCATTCATAACACCAAAATTAATCTTTTTCAGCCTTCTCAATCATTTGCAACCACACATAAAGCAACTTAGTTCCTGGTATCCATCCCCTGAAACTCTCAAATGGAGAGATTTTTGTAAGTCCATTTTCAGTAGTGCGATATGCCCACACCAATTTATTCACCATACCTTCTACACTTACACCGCTCTGAACAGCCATCACAATACTCCCTTTTACCAGGTGATTAGCCCTCTCCACGAAATCATTAGCCTGAGGGTTGTACATAGCTATGCACCGATGTGTAACACCGCAACCTTCCGAAAAGCTGCTCAAATCATAAGATATAAGTTGTGTGCCATTATCTGTAATGAGTAAAAGAGGAAAACTCTCCCCAAAACACTCCTTTAAGAACAGATGTGGCACCCTTTATCATCACCTCCCTCATAAATTTGATAATCAACCAATTCGAATACACATCCACCTCAACTGGGGCATTTTCAAATTACTTCTCACTACATACAATGGCCCAATAAAATCCATGCAAACCCTGCTCTAGAGTTTTCTGGGATCCTCAAATTGACTAAATACTGTCTACACACCAGTCTTAGATCTATTTTCACTCTCCTTGCAGTGAAAACAATTTTCCACCCAACTTGTAATTTCATTGTCCATGCCAGGCCACCAGAAATGTTCTCTCACTCTTCTCTTGGTTAAAGTTCCTCCAAGGTGTCCTACACATGCTATCCAAATAATCCTTTTCCTCAAGCCTTGAAGAGGGACAAACCTTTCATTCTTTTTTTATCGGAACATCCTGACTATACAAAATTCTTACAAAATCTTGGTGAAAGGCCTGACATAGGGTGAAACAGTACTTTCACTCCTCCATCCTTTCACAATCATGCAAATTACCTCCTTCAACATCAGATCACATTCCGTTTGTTTCCTCTGTTCCCATGCACCATAACAACACTCTTCAATATATGCCATCCACGCCACAGCACCCTCTTGTTTTTTCGCTATCACAGCTTCTTTATCGATTTTATTCCAATTTATCTTTGCCCAAGATAAACAGTCAGCCTGAGCATTCCTCTACCCCGAAATGTATTCCACCAACTAGGTAAATTCTTGCATCCTAGAAGCTAATCTTGCCAGTTTCACTGAACCCATGCCTGTTCCCTTCGGTAGAACTTTGACCAATGGCGTATGGTCAGTATGGAGTATAAACTTCCCAATGCACAACTGTGTCCTAAAATATTCGAAACACTGCATGCCACAGCTAGTGTCTCATGCACGAATAGTTACGCTCCATAACGGTCTAAGAACGAGTTGCAAAAGCTACGTTTTTCTCCACTTTATCCTTCGATTGGGATAAAATAGTGCTCAATTGGCATGGTTTTCAGACTTGTTGAATGGTACCAACATTTCTGCATTGCAAATTCCTTTCTTAATATGGTCGAAAGTGTCTAGTTGCTCTTTTCCCCACATAAAAAAAAAAATTGCTTTGGCAAAGCTTGTTTTAGCATATGTCTACATTAGCAGATATGTGAGGCCAGTAACCTCCACTCCCCTTACCCCCATATTTTCTGATCTCTCAGCTCTACTTTCCCTCCGTAACCTTTAACTAAACGTGTAACAAATTTTCTTCAGAGAATTTTCGAGTATTTTGTCCGCATTTATTAGTTAGGTGGCATGCTACAGGGAAGAACTTGTGCCTTACAGGGGAAGAAATGTTTTTTTTTTTTATGAGATTCGAAATTCTGCCTGTAGAAAAACAATGTGTTTGTTTCCATTAAGAAAAACCAAGAAAAGCAAAAGGTGTATAGCCTATTAATAAAATGCACAGTCCCCTTTGAATTCGTGCTCCATGGAACAGGTAATCAGGCTTAAAGGAAGGAATCCAAAAATACACATAAAAGTGCTTCAGGTGCTATAGAAGTGGAGCAAGTGATGTGTAATCCTATGTAACACAATTTGCATTTCTGTTTGTAAAAACGCTGATGTTTGCAAAAGTGGTTACTGCCTAAAGGGCAAAATGCTGTACCGTATGTATAATTTATGGAAAACCCAGTCCTCTGGAAAAATATGAGTTCAGAGTGAGAGAATTCATTTTAGGGATTACATTTATGAGATAATACTTTAAAAGACATCAAATCAGGGAACACATTATTGCCTGTGCAAATACATGTTGGTTTATTTGTGCGTGGTAGCACATACACACTCAACTATCCATCACGGAACTGGAGCACAAATAAATGATTTTATAGATATGGATGTGTTAAAAAAATCTAATAAAATGGCTTATGTGTACAAGGTTGCTACAGTCTTAAATTCTAGAGTACATTAACTGAACAACTCTATTATGCTTTGATGTGTGAATAATGTATGTGGTTCCCTCCCCTATATTAATGTAGTTTCACTTGTATTTAGTGCATGGCGAGTATTAAGACTGAGGCATACTTTTCTTATGTAATGTAATATGGGCGAAACACATGCCTGATTTTTTCATTACATAAGTAAACCTAGATTACATTTTACTAATCCATGTCTGTTAATACTCAGCCAGGAATGATTCTAGAATTGATTTATCTTCTCACTCGCTTTGGAAAGTGTGTTGCTAGTCCAATGCTGAAGAACTTTGCAAGAAGAAATATATTTTAGTTGGCAACATAGAATGCTACTGGTTAACTAGGTGAATGTGTTCCTCCAAAACTGGTATTGTCCCAGAGTTCAATCACGTTTTGAGTGACTTGAAAACTGTTCACGAGTTTAGGAAAGGGTCTGCTTTTCAGGAATCGTTTGTCTTAGAAACCAATCTTTTATATATAAAAGAGTTTGTGTAGGATCATCACAGGTGGCATATGCGAGCCTTATAATAAGTGCTATTACTTATATGTACTGCTCTTCATCACATTTTATGGTACTAAGGTCATTTCACTAATCAACAGTGGTACCAGGTTGTGATGGCCTCACGGACACAGGGATCTAAACCAAACCGAAGGGGCGTTGAGGAAAGTCTCTGCAGCTAAGAAGATTGATTCCCACCCACACTATCAGGCTTGACCCTCCTTTGCATTTGAGATGGCTCCACAGCATTGTTAGTGCTGGTCTATGATATCAAACTGTAGACAGTGTCTGCCTCCCTGGGCTGCCACCCAAGAATGAGCTAAAATAGTGGTTTAATAAAACACTGCAGTTTGGATGGAGAGAATCTACCTTCAAGATACTTTAGCTTCAAAAATTCAGTTCAAATAATTAATTAAAACAAGGTCAAATCAGTATTTTCGGATGCAAAGATTTGCTAAATGTGTCACCTACATGATCCAGCTATATCTAGAAGCGACTAAGGCTGGTAGGATACACCCATGATGATGTGCGTCTATCGTTGTCGACGAAGACCTCAACATCTCATTGATTGGTTGACTGGTCTCTGTGCATCCGAAGATGACTGATTACTTTGTGGAAAGTTCTGTCACACGTTGGGCAGACATGTAATGACACTGTGGGTGATGTGCAGGCAGCTCTGAATTTTACACAGTTTTCGGTTTCTTTGAGCCTCAACAGTAAGCCTCGTCTCGGAGGTTTGGCAGCCTTTGTGAATGAGGCTATGGTTCAGTGGGAGGGTTTCCCAGGTGGTGTTGTTGATCTCAAGGGACCCACTTCTTTTGTCCTCCATGGGAGCGCTTTCCCTGAGTGGGTTCTTCACAGAAATGCTGTCAGACGAACATCTATTCTTTTTGGGTCCATGAAACGTGACTAGGGACACTAGTGAATTTAATAACTTTGATGTATCACAGTTTTATGGTTTGATTTTAACCCTACATGAGCTAGTTGTCTGTTTGAAATCGGACATGCAGTTTTGTTCCGTCACCTTATTCAAGAGCTCAGATTCAGGTCCTGCCAGTACAGGAAAGAGTGATGAGGCGGGGCAGGTAGAGGGGGAGACAACATATGACGGGATAGGGAAAATAAAATAAATAAAACCACTTATCTCACCTCGCCGCATTGCGGAATCGGCGATGCGGCGAGCTCAATGTACGTGGTTTTATTTATTAATTTTTTTATTTTATTTTCACAATCCTGTCATACGTTAACTTCCTCCCGGCCCTGCACCACTGCTCCTAAATGTACCGGCCGAGCCTGCTCGCATTAACATAAACCATGTTTTTTTTACACAATCAGTTTTGAACTCAAACTTGGAATAATTGCGAAGGCTATGGTCCAATGGCAAAATGCATATATTATATTACCTGCATAAAGTATAAAGTCGGTAAAGAAATTATTCTAAGGGAAATATTGTTCACTTCCCTAGCTATGAAACACATGCTTACCACGTATATAAAAAATGTGAATACCCATAATCTTCAATATCCCCGTCAAGAGGGAAATTTGCTTACAATTAATATAATTTGGTAGCACTACAAAACTTTGCCTGTATGTGCAGTACTAGCACGAGCCATTGCACTAGAACATATACAAGTAAGTTACCAACGGACTCTGTGTGACCAAAGACGTGTGTCCCAGTCCTGGGTTTATGCTTAACAGCACAGTGCATTTTGGGAGCAGTAGCTCTGCTTTGTGTTTATTGACTTAAATGAACTTGCACAGCTAAAACCAAGAATGACTTGTGAAAGATTAATTCAGGGCTAGTTCGTTATGTCTGGGTGATTGATCCATCTGATAAGCTTGTGTGTCACAAGAAAAACATCAGAAAGCGGGGACATACCGTGAGCCCCTCATGCATACCAATTAAATAAATTCTGATTGGGCAGACCCGCAGGTGAATTGCCTAATAAGTGATAAAATAGTGGAGCCTCAAATGTGCACCAACGGTACAGGGATCATGAATGCAAATATGTATCCGGAGCCGCCTCCTGGGCGCCCGATTCGACGTCCTTGATAAAGCAGCAAGTTACAACTGAGACGCTGCTGCCTTTTTGTGTTCCCGAGGATTTTTGTCGCAATGACCTGGGGGAGATTGGTGATTTTCTGGTCCTCTATCCCACTGATCCCGTGGCTGCCTACTACATTCAGTTTGGCTCCCTTAGGTGGGTATCACCAGGGATTATTATTGATATGATGTCCCTCCATTTTGTACTGGAGAGTCCGAGACCTGGGTCCACCATCTTGTCGACAATGACCGGTTTCAACAATCACTATGGGCCGCCGGTCTAGGTCTTGGTGTTACCAATCTGGTCCAGTGCTTCAAGTCCACCCCCCCTCTTTGGGACGCATACACTACCTTCTGATAAGGATGGTCACTACAAGACACCCCTCTCAACCTTTGGTACTCCGGCGCAGAGCGTGTCTGGCCCCAGATTATGTGTTTGTGTGACCCTAACTGGTCTGTGGACTTGTGGACTGTGACTTTGAGGGTCCCCGATATACTGTCTCCCATTGTTGGGTTGCTTGACCTTTGTCCGTTTTCCAGCTGCTGGACTCATTTTCCCACCCCCCTCGTTTCCCTCTATGCCCCATTGGGACTTGTTGTATTATTTATGCTCTGGTAATCTGATGTTTTTCTTTACTACTGTGTTCTCATGTAAAGAGCTCTGTCACTGAGCAACATGGCTGAGGCCCGGTGGAGCTGTTTAGGCAGCTATAGAGGAGTCTGGCTCTGGTGCACCCCATCGGCCGTCACCTACCCAGCTGGACATTGGACATAGTTCATCCTCATTCTCCCCGTTATGTCTTCTTCCCTCCCCACCTCCTCCCTCTTTGATCCTGTGGCTACCTCCCTTTTCCAGCTTATGCATTGATATGTCTTGTTATTGTGTTATCACTGTTTCTCTCCTATGTCTATTCTTGGCTCCTGTAACTGATGTAATTTTTGTAACCTGTTACTCGCTGATACTCATGTAAAGCGCTCTGATACCTCCGGGTCTAGCCAGCGCTATATAACACTCTGTAAATAAATAAATAAATATTTAAAACGTAAGTTTTGCTCCATTACATCTTCTTTGTAGAAAAAGGCAGCCATAAATGAGGTGAAACAAGATCCTCACAATGATGGGCTCCGATGCCACTGCACCCGGTGCACCATTGAGCGCTACACCCCTCAGCAAACTGCAATCTGTTTCTGAGTCTATTCTGTGCACGCGCATATGAATGTCAAACATGAGCTCTTCGAACAATCATAACCTGTATCAGAGATTTACCACATAGGCCTTCTGTTTGACAGAAGTTTTACGTTGTAACACTTTGAGAAAAGTGAAATGTTTAAATAAATACTGGTTTTGACATCATTGGTTGTTTCTGCCTTGTACATATTTAACAGAGGCTTGTCCAAAGTTGTAGGTCAAGGAAGATCGATCAGGAAAACCACTGACTAGGTAAGTTATCTTGTAGACATATCCAGGGGAGGCTCCTCCATCTGAGCAGAGGAGAGTTACCCCGGAAGCCCCAGAGCTGAAAAATGAAATGGTAATAAAGCGTATTTATTACCATTTTATTTTTCATCAACCCGTGACCTGACCCGACCTAAGCTTCAGGACAAGACGGGCCAGTGCTGCTGAGTGGTGGCAGCAGGGAGCAGTGTGCTTTAAAATACGTGTTTCACTTTGGATGGCTGTCTTGGGGCGGCCAGCCAGACATGCACATTTTAAAGTTCTCTAACCTAGCTGCCTTAGACAGCTGAGTTAGAGAAAGTGCATGCCTCCAGTGCTCTTAGGAGTAATCCTGGGCGGAGACCTCCGCTCTGCCAGTGGAGTGTGCGGAAATTTGCCTTCTCCGTGTTCTGCGGAAGACACAGAGAAGGCAAATCTCTGTACACTCCTCCGCAGAGCGGGGTTGGCCAGCCCCCGCCTCCACCCGCTTATTAAGAAGTAAGTTATCATTAATTAAAATAAACTTAAAAACACTTACCTCTGTACTGCAGCGTCCCAAGGCTGTCCTCCTCCTCTTCCTCGCCGTACCGGTAATGCTTGAGAAAACTGTGCTTGCACGTTGGGCACGTGTGCACGCTCCTGGGTGGATTCGGGTGGCGGAGAGGAGCAGAGCAGAGTTTGTTTGCAACTCCGTGGAACTCCACGTAGCCCCCTACGCCCACTACGCCCGGGGTTACGTAGGAGCGCTGAGAGAGCCTGCTCTATCCAATCCTGGCACTGCTCTCATGCTGTGAGAACAGCATCATTGGGTAGTGAAGTTTCCTGGTCTGGAGCTTCCAGGAAGAGAGAAGACACCCGAGGGAGGACAACATCGTGCACCACGCTAGAAAGGAAAGTCCATTTTTTTGTGCCCCCGTTCCACCACCGTCGGTACAAGTCAGCCGCCACTGGACCTATCTTATAAGCATATATTAAAAATCTGGCATGGATCCGGGACTTGGAGACACAAGGCTCTGATCTAGCATCACTGATACACACCTGTGTACTAACTAATATAAGCTGAACATGCCAATGCTGCCGAATGCACATCAATTCTTTCGGTGAAATCTTCGGTATAAGATCATTTGCCCACAAAGAACAACTGGCTTCTGGCATTTTAATAGGGTCCAGCCGGGAGTCCGCTCTGTGCTATCTAAGACATTTTTTTGTTGGTCTGTAGAGATGTTTAATTTTTCGTACAGATCTCACGTCTGTACATTTACTGTGAGATCCATACAATTGGCAAAGCTGTGCTAGCCACAGGTCTTTTCCTGCAGTGGTAGGGACTTTACTTTTCACACGTGTTCCCATAGTTGTAAGATGCTCACTGTGAGAAATCTGGAATGAACAGATTGTTAGTCATACAAGTTTCACTTGATGCGTTCCTGCATTCTTGCACGTGATTAAGAGTTGTAAAACAATACCTTTAATTTCTCAATGTTTCTTTCTATTTTACATTGCATCATAATATCACCCACATAACGCACAATTGAGCACACCCACTGACTCTGACTCAAGGATGTTGCTGCATGACATCATCATAACCCTGCCACTCAGAACAAGGTTCAGGCTAAATCAAAAGATCAGTATACCGTCATACGTATTAAGATCGCCACCTAGTGTTGAAGTGAAGAATAACAGCAAGCAACAACCAACAACATTTAAAAACACTAACTTAACTCATCACCTGGATACTTTCATGGAAATATGAGCGCAATTTTCAAATTAACAATGTATTGCCACAAAATACACAGAGGAACAACCACACCTCGTCTCCAGTTATACAAATATTAAATTTTTCGCCCTGACTTGACAAGCAGGAAAACAAGAACAATGTAACTTTTACATGGAAATTTGACAGCCAGACTTGTCGATAGTGGCAATATGAAGGGTAATTTATTTGTCGGTTCGATAACGCCTTCGAAATTTAAAGATGCTTTTTTCTCAAACATGGTTGTAGAATGTGGAGCACACAGCAACACCATTCACTGTGTTTTGAACCATCTGACGAAGTGACCGCTGTTTAACTCTGCTAGGTGACACGTTGATTTGCATATGCTATGTTATGTTATGTTATAAAAGCTTTTGTAGCGCACTCAAATACTCAGGAGTGTCCTGGCGCAAACTCATGCAGAGAGACAGAAGGAATGGGAATTATAATGTCATAGTAAAAAGATGAGTTCTTAGTGATTTTTTAAAAAGATTGAGGTCCTGGATGGCACGAAGTTGCACACATATTTGTGCAAAAAAAGAGATCTGAGCTATTTGTATTTAGAAAACATTTGTGTCTAGAAAGCTCCAAGGGCTGTGATACAGACTTTTTCTAATGATTTGAGATTTTCCTGACAAACGACGTTGATAATATTTCAGTTCCTACAGCAGCTTTTGTTGGGATTCTTCACCTAGGCCATATTTTAAAATTTCCTCGAACACAATGAAGTCATCACCTAAATTTGAAAATGCGTGGAGCATGAGAGTTTTAATTGTCAGTGACTGTGTGGTGTGTGTACATCTTTTTTATGCACTGGGCGTGTCTAGCACCAATACAAAAATACAAATCTGAACGACTAAAACATAATGAGAAGCTCGCCTCTGGAAACTGTCACATGCATTTTTCCCATATGTGTGACTTATAGATGTGGGGAATTCTTTACTTAATTATCGGAATGTGCGCCAATTATTAAAAAACATACTTTTTGATGACTGAAACTTTGAAAGAGTGTTCTTTCAGGGCAAACTTTTAAAGTTATTTTCTTTAGAAATCTTTTTGGTATTTGTGTTTGTGGGAATTGAAAAACCTCAGTTGTTTCCAAGTGAGTGGCCGGATGCTTTTCCGGAAAATAAAGCGGGGTAACATTTTTTTGCCAAAAATGTCGTATAGAAAGAAAGGCTTAGGTGGCATGGGAGGGTATCCGAGAGGAGGCTGGTGTCCAGTATGAGAATTCTGTTATCAGAAAAAATGTGACATTCTTTGAAATTTATCGAGCGCAATAATTATTATCTATTGCAAGCTTTGCCTTCAAAATCGGGAACAACGTGTGCACCACAATCTGTGCACCAAAATGTGCCTGTCACGGCATTTACGGGGCAGTTTTCTCTTTTTTTAAATTCCAGCAGATTTGACAAGCCAACATTTAACGAAAAGTGTGATCTTGATAAGTATCTTAACACTTATGCTTGCAATCTCCTCACAAAAAAAAGATTATGCACAAGGATCACCAATGAGGGCCAAGGCACGCGCCAAACGGTGCGTGCACAAAGGTGAGACATCTTGCATCCAGTTCATGGGCACTCCCACGGTAGGCCATGTGAAGGGGTAAGACAGAATAACATAGCATCGGTGGGCAGCCAAGGAGTCATCTTTTTGCTTTGGGATGAACTAATTTTGAGCGTTATTTAAAAGAGAGGAGATTTCCTAAAAAGTCTCATAAAAAAAACAAAAAACTGCTGGATAAGGGTGTGGATTCTATCGCGGTTGAAACCCGCCATGCACCGTCTTTCCTTCTTTTAGGAAGCATCTTAAGACTTTAATCTTTATAAACCCTCCCCGCATGGTGCCTCACAGATAGTGGTACATTTTATTTAAAAAACATAAGTGCATGGGCTGGATTTTTTCTTAGTAGCATCTGGTCAGTGCAGTTGAATGCCAGAGGTGCACAGTGCCAACGCTGGTTAAGCTTGATACACCATCACGCCTCTTTCTTCCATCACCTCATAGATCCTGTCTTCTTATCTCACTCTTGCAAGTTCTTCGTTATCCCTCTTTTCCTTTTACTTTCCCGCCTTTTTCTATTTTAGGCCTTTCTGTTTTGCTCTGGGTCAAAGTTTGATGGTAAATAATAAGTTCTGATCCCCAAAATGAGCGATGGTGCTCACTACCTCTAAGCATCTGTTGTTGTGCTCCCTCTCCCCTCAGTTCCTGGAAGTTTGACCCCACATGATTGTGCAGCACTATGCTGGTTTGCAGTTAGGTTTGCGCTGTACAAAACCACACATGTACATATAAGTTGAAACAGTGAGAAATAAGGACACAAGCTGTCGGTAATAAATCCAGCAAGAAAGAACCACTGGAATGCTAACATTGTTGTAGATGGCACAGAGTTGAAGAGCAACAAGCAATCCTATGTTGAATGCACTATGGACTTGCACCACAGAAGCGGTGGTGTAGACTGGTAAACTCGAAGTCAGTTGTTACTTGTGATCAGTGCAATCCAGTGAGTGTTACAACATTGTTCAAAAGTCATTCAATGGCACATGAGGAGAGCAATGGAATATCAGAACACTTGTGAAACAGAATGATCAGGTGACACTGTTTACACAGCTGCCTATATGCCAGAGGGGCTCATACATTCATATATGACCTTACAAGAGACACTGCTATAAGGCTTTAAGATGTAGTTGTTAATAAAACGTTTCTGGCTGGAACTCAGAGATCACTGAAAGTCACAATTGTGAAATATTTCGATCTGTCCATCACATCCAATGTAACTGAGCCAGCGAGCGTTCAGATGAGATATACCCTTTGCATATAGCATCCACAAGAGCAGACGTATAGTTATCTGTGCAAGAATTGCACGATGAGGTGAATTCTAGAATATCAGACTGGGGGAGATCTTCTTGTTCCTCAGACAGCAACCTTGACACTTGACTACATTTACAACTTGAATTATGTACAGTAACATTTTGGAAACCAAGTGAATGCTTGAAGGAAATTTGCCAGAACAATTCATAAGACACTTGATGAGAAACTAAAGTAAAAAAGAGCGGAATGGAACAATTAGAGCTATCCAATATCCTGAACTGTCCTTTAATCAGAGCTCCCACATGATGAAAATGCTGGCATATTCAGAGTCCTCTAGAGGTCAGAACGCTAGCCTAAACAGACCTCAGTCACAGACCGAGCCTCTGTATATGCAGAGCCTGAGAATATTTAAACACTTGACATAAATAGAACCCTTATAGTTTGAGAGCCCTGGGTAAAACCAGGAAGCAGAGCCTTGCAAGAATCCGAGTACTGAACTAAAATTATCCCAGGCATAATTATAGGCCAATATCAGAGGTCTTGTATAATGAGAACACAACCATCATTTGCATTACAAGAAGTTTTGTGATACATCTTGTCCCTTCTAAACATAGATATTTTATAAAATTCCACACCTCTGCATTTTGCATATGTGCAAGATGTACAACTCAGACAAAAAGTACGCTATGTACAACCATCTATCTCTACGGGCCAATTTTTCTACAAAATATTAAAGGCTGGACAGTTAAAAGGAGAGTCATTATTACCCACAGGAGCTAATCAATAAAGTCTTCTTCTTCTAGCTATTATCAATGCATGGTACTATCCAGGAGGCTTCTCAACCAGCATGGACACCACCCAGATCCTAACCCTTGCGGAAAAACCCTGCTTCACCTCAATTGACCTTGATCTATTCCTAATTCACTCATCATCCTTTTTCCCTAAGATCATCATGAAAGGCAGTTCAATAACTTCACACAGACGCCTTCAAGCTCATGGGATCTTACCGGTTCGACTAGAGACCTAGCTGAGTACAGAAACAATGCTGCAAACGAGGTCATATTTTAAGTCATTGACAGCAATACTGTCACATCGTGCTACTGGATCAAACGCAGCATTCAACGCTGATCCGCTTTATGTACGCATCAATTTGACAGAAGACACAGTCGCTCAATGCGTTGCCTCGGGCCTTGCAAATGGCCAGTAGTTATTCAACTGGACCATTCAATCCAACACCACTTCAGTCCTCCGTGCATTGACCCACCACCCAGAGATCTTCAAGATAGACATGGGACCCTTGAGAACACTCCTGGCCTGCCACTTTAATACTCCCATGAGTGCATGGAAGATACACAAGTGTAACTTACCATGTACCCAGCCAAAGCCATGTGATACCTTCATGCTGCATTACAGTAGTTTGATAGTGAATGCTCAGAATGTACCTCAAATTTAACCTCCCCCAAGGCTCCCACTCCTTACCAACAACTCACAATTTACATTAAAGACTAAACTGAAATACAGATTTGTCTGGCAGCAATAGATTCACCTCACAGCAAGACTGACAGTGTGTGCAATATGTGTTGACTTTCACATTGACAGCCACCTTCCCTTCAACACAGGCAAAACATTCACACAACCTAGCATTTACTCTTCTTTCTTCAGAACTTCAAGCCAATCCTACAGCAAACTCCAGATCAGCCACTAGGAAATGCCCCCTCTCACCTGGATGGAGAAACTGTCCTTGCCAAAAGCATTCCAAATACCACCACCGTAAAAACACATTCCACTTCCACTGTCCTCGTCTTCATCAGAAATATATTTATTTATGAATTTGTTTGTTTATTTGTATTTTTGAACTTAAGCAGTCAGCGCTGCCTCCAAAGCCTGTCACTCATCACACTCAAGCCCAGCTCCACCATATTACCCTTTTTTTAAATAAGATTTTTCCCTCTCATAACCTTTCATGCCATTTCTCATTTCGTTTGTTATATTTTCTAATTGCACTTCCAATCAGACAGCTTTAAGGCAGCGGGCGAGGGAACACAACACTGCACTGCACACTGGTTCATATATTCAGCAGCCCCAGTGCATACTGGTGCCTGTATGTTTGCTCTCGTCTCTCTTGATGCTATAGATCAGGGGTCTCCAAACCGGTCCTGCAGATTTTTTGGATATCCCCATTGAGATACATGTAGTTATTTTAAAAATCTGGCATGGATCCGGCCCTCCAGGACCGGTTTGGAGACCCCTGCTATAGATGATTATGCGGCACGCAAACAAGCATAGATACTCTGCAGAAACCTTTCCAGAAAACCATGGCTGATCTGACTGTTTCGGATGGACTAAATATAACTGAATCTCAATATTTCTACTGATTGGTGCCCTTACCTATTGCCATCTGCTTCTTTATATGATACTTTAGATTAACATGGCGTGTAAATAAATGAAAACACCATGAATATGTGGAAAGTGCTGCGATTTGTGTGGCAAGGTAACTGAACTGTGTATATGTTATAAAGTTATATTCAGTAACTTGGCTAAACAAGCTCCAGTCTGCTCAATGAATTACAGAAATCACAAACCAGGGCGTTACTGTTTCAGTGAAGTAAGCTATGGAGTACACACAAAGTTAATGCACGGCGATGGAAGATGCGGCATGTCGTACACTATTTAATAAACGTAATTAAATGTCTTTCAAGTCAGATATGAAATGAAAAAAATCATTGAAATGCCCTTCATAATCTACAATGCGCACAAATGTGAATGAAATCCCACTTCTGTTATTAAAAATGCTTCATACTGTAGTTACATTATGGAAAACAAACCTCCCTGCTGCAGGTTAGTTATGGAATGCTCTTGCAGGGAAAGAAATCTGCAACGCAAGTAGAATGCATTTGTTTCCTTGGTAACAAGCCCTTTCACCTTCACTGCACAGAATCTTCAGCAAAAGAAAATTCGGTAATTAGGCTCAAAGTCTATCTATTTAAAGCTCGTAACATGCTCAGTTTAAATACAATTTTCAGTAGAATATGGACGGAATATTTCACCTTCAAATTTTTTCAATAATCTCAAATTAATTAACTCATCAAGTAATCAAGTAAATCTCATGGGGCACTGAAACATAGAAATGCAGCATATACATGAAAAAAAAATTCAATAAAAAATGCGTGTGTGTGTATATATATATATATATATATATATATATATTTATGTTTAAGCAAAGCCCTCGAGCTACGACTAGGCACACGATGCTCTCCTCACCATCCGGTTTGGTTAGCCTTGCTGACATTCGCATCCAAGCCTTCAATCAATTGTCCCCATGTTCGTCCGACGCGTTTCAAGGCTGTGTCGCCCCTTAATCATGGACTGTGCACGGCGGAAATGAAATCTCACCACAGACTTTTTTCAACCTTTTATTGATGAAAAATACCGCCCATGATATATATTCATGGCTACTATAGCCTTTAAATTTGGAGTTTGTGGTTTCCCTGCAGTTAAAAGCTAAAACTAAATAATCAATAAGTACATTGCCAATTATGGTAATCACAGATGGTGATGTACATTTTTACAAAATATTTAATAAGTCAATTAATATAATGTAGTAAGTAGCGGCATGTAATCAAGGCATATTTATGTTCAATGTTGGGTTATATTCACTTTATTATGCATACATTTGGGTGTATTCACTTAGATGGAATTTTCAGTTTTCAATGTTGGTCACTTTGAGTATATTTAAACACTCTTACACTCGTCACTAGTCATGTGATCAAGACCCGAGGGGGGTCGAAACACGTCAGTTTCTTTGCCACAGATAAATAATTGGAGGAACAACTGTTTGAAGTGGCTCGTTATTTTTCTGTTTCTTGGAAGGGAGAAGTGAAGCTTGGTGATTTGTAAGCGTTTATTTCAAGACAACCGCATACGAGCCCTGACCCGGAAGCTGGGAGTCCCAGAGTCTCTACTTGAAATTAATATGAATATACACATAAATAAATATATATGTGTGTGTGTATATATCTATATATATATATATATATATATATATATATATATATATATATATATATATATATATATATATTCACTGAAAAAAACCATAGGTTTCACACATCTTATAGTTAGCTGGAGATTTCACTCATACAAAACCATTGAAATTCCCCCGTTATAGTTAGTTCAGCTAACTATAACTCGCGCGCCCACAATGCACTGCTGATGACATCATATACTACATCACTCATGACATGGTCAGTGACATCACTCATAACATCACTGATGACATCTCAAATGACATCATCCTTGTGAAAGAGTGGCAGACCTCCTCTCACCCTAATATAACCTTTGATACACACATTTAAAAATAGAACCTAACATTTTTTAATGTATTTAATGTACATTTTAAGGGAAGACATTATCTAGGACAATCATGAAAATAGTTTTTTTAAACTTTTAATAAGCGATTATTACTTTTAAAAGCAATTACGCAAATCGCAGAGGTACGTCGTACGTACTCGCATCTTAAGAGCACCATAAGAGCACCGTAAGAGCACTGTAAGCGTACGCAAAGTCATGTGACCATAAAAGGAGAGTTTTGATTGGTTCATAACACTTCCTATTCCAACTGTTGAAAGACCCCTCTAATTTTGATCATCCTACTTGGACTTTCCCAGGAAAAACATCTATTCTGTGGAGCTGTAGTCTTTTAGAACCAAACTACAATGGCTGCTCTTTTTGAGACTTCATCAGTACATTCCTCTGAGGAAGATTTTGTTACTGAGCCCCCTCAGAAAAAGAGAAAAGAAGCTTTCATTTGAAAGTCTTTTCATTTCCGGAGGGACAGAAAAAGGTGAATGTGCCGAAAGTAACGTGCAAGATCTGTGAGGTTACACTTTCCAGGGGTGACCCCACTAAAAAGTACTCTTTCGGGACAGCCTCAATGGTTCGTCATGTCAAAAATTTGCATCCAAATAATTATGCAAGGATGGCAACACAAAGGTTCCAGGAGAACCCTCAACCTGCAGTTCCTTCTACCTCAACTGCACCACCACCTCCTCCAAGCAGTCCGCATCCTATTACTGTGCCTCCATTTGTGGATCTTACAATTCATTGTAAATTTTGCAGAGAACTCCTTTGTTACGGTAAGCAGTCTATTGGCCTCATTGTGAAGAGCAAAGAAGAGCACCGTTGCCCAAAACAATAACATTTTTTTTCTTTTTTGTTCCTGTTCCACAGTTTTTTTGTTTCCAGTTTCATTTTTTCGGTTTAAAAAAAAAAACAACTAGAACCTGGCTGAAAAAAAAAACCACTTCTTTTCAGAACTACCTCCACTGGTTTAAGAAAGAACTATATTTCTATATTAGTGTGTAATAGTTTGTCAGAATGAATGTGTAGTGCATAAATGAATGAATGAATTAGTAGTGTATGGTGAATGTGAAAGTGCAAAACTATAAGCGACTGCTACAGCATAAATGTATAAGGTGTTTACCTATAGTATACTGTAGTACCTCCAAAGCACTTCAATGTAACGTATCCATATAAATAAGTTACAACTCTATACTTCAATTTGCACTGCTAGTGAAACTGCCTGGGTGAATTTGTATGTCTTAGGAGCGGATTTACAACTCCCTTGTGCCTCTTTTACACATCTTTTCCATCACTTCTGTGATGCAGCGGTGGTGCAAAAGATGTGCCATGGTGTCTGATATTTACAATGGAAGGTGCATCACATTCTAAAGCCCTGCGCCAGAAAGACGCTTTCCTGCGCAGAGAAGGGGGGTGTAGAGAGTGGAGGTGTTCTGCATTAGGAACGCTGCCAAAAAGTGACTGAGTGAAATCTATAAAATTTCATTCAGTCACTTTTAGGCCTATGCTACGTCAAAACCCTGCACCTGCTTGAAACAGGTGTAAGGATTGACACAACTTTGTGAGCATAGAACCCCAAGAGCATTGCTGGAGCTTCATTGCGCTTGGAACACAAGTCAAGCAATGCACAACCTTCACAACACAAATACATCACATATCTGTGCCATTTTTGCTCTATAATACACCACATTGTAAATACGGTGCATCCATTGTAGTGATATCACAGTGCACAATAACTGGCATATCTCTGGGGATGTACCACTTATTGTACATCTGCTGATTACTGTTTGAATGTAGTGAATGGATTACTACACACTGATCAATGAGCCACTACAAAACTATAACAGGAATGACAGAGTGCTTGGTGGAAGTGTAAAGATAAAGACTGAGGAATTCAAAATATAAAAGGTAAATTTGCAGGTGCATAGAACAGTACATGCATAGTAAATAGAAGTTTGAAGCAGTCCATAAACTAAGGCCTACTTTGCTCCATAATTACTTGGGCACTGACTGCATGATTACAGTTCTGCAAAGAGAGTGCATGACTGAATTTATAAGAGCTTCAGTTTTAGCACAGTACATATATAAGGAAATACTGCTGAATGGCTCACTACAATATTGAAACAATAGAGTGAGGGTGATTGTTAAAATCTTTATGATACAGACTGGGAAATTGAATGTATAAAAAACAAATGTGCAGCTACATAGAAGACTGCATGCATAGTCTATAAGGTTTAATGCAGTACATGGCCTAAGGCCTACTTTGCACCATGATTACTTGACTACTGACTGGATAATTACAGTTCTGCAAGGAGAGTGTCTGTCTGAATTTAAAAGAGCTTCATTTTTATCACAGTGCATACATAATAGCATTCTACTAAACAGCTCACTACAATACTGAATAAGCAATCAGAAAGAGTTTGCTGGAAGTGTAAGAATATAAACTGGATAATAAAAGCTATAAAAGACAAGTTTGCCCGTGCATAGAAGAGTGCATGCATAGTGTATAGGAGTTTGAAGCAGTCCATGCCCTAAGGCCCACTTTGCACCATGACTACTTGGGTACTGGCTGAATTACTACAATTCTGCAAGGAGAGTGTCTGGCAAAATGTATAGCAGCTTCACTTTTAGAACAGTGTATACATAAACACATACTTCTGAATGGCTCACTACAATCCTAAAATAGCAGTATAAAAATGGTTGGAGGAAGTGTAAAGATACAGACTGGGCAATTGAAAGTTTAAAAGTCAAGTTTGCAGGTGCATAGAAAAGGGCATTTATTATTTATTAACCTTCCCAAAGCCCCATGCGCCAGCACACCTTTCCGAGGGTAGGATTATGATTTACAAATGCTAGCATTTTTTAAATTAAGAACCATAAAAATAACAAATATTAAACTTTTTTTTTATCATCTAATGATAACGATATTTTTTATACGTCTTCTATTTAGATGCTTTTAATCATGAAAATGCCAAGAACACATTTTACTGAGTAACACTTTTTAAACTCTCCAACGTATGTAGTTAATAATACCTTATACATATTACTAAAAATCGAAACCTTTACAGCTTCACAGTTTGTAACTTTTCCGAACACGTGCAGAAGAAAAACAGTTAAAAAGTGAGCACGTGTAAACTGCAAAACGTGCCATCTAAATAGGCGGGCCACATCTTTTTCAATAGACTACTAAACAACAAAAAACTATATAAACCACACCTACTGTGCAATTTGTTTCGTTTTCGCGAGTTATTTCTGAATCGCCAATCTCTGTTGCAGGTTCTGTTCTCTAGCATTGGATTCTCTTTTTGAATCAACAAACATATTCCGGAGTTGTAAGTTGTTTCAATATGGTATAGGCATAGTACTTAGTTATAAATTGTGGCTATTTGTCAATATTTAAACATTTATATGTAGAAAAAAATGTTATTGCATGTTTTTCGCTTTTTCTCTGTAACGTCAGCAGCTTGTTCCTAGAAACAGATAGATTATAGCAAATATTACTCCTTTTCTGGCTCCTTTCACCTTATATATAGTGACTTTTTATATTATAATATTGATACTGTACTTCGCTCGAGGGGTGTTGCTAACCCGTCGACGCTAACCCTAAACATTTACAATCAACATCACAATGTTACACTTGTTATTGTGTTTTCCCCTAGAGATCACATACTGTTAATATGTATATTATAATATTAACAGTCTTGGTGATCTTAGCGGAATTCACAATCCATCGTCACAAACAGTAACGATAAGTAAGCAACGTTACAGGCTTGCGGCTTTCAGTCTATTTTCCCCTTGTGAACATATGCTGTGAGAATATATACATAATATTATTCTCACCATCATGATCTCCGAGGAGTTTATGACCCGTCGCCACGAAGATCACATTTTTTCACCTCCCGGAGAAAAGAAGTTCAATAAATAATTACCGCTCGACAGTATTTCATTATGGATGTTCTGTTAAATACATAACTTTATTTTCTTTTCTTTTTACTGTAACAATGGTATCAAACGTTATATTATAATAGATTGTCCTATTGCTACAGAAGAGAAATGGGAGATTTTTCAGCGCCATCTGTAATATAATTATCAAATATTTATAAGTACTTGATCAGATATTTTTATATATATTAAAATATAGCTATCATGCATACTTTGTTACTTTAAATATTTAATAAACCCTGCATTTCTGAATGTTATTTTCTAATTCTATTCTATATATAGGACCTGTACTATAGATTATAAGAGTAACATTATATATATTCTTTGGTGAGTATGTGATTTATTAGCGGAACAGTCTGCAACCTGTAAACACTGCGACAGCACGTTTCTGAATTGTACAGAATACAAATTTGAAAAATAATAATGCATGCATTTCTATGTAATATGAAATAATTTATATTTTACTGTTTTACTTGTTCTCTTGATCTGAGATAATGTAGTGCGGGAGTGTTTGTTGTAGCACTTCTATTCTACGTTTTCTAAAAGTAACTGATGCCCTCTTACATCAACAAGAAAGTGGGGCAACACTTTTACAAACTGTAGCACAAAAAAGAAGTATATTGCCACGCTTAACTGATATTTTATGAAATTCCATTTTTAATTGTCACCCCTTTCATATATACAGCGACAGTTTTTGAATAAAGTTTATTTGTATTTGCTTAATAAAAACTGTTTCAAACCTAGACAGAATTTTTTGCTGCGCAACCACACCTCCTCATCAGGAAAGTAAACACCACATTATAAGTAAATAGTACTACTAAGAAGTATGTCACCTACAAACTTGATGAAAGAAAACAGTGCAAGACACTGTCATTTTTCTGCCGTGAATTACACACCACACGGCAATTATATAAATGGCCCTTGAAACATATAAAAAAAAATGTTTCCCTCATAATTCCTCTCCACCACCTTATGGGCACTTTACAGAGTTATTAGTGTTTCTAACCTGCCCTCTACTACTTTCCTTCCCCATACTCCTTTGGAAAATGCATCACAATATCACTGACAACAGTGAACCGTTCACACCCAATAAGGAGCAAAGATGTGTTCAGAACACTTTAGCCAATAAAATGTCCATGTTGTTCCACAGGCGAGCAAGGAATGACTGCCAAACCTTCTACTTTTAATACTTTACAGCCAATAAACATTAAACTTCGTAAAGTCCCGCTTGGAGCACGTTACCCCAATACTCCCCGAACAGGAAGGAATCCCTATTAAAACTTTTCCACGGACTTCTTCTACGACTGACGGTTCCTATGAAAAAAATAAATATAAATCTCCAGCACAGTAACTATTTCAATTAGCAACATATTGTGATGAACTTCTAAACTCTGTACTCACGCAAGTGATCCACGAATTGTTATTATGGGAACAGGCAGAAAGGTAGTGGCTGTACAAAAAAACGTTATATTTACCCTGGATCCTCTACAAGACAGAAACGAAACCAAAATACCACATTTACAACCCCTTTGCACAGTTTTTTTTAATAAAAGGAGGCCGGTGGGGGCTCGAGTGGAGGAGCTCCGGGGGAGCCCCCCGCATACATATAGTTAAAGATCGGGGGTAGCCGTACCCTGCGTAAAAAAAAAAACCTGCGTGACGTCATATACGGCGCCCCGTAGAGGTACGGCGCGAAAGATTCTAATTGCTCAAAAACATATATTTATGTATTTAATGTACATATTAAGGGAAGACATTATCTGGGATAATCATGAAAATAGTTTTTTAAAACTTTAAAAAAGCGTATATTACTTTTAAAATCAATTACAGAAATATCGGCCGTACGTCGTAAGAGTAAAGATAGTTTAAAGACTTATACATTTTATAAAACAAAATAGTACTTCACGCTAAAGAAGAAAAGTCAACACAATTATTGACCCCTCTCCCAACATTTAAAAGCCCATGGGGGAGGTGGTAAATTAATTGAGACTGAATACTTTAGTACAGCCTACTGTGCTTACTCTACCAGGAAAACACAACAACAGTACAAAGCCCAGATTTCCATTATAGTGATTTCTTAGTTGCAGGTCTAGTTGTCAGATCGACACACACTCTCTCATGGCTGGTATACACCCAAACCACACCCATCCAGCACATCCATCACTACACACTTGACCCTATGTATAAAAAAGACTAACCTACTGTAACGTAGTTACAAGTGACCATGCTCTCACTTGATTATCTAAAAAAGACGGGGCACACGTGTTCTACGCCATTTTAGAGTTGTTTCCAATCTACCGAACAAGGGGCCCACTAGTACATGCGTGGCCTCTTTGGTCACTGAGTTAGTGGTGCCCGAAGCACTGAGCGGGTGAAGAACCTTCGATGATAATAATGGGAGCACGAGTATGTCCTTAGCCATATACATTTACCACCCATGATAAAGGCATAAGCATGATAATGGCTCTCTGGTGACGGACACGCGTTGTAATGGCTGTGGCTTACGTGCTTCAAATTAGTTTTTAGGTATACCTGTGACCAAGTCTGATAACATCGAAGGCCAAAGACAAACACAGGAAATATCATCGATCACAGACAAGATAGGCGGAGGGTAAAATGAAAGTAACAGGTATAAAAAAAATAACGGAGGAAAACTACTAAAATGGCGGAGGACGTAGTATGTAAGCAACGTTTGGCGCCTCGGCAATATATTATTAATATATTACAAAAGTATAGCAGCGGATGACACACACGGCCCGGGAAAAGAAAGCAGCAAATTTAATACCTGAAATGAGAACAGCTTTGCTTGGCGAACCTAAAGAAAAAGAAAGAAACATGGGCTTGGAAACGAGGCTACTCATGCATAGAGAGTACAACTGGTGCACACAAAAAACCCAGAAAGTTTCACATGCTATCATAGAAATATAGCTCTTTTTTTCACCAGTAAAGTTAGTTTTCAAAAAGAACTGGTTTTTTTTCGCCCCAATGCCCCCACGATCCTCCCCGCGTCCTTCGAGAGCCGGCATTGCTTTGTTAGAGAGAGCAGCTTACATGCTGCTCTCTCTATCGAAAACCAATCTGCCTTCCTACTTGAAAGAGAGAGAAGATTAACTTGCTCTCTCTTTCAAATAGGAAAGTGGTTTGCTGTGGTAAAGTGGGAACAGCTATGCTCCCGCCCTTTCCATAGCAAACAGCAGTGTCCCGGGGGTATTAATTGCGGGTTTATATAGCGCTAGGAATCGACTCCCGGAGGAGTATCTCCACGCTTCGACCGCTGGGGAACCCGTCCTGGCTCACCCTGAGAGATGGTCCCTGATGGGTATCTCTAAGGTGCGACCAAGCATCCCCGGCGGTCTGGGGGGGCCGTTGTGAAGATGAGGCAAGCTAATGCCCAGAGTTGCCGAGTGTGGTCTCTGACTAGAGTAGGCACCGAGGCGAGAATTATCGAGTCCGCTGACCCTGGTCCACGACCCTGCCGCGTCGGGAATCGAACCCTGGTCCCGGGCCGTCCTCTGCTTACTGGTCTGCCGCCTCTAACCAGTGAGCCACACTTCTCCACACCCCGGGACACTGTAGGAGCCGGCCCTGGGAGGTGGTGGTCCCCAGGGCCATCAAAGGCTCCAGGAGGGGTGCAACGCGGCCCCCCTCCCAACATTCAAAAGCCCTGGGGGGTGCAGGTACCTGGGGCTGAATGGTCATTTTACATATTACTGCCCCAGGAAGGTGGCGATCCGCAAGGCGTGTACGGGGGAGGGGAGCTGAAAACATACTTTAAAAAAAAATTAGAGGGGGTGGCGGGCCCAGGGGCTGCGGGGGGCCTTACAAGCCCCCCTTTATGGATTAAACAGACTTCTAGTTTTTTTTACCTATACGCGTACCCCGTGTATAGGTAAGAAAAAAATTGGGGGCCTAAAGATCCATGTGGGACCCCCTGAGCAGGCCTAGAAGGTCAGGATGTTTCTACACTGCCCCTTTCTTTTTTTCAACTTTGTTGTACTGTTTTCTTGTGACTCGGTTCTACAGAGGCACAAGATGGCTGCCAACACTTCCTGGTTTGGAGTGTTGACAGACAGTTGACATCCAATCAGCATGCAGCTCGTGCTCGTAATTGTACGGATTTCAGTATGCGTGCAGTACTTCGTCTCTAGATATCACTATGATTTTACTTTTGATTTTCTCAGGAACTACTGAACGGATTTACACCATTTAACAAAAAGCACAATCTGCGAACCAAACTCTACCTCTCTGCCAAATTTGGTGTAATCCTGTTCAGCCGTTCGGGCTGTAGCCCTGGCTAAATGTCCCTATGGAAAATTGCATGGGGGAAACACGTTTTGGGACCCCCCTTTTTTCGCGGCCCCCACTTGACGAATCACCTCCAAACTTTCACGGAAGGAGCGGAGCGGCGAAGGCCATTTTCTTGGAGAAATTCGCGAAGATTCATCCAAAGTTATTCCAAATAGAATGTTGTGGGTTTCCTATGGAAAGTAAGTCCTAACTATAACTACCTACTGGCGACCGCCAGTAGGTAAAATATATATATATATATTTCTATCTCATACAGTGATGTTCCTTTCCTGTATTTTACAGTTATTACAGGGATTCTGTGGTCATTGTTCATACATTTATGTTTGACATTTTCTCTTTGACCTGGATTATATGTTCACGCGTAATATTTCTGCCATGTGCATGTAATTGCTGCACTGCGCTGGCACTTTAAATAGCGATGAGTAATGCCTGTAAGTTGTCATGTGATCAAGGGAGGGATCTCCCAAAACGCGTAATGGCGGCACTGGCTAAATAAAATCTGCACTATAATATCTGGGTCCAGAAAGTAATGTAGTCTTGCCTCTAATAATACATACACACAAGTGCCTCACTCACTATCTATATAGTCTGTGCAAAGCTGTATGTCTGTCTCCATCAATAATGACCACATACTTTGGTCAAATAATCCACACACTTAGAGGCATATTTATCACATTAGTGGCACAGGCCAGTGAAGCAAGTCACCGTGCTTCGCTTCTCTGCACCACAGGGAAAGGGCAGGAATGTGCAGCATTTATCCAATATGGCGCATTCCTTTCCTTTCCCCTTGCGCTGATGCCGTTTTGCCAGCCTAGTGCCAATGCAGGCACCATGGTGCAAGGGTGTCTGTTGTATGCAGGATTGTTTTTGTGCAGGAGGGGGCACCGTTCTGCATGAAAATTAATCCTGAAAGGCTTTTTTATCTTTCTGTGTGCGCTTCAGAAATAAACATACTTCTCCTCGCTACGCCTCCCCTGGGGAGGTGTATCTTTTTGGGCATTCCCAGGTTTACAAGGTCTTCTAAATGTGGGATTGTGTCAAAAGCCATGTAGTTGGGTGGGAACACCCACCGCAACGCCCTTGGAATGCCTCCCTTGTGCAGAGTAATGCAATGCAGCGATTTGTGCCGTTCAAAGCCATGCAAAGTGGCTTTGCGTGGCTGCAATAATATGACTTAGAGGTTCGCGTCACACATGTACCACTGTGTTGTGTGTTGCAAGCTTGATTCAAAGCTCCCATAAATGTGAGCTTAGTCCAAATAATCCTCATACTTTATGCAATAATCCACATACTTTGTGCAAATAATCCAAAGCTTAAAAAATGATTCTGATTCAACATTAAACACCACACTTCCATTGATTTATGTGCAGCTACCTTTTCTTTTGGACAACTTTTATGCTTATGTAAGTAAAAATGGTAAGATGAGGAGTATCAACTGAAAATGGTCACTCTAAACAAGATTCCATGTTTTTTACAGTATGGATCCCATAACAGATGCATATATACAATTTAAATGGTTTGTGCGTGCAATATTTTAAAACCAGTTCAGCGCAGTAAATGATAAGCACTAGTTACCTAGCCCAGTTACCTTATAGCACAGGATGGTGTCATGTCCTGGTCGGTAAAGATTTGGAGGTTTTACAATATACATCACATTTCTCTTAAGAGACCAAATAAAGTTATATGTAGAAGAGCGTAGCACATGAAACAATGGAATAGTTTGGTTTTCCTTTTCCAAGTTTTGAAAACGGTGGTAATTCTTCTCCATATAAAGTCAGTTCAGTGTAATGTATGGTTGCAGTATTTTTAAGCCCTGCAAAGGTGAATATTGGTTTTGAAGAAGACTTGGAGAGGATGGTGAAATGACAGATGTTGAAACAATCGTTGTTATGTCCCTCTGCAAGATCATCAGTGACAATGAGGTCAGTGTTAGATTTTTCATTGATAAATATTAAAGACTGGATTCACAATGTCACACCTGAACGATATGCTTCGAAAGTGCTTTAATATTTAAGTATTTTCCAGGAATAAACTTAACAATTTGGGTTACTAACTTAATACCTATCTCTATGAAAACGGTAGCTGTAAGAATTCCTTTATGACTTAGTGATAACCCTTTGTGCTACTTTGTCCATCTTCCTCATTCCATTACTGACTTATGAGGAGGACCCCTTCTGGAGACAAGCAAACCTCTGTGTAAACATACATGCAACTTTAAACACTGGTGCCACCTGCTAGATTGACATTCTTAGCATAGTATTCCTCCATATTTTTTGCCTCCCCTCCCCGATTTGTACAAAACAATTTTTGTTGGTTTTAGTACTTTGTGTACTTTAACCCCTGCTAACCAATGATACGGTGTTTGAGCTCTCTCCTTTAAATATGGTGCAATTGACATACACCACATAGGCACATTTAAATTACTTAAAAGGCCCTTGTAGATGATTCTACATGTACCCAGGGCCTGTAAGTTACATGATACTAGCACACGTTGTGCACCCACTAAAGTAGCACTGTAAAATATGTCTCCAGCCACCACTGTAGCCAATACTGCAGATTTAAACTACCATTTGACCAGCCAAATAAACCTTTTGCCAGGCTTAAACCTTCCTTCTATTTAATCCTTAGAAGGCAATCTTTAACCCCTTGTATGCTCATGACGGAGCCGCTCCGTCATGAGCCGCGGTTGCGCTGTGCTCATGACGGAGCGGTTCCGTCATGGCCCTGCCGCCGCGCCTGCGCAGCACTAATTTTGCGCCTGCGCGGCGCATTCTATTAAGCGGGGGGGGCCATGACGGAACCGCTCCGTCATGAGCACAGCGCAACCGCGGCTCGTGACGGAGCGGCTCCGTCACGAGCATGCGAGCGCCGCTCGGCCCCCCCACCCCTCTAGCTCTGCGGCGGAATTACCACCGCAGCGAAGGGGTTAATAGTAAAGACGTATTTTTAGTTAGCATTCTGAAAATGCCTCTTTTAGAAAGTTGCCATGTTTCTACCTAAACGACATGGACCTTTCTGCCAGTGTCCATGGTTACATGACTGTGAATAGCTCTCCTCTGGTTTGCTGTCCTTACAGACATGGGGACAAACGCGCCTTGGGTCTGGGGCAGGGTGTTCTTTCCTGAGCAGGATGTCCTGTGGGGTGTACTCAGCCTTCCTGAGCTTCAAAGGATAGCAATGGGGCAATACACCTCCTCCCTTTGTGACTTCTAAGGGATGCCTGCCCGGCCATTGACATATTCAGCTCACACATAGGCTTGCCTGCCCTTTGTTACCCTAGAAGTTTGAAGTCAAACCCCAAAAAGGGGAAAGGTAAGATAAAGGGGCATCCCCCATCCACAGGCTGGCACTGTTTGTTTGCAAAATAAATACTTTACACATTGCGTCTGTTACGCCTGATTGCTTTTGTGCCAAACTAAGAGATGGGTAAGCACAGGTTTATTTAGTGATGTTTGTTGTTCTGCCTGACCTGATTGGGTTTGTTCTATCCCTCTCAACTAATAACCCAGTTCTTAGACCACTCTTCACCGCATGTCGAGTTATCAGGGCACCCCACCCTAATCAACACTTCTAAGTGACATGCCAGCCTCAGTCAGTCAGAGGACTCACTGTGAAATGGAGGAAGGGAATGGAAAAAAGGTAATGGGACAAGGAATATGGACCGGGTGTAATGTTATTCTCTTTAAGTAATGAAATCATTATGTCTTGTATCTATGTCCTCATTCCATCTCTGTTATTTTCCCCTTAGATGCAATTTTCAACTGAGAAATTTAAGAGAACTGTCTGTGTTGATGCATTCCATATTTGTCTAACTGAAACGATCTGGAAACTCTACCCAGAAAGTCCTCATGTGACAGGTAGACCTTCTTTGAAATGGTTGTGGGAGATGCCTCTCTGCTTCTGGATATGATGCAGAAATCCAATTCATGATCTGTATGATGAGGAATGCAACTAAAAGATTAACATTTCATCTGAATGTTAGAGCAGTTACAAAATGTTTACTGCAAAGGCAAAGTTTTTCTGACTAGGTAAATTTGCATACACTTACACACATCCAGCATATCAAGCTAAATCTCTTCAGGAGAGGAAGGTTCAGAAAAAGGAAGCCCAATCTCTTGTTCCATACCGCAGGCTTATACTACCTTAGGAAGCTAGGCCCTAATTATGATGGGGGCGGACCGCCACCGTCAGGCCATTGGTGCGGTCTGCCCCAACAGCTAGGACATCGGTCCAACTGCCACTTTTTGATGCAACAAAACAGACCGCAGAGGTCTGGGGTCAGGACCACCGCCTCGGAAAAAATCCAAGATCCGGCTGGGGAGGCGGTCAGACTCCTATCTGTACAATGGAGGCAATGCCTGAGCAGGCACCGCCTTAGGGATTCGAATGTTCCTTTCCGACTGCCTTTTCATGGTAGTCTTGCCGCTCTGAAAGGGCAGATGAAAACGGACTTTGGGGGCCCAAAGCAATACCCCATCCCCCTGGGCCACTTCTAAGTGGCCGTGCGGGCATATGTAGTGCCATCCCACACATCCATGTGCCAGACACATGTACCAGGCAAGGGTGCCTGACACACGGTGCATGGATGTGCACAAAGTGCCTTTTTCTTGGGCCAGAGCACAAGCCGCAGTAGAAAAAAACACTTTCCCACCGCTTGCGTTGGCAGTCTGATCATAATAGACTGGGTGGGACCAACCACTGACTTATTATCAGACGGCCACCTACCCGATCACAGCAGTCCGACCCACTGCCATCATAATAAGAACCCTAGTTAGGTTCTAATTGCAGAAAAAGTAGCTTGGAAAAAGCTTCAAACATGTGGAGGACACAGTCAGAGTCCTTCTTCCACAGACACCACACTGACATTTTTGCTACCAAAAAAATAAGCATTAAGAGACAATAGACTCAGCTTTTCCTTCTTCATGGGCACGAAGGAGTGGCCCAGCAAGTTTTGCAACAGCAAGGGAAAATCCTAAGGATAAACCACAGTTCTAACAACTGTCTTAACCCCTTCCATGCTGATGGCGGCCCCCAGCTGTCAATTGCAAAAAACACAGTTGATGGACAGAATGTAGAACAATGTCATACATTCACCCTAGTACAAGGATATGGGCCTAAATCCATCGTTTGTTTGCACTCCACACCACCCTGGGTTAGACACTGGCTATATGCAAATCAGCTCTGACCCTGTGCCTCATGGGAACAGTCCAGTCCGAACTAACAAGCCATGTCTTTCCCAGACCGGAATCAAGCATCCAAGGATCGGTTTCTGGCTATCAGCCTTTCAACTGTGTTTTTTGCAATTTTCACCCCCAGCTGTCATGCACTACGGTGCTAATGTGCTGATGACGGCTGGGGGCCGTCATAAACCCGCCCACTCGCGATTCTGCCGCACAGGCGCAGAATCGCGGCCGCATGGAATGGGTTAAGGACTCAGCTTCCTTATCCTATATGTATTAGGCTTTTCTATCCATGAAGTAGAGGCAGCTTTAGCTTTCTAGCAATTGTCATGTTTTCCAAACAATTCATTGGTCTGTTCAAGTGTCGCTCACGTTTTGCTTCTACCCCCCTCAGCCTAAATCATAGCACAATGTGTCAGCCCACCTTGATCCTTTCATGGTTCTGATACCTGGAATCCAGAGCAAGGCTGCCTAGCGAGAGTTAGTTTGTCTCCACTCGTCAACCTGCATGCTTTGTTGCTGTATTTTCCTGTATCAGACTTATTTCTATGAATAAACAACTTAGTTTCAGGTACTGGTCTCAGTCTGTCATTTCAGCTTAACCCCTATAACACATTTTGATACCAGGAGTGGGGTAAGCTGTTTTTGACTGAGACCTGCTCTGACAATGTCTGCAGCGTGAACCCACCGCCTGTTCGTTTTGCCTTGGACTGTCTTTGTGACGGGGTTGGGCCTGTTTTACTTCATTTATTGCCTAAGCTGCAGCCTAGAGGAAATCTCTGCATACCTGCCCCAACTGCCATCAATTCTCAGAAACCCGTCCTCGCGCTTCATTCTCTGCCAAGCCTGACATTGTCTCATCACAAGCTGCCGTTCATTCTAGCTGTCGTGCTCCAGCTTGTATCGTCACACTGCTGTGGGAGCCACCTTACGACGGCTTTGGCAGGATTCCTTTCTTCATTGGCTCTCGCTTAGCTTTTCAGCAGTACGTGCTTTCGTAGCACATTCGGATGACATCTTTGATGAGGACCTTTCCGAGATTTCGCCTCTATGCTTAGCTTCAGCATTTGCCTTCGGTGATTCGCACACCAGCTGTGCGGCACTACATTTTTACATCTACACCAGCATTCTTGCTACAGCATTGGTGATCCGCACACCTGATGTGTGGCACACCAAATTCCTTTGCATCAAGGATTTAACCAATTTTGGGGCAAATTCTACATATTCGGTGATCTGCACACCTTACTTGAAGCTTACTCGTTCTGTGGGCAAGTTTTATTTTATTTAACTAATTTGAATGTGGTGTTTTGCTTGGCTCTTACTACTTTCTACTCCTTTACTGTCTTTCTTCTTTTCTTCTCATTCTCTTTCCTCCGCATTCTTCTAGCCTCTCTATATTATGGCTAGTAATCACGGGGTCATTCAACCTCCACCTTTCTACAAAAAGCAGGTAAACCAGATATCAAATGGTTGGAATGGCTTAGTATTTTTGAAAACTATTTGGCGGCTATTGATCCTGAGAAATGTCTATGTTATTTAACCATTTAGGAATTGCTGGTCAAAGAGGTTTTCACAATCTTCCTCGTTCTCTTGCACCAGTTTCTGAAGGCACCCTTGGAATGTTTATTCGGAAGCAAAGGAACTTATGAGAAAACAGTATTCTGATGCATCTAACGTTTTAATGGAAAGATTCAGCTGAGCTATATGAAAACAATTGTGAGATAAATCCGTTGAGAACTACATTGCTACGCTCAAAGTTCTGGCTGAATTTGATGCTAACATTGACACTCACATTAGAGACCAATTGCGATTCTCCTATTATCATGCCTAGAGAATCTAGATTTCATTAAAGACACGGAGGCTCACATTATGCAATGACTTTTAATTGCAGATCCAAGCCAGTCGCATCACAATATAAAGGTTCCAATAAGAACACTGAGATAAAGTAAGACATTACACATAGCAATCATCAGCCTCTCTTAAATTCGGCGAAAGTAGATCCAGTAGATTCCAGAAGATTCGAAGTGAATGGAAGCAAAATTGAAGAAGAAGAAGACAGTCAATCGACCTCCTGATGATGACACGTCAAAAGTAGATTAAGTAGAAGGGTTATCTGAAAGAAAGAGGACAATAAAATTGTATCCTAAAAACAAAGGAATCCAACTCATATCCAGATGAACAATTGAACAATAAATAATAATCATTTTGAAATACATAACATCAAGATGATAAATAACATCATGTTAAGTTATACCCAATACCATGGGAAGGGTTGGGTGGGATAATGTGAGCCTCCGTGTCTTTAATGAAATCTAGATTCTCTAGGCATGATAATAGGAGAATCGCAATTTCATTACAAGAACGGAGGCTACATTATGCATGTTGGTAGCCCTGTAAAACTACATTAGACATGTGTTCAATTGGTTTACAATAATGTCTTGCGAAGGTACTTGCATTAGACCAGTCAGCAGCTTTAAGGATATCATCCAACTTACCTCCGGACCAAAGAGACTTACTTGCCATGGCACCTCTAAGAGAATGAGCTTGAAATTTGGAAATACCAATACCAGCTAAAGACATAGCAGACTTAACCCATCTGGCAATAGAAGTGGAGGAAATAGCCTTATGAGGCTTAACGAAGGAAATGACAAGTTGATTCTCATTAAACGGTCGAAGATTAGACATTGTCATATCATACGCTTTTATACATTCGACTACACAAAGTTTCGGAGAAGGATCGAAACGAGGATAGAAGAATGAATCAGACATGGTCTTGGTTCTTCTATAGACCTCAAATTTAACTCCAAATAAATTATATGACCAATTGGAAATCTCCAGAGCTTTACCATCAGAAACTCTACGACAGGAGATAAGGCAAAGAAGAGTTGCGAGTTTAAAAGAAAGAAACTTTCTGCTTAAAAATGAATTATCTGGCCAGGAAGTGAAGAGATCTAGAATCAAATTCACATCCCAGAGAGTATCATATTTCGGCCTTGGGGGTCTCTTTAGACGAATGCTCTTCATTACCCTACAAACAATCACATTTTGACCAGCAGAGATCGCCAATCTATAACAGTTGATTGATCTATAACTCAATCCCTTGTCGAAGAGTTCAGCGAGGAAATTCACTATATCAACAATAGGTGCTTGAGTGGGATCCAAATCCCTCTCCATGCACCAACGAAGCCAGCATTTCCAGATATTGTTGTATCTGTAGTGAGTTCCCGGTGCCCATGACTCTCTAAGGAGAGTAGAAGCTGATGACGAAAGTCCTGAGACTTCGTTAGATCGCCTGACCCTTTCCAGGCAAGAAGGTTTAAACTCCCTGATAGGGTCATTAGGTGAGGATCTCCGTTTACATCCGTAAGGAGATCTTTCAGGGAAGGAATGAGGAATGGAATTTCGAAGGTCAGTTCCAGAACAGTGGGGAACCACGCCTGTGATGGCCAGAAGGGAGTTATTAGGACTAGAGAGCATCGGTCCTGCCTCACTTTCTGCAAGACTCTCTGGATCATTGCGAATGGGGGAAAGGCATAAGCATTGATCCCTCACCAGGGTTGGAGAAATGCGTTCACTGCCTGTGCGCCGGGATCCGGCATCCAGCTGAAGTAACGCTCTAGTTGAGAGGTGAGACGGGTCGCAAATAGGTCTATTTCGAATAGACCCCAATAAGAATTTAGTGAGTCGAAGACAGCAACGTTCAGTTTCCAATCGCTGTAGTCCGAAAGGAATCTGGAATTCCAATCCGCAGAAACGTTCGACTTCCCGGGTAGTATTCCGCTCTGAGGGCAATTTTGTGTTCTAAACAGAACATCCAGAGTTTCCTAGCTAGGTTTGAAAGGTCAGCAGACTTTGTACCCATAAGGGCGTATAGGCGAGCAGTAAGTTCTAGGAAATTGATGTGGTGAGATGACTCCTCCTGAGACCAAACACAACCTGTATTCTGGTCTAGGAAACAAGCACGCCAACCAGGAAGGGAAGCGTCTGATTCCAGCACAAAGTTAGTTCTGTTTTGGCCTCCAAATCTAGGGTGATTCGATCTTCATACCAAAGACCAGACCTCAACGCCCTTCCTTTTATCCTTTGTACGGCCGGGTAATTCAGAGGGCCTGGGAAGTTCGCCTGAGTGGAAGAAGATAAGAGGCCTAGAAGTCTTGCCAGTTCCCTTAAAGGGATGTCTTCCTGTCTTAAAACATGACGAATCTCTTTCTTGATCTTCGAGATTTTTGAAGGAGGTAAAAGGAGAAGACACTTGGAAGTGTTTAGAGTGAAACCCCAAAACTCCAGAGATTTGGAGGGGGTTAGAATAGACTTGTCTTTGTTGACTATGAAGCTTCTCTTAGGAAGGAAGCTACTGCTCTCGTTACCTTGGTAAAACACCAAGGGGCTGACGAAAGCCCGAAGGGGAGAGCAATTGTTGGTAAGGTTGATGTATTTCCGCCATCGGGATAGTGAAGTAGGCGTCTTTCAAATCTAGTTTGACTAACCAGTCTTCTTTTTGAAGAAGGTCTCTTAGGAGATGTATTCCTTCCATTTTGAAATAACTGTAAACGAGAAATTCCTTTTTTCTCGACAAGAAACAAATAGCTTACAAAGGTTAGGGAATCCAGGGGAACTTCTAATATCGCTCCTTTTTTGAGCATAGAGGATATCTTTTCCTCTACTATTTTCTCCTTCTCTACTGAGATGGGAATATCCCTTGGGAATGAGGTTTGAAACGGAGTTTGAACAAAATCTATCATAAAGCCTATTACTGTGGACAGAGTAATTACTCTGGTATGAGCCTCTTCCGAAGGGGCGTGATCTCTGGTAGGGCCTTTGGTTATAACGGCGGGAAGAAAGGCCCCCTCTTTTGGCCCTTCCAAAAACATTATTGCTGAATATTCTCTTTATATTCTTTTGGTCCTTATCAAGAGCAGTAAAAGTTGAGACGTACTTTCCCAAAGATCTTATAAGCTCTTCACCAAAGAGCAGGCCTTGTGGATTCGAGGAAGGCTCCTTCTCAGCCATATCTGTGAGTTTAGGGTCTAGTTTAAAAAGGATGAGCCTACGCCTTTCAGCGTTAATGCTAGTATTAGCATTACCTAGGAGAATGAGGGCTCTTTGACTCCAACCTCTTATTAGAGCTGTATCAAGCTGGGCACCTTTAAGGTAACATTCCTCAGCGGAGTCAAGAATTCTGCTCAATGGACCAAGCACGTTCAGTAGGCGATCTTGGCACCCTTTAAAGGCTTTTTCAAGACCTTTCCTGAGGGTCGCGCCCAAGTCTGAAAAAGGTACTTAATAAATTTGGGGTCCATATTAGGGCCAAAACAAGCTTTCTCATCGATTGAGGGTCTTGAACACTCAGCCCTTAGAATATTCCTTGTCCCTCTTTCAAGAGGGAAATAAATCCATTTTTTAATAAATTTAGAGACATGCTCCTGGGGAGACCGTTGTGAGGAACGGGGATGTTTTAGATTTAGCGGGGAGAACATCTCCTCTCCCAGGGGGTTTAGAATACTATCTTTGGAAGTAGAAGGGGTTTCATCCTCCTCTTCAAAAATTCCTATGTCCTCATCATCTAAATCCAGAACGTATTCGTCTGGGTCTATATCCTCGTCCTCATCTGAACCCTCATGGTAATCCTGAGCACTTTGAAGCAATGAGCCGCTAGGGGCATCCAAGGTATTTGGGCCGTAAGGGGCACCCGAATGAAGTGTGTCATAAAAGACATCTCTATTATTTGAGGTGCTTAAGACCATCCAAAAATGTGTGGTGCTAAGACCACCAATAATATCAGAGGTGCTAGGACCTCCCGTGCTCACATGCTTCTCGGTAGCAGTGTTTTTCCTGGTATGTTTAGCTCCAACTTTATCATGAATAAAAACAGCAGACACATCTTCTTGAGAAGGAAGTGGTCTTTTATAAGGAGCAAACTGAGCAAAGGTCTCCCTAAAACAGGGTTTAATTTCTTTCTGGATCATAATGCGAAAATCCTCCTTATTAAAATTAGGAAGTGTAGCATTGTTTATATCTGAATCTGAGTTAAAAAATTATTATTTTTTTTGTCATATTGCCCTTCTTTTTTTCTTTTTTTTTTTTTTTAGGTAAAAGAAATGGTAAAAAGCTATTCGCCCTATGTATTCTCTCACTTTAAAAATATGTTAATATAAGTGATAGTTTTCCCCTCAAGGGCAAATTATAAGGGGCTGAATATAATATGCCTGGGGTTAAGGGGCCCTTTTGCTATTTGCCAAAAACAGATTTTAGAATTAATTGTATATTAATTTGGTAATTCTTATAATTAATGCATATAGTGCCCGCTCGCTAAATTATAGTGTATGCAGTGCTCGTTCGAAAAATCCTCACAAACGTAGTTAAACAGCTGATGTTCAACTGTCAGAGAGTGAGGAAACCTCCTAGTCGAGATGTGCATGAAGCGTGGCTCTCGCCAAGGAACTTTCCTCTAATGCGTGACATATCATTTCTTTGAGGACGGGGCCTGCGGGACAAATGGGGGAGAGGTTCAAGTAACTCAGAACAACGCTTGTCTTTTGAATGCTTGTTCAAAGATGGAAGGTGAGCGTGGGATCACTCGGTGGGAGCGCGAGAAGGGTAGTGCTTGTCCTAAGCACACAAAAGCGTTACAAAACCGATAGATTAAGAGCGGAGTTTCAGGCTGAAACAGGGTGAGTAGACCAACGCTGGTTTAATCTACATAAACGCCAGTTCGTTGTGAGAGCTGACGGTATGAGGAATACAGCGTTTGATATCTATACATTATTCAAACAAGGTTTTGGACAGAAAAAAAGGCAAACAGCGGGATGTACAATAAAATAAGGAAAGTAAAGTAAACTACCTGGGCTAAGGCATACTGAATGAAATCCCTGAGCAAATGCACATTATTAAACAACAACCTGGTAAATAGAGGTTATCCAAACAGAGGGAGGGGATGATCTCCATAAATTGCAGATCATGAAGGAGGGGGGGGAGGGAGGGGATAAAGCCACCCTTCACATAAACCCCAATATAAATCCAAATTGTTACCAAAAACACAATATTAGAGAAAGTAGGTTTAGAGAAGATAATGAGCTACTTATCTGCTTGGAGCCGCATTTAAAAGAGGCTGATGATTGCTATGTGTAATGTCTTACTTTATCTCAGTGTTCTTATTGGAACCTTTATATTGTGATGCGACTGGCTTGGATCTGCAATTAAAAGTCATTGCATAATGTAGCCTCCGTTCTTGTAATGAAATTTGCTTTTTACTGCCTTTTGAAAAAAGTTCAAGAACGTTTACTAGCTTGCCGCAATCCAACTCTTGCTGAAGTATTATTTTGCCATGAGCATAGAAAGATCTAGTGTCACCTTCAAAGTCCTGTCCAGTCACACTGCCCTCTCTCCATCATCAGTCAATGTTTTGTCTGATGTGATGTTGTTTGTGCTGTTAGCAACAAACAAAATTTTGACAGAACAAATCATAAGGGTCAACCTGCTCGCAGACAGCTTGTTTGTTTTCATTGTGGTTCAAAGAACCATATTGGCAACAACCTAAGTTGTCCTGCTGTCAGTAGGAAGTGCAATCATTGTCACAAGCTCGGCCACTTCCAAGGTGTGTGTAGAAGTGCAGCTAGCAGCACCTTAAGAAAAGTAAACATTTCTAATGTCTGCGTGGATGGTTCTGAACTTGAAGTACAAGAATGTGAAAAAATAATTTCCAATGTTTTACTTACTGTAAATATATTCCTGATTGTTCCAATGTCACCACTAAAAATAACATAAAGGGACCCATTGTTGATGTAATTGTTGATGGGAAATCCATTTCAATCATGGCTGACTCTGGCGCCCCGGTTACCATATTTGCTGATCGTGCCTTTTAGGAATTATGGCAATCTGGCACTTCTCTTTGTCCCCAGACATTAATCCCAAGGCCTTTGGAGAGCAAGATATTAATTTGTTAGGTTTCTTTTGGGGACTAGTTGAATATTTGGGCAGATCAACTAAAACTAAAGTTTATGTGGCTGTCAATGGCAGAAATATTTTTGGGTGGAAAGGCCTTGCACGTTTGGGAATTCTTTTATGCCCCGGACAAGAATCCCCCTATCATTTTAGGTCCACCTCCAAATGACCTTTTGTCTCGAGCCATAGAAGATAATATTGTATCTTGTTGGGTCTTTCCCTGACATTTTCAAGGATGCTGTTGAAACTGTTAAAGGGTTTGAGCACTGCATCAAGCTCAAGAGTGGCGCTGTTCCAGTTGTACACAAAGTGAGACATAGTATTATGGATGACCTCAAACTTTTATTGAACAAACTAAAATCTGAGGGTCTCATTGCACCCATTGATGCTTCAGAATGGATTTTTCTGGTTGTTTTGGCCAAGAATAAGACCGGGGATCTTAGATTATGTGTTAATTTGAGGTCCCTCAATCACAATATTCTTGTTGATTCCCACCCTCTTCCGCATAACCAGGAAATTATAGCCAATATTAGTGAAGCTACGTTTTTCTCCACAATTGATTTCCATTTGGCGTATCACCAAATCCAGCTTTCTGAGGAATCTCAATCCCTTATTGCGTTTGCCACTCCTTTTGGTGCTTTTAAATATCTGAGACTTCCATTTGGTTTTGCATCCGCGGCAAGTGTTTTTCAGAATCTTATAGATGGGTTGCTTGGTGATATGCCGCATGTCCGAGCATTCCAAGATGACATTCTTATCTTTACTAAGACCAAGATGAACATGTTTACACTTTACGTAAAGCTCTGGATGTTCTACAATTTAGAGGCGTGACAGTCAAACCCAATAAGTGCAAACTTTTGGTTATGGAGGTTGAGTATTTGGGACATCTCATTTCTGCGGAAAGGATCGAGCCCAAGTTTTGCAATGTTGAGTCCATCAAAAATGCTCCTGCGCCAATGGGCAAAGATGTGCTACGCTCTTTTCTTGGCCTTTGCGAATACTATGCAAGATTTGTACCTGGTTATTCTTTAATAGTTCCACCACTGAGAGATATGCTTAAAAAAGGAGTGAAATTTGTTTGTAGTGACTCTACACACTACAAACGAACACATCTCTTGTCACCTTAAAGACCTACACTGGCTACCCGTCAATAAGAGGATCACTTTCCGACTGCTAACCCACGCACACAAATCACTCTACGACATCGGACCAGAATGCCTCAACTCACGACTGTCCTTCGACACCCCCTCTCGCCAACTACGTTCTTCCAGCCAAGCCCTCGCCACTGTACCTCGCATCAACAAGACCACCATGGGAGGCAGATCCTTCTCATACCTGGCTGCTAAAACATGGAACTCACTCCCCGCTTACCTTCGCCTTACCCAGAACCACCTAGCATTCAGAAAGCAACTTAAAACGTGGATATTTGACAAGTAATCCTCCTCCCCTTTCTAAGCGCCTTGAGACCCTCTGGGTATGTAGTGCGCTATATAAATTCTCCGACTTGACTTGACTTGACTATTACTGAGGTGTGTGAGAGGCTCAAATCTTTTGTTACCAATGCTCCTGCTTTGTGCTCGTTTGATCCCTCTGTTGACTCTTTCATTTTACTATGTATGCAAACCTTAAAGGTCTAGGGGCTGTTTTTTGACAATAGGTAGATGGCTAGGAGAATACCATTGCTTTTGCTTCTAAAACTCTCTCTCTGGAGCTGAGTGCCATTATAGCACTATTGAGAGAGCAGCCTTAGCAATTGTTTGGGATGTGCAAAAGTGTAAAAATTACATTTGGGTCAAGAAATTTGATATTTTTAGTGATCACAAACCGTTGGTGATTCTCTTAGCAGGTAATGGTTTAGGTAAGGCTCTGCTTGACTGGTTAGGCTACTTTCCAAATTGCAAAAATACAATCTAGAAATCAAGTACATCCAAGGGGGAAGAAATGTCCGCGCTAACTGTTTATCTTGCATTCCCTTACATTTTAATCCAAATACTTTGAATGATTTTGATGATGACTGTGTTGTTGGTTTGATCAATGTTGTATCTGCCAGTGGCGGAAATATTTCTCAAGAAGATTGGCTTACGGCTATGGAAGAAGATGAAGTATTGAAGAAAGTGGAGATTTTTCATAAAAACCATTGGCCCACTAGTAAGATGCTATCAGCTGAGTTAATGTCTTTGCATAAGTTAGTGATTAACTTTCTTTTTGAAAATGGTGTGTGCATTCACAATGGATTGTTTTTGACTCCTCTTTTATTAAGAGATAAGATTGTTGGCACTGCACATGAGGTGGACATGGGCATTTCTGCAACTTCGAAAAAACTCAAAAAAGTATACTGGTGGCCAGGTCTGGATGCTCTTGTTGCCAATTTGGTGACAAAATGTCCTAAATGTGTTGTCTCTGATAAACACTGGAAACTTAACAAAAAATATTTTATTTCCTGTTCCCTTTCCTGAGATGCCTTGGGAGAAGATTGCCTTATATTTTTTTGGCCCTTCAATCTTCTTCCATCTGATAAGAGATATCTTCTCATGGCTATTGACTATTTTTCTAAATGGTTACACTACTCCTTTGTTGAAGTGGCTTACTCCACAGTTATTCCCTTTCTAGAGAACACTTTTAAAGTCGAAGTCGCACCTTGTTCCATTGTTACTGACAATGGTGTTTCTTTTATCTCTAAGCAAATGACAAATTTCTTGGATACATTTGAAGTTGAGCATTATCAAGTTGCGTTATACAGTCTATGGACTATTTGAGAGGGCCAATCGTATAATGAAGGAGGCCATTCAGACTGCCATAGCAGCTAACATTGATGATGCTGATTTCTTGCAAGAGAAGGTTTGGGCTTATCACACTTCACCTCATTCTACCACTGGAGTCACTCCTTTCAAAGCTCTCAGGGGGAGGCAAGCAAGATAAAAGTTGATTCCTGAATGTTTTTCTAATCTAAATGCTGGATCCGCTTTGATTGGAAAAAGGTTCTTGCGTGAAGATAAAGATGTTGTTAGAAGTAAAGTGCTGTTGAAACAAACCATGCAAAAAAACTGTATGACAGCAACTCAAGAGTCAAACTTGAGAACTTTTCTGCTAATGATTGGGTTCTCATTAAGACACCTTTTAAAGTTTCTAAAGGGCTATCCACCATTTATCTTCCTGTATGAAATAAGGGTTAGTAACTCTTCTCTTCTTTTGGAAGGGAGAGGATGGCGGAATAAGGATACTGTGGTCCAACTAAAAAATGAACAAGTTGAAATCTTTAGACAGGTTTTTGCTGTTAGTGAAGAAAACAATGATCCCAGTTCAGCTTTTGATATTTATTGTGCATTCACATCTGGTTTTACTATTGTTGAAAATTATCCTATTGTTCCTGCAAGTTCTGATACTTTTCATGCTCTAGTTGCACGTGTTGTTGGGGGCTCTTGCTCAACGTCCAATTCTCAAGTTGTTGTTGAGGGACGGCTTCTTGATGTCTCTTGTACCTTTCGTACTATCAGGCTGCCTTCTAAATTGCATGATTACATGCTTGACTAATTTTTTTGTTTTGTTTTGTGGGCGGCAGGGGGTTTTGTGGTATGCTTTACCTATATTGCATTTATGTTTCATGTACTTTTGTTTCAGTTCACTGTTCCTTTAACTTAGTTCAGAACCTTGATCCTTTCATCGTTCTGATTCTTATAATCCCGAACATGGGCTGTCTAGCGAGAGTTAGTTTGTCTCTGCTCGACAGCCTGCATGCTGTGTTGCCGTGGGTGCATGTATCAGACTTATTTCTACGAATAAACAACGTTGTTCCTGTTACCCTTCTCAGCCTGTCATCTCAGCTTAACCCTAATATAACAATGACCTAAGGGGGAGGGCCTGTAGTAATGATGTACACAAACATCTACACATACGTTGTTTATTCTAAGTATCATGGTACAAGGATGCACACAGTATCACATATCCTCAGCACCGTCACTAACTGATGCCCACATTCCATGTCACCATATACATGACAACTCCCCAACATTCCACCCATTCTACAGTATTATTGATTACATTTAAAGAGACTTATACTCTATTACCCACCCACTACTACAGGATTCTACTCTCTAAGGCACTACCGGTATGGTGGATACTCGCAAACGTAAGAGGTCTATTACTTGTAAAAATCTTGATAGTAGATCTATAGAGAGTTACGGCAATGAGGTAATGAGATATAAAGCCCAGAATAAAGTGGTGAGCAACCACAGTGGTGCCTAAAACTAAGAAAGTTGAGGTGTATGGCGTGGGCAGCAAGCAGCATCACTTGTGTCACAGTGGTATTGGTATTCCTCTTCTAATATTAATTGTGCTTTCATCTTCACACTTGGCATTCGCTACAACTTGTAATGACGGCCTGGCATGAAGTATGTAATCCTGTCTACAGGAAAGTCACAGACGTATGCCTTGGTCCATGATCCATGGTCCAAATACTTACAATATAGAACAAATGAAATGTTCATATTAGTCAAAATAATTGGGTTTTCACCCTTCGCGGGCTTGAAAGAAGCGACCTGCCAGTTATAGAGTCAACGAATAGAAGCATTCTTCTGTGGGTTACTGTGCAACCTCTGCTGTTTGGGAATGCTGCAGCGTCTCCGCTTTTAGTCTGCGTGGAGCTGAGCTGCATGACTATACGTATCACGAAACAATGGGAACAGGGTTGCTAGGTAACACTTGGGTTGCTGGGGATGCAGGGAACCTCTGTTTGCAATGTCTGAATATATTAGTCTCCCAGAAAGAAGATAAGTTAGTAAAGTTGTGACTAGAAGATTACTTTGGCTGACTAGTTAATTGGCAGTTGAGGATTCCGCAGATAGCACATTGAAGGGATGGGGTAGTCACCAAAAAGACACGTTCAGCTTAGAAAGGAGTGACATTCCCAAAGATAGAACAGTGGGGGGGCTTGCGCTGCTGTCAGCATGAACAGAACACTCCCCCACCTCCTCCCTTTGTATTTTAGAGCCTAATAGTTGACCATTCTTTTCAGAGTATGAGACTTCCATTTGAATTTTGTATTTAATCTAATATTTTATATCATACACTGTGAAAGATACACCGTGTTGCATAACCCACAATCTGTGGCCAATTAAATACTTCTCACATAAATGTATTCAGATTTCAATTGTGATTTGGATCAGGCAATTTAGCAACACATTTGATGTGCACTTCCTAAATTAAAGAGTTTGCTCTGCCACATAAAGAACACTTGATTTCCCCTACAAAAAAACACAAAGTGACCAAACACCATATCTACAAACTAAATTAAAGTCCTCATGCATGTAAGTGTTTGCTTACTAAGCCAATGTGACGGATATATTATTGAATGGGTATATGTAAACATTAACTAAACACCATGAGCCAATGTTGTTAAAATTATACAGATGCGCAAGGCACACATAAATAAGTATATCTAGCATGTAAGTGGGGGAGCCTGATTAACGCTACTTGTTCGCCTTCACACAACAAGGGACCTGTGGTAGTACCAGATTTACTGACTCTAAAAAGTACACAGGCACAGCACAGGCTTAAATAGGCAGAATCACAACTAATGCTTTCCAATCTGAATCTGCATGTGCAAAAAAAGGTGCATCTTGTGTACAAGCTGCCTTCCGTACACACACATGTGCCATCAGTTCAAACTCGGAGGCAGAGAGTGTGGCAGGCATAAGTCTCGGTGCATTTCTACCCTGACGGCGTCCTCCAAACTGGTTACGTCGGATGGTCACTTAGACTGGAGACGTATGGTTTCGACAAGTTTAGAGGCTTCTTCTGGTCAATAAATATGTTAAAACTTGGCAAATTATATCTCCATAATAATGTCACCTGCTGACACTGGTAGATTGTATCCCTCCATGCCACATGTCTCCTGGGAGCCAAGGCGTATTTGAGTGTCGGTTGCATGACTCCTGCTTTGATAAGCAATGAGAGCTGGCCTTAGATTGTGAGTCCAAAACATGCACTCAACTGCTCACTTATCCCCATCGCAAAGCTGGCCGCAGGGACTGAGGGACTGCAAGCCTGTGCGATTACTCCTCATAAATATGGGCTTGTCTTTGCAAGAACTGGAGCTATTGTGCCTCCCACAGTACTGTGACTCATGACCCCAGAGCACCGTCAAGTGGTCCATATAGAAACAGTCATGTTGGTATTAGAACAGCATAGGTTTCGTATCCACATTTGTCTTCTCTCAGCAACTGGAAGGGGAAATGTATCGCCAAGCTGCATGTCTAATCCTGAGAGCTGGTGTTTTCCTGTTAGTGTGCACCCATGACTTGTAGGAGCAGGGTGCTGATGTCTATGGAAGGCCTCTTCCCCTACACTGTGCTCAGGGAAAGCCATCTTCAGGTACATGAAGCTTTTACAATCCGCCTACCTCACCATTGCACTGTGGGGACGTGGGCAGATGTTACAACATCATGCCGAAGATCTCGCTCATTTAGGAATGTTTAGACTTTTCAAAACTGAATTGAGGCACTACCGAGCAAGCATTGGCAAATGCGATAGGTTTGGTATTTATGTCCTAACATTTTTAAAGACAGGCACACACAAGTGTGTATTAGTACACACTGTTAACAATGAGGAACTGACAGAGGGAGAGACAGAAAGCTGTAGAGTAATCCCTCATGCGTTGCAAGGCCGGCACTCCATTCGCGGCAGATGGATACATCCAAACAGCCAATAGCATTAAGTGAGTGAGATTTAGTCCTCAGGGCTGAGCCAAGATGTGGTTGCCAAAGACTCAAGACTGAAAAAGGGTTGGTTTGAAAAAGACAATAGTTGAAAAGAGCGGATTTAAAGCCCATCCATTGTATGTATATTGGAAACAATAGATGTGTTTAGACAGCTATGTAGTCAAACACATACCTAAAATAGGTTTCTTTGTACTAGTATCCAATTTAGTTCACTATATTATGGTACTCTGTTTATTATTCCCTAATGCATTCACCATTACCTGAGAGGAAAATGTAATCTACAAACCCCTTAATGCAGAACAACCATGAACCTCAGAATAACCAATGCAGTACAGTAGCGTGAAGTGTTTGGAAATATTTCCTGTTCTCAGAAATGCATATATGTTGTACTATACATTTTCACATACTAAAAGAACAGGTATTCGCACCCAGTTCCATGTTCATGAAGTATCTTTATCATTTAGCCTTCTGCCGGGTGCAGTGCAAGGCTTGAATGTCCTAAATGAACATGGCAAGCCATTTTCTTTCAAGAATCCTTCTGATAAATATGGCCACTGGCAAAATGTGAAGAGCTGTCGGAACAAATTACATTCTTGTGTATGTGCTAAAAATAGAATGCACGCGCTTCCGTGCACCATGTTCTCTCCCAATGATTGCATAGATTTGGTGGATTCCTTCCACAAGACACTCTATCGAAGGAGCAACAACACATGGCACATAAATTAGAACAGTAAAATAAGAACACGGGTTAGCCTTTATAGAAAGCATAGATTGTGGATTTATTCCGTTTTGGGCTCACATGACAGGGCCATGTACTAATATCATCAAGTCTGAGGCAGCTACCTGCTTCTGATTTAAGCGATGAATGACCAACCTTATCTGTGCTTCAGTTTGCCATTCTGCAGTGTGTGAAAGTCATAAACACACACATTCACATGCATGCCGGCACACACACGCATGCCTGCACAAGCATACGGACACACACACTAATTGGAGCACGCACGCATACAAGGACACATGCACAAACAAACACACACGATCACCTGGATGACCGCACACACACACACACACACGCATGCCCTCATGCAACCGCACACAAACGCACACACTCAGGGCCGGTCCTAGAACTCCTGGGGCCCCGGGCGAAAGAGAAGATGTGAGGCCCCTCTAATTTGCATATATCTTCCAGTCGCAGCCGGCATGACTCGCGGGTGGAGGATCTCGCGAGAGTTCGGAAGGGGGGGGTGGAGAACAAGAAGCAGGCAGCCTCCCTCCCCCTCACCTAAGCCAATCATAATGCTGCAATGGCAGCGTTGTGATTGATCAGGAGGCCGACCAGCCAGGCGCCTATGGGGAGGCCATTTTCCCCATGTAGGCTGCATTGCAGCCTACATAGAGGAAGGCCAGAGTGCGCATGACTGGATTGGCTGAACAGTCAGCGCCCTTAGCAGTTGGCAAGGCAATCCTCTCCTGCCCTAAAACAGACCCGCCCGCCGCCAACGAAACACTTCTGCTTTCTCGCAGTGCTAGAAGCAGAAACATAAAATGGACATTTTAGCATTTTGCGTTTCTGCTTTTGTGAGAAAGTAGTGGGGCGTCGCTTCTCTGCCCTAGTGAAGGAGCCGCCCTTGGTAACATCACAAGAAGTGACATCATAGAAAGTGACATCGCAGGACTATTGATCTTATTTGGCATCCCTGAAGAGACCTAACATGGATATCAGTAACATGGACAAAAAGATAAATATACAAATGAAATCAGTCCATATATTTTAAAACTGTTAAATGGATTACATTTGTCTCATTAGATGGAAAAGCTAGGTGCAGGTCTCACAAAGATGTATATTATTGATCACCGGAGTTTCATGACATTTTTGTTGTTGCCGAAAATTCCTGGAGACCAGGAAGGAGGCAGCAAGTGCTTTTAGAAAGATAATATATTCGCAAACATGACCCAAAGTCAGCGCTCAATGCGATCTCACCGTTTGCACCACCCTAGAGCCTCCCTGCTCAAGGGTCCTGTGACCTCAATGACAGAGTCACTGTTGCTCTAGGGTGTGATGCTTCGTAGGCCTCCCCAAAAGACTTGCGGTGGGCTTCAATAGGGATTGTGGTAGACAGGCCTTCAAGGTTAACCCACACTTGCCACTGCTAGGGTTCACCTGCTGGTGCTAAGACACCAGGGCTTCTAAGGTTGTGCGGGTCCTTCCAAGGTCTTGCAAGGGACTGTGCTCCCTCAGGGAGATTGGTCTGGTGGACTGGTCATGAAGGCTGAACCTGGCTCCCCAGTTCCAAATTCGGCAGCTCTGACCATAGTGCCACATCCTCTCTCCACTGAACACCATACTACCCCACTGAGAGAAACTCGCACTGCCTTCAACTACAACCCAATTGTGCCCCGCTACTAACACCTAGAGGCGACTCATTTCAAATTACGCACTAGACAAGAGCAATATGCTGCCTAAAAAAAAAGTGACAACATTCTGGAAAAAGCAAACACTCATAAGGAATGTAAGATTAATTAAAGCATGTGAAATATAAGCAGGAACAACATAGTTAACCTTGACGCTTTAGCACTTATTCAGAAATGAATGAGTGCTTTTGCATGAAAAGTTAAGGCCATGACTACAGGGCCGGAACGGACCTGCTTCAATGCCCATTGAATATATCCTTACAAAACAAAAGCAATATGGTTTAAAAAGACCACATTTGTGAATACAGAGCAGTGGTGTGAACTTTATTTTCCAGTCCGCCCATCAAGGAGGTATTGCAATACATCCAGAAATGGTGCACTTCCCCACCTGGGGAAAACAATGCTGTTTAGAGAAAGACAAGAAAACAAAAGTAGCGCTTCACTGGTAAACTCGGTGTAGTGGCACTAATGTGATTTAGGTGTGAATAAAATCAATCTGGCCCCTTTTCGACCCACTCTGTCTTGCTTTAGTTATTTTTTATGTTTGAATTTTTTATTTCTCTCTTTCCCAAGGCTGCAATTTGGAAGTGAGAAATGTCACAAAAAAGATGACCTTTCCAGCAAAAAAGTTTTTCTTTTTTGGATTCATTTCACAGGGAAACAAATAAAGGAAAGGAAAAGAAAGAGGGAGTAGTGGCTACAAGGCGCTGGGAAGGGGGCCCCCACACCCTGACCTTGCAGATTTGTATATTGCTGAGAGGCCCAGGGAAAGGGGGCCCCACACCTGGACCTTGCAGCTTGCTCTAGTGCTTCGAGGCCCAGGGAAAGGGGGGCCCCTCCCCTGGGCCTGAAGCAGTAACAAGGCCTTTCTTAAAACACTGCCCCAGCACCAGTTGATCTGGCTGCTCCCTCCTTCCCTCACCCACTGCTCCTTACCTGTGTCCGGCTGGTCCTGGAAACAAAGGGGCCTTCTGTCACCTAGCAACAAAATGCAGACAGGAATGGCTGGTACTTAAGAGAGGTGTTGCCTCGTCCCTGACACTCTGAGCCCTAATTGATGGCCCTGCCGCTGTGACTTCCCCACTCTGTTTGTCCCTCCCTCCCACCCCTGCACCCCCAGGAATGCCACCACGAGGTTGGACACCAGACATCTCTGATGTGTATTGTAATGTGTGGGGAGGGGGCCCTGGTGGAGCAGGGGGGCCCCCTGCCTCTCACCTGAGCGCGAGGCCCTGGGCGGCTGCCCATGCTGCCCATGCCTAGCGCCGGCCCTGCACACACTATCCCCGCCACTTTCTCTCACTCTAATCTCTCGTACAGGCTGAGAATTGTGATGTAACAATGAGTAGTTAGTTGCATCAACTGCAAACAGAGATTTGGGGCCATATTACATAAAGTGCCCCAAGGCGCAACAGGCGTTTGCACCTGCTTTACGCACCCCTGGGGCACTTTGGTATTACAGTAGGGGCGGCAGACGCATGTGTGGCCCCTTCCGTAATACCGATAGCACTGGAGCACAGAAAGCAACAGCCCAATCATAAGGGGGCATTCTCTCATTTGCCTGTGGGCGTGCCCCATGAAAATTAGGGAATTCCTTTGCCTCTGGACCCACGCCCAATTACAGACATGGAGGCAGAGGCAAAGATGCTCAGTGTGCCCCCTGAGAGCAGCCCTCTGGAGGTGGGGAAGGCCCAGATATCCCCTTTAAAAGTGCAGACGGGTTGCCGCCTGCACTGTGAAAGCATGGAGCGGCTGTAAAGCAGCTGCTCCGTGTTTCACAGGAATGTGCTGCTCCCAGGGCAGCTCAAATTTGCAGCTGTTCTGGGGGCAGCACTTCCATGGTAATAGGGTGCATTTTCATTGTTTACTCCGGGCGCACCTTTTCAAAGGTGCCCCATGCAAATCAGGGAATGCTCTCTCAAGATAGCGCTGGTGATTTATGTGCACTAAAGCTATTAGTATTACAGAAGAGGCCGCACAAGCATCTGCGGTGCATCCCGGAGGCACGCAAAATGACCACAAATGCCCATTGTGCCCACGGGGCACTTTCTGTAATATGACCCCTAGTCCAATTAGATTTAGGGATCCATTGATAATAATGTACGCAGTATTACCACATGTGGTGATGCTGCCTTAGTTTCTGGAACCTAGAATAGGAACTTATCCTAGGAAAACGCTCTGGATTTATGTTCACATGAGGGAGCACTGATTTCTACATGTAATGTTCCAGTTTTTAAGGTTCAAGGCCTTAAGGTACAAACTTTTAAACCCACAATATCAGTAATGCTGGGCGTGGTATTACCGCCCTGCCAAAACTGCAGGCCTAGTGATGGGCTCTAAACCAGAAGTAAATTTGCTGAGCTGGGCAAACCACTACGCTTTACTCGATTTATGAAAAGGCGTCTAAGACCCATACACCTGTGCATAGACTGCCATTGACATGCCCATTCTTTTCTATACATCCCTTGTCTGTAAATATCCCATTACTCTTTAACCACATCAGCGCGGCGCAGATTCCTGCGCTGTGCTGAACATTCTAATGAGCCAACGGGCTCATGACGGAACAGTTCCGTCATGAGCACAGGCCAACCGACGCTCATGACGGAACCGTTCCGTCATTAGCATCTAAGGGTGTAATTTGATTGATTACATTTTCTTTTATAAAAAAAAATTGGGGGCAATTGTATCTGCTTAATATCTTGTCCTTAATGTTACTCGTTGCTTCATTCCCCAGTAGTTACCATTCCAGTTTAAATGGAATCAACTAAGTGCAATCTGTAAGTAATTTCAGTCTGACAGACGAAACAATGTGCAAAATGGCATATTCAGTGTCGGACTCAGGTCCCAAATCATGAACAGGTGCGCTGGTTCAGAGCAAAACTGAGCGTCTGTTTTTAGGCGCTTGCACTGTCAGGAAGACTCAAACCCTGCTTGTAGTTTCCGACCTGTGCCATCTAATAATCATGCTGTCCCGCAGAAAAATATTGGATTACATGAATGTACTTTAGACAAAGTAAGAACATAGAAATACGTGCTCAGCTTTGCCTGACCAGGTGCAGCTGTTCATGATGCGGCCCCTGTGCCAGATCATGGCAGCGCCATGTGCTATCAAATCCATTAGCGTCATTTGTTAAGGGTGCTGTCCCAATATTCATAACTTGTGTGTTTTTTATCAAATTATCACCACCCCTTTTCACATTCAGACTATCAGTATCTAATTAATTTATAATTAACCCTAAGAGCGCTGTTGTTTTAAATTCAGATAGCTGGTGGCAGTAGGAGTCGTTCACGGGGGTGGTGTAGTGATGGTGTCAACGGAGATGGTGTTACTACTGATCCGCCAAACACCCTAACGTTGCACATTTACAAAATGGCGCATGAATCTGAGACTTTGATGGCAGAGAGGCATCTGCCTAACGTGGCGTGACTGGCTACAAATCATTCAAGTCAGACATCGGCCATTATTGAGAAGTTTCTGCCTTTTAACAAAATAATCTGTATTTATCCTCAGTAACATATATGATAATGTTTTTTTTTTCTTACAGTTTTCTTTTGCTTATAGAATAGGTTTTGAGCCAACTTATTTTAAGAAGGATTAATATTATATAGCTTCCACTCACACATTGATATATTCATTTGTTAAATCTTCAACTGCAGTTATTAATTCTGCCTATATTTCGTCTTTCCCTAGACGTCTCCTTGTAAATGTGCTGTCTATGCACGACTTCAACTCATTCTTTGGACTAGCAGTATTTACTGTTTTGTTGCTTGCAAAGGTTTTGTAAGTATGCACGCTAGAATCTCTCTTCGTTTTGTATCTCTGCATGTATGGGCATATTAGCAAGAACCTCGTTAAAATTATCGCTGTTTTAGCGGCAGGAAACTGCCGCTAAAACGGCGATAATATGCGTTATAGAATTCCAATAGAAGCCCAAGTTAAATGTGCAGGACATCTAACCTGGGCTTCTATTGGAATTCTATAACGCATATTAGCAAGCGCATTATCGCCGTTTTAGCGGCAGTTTCCTGCCGCTGAAACGGCAATAGTTTTAAAGAGGTTCTTGCTAATATGCACCGCAGTCTTTTAACAGGGATCAGAGCTGTATCATGATCCCATAATTTGTACTGCAACAGGCATGCAGAAGGAGTCTGCGCTGTTTTTTCTGTCTGCAGCGCATACATTAACCCAAAAGATCTCTGCGTTAGTGCATGTGCTGCTGATAGCAAAACTCAGAAACGCGAAGAGGCAATTACATCCCTGGACACTAACTCGGGAGACTTTTAGGGCCGCATTTACCACTTACTCACACAGCACCGTGCAGCAGACGCAAATGCTGCACTGCACTACATGAAAAGGAGAGAGGAGAGAGCACCATATTCACAGAAATATGTCTCTCTCCTCCTCTTTCCCTAGCACCAGCGCTGAAATCAGCTGCTGTGCGCCCCAGAGACACCTTTGCGCTATAGTGCAAGGGTGTCTCTGTGAGTTTAGCATACATTTTGTACTGGAAGGGTACCCTTTCAGCACCAAATACTATGCATAGACTAACTTTATCCCTTTTCCCTCTTTGTAGGTGTGTTGTAAAGTGCAGTACACAAAACAAAGTCGAAAAAGAAGGAAGGAGAAATTAAAGCATTTCTCCTTCATTGCGCCTACTACAAAAGAGCTCAGTTTTCTGATGCTTAACCCTATCTACGGTATTTAGTAAATAGGGTTTAGCATCAGAATACTTGGGTGGTTGATTGGGAACGCACATGGTCTACCCATGGTTCGCCCCTTGGTGTTAAGTAATGTAAAACCTCACTTTTGTGATGCAAGCATGGCGTAAAATCTTATTAAATCTCCCCCTGAGAGTTAATCTATCCACCGAAGATGGACAAAAGAAACACAAAGACCACTTCTGCCTAGGCGCAGAACAGCACAGAAAATGGGTTCATGATATGGCCGCTCAGGCCGTATCATGAACAGGTTATGCTGGCTCAGCGCAGAGCTAAATGCCTGCTTTTCTGCATTTGAAGTTTCTAAAGTACCCACACATACCTCTGAATTCATTAATAGTATTGACTGCACAAGATGGAAACAGTGACCAGAGATTGCCTCGCTCGGTTTCCAATTCTTGTGCTCTCTAAAGTTAATGCATTATTTTGGAGGAATCTTAATATACCTGCAGCAATGTTTGTCCAACATCAAGGTGTGGTCTTGGTTCTCTTGTGGGTCCTCTGTGGGGGAGTGGAGTTGTACAAATCTGATGGGGATAAGTGAGGGCATGGGCTTGGGAATATCGGCACAGTTAGAAATTGGGTTGTTGGTTGACTGAGGTGTGAGCCCTGGTCAAGCTACAACCACAATCCTTGTCAGGGTGAGGCACAAGCCAATCCTAAATAAATCTGTGCTCAACCATCTGGTAGCTTGGCACAGAAAATACCTCACAAAAAGCATACAACACCAATTAAGAAAAATTGACTTTTTTAAAATAAATAAAACAAGACCAAAATAAAAAAATCTAATTAGTAGAACCAGAGATATTAAAGTTTCAACATTTCAGTGAAAATATCACCAAAAAAGCACAAAGCTCCAACTGTGGATAACTGGTCCCGGCATACCAGGACAAAGTCACAAGTTCAGGCTGACCATGATGGAATGCGGCTCAATGTAGATACTTAAGGCAAAAATTATAAGAAACACACATTACGATTTAGATAATAAACTGAAATACATATTGAAGGAAAGAACCAACAAATACTGTTTTCTTGAGAAAGTACGAAATATATTACATTGATAATCATTTGAGCAATAAAATGAATGACCCATTCATACTATTCCATTCATATCTGCAGTCATACGTCTCACACAATCTGGACTCAATTAAAACCAGCACATTGATAGCAAAAATAATTGTAACAGTTGATATCCGGTTGTCATGTCAATAGAAGAACAATGTGGCACAATTACAATTGACTGTTGTGTTCATGATGGAGTACGGGCCAGCAACAGGGACCCAGTCAGGCCAGCTGAACAAAGTTATTTAAACCCTGGTATGCAGAACGCTTTGAGGATGGGCGTAGAACATGCATTGCGCAGCCAAAGTGATGTGTCGGTTCCGCGATGCGGTGACGCTGCAATGCGAGTGCCTGTGTCGTCGCTGAGGATCCTGTCAACAGGGCTTGTGATGCGAAGTTGGGCATTGACGATTTGGCACGCAGTCGAGGCGATGCGGCTGTTCCGAAGAGCTGCGATGCTGAGTTTTTGTTGTTGTCGCGGCTGCCGTTGATGAGGGATGTGAGGGCCTGCACCAAAGATGCGTCACACCGTGACAGTTCCGGTGGGGCTTCAATAGGTCCAATCCTCCCAGCAGCAGAGATGCGCTGGTTCTACTGGAGCTTGTCCCACGCAGAAGAGGAGATGTGTCTATTTCACTTGATCCACAGAGGCTGGCAGAGAACTTTAAGCAACACGTCCAAGGGTACAGCACTGGTGTGGCACAACTTGTCAGGGGAGACTCACAGATGGGACAGTCCTGGTGTAAGACTGTTGGAAGCTTGTTCCGTCCCTGAGACTTCAGATCAGGAGGACCGCCAACTAGCCCTTGGAGTCACTCTGGGTGCTCGGTTCAAGAGATGCAGGTCTGGCTCTTCGCACCCAGGCAAGAGGGCAGCAGGTTGGTACAGCAGGTCAGCAGTTCCTTCAGAACAGCACTCCAGCAGAGTGGCAGTCCTTGTAGCAGCACAGCAGTCCTTCTTCCTGATAGAGTATCCACAGGTCCCGAAGTGTACTGAAGTGGAGGGTCTGCGGTCCAGTACTTATGCCCAGTTGTGTCTTTGAAGTGGAGAGAAGATTCTAGAGGGATTCCTTTGAAGTGCACAGGTTCCCTGCTTGCCTGGGCCTGGATCCAGACTAACTACAGGGGTTATGCAGCCCTATGTGTGGAGACAGGACATAGCCTATTCAAGTGGAAGTGACACTGGGCCCAGCTCCTTCCTCCCATCCTGCCAGTGATGCCCCATCCAGTCACACCTAAGCTCACCATTGTGGGGGGCTCTCTAGGAGGAATGCACATAGCCCAATTGTCAGCTACACCCAGTCGTGTGACCCAGAGACAGGCGGCAGGCACCAAACATCTAAGACAAGAAATTACAATTTTCTAAACCTCGCCGAATCAAAGGAGAGAGTGAGGACTAGGTAAGCTAGTCCGAATCCCCAGGATTATATGTCAAAATCAAAAAGGACTAGCTATTTAGGGGGAGGGGGAAACTCAATGAAGTACACGTGCCAGCAAACCCATTGGTTTGTTCATGAAGCCCTCACCCACCAACCTACTTGGTGGCATGCTTCTTCATCGGGCCCACCACAGTGACACCGAGTGTGTCCCAGTGTGCTTCAACGCCAGTTTACTGCGGAGCTGGTATGTTCGCTGAGTGTGCAGTGTAGTGAGTGAGAAAGTGAAGGTTAAAAAGCTATACATTTTCTAAAGCTGGCATTTTTAAAACTGCAATTTAAAATCTGACTTCACTATATGTTAGGATTTTGAATTCCAATTCCTGAGACACCAAATGTGAACTAGCTACCAGCTCTCATTTGAAAATTACACTTATGAAATATAATAAGGAAACTCCAATGTTATGCTGTTGGAGAGGTTGGCCTTGCAGTAGTAAAAAATTAATATAATATTTTTGCACTACCAGGACATGTAAAACTTAAAAATAAATGTTAGAATTGAAAATGTTAACATCCTCTTGCTCGTGCTTTATTCTGTGTTAAATTAGCATTCATGGCGCCATTTTATTAGTAACTGCCATTCTGTTTCATGATCAAAGTCAAGCTCCTGCCTCGTACTGCTTGCCTCAGCAGAAAACTGTCTCCATGCACCCTTGCTTGTGTTTCTCCAAGGCCAAATTCAGCTGCGCTAATGAATGCACCCTCTATTGTACCATACATTAGATGTTAGATAGGCTCGTTCCCACCTTCACTCCAATGGCAGGCATGGGTGAGTTGCCTTGGAGTGAATATAACATGTACCCGGTAGCTCATCTTTCTGTGCCTCCTTTGTTTGCTAGTGCCTGGACTAGAATTTTCCAGCCTGGGCGTGGTCTTAGAGATTTGGAAAAAGTATAATATCTTATGTCATGTTGGGGGGAGTTATTCCCTTGGCAGCTATCTTGTGAGGCTCGTCAGGCTGGGCTCCGCTGCCGCGCAATACTAATAAATAACTTGGTTTATATTCTCTACTGTCCGACCGACTCTTCATTTGTTTGGAAGGCCGAGAGGTGGTCATTGGTGACCTGGATGACCCTATTTGGGTAATTTCCTTCATTTGGCGCCCAAACACGGTCTCCATTGGGCGATTGACCCATCTCTGCCCGTAGAGAGGATGGGGCCACGTCAGGTCGGATGGGTGGATCTGGGATCCCTGCATGATAGAGCCTGGTACTCTCACTTGCCCGCATTGTCTGTTAGGGCAGTGCCTCGCCTAAGTGGTCCTCCCAGCTGGGTTCCTGAAGGGCGAAACCCTTGGATCTGATCATTTGGTCTGAAGAGTCGGCAGTGGAGAGCAAATTTGTTCGACCTCTGTGCACCAGGTGAGTTTGGCTTGGTTTTTTGTGAATGTGGCACCAGTTTGGATATTACTTTGGTACGGTCTAAGGACCATTTTAATTGTACTTGGCAGTCTGTGGACCGTTTTGGATATAGAGATACCCACACTCTGCCAGGCAAAATAATGAATTTGGCTCACTTTTGAAAATGCTTAAAAAATTCAGCTGGTTTGTTTTGTTTTGTGGTACCTATTTTGACTTCTCTCTTTTGGTGCAGTCTGAAGACTGACTTTTTGTTTTCCTTGTTTGATATGGTCTGAGGACCAACCCTTTTTTTAGGAAATATGTGTGAGCTATTTGTTTGAAGCAACTAGTGAATATATTCCCCATTCCCCAGTAAAAGGCAAAAGCATTGAAATTATTCTTACATCAAGCTCCAGTTCCAATAGTTGTTACTAGATGTCTCTCACGAGTTAAATGCAAAAGCATTAAAACCCTTTCATCAAGCATTTGCATTTGACTCGTGAGGGACATCTAGTAACGACTAGTTGAACTGCAGCTCTTTGTAGAATTATTTTGATATTGGATACTATAATATTCACTGCCCACCGCTAATCTCATCCCATAATTCTTTGCAGGGCCTTCGGTTGGGATTGTTTTTTGCCAATAATAGTGCTTGGGGGGGGGTCCTAAGAGGATGGGACCACCACTGAATCGTTGAACAAGATGTGCTTTTTGTTTTCAAGGCATCTGCTTGGTTCTCTCCCTAGGTTAGGGAGGATCCCAAAATCATCACCTCTCTCACTGCTTGCTAATTTTTCAGTTTTTGTTTTTGTGAAAGTACTATATGCTCTTTAGCATATAAAGATAGAGATACCTATTTTATAATAACTGGTTCTGTGCAAGATGCCATTTGCAATTATTTCACGCTGCAGATTAGTACACAGTGATATCAGCTATGCTACGCAGTACTACGTGTAGTTCAAAGTATACTATGTGCAGCTACGTGTAGTGCTACTACGCAAACTACGCCCAGGGTTAGTAACCTTCAATCACTGGGTTGCCTCTGCTTTAGACACCAATGCCCACATGAAAGTCATGAAATCAGCCAGGCACAAACCCTCCGCACCCTGATTCACGCAGGTATTATAAACAGAAAAAAGCTGCTGCAAAAAGCTCAAGCGGACATGGAGCATAACCTATAGCACTGAAATGAATTATTTTTACAGGAAAGCAGTGAACCAATTTCATAAACTAAAACATACCGCCATAAAAAATCATATAGCTAACCAAATTAGATTATCAGACAACTCTACTAAAGAATTTTTTTAAATTTGTGCAAAACTTCATGAAACCAGAGACTATGAAAAGTAACATTACCCCGTCTGATACTCTCTTTGAGAATCTTTCGATCTTTTTTCAAGAAAAAATCGAAGATATCTACCTCGTTCACTGAGACTGAGATCCCAAAAAACCTTTACCCTCACCCACAAAAACCTGGTCAGATTTTAGCCCTATTAGCCTTGAAACCTCTCTCAATCTACTGCAAAAAACTGAATCTGGCTCCCCCTTGGATCCCTTTCTGGCAAGGTTTTTCAAACTACTGGCCCATTCGATTAACCCTCGGTTAAATGTGCTATGGAACGCATCCTTAAAAACTGGCACCTACCTGTCCGTTTGGAAAACGGCACTCATTCAACCTATCCTCAAAAAAGAGAATGCAGATCCTGCTATACTAAATTTTTTTAGACCCATCTCCTTACTGCCAGCACCAGCCAAGGTTCTGGAGAAAGAGGTACAGAAACAACTAACTAACTTTTTAGAATCCAACAAGCTGTTGCGGATTCAGAGCTGGTTACAGCACCGAGACAGCGCTGCTAGAAGTAGCTGAAACTATCAGAGAAACCTTGGACAAAGGTTGCTGTGCAATGCTGGTGCAGCTCAACCTGTCAGCAACGTTCGATACGGTGTCCCACAAGATCCTCCTCAATAGGCTCAGGCAACTAGGAATTAATGGGGCTGTATTAGCCTGGTTTGACTCCTTTGTTGAGGGACGAGTTCAAAGAATAAGACTGCAACAGCACGTCTTGTCGCCCCGCCCCTTGATTTGTGGAGTCCCACAGGGCTCGGTCCTTAGTCCCACCCTTTGTAATATTTATCTTGCACCCATGGCCCCACTCATTGAGCAACACAACGTTAGTGTCATCTCAGATGCTGATGTCACACAGCTAATGTGTTCCTTTAAAGACCATTCAAATGCAGCTTTTACTAAATTCAAGCATTGTCTGACAGCTATCTCTACCTGGATGACTACAAACTGCTTGCGGCTTAACACAGATAAAACAGAAGTATTGTTTTTTAATCAACCATCGCCCCCCCGACCTGAACTTTTGTGGCCTCCAAAGCTCAACCCCCCCATGCCCTGTCTTATCGGCAAGGAATTTGGGATTTAAATCTGACAATACACTGTCATGCAAAACCCAGATAAGACATGTCTCCTCTACATGCTTCTGGAAACTAAAGGCACTTCGGAAATTTCTCCACCTCCTACCAATGGACTGCAGAAAAACTATTGTCCACGCATTGGCGACATCGCAATCAGCCTATCTGCTCAGAAAGCAGCAAACAATACAGAATGCAGCTGCAAGACTCATAAGAAATGTCCCTTTAAGACATCACATCTCACCACATCTAGGTAGCCTACACTGGCTACCGGTAAGAAAACAAACAAAATTCAAGGCACTTACCTTTTCTTACAGAGCAATAAATGGAACTGGCCCCCATTATCTAAGAAAAAGAATCTATAAATCACACCATACAAAAAATCTAAGGTCTAATCACCTAGAACTTCTCGTTACCCCTTGCTATGCCAAAGCCAGAATGGGCTACCCATACAAATCAGAAAGGCCTCCTCGGAGCCTGGCTTCCGTAAGCTACTAAAGACATGGCTCTTTAGCCTCTCGTAGATTCACGTGGGCCCCACTATGCCGACATCCTGCTCCTCCTATGTTATGTTATGCTATGTTATTTTATTTGCATATAGTGCAAATTACTTCCCTTGGTGACTCATAAAAGCGAGAATTTATTGTCTATTCCATTGTCTTATGTTAGTAGTTGCGAGGGGTGGTTTACTCTGCCTAATATGGTACGTATGCCACCCTCACCCAATACCTTAGACAGAAGAAGTACTGGTTCCCGCACTATGATACAAAATGTACGCTCGCAGCATAGAGCACCTCTGGGGGCTCCTTTGGGTCAAGAGCTGTTCGGTAGGATGCTCCTAAAGTCCTGCATGCATGCATACAAAGGGGTAAGGAATAGAGTGATGGTCGAGTATGTGTTATCTCTTTTACCTCTTACCCCCTGTATCTATAGCACCACCCAATTACCATAACGACCATCGATTAAAGCGTAGGAGCCCATATCTGTCTGAAGTTTGGAAGGTCATTAACACTGAGGATGTGGATCAGACAGACCCACTCTGCAGCAGTTTACCGATGCCATGAAAGGAATTGTTCCCTTTTAGGGTCCTATGTCCAACAGCCTGAATATTCGTAGACTCACTCGGGTGGTTAAAGGAGTGATAAATGCAACTGCCAGTATTCTGACTAATATTAGAGCTGAGCTCCAGGCTATGAGTCTTGTTGCCCTTCAAAACCGGTAGGTATTAGACGGCATCCTTGCTGATAGGGGTGGGGCTTGCCGTGTCATCCGAAGTAGTTGCTGTGTATATGTATAACATGCTCCGAATGTATATGCCGCTATACAGAAGCTCAATAAGCTTGACATACACCAGGAGAATGGCACTTGGTCTCTCTAGGGATGGTTTTGAGGCCTACTTCCATCTTGGGGGTGGAAGATTATCATACTCCTAATCGCCATAGCTGATGTTATTCTGGCATGTTGTCTCTGTATACAGGGCCTCCCTGCCTGTTGTGCCTGCTGTGTACGTATATTGACCCCTCACCCTAAAAATTCTTAATATGACGCTAAGAACAGAACCATGATGATGCAGGACATCCAGGATATGATGTGCATAGACAAAGGCATTTTTTAATATTAGTGATGTATTACCATTCCTGCAATGTATTTGTTGCATATCGCACAGAGTTCTTGCTTATACTGATGACTGAATGAGCTAACAAATGTTGTGTATTTCCCCTTCCTTTTAGAATTGTAAGGCCCTTACCCTATGGCAACAATTAAAATTTAGCAATGAATGCTAAAAGGAGGGTCTGTTAGAATTGAGAATGTTATTGTCCCCTTGCTCGTGCTTTATTGTGCGTGAGTTTAACATTCATGGCGCAATTTTATTAGTAACTGCCATTCTGTTTCATGATCGAAGTTAAGCTCCTGCCTCGTACTGCTTGCCTCAGCAGAAAACTGTCTCCATGCACCCTTGCTTGTGTTTCTCCAAGGCAGAATTCAGCGGTGCTAATGAATGTACCCTCTTTTGTTGCATACCTTAGCTTTTAGATAGGCTCGTTCCCACCTTCAGTCCAATGGTGGGCATGGGTGAAGTGGCCTTGGAGTGAGGATAACATGTACCCTGTCCCAGGACTGTAGCTCATCCTTCTGTGCCTGCTTTGTTTGCTAGTGCCCGGACTGGAATTTTCCAGCCTGGGCGTGTTCTTAGAGGTTTGAAAAACGTATATTATCTCACCTTGAGGGGAGTTAGTCCCTCAGCAGCTATCTTCTGAGGCTGGTCAGAATGGGCTCCGCTGCAGCACAATACTAATAAATAACTTGGTTTTATATTCTCTACTGTTTGACCAACTCTTCATTTGTTTGGAAGGCTGAGAGGTGGTCATTGGTGATCCGGGTGACCCTATTCAGGTCATTTTCTTCATTAATGTTTAACCTTTTGGATACATTGTACCCTGCCCACTAGGCTGTGCAGGGCTCACCTTAGAGGTGACTTATGTGTATTAAAAAGGAATATTTGGGTCTGGCAAAAGGTTTGTTGTACCTATCCTCCCCGCTTTGTCTATGAGCGCCATGAAACCGACTGGTGACCGTGCGCGGTAAAAATCCTTTTAACATAACATTTTTAACATTTGAAATGGCATTTTAAAACTGCACACACACAAGCTGCAATGGCAGGCTTGAGACAGGTTTAAAGTGCTACAGAAGTGGGGGGCACAATCAGTGCTGCAGGCACATGATACACACAAAAGGGGATGAGAGGCTTACTGCAATAAGTCTAACCACTGTCAATAGCACGCCACCCCATCGTTCTTTTGCTCACCATACCACCTCAGTTTATTTAGACCCAGTCATGGGCAAATCAGTCTTGACCCGGCTCCTCGTGGGAACAGTCGAGCCCGAACTGCCAAGTTAGGTCCTACCTGAACCAGAACACAAACAACCCAGGATCAGTTGTGGCCTAGGCTCATCAGCTGGGTACAGCTTGGTTCCAGTGACATGGTGAGCACAGGACCCACGTCTGGGCATGTCCACTGGTAGCATTTAATGTACAGGCCCTGGGCACAGGTACTGAAATATTCCTAGGGACTTACAAGTAAATTAAATATGCAAGTTGGGTATAAGCTATTCTAACATGTTTTAGGGAGAGGGCACAAGCACTTTAGCACTGCATAGGAATGGTAAAGTTTGCAGAGTCCTAAGGCCCGCAAACATGAAGTCAGCGAAAACAGGAGGTCTTAAGCCACTAAGTCTAGGGATGACCATGCAGAAAGGGCCAAGTCCAACAGGCACTATGCAGACAGCAGAAGTTGCAAACAGTGAGCAGGGATTGCCTGGCTCTACTTCCAAATTGTGCTCTCTTAAGTTCATGCATTCACTTGGTGAAATTCCAAGTTCTACGTTATGAACTTTTTACACCTTAAACACGGGAAAAAAGTGCTCGGTTCTGTGCTGAGTCAGCACAGCTTTTCACGATACGGCCCCATGTCTCATGATTTCTAACCTTAAAATGTAGGTATTAAGCAGAATCGCTACAGAGTATGAATGCTAATACCTACATGTAATTCACAGCGCTGATTCCTTTTAATAGCAGCTCCTGTCTCTGCCTGTGGAGTCACGGTTTATCTGTGAAAAAAGCTAATTTTCTACTTGTCACAACTGCCCTTTGTCCCACACCGCATGCAAGTTTTATGTGATTGTCTCTTTCAGGTAAAACCTCTGTTTAAATACAAGGGTGTATGGTGCAGAGCTGCGCTGGATCAGGTAGATCCAAGTGCCTGCTTGTTTTGTTTGGGAGGTTTAAAGTTCATAAATATAATACAGCTAGGAATTTCTTCAAGTTATTGCATCAGCTGTAGACAGCACCAATCAGAAGCATGGGGTGATAGTCCCTGCTCACTGTTTCTGACTTACACTCTTTGAAATTCATATATTAATTTGCAGAAATTTGAATTGCAAGCTCTATGTATCAACCTTAGACACCACAAAGGCAAAATAACCAGGCATTTAGCCCAGCACTAACACAGAGCAGCTTCGTGATACGGCCCATTATCTCTTCTTTGTAACGCACACTCAATGAGGTGCAACATGTAATACTGGATGTCATCTTTCATTCCATTGGAAAACTCAACGTGTAGGTTGCCAGCACAAAGTTCAACAGGCTTTATCTGGTGAAAAAAGTGCATGGAAAACATCTTGATGTGATAATGTACACAAATGATGTGGCATTTTTATTTGGAATTTTTATTTGGGTTCAAGCTCAAATTTGCACCCAGATTCTCAGTACTGATAAACTTTCATAAGCTTCTTAGAATACCACAAAACTGGCAATTTAGTTTTGATACTTTGTACAAAACAAACTAAACTGTCACTCATTTTGTCAATGGAATTAAAATAACTTGGACCATATCAAGAACAGCTATGATGGCTCGGCACAAAGCCGAGCACCAGATTTTATGCACTTGTAATGTCTAAAGTGCATTCACTTAACCCACCGTCTTTATGAGTTAGGGAACGATTTTCAGAGGTAGGGCGTGTCTTTCTATTTCACAGTTTTGATGTTTTAAAATCATGCTTTACCTGAGAGGAATATTGGCAGGGTTTAACTGGCCTGTGTAGCAATCAGGCAGTGCCTGATGGGCTGGTCTTACAGGCCTTTTTTTAGGTCGAGCCTAGCAGCACGCATGCATTGTTCTGTGTGGCATGCAGTATCCAGTGTATGGGCATTCAGCACGCCCACCGCTTATGATTGGCTCCTTCATGTGCTTTTCAAAAATCCTTTGTTTTAACTGGTTCATAGCTTACATTTCTCCCTCCTTTTGATTGTTTGGTCATGCATGGAGTATGCCCCTGTTACATGTATTATTTCACAATAGGGCCATATAGGTTAGTGATACGCATTTCTTGTTTTGTTAATTTCCTGTTCGGTGGCGTGCACTCCCTGCAGACTTGCCGTGAAGCGCTTCCATGCCTCAGACAAGCTGCTTAATACCATATAGCTGTGCTAGTGCATTGAAGGTGGAGGGGAGTTTTATATCTCAGCTTGCAGCTGATGTTTCTTTGAGTTTGCAAAGCTACCCTAGCCTTAATCTTGTCCAGGGCGCCAGTATGTTGCAGCTGCTGGGACAGGGGAAGCCTTTGTCATCTCTATCCACAGGACTCGGATGATATCAGCAACCAGCTGCTGATCCTCGCCTCTTCTGCCTCCTATAAGTTTCTTCTTGGTTTGTACCTGGGCCTTTATAATCTCGACCTCTGTTGCTGGCCGTACCGGGTCCTAGCTTTTCAAGTTCCTCTATGTCTTCTGTCTTCTTGCTGGACATCACCTGCCATAGCTGACTGTTCCTAGTCCGAGGTCCAACGGCTGCTTCATTTGTTATGGTACCTTTTTGTGCAGTGCTGCTAGATGCTTCTCTAGTCCTGTTGATAATTCCTCATTCTAAGTTCGCTAGGCAGTGCTGCTAGCTGCTTCTGTAATCTCGTCAATAATTCCTCATTTTAAGACAGTTAGACAGTGCTACAAGCTGCTACTCTGGTCCCGTCTGTAATTCCTCATTCTAAGTCTTCCAGACAGTGATGCGAGCTGCTACTCTGGTCCTGTTGGCAATTCCTCATTCTAAGTTCTCTGGGAATTGCTGCAGCTGCTTCTCTCGTTCCGTCAGAAATTCCCATATTTTAAGTCCTCTAGGCAGTGCTGCAGCTGAATCTCTGTTCCCAGTGCCCATTCCCCATTCTTAGTCCTCTAGACAGTGCTGCAGCTACATCTCTGTTCAATCATCCACTACACTCCAAACCAAAACACATAGGTAAAAGACATTGTCATTTACCCCGGAAATAGCTCTAACTCTCAAAAATGAGAGACCTATTGCATTGCAAATGCTTGTTTTGACTGCTTGCGGGTCTTTTGTATGGTTTGCAGGCTGGTTTTTACTGTTGATTTCCATGACATCAAAACAAACATTGCCTGCAGCAAGCTCGCATGCAGTCCTCCATACCTTGCAATATATTTATACAGCCCATCTTTACAAGTTCAAAACTGTCTCAATGGGCCACTTTTTTATCTACCTAATCCACTAATGGGGCCATTTTATTTTGGTGTCCACACCTATTTTCAGTCCTAGTCTGGCCCTGAACATTGGGTTGAAAGAATACAGTTTAGACAATGGAAGCACGTAAAACCAGGCGCTCAGTTCTGCGGAGAACCAGTAAGAAGGAACTCCTGCAGCCGCCCACATCTTGCAAAACACATACCGTTTGCCTTTACAAGTTCAAAACTGCCCGGAATTGCAAATGAGGCTCCAGTTTTAGCTATCTGATTTGCTAATGGAGGTCACTTTTATTTAGGTGCCCGGGCTGATTTTCTGTCTTAGTTTGGTGATGAATAGGGCCACTAATTGTACATTCAACAAGCCCGCTTGAGCAGAAAGTTCAACAGGTTTTGCATTGTTTGGTAAATCAAAATAAATGCTGATCCATCAGCAGTAAATGAAGAAAGGCAGACCCATCACCATTTTCCTTTGTAAAACTCCACTGTCAATATATGCAATTCACATAAGAGAAAATGGAGACATGCCATCTTTCTTCAGTTCCTGGTCTCTTTTTTTAAAATGTATTCTGTAGCTTACTAAATTTCTTTTGATTTGACCTTAACATCTTCAAACTGTGATAGACAGGAAAATAATCCTTTATAGTAATGAAACCTCTAAATTTCCTCCATTTATCCTGCCTGTTGCCTTTTCACCAGGTTAATCTCTAATGCCTTTTCTATACTTTCCTGTCTTGTGCACCATGAGTCAAGTTGAGTGCTGTCACCCATGGTATTTATCATTGTTATTACGCACATTTGATTTCATCTTCGCTGCCTCTAATCCGATCCACCCACTTCATCCACGTAGATGTTCATTTCGCACTGTCCCAGGGGCCCCGATAACCACATTTTGTGCTAGAGGATAGCCTTGGTAACATCCCTTGGAATGATCATCCAAGAAATAATGAAAAGTATATTTAAAAGGTCACCTGCCTGGAGGCGAGAATAAGGCTCAAACATGACACTGTTCAAAGATGAAAAACTAATTCGGTCTTAAACTTACAAATGCTTTTTGCTGCAAAGTTCAAGGACATGAAAAACTGTACAATCACTTTTACCTAAGTTAGGTTTAGACCCAATTATGTAATATATTTTAAAGTTGAACATGTATATAGGACAAACCTCACCTTCAATTTTCTCTTGCTTTTATTCCTAATTTCATTCATACTCATTTTGTTGATCAACATCAGACGTGCCCCTACTCTGCTCACCTTTAACCTCTTCAGTGCTCATGACAAGGTCAACTCGTCATGGGTTTTACCTGCCCTGTGCTTATGACGAGTTGACCTTGTCATGAACAATGGGAAAATGAAGGATCCAGCACGGGGGGGGGGGGGGAACCCTTAGCACCCAAGGTGTTAAGAAGACCCTCAAGACCTGGCTCTTCGACTGACCGGAGCTGAACCCCCTCCCCCCCCCAGTGCCTTGAGACCCTCACGGGTGAGTAGCGAGCTTCACAATTCCCTGATTGATTGAATATTGTGTGGTAATTTCTCCAAACAAACATTGACTTCGCTTGGGTGCCAAGGCTTCTAACACAAGCAAGGAAAATGCTTCAATCTATCCATTGGTTGTACAAAACCTCCATAACTGTGTGGTGGTGGGACATTTGCACCATAGAGCCTTGATGTCACAGCAGCCCTTGCATCAATGATAGCTGTGCCTCTTCAAGCTAGTCAGGAAAGGATGCTAGCCTTCGACTGAGTACCAGATGTACTTGCAGTTCGTTTGTTCATGCATGCATAAATTCACACCCCACCATTGCTTCGCACAAGCAATGTACGCGCGGCAGCCTAAATGTCAAAAGTACTGCAGGACAAGGCCAAAACAAGTCAAATTAATGCAATGGCAACAACGTTTGTTGCAAAGTAAAAAGAGATGTGAATAAAATGAATATCATACCACGTCTAATCTATGCCTCTGACTAAACCTAAACATGTTCTCATCACTCTCACAAAACTCATGAAAGTGTTCACTTGGGCTGGGGGGAAACTGTGGTTTAAACAAAGAAAACTACACGCAGGCACTGAACAAAGGGTTCATGGTCACATAGAGCATGATTGGGTAGCATTCCAGCTCGCACAAGTGCAGTAGATGATACATGATTTCCTAGACAATCCACACTGAGTTTACACAGAGAGGTCACTGTGGAGGGAGGTTTGTAGACTATATCCGCTGTACTCAGCTGATAAGAGATGGAAGATGGTGTCCAACCCCAATATTCCCGCAACAGCCCTGGCTTGGAGGAAAGTCCCTAAGATACTGGGAGAACACTTCACAATACATGGGGGCTCCCATCTGGGGCAATCAAAATGTCCACCTAGCAGGAAATGAGGCATTCTGGAGTAGTTTCATGTCTAAGGGGATCAGCACGATTGACAATGTGCTTGTTGGTGACCGATTGAAGACCTTTGCTGAAAAAAAACATCCCTCCACCTATGTTCTGGGACTGCCAGAGACTACATCATTGTGTGACAAGATCTCTGCTATTCCATTCTCCTGGTATGTCTGACTCTATAATTCTGCAATACATCAGTAAATGGGGAACATTCAAAGTGTAGTATTGGGCATTTATAAAAAGGCTCAATGACCACTCACACTCGACTCACACTGCCAAAGCACGGTGGTCCTGGTGGTCAACTCGTGTACATGTACGTTATGAGGAACATGATTTGGTCTGAATTTCTGAAGGACCATGATAAAGTCCTTAGGTAGGCGCAACTTGAACTGGGTTACTACAAGATCCTACACAGATGGCAATGGTCCCCACAAAGACCAGCCACAACCGGGGTGATGCAGGGTGCATCATGCTCGAAGTGCAGCGAACCGGGTAGTGATATACCCTATATCTTGTGAGAATGCCCCAGACTGGCTCAATGTTGGAGATCAGTGTAGGACACAATGAAGAATGTACCAGGCATTACTGGCCAGTTAGGGAACTAAGTGGCACTACTATCTCACTGCAGCATGTACCCCAACCTGACACACCTATAACTTTGAGGGCTTATCACAGCATTGGTGGTGGCAAAGATACACTTACTGCAACAGTGGATATTTAACCTTTTCCCTACAATACAGAGGCAGACCCAAGAAATGTATAAAATGGCAGGATATGAAAGAGTGAATTATCGTTTGAATGATCAAATGGAGAAATTTAACGCAACTTGAGTTAAGTTCTCTGCAGATACTGCAGACTGCATGTCTTGACTGACTTCTCTGAAGGCGGTCGCTCCTCACGCTGCTCCCTGCCCTGGTATCGTAGCGCTTATTGCCAGACTGCCAGACTGATCTTTGCATTTGAGTCCAAGTGCGCACTGCTTGCTACAATTAATTGTGCCTGATTGTATCGTATTGTATTGTATCGTTTCCGTAGCGCTTAACTGCTGGACTGCTGCTTATTTGTCAATCATCTGTGTGCTGCTCGCTTTGCCTATTATAATTTTGTGTGCCAGATGGTGCCGGTGCGACTGCCCAGTTAATTCGCGATTTCCAGGTTGTGCCCCAATCTCGTCCAGTTTCACTTGTGGCTTGCTGCCATTTTGTTGTTTTTTTGTTGTGCCTCCCAGCCCGGCTCTCCACCCCGCTCCCGCCTCCCAGCTGCTCCTCCCTCGCTCCACCCCCCTCCACTATCCACTTATGACAGATGCCTTTGCGCGCAGCATTCACGCGCAGCGGACGCGCCCCATGCGCGCCGAAAGTGCGCCAAAGGTAAGCCCGTCTACGCCCATCCGCGCCTGGACCGCGCCCAGCGCCAAACCCCCTGGCCCCCGCAAATTCCACTCCGCCCGCATAACGTACGACGCCACAACCCTCTCAGCCCTTAACCCCGGCCGACCACCTAACTGCTACCAAGCCATCCCAGGACACACCCATGGACCCTTCACCTGCCACTCCTGCAAATTCGACTGCATCAGAACCCACACCAAATCCACAAACTCCAAGCAGAGCTCCGACACTAACCACCTGAAATGCATCCTGCTCAACACCCGCTCGGTCCACAGACACGCCATTGACCTTTGGAATCTACTCGACACTACATCGCCGGACGTCGCCTTCCTTACAGAAACCTGGATGAATGCCTCATCAGCTTCCGACATCGCCATAGCCATCCCGGACGGCTACAAGATCATCCGAAAGGACCGCACCAACCAAACAGGAGGGGGCATCGCCATCGTCCATAAGAACACCATCCGCATCACGACCAGTTCAGACAATAACATCGCTACCGCCGAACACCTTCACTTCCAGATCCACACCGACCCCAAGACCACACTCAGAGGCACCCTCATCTACAGCCCACCAGGACCCCACACACATTTCAGCGAAGATATCACTGCCTACATTAGCCCACACGCCCTCCCCTCCGAGGACTACATTCTACTGGGAGACCTCAACTTTCACCTGGAAAAGAAAAACGACAGCAACACCACCACCCTTCTGGACAACCTGGCCAACCTCGGACTCAAACAACTCGTTAACACCCCCACCCACTATGCCGGGTACACGCTCGACCCAATCTTCACCTCCAGCAAGCACATCTCCTTCAACCACACCACAGCTCTCCATTGGACGGACCACAGCTGCGTTCACTTCAACTACAAAAAGACCTCGACCCACATCCTCCCACAACCAATTCCCCGAAGAAACTGGAACAAAATTACCACCGACCAGCTCTTCACATTGCTTCACCAAAACCCTCCTGCCAAATCATCGGACCCAAACCAAGCAGCCACCAACCTCACACAATGGATCACCCGCAGCACTGATGAACTAGCACCCTTGAAAAACCATCAAATCAAGCAAGGTAGCAAAAAAGCCCCCTGGTTCAACGATGACCTTAAGAAATCCAAGAAGTTCTGCCGCACCCTCGAGAAAGCCTGAAGAAAAAACCCTACCACTGACAACCTGGCCACCTTCAAGAACGCCACCCGCAAACACCACCAACTGATCCGATCCACCAAGAAATCAGCATTCAAGGATCGAATTGACAACAACGCCCACAACAGCAAGGAACTATTCAACATCGTCAAAGAATTTACCAACCCCACCGCCGGAACAAACAACATCACTCCTTCCTAAGACCTCTGCGACTCCCTAGCCTCATTCTTCCACAACAAAATCGCTGACATACATAACAGCTTTGAAAACCAGTCCGGAGACCATTCCATTCCACCCACCTCCGAACCTAAACCCCCCTCTAACAACCTTTGCGTCTGGAACCCAATCAACACTGAAGACACCATCCGACTGATGAGCTCCATCCACTCAGGATCGCCAACCGACCCATGTCCCCACCACATCTTCAACCAAGCAGACTCCATTATCGCACCCCATCTCCAAGACGTCATCAACTGCTCCCTCAACTCCGCTACCTTCCCGGAAAGCTGGAAACATGCCGAACTCAGCGCCCTTCTGAAGAAGCCCACAGCGGACCCCACTGAACTTAAGAACTACCGCCCCATCTCGCTCCTCCCATTCCCTGCCAAAGTCATTGAGAAAGCCGTCAACAATCAGCTCGCCGCCTTCCTCGAATCCAACAAATCCCTCGACCCTTCACAGTCCGGCTTCCGAGCCAAACACAGCACCGAAACCGCCCTCATCGCAGCAACTGACGACATTCGAACACTACTGGACAAAGGAGAAACAGTTGCCCTCATCCTACTTGACCTCTCCGCAGTCTTCGACACAGTCTGTCATAGCACCCTCTTACAACACCTCAGCAACGTCGGAATACAAGGAAAAGCATTGGACTGGATCATCTCGTTCCTCTCCGGAAGAACCCAGAGAGTCCGCTTCCCCCCTTTTAGATCAGAGGCTACCGAAGTCATCTGCGGCGTACCACAAGGATCATCACTCAGTCCCACCCTCTTCAACGTATACATGAGTCCCCTCGCATCCATCACGCGCCAACACAACCTCAACATCATCTCCTACGCAGACGACACCCAGCTGATCCTCTCCCTCACCAAAGACCCAAACACCGCCAAAACCAACTTACACGAAGGAATGAAAGAAGTAGCCGAGTGGATGAAGAACAGCCGTTTAAAACTGAACTCGGACAAAACGGAAGACCTCATCTTAGGTTCATCCCCCTCTGCTTGGGACGATTCATGGTGGCCACCGGCCCTAGGAACCGCACCCATACCTACGGACCACGCACGTAACCTGGGCTTCATCCTAGACTCCTCCCTCTCGATGACCAGACAAGTCAACGCCGTCTCATCATCATGCTTCAACATACTACGCATGCTCAAAAAAATCTTCCGCTGGATCCCCACCGAAACAAGAAAAACGGTCACCCACGCACTGGTCACAAGCCGACTGGATTACGGAAACACCCTTTATGCCAGAACCACATCCAAACTACTGAAAAAACTCCAACGCATCCAAAACGCCTCAGCCAGACTCATACTAGACATCCCCCGCCAAGCTCACATTTCCGGTCACCTGAAAGACCTCCACTGGCTCCACGTCAACAAGAGAATAACCTTCCATCTCCTCACCCATGCACACAAAGCCCTCTACGACCTAGGACCCGAATGCCTCAACACGCACCTGTCCTTTTACACCCCCACCCGCCAACTACGATCGTCCAATCAAGCCCTCACCACAATCCCGCGCATCCATAGATCCACCATGGGGGGAAGATCCTTCTCCTACTTAGCGGCCAACACCTGGAATTCTCTTCCCACCCACCTCCGCCTTACTCAGAACCACTTCTCCTTCAGAAAGCAACTAAAAACTTGGATTTTCGATAAGTAAAATACCCCCCCCCCCTCCCTCAAGCGCCTTGAGACCCTCTGGGTGAGTAGTGCACTACACAAATTTTGAACTTGAACTTGAACTTGCCCTGTTCACCCATGAGCTGATGCATACACAAACACCGACACTGGTCTAGCTCTCTTGGGAGGTATGGGACTCATAGAGGAGAGAGAGAGAGGTGTAAAGGACACACTAGGGATAGTACAGACAACCAATGGAACCTTTCAGTAAGCCCTGCACAACGCAGATCGGCAGTACTATGTCATGCAATGTACCTTATGCTTTTCTTACCTACCAGACTATTGCAATTGACACAGACGTAATAACTTCTGGAACTGGAGGATTGAGATGCTTCTGTGCACATTGCTGATGATCTTGTACCCCGTATGGAGACAATGCTGGAGTGGGCGGGGCCTTACAGTACCTACACACCATGATGCAACATGTGTCTCTACCGGAGGCGAAAGTTTCATGCATGTCAGAGGTTTACCATATTTACATGTACTGTGTGCAGATTGTCACATGAAAGTGTATACAGCTCTGGTGAGCTGGAGAAATGTGTTTAATATTGTGCAAGGTCACTGGTTTGGTATGTGCATAGATAAAACATAATAAAGAATTGTTCAAATAAAAAGGGATGTGTATATTCTGTGATTTGGACAGTTCCTTTGTTAGCTGGTTGCAGTTGCAACAGGCCACTTTGAATAGTCCCAACATGAAATACTGATAACAGTGTGTAGTGTTCTCTACCCGCGTGGACCCTGCGCGAGGGCATTATTCTACTTACTGTCTTGCGCTGCCTGTTGGCACGCGGGACCCTGTTCTCATTTTGACAGTTGGAATCAACGGTGGTCAGTTTACGCCACCGCCTGTGAGGTGCTTGCACGCAAGCTTTTCCCGACAGTGGGAACTTGTTTCTACGAATAAAGCTTACCAGAAACTTCATGACGACTCATAGATTACTACACAGTGTCCTAAACATCTTTCACAATAAACACCACATGGTTCTGTTGAAATATGTTTTATATGAGAATTAGCTTTTAGGAACATTTTAACGAATTCTACGTTTTGGAAAATCTGACATTTCCTGACCATCCCTCTCTGTGATGCATTTGTGCACGACAGACTCATAAATATAGATAGTCAAATGTCATGCATTCTGTCTTCTTTCTTCATAATGTGCCAAAAGCGCCCGCTGACTTCCTGAAATAACCTAAAATAACACTCTTTTTTGAAATTTGACTAAAAGCAGGACAGGAGACGAGGTAGAACAAGAAGGTGACACAAAGCAGACATTGTAGCAGGTGATGAGAACAAGAATGCTTCCACACAAGCAGCTAGGTACAACTGTTGTGCTGACACATGTCTAAGACTGGTTATGAGTACAACGCTGTGTATGGCAATTGAAGACAAAATCATTTGATGACAACAGAGTATATGGCTGGCAGACCAGAGTTAGCCCAAAAACCAGGGGAAAGATAAAGTCATGATATGTTTGAAGTGGAATAGATAAAAATATTCAATCCCTATCTCCATGCCATAATATGCAAGATATTGCCTAACAGGGTCGCAAATCGTGGATCTGAAATTTTTGGCATTTATAGGGAGTTTAGTTTGCACTATTGAAATTTTAAAGTGCAATCCATTCTGTACTAATTTGAAAACATGCTGGCGTTTCAAAATTAGACGATTTGGAAATAATGAAATTCCTTTTCAGTTCTCATTAATTTCACATGGGATTGTGCTCTTAATTTAATTTAGTAGAAATATTTACAATGCTGAAATTGTCAATTTGGCTCAGTAATGCCTTCTGCCGGAAGTGGATGATGTCCTATCAATACAACAGCTTCTAGTGAAGATGTTTTGTAATTTCTGATGGAGGGTCTGGCATTCCACTGTATCAATAACCATTATCTCAGTCTCTCGAGCTTTTATCTGTTCTTCTGTCTTCATCATTAAAATCTCTGTGACGAAATGTTGAGCTAACTTAAATGTCCTCAAGCAAAGACCCGGAGTTGTATAGATCGGGCAGCAAACTTTGTTCATGGTTATTACTTTTGGATAATTTGATGTTCGGTAAATATTCTCTCCATTGCCTTCCTGGTGCTTTTTTAGGTTGGAGCCTACCATTCAACGCAGCTGTCTGGTTTGCTAACAGGTTCTTGAGGACATTCTGAAAGCTTCCCTGGGAATGCGTTCCGCCCATTGCATACCATTGGCTTTGTGTTTTGTAACTCACATTTGCTTGCTTTCTATTTGCTGACTTTAAATATTTTAGAAAAGTAAGATACAATAATTTGCTTTGCTTATACATTGTATATTTGGGTGTGCAGCCCTGAAGAAGTCAAGGATGCTTGATATGGCATGACGAAACACGTGTTAGCTGCGTAGGATATGATTTATATTGAATAAATACACCTCATTGACTATTTTGGATGTACGGACAAGAGAACTTTGCTGTACCAATCGAAGAAAACTTGATTAAAAAACAATAACGTAATTGACATTGAAACTTATTTTTGTGGACTATATATATTTAGTGTGCTCGGGGAGGATTTCTTTTTCTGTTTTGTTATCCGCTCATGCGGATAGGGGTAGGGTTGTGGAGGTAACCAACTCTTCTCCCCCTGAGAGCACCGCTATAGACAAATGTTGATTTGTTACTGTGATATACAGTAGAGCTCCCTGTTGTTCACCTGGTTACCTAGCGTTCAGTTAGCATTTAAATATTTTAGGCTATCCCACTTGAGTTTTTCCCTCCCATGGAGGCCTTTAAATCTTGTTCTTATCTTACATTTTCTGTATATTCAAAGTCGGAGGTCAAATTTCAGGCTCTGTCTTCCAAGGGACCTTGATGTTTAGTTTTCCTTTTCTTTCTCTGACTTCAAAGTGAGAGGATGTATGTCAAAATGCCAAAAAGGACACCCTAACCTTCCGCATTGAGACAAGCACAAATCACACAAAGAAACTGTTCAGAATTCCCCTGCCCTTCTGCCATATAGACCTCGATCAACCCTTCCCAGACCCTCTGTGACTCCCTGGTAGACTATTTCCACAACAAGATAGTAGACATCTAGAGCAACTTCGACCAGCAGCCATATGACCTCAACCACCTCCAGACAAACATTGACAACTCCCACAGCCACCTAACCGAATGGACCCCACTCACCATGTCCATCATCTCAGGGTTCAGGACCTCCATTCACTCCGGAGCACAGACAGACCCCTGCTCCGCCACATCTTCAACCATAGGAAATCAGCAGCACACTCACCACCATCCTCAACTCTACCATCACCACTGAAATGTTACCCAAATCTGGAAGCACAGAGAGGTGTAACCTCTCCTGAAGAAGCCCTCGCGAACCTCAGCGAGTGCAAACACAACCACCCTATCTCGCTTCTCCCCTTCCTGGCCAAAGTCCTGGAAAAGGCAATCAACCGCCAGCTCACCGACCACCTGGAAGGAAACAACCTACTCAACGCCTCGAAACCCAGATCCAGCCCTAACCACAGCACTGAGACCGCCTTGACAACTGCAACTGACGACATCAGAGCCATTTTTTATCGCAGCGATTCAGCAGCTCTCATCCTTCACGACCTCTCAACGGCCTTCGACACTGTATTACATCACACCCTCATCACTAGACTCCACCATGTCTCCATCAGAGGAAACGCCCTCAAGTGTATCACCTCCTTCTTCACAGGATGCACTCAAAGAATCCACTTTCATCCATTTACTTCCGAGCCAAAGAGCATCATCTGTGGAGTCCCCCAGGGGTTGTCCCTCAGTCCCGCCCTCTTCAACGGCTACATGACCCCATTGGCTGACATCGTCCTCATATCATCTCATCAACGGACGACACCCAACTCATCCTCTTCCTCATGGAAGACACCATGTCCACCAAACGCAACTTCCAGAACACCATGACCAACGTCGCTGGGTGGATGAAACTTAAACTGAATGCAGACAAAACCGAAGTTCTCATCTTTGGAAAGAGCACCTCCCAATCGGACGACACATGGTGGGCACGGCTCTTGGACCCTTACCTACTCTCACCAACCAAGCCCTGCACCTCTGCATCATCCTGGAAGTGATCTCTCCATGAAGCACCAGGTAAGCACAGTTGCCCCCTCCTGCCGCCACAATCTTTGCATGCTTCGCATGATTTTCAGGTGGATTCCCATCCGCACCAGGAAGACAGTCCCACAAGCCCTAGTCATCAGATTGACATCATCTAACAAGCAGAAATTCCAGAACCCTTACTGTTGATGATTGCTGAGGATGTAAGATTAGGCCAGAGAACAAGCATTTTTCTTTTCACTGGGTGCCTCATTTTATACTCTTTTCTTTGTAACACATCAGTATTGTATTTCTGAACAAATGAAAAGTGAAAAGAAAAATGAGATGTGCAGGGCAACATGTTAAATAGTACAGTGCACTGGGCTTAAAGGAATAAAATCTTCCTTTATTTATTTGATATATTTAACATTTATAAAGCGCATCATATCATCCCTAGGGGGATCTCACGGCGCCAAGGCATGACAACAGATAGCGGCCATGCGCTGTGCAGACCCCTAAAACATCCAGCTTTTAAAATTTTTTTTCAAGTGTCCCAGGGAGGTAAAGCGACGAATCTCTTCCGGCAGCCTATTCCAATGGAATGGGGCCAGATAGGGGAAAGCATGTCCTCCCATTCTAGCTTTATAGATTCTGCAAGGTACCAACAGATTTTGGTTACTTGACCTGAGGAGGCGACCAGGGACATAAGGCCTAGTCTTCTTCCTCAGGTAAGCTGGCCCCAGGTCTCGAGTTGCCTTAAACACCAGAATAGGAGTTTGAAGACTGCTCTTTTCTTTACAGGCAGCCAGTGCAGCAAAGGTCGCGAGGGGGAGCGTCTGGGTTTATTCAGGATCATTCTTGCAGCTGTATATTGCAGCACTTGGAGCCTCGTGAGCAAATCTTCCTTGGCTCCCACCAATAGGGCGTTACCATAATCCAATCTGCTTACAATAAGCGCCTGTATCAGAGTCTTTCTTGCCTCTAGGGGAATGCAAGGAAATACCTTTCTCAACATCTTCATAATTCCAAAACAAGTGCCAGAGAGCAGGGCCGGACTGGGAACCAGAACCGGCCCTGGCAAAGTACTCGGCCGGCCCCCCTCTCCCCCTCCGGGAGGAGAGGGGAGGGGGAGAGGGGGGAGAGGTGCGACCGCGCACTGTGACAGGGCTGGTTTTCGGCCGGTTTTTTACAGGGCCGTTTTTGCAGAATAACGGCCCTGTAACAAAAACGGCCCCAGGGGCCCAAAACCGGCCCCCAACCATGCAGCCCACCGGGGGATTGCCCGGTGCCCTCAACGGCCAGTCCAGGCTTGCCAGAGAGTGAATTGATGTCATCTTCGGATGACAATTTGCTGTCCAGTAGAACCCCCAGAATCCTGACATGCTTTGCAGGGGAGAGAGATTCCCCCAGCTCTGTAGGCCACCAGTCAAGTGACCAAAGTTCCTCCGCCTTCCCAAACAAGACAATCTCTGTTTTATTGGTGTTCAGTTGGAGGAAATTGTCCCCCATCCATTCGGCTATGTTCAGCATACAGGTCTTGAACTTGACTCTGGTGACAGCAGGGTCTGAGTCAAAAGGAATAATCACCTGCGTGTCGTCCGCGTAAGAGATGGTGTCAAAGCCATGTGCTCTTTTAATAGCGGACAACGGGGCCACATATATGTTCAACAGAGTGGGGCTTAGGATAGAGCCTTGAGGTACTCCCTTGTCAAGTGGAGTGACTGATGACACAAATGCGTCTAGCTTGACATACTGAGATCTGTCAGTCAGGAAGCAACAAGGAGAAATTCCTGAATTTTTACTGTTGATGATTGCTGAGGATGTAAGATTAGGCAAGAGAACAAGCATTTTTATCATTTTTCTTTGCACCGGGTGCCTCATTTTATACTCTTTTCTTTGTAACACATCAGTATTGTATTTCTGAACAGATGAAAAGTGAAAAGAAAAATGAGATGTGCCGGGCAACATGTTAAATAGTACAGTGCACTGGGCTTAAAGGACTGAAATCTTCCTTACACTTGTTGCCTGCTGGATCAATCCCCTCTCATACATACAAGGACACCTAGGCCTCGATTGACAGTGGTTTGGTGCAGCAGGCACTTTTTATCGCCCCACGTGAAATGCAGATAACAAGGTGTTCCAGAATTGAATAGGTGCAATAAATAGCACCTATTACTATTTTCTTCCCATGCAATGGGGAATAGCTTGCAGATTTTTGTGCTGCATGTCCTATATTTATCAGGCCTTTTCACCCAGTGACTATCAGCAGGCCTGACCTGGGGAAAACTCGGGGGTAGGCAGACTCAGACCCACTCATAGGTGTCACACTTTTGCAAACTGGTTTACACAGGTGCCACAATTTAGCATGGCACTCATAATCTAGGCCTTACATTACACACCTTTATGTGTAGGGCCCTTAAGTTATCAGTGGAAAAACCAATCTGTACTCCCCCACTCATCTATTTCATGAGTGGTGAAGTTCAGTATGTTCAGTGCGAACTGAAGCTGTTTTGTCCTCCGCCTGAATTGCACCTTCAACACTGGCATTCTGTGCCAAAACTCTGCTATGGTGGAACAGCCAGTGCATCAGCTGCAGATTCCAACACATCTCTCAGTGAATAAGATATGAGAGGGAATCTGCTCTTGTCACACCCCTTGAAGCGTTCCTACTGCTAAATATGTCTCAGGCATGATGTCAGCACGTACACAAGAACAAAGCGGAGGCAGGGAAATCTGCATTTTTTCCAATCTGCAATGGCACAGATCAGGAATTCTTTTTGTGAATCAGGCTTAATTTGTATGCAATATCTTTAGTAAACAGTGGCGTAGCTAGCCCTTAGTCCGCCCGGGGTGGTCCCTGCGTTTGCCGCCCTGTGGGTTCAGCATTGAAGAGCGGGGCATGCTGGATTTTTTTTGGGCTTCTTGCCATCCACTCGGACGTCCGCACTAAAGAGCGGGGGGAGATTGCTGCCCCAAAACAGCAGGTAAGAGCTGGGAGGAGGCTGCCGCCCCAAAAACTTGTGCCGCCCAGGGCGGACCGCCACCCTTTCAACGCCACTGTTTCATTTTCCCCATTGCAAATCCAGGGCCGCATAGGTTAACATTGCAGGAAGTTATTAAATAATAACTCCTAGAATGGTAGTGAAAAACGCAACAATATTATACTGTTGAATTTCTCTTAAAATGTACAGACAAGACGTTATTATTGTTTGTGGATCCAAATTCAGCCTTCTAGTGGTCTGCCCTGATTGGTCAGAGTTAAGTGGATTAGCCAGGCTGCCTTGAAGAGGTGACAAAGAGCCCCGGGGGCTAACCAGCTCTGCTGGCAGGGCAGTGTACTGTTCAATAGGAATGCCAGGCCAGGGGAAGGGGTTGTAAACCATGGTCTTCAAAGGCAGAGGGATGGCCACAGTGTCAGTTTCCACTTTGCACTTTTGACCCCAACCAGACCCAGGATTAAGGAAGGTATGTGCAGATGGCAGGGGAATAGTCAATGGAAATAGGTTATCCTAGTGGGTGTGTTTAGCCAGCTTTTACCTCCTTGTTGGAAAATTAGCCATTATGGATTTGGAAGATTTGATGCATTCTGGGACAAAATAATGCCACACTCTACAGGGTGTGGAAATCTCTTTGAGGCGTTACCCTGCTCCCATTGGTAAGAAGTGACCTCCTGCATGACCCAGAGAAATTGAAATAAGTATCTGAGAGGGGCAGAGCCCTCCAGATCTGCTGCTTGAAAAATATTGAAGCAAGAGGTGCCCTGCTGAGAAGATTTTGCTGTGCATAGAATTCTAAGGCCTGACCTCTATGGACTGCACCATCTGAAACTACAGCCCTGTGGATTATCTTGCTGGAAAAGAACTAAAGAGTTGACTCCCTGAAAGCTACAGGTTGAAAGAGCTCAAGTGGAACATTGCCAACTAAATCTACAGCTTGGAGACCCATCAGTGGATTTGTAATAGTTTTGTACCAGTGGATTGTGGGAACTGAAGTCCTTAACTTTCAAGGACCATCTTGGAGCTTCCAGACCCTTGGAGTGAGTATGAGATGCTATGGAACCCCTTGAGGAACTTCAGGAAGAAGTTCAAGAAGTTTGGAGAACTTTGGACCAACTTTGAAAAAACGCTCCATAGAGGGACGGACTCAACATGACCAGCAAGGCCGCCTGCCTTCAACCGCAAGCCGGCCAAGCCAACCAGGTTTGTCCCGCTAAAAGCTCCACAGCTCCAACTTCCACAGAATGACCGGGACTAGAGAAAATCTGAAGCTGGCGAACCCTCACCGGATCCGGCTACATGAGGAGCATCGAGTGACCCTGTGAGAAAAAGCTCCAGAAAGGTTTCTAAGTCCGCTCGTAGACAAGGTGACCGGGAGCAACCGCAAGAGCCAAGCCGCCTGCCTTCCATCGCATGCCAGCCTGGATTCCTGGGTTGTCCTGCTGAAGCAATCTTGAAATATTTTCCAAATCCGCCCCAGGGAAGTTGACCAGGCCCTGGTCACAAGTCAAGCCGGCGAACACTCACCGAATCCGGACTGGCTGGGAGCTTCGAGGGGCCTCGGGAAGAAAAGCTCCAGAAAAGTTTCTAAGTGTGAAGGTAGAAACTGAGACAGGGACCTGCCGCGGGCTGTAGCCGCTCAGGGCTCAATCACGCCCGGCCTGAAACTTTGACTTTTCCCCGGTCTATCGCGAGCAGGTATCTCATTATGGTGCTGTAATCTTCTAGGTGCTATATTTTTATTAAATCTTTGAAAATTCATATCTCCGGTTCTCTACATTGGATTTTTGGCATTTTGCTGTTATTTTAAAGATAAAAATGGTTCCTACTATTATAAATTGGTGTTGGGTTTTTATTATGTGTTGTGTCTTAATTATTTACTGTAATTGTGTTTTTAAATGCTTTACATACCTGTCTTTGAAGTTAAGCCTGTCTGCTCGCAGCCACGTTGCCAAGGGTTGAGCATAGGAATAATTTTCTAAGACCTATGCTGGGTCCAACATGTGTTAGTGGCCTTATTGCCAGTGGCACACCTACATTTGCCCCTCCCATTAACCCACTTTCCAACAGCATGGGTGTGGGTAATCGAATTCATGATATGGAATGTTTGGTTATACTGATGAATAAAGACGGGTAATACAGTACTTGAAAACAAAAATGTGTGTGGAGGGTCGAGGGGAATATTTACCGACCTGTCTGTTCTTACCCCTACTATCCAGATACAACATACAAAACGAGAACAGACCAGGTCTGAAAAGGAGTGTGTGTCCATATCAGTGGCCGTGTGACAGTTAGGTATATGTGTGTAGACAACTGTTTGTTGAATCACAACGGACAGAACAAGTCCCATCCGCCCACCATTTCGATGGAATATCGTCATGTGGGACTTGTTGAACATACTGGCCCCGACCATTTAGTGTCAGGATAGAATGTCCATACTTTCGCCTCGTTGTTCCTCAAAAAATACAGTTAGTGAAGTGCAGTGCTGAAGTGATGGTGATGGATAAAATTAACTACAAAGACTCAAAGAATACAGATGAAAGTCTATGTGTCAAAGGTTAAAAATACACCGAGTAGTCTAGCGCTAGTACTACTCAGTGGCGCTTCGCAGGGTGGTCGACATGTTTCAGCCTACTGGGGAATTACCCCGGCTTTCTTCAGGACCTATGTTTTGAGATAGCTACTGCATGTAGGAAGTGACCTCCACTTCCGCTCGGATGAAAACAAGAGGTACCGACGGATAGAGCGGGGCCTCATTCTCCCGAGCGGTTGCCGGGTGAGGTGAGGCTTTCACCCACAAAAAGCTGGTAGAAGATTCTTTCCTTTGTCCCCCAGTGGATTTTGAAGCGCGAAGTCCCTGGTAGATATGTAACTTTGTTTGAGTACATAGTTGGTTATTCCTCTTTCACTTTTCACTTCCTACATGCAGTAGCTATCTCAAAACATAGGTCCTGAAGAAAGCCGGGGTAATTCCCCAGTAGGCTGAAACATGTCGACCACCCTGCGAAGCGCCACTGAGTAGTACTAGCGCTAGACTACTCGGCGTATTTTTAACCTTTGACACATAGACTTTCATCTGTATTCTTTGAGTCTTTGTAGTTAATTTTATCCATCACCATCACTTCAGCACTGCACTTCACTAACTGTATTTTTTGAGGAACAACGAGGCGAAAGTATGGACATTCTATCCTGACACTAAATGGTCGGGGCCAGTATGTTCAACAAGTCCCACATGACGATATTCCATCGAAATGGTGGGCGGATGGGACTTGTTCTGTCCGTTGTGATTCAACAAACAGTTGTCTACACACATATACCTAACTGTCACACGGCCACGGGTAATACAGTACTCCATGTGTGGCATGATCCTTTACAAGTATCTAGGCTAGGGCCCAAAGCTTCAATATCAGTTCGTGGGATTCAATTTTGATTCAATGTAAGTCACAGTAGTGAAAATTATACAGCATTTTATTTAGCCCATCGGAAATTCCCATTACGCCAGCGTAATCTCAAATGTTTTTGCGACGTTTGCAAATTTCTTGTTAGGCAAAATTTCCAAAATTATGCCATTATGCCAGATGTTGTATTTAGGCAAAATTTTGGCGCAGGAACGCCTGAACAACGTGAATGACTAGAAAGCGAGTTGCTATTGCTCAAAGCACGTGGCCTGTGCTGTTTGCGCTATTTTTATTGCACAAAATATGTCTTTGCACCGAAAATGAACATGCGAACACATTTTCCACTCAATTATAGGGCTAAATGCATGTTTCACATTTTGAATAATGATGCATGATTTCGCATAATGTTTGTGGTATTTCATTACTCAAAAACAAATTACGTAAATTTCACACACAAATATATTTCACAGAGCTGTATGACAGGCTTGAATACACACGTGTTCGAAGTTTAATTTCTCAGGTTCATTAAGCATTTTCACATGAAATGTATAAAATACAGAAATAATTTGCTATATGGTCTGTAACCATACATTTGAAGCACCCAGGTTTGTTATTGTTTCTTTTTTTACTGCTGCACAAGATTTAGGAACTGGGCATTGTTTTTATCAATCGCTTGTGCAAACAGAACGATCGCAAAAAAGAAGGAACTTCATGCATAAGGCCTGTTATTCACACATATTAAGCATTCCGTCGGTGGCTGTGCCTCTATGTGAGCACGTGAGCGGGAACAATAGAATGTCACTTACAGACTATGTCACGTAATGGTCGTGTTTCCATAGAGACAAACCCTATCCCTCACAGTTTACTAATCTATCTCTGCTGATCAATACGTTGTGTTGTTTCCACGGAAGTTGCATTCAATTTATTTTCAACAAAAATCAAATATTTCGCAGCACAAACGTAAACTGGTTCATGAGCACGAGGAAGACGCATCTCGAAAAGGAGAGAAAACAAACAGCACCGTCGGTGACCTACAATGGGAAGCAAAAGCGAGGCGCAGCTCCGCATTTTACCCAGTGGTGACTAGCGGACCCCTGCTGATACTGCGACAGAATGTAAGCTTTGAATCTATTTTTAGAAACACAGCAGGAGGGCCTGGCGGGGACCACAGAGATGTGTACTTGTGCCTTCAGGTGATGCACTGCTCATTAGTGGGCCCTGTTTCTTGACTGCCACTGAAGAGCCGATGGTTGTTGCACCCGGAGGGCTGGCGGTCCCAAAGCATCTAGGGGCATATTATCAAGGGATTTATCTCTGCTTTTTTGGCTTTAAAAACCACGAAAGCGGAGATAAAATTATCTCCCTATCAGCAACAGGGTGCTAACACGCAAATTCGCATGTTAGCACCCTTTTTCTCTACGCTTCCCCTTGCATCTCTAATGAGATGCAAAGGGGGCGATCCAGAGAAATATAATAGGAGAAATGTTGTTCAGCGACATTTCTCCTATTATCAAGGATATCGCTAACCCTGTTAGTGATAAAAAAAGCATCGCTAACCGCGGTTAGCGCTGCTTTTTTTACACCTGGTATTTTCCTGACTTAGCCATGATATCCTATGGAAGGTGGATATCATGGCTAAGTTTGTGAGCCCCTATCATTAAGCTAACGCCAAACTTCGAGAGATTATCGTTGGTTTTCCAGCGATAATCTCTCATTTGGCAGTTAGCGTGAGGATTTTTATCACTTCTGAGATAAACGTTGCTAATAGCAAGTTATCTTAGCGATAATTTCCGGCGATGCTTAGCGATAAAAAAATCGTTGCAAAGCCTCGTTAGCGATAAATATCGCTACTCGTTGGTAATATGCCCCCTAGTGTTTTCCTCACATCGGGTCATTGTGCCTCAAGCAGAGAATCATTGTACGGCACGCTACTTCGCTTAACTACAAGATTAAAAAATACGCAGGGGCATATTATCAAGGGGGTTTATCTCCGCTTTTTTGGCTTTAAAAGACAAGAGAGCGGAGATAAAATGATCTCCCTATTACCTAGCTGTCGCTAACACCAGTTAGCGACAACTAGTAGGAGATAGCGACCATCTTGGGCCCCGCTTTGCATGTCAGTGATATTTATCACTAATGACATGCAAAGTGGGCGTGCCAAGATGTTAGCGACTGGAAACAGTCGCTAACATCGCTATCTCCTATTACCAACTTTTGGAGATATTCGCGCTAAGCGCGAATATCTCCAAAAGCTAACACCTGCCCCTGAGCAGTTCTTAGCCATGTTATCCAATGGTAGGTGGATAACATGGCTAAGAGCATTAGCTCGGTTAGGCGTGAATATGGCTGACTTTTCAGCGATATTCATGCATTATTGCCTTGGTAATACCCAGGTTTATCTGCGATAAAAAAACGCTGCAGCTCGGCGATAATTTTTTATCTCTAGCCAAGCAATAGCGATAATTATCGCTATTGCTTGGTAATATGCCCCGCAGTTCCTCGTCACAAAAGAGCTGGATGACAGTACCGCACGCCCAATGAAGACTGGTCCCTAGCACACAACATCCATTGGAAAAAGCAATAGGTCTGGCATTGGCCGACAGCCTTGGGGCAACTCGTGTTTTGATTTGTCATGATTTTGTAAAGCTTTATTGTTTAAGAATACACCAAGCTCATATCAATTTACACTCAGGAGCGGCTTGTGCAGGTAAGAGCGGTGGGCGTGGGGTGGAGGGGAAGATTTGACAGACAATGACGAGAGAAAATTAAATAAATAATTAATTCCCCTCATTGTTGTCTGTCGAATCCCACTCTGCTCCACTGCCCCACCACCCTTACCTGCACGAGCCGCTCCTGTCTAAACTTCTGGAGTGCAGGAGTAAGGAAGAATAAGGTCAGTTGGGCTGATTGACTGGAAGACGAGGGCTTGACTCTGCGTTCATCCTTAATCTGGAATACATGCATCCTCGTCCTTCCTACGAGTTTGCTAGGCTTGATCTTCACAGTATGTCTTCTTAGCAGATGGCCGCAGAGAGCCAGCTTTCCCTGCTTCTCTTGCCCGCTGCACCAATTGGTCAGGAGAGCCAGGTCTTGAGGTGCGCCTCTTATCAGTGCAGCATATGTCAGTGGCCCGAATAAGCAGGGCAGATAAAACAAACCAACTCCTCGCATTCATTTTGTGTGCATCATATTCATGAGAGGACTTGTCATTACATTGGATTATGACCTATTGTTCCTAATGGATGTTGATTAGATTCGGCGTCTCACCCAATCTCGCAGACATACAGAAGGGCAATACAGAGCACTGATGGAGATAGGCTGCAGCTGCCAATGCATCATTACTAAAGATTTACCAGAAAGATTTGGGAGATTTAACACTAAAATGCAACAAGGAATTGTTTGAACTGGCTGGTAAAAAAATTGCAAAACTTTTTGCAAAAGCTTCTAAAGGAATCAAATATGTTTTTTAGACCTTGCAAACTCTGAGATCTCCACATTCGCTATGTCCAAGCTATTTTTGTTTCTCATTTGTTATATACTGTTATGGCTGTATTCCACATACACCTTTATTTTATACTTTCATAAAGCCCTTTTCTGTCGCATGCCACTGAGGTTACAAAAGAGCAATGGATATATGTTAGAATCTTCTCCATAACTCGGTGGCCAGAACATTTGTTTTGTCAGGACTAGTGCTGAGCTGATGGGACTGAACTGCCCATCCCAACATCAAAACAGCGTCCTTTGCTACAGAGACTAAATAGCACACATTTCAATTGGGATGACACAGTGCTTTTAGTGTGTATCTCCCATAAGGCTATTTATGGCAACGCACCGAACTATATTAAAAGTAGACTATCAAGCTACATTCCAGGCAGGGCATTGAGGTCTTCAGAGGCCACGCTCCTGACTAACCCACGTTATCGTCTGTCGACCCAGGGCGGTCGAGCTTTCTCCACTCTGCTCCCGGCAGCATGGAATAAACTTCCACCAGATCTTCGTAAGGAACCAAAGCTGCTGCCATTTCGACGGATGCTAAAAACAATACTGTTCGAACTGTGGGGTACAAGGCCTTAACCGCTATACTGTTACAACTAAGTAAGGCAATGTATATATTGAATGCTGCTGACTATCCAATCTATGAACCTAAAAGTTGAAAGTTATGAATAAAAATGGAAAAGTTGCGCTAGCGGTTGGATGTAGCTGAATGTTGACGCTGCACCGACGAATGAATACTCCTGCTAATTTGTTTGTCTTGATGCAACAATAAAAACAATTTAAAAAAAAACAACAAAAAACAATACTGTTCCGAGAAGCTTGGGGAGAGTTGTAGGGGAGCTGCCTGTTCTATGGAGTTGTCTGTCTGCCTGGTACAAGCGCTTAGAGACCCCCGGGTGATAATGCGCTATATAAATTGAAATAAAAAAAAAAAATAAAAAAAATAGTGTTTGAGTTCACTCATTGCTAAAGTTCAAATCTGAAAGCCAAGGCCGTCATGGTGCGGACAATGACGATAGGTAAGCACAAGCGGAAGAATAGCTCCTGGCTTTGAGATGGGACTGATTCACACCACATGTCAAGGACAACACAGACGCTCCAGATTCTACATTGGCAGCAACCTGATCCTCAAGAAACACATAGGTAAGAATATGGAGCCCTTTACCAGCTCTCCCCTCTGTGCAGAATCAAAAAGATTTCCTAAACCGACTTCAAAAGTGTCATTCTGGTTCCCTTCCCCTGGATGGCAGTAAGACCTCGTCACTGCCATCCCAGATGTCCATCTCCGACCACAAAAGAATATCCTGAAAGCTGTGATCTGAACCATGGTAAGTAGGGTCGAATAATTCTCATGCTCCAAGATCTCCAGTGGCTTCTGATGCCCACTGAATGACCATACAAATCTCTTGCCTCATCGAGAAGGCAGCTACATGTGTCACTATCTGCCAACATTATTTAATGATGCATTATCCATCTTGGACTCAAATGAAGTCTAACTTAACCAACATAAAGAGGAGGGTTTAGTTATTGAATTGCCCAATTACCTATGTCTTGACCCCTTACCGTTCCATTAACAGTGCGCCAACATTTTCAGGTCAAATTATTCCCTTTGTGTATGATATTGTTTAGCAGACAAAATATCACTGGCATTGTACCAACCCAGCATCTAACAGCATCACTCAAAATGTACACTGCAATGCAGATCTCCCACAACGACCTTGTTCCCCAAAGATATGTCAAGATGCATAAAAGGTGCAATGTGTAAATTCTAACTGCATCGGTCTAAAATACAGATTTGGATGAACACATTAGACTCTATCTTGAAGTTGAAAATAATCTTTCAAGAAGTGTGCAGGCCATAATGGTAACTTGAGTTTATATACACTTGGGGTCTGATTACGATGCTGGTCGGACCAACGTCCGACTGCAGCGGTTGCGTTCCGGTTCCAACCACCAAGGCCAGAAAAGTCCCCCCCCACGTATTATGACGCATCCGCTGCTACCACAGCGATCTAATCTATGGCAGTGCACATTCCTCTGCATATGTCGTTGCAAATGTGTGCAAAATCACAGGAAACAAGATATGTACACACATGCATGACGTATGTGGAATATGCCTTTGTGCACCATGTACCCCAATGCTGAAGTGTGATGATCTGTGCACAGTACAGTCAATAGAGATACATGCCACCTACAGGGTCCTAGTCTTAGGGATTCAGATGCTGTGGTGTAGAGAGGATCTGGAGAAATCGATCCATGCCAAATACGGTCGGGGTGAAACTTATTTAGGTGAGCATGCAAACCAAATCCATTGTTTCCAATGACTCGAGGCAGGCGGTCGGTTTGCCACGGTCAGGTCGTCGGAAACACACATAGTAATCTGGACGGCGGTCGGATATCTGTGTACTGCCCAATGGATTCTGTTTTTCTCTGAATGCCATCTCAGAGGCCGGAGCAATAGTGAAGGAGTCGGCGGTCTTCCAGCGGCCGGTCGGAGTACAAGAGGCAGGCATCGTAATCTGGCAGCGGGACCAACGCTTCTGACGAGACTGCGGCAGTCGGACTACCTCCGACAGGACTACAGAAGCCGGTTCGACCGAAATCGTTATCAGGCCTTTGGTACAGCATCGTTTTGGTTCTTTGTGAACAGGGGTGCTATGATTACTCAACTCAATAGTGTTATATATTTCAGGATATCAGATTTACCAACCTTGTACGGAAAGAATGCTGAGAAAGCCCTGCCAGGATGAAAACCATTTCAAATAAACACAAGTATTTGCATAAGGCACAATAATCTCCTGAGATATCTTACTATGACAAAAGGCAATCGCTCAAAAAATGAATAATTGGGCACTAGACTCCAAAATTGAAACCTAATATGTTTTTCACTGGTCTGAAAAATGTGATGTAACTTAGTGTAATACATATAATATTTGGTGTTCAATATGTTTTTACACCAATGTCCCTGCAACTTATTCTTATCCAATAAGCATAGAAAATAAAAGAAAAACTATGCAACATTCAGAAACACCTTGGTGCCATGGTGTCAGTAATGGGTGCAGACCCGTGTTTATTACTTGTAGCACTCTTCTGGGACCCCTGAAAATGCAGACTGTCAATGTGGATACCAAACCACACCAGTTTCAGGTTAAATCCTCCAATTTTTATTGTAGAATGAGCTCATTACTATATGTCATGGGACTCGCAAACGTTTTCCATGGAGTCACAAAGTTTGGTGTGTGATGTGACCATGTGCCGCACTGATGCAACAGAGTGGCAGTCAGGGGCCTGGGGGTGGAAATTGGCAATTAGGTGTGTGTAGGGGAAGCAAACCATATAATCTAGTGGCTGAATTGCACAATGTGAAGCCAGAACATCTCGGATTAATCCTGGCTTCCCCACATTGTGTGATAATAGGCCATTGTTTTATTTCACCTTCCCTCCTTTTTCTTCATTATAACATAAAAGAAAATATTGAAATGCATGACTTCAGGATGTGCACTGTACGAAAACCTCTACTATATTTTATTTAATATGCTATATTATTTTTCAAGTATAATAGGAACCAAGGCCACCCAAAGAGTGCACATAAGTTCACTCTTGGCATTGTTGCCAGTATTTGTGGGAGAGAATGAATGTTTCTAAATTCATGTTTGAAATCTATCACTTTAAAAAGCAAAAATACTCCTCCATGCATTGATATATAATCAGATATACTAAGGTGAAACGGTCCTGCATTTTAATGAAATATGCTTTTTGAATTTCGAAGAGACGTCATCATATTTTTACAGTTTTGATGCATGATGTCTTTAAAAATGAAAGTGTTCCTACATTTAAGTGGTGCAGGACACCCTAGTTCCTTTCTTTGACTGCAATACACCTTTAAATACATACTTACCTCTTTATTTATTTTGTATTTGATGTTAATGCTGAGACGAGTACACAGCAGTCCACTGCTGCTGTTAATAAGGGGGTCGCAGGTAAATGTCAGGAGGGCCGCATTGCAGCCACGGGCCATACTTTGAATATCACTGCCATATGCTCTGCCCTGTCATAAGCCTCAAATGAACCAATTACTAGCTAGCACAGTGGTGGCACCTCCTCTGTTTATTCCAACTATGGTCTATGGTTAGTCATCAGCAACCACAAAACACTGTGGAACAAATATCTGACATCATGTTTAGAATCCCTCAAAGCAAAGGACATATGGTCATCCCCTTTGCCCATTGCGGCAAAAACAAAACTTCTAACCAAACAAGCAAAAATTCTATCAAGCGACCACGATGAGCAACGGGTCGCCCAGCTCTTTCATGGCTACTGGGCCTCTAAATAATACACCCAGAAAACTCTTCCGTTATATTTGGCAGTTCCTATGAAAGTTTACATAAAACTTCAATGAATGCGTTTCCGCTTTGGTTTAATCCCGCTGAAGGCATACAAATTTGGCCAGGGGTATAGGAAAGAGGCATCGCCTCAATGCCGCTTTTGCAAGCAGGAGGAGTAAAATCTTATCCACATACTGTGCATTTGCCAAAAACTTCGAGCCCAAAGAAACTTCTGGTTGCGTCCCATTTGGCTTCTTCTTAACGTTAGGACCTGTCAGGAAGCACTCGACGCTTGCATGAGGGGAGACTCTCCGCAGTTGGCGGCTCGTTTTGTCAAGTTTATTTTAGAAATCAATTCTCTTAACTCACTTTCTGACCCAGCTTGAGTTTTTTTTTCATCTCCCATTGACACTATTGCACGTTTTCTCCATTAAGTAATATTTTTTTCTGTTTTTAAGTGTTCAGTGTATTTTTTCACCCTCCGTACGCAATGGTCATTCTAGTGTGTGTATATTGCAATGATTTTAATTAATTGCGCAATAAAAACGTACTACTACTACTATTACTACTATTCCAACTATGGGTACAATGTTCTAAACGCATCTGTTTCCTCAAACACTGATATTCACAAACTCACAGGGAATGCAAATGCAATAAGTGAAGTGTGCAATTTACTAAACTCTTTTTTATAAGCTGGAAAAGCTTTTCTAACTCCCAAAATGGGTTTTGTGATCCTTTTATATCACAATAATAGGAGGGTGTTAAAGTGACATCCACTCCTAATTGTAACTTGCAATAGTACATATCAATGGTTTGTGACTGCAATTAAGGTTGAAAACCATTGATCAGTTACTGGCACCTCAAAGAAGGTACCAACTGATTTGCAAAGTGGATGGTGTTACCTCGGGACACCTTCCTCTTTGTGAATCATGAATGGGGACCTCAACGGTTGAAGGCAACCACTGACTGCTCTCTCCAATGTATTTCCAAACAGAAGATATTCCTTTATGTGACTACTTTTAAAGCAGTTGATCAGGGCGGGGCTGCGGCATTCATCCTACTTGACCTGTTTGCAGCTTTTGATACCATCTCTCACAGTTTGCTGAGTAGCAGGCTTCGCGAGATTGGTTGACATTCACATGCCCTTCGGTGGCTGAGTTCTTTCTTCATGAATAGAACACAGATAATTCACTTGGGTACTTGTAGATCTCGCTCATTTACAACAAATTGTGGAATTTCTCAGGGCTCCTTGCTGAGCCCCACTCTTTTTAATGTTTATGTTTCTCTGCTGGTAAAAATTGTCAGGAAATGGGGCCTCGAGGTCAAGTCCTATGCAGACAATACCCAGTTGATGATATCACGGGGGAGAATTCCAATGAGACCCGAAGCAAATATGGGATGCCTCACTGAAGTAGCAGGATGGATGACAAAGCACTGTCTAAAACTTAATGCAGAGAAAACAGAAATCCTACTGCTCGGTTTGGGATGCTTCTTGGTGGCCTGAGTCATTAGAGGAGATGTTCACTCCCAAGGAAACAACAAAAAATTTGGGGGGCATTATTGATGGCCAACTCTCCATGCAAGAATACGTCTGGGCTACGCGTGGTAACTGCTTTAGCATTCTCAAGCTACTAAGAAGTTTGTTCAAACGGATCCCTACAGCTTGGTGAAAAACTAAAGTCCAGGCCCTCATAACGAGTAGACTGGACTATGGCAATGCACTATTTGTCAGTACTACTGATTACCTTTGTACGAGAATCCAAAATGCTGCAGCCAAGCCTATCTGCAATATGGACAGATTTGGCTACGCATTGGCTTGTGTAGCCTCTTTCGATTGGCTGCCTATGCGCAAGAGAACAAATGTCAAATGCTTGAGCTACGTTCATATAGCCCAGAGATCCTATAAAGCAAGAGTGACATTTTAGAATCCCACTCAAAATTTGAGATCTTGCAACTTGGCCCTTGCTAAAACCAGACGTATAAGGAAAGTCAAAACAGGTGGCCGCTAGGAGAAATTCCTTACCTCTGGATATTCGTCTCATCAATAACCATACCAGGTTTAAATAAGAATGATAAACCTGGCTCTTTCAGTGCTAATGGACTTGTGTGATGTTCGAGTTCAGTGGAGCTCTCTCAGTATATAGGATGGGCAACTGCTTAGCCCCATGACATCTCCTAGGGGATAAGTGGTACTTTACACACAGGAATGGTGGCCTGTTGTTGCTTGCAGACATCCCTGTGCTTGTGGCCAATCAAAAGCAGTCTGAAATAGCGACCATCATAATATGTATTCCTAGGCATGCCTTCCTGCAACCAGCAGCAACTGGAATATTGTCAACATACCCTCTTAGTGCACGGTTTGCTTGCCAAAACTCAGCGATACGTAGCAAAGGACAGTGCACAATGTGAAACCACTTTTTGCAACCTGCCTATTAGAACATCATGCCCAGCATGTCAAAAGATTTTCTGAGGTACAGATCACCTACCTCCTGTGGGCCATCCTCTGGTGCTTGACAAAGTCATTCAAAAGAAAAAACAATGTATGTAGATAAAGGTTCTAAACATGGGGCCACCTAGTGGAAATTAAGTTACCTGCATCACAATGAACATATCACAAACACAGGCTCTGCTCCCGTTTCTGATTCATAAATATACTAAGCAGTGGCAGAGTGGGTCCCTGACTCGGGCAGAGCATGAGGCAAAGCCCCACTGCTCCCCTCTCGTGAAGGCCCTGCATTGGGACCTTGGTGGCCTCTGCAATAAAAAGAACCAAACACTTTTTCAGGTTATTTACCATGGAGGACTGATTATGCCTTATTTTTAGGCTGACAAAAAAGCATAAAGAATGCTGTGTTCACAATAGCAAATACATTTAGTAATGTAAATGTAAACTATGGACGACGGGTTATTGAGAGTCAATGTAGATGTCATTCCCCGTGTCTCGCGCTCTTATATTCTTCGAATGTGCTTGGAAGGTTTCTATAGAGCGGTGGCACAGACTCTCCTTCCTGTCTTGAAGGGTCCATATGCTGTTTTCAGTGGATGATGTCATTAATGTCATGGTTACAATACAGCACTGAGCTACCCCAGCTGCCGATATTATATAACATGGGATTTTTGGGAAAAAAGGACCGAAAAACCCTGTCAGCAGAATGTATCAATGGCGGAACTGCCCGATATGAATATTAAACATCTCCTTAAGTCAACATTGACGAGAGATCGTGAGATGTGTTTTTTTCGGCTCGCTTTCAAAGTCAGATGCCTTTTTTGAAATTATACTAATGTGAGATCAAACATGCTGCTCTTAAGAGATCAAACGTGCCCGTATTGTGGAGACCATTGGGGTCAAAACAGGAATTTCACAGAGACGCTAATGTTACTATACATCAAAGTTTCCTAAAGAATAGCGCAGGCAAAAAAAATGTAATGATGTAATAATTATGTCACGTTTGTCGCTCTCCTACAAACTCCCCTTCCCCCAGACATGTCTATTTTACGCCCTGACCTGATATGGTCTTGCTTGGGATACTAGAGCTGTTCTGGTGCCCCAGAGCCCAGAATGATCAGGTCCTCACAGCAGCGTAGTTGGTGGTGCACGGGATTACCAGGAACAAGGCAAGAATTTCAGCACTTAACCTGTGGACCGTTAACACTTCCTGATGTCCTTCCACTTTTCTTTTTAAATTGTGCACGCCCTGAGAATTTTGCGCCCAGAGCAACTGCCCCTGTGGCCACGCCCACGCTACGCCACTGGGTTCTCGTAATCTACACCTGATAGGTCCAGACACACTGGACTTAGAGGCTTGTGAGGAGTGGGGCTGGAAGAAGGGGGCAAATGTGTGAGGATTAGGCCTGTGGTTTCGAGCTAGAACTGGGAATAACGTGCAGAATTGGACCCGGTATTTCCATAGACAGCATTACTCCCCCTTGGCAGGGAAATAAGGGAGATACCATGAGGAATCAATCGTTAATTCTGGTCCTAGTATCTCGCTGCATAATAGATGTGAAACTCGTAAGGACAGCCTCAATTGCCTGCGGCGGCTCCTCCGCTAAGGTGGAGGAGCGTTGCGCCACTGCTCGATCAGTGGCTTTGCTTGTTATGTGTGGGCGGGGCCGGGCTTTATGATGTCAGAACACTGCAGGAGGAGGAGTGGTGGTACTCCCCAAGTGCGCATGAAGGCATGGCTGGCCAATTTGGGCCAGCCAAACTGTCATGGGTACTCTGCATGTTCTCCACCCAGGCCGCATTACAGCCTGCGTGGAGAACATGCTCAGGCTCCCAGTACCCAACTGAGTAACGAACCATGGCACTCAGGCCAATCACAACGCTGCACTGCAGCATTGAGATTGGCTTTGGGGAGCCTGTGGCTTCCTCCCGGCGTACTCCAGACAGTAAGAAGATAAGAAGATGAAGGGGACGGTGGAGAGGTGAAGGCCAACCGTAGCAAGGTAAGTGGTTTTATTTTCTTTCATCTTTTTCAATTCCCACCACCCCCAAATACCCACCCCACCACCCCCGTCCGGTAGCAGCCGCTACCGTCAATGGCTCCAAGTTTATTTTCCCTATCCCAAGAGGAAAAGCACCGTCCGTAATATTTGTATTGAACAGCACTAGTTTGTTCGTGACAGTACACTGGCTGCATTAGGCATTCGTTTCAAGGTTAACTTCATTGGATAAGCAGTTTATGACTAAATATAATTTAATATCAGTGTCTATCATTAACCCATTCCTCATAACTGGTCAAACTTTTGATGTTTTAGTGTTGTTACATTTTATGTAATATATACCTATATAAACCTGATTTGTAATTAGTAAATATTCAAATGCGCACTTCTAACTTAATGTAGTCCTTCTTCTCAGTACAATTGTGCTTTACAATGGTCCAACAGGCTGGAACGCCTTACCTCTAAACATCCGTTCCCTAGATAACCTCTCCACCTTCCGGAAGGCCATTAAAACTCACCTGTTCCCCTCTCTTTAGCTCTCCTCTCTCCCTGTCTACCTAGCTCTGGTAGGGCTTCTGTGGCTTCTATAGCGCCGGGACGCCTCTTCGCTGGGGCAGCTGACTGCGCTTTACCAAAACCATAGAATAGAATAGAATAGAATATTTAACAGAGAGTAACATCTCCTCTACGAAGAAGAAACATTTAACTCTTTTGGGATTAAGCCAATATCTGTCTCATTCCAGTTTGGCCTGGCCAAATGTGATATCTATCTACACGTTTGGACCTAGCAGTTATCTTTTTTTTAAATAACCATAAAATCACCTACGTTCTAGGGAAAATTGTCTCGAAAAACAATCACGTGGAGGCTATTGTATTAGTGCAATGCGCTGTTAAAATACACTGTTAGAAAACACAATACAAATGATTCACATCTGGATGCAAACATGATTTTTGGAGGGGAAGGGGGAAGTTCCCCGTAAAATTAAGTTAAAATATTAGGATGTTGAAACAGGGCAGGTGTTGTACTTCCTGCAATCATCAGTCAAGGTCAAACTGGAAAAACATTGCAGGTGCTACTTTTAAACTGTAGGAAGTCTGTGTCTTCTACGAGGCACTATTTGTTGCTACTCTTGGCAGTAAACAGCACTTCTGCAGACAGATTGTGGACTCGGAAACAATATTAGCGAATACATAACACAGAACTCTACTTGTGAGCTATAAATATTAGAGCCCGTTTCTCAAAAGCATTTATGAGTACAAAAAGCAATGCTACAGGAGTGTTATTTTACAGATTGTTGCATACCTTTGTAAATCGGCCTCAAAACTTTCAACATCCAAGATAAAGTGCAAAAAGGGCATTGACCTCTATTTTTCCAATGTATATAAATAATCCCTACGTATTTCCATCAAATTCCCATTTTGAAGTTTTGGGGCCTATTCACAAATCCATGTAAGAGTAAGTAAAGCAATATTACGAGAGTACGATTTTATAAACTTTGAAAAGCCTTCGTGAATAGGCCCTAATGTTGGCCCGACAGTAGAGAATAGTTGGTGTCATCATAAATATACAGCACACTTTCTCTTGGCCAATAAGATTTTCATATTGAACATTTATGTTGATGGATATAAAGCTGTAAATAACATTCCTTTTTAAACATCAGATGGTTGCATCGGCACAGAAAAGGAGTCTGCAGTTAACCCTCAAAAGAGAGCCCAGAGACGAACAGGGAGAATGGAACACTGTTGACAGAACAGCCTGCAGCCACCATGCTAAACACGGAATACAGGAAGTGCAAAAAAGGATGGAGGGAAATGTCTGCATTGAAACTTTAGCAATTACACAGTGAGCACACCACTGACCTTTTGTGTGTCACCTGTGCCTTTAGGACACATACCAATCATGGGCCAGTCACTCTTAGCTGCACTCCCTTTTTCATTTTGCATACTCCCTTCATCTAGCTCTCAGGCACGAGCCCGCTAGCGATCCCCGCCATCCTGTATCCTGCATATACAAGGAGCAGCCAAACCAGGAAGTAAGTACCAGTAGAAAGCTCCACTCGACTTTTCCTAACCCCGCGTGGACCATAACTTATACAATCCCAATTTCTTCCTTCTCAGTGAGACGCGATTGTTCCGGTCTCGTATTTAGAGGCTCCCTTGCCCTGGTTTGGTAACTATCTTATGCGTTTTCGTTAACCATCGCACCGGTTTACTATTTTTTTAATATACTCACTCTTGTATTTCCCGCTTTTTCGGCAGGATCTCATTGTGCTCCCAAAATCTTCAATTTGCCTACTTGCTTTGAACCTAAAAAGCATAGGCACTGCCTAACAGAACACTTTGTGGACCTCAAATTTGGTAAATTTAGATCTATTTTTCTCGTGCTACTCCTGACCACTCAGAGCTAAACGTTAAAACACATTGCCCATAATCGCCAAACACTTCGCCGCTTACAATGCGCGCCACTCGTTTTTAAACCTCGCATGGCCCAAGACTGAGCTCATTGAATGATGCGCGCCACTCGTTTTAAAACCTCGCACGGCCCAACACTGAGCTCACTGAATGTTTTTAAATTTCATGCGTCGCCCCCCACATTCATGTCACTGCGTCGGATTTTAAATGTGGTCACAATATGCTGCATGGAAATAAAAGCCAGTCACACTACCACGATTTAATTCACGAAAGTATTGCTCTAAAAAGAATGCCAAAAAGTCACAAATAGTTCACAATGGCATAGATGATCACCGGTCAGACTTAAATACATGCCTAGTTGCTTTGTTGTTATTGACCATTGTTTATGTTTTGTCTCCCCTCTTTTGTTTCCCCAATATAATTGTGTGTACGCATATAGGCCCTACAAAACTGTTATGCTTTCAAGACAAACTATTTATTTTTTGTCCTGAAGATGATGCCATGTATCTGAGTGTAGGCATCGAAACGCCGTCGACAAAGTAGCATCATATGTACCCTACAAATAGTAACTTGTTTACAATGATGCTCTGCACTTCACAATTGTCTGTTTACTGAGATACTAGCACAGACTGCCCTTGTTGCGTTAAGTTTACCCCCCTGTTTTGTCTTGTCCCCTGTGGGTTACTGGTTGTACCCACCTTGTAAAAAATCCTTTTATGTTTTCAATATCTCTTACAATAAAAACCTGTCCTGTTGGACAAAGGTCATACTGACTATTGAGTGTATGTCCATCAATTCTGCCCAATCCCTGAACTACTAGGGACCACTGTCTTTTGAAATACATACCAATCATGGGCCAGTCACTCTTAGCTGTACTCCGAGAGGACAGTACAGCTAGGGGTGCTAAGCCATGTCCCCTCTGAACAGAGGCACTAACAGCCGCAGATGCATTCTGGTCCCATTGATAAAGCGCAGATTGAGCCCCAGTGACAGAGTGGGCGGTGGCAACCATTGCTACTTGTGGTCATGAACTAAGAAAAGCAAAACGTGCTGGATGGCAATGGTAGAATAAATCTAGAGCACTGTCCATTATTCTGGGAGAATCCATTTCATGAATTGTTGCCCACTGTGCCTTTAAAGATATGGATCACAGACATTGAAAACAGCCTTAGCCCTACCTGATACGTGAAAATGTAGCCGACGTAGGTAGGCCATGTTCCATACAGACAAAAACATAAGTCCATTTATTATTTCCTCATTTGACCTCATGGATGAGATGCAATAAGAATTCCTGAGGCAGCTGCAATGGGACCCTTATCTGGATACCCCCCTTAGTAGGATTCACTGCTTTCGAAGACATATTTCTGATTAAAAAAATAACTAAAAATGTTTCTATGTTAACCAAATTACTTGGGGAATGCAAAGCCTCAAGGCATCCCTGACCTCTATTTGATTTATTTTGAATTTTTATTAATGATAAGCAGGGTAAGTCGCACTTAGTGTAAACCTTTATAAGACCACTATTTTGTAAATGTACAAGATCAGTCACAACTAACATCAAGTTTGTGACATCTCTTGCCCTTAGAAACCAACAAAACATCACCATCTACCAAAGTCTAAAAAATGAGATACATGTGCAAATGTGAATTCATGTACCTTTTTCTAAGATACTGCAAAACAAAGTCTTTCACAAAATGCATTTAAAAATGTAGAACATAAAGCTTGTACCGCTCCCTACAAAGAGATGTATAACTATTGACAAATATGGATATATTTTTTTTACAGAGCTTTACGTCAAATTGGAATTTGTGATATATTAGAATCAAATCTGATGCATTTGTATTATTCAGCAACTATCTCGTTTGTGAGATGTGCAAATGAATGTCAAAGCAGGTAATAATTAAAGTATTCCTTTCCAAGTGCAGCCTGCTTCTTTAACTACATGCCATGTAAAGTGTGTTTCAATAATTCATTGTGCATTTATGTAAACATGAGATGTATCAAAGATATAATTTTCCTGTTTAGTCACACATTGAAATCGTTTTACAAGCAAAGTCAGAATTAGAAACATGGAATAGTACAATTTGTGGAGGAGTTGGACAACAAAGGCAGTGTCCTCTGTAATCAAATCTCTACAGCAGCTATAATTTAAGCATTGAATTTTGCAATGAAGTGTCTCTTAAACAAGAGAACATGTGTTCCTTTTTTACAAGAACAAAAGTATATTTTGCTGTTACACAATATCAGAATTTTAAATTTGTTGTATCAACAATGTGTTTGAAATAGAGTTGCTTCTTAGTACAATCATTAAGTATAACATAGTTTCAAAGCAAAGTATTGAAATAGATAATCACATGGTGTGCTTAGGGTAGAACTAAATATCAGAACTTCACATAGAGCACCATACTATTAAGAATTGAAGACTTAAGGAAGCCTCGTAGAAAGATTGGATAAAAGACAGCTATAATATGTAAAACTGGCATTAGTTCTTCTTACAATGAAAACAGTTGCCCATATTTGAAAGGCATGTATGTCATTGGTGTTAGAACTGGGGGTCTCTAGTTGGTAGAGGTAGGTACCACTGTCCAAATAAGGTCCCTAGCTTCTAGTCAGGGTAAGGAGGAAACACTCTTTAGATAACCTCTGCTCACCCCTTTGGTAGCTTGGCACAAGCAGTCAGGCTTATCCAAAAGCAATGTGTAAAGTATTTGTACCAACACTCACAGTAACACAGTGAAAACACCACAAACTGACTCCACAACAGTTTAGAAAAATAAAGGTATTTAATCTAAACTACACAATACCAAAACGAAAAAAATCCAACATACACAGTTCAAGAATATGGTTGCAAAAGAGTTCTTAAGGTTCTTAAGGTTAGCGATAAAATTATCCACAGTTGCGTCACGTTTTAGCCACAGTACCTTTGTTAGCAATAAAAAGTTCCAAGCACAGAAGCTGTAGCAGTAAAAAACAAGCAATGCGTTGCTCCTGAGACCCTGGGGAGGTGTTAGCAACAGGCCCGCTGCAGCAGCGGGCGTGTTGCGACGAATCTGGTCTGTATGGGGAGGAAGGCCACTTGTATGGATTCCGGTGCGTAGGTTCTGAAGGAAGTTTTCTCCTGCAAAGGGACGATGCGATGATTCTCGGGTGTTGCGCCGATCTCAGGGGCGATGATGCGCGGTCCAGCGGCGATCTTTCTCTCGATGAGATGGCTCGGCGACGATTCTCGCAAAGACGTGATGTGATGATTTCACCCAGCGATGACAGGCTCTGTGACGATGTTCGCAGCGGCGGAAATCTTCCTGCTAACGAAGGGAGCGACGTCTTCAGGCAGCGGCGACAGGCGCTGCAACGATCTCGGTCTTCGTAGCGGCGGGAATTTTCTCGTTCGGCCGGGATTGCGATAAATTTTCTGTAGCAAAGTCTTTAAAAGCTTGATTTCCAGCTCCCCATTACAGGTACAACGTCCAGAGGGACCACACATGGGCCACGCACTCCAGGAAGGACAGAACTCTCTCAGCAGAGTTCAGGGAAGCTGGGGGTGAAGTCCTTTTTTTCCTGGGACTTCTTAACAGGGAGCCAGCTCTCTCTCATGCCCTTGGAGATTCCTTCAAGCAAGGGGACACAGCACAAAGCAAAGTCCTTCCCCTCTCCTTGGCAGCAAAGCAACAGCAGGGTAATCCAGCATCACACAGCAGTCTTCCTTTTTCAGTTTCAGCTTTCTCCTTGGCAGAGGTTCCTTCTTTATTCCAGGATGATCTAATTTTCTGTCAGGGGTCCTGTACTTATACCCCTAAAAGTCTTTGTTTTCTTTGTGCAAGTGGGCCCTGAGCCCCGTCTGAACCAGTTCTGGGTCTTCCTTGAGCACTTTGTTTGCCTGGCTTCTCCTTTCCTTTCAGAGTGAGGGGCAGGGTCGTCAGCCGCCCAGCAGGAGGTGGTGCCAGCATTGTGGAAGGCAGGCACAGCCCTATTCAGGCCCAAGCGCTATCCCCTCCCACCACTCAAGTTGCAAATGCAGTCATTCAGCCCAGGGCTGACCCAGCCAGCCTCTTGGGGGCTCCCCAGCCTCTGTCACTCTCAAACCAGACAGTCAATTCACAAACAGGCCAAAGCACACAGAAAGGTCAGACAAGAGAACAACAACTTGCTAAAAGTGCTGTTCTCAAACACAGATTTAAAAACAGCCTTTCCTAAAAGATGTGTTACTTAAATTCTGAGTTCAGGGATACCAGACTTTTATGTCCTATATTGTTCCTATGGGAAGATATGCTGGTAGCCACTGTAGCCAGCATCCCCAATGATAGCCTATGGAGCAAGATAGCCTTGCAGCAGTGAAAAACGAAAATGGCTGTAATTCACTACCAGAACATGTCACCTGCACAAGTACATGCTCTACCTTTGACATACACTGCACCCTGCCCGAGGGGGTACCTTGGGCCTTCCATAGGGGTGACCAATGTGCACAGAAAGGGAAGGGACACTGACGAGGAAGACAAGGCAATTCACAGACTGCACACAGGCACTGCGGTGGCAGGCCTGAGACACCATTTTAGGGCTACTCAAATGTGGGTGGCACAATCAGTGCTGCAGGCCCACTAGTAGCATTTGTCATCACCAGCCCTGGCACACTAGGTGCACTTTACTAGGGACTTCTTGGGGAGACAAATATGCCAATCATGGATAACCAATCACTATAACAAATTACACAGAGAGCATATGCACTTTAGCACTGATCAGCAGTGGTAAAGCTTGCAGTGTCCTATTGCCAACAGCCACAGGTCAGTAAAAGTAAGGGAGGAAGAAGCAAAAAGTATGGGGATAACCATGCATTTGGGCCAGTTCCAACAATTGGCAACTGGGCCGGCAAGTCACAGTGGTGATTGCCTTGCACCGATTAAATCAGGAAGCGGTCACTGAGCTACTTTCCATTCTTCTGATCCTTGAACGCACCTACCACACACGCGGATACACCTTATACTCTGAGGTTCCCCCGCTGACAGGCTTGGTTCTTCAAATTTGGTGGATGCTCTAGGACCAAGGAGAGGACTATCAGAGTTGGTTTTGAGAGAAAATTAAGTGTTTAAGACATGAACATGAATGTGTTCCAAAAATATGTGCTACACATGCTTCAACGCCCTTTAAATTTCTTTCCACGTTCAACTTGACTCAACCGTTTTCCAACTTGGACTCAAACATTTTTCAACTTAGCAGGCCCAAAAGCAAAGATGGGACATTATTTTGAACTTTCAGTTCTAGCCTTCATCCTCAACTTTAACCTGTGGTAATCCTTTAAAAATATTTTACCTGCTTTACCAAATGCAGATGTCTTAATATGGGTGGGCTCTTATTTACCAAGTCAAAACGCGTGTTCTTGAACAAACCCACTGTTAGAGCTGTAAGCCTTAGGGTTGTCTTCCCCCAGACTTATTGCCATACTCCTTCTTTTTTTGCTGATCTGTTTTTTTGGGGGCTCAATACTGTGCATATCACAGTCAACCAGTGCTAAAGTGCAAGTGCTCAGTCCATTAAACATGGTAAAATTGGCTTCACCCAATTTGCACAATTAATTTACTTGCAAGTACTTAGTAAAAAAAAATGTCTCAGGCCTGCTATTGGAGACTGTGTGTGCAGTTTTAAACTCCCATTTCCAACTGGCAAAAGAAACCTTTTTACAGGCCACCAAATATAAATATTGGACCCTTAGACCCAACTTTTCACTACACCTCTGGACCTGTGGAAGACTCAGAAGGACCGCTATGCTGCCCTACTGCAAGAAAGACTGCTACTCTGCTGCATAGCTACTCTGTTACCCTGACACCTGAGTGCAAAGGACTGAGCCTCAATCTTGAACCCAGGACCACTGGGGTGACTTCAAGGGCTAGTTGGCTGGCCTCCTGATCAGAGCCTCAGGCACAGAAAAGACTGCAACCACCTTGTATCTAGCACCTGGAGACTGCTTCTTATGAGTCTTGCCCCCCCCAGGTGGTGCCAACCCAGTCCTAGACCCTTGGAAGTGGGCCTGAAGGTGCTCTGCCAGCCCAGTTTTGTACTCTTGGGCAGAACTGATGCTGCGCAATGTGCATCTCTGTGCAAAGCATCAATGCATTACTACATTGGCACCTCCGATTTTGCTGTTTTGCTGGCCTTAGGACACTGTGCACTTCACCACTGCCAACCAGTACTTAACTGGTTGTGCTCCCGCCTTAAAACAGGTTCACTTATATCCGATTGGCATATTTAATTTACTTGTAAGTCCCTAGTAAAGTGGCACTACCTGTGCCCAGGCCCTGCACATTAAAAGCCACTAGGGGCCCTGCAGTACTGATTGTGCTACCCACTTAAGTAGCACCTTAAACTTGTCTCAGGTCAGCCATTGCAGCCTATGCATGCAGTTTTAAACTGCCATTTGGACTTGACAAAATAAATCTTTTGCCAAGCTCAAACCTTCCTTTTGAATACATATAAGCCACCCCCAGGGTAGGCCCTGGCCAGCCCAGAGGACAGGGTGCAGTGTATTTAAGAAGTTGAATGTGTACTTTTGAGTTTTACATGTTCCGGTAGTAAAATTCTCTTGAATTAGTTCCTCACTACTGCAAGGCCTACCTCTCCTATTGGATAACGTTGGGGTTACCCAATTGCATTTAATAAGCTGTAACTTCCAAATGGGAACTGATGAATCAGTCATGTTTGGTGTCATTGGAATTGTAAATCCTCACTAATGCTGAAGTCGAATTTTAAATTACAATTTTGAAAATGGCACTTTTAGAAAGTTAAGGACAGACAGATGAGGGATGGAATCCAGTGGCACAGTGAGCCCGGACCCACGTCTGGGCATAACCGGTGCACTTAGGGTGAGAAAGCAAAAGACACAAAGATGTTGGACTGAATGGAGAGCAAATCAAACATTCACCCCCAGTCAATAGATCTAGGTTAAATGCATTGTTGTTTTGCTCACCATGCCACCTCAGTTCAGACCCAGCCATATGCAAATCAGTCTTGACCCTGTGCCTCACGGGAACATTCCAGCCCGAACTGCTAAGCCAGTTTCTCTCTGGACCAGAAACAAGCATCCTGGGACCATTTTCGAGGTACCTCTCCTCAACAGCCAGCTAGCTTGAATCCGGTGGCACAGTGAGCCCAGACCCACGTCTGGGCATAAAAGGCACACTTAGGGTGAGAAAGCAACATACAGAGAGATGTTGGATGGAATGCAAAGCAAATCAAACATTCACCCCCAGTCAATAGATCTGGGTTAAATCCTTTGTTCTTTTGCTCACCATGCCACCCCATTTTAGACTCAGCCATATGCAAATCAATCCAGCTCGAACTGCCAAGAAAGTTGGTATTTTCCTTCTTTACCCCTTTGGGGCCTGCAGCTTGTCTCTGGGTTACACGACTGGGTGTGGTTGACAATTGGGCTTTGTGCATTCCTCCACGACAGACAGCTACACACAATAGGGAGCTTGGGTGTGCCTGGGTGCGCCATGACTGTCAGATTGGGAGGGAGGAGCTTTGCACAGCCCCACTTACACTTAAATAGGCTGTGTCCTGCCTTCACACAAAGGCCTCATACCCCGTGTAGTTAGTCTGGAGCCAGGGCAAGGAAGGCAGGGCTCTTTTACCTGCTGCCTGGACTGGACCTGAATCTGTTGAACCAAGGACCCAGAGTAACTCCAAGGGCTAGCTAGCTTGAGCCTCAAGGACAGAAGGTTCCAACAACATCGACCCCAGCACCTCAACTCTGCAATCTGCAAACCTACTGTGCTAGGTGGAGCAATTCCAGTCCTGGACCCTTGGAAGTGGGCCTAAGTGCCAGCCTCTGTAGATCCAGCGCAATTTACACATCTTCTGCGCTGCGTGGCGCAACCCCGAGCATTAGCGACGCATCGCCACTGCTGCATAGGTCTTCCTGTGCGGTGCATCCTCTGCACAGGCCCTCGCATACCTCATTGACAGCATCGTCAACGTTGATGCTGGACTTCACATAGCAGCCTCACAGCTCTGCAGAACCAATGTGTTACTCTGACTGTGCGATGCATCATCAGGGTCCGACTTCACATCATTGCAAGTTCACACATTGACCGCGGACCCTTGCACACTCAGTAAACCAGGATTAGGGTACTTTGTTCAGCAGGCTTACTTGGGTCCCTGCAGCCGGCCTGGCTCCATCACAGTCGACCTGAACTTGTAACTTTGTCCTGGTCCGGCACAACCAGCTATCCACTTTGTGCTTTTTGGTGCACTTTTTTCTGAAATCTGTAAAATTACATATCTGAGGTTCCACTGACTGGATTTTTGTCATTTTGTTCTTGTTTTATTTATTAAAAGTTACTTTATTGTTCCAACTTGGTGTGGGATCTTTCTTGTGTGGTGTTTTTACTTTATTACGGTTTGAAGTACTGAACACATATTTTACACATTGCCTCCAGATTAAGCCTGACTGCTCTGTTGTAAGCTATCAAAGGGTTGATCACAGGTTAATTTAGGGTTGGCTTGTGTGCCACCCTGCCAAGGATTATGGTTGCTACTTGACCCAGGCTCACACTGAGTGAACTAAAAACTCAATTTCTTACAATGTGTTTGTTTGATGTCCCGAATTCTGACAGGGATATTGAGATAGGACTGGACCGTACAGATCTGGAATGTGGCTGAGGGAATGCCCCCCTACCACCACATTACGATGTTCATTGACTGTAGATGCACCGATGTTCTCCTGAGGTTCATAATATAAGTAGCTCTGCATACTTTGATCCAGTCAGATATAAAGCTGATGAGATCACACTTAACCTCATCTATGCTCATGACGAGCTCAGCTCGTCATGAGGCACAGTGCAGCTGCACTCATGACGAGCTGAGCTCGTCACGGCCGTTGGAACGTTGCACGCCGGAATAATTACCCCGCTGTGCTGAACGTTCGAAAAACGGGTGTGGTTGTGACGAGCTCAGCTCGTCATGAGAGCAGCTGCACTGGGCTTCATGACGAGCAGAGCTCGTCACAAGCACAGCGGCGCCGCGCGCGTCCCCCCTCCCCCCGCACAGTGGGGGGAAAAAACCCCACAGCGAAGGGGTTAAATCGCTATAGTCCAGTTGGACTGACATTTATTATAATATGACCACTTTACTCTTCATTCAGCCGATCATGCCATTTTTAAATTAGTTTAACTTCTACTCATTTTATTAAGGTCAACTTTGGATGTATAGCTAATGGATTCCTTATGGGCACACAGCTATCTTCATGCATTCACATATGGGAAGGTTACCATCTCCTTTGAGGTGCCAGTAAAATGTAAATATTCTGTGACTAGATTCAGGTTGCAAAACATTGATACATACCATAATGAATCACTATTTGGAAGGGACTCCATAAACACACACCTTCTAAATACAGATTTATTATGGGTTTCTACACTCATTTTGTGATTTGGCAGCCTGTTATCGAATCAAAAAACGGGTTTAGTACACTACAAAAATCCATTTTGTTATCGCGAACCTTGTGATTTAATGAATTCCAGGCTCTGCAACTACAAAATGGCTTTGTAGATCAGACCACAAATGTACCTTTGAACTATTTTGTTGGTCTTGAAATTATTCATCTTGGGATGTGATATCTCTCACTTTCATTTCCAAATTTCCATTGTTATCTCCTATGATACTATATGTTATATCCTATAAATCTGGCAAGTATTTAATAAAAGCTAGCCGTGGTACTTTATATTAAATTTCCAGTGCATCCCTTAATAAGCTGTGAATAGATTCACTTAATAAGCGAAAATCTGATTTTCACTAACGATATTGCACATGCTCAGAAACCTGACAGAGTATGACGGCAGCAATGTAATTTACTATGCAAGCCCACATTTCAGGAATTAACTGGGAAGGGTATGTTTTTGCTCTTGTTGCAATTTGTTTTTATGGAAGCAGTAACAGACATTTTAGGATTTCTTTCAGTAACAATCATGGTGCAGAAACAAAGATGCTTTACGCAGCCATATTTTTGGGGGAGGTGGTGTTCCAATCAAATGAAGGAACACTTTTGCCCATGTGCCTGAGCCATCCTATAGGTGTGTGCCCCCTTGCAAAAAGGTCATGAAAGTTCTACTAATAGTGCACCACACAGAAAGCAAGGCACGCCTACCAACTCTATTAGTGCCCACTTAAAAGGGCACAGATTATCCCAGGGAACCTCCATGTATTGCCCTCCCAGGAGGCAGTTGGATTAGACACATATCCACCTATCTGTTTAGCATCTATATATAGCTCGACCTCCTTAAGTGTTTCCCAACATTCTTCTAACGTTCCACAATATGTGTACATTCCTAGAATATGCATATAAGGGCCCCTGGTGGTTCAATGGGCTAAGGAACCCCAAACGTTTACAAACATGTCAATACACTTTTCTATAGCTTTGGCTATAAGCCATGCTCTTGCTTGCTGATAAGTGAGGGCCCTAGTGGAATCTTTGTGGCTCTAAGGCTCGACAAATATTTTCAAAGGCAATTGATGGGCACCTCAGTATCTGGCTTGGTAGAAATGTAAATCACTCATTCTTCGTAATACTCAACTCCACTTCAGCCTGACCCTAATTGCACTCTAAAATTAGGAAATGAACTCCCTATTGAACTGTTTCATGAGGACCCCTATGCCTTACTGTATCATTGGACTACCTTCTTCTATGTCAGACATGGAGCAGATTCTGCCTCAGTGTGGCAGAGCAACACCATTTTGGTGAAAGTATGCTTAACAGAATTCGTATAAATAACTCTTGTGATGCACAATTACCGCAATGACGCCAGATTGAGTAATCAAAAGTAATTTGTGTCAAAAATGCTACTGCAGGAGCACAGGAACAATGATCTAAGCGAGAGCAAGTGGCTGCTGGCTACTGCTGTTTGTGTCCTGAATCATTTAGTGCTATTTTCTTAGCACAAAATGCATATTTGGGTCCAATTTGGACATGAGGGTGAATTGTGCACTTAGAAAATAGTGCTAAATGCTAGATTGCACTTCTCATGTAATTACTCATTATTACAAATAATGTTGTTGCAATTATGAGTAATTACTCTAGAGAGAATTATACCAGCTATGCCCACCCCTAATTGTAAGTAGTGCACAAATATTACATATTTTTCCCCCACCCAAATTTCACAAAGTAATACCTGGTAGAATTTTTACAGCTAGTAACAAGGGAAAACATGCGTTATTAGTGTCCATGCTACTCTGTGGAATTTCGAGTGATGCAGAAATACCACACCAGGGAGAAAGCAAATACAACCAGTATTAATTCCCCATATGTTTTTACCACACTATTATTCTGAACTGATTAGAATGCAGTCAAGAGTGAACAGGTCTAAAGAACATGTGGACCAAACTACTAAATATTTTTGCATTCACAAACCCTGGGATTTGCAAATTCACAAGGTTTGTGAACACAAAATTCATGTGCAGTTTACTAAACTAAATGTTCGCTTTGGAAAATACTTTTCAACTCTGAAAATGGTTTGTGCGATCCATTCCAAATCATAATTAGGGGAGGGTGTGGAAGGGGTTTTCCCCCCATAAATGTGATTTGGAATTGGCAGGTATCAATGATTTGTAACCTGCAAATTCAGTCCCAAACCATTGCTGTTTTATGAACACCTCCAAGGAGCTGGCAACTGATTACCAAAGGAGTTGGTGCCCCCTTAGGACACCTTCCCCTATGTGAACCATGTTGTGTGACCTCAGGGGGCCTCAGCAGTGCCCCCTGTTATGTATTCCCAAACTGAAAACATATTTTCTTATAGCTGCACTGATAGAAATGGAATTTCTGGTTGGCTGAGGCCACCCAGGCCAGGAGGGAACCACCACTCTAGTCAGGGTAAGCTCAATGCACACTAAAAGATAACCTTTGCTCACCCTCTGGTAGCTTGGCACGGAGCAGTCAAGCTTATCTAAAGAGGCAATGTGTAAAGTATTTGTGCAACACACATACACACACACACAGTAACAATAAATAAGCCATAAAAAGAATCCACACAGGTTTAGAAAAATTGTATTGTAAACAAAACAAGAACAAACCGTCAAAAATCCAATGTATAGAAGTTAAGATATCGAATTTTAAAGGAATAAATGCAGTAAAGCGCTTAGAAGCAAGTAGGACTAAAAAAGGTTACTTGAGGTTGTGCTGGACTGGGGCAAAGTCAAAGTTCGGAGCAACCACAATGGAGTGCCGGCAGGCTACGGAAAACCGCCATTGCATCGCATGTGTTACAACGCATGCGATTACAATGCAGTCGTTACAACGACTGTGTTGTTAAATCGCGGTATATTACAACGCAAGTTGTTACATCGACTTGCTCTAGGGGGTGCGCTGACACAAGTATTAGTATAATTTACTATTCCAACACCTTACCTATTGTTGCGCACAATGGAATTGGAATAGTAAATTATACTGTTCCTAAGTCCAGCGCGCCCCCTAGAGCAAGTCGAAGTAATGACTTGCATTGTAATGTACTGCGATGTAACAGCGTGTTCGTTGTAACAACCGTGTTGTAATTGCATGTGTTGTAAACACATGTAATGTAAAGTGTGCTATTCACATGCTACATGACCCACACAGGCCCCAGTGAAAAAAGTAACTTTCCTTGTTGCACACAACAAGATGTGTTGATGTCACGTCCCACAGGCGCAGGATGCATCGATCTTCTCTATGCAGTGAAAGCGATGCGTCAATTCCGAAATGGGTGCTGGAGCCGAGAGGAGCAAGTGATGTGCCCGATTCTTCCACGCAGTCGAGGGAATGCGTTGATCTCACCAAGGTGCAGCGGCAGCGATACGCTGTCCAATGCGTCGATCTCTGGAGGCAAAGCGCTGGTTTCTGAGACGATGCGCCGATTTAACTCCTGTAACTGGGTCAATGCCCTGGTTCTGCTACACCGAGACAGGAGATGTGGTGGAATCCATGTTGCAAGTATCTGGGCCACTTCCAGTGAGTCAGTCACAAAAGCAGAGGTAGAGACTATGATATCCCTGAGTCTCAAGCAACAGGAGGCAAGCCAACAAGACGTAGAGATCACTTAGAGTGAAGGCAGAGTCCAGCTCTCCTTCAGCAGAGTCAGAGAGCTGTAGGCAGCACGGCAACAAACAGAAAATCAGGCATTCCAGATCAGCAGTTCAGTTGAGTTCTTTAAGCAGCACAGTCGTTCTTTTGACAGTATCAGTTACAAGCCCAGAAGTATTTGATTTTAGGGGGTCAGAGGCCAAGTACTTATACCCAAAAGTGCATTTGATGTGGGGGGTCACTTCAAAGCAACACTCTGAAGTGCAAAAGTATCCCTTTCAACCCAGTCCTGTCTTCCAGGCGATCTGTGGGGGTAATCAGTCCTTTGTGTGGGGACAGGGGACAGCCTATTTATATGAAGTGTTAGCCCCTCCCTTCCATCCTGCCCAGGCAAGGCCATCAGAATGCAGATGTATGCAGACGGGTACTCGGACACAGCTATCCTTCCTGTGTTGTGGCTGTCTAGAGGGAATGCAAAAAGTGTAGCTGTTACCCACCCCAGACATGTATTGGAGACAGGCTGCAATGCACACAGAGTTAAAAGCACAGAGAAATTACCACTTTCTAAAAGTGGCATTTCGAAAATAGAAATGCCAAATCCAACTTTACCAGTAAGGAGAATTTGTCATTACCATTGCAAACATATGAAACATGGAAAACGCTACTCTTCCCTGATCAGGAATTACAGCTTAAAAGTATATTAAGGAATTTCTAATGCTAACCTATGAAAGGAGTAGGCCTCACAGTAGAGAAAAACAAAGTAGGCTCGTTGTCAGTATCAGGATATGCAAAACATCACAGTACGTGTCCTACCTTTAATTTACACAGCATCCTGCACTTAGGACTACCTAGGACCTACCTTAAGGGTGACTTATGTGTGATAAAAGGAGAGTTTCAAGCTTGGCAAGTAGTTTTAAATACCAAGTCAAAGGTACAGTAATCTGCACTCACAGGCCCTGCAATGGCAGAACCGGGACAATTTGAAAGGATACCTATGTGGGTGACACAAGAGGTATTGCAGGCCCACTAGTAGCATTTAAGATACAGGCCATGTGCATATGGTATACCATTTTTCAAGGAACAAACAAGTGAAGTAAATATGTCAATTGGGTGGACACCAATGTTACTATGTTTACAGGAGAGAGCCCATGCACTTTAGCACTGGCTAGCAGTGGTAAAGTGCTCATAATCCTAAAGTCAACCAAAACAAGATCGGAAAAAGAGGAGGATGACAAAAAGTTTAGGGTGACCCTTCAGAGAGGGCGATTTTCCAACAAGCACCAGTCTCTTTAATGATCAGGACTTTAAAATAAAAAGTTTTCTTCCCACCTATACATGCAAACACAGAGATCGGAGACTGCTATTCCTTATAGGCCAACACCCCTGTATTTGTAGCAGATCACAGGGAGTTCCACATAGCCCGTTTATTATTCATTAGAAATGTAATTCTGCAACCCCCTGTTGTGTGACATATCAGCAGTATTTGATTTGAACCGGTGTTTGCATGTGGGGCACACCAGCTCTTATTTTTGGCAACAGCACTTAATGTTTCCTCATCAGACTTTGACCCAGAACAGGAGAGAGAGAGAAACACACAAAAAGGGGAAACAAGGAAGAAGAGAACGATCAAAAAAGAATGACAAAGGGAAAAAGCAGGCATAAAAATGAACGTGCACAAGTGAGTTTGAGGGGCTGGGGGTGTCTGGTCATGGATTAAAGATACGAGGGGAATTTAAGACTATGCAGCCTTTATATTCAGCACCATATCGAAGTTCTGCAGAACCAGTGGAAGCTTCTGAGCAAATCCTTGGACCCAACACTTACTATTTTAAAAATTAAGCACTGCGCTAATAGTACATGAGTAGTATCTCAATAATAGTACATGAGTAGTACCTCAAAATCATAGAAAGGTACCAAAAAAATTGGTGTGCTGCTGGCAACCACTTTTCACAACCTGTCTCTAGCACATCAGACTCGTGTGTGAGTATTTCAAAGTAAGTCGATGTATGATCAACTAGATGGCCAATGTTTACCTGCCCCTACTAGTGAGGTAATACGTTAGTGGTGGCAATAAATATCTACTTTCAAAACTAAATTCACGGGCAAATCTATCTTTTCCTGTAGCAAACAATTTCCACCAGTTTTGCGTCATGAATAAATGACACTGAGTAACTAATGTGAGTGTGAATGTAATTTTGCTGATAAAATGTTCTCCATCATATCATTTTTATTTCCGGAGGAGGTGTGTAAGTTATTGAAAAAAAGAGCCCCTGTGAACCTTCTGTTCAGCAACTAAAGTACCGCAATACACCTTTATGCACTTTAGGTACCAATCACATACAGTAGTCTTGCCTCGTTTTACTAGAGGCATAACGCAAAATGATGCCCCCCGCCCTTGCAGAATGGGACGAGGGGCAGGTGTCTCTCTGACATTCATTGGTCTTGGGATCCATGGGGCCCCCTGAACAGTTGCTCGACCACCCCACACACACACCCCCTGCTCCCCATGACGAGGCGGCTTGCTTAGGAAAGCAGAGTAGCTTTTTTAAACGTTTAATTATTTCTTATTCCATGTAATTGAACGCATTCTGCAAAGAATGCAATGATATGGCTTAGAGGGTGAGGGGCCTCCAAAACAAGAAACCCTGGGGCCCCAGGCACCGCGGGGGGCCTCCGTACGTTTTACAGCTGAATGCGCACGGGTCTTCAAATCGTGGAAAACGCAGAATGAAACAAACCGGCTAATAATTTAACAGCAGCTTCAATTTAGCTAACACTGCTGGAAAACATAAACACCCAGAGCTCATACTGAATAGTGCGAGTCGCACTGTCTCAGAATCCCTACCAAAGTGCTAATGTGCCACGCGCGAGCGGTGCCCTCATTCACTGCAGTCTGCATGCACGCGCCCAAAGGATCCTATTGACACGAGTCACGCTCGCCGCCTCTTACTTTACATAACTGTGTCTGGCTGAGTGGACGTTGGCTAACGGACCTACAGACATTTCCAAACAAGCATTTACAATGCAATGGTCTCGGCATTATTAAAGGTAGAGCTATTGGCATTGCTCATGACTTTTTTTTTTTAATCATAAAAAATGGCATTGTGATTTACATTGCCAATAGCGTAATTGTTAAATAAATGGCATTGTCATTTACAATGCCAATAGCTTAATCGCTCGCAAATGCATGATCTATTGCATTTACACCCACAGAGCCACCCACACACACATACAGAGCCACCCACACAGTCATTCACATAGAGCCACCCACACACACAGAGCCACCTACACAGAGCCACCCTCACACAGACAGAGCCACTACACATAGAGCCACCTACAAAAAAAGCTATCCACACACACACAGAGCTACACAGTGGTGGCTGGTGACATTTGAAAGTATTGGGGCATAAAAGCTCGAGTGAGCGCCTGGTGGCAAGGGAGCATTGTGAGCACACCATCATAAAGGGATTTTGGGGGTGGGCTCTTCCCCTGAGAAAAGTTTGAAAACATGGCGGGCAAATGGTGCATTTTCAAGCATATTTGAGAAAGCAAGAAGCAGTAGTTAAAGTGTCTGCATCCAGATATATAACCCAGCAACTGAGATACATTTTCCAAAATAGCAACCACCATATGGAGTAACTCGCCAAGAAATTCACACCTGGCAACTCAGAGGGCGTTGAGCACTGAATATTATCACCATCCCCTCCGTGCCTTCATGTTTTGCAAGTCGCTCCTCAGCACGCAGATCTACTTACTGTATGTGCTGTTGCATTATGCTTATGTCATAATGTCTGTTAGAAATTTGCCCCTCAGAGCAGTTAGAAATATTCCTCTGAAGGAAAAGAGACAATCAGTTGGAACAAAAAGCACCCTGGTCCTGCGTGGGGGCATAACTTCCTTGGCTTGTCACCTGCAACAGCAGGACACTGGTCATGTCGGGCAGACCGGAACGATACCGGGTGAAGCACCACAAACCACTAAGTGACACGGGTTATTTGAAAACCTATGGGAAATTGCCGTTTTTGTGTGAGCAACACATTATTTGCTCCTAATAAATTACGCCTATTAAAACACAACGTTAACGTCACTGGAATTTTCAATTGTACCTGCATTGCGCAGAAAGCTGAAATCCAAGGTTACTTATCTTTTTCTAAAACATAAAAAATTCTACATGCACTGTGGTGTCCTGCACATTGGGTGTACACATACAGACAAACACTTGCAGCCTTTGCAGAAACCCTATCATGCACATCTGTCCTGACCAGAGACAGCTGCCCCACCCCATTACTGAGACATGCCCTTGGCTGTCAGAGTGCGCCACTGTGGCGTCTTGCACATTGTGTGTACACACACAGACACACGCACACACTTGCAGCCTTTGCAGAAGTCTTGTAAATTAAAGAAAACTCCAGGTTTCAAGCAATATATGTTAAACTTTCACTTTCCTCAGCTGCTGAAGCTGCAAGCTCTGCCCAGATTGGCACTTAATCATGTCATCAATTGTTTAAACGGACCTGGCACAGGTCACTACCTTCCGGATAATGCGCTCTTCATTAATCACTGCAGTCACATGACCTCGCTTCCCCAGTCACTCATGTGCACGAGGGAGTTTAGAATTCCCTCTAAAATGCGGTGGTGTGTAGCCCCCTCGCATACTTAATGTCACAATGCTTTAGCGACAGACTGTGCATTGTTAGTTGCCCGGTCCCCCAGGGGCCCGTGTAAAAAAAAAAATGGAAAAAGGCATCTCTGAATGGAGGTTAAACAAAGACACACAGAGGATGAACTGGGCTCTTCTAGCCGAGCCCCACCCGTTTACCAGAGCCCCGAACCAGGATCCATGTACTCGATGGATTTAACTGCAGCCACCGGTGCAAACACCCCATGAGCAGTACAAGGCTGCATGTAGTGGTGCTCGCAAGGCCTCTTTTCTAGAACGTACTAGCTAAATCTCTGGGCAATAGGCCCCTCTTCCTAATTGTAGTCGCCCCACTCCCCATGGTTCGGAAATGCAGCGATGCAGCACTCCCTTCTCGCGCCGAGCACCTCCACCCCCCACTGTCCCGCCCCACCACCTTCCTGCTCCTTTCACAGCTAATAAAGCGCCTCTTTGATGCTTGTGACTTTCAGCGCTTTCGGAAGTCCGTCCATGAGGCCAACGAGCGAGCACGATTGAGCAGGGGTTGCCGCCTGAATGGAAAAACATGAGTCATATAATAACATTGTGAGAAAGAGTTGAAAAGTCGGGGTGAGGGTGCTTGTCTATGAAAGACATTACTTGACACTGTCCACATACAGTATACATAGGTTTACCAGATAGCCAAAAGTTACCTAGGAGGTGCCCTTCCCCCACCCCTTCCCTGATTATCCTTGTACAGCATAAAGCATTCTGGGAGATGTAGTGTTGATTCACTTCAGTTGCAGTAATTGAATTAACACTGCGGGAATCAATAATTCGTGAAAGAAAAGACCAGTACTTCAGCCTTGATGACAGTGAGCCATTGGTAAACGTAAGTATGCGAAACTGCATATGGTTCATGTGAGCTGGGTACACAACCGTGGCTATCTTCTGTGCGTGGTGACGTGGGATTAGTGCAGCTGGAAACCCTGCATCTTGTCAGCTGGAAGAGTTTTCCAAGAGTTCGGGAAAGAGGGAGGGATGCCGGGAGATTCCTTCATCGGAAAAAAAAGAGGGCCATGTGAGGGAGAGGTTGCAGTGTTCCTCCCTTCCCCAGCACCAGGGTGTCATCGACAAAGCTTTTTGCAATGAATGGTGCTGCGTTGTCATTATACATTGAATTTAAAAACAACGAAATATTAGTGTGTTGGCGAGTACATGGGGTTCTTAAACCATCGCAGTGCGCTCTTGCTGTCTATTAAACTGGTAAGGGGTTCTTTCAAGGGTAGTTCTGCCGTGCGTCTCAAAGAGGGGGTGCCAGAAACATAAAAATGAAGGCGCGTAAAATAACGAGAGGTGTAGAGAGCTTATACGATTTGAAAATAATTAATGAGCCATCTAGGACAGACATAAACTCATTACTTAGGAACTGATCGTACCACCCTATGCACAGAGCGAGGCTTTGTGTTTAAGTAAATCGTGTGCCATCTCCTGAATGGCAACAGAGCCTGTGCTCGCCCGTATCCGTCTTCCTCCAGAATTAGGTAGCTGGACGGTTTCCAGAAATGTGTGCGTTGTTGTGAGTGCCTCGATCTTTATTTACAATTCATAAACCACCTTATTAGTTAATCTCTTTCCACGCGTTTATTTTATGCAATGGAGACGCAGCCCCAGGACTGCGAGAGTGGCGCGAGCTCGCGACTGCGCGCAGGGCACCGCATTCCTCCTAATACTTTCCCTGTTTGCACCCGCTAAGGACCACCGTGGTGTAAACAGGCTCCCCTTGTGCCAACCTCCTCTCACAAAGTTTCTCTGAGCGTCGAAAGAACACTGCCAACGGGGTTTGGTGGACACCAACACAGACTGAGGAGGGAGACTGCGTACCTGTGATCCTCTGCATGTCTCCTGTCTGGGCCGAGCTGCCTCCGCCTAACTCCCCGGCAAATATGCAGTAATGGTTTTCATGAGGGGCGAGGACTCGGCGACTTCTTGGGGCAGCGGTCATTGCGAAATGGTTTAAAGAAAAGCGCCGCCGTTTTCCGATTCGGGGGCGTGTTTTTTGCGCCCTGAGTGACAGACGACGTCACAGGGCTAAAGAATGCAAAAAATCACGCCCCCAAATCCGAAAAAGACGGGGCTTCTTTGGAGGGACGGCTCTCTCCTCCAATGGCTGGCCTCCTTTTAGGAAGCCAGCCAATGGTGGAGAGACAGAGCAGGGAGGCGGGTTCTGAAGCCCCACTAGAGGACATTAATTCTCTGACCGGAAGCTGCTTCGCAGCTTCGTCCCGAGACCTAAAAATGCTCTACAGGAAAAGAGCAGCCACATAGCAAGTTGGCAGATTCGAAGAGCTTTATTATGACGAGAAGAGGGTTATATAGGTTACCTGTAACTGGAAATTAGACCCGGGTAAGTGAATAAAATAATTGTGTCTAAGATTAATGCAAATCATTATGCAGTAAGCCATAGTAAATAAAAAAGGTCAAACTTTGTGGCTGGCTTTACACAATACAGTTTTAAATATTTACAGTAAGCGTCTTAGATTGGTCATCTGATACCTATTGTTAATGCCTGTGTAGATATACTTTATGTATATTTACATATGCCTTCTAGTTTTCCAGAATCTCTAGACAAATTCTTTAAAAATATACAGAGTGCGCTGTCGTTTGATGTTTGTGCCCAAGAAGCCAACGTCCAGTGTCTCTTTCCTCACTTCACTCTTAAACTAGGCACTGGTGGGCGGGTACAAATTAAGCATATCCTTTCCTCTATGACTTCATCGCATAATGTACATCACCTTACCTTACCCTCTAGGGAAGTTTGCTCACTACACTCCGTCGCCCGTGAACTGTATCTCTATTTTGCCTTCAGATTTGGTGTTTCTTGCCTGTTAAGGCTGACTGGCCAGTTCGTGCAAAAGCTGTGCCCTGGTATGTTTTTATACACCATATTCATTTTTAAGTCTGGTGTTAGCCAATGCCTTTCGTTTTTCACAAAATAAATCTGCATATATATATATACACACACACACACACACACACACACACATAGCTAGAGGGCCTTTCGGTCAGCACTCTTCATCTGCTCATCTATTATAGTGTCCTTCACATTTTGCTTGGCCCATCACTGCATGCATGCTGCAATGGATCAGCTCGTTACAGTCATTGGATCTTCCCGTCTGGTTTAATGATGGCATTCTGACCAAGGACAAAGTCATCCTCCACAAAAGAAGATAGTTTGCTTTAGTGTCCATAACTGTTTGGCCAAACTGCCCTTTTGTGAAGAAATACCTTCTTTTTTTTCTTTCTTTCCCCCTTTTGATGATTTTGTTCCCTAGACATTACATCCGGGTACTCGCTGTCACTTGTGCTGAGCCACACACCCCACAAACAATTTTTAATAGACATTAAAACTATTACAAAATTCCAATTAAAACAAAACACACTAAATATAACACAAACCATGGTAAAAAGGCTGTGCGTCTATCCACGTGGGCGCGCATGCACTAGTGGCCATCTTTGAATATTTTTTTTGTACCTTAACCTTAACAATAACCATTGAAAGGAAGCAAGCACCAATAAGGCCAGTAGCTCGGCAGCGAGTAACTGACCTATTACCTTTGTCAGTGCTCTTTTGGTATTGATTGTATTTCTTTGTTATTCAGGGAACTTGTCCATGACCTGAATTTGTAATGTGATTTATTTTTATAATTTAAATGTTCCTGGTTTTTACAAAGTCCTTTTTGACTAGTCGCCCATCTCTTTCCACACGGTCCCTTTATATCAGTCCCTCCTCTGAATTGCTTCCAGCTGGCACAATGCCCCTTAGATCCATGTCATGAAGACCCTTCCCGCAGAATCAGCGTGTCTTCTAACTTTTGTACTCACAATCTGTCCTCCTCGTGCCCTAGTTTCTTTACCCCTATTCCAAGACTATTCCCAAATCGCAGTGGTTGGTCCTTGCTCCCTTACCCAGTGAGGTGCAAGAAGTACAATAATGCATGAGGGCATTGCTGAGACAAACAGCGTACTTGGCATGGTGCTGCTAAGGTAGTCAACCCTACATGATCATGGAGAGGAACCATTCAGTCAGCCTTTCCCTGCTTGTCTCCATATAGGTCTCACAACTCTTCTAAAGAGCCACCTTTACATGAGGCTGTGGGTTTATGGGAGAGATGACAGGAGGGGGGGGGGGGGGCAGGCCGCCCTTGTGATGCTTTGTGCTCAGGAGGGTGAAGGAGCAGAGAATAGGTACATCTGTTTCCCACTTTCATCTTCCGTCCATTGCCTTTCAGCCTCCCTACTCTTTCATCCCTACAAAACCCTCATTGCAGAGAAAACTCCACTAGCTCTGAATCCTTACACTGTGGACTACATTGTATCTTATCAGTAGAAGTTCTGATCGGTTATAACTTTGGAGGACTATCATAAAACATGCAGCATAACCCCTACTAATATTCCTTCACTTCATTCTGATTCACTCTGATTGTATTGCCCTCAACACCGAGTCTAGTGCTGATTTAAAAGCCTTGAAGCAGCAGGGTGCTGGTGCGCATGCGTGTGGAAATCAAGCATGGATCCATTCACGCAGGGCCGTAAGGCAGCAGGCACAGAGATTGGCTGCGCTCCAAAGGTTAATGTTGTGCGCACATTACCCACGACAGTGAAAACAAATATTTGTACAGCACTAAATAAATGCCTTGTCATTCATGGGAAAGGTCAAAACCTTCAGGTGGGGACCAACTTCAGTTTTCTTCCACAATACTCAGGCAAACGAGTTCACAATATTTCACCTTAAAAAAAAAAAAGAAAACTCTACGCACTAACCACAGACACCAGTCAAATCAACAAACGCGTTCGACGTTTCTGGAAATCGAGTGTTCACAGTAAGCAACATTTTGGTGCTGAAGAACTAGCAAAGGGTGAAAATTGAGAGCCAAGTCTAAACATGTAAAAAGCGTGACATAAAATCCCCCGGGTACTACCAGAGTGCTGCAGCACTAAAAGGGAAACTGGCGCTGCTTAAGAAAGCTAAGAACAGGTTACACTGGTGACAAATCAAGCAGAACTGCTAAACACACACTGCGAAATGAACACAACACGGACAAACACAAAATGAAAGCTGACAAGAAATAAGTAGAGCACTGCTGTGAAGCTTACAGTAGGTCTGTAAACTGTAGGCGTGATCTAAAGGCGCCTGGACCACGTCCTGTGCTGTGAGTCAGAGGATTTAGAGAGCATGAGAGAGAGAGTACATACAGCCTGTATGCCAGAGCACAAACCTCCAAGCGTGTGGTCTACGGCGAGGCTCATCTACAGGGTTCTTGTGATTGCTGAGAACGCCATCACTGAAGGAAGCTTCCGCGTCCGCCCTATCCTTGGTAAAGATGGCGTAAGGAGGAGTGGGTTGGAATGATTTTCATAGAGGAATAATCTCTGTGTTGTTGCTTTAGGGATGGAAATACAAGCAGCAATTCTGAAATATAGGAAGCAACGGTCTGAAATACATATTAGAACATTGGGAGGCAATAGCCTTATAACCCGCCATAGTGGGCTTTGGTTCGGGCCTTTACCACTGGAGCGGGCCATTAATAGCCGGTAGTGCCCGCTAGGGAGGGCTCTAAGACCATTAGAACATTCCGCTCCTAGAGGGCAGACTGTTCTAATTTGTAAAACGAAGGCCTCACAGAGCCCCTGGGGCGGCTGGGGGAGGTAAAATCCCCTCGGGCTCCGTGAGGACTTTGTTAAACATTGGAATGTTGATGCTCTGGGATTCTACCGGTCATTAGAATCCTGGATCACTGTTTTCGTCATCATCCTGTTTTTAATGGAGTGCTCAACATTCCAATGTTCTAATAAAGAGGCACGTCGAGAAGGTGAATTCTATCATCCAGGATGTTGATGACTGAAAGATGGGATCCGCGTCTACAGACTGTTGGGGGTTCAGCAAAAAAGAGTTCAACTATATCAGTGGATTGCCCGCCACCCAAGCCACATTTGTATATCTCCATGGCAGAGTTAGATGGTCCTTTATGTTGCAAATAGCAGACAAACCCTGACCTATCATAGATCTTTAAAATGCTGGTGAGCCAGTGATAGGCTGGTCCCTTCTGTGATCTCTTTGATAACTCAATGGGTTTTTCTTTTCAGAAGACGAATAGTAATCTATTTTTAATGATGTTGGAATGGAAGGCTCTTGCAGAGACACATTGAAAATAGTTTGGATCTTCGGAGAATGTTGATACCGCTCACTCGGCACATCATCATAAATGCAATCAGTACGTACTAGCATGTCAATGAGCATCATTATTAGCAATGTTATGACAGACCTTTTGGATTTTATTATGTTTGTTGTTGCCATTTTTTGCCACAGCCTTGTAATAGCTCCCTGGATTTGTTTGGACGAGAGCTCCAGTTCTTTGTCATTTTTTCCCCTTCAGGCTGCTATGTTGTATGCCATTTGAATTCTAATTGATGTGCTTTCGGTTTCTACATTTTCAAATTAGCAGTTCATCATGAATCAGAAAAGGCTGGAATTCTTAATTCTATTCTGGAGCCAATAAATTGACGCCTCATACAGAATATAGGTCAATTTTTTCAGTAGAGGTGCTGCTGAAACTTCAGCTGAACAGGGGCGTAGCTTCAGGGGGGGGGGTGTTTGGGGTGTTGCACCCCCTAATAACGGTATTTTCTGATGAATAGTTGGGTACAGGTGCTTTCAGTCCGATATGGTGAGGTGGTTGTCGGATTTCACCTGGGATTTTTGCAAGCTCAAACTGACAAAAACAAACACACACTCTCTTCTCTTTTGAAAGCCCTAAAGTCTTGATTTTTTTCACAAAATGTTTCTCTCCCTTATTACTCCTACCAATCCTTATTCCTCTCCCTTTCCACTGCCTCTTGAGCCCCACTCATGAGCCCTGCTTGTCGTATAATGTATTTTAACAGTATATGCCAGCGTCATTGTTGGAAAATCTGAAGCTCGCATCCCCTCCAATGTTACTGACCAAGCTACGCCCCTGCAACTGAAGATTCTGTCTAGATATTTGGTGAGGAGCTTTAACAGAAAAACTAATAGCTACATGACACGACCATGGTGATAGGTTAAAATGACATGACAGCATATTATCTCTGATCTAAGATTCCTTCACGAACCATGCACTGAACTATCTTCAAGGGTCAGTTCCACAGCCATCAGCCTTTTGTTAACCTGTTGACTTAGGTACAGGAGATAAAAAAAAGCTTAATCCTCCCACATACAGCGTTCCCCCGTGTAGAATACCATGCTCCTGCAGGAGACTTGAAAATGAATATCTCCAATTCAGGAAATCTAAAGTCAGGAACTAAAGTAAGGCTCCAGTTACGTGTACTGAATGCAGTGTGTAGCATAAAGATCAGCCAATGCACTCTGGAGACACCAAGGACATTTTAGGAGTAAAAGGATACAGATCTTAAAATTCACACACTAACATAGCCACATGACAGCCTCTCACGGCATGAGATATTAATTTTTTTATTCGAAGGGAAACCCCTATCTAGCTAGACCCCAGACCCTCGGTCCCAGGCCTACTCTCTCCCCAAGCAGCTCCGCTGTGCTCTGCTGCGCCACGAGCCCCACCCTGGTAGGGTTCAAGACTGCTCTCTGACTCACCCGGCATCTCGTGTCTCTGCTCTAAGTTTCTTTTCACTTTGTTTCAGGATTTGATTATTGTGCTGTATTGTGTTCTCTTATTGTCTTATTGTTGAATATTGTTTTCTTGGTTATTCTCGTTGTCACTTGTGCCCATTTACACTCTCAGCCCTCTTGCTGTGCCCAGCCGGTCTGCTTCTCCCACCCCTGCTCACGCCTCCCAGCTGCTTGTCCCTCCCCCTCCCCTACTAATCGCGGCTGCTGCAGGGAGCGCGAGCTAGACCCAGACCCTCAGTCCGAGGCCTGCTTTCTCCCTAAGCAGCTACGCTGTGCTCTGCTGCGCCGCAAGACCCACCCTGTTAGGGTTCAAGACTGCTCTCTGACTCATCTGGTATCTCGTGTCTCTGATCTATGTTTTTTTTTACTTTGTCTCAGGATTTTATTATTGTGCTGTATTGTGTTCTCTTATTGACTCATTGTTGAATATAGTTTTTTTGGCTATTCTCGTTGTCACTTGTGACCATGTTCCCTCTCAGCCCCCTTACTGTGCCCAGCCGTTCAGCTTTTCCCGCCGTTCCCGCCCCGCTCCCGCCTCCTAGCTGCTCGTCCCTCCCCTACTTATGGTCCCTGCTGCACGGTCACGCCACTGGCGCTATGAAGGCGCACCTAAGGCAGGCCCATCTGTGCCTGTCGTCATCCCGACAGCAGCCAGCGCCAGGAACCCTGAATCTATGACCCTCCGTCTCTACGACTCCGCCGCCATCCACGCACTCAACCCCGGAAGAGTCGGATCCTGCAAATAGGCCTTGCCAAACATGATAAGTTCTTCTGTCTCCACCGGCGCCTGACCCTCACCACAACACCGCCGACGCCAACAACGAAGACACCCTGAAATGCATCGTCCTCAACGTGCGCTCCGTACACAAGCATGCCATGGATATCTGGAACCTTCTCGACTCCCTCTCGCCCGACATCACCTTCTTCATAGAGACTTGGACCAATACCTCCTCCGCCCCTGATATCAACATAACCATCCCAGACGGATACAAGATTCAAAGGAAGGACCGCACCTACTACCTGGGAGGGGGCCTAGCCATCCCCCACAAAAACACCTTACACCTCACAACCTCCAGCGAAACCTTCCCCTCTACTGAACACCTGCATTTCAAGATCCAGATCACCCAACGCCACACTCCGAGGAACACTCGTCTACAGACCGCGGACCCCGGGCACCCTTTGCCACCACCATCACCGACTTCATCCCACCCCACGCCATCGCAACAACGAACTACATACTCATCGGAGACCTGAACTTCCACCTCGACAATCCCAACGACCCCAACTCCTCCACCCTTCGTGACAACCTCACCAACAGCGGACCCAAACAACTCATCAACACACCAACCCATCAAGCAGGACACACCCTCAACCCCATCTTCGCCACAGGAAACAGCGTCCACTTCAGCAACACAACGCAACCACCATGGACCGACCACCATTGCGTACACTTCACCATCGACAAACCAAGGGCACCCAAACATACACCACGCCCACCCCGAAGGAACTGGAGCAAAGTCACAGACGAGCAACTTAACTCCACCCTCACCCAGGACAGCCACACCTGGACTACAGACACCAACAGGGCAGCCAGGGAACTCCACACCTGGATCTCCAACTGCGCAGACGAGCTCGCCCCGCTACGCAACCCCGACAAACAACGCCGCAGGAAAGCCGCCTGGTTCACCACCGCCCTCCAGGACACCAGGCACACCTGCAGACGCCTGGAGAAGAACTAGAGAAACACCAAGACAGCCGAAAACTACGCCACCTACAAGGACACCATGACGGACAACCACAACCAAATAAGAACCACCAAAGGAACTTCATCCACAATAAAATCCTCGCCAACTCCACCAACTCCAAGGAACTCTTCAGCGTAATCCGGAAATTCACCAACCCACGCAGCGCAGCCACAGACATCACACCATCCCAAGACCTCTGCAACAAGCTCAGAACTTTCTTCCACCTCAAGATTAAAAGCCTCAATGACAACTTCACGGACCATCCTCCGGACACCACAGCCTCCCCTCCACCCCCCAAGGATAATAGCCAACCAACCATCTCCAGCTGGACACCCATCACGACCAAAGAAACCGCCTCAACCATGAAAGGCATCCACTTGGGGGCCCCCACCGATCTTTGCCCTCCTCACATCTACCACAGAGTAGCGGCCACCATCGCACCCAAACTGCGATGCGCCATCAACACCACCTTCAAAACAGGCACTTTCCCTGACGTCTGGAAACGTGCAGAAGTCAGGCCCTTACTCAAGAAGCCAACAGCGGACCCCACCGACCTCAGAAACTATTGACCCATCTCGCTTTTCCCCTTTGAAGCCAAAGTTGCAGAGAAAATGGTCAACAGAGAACTGACACGGTTCAACGACGAGAACTCCGTCCTCAACCCTTCCTAATCCAGATTCCGAAGCAACCACAGCACAGAGACCGCCCTACTCGCCGCCATAGATGACATCCGCACCCTCCTGGATCAAGGACACTCAACAGCCCTCATCCTACTCGACCTACAAGCGGAGTTCGACACTGTCTCTCACCGCACACTAGTCACCAGACTACACGACTCCGGCTTACAAGGAACAGCCCTGAAAAGAAAGAACAGAGAGGCAAAAAGAGTAGTAGTCCTTCATAGATGTTCTTCCGATAATTTTATTGCAGTCTTCACAAATTTGTGTTAGCAGTTTGCATTAGTTTCACTGTGATGTCTCAATGAAATGCTTTTTAATTATGGATGCTTATATCTTTATTATTGTATGGTTATACTTACAGCCCTGAGGAAGCCCGATCTGGGCGAAATGCGTTAGTTGTTTTGCTTTCAAGATACTTTATGAAGACTGCAATAAACTTATCTGAAGAACATCTATAAAGGACTACTACTCTTTTTGTGAACGCTTATGAACATTTTTCTTGAAAAAACTTTTGATATATCGTATTTTACTTGTTGACTCTCTGTTCTTTCTTTTCTTGTATAATTAAGGTTCTCTGGCAGTGGACCTAGGAGGTGGGCAACTATGACAAACAAGATTTTGCTTTGACTCTTGTGTATATTGGGGGTAGTGCAACCTTTAATCCTTACTGCCTTCCGTTATTTGTTTAGAAGGAACAGCCCTGGACTGGATGCGATCGTTCCTCACTGGAAGAAGCCAGAGAATCAGGCAACCACCCTTCCTTTCCGATCCTATGAAAATCACCTACGGAGTCCCACTTCGGATCATCACTGAGCCCGACCTCATCAATATCTACATGGCCCCCCATGCAGCCATTGTACGAAAACATGGCCTCAGCATTGTATCCTACGCCGACGACACCCAGCTCATCCTCTCCCTCACCCGAGATCCCACCACCACCAAAATCAGCTTCCAGGAAGGAATTAAAGACGTCGCTGACTTGATGACCAACAGCTGCCTGAAACTCAACGCTGAGAAGACAGAAGTCCTTATCCTTGGAACCACCCCTTCAGCATGGGACAACATCTGGTGGCTGACCGCCCTCGGGAGCCCACCTACCACCGCAGACCACGCCAAGAACCTGGGTATCATTCTCAACTCCTCACTCAACATGAACCCACAGGTCAGTGCCGTCACATCCAGCTGTTTCAACACCCTCCGCATACTCAGTAAGACCTTCAAATGGATCCCCCGAGTCAAGGAAGACGGTCACCCACGCACTCATCACCAGCAGACTGGACTATGGAAACGCACTCTTTGCTGGCATCAGCAAGTCCCTACCTCGCAAACTCCAGACCATACAGAACACCGCAGCCAGACTCGTCCTCTGCATCCCCCGACAAGAACACATCAGCCAACACATACGAAGACTCCACTGGCTTCCCGTAGAGAAAAGAATCACCTTCAAAATCCTCACCCATGCCTACAAATGCCTACACAACAATGGACCTGAATACCCCAACAACAGAATCAACTTCCACGTACCCAAAAGAAACCTCTGATCCTCCAACCTTGCACTGGCCGAAACCCGCGCATCCACAGAGCTAGAGAAGGAAGATCCTTCTCTTGCATCGCAGCCAAGACAAGGAACAAGCTATTAGCAGACATCAGACGAGCCCCCTCCCTGAACACCTTCAGAAAGATCCTCAAGACCTGGCTCTTCGGCTAAATATACCAGCGCCACCCCCCCCCATCTCCACCAGCACCTTGCGACCCCACAGGTGATTAGCGCGCTTACAATTCCCTGATTGATTGATTGATTGATGGCAATAACTATCATCTTAACCTGATGGAGTCTAAAATGTTAATACATGCTTTAGAAGAAAGATTTTTTTTTTGTGGCAAGCTTCCTTCTCTAAATTTTGAGGTTTAAAATCTGACGAGTTTATATTGTAATTGTGAGCAGAATTTGTACAGCGCACTGTAACCCAGCAGGCATCCTGGTGCTAAAAGAGGGAGGCAGTAATGAGCCACTGGGATCTGAACAGCTAAAAGTTAGATTGTAGGAAAGAGCCAAGTTTTTATTTGTTGGCAAAAAGGTAAGATATCATTCATCTGTCGCAGCTCTGGGGGCAGCTTATTCCAGAGTCTAGCAGCCTCAACACTGAAGGCCTGACCCCCCAGCTTGGCTCTTCTGGTCCGGGGAATTTTTACCAAGAAGGCTGAAGAGGATCGAAGGCAGCAGTTAGGAACATACCAACTGAATTTACTCTGTAATGGTATAGAGCCCAATCCATGAAGCGCACTGAACACAACACAGAGCGATTTAAAGTGAATTCTCTGCACTATGGAGAGCCAGTGCAGCTTCACACGTGCCTGGAAAGAAGAGGAGTGTTGAGGACGCGACAAAGACAACTTAGCTGCATGTTCTGAATTCTCTGTAGTCTGCCAGTCAAGAATTTAGGGGATTCCTACAAAAGGGAGTTACAATGGTCTAATCTACTCAGAATCACGCTCCTGACTACCAGAGGGCGTGTTTAACACCATCGATGCTAGTGTTATTTTCCTCCTGTGCTGAGTTATGTTGATTTCCATTGTTCATGACGAGCTCAGCTCGTCATGAGTGTATGGAGGTGTACACCATGACGAGCTGAGCTCGTCATGAGCGTCGAAGGAGTTAAGCAGGGAGCAAAGGAAGAATCTTCCTCATAGCCCTGATAAGGGAAAAACAATTCCCAAGGTTTTATTAAAGTGTGTCTCCAGGGTCAACTTTTCATTAAATAAGACCCCCAAATTGCAAACTGATTTAGATGGTAACAGTGGGGGGTCCGCGTGAATAGGCCAGAAGTCAGCTGAAAGCTGCGGTGGCACTCCCCCATTCTTAATACATAGGATTTCGGTTTTGTCTGCATTAAATTGCAGAAAATTATATCTTAGCCAGTGAGCCACGCTCCACATACAGTTGTGAAAATTCTCCAAGGAGGTGACTGTTCGCCTTCCAGTGAAAGAATCAGCTGAGTATCATCTGCATAGTTAACTACCCCTAAGCCGAAAGATCTAATAATAGCCTTCAAAGGACGCATGTAAACATTAAAGAGAATAGGGCTTATCGCAGATCCCAGCGGCACACCATGATGGACCTTAGTAAACTCTGACTGAAAGGGATGGAGAGCCACGGCCTGACGTCTGTCAGATAGGTAGGCATGGAACGGTTTTAGTGTCTGACCAACTACCCCAACGTCTTCCAGCCGTTTCAAGAGGACCGAAGGGTTGACCGTGTCGAAAGTGGCAGACAGATCTAATAGGATCAAGAAGGCATGTTGACCCTTGTCTGCACGCAGATGAAGATCGTCCAACATGGTCAGCAGTGCAGTCTCTGTGCCATGTCCTGGACGAAAACCATACTGGACCTCATCCAGTAGATCATTACCCTCCAGAAACTGGGAGAGTGCCCCACTCACAAGGCGCTCTCTAATCTTCACTGGGTATGGAAGAAGTGAGATAGGCCTGTAGTTTTTAAAACAGGCTGAGTCTAGTGAGGGCTTTTTCAATAAGGGAGAGACAATTGCTTGATTCCAGCAAGAAGGAACTACCCCACTGTGCAGGGATTGATTGCACAGCTGTCTAAGAGGGGGGAACAGTTCAGCACCAAGCGCTTTCCAGACCCTATGTGGGAAAGGGTCTAAAGGTGAGCCAGAAGACACACTGAGCGCAATTTGTTCAAACACCTCAGCAGAAGGAATGTCAAAATGGACCAGACGAGGCAGCTGAGCCGAGGTCTCCGTCATCACTCTCAGGCCCTCCTGCCTGACCAGTGGAGGGACAATGGTCTTATCAACCAAACTATTCCCTTCAAATCCCTTGATGATAGTATTAATCTTATTATCGAAGAAGGCAGCCAGACTGTCACACAATTCCTGCGTGGCGGGGGTCTTGTTATTTGTGCAGGATGGATTAGCTATATCATTAAATACTTTAAAAACGCTTTTGGAACTATTAGAGGCCTTCAAAATTACATCAGCAAAGTACTCAGCTTTAGTGGAGACAGTACTCTTCTTATAGTTAGTGATCTTCTCTTTCCAGATAGCCTTATCCATAATAGAGTACCCTCTCCTCCACCTCCGCTCTGCCTGTCTACATGCAAGTTTAACATTTTTCAAAGCGGTGTTGTACCAGGGGGCAGAGGATTTACTCTCTCTTCTCATCATTTTTTGAGGGGCAATCTGGTCGAGATGGTCCGTAATGTATGAGCAAACGGCGGCATAGTTGCCCTCCACATGTTTTCCTGGCTCAAACAAGCCTTCAAAATGAAATACAGGGGCAGTACTAGCCTTCCTCAACAAGCCTTTCCAGTCCCTGATGAGAAAGCTAGGTTTGGTATTGCCTGCTAAGAACCCTTGTTTTGCTGCCCAACTCATGTTGTGTGTTACTAGAGGGCGCTTTTCCATTGTGTTCCACAGCACGTTAAACAAACAGATAGGAGTTTTTACAGAAATGCCAGCCAAGGTCTTGAATTATTCCGTGTACCTGAATTTCAGAAAGGCCTTTTAGTGTCCCTAGATATGGTATAGAATACAGGTGTATTTTTTTTTTATTTCAAAGTATTTTATTGAAAAAAGTTTTTTTAAAAAGTATATTACAATACAGTACAGTAGTGACATTTATTGTCGATCGCTTGGCTGAGTAGTTGGCCCTCAAGAGAGAGGGAGAGAAGGAAAAGAAAAGAAGAAAAGAAAATAGGGGGGCGGGGGTTTGTGCTTCCTGTGGAGATGTTGGAGGTCTACTGGGGTTGTTCGTGGGTTCCAAGGTGCAAATCTAGGGTGGCCCACATTCCTACTTTGGCTGTATGGCTCGCTGAGTGTTTTGCGATGATGTTATCTGCGCCTCTCAGGAAGGTTACCCAGTTAAACCACCTCTTAAAGGTTGCTTTTCTAGTGTCCTTCCAGTTCGCTAGTATTGTCTTGACAACTGCTGTGAGGAGGAGGTCCACTAGATCCCTATCTTCTTTGGACTTCAGGTCAGGGGCTAGAAAGGCTGTGGCTACTCCTTCTAGGCCTAGTTGTATGTTCCCTCCCACTATTGTGTTAATGAAGTTATACACTTTGTTCCAAAAGCCCTTGACCTTGGGGCATTCGTATATTATGTGTGTCAGATCCCCTTTCTCCCTATGGCAGTTCCAGCACTTGTTGGGACCAACAAAAACAGGGACACAGAAAAGCAAAAACAGAGTTCCTTTCAATTTCCTCCGTTTTGCCCCATATAAAAAAAAATGCTTGTGATTTGGAGAGCGACAGAGGTTGCGGAAGCCGTTCCCAGCATATTATAAATTTACCCCGTACCTGCTACGGCCAAGCGTACCTATAATTATTTGCTTCCTATGGTTTATTCTTCAACATATTTTTAAATTTTACGTCTTCAAATTATTTAACTGGTGCGATTCGAGCACGCATAAAAGTAATAATTAGAACCCATACTGTTTCCCTTTTCGCGGCGCTAAAAACGTTACGGCGATGCACAGATCTGCTACCCAGAAGGACACCGTAGCCAGTGAAAATCGAATCAGCCTTAAAATGTCATTATGGTCGATCAGTGACATGTTGTTGCTACGAGACCTGCTGACGCACTTACGCACGTTGACAATTGTACGATCAGCAAAACCGGGTTCTTTCTTCTAATCCTGCCAGACAGCTGCCACGAATCGGAACGTACCCCGTTAGGAAGGTGTGGTAGACCAATTATAACCGAGGTGTAAATGAATTCACTGCAGGAGCAGGACGCTTTTTTCCGTACAAATTGCCAATTTATTATGCTCCTGTACGAGGACAATACAGCACCATTACACTGCTGAGGTACCAAGCGTTTTCTAGCCAGTAATATTCCGCTGCTGTCTGCACAGGAATTTTATAAAGAAGGGTTAAAATCAAATGATGTATCAATTTTACCTGAAATAATTTCCAGAAGTCTCAAGGTAGATATTAATCTTAGAGTAAGTATAGCTTTTTATAAATAATATCTGTACTATTGCATACATGGATTTTTAACGACTGGATGTGATAGTAGTTTGGGCAACAATATGTTACCGTGGCAGGGTTTGGCAGCACTCTGTACAGTTGCTTTTTTCACATATTTTCGATACAAATATTCACAATGCGGGGCAGATTGAGAGGTAACTTCTTCTTCCTAATAACTCGGTTTGTTGTTCAATACAGGAGCCAGGGTTATAATAACCCATATCTCCAGTTTAGCATTTTAGCCATGCGACTACATGTCCTACCAGAGGGTTTTATTTAATTAAAATACATTCAATATGCCCGAGTACATCTCAGGGGAAAGCATATGTCAGGAATCATTCAACAAACAGTCACACGTGAAGATTTTTAAAAATGCCATGACCATTCTCAGAATCTGGTACAGCACTTTGAACGGGTAAAATAGCACTGCGCTGAACGGGAAGATTTCCTGTACATTATCCACAGAGAAACAACACAGGTGCGTGGTAGTCTACAGTATGGGTATTTATGCATTGTTAATCGTGGGAGTGGCAGTGATGGTGGAAACTGCTTGGGCGGATGTATTTGTGATGTAAGTACTTCTTATTCACTAGCAGCATCAATACCATGGGGAACAGAGTCATGACTGATTTGCATTTGACTGGGTCTTGTAGCGCTCTAGTGCTCCGAGGGTCTCAGGTTGAGCCCCCGGAAGCACTCCGCACAATGTATCACTTTCTGGCCAGGCGTGGCCAGAAAGCTTTAAATAAAGGGACCGAAGTGGCACGGCACTTCCGGTCCACACCAGAGCAGCAACAGTGTGTGTGTCAAGTTATTGAGCTTAATCAGCGGCGCAGCGCTGCAGGCCTAACCTGGCCCCTGGGCCCTCACACTGGCGACGAGGGTGGGATGCCCGTAAGCTAAACGGCGCCAACCAGCGGCACTACCTGCCTGAATACCAGCCGACCCGATCACCACAGCTGGGCACCGGAGAAGAACATCCGCGACGGCGGCCACCACCGAGAGCGGAAGCTACACACACCGGTAAGCAGCGTGAGCAAGGAGCTGCGTGTGGCACCGGCGGCAGCGACGGCAGGAAGGCCCAAAACAGAGACGTGCGCCGAAGGAAGCGACCCGGCGGTAGGCCCAGCAGAGTGCACGCATGCGCGGAAAGAGAGGCATCGCCACCAGAGAGAGAGAGACCCTGGGAGAGCGCTAGGCCGGAAAGGCGCCTCGAACAAATCGAGCGCGAGGCCCAGCAGACACGGGAAAGACCCAGCGAGGCCAACTACGCCACGAGGCGACACAGCCAAGACCAAGCACGCGCAGGCAGCGCCCCATCAAGCATTGGCCAAGGCGAATCACACAACAAGCACAAGCAAAGACAATCAACCACCTGTTGCACACCAGACTAAACAAACGCAAACAAGCACAAGCAAGTGCAACCAACAGCCTGACAAACAGTGGCTCATACAGACACCAACAAGCACGAGCAAGTGCAACCAGGAATACAATAAAAAGACGCCCAAAAGGCAAGCGCCCAGTCACCGCCCAGCACCAAAATGACCACAAACCCAGGAGGAGCATCTGGGGGAGCCGGCCAAGCTCAGCAAGCAGCACCACCAGCGCCAGCAGTAAATCTCGGCACACAGCCACCAATGCCGTCAGCCCACTCACAGATCCAGGCACTACCACCTTTCAGCGAACTGATAGACCCCGGGACAGCGGCCCCCAGATGGGCTGTGTGGCTAGGACAACTCAACAACTACTTCACTGCCACCAGGGAGAAAGATAACGAAGTAAAGAGGTCCCTGCTGTTACACTTTGGGGGCACGGAACTGTACAAGCTATTCAAACATCTCCCAGACACAGGAGATGACGACGACTATGACGCTGCAGTCAATCCGCTGAACGCACATTTCGACCCCCAGCTGAACCCGCACTATGAGCGATTCAAGTTTCGCCAATCCAGACAAAGGGAAGGAGAAACCATGGATGCGTTCCATGCGCGATTGAGGGATCTCATAAGCACGTGCACGGATGATGACGAAAAGAAAGAAGTGACCGCACAGCTCATTCAAGGTTGCCGCAACAAACACCTAAGAACACTCCTTCTAAGGCAACCGCGCATCACACTTGAAGAAATATTGATCCTGGCCAGATCCCACGAACTATCGGATGCACGCGCAACAGCAATGGAAGCAGCCCTGAACCCGCGGGCTGAAGCAGGAAACGTGGTGAAGACAGAAAGGGTGGATGCAGTCCGCAACACCAGTCGGGGAAGCAGAGGAAGATGGCCGACCAGGACGCCACGCCGAGCGACATGTGGATACTGTGGCCGAGACGAACACAACCAAGATGGCTGCCCGGCACGTGGCAAGACATGCTCAAAATGCGGAATACCCAACCATTTCGCAAGCGTGTGCAGGGGTGGCTCCCGTGGAAGAGGAGCGTCCGGAAGAAAACCAATTACGGGAGCGGTGAAACAACTATCGCTAGACGACGCAACGTCGTCTCGATCACACAAATCGCCGAGGCAACCCCAATTCGACGATTCCCCCTCAGAGGATGAAGATGAATGCTACTATGTGTCATTCGTAAGAGAACTAAAGAAGCGGCGGAGACCACAGCCAAAATGCCAAATACACATCGACGGATCCCCAGCAACTGGCGTCATCGATACGGGAGCTACCGTGAACGTCATGGGAATCCAGCACTACAAAGCGCTGAAGCCAAGACCCAAGTTAGTCCCCTCAAAGGCGCGCATACTAACATACGGCAGCCAGGAACCTCTCCCACTACGAGGGAAAATGACGGTCCAAGCAACACAGCAGAAGACCTCTGCCTCATTGCGTTTGCAAACGCCGTCAAGGTGCTACAAACAGAGGACATCCTGGAAATGTTCCCCACACTATTCGAGGGCCTCGGCACAATCAAACGACCACCGATCAAACTACACATCGACCCCGCCATCCAGCCAATAGCCCTGAGGCACAGAAGGATACCATTCCACTTGCGCGCAGCCGTGGAACAGGAACTCAACCAACTTGAAGAACAAGGGGTCATTGAGAAAGTATCGGGGCCGACCCCGTGGGTATCCCCAATGGTGATAGCCGAGAAGCCGCGCCAGCCAGGCAAAATCCGCATCTGCATAGATATGAGGGTCCCCAACAAAGCCATTCGACGGGAGCGACACCTCACCCCAACAGTAGACGACATCCTGACAGATCTGAATGGGGCCCAATGGTTCTCTAAGTTGGACCTTAATGCAGGATATCACCAGCTCAGGCTAGCGGAGGAGAGCCGCTACATTACAACATTCTCAACACACCTGGGGCTGAGACGATACAAGCGACTAAATTTTGGCATCTCATCCGCAGCCGAAATCTTCCAAAATACAATTAAGGAAATCCTAACAGGGCTTGACGGAGTGCTGAATGTCAGCAACGATATCTTAATTCACGCCAAAACAAGTGAAGAACACCACCGAAGACTGAAGGCCACCTTACAAAGACTCGCCCAGTATGGCGTCACTTTACACAAAGACAAATGCCAGTTCTTCAGGAAATCAATAGAGTTCTTCGGATATGTATTTGACTCAGACGGAGTAAAGGTAGACCCCCGCAAATCACATGCCATCAAGAATGCTCCAGCACCGTCAACCGCATCCGAAGTAAGGAGCTTCTTAGGAATGGCACAGTACTGTGCCAGATTCATACCCAATCTGGCCACAATCGCAGAGCCTCTGAGAAACCTGACGAAGAAAGACAGCTCATGGAAATGGACGGCAACAGAGGACAAAGCATTCCACCGGATCAAAGAGGCCCTGTTGGACAGCACAACAATGGCATACTTCAACACTGCAAGACCCACCGAAGTACTAGTGGACGCCAGCCCAGTGGGACTAGGAGCTCTCCTGTCGCAAGAATCTGAACCAGGGGTGTGGGCACCCGTTGGCATTCGCAAGCAAAGCCCTGACAGCGACAGAGTCACGGTACTCGCAAATTGAGAGGGAGGCGCTGGCAGTAAAATGGGCGTGCGCCCATTTTCACCTCTACATATCCGGTCACCCATTCAGAATGGTGACAGACCACCAACCGCTAATCCCCTTATTCCGTGGTACCGCTCCACACCCACCGCCAAGGATTGAACGCTGGGCGATCCAGGTTCAACAGTACCAAATGGATCTAGTGTACCGACCAGGGGCGAAAAACCCGGCGGACTTTCTGTCTCGCCATCCCCCCGCGGAAGAGTCCCGCAATGCAGATCCGGAAGTCCAGACCGAAGAATTCATCAACATGCTAGCAACAGGCGCATGCCCCTGCGCGCTGACCGCCAACGTCATCATCTCCCACTATGACAGCGATGCAGTAGTCAGGAGGGTAAAAGAAGCAATACAATCCGGAACGTGGGCAAACTTCCTGAAAGATACCAATGGGTGGAACGAAGCAGACAGGACACGCCTGCAACAATACTGGAAGGTTCACGATGACCTCAGCTGCGCTGACAATGGCCTCCTACTGAGAGGGACTCGCGTGGTAATCCCCAAAGCGCTGCAAGAGAGAGCAACCACCCTAGCACACGAAGGACACCAAGGCACCCGCAGAATGAAAGCGAGGATGCGAGAGAAGATATGGTTCCCCAACATGGAGGAGGACATTGAAGCCTGCGTGCGAGAGTGTCGAGCATGCCAAATCACAAGCAGCCCCGAAGTACCAGCCCCAATAATCACGGAGGAACACGCCCCATCACCATGGGCATGGCTAAGCTTGGACTTTGGCAGCTTCCCAGACGGGAGAGTCACGGTAGTACTAGTGGACAACTACACTAAATACCCCATTGTGGAAACAGCAGCATCAACCAGCTTCGCGAACATTCGCCCCATCCTCAGCAAAACCTTTGCTTTGTTCGGCATCCCGATGGTCATCAAGACGGACAATGGGCCCCCGTTCCAGGGGAGTGAGTTTAAAGAGTTTCTGAACAACCTTGGCATAAAACATCACCGAATCACCCCGCAATGGCCACAAGCCAACGGTGAGGTAGAACGCTTTATGAGGACAATAAACAAAGTACTGCGGATATCTTCAGCGGAAGGGAGTGACCCGGAAGAAGCACTGCAAGCGTTCTTAAGGGAGTACCGCAGCACACCACACAGCACCACCATGCAGTCACCATGGGCGTTGATGCTGGCCGGACCTCGGAGAGATTTACTACCCATGGCCGACAGTTGGGCTCCCGCACCGTACTCACCAGCAGACACCCAAGAAAGAAGAAGAAGGACAAACGAGAAGGCAAGTTGCAAGAGGAGGGCCCAAACAAAGACCCTGAATCCGGGAGAGACTGTGCTAATCCGAACAAGGAGGCCGGGAGGAAAATTCAAGACTCCATTCGAACCGGAACCCTGGGTCATCAAGGAAACCCACGGAACAGCAGTCACAGTCAGCCGAGACGGAGAAGAGGTGACTCGCAACGTATCGTGGTTCAAGCAGATACCCGCTCCGAAAGGACAGAGCTCAAATGATGGCATACCTGTAGCGAGAGAAGAAGGAGAGAATACAGCCACGCACGATAATTCGTGCTTGCCCCCGGACACTGCAGAACACCCATCTCTGCCCTCACCGGGACCTCCTCGAGACCAGATCCCTCCGAGGGGCAAGTGGCAGTATAATCTTAGATCCAATCCACGGCCCAATCACAGACTGGCAGATTTCGCATGTTGAACTGACTGTTATAGTTATTTTTGAAAATCCAAGTTGGGAAGGGATGTAGCGCTCTAGTGCTCCGAGGGTCTCAGGTTGAGCCCCCGGAAGCACTCCGCACAATGTATCACTTTCTGGCCAGGCGTGGCCAGAAAGCTTTAAATAAAGGGACCGAAGTGGCACGGCACTTCTGGTCCACACCAGAGCAGCAACAGTGTGTGTGTCAAGGTTTTGCGCTTAATCAGCGGCGCAGCGCTGCAGGCCTAACCTGGCCACTGGGCCCTCACAGGTCTGAACTGGAAAGGCCTTGGGAGCAAAACATGATGGATTTAGGCCCAGATCTCTGTACTGGGGTGAATGTTTGACATTGTGCAGCTTTCTGTCCATCAATTGTTCTTTTTGCATTTGTCCCACGAGTGAGATGGGTATGCCCAGACGTGGGTCCCGTGCTCTCCACGCCACTGGAGTCAAACTAGCCTGGCTCATGAGGGGTGATGCCCCGAAACGGGTCCCAGGATGCTTGTTTCCAGTCTAGGAAAGGACCTGGCCTGGCAGCTCGGGCTGGGTCAAGACTGATTTGCATATGGCTGGGTCTGAACTGGAAAGGCATGGGGATCAAAAAACAATGGATGTAAGCCCAGATCTCTGCACAGGGGTGAATTTTTGACATTGTGCAGCATTCTGTCCATCAGTTGTTCTTTTTTGCATTCGTCACCCTGGACTGGAGTGAGGGGTGGCGCCCTGAAATCAGTCCCAGGATACTTGTTTCCTGTCCAGGGAGGACCTGGCCAGGCAGTTCGGGCTGGACTATTCTCATGGGGAACAGGTTCAAAACTGATTTGCATATGGTTGGATCTGAACTGGAAAAGCATGGGGAGCAAAAAAATACCCAATGGATTTAGGCCCAGATCTCTGTACCGGGGTGAATGTTTGACATTGTACAGCATTCTGCCCATCAATAGTTTTTTTTGCATACAGGCATGAGCGCAACTGAAAGAAGGCGTAGTTAAGTTTTTGGGCTACTGTCCCTCTTCAGTGTTCCGACATGCCACAGGCCACAAAAGGCTGATAATATGGCATGATTAATCAGAAGCGTAAGAGGTGAGGAAAGATAGGGGCAGATGTATCAAGCATTTTTGCGTTCGCAAACGGGCAGATTCACATCTGCCCGTTTGCGAACGTCAAAATTGTTTTTCCGATGCAGCAAGACTAATTTTGTGATTCGGTAACCTGTTACCAAATAGTAAAATGGGATTGCAATTCGGTATTAGGAAGGGGCATGTTTAGGATGTCCCTTCCTAATACCGAATTGCATCGGTATGTATGAATGTTTTGTGACCGCAATTGCAGTCGCAAAACATTTGCATTTTTCCACCTACTTCAAGTAGGTGGTAACCCATTCGCAAATGGGAAGGGGTCCCCAAGGAACCCTTTTCTCCTTTTTGAATGTTTGTAAATCCATTTTTAAGAGCAGGTAGTGGTCCCACGGACCACTGCCTTATCTTAAAAAATGAAAAGAACACGTTTCATTTTTTGTTCTGTAAAGCATCTTGTTTTTCCTTTGAGGAAAACCGGCTGTTTAAATGCTTTTTTTGAAAAGCAATCACGGACATGGTGGTCTGTTGATCTCAGTAGACCACCGTCCCTGTGACTTTTGCGATTCCTAGGGGGTTTCAAATTGCGACCAACCTCTTTAATATTCATGAGGTAGGTCATTTGGCATCCCCCTGGAATCGCAAAAGGTGTACTATACACTTTCTTATACTGCATTTTGCGACTTCCTAATTGAGAATCCTTGTGATTGGTAATTAGGTAATCGCAAAATGCTATCTACATCCATCTGGCCCATAGTATCTTATCCACCCGTGCACTTCCTCATCCATCCATTTATGTAAAACCTTGACAAAGTGCAACATTCACTCACTCACCCATCAACACAAACTCGACAGTCAATTAAAAAGTATTAATCTTACAACAAGGACAGACCTATTGTATATGTCAATGCTTGCTACTTCACCTTGCATTTCAGCCACAGTGGGTGGATGTTTTAGTTGAGTCAATCAGCTCGTTCAACAGCAATGTGTTGTATATGTTCATTCTGCACTGCATAAATGTTTGTGTAAGATCCGTCTTTCAAAGTCATGAAGAAAAACAGATGGCTTGAATACTGCTCCTTCTCATCCAGCAGTAATTCAGGAAGCTTGATTGTCATAATACTGATATAACAGGCAGTCCAGTGACTGAAGCGTGTGGGTACAGATCTGAGACTGAAGTGTGTGTATACAGATATGAGACTGAAGTGTGTGCCTACACATATGAGACGGAAGAGTGTGCCTATGCATCTGAGACTAAAGTACTTGCCTAAACATCTGAAACTGGAGCCTGTGCCGACACATCTGAGACTCAAGACTGTGCCTAGACATCAAAATCTGAAGTGTGTGCATACACATCTGAAACTGTAGGGTGTGTAAACAGATCGGAGACTGAAGCATGTGCCTATACATTTGAGACTGAAGCCAGTGCCTACAATCCTGAGACTGAAGACTGTGCCTGCACATCTAAAACTGAATTGCGCGCATATAGATCTGTGACTGAAGCATGTGCCTACACATCTGAAACTGAAGCGTTTGCATACAGATCTAAGACTGAAGTATGTGCCTACACATCTGACAGAAGTTTGTGCCTACACACCTGAAACTGAAGCGTGTGATTTTCAGATTTGAGACTGAAGCGTGTACCTACACATCTGAGACTGAAGTGTGTGCTTACATATCTGAAACTGAAGCTTGTGCATACAAATATGAAACTAAATTCTGTGCCTACACGGCGGAAACTGAAGCAGATGCCCACACATATGAGACTGAAAACTTTGCCCGTACCTCCAGGAGCTCTAGCACCCTCCTACTTAAACCAAAGAAATTCAAAAAATCAAAAACCTACAACTGTTACTTCTCAGGAATCTCCCCAATAATCCGAAACACCCTTCCAACGGAAATGAGACTGATTCCATCAACAGTGTACTTCAAAAAGGAAATGAAAGCGCTACTGATGAATACTTGCCTGTCCTAAAGTCCAGGAAGGGTCCTGAGTCACCTCATATACTATCACGCTGATGACTTTCCCGCCTTATCCTACTGACTAATTCTTTTGACCACTATTACGTCGTTATGTTACTATTGCTATTTTTCTCTATCATGTCGTCATGTAACTATTGCTATTTTTGTCTGTTGCTATCAATCTGCCATGATTGCCCCCTCTTATATGTGTTGCATCCCTCTGTAAAGCGCTCTGATACCCTCTAGGGGCATGTTCGCGCTATACAAAACTTTCTAAATGAATAAATAATTAAATGTACCTACACATCTAAAACTGAAGCGTGTGCATAGAGATCTGAGGCTGAAGACTGTGCCTACACATCTGAAACTGAAGATTGTGCAAACAGATCTGAGACTAAAGTGTGTGTCTACACATCTGAGACTGAGGCATTTGCCTACACATACCGTCATAAAGTGGCATTGAGGGATTCCAGTTGCAACATCAGCAAAGTCCACCACTGCAGATCATGGACAACTTTGATCCATAAGTTTTCTAATATAACTAACTAACACCAGAAATGCTATGCTTTTCTAATAGGGACTTGGGGGACAGCCGACCAGGGAGGTCTGACCCCCAGGTTTTTGGAGAAGTTGGTGCAGTCCAGCGACCGCACCGGGGCTTGGGCTACAGTTGGGATAATTCTTAGCGAAGGGCATATACAGGGTCTCCATTTTGGGCCCCAGCCATCATTTTGTCTTTTTGACATGGTGGCTGGTCCCTAGGCAGGTTTTAGATTTTTGTAGGCATTTCACTCTGGTGGGTTTCCCCTTTATAGGTTCAGCATTAGTGATTCAGTGAGCCCTTATCGTGATGGCCGGCCACAACAATAAGGTGGCCGAGGCGGTGCGGCTTCTTTCAGAGGTGGGATGGCTTGACCTCCTCGACAAGGGGGCACTGGTGCCGGTGGGCCACCTGGTGCGTGGGGCAGCTGACGGGGTCGCGGCCGCAGTTTTAGCTTGCGGGTCTTCATGCCGGCCTTCGGCGGTTGTGTGCCAGTAGGTAGGAGAGGCCACTCCCGTACTTGGAGAGATGCCCCGGGAAGAGGTGTGGGGCGGGGGGACGTGGTGTTACCTCTTCCCCGGCTGCGATGCAGGGGAAAGGTTTTGAAGCAAGGGTGTTGCGCGAGGACTCTGGTAGATCGCGTGAGGCCTTGCAAGTAGTGGAAGTGGGCGGGGCCACTGCAGACATTAGTGCGGCCCCTCAGGGAGGAAGGGAGGGGAGAGGTGCAAGGAACATGTGACCAGCAGCAGCAAGAGTGTTGTGTGAGGTCTCGCAAGTGGGCAAGGCTGGCGCGGACATTAGCGTGGCCATGCCGGGAGGAAGGGAGGGGACAGGAGCGAGGAACATGTCTCCAGTAGCGTCAAAGGGGCAGGAGTGAGATTTTGTGGACAGTGAAAGCTGTGAGGTACCAGCAGGAAGTATAGGGGCCTCAAGCATTCGCTCAGGGTTGGGTCTCTGTTGATAATCGCAGGGCCTCCAGTAAAGGGAGGGAGAGGGCCGGCTTTGCGCAGCCAGCAGGTCAACCTTCCTGGGTAGGGGCAAAGGCGGGGAGGGAGGGGGATATAGAAGACATGATTAGGTGATGAGGGAAAGCATGGCAACCAGGCAGGAGCAGGAATCATTTGATTTTAGGGGAGTATATAAGAAGTGGGTGGCAGAGGAGGCTGCAAAGGAGCATGTTGGGGTGACAAAAGTTGCCTCCCCCCTCTGCATGGGACCTGGAACATCATTGATTGGGGCAATAATACGTGCTTGGAGTAGAAGCAGATGGGTGTTAGGGCAGCCTGGAAGGGGGGTTACAGGGGGTGGTGCAATTGGAGGATACCAAGGAGAGGTGGGTAGAAGTGGCCAGACGCACCTTTCCACCCATTGCCGCAGGATAGCAGTGCCGGAGTTGGTGTGGAGTGACCGAGAGGAGGAGGGGATGCCTGAAGACGATCTCAAGCCAGACAGTTCCAGTCGGGGGAGCATAGCCAGTGTAGTCAAAGTGAGGAGCCCGTCAGGGTTTATGGTAAGCCCACAGAGAAGGAAAGAGGACCCACAACAGGGAGGGGGCAGAGGAAGCAGTGGTCAAAAGGGCATGGGAATAGAATGAATTAGTCCCCAGCACACCGGATCCTAGTGAAGGCCGTTGGTGTTGATGTGTAGAGACAGCGAGGCCCGTGCGGGTAGCTGGAATGCTTTGGGGCACAGCAATATCATGGCCACAAGAAGGTCTGACGTGACCTCAGCGGTGCAACAGGAGGAAGAGCTTGGGGCGTGCTCCTTCCATTTGGAATATGGGAAAATGTGTCCTTCATCAGTAGAGAGGTGGGGAGGGCAAAGTATACCACCCCCTTGTAAGTTAGCTCACGATCAGTCATTGCACACTGAAGAGCTCATGACCAGGCATGGTAAAAAAGGGGCGCTTGGGGAGTTGGTGCAGACTGGAGGCACTTTCCTGGATTATGATCAAGGCAGTCTGGAAGAGGGGGAATTGAGGGATGACGACGAGGATCAAATAGAGGTGCGTAACTGGTGGTGGAAGAGTGATGTGGGGGAGTCGTCTAACCCATCTGCATCTAGTATGTTGCAGGATACAAGGGCCCACAAGGGTTTTGCATGGAGACTATATCAGTGGTGCAGGTGTTCAACAGAGAGTTAGCCAGGGAACCCCAGTTGTGGCAGCTCCTAAGGGTGTTTGTTCTATTTTGCTTGAGTCTGGATGTTACGTTGAGAGCCAGACATTACCAATGCTTTGTTTTGTTCGCAGTGGGAAAGCTTCCATTGGCTGGTCACTGAGGCGGATCCGGTGAGGACTCAGATGCCACAGGAACTCTGGTCCATTAGGAGAAAGAGGGTGCTCCAATTGGTAGTTTGGTCTTTAGCTGTTTTCCCAAGAAAGGCATACCAGCAGGCATGGATGGAATTCTTGGCTTGGGGGGCCACAAGGAGGTCTCGGGAATGGTATTTGGGGTGTTGAGGATGTGGTACAATTTATACATCTGGGATACATCTCTAATTTATTGGCATGGATTTGTACCTACCGCAGTGAGGCTGGCTCTGGCCAAAGTGCCAGGCACTTCACAAGTTGGACATTTCCCGGTGGTCTTATTGATGTGCTAGTGGAGGGGTGGGGCATAGTTGGGGGCGGAGGGAGGGAGAGGAGCAGATTGACTGGAAAGCTCCCTCCCCTTACATCCCTTTCTCTGGGTGGTGGTCGGCTGAAAAGTTTATTGTTTGTCAGCGGCAGTTCAGGCTGAAGGAAATAGGTACGCAAGTTCATGCCTGGATGACATAGGAAGTTCGAGGTTAGGTAGGAAGTTCAATGGGTTTAAAGGTTAATTGAGCTAGGAGAATGGAAGGGATCTTAGAGGTCCCAGTTACAGTTAATCTGCTCTGATGCAAGTATTTGTTTGAGGTTTAAGAGTGTTATGAGAGTGGGGTATGTTAGGGGTGAGGCGTAGATTATCATAGGTAATTAAAGATGTATAGTGAGTTTATAGTTTTGTAAGGCAAAGGCCTAGGTTATGTTGTAATGTGCACCTGTTTCAAAAAGCGGTAATATTCTCACACAATGTAGGTGTCGGTGGTCTGTGCTGCTCCCTCTTTCCCAATGGGGACTTGGGGGATAGCCGACCACAGGGAGGTCTGCCCCCGGGTTTTTGGGGAAGTTGGTGAAGTCTAACAACCTCACTAGGGTATTGGGCTACAGCTGGCTACTTTGTAGCCCAATGTATATTTAGGGTCTCCATTTTGGGCCCCAGCAACTATTTTGTCTTGGTGATACAAGTCCCTAGGCAAGTTTTACATTTTTGTCTCCCCCGCCCATCCAATTGAGAAGAGTCTTGAGTGTTGGTTTGGGCCAGGGGCCCCCAAGGGGCCCACTTAGTTTTATTGGGACAGGTCGGCAATGGAATGGATATGTGCTCAGTGTCAGTTGATTCAGGTGCATACAGCAATAGGCTGAGAAGTTGCCATGATTTACGGAAGTGTATTGTTTGTCAGCGGCATTTTAGGCTGAAAGGGAATGGGTAGGCAAGTTTACGCCTGGACGACATAGGAGGGTATATTAGGGGTGGGGGGTAGCTTATCATAGGTAAATAAAGATGTATAGTGAGGTTATAGTTTTGTAAGGCACTCACAATTCAGGTGCCAGTGGTCTGTGCTTCTCCCCTCTTCCCCAATGTTACTTTGTGCTCTGTGTTTGGACACTTTACCAATACTGTACAAAAATCCAGGCCTTTCCCAAGTAATTAAATAAGAAGGTCTTCACATGATCACTCTGATGTAGGCGAGAATCCACTGCGATGTCCAGGATGAGCTTACATTTGACAGAAGAGTTTGCAACAAAGAAGGACTTCAATTCTACGCCACCTGGCTTTATAACAAGTGCTATTGCGCATTGTTTCAGATTTAGTGTGTGAGAGAGGAGTTCAAATGCAGCATAGTACATGCCCCAAGCGTATCCTGGTAACCCAGTTTTGCATCTTTCCCTAAAACTAGCAAGACTATACTATTCATTTGTGAGTGGATTTCTCAAGCGTATTTAATTAAATATAACCCACATAGTTCTAATCCTTTTTCTACAGTTTAAGAAAATTCTGATGGATTCAACTGAGGCTAAATGGACCTCTAAAGTATCCACATTGAAAAACCAAACCTTCTAAGGTCTTCAACCAAGAGTTGCCTTGCCCACGGGTCCTTGTCATTACAAAAGAAGAGCATTAGAATATGACAGGGATGAGTCATGTGTTTCATAACAGTAAATGAGTGTGAGCATCAATGCCAAGACATCATAAGCCATGAAATGTCTGTCTCCTGGAAACAACTAGCCTGGTCCTTGTGGGTACCCCTGCCACCCAGAATGTGAAGATTGCACTAGCGCACAACCTAGGCATGCAGTAGAGGGCCCTTTTCAAATTAATTGAAGTCCCAACATTAGTTGCTCCTGGCATTCCACAGGAAACTTTAGGTAGAACCAATAGCTCTGTGATGCCCTCGGGTAACCAAGCGCTCTATTTATGCTACCTCATTCATTTATTCATTTACTCAATAGTTGTTGTGTCTAAGCCCAATCTCGTCCAGGATTTTCTCATTTGGAGCAATTGCATAAAAACTCGCCTGAGGTTCAAAAATGTATCTCCTTCCACAACATTGTAGGACTAAGCTGGTGCCTTAGCATTGTGCAAAGTACATATTCCTGCCTTGTGTTTTTATTCAAAGATTTTTTCAGATCCAAGTCCAGTTTTTCATTGTGTAATCCAGGGGAAAATACTGCTATTAGAGAGTCTTGACCAAGCCTTTATAATTCGACCGAAAGGCCTAAAATTATATTGTAAACTCATTTTACAGAATATATTGTAAGAAAATATTGTGAAACACAGCCTGGGCCTCTTCATGTTGCTTCAGCCTAATACAGATACTAATCAAAGTTTATTTTTATGTTCAATATTTCTTTCTTCACTCAGAGCATTCACTGAGACAAACCAATGGCATGGTACCTTTACCAAAAACTGTCAGCCACCTCATCCCTTATGAGTGAACAGAGACCCGTATTAAGGGGCTTATTATGATTGCGGATTTTCCGCATCCTCCGGGCCGACGGAAGCCACCGCCGGCCCGGAGGATGTGGGAAAACCGCTGCGGAGCCTCCACAGACCCACCGCCAAATTAGGATGGCTGGTGGGTCTGATATTCTGTCCGCAGCTTTTCCGCCGCAGTCGCCTTCCGACTGCGGCGGAAAAGCACTAACATGTCTGACGGTGTCTATCAGACACCGCCAGGCATATTAGGATGTCTGCATTTCTATGCTTTTCCACGGCGGCTTTTCCGCCGTGGAAAAGCATACGGACCTTCACTTCGGGGGCCCGTTGCTGGCCCCCTGGGTTAAGGGGTGGTGGGGGTGCACATGGGGGGTACCTATGGTACCCCCCTGCATTTGCGTGCACAAAGCAGCAGGCACCGCGCGGTGCCTGCCGCTTTGTGCACGCAAATGCCGTGCATGCATTTTTAACATTGCGGCGGGTGCAGCTTGAAGCTGCACCCGCCGCAATGTTAAAGATAGAGGATGTGACCGCCACTCTGTCGGTCACATCCTAATCTGCACAGAGGGAACGCCGCAGCCCATGCGGACGTTCCCTCCTACTCTGGGGTCGCGGACGGACTCAAGTCCGTCCGCGATCCTAATGACCCCCTAATTGTGATGACTGCCTAACAGGAGCTACATAGATCCTCTTTTATCCTGGTCCTTGAACATTACCACACTAAAAATACTCATAAAGATAGTTATAGCATGCCTGGTAGGAGGAAACACATAGGACAAAGCATCACTAGTCTGTCATGAATGGCCACCTTCTGATACCATGTTTGTTGCTGAATGTTGGTGGCTGCACCACAGCAAGAGCTGCCCTTATGACAGAGAGCCCGTGGCAGCTCCACTAACCTTTAAATTAGGTGAGAGACCTAAAGTTTGGGGACAGAGCTTCTGCCAATTTGTGGTGGTTGAATCTTTTCCACCAACCTCTAAACTGAGCCCTTTAGTACTGCTGAAGATTCTTCTACTGATGTATGTTACTAGGTGTCGTGAACAAAGCCTTAATAAAGGGATCTTATTTTAATTTCATTTGGGATGGCTAGGCCTATTTTCTCCTCAAACAGTATATTCGCATCCTTAGCATTTTAGTTGTGTCTTGCTAATATGATATTAATATCGTACATAATACCCTTTGCATGGGCAGTAATGTATTTATCCCTTTACTGTTTGTATGCCTCCCAGAGCATCTTTGGAATGATAATCTCTTAGTTCAGTCATTCTACCAAAGAGTAGTCCAAGAGAACTGTAGAGCTTATTTGGCTCATATGTATCTGTGAATTTCTATGTCTGGTTGCTATGGAAGCACAGTCACCATATTTAAGCCTTTACATTATCTTTTATCTCCTTTTGGCCTGTGGCGCGTTTCTACAGTCTCAGCAATATATAGATAAAACAACTGCTGCCACCGGACAGTGCAGATGTAAAATTTTACTGCACACTGTTCTTTCACACTTAGCAAGGGATGACATGTTCTCATAGGTTACAAGGAAGCTGCCCTAATCAATGTAAACATTCAGCATAAACACATAAAAAATAATTTCAGCATCTCTGGTGTGTTCATAGCTTTCTCCCAGCAGAAAGAGATTCTGTGCATTTTACTTTGCCAATCACTCATATTTTTAGGTTTTGCCTGCACAGAGCTTATGCTGTGCTTTTGAAAACTATTGTATTCAATATAAATCTTAAAAGGGGCTTACATCCCACCCCATTGCTTTTCATTGGTTCCTATGCTTGCCACATACTTTTACTCCGTTTCTATTGGCTGTAGCATACAATTTCCTGTTTCTCCTCTTGTGTTTGCTCTTATCAGTGTCCCGAGGCCCAAGTATTGTTTTCATCTGCTTTTGAGGAACTGTATAAAAGTTTTGCACAGTTTCATTCTCCCTTGTATTTATTCACTTTGGCCAATGTCACTAGGGCAGCAGAGCTGTATCACTCACTTTTAACACACCAACTACTACATGCGCTGACCTCTTCCCTTTTAGTCTCCAAAACGGGATGTTATCTTATCTTGGCCCGCTCGTGACTACAACTCCCATCAGCACCTGGCTGCACGTATTTGAAGCGTGCTTGTCGGCAATCAATGGCTAACTTTCATCATTCTACCAATGGCTCACTCATCACCAATTAACCTAATTGCCACTATTGAGTTTGATTTTAGTTACCCTCAAAAGGCAGCTTTCATCAATTTGAACAGACACCACACCAAGGATTGTTATTACATTCCCGCTAGTACGGATATTTATTTTTGTGTAAGTACGATCACTTAGGGCTAATGTGCAGCGCATTTGCAGCCAACGTGTCTTGTACTGCAACTTTATTGAGTTGTGACTTATTCCCTCTGCAATGATAAATATAACCTTTTTTACATACTTTACTATGGCGAAGTTTGTGAGATACCCCTATTATATCTTTAAAAATGTGTGTCCTAGTTTTATTTCCATTATTTCCGTATATAACTCAGGTCCTGTATTCAGCACACTTCTTGTGTTTTGAGATTGGCGATTCCTTCCGGACGCTGAGTCTTCTACTGAGAATACGGTCGGTTTCTCTATACAGCTTTTTTTCTTTGGACTTAGCATTTTGCCATTATAGCACGCCTATTTATCGATAAATGGTCAACTATGTGTTGCCACTGGGGGCTGCCTATCATACACTATTCTATTTACATACGCCTTGATTTATTGTACATATCGCAACTGTAAAACTTTGTTTCCTGTCATGTAGATGGACTCGGGCAACTATATGGTTCCTCAAATGTATTTTCTGTTCTCGCCCTTTGCATACTATGTCACTTTAACTTTTTGCATTGATTTACTTGTTTAGCGATGAATCTTATGAGCGTTCATTTTATGGCATGTTGCCTTTTCATCTTGAGTGTGGTTTGTGCCCTCGCTCTTTGCACATTATGCAGCGTTTGTTTTCATGTTGTTTGACATGTGTAGTAACTAGCCTCATGAATGTTCAATTTGTGGCATTTTGATTTTCTAACAACAAGAAATATTTCATGGACAATGATCATTGCTGGACTAGTCTGCCCAATTTTCAGATTGCCAGGTTTGTTTTTGAGAAATTGGCTTTATTAGGGACATTGATAATCCACAAAGACCATAAGTCAAGGTATAGTGCCCTCCACTGAGCGAGGATGAATGTGGGAGCTATATACTCATCATTTATTCACCAATAATTTTACAAGGGCTGGCATTTGTCACTTCACTGCACTTCTCCATCTTGCATCCAGACAATTTAAAAGTTCTGGGGACTTGCTGTCCACGTATCGATCCAAGTTGGTACCTTTTGTGAAGTGGGAACCAGCTACCTGGCCTCAGTGTGGCATGCTTAGACAACAGCCAACTAGGTGAGTGTGGCTGTGCGCATCACATAATGCTGACCTCATGTGGTGTGTTGACCTGTATCAAAAACTCATCAGAGCAAGAAGTGGTTAAACACGCTGTCCATATATTGTTTTTCCGACTTCCTCCCTACAGCATGCCAAATTCTCATCAATGCACCATGGCTGGATTCCACTTGGTGAAAACATGTGAAGAAAAGCAGAACGTTTATTTATTTGAAACTTATTTATTGATTTTTATTAGCTATTTTCTTGTGTTGTTCCAAGCAAGCATTGGTGTGTGCTGTACGGAGTGGATGGTAAACACTGCATCACCTTCCTTAGGCCAGATCTTCAAACAGATCAGATGTGGGGCCTCTTAGTTTTGTTATTGATAATGTAGTCTTTATGCTGTCCGAGTTCCTTAATAATTTCAAAAACATTTTCACTATCTTTTGTGAAGTTTTATTATATTTTACACATTCAATATGTTTTTCCATAAAATAAGCAACCAGCCCACACGTTTCATACACTACACTTTTCTCACTCTGTAGTCTATTGGTAGTATTGTAGATTGGTCATAGCTATATATTTTTTAATGCTGAATATTGTTTGTGCTGGGTTTTTTTTGTAGTGCATCAAATGTTGATGCTCTCTAATGGGCCAGTGCTGCCCACTACGTTGGTTTGCTGTGGCGTGTGGCTGTCCAGGTGGTGAACGGGCTTAAAATAAAGAAACTAACTTTCTTCCATGTGTCCTGGTCTGCTTTACTTCTGCACCAGATAAGAGCAAACAAAACACAAGTATATAGTACATAGTAAAGTTAGCAATAGCATGATTTGTTGTGATATTGACTGAGCTGTGTGAAGTTTTTGGTGCTCTGCAGTTAGGTTCCATAAGATAAGATACGGCACTGATGGATTGATTAGAAGTGACTTAAAAAGCAGTTTTTGGTGTAAGTTTGGTATTCCTATATATTCGTACACCGCCCACCTCTCTTGCTTGCGCTGTCCCTGCTCGATCTGTCATCTATGCATTACTTATGAAGCCTTTAACCATATGCCCTTCTCTTGTTAAACACAGTAAAGTGTATTGCAGCCTGCTCACTGCCTGTTATTTTCCATAGGCTATTGTAATTGTAAGTCATAACACTTTAATGAAGTTTCAGTAACTTATATTGCACAACTGATCACCAAACTACAACTTACAACACAAGCAGCTTATTATACATCCATAGGAGAAAAATAATGCAATTACCAATGCTTGTTCCAACTGTTGCACTGGTTCACCAGGACTTTTTTATATGTATATATTTACATGATCTATGACACGGTCTATAAATAGCCTTGCTCATCGTCTCTTTTCCTGACAAATGACCTTTTTGCTGCTATTGCTATGCGAGTCACTGAGATTTATCTTTCTTTTCTTTTTTCATGGACTTCCTTTATGATTTGAATCTCCAGTCTGTCTACCATAGGGAGATATATGTAAGTTAATTTTACTTCATATAAGAGGCATTTCCTTCCTCTGTGTTCCCTCTCCGTCCATTGCCGAGTTCATATCTACGAGAGTTCATATCTATGATCTCATCTTCCCCTAATTCACATGCAGCAGCCCACCCATCTACACTTTGCTTTTACAATTACACACTCTCTTTCAAGGTCAATCACATCTACTTGTGACTTTCAGTGCTAATCAGAATGGTTGTTCCTTTCCTACAACCAACTGACAATGTTTCTCGGTTTTACTCTCATCCCTTTCATCCTAGAAAACCACTCATCACCCTAGGCTGGTCCCTTCACGTTTTCCACGCAAAGTAGTAGTAGTATATCTCACTTGTCCCTTTTCATTGTAAGTCTTTCATTTTGTGTCATTTTTAGTTCCCAACATATTACCGCCTGGCCGTCTTTGTTTCAAGTTTTAATTTCTTATATTTTTGTAATAGTCTTCAGTGTTTCATCTATTCTCATGTTTTCTATGTCTTTCTGGTTCCCAATTTATGTTCATTTACTTCTTCTCTTGGCTTCATTGCTACAAAATAGTTTACATATTTTTGTTTCTTTTTTCGTGTTCAGTCCAAATCCCATATAGTTTGCATCTTCTTCACACAGATTTTCAAATGCTCACTTTAAAAAGTCAATCTGCCCTTTTCCCTTTTTTCAGACAGTATTGGAGATAAGGGATGGCATTCAGGAAGAGGTGCATTGTTTGAGTAATAGTTTACCTGGAAAATTGGCTGAGGTGAACAAAGAAATAGATTGAGTTACGGACTCCTATCAATTTCTTGACGTTAAAGGTTAAGGTAACTTCCCTCCAGGCACCCAGTTGTATCTAAATTTGGTACTTTGGGAGAGTACACCAGTGTTGGAGGGTGGTTTATTCGTAAAGATAGGTAGGCACCTACACTTAATAATAACACTACAATCACAAATAAGGCCCAGCTAAGTTCTTAATAAATTAATCTTTGCTCAACCCTTGGTAGCTTGGCTAAGAGCAGACCGGCTTAACTTAGCAGACAGGTGTGTAAAGCATTGAAAAACACCAATACATTAAATATGTGAGACACAGCATAAAATAAAAATCCAACACCAATTCATAAAATAGGAACTATTTTTATGATTAAAATGACACCAAACCAACAAAAATCTGAGGTGGGAGCTAAAGATATTAATTTTTAAAGAATTAACACTTTCTAGTGCCTAAAAGCCAAAAGCGCCAACTTGAGACATCTGGCCCCCCTTGACTGGGACAAGGTAAACGTTTCTGGCTGACTGCAATGGTGAGCAGTAGGGCACGGCTACGTTTTTATCTTCTAACTTTTTGGAGCCTTTTCTGTCGACGACGAGTGGGTCTCCTCAACAGGCCAGCTTGCAGTGGGTCTCCTCATCAGGCCGGCCTGCAGTTTGACGACAGTGGCATGGCTCAGCGTGATGACTCGGTAAACACCTGGAAGTCTTGTTGATGACGAAAAGCTCATGAGCTTTAGCGGGGCAAACCTGAATCTCAAGCCAAGTCGTGGTTTGACGTCACTCACTTTTTGACAGGAACACCAGAAAAGGAAGTTGTATAACTTATTTTCTTGCACAGTTATATTAAATCCAACCTTGTCAAGTTGTTGGATGTAGTCCAGCTTTTATTTAGACACTTTGAAGTATTGTTTTAGCTCACTCCTGTCAATGGATAGACTTTATTAAAGTTTAATAAAGTCTTCCCATGTTAGCAATTGAAGCTAATATACCACAATGGGGAAAAAACGAAATTGGCAGTTGTTCCCTCACCAGGGCATATAAAAAATATTCTGTAAGGTCCCTGCTTAAAGTTACAATGCACCCTACCCATGGGGCACCTAGAGGCGACATTAGGGGAGACTTATATGTAAAAATAAGGCAGTTTAAGACTTTGGAAATACCTTTCATTCCAAAGTCGAATTTGCATATAATTTAATTTGAAAGCAGCCTGAAAAGCAGGGCTGACTTTTAAAATGACAGCAGGCCACACAGGAGTGCACATTTAAGTTTGTTAAATCTGCTGTGCCTTTAAACCTACATGCCCTACTACTAGGGGCTTACAGGTAGGTTGCCATACCAATTATAATTACATCAAATTACCATATACAGTTTAAACAAAGCACTGGCCCTGGACTGGTTTAGCAGAGCCCAGCGCACAATCAGAGTCGGTAAAAACCAGTATAAAAAAATGGGGTTGACCAGGACAAATAGGACGACTTTCTCACAGATAGCCAGCAATTGCATCAAATGTTAGGCTTAGGGAGGCCATTAGGCACTGGCAAACAGTCCACTACAGGGGTGGACCGTCTGCCTGATTTAGAAATCCCGACCAGTGGTTATCTCTGCACTGAGAAGGGAGCAGCTGTAGTTCCCTTTACAGGAGTGAAGAGTTGTCGAGTGGGCATTAGGTTTAAAGGAGCATCACTGCAAATATATTTGCTGAGAGAAAGCAAATTCCCAAAGCGAGAGTTTGATTTCTCCGAACAAGAAAATAAATGGCCTCACTGTGTGTGGGAGCCATTCTGAATGTACTTGTCTGTGTCCACTATGTATCAAATGGTGGACACGGGCAACATAAGATAGTGGGTTTCATGGGAGTTCACCACAAGAAATAAGGGCACAAACATGAAGGTAAAACACAGTTTAAATAAATTATATCTGGGCTCAGCCTGTTGGTGGCTGTGGCATAGAGCAGATACCCTCAATTTTGGAAAATGTGTAAAGTATTTAGCAGTTACAAAATAGTTAAAAAGTACAAACACAACTCAATATAAATCCCACAACTAATTTAGAAAAATAAAGAAAAATGTAATGAGTAAATATCACCAAAACTACAAAAATCCAATATGGGGAACCAGAGATATGATTTTCGAAAGATTTAAGGCAAAAAATGACAAGAAAAAGTAAAGCGCCAATCAGTAGTCACTGCAGTTTCATGCCAACTGTAAAGGAGCAGACAGACCAAGCATGCTTGGTTCAATCAAATATTTTATCATCTGACTTACTCTCTGAAATGGAAGTCGGAATTCTCCAGTGGGGCATGGTTGCAGGCAGTTTTTGCCAAAGTTCTCTCATAGCTGCTTACCCAATGGATGAGGTCCTGCCAAAGCATTTGTTTTGGGTGATAAACCTCCGAGTAGTAAAAATTGTAATTCCATGGTCAACGAAATCCTCACTTCAGGCAGGTACATTTCTTTCCAGGCCAAGATTTCTACATTCTGACTTACAGCCTGATTTAGACATTGGTGGGTGGATTACTCCGTCACAAGGGAGACGGATATCCCATCCATCGAAATCTAAATCCCATAATATCCTTGGGGATTTAGATTTCGGCGGATGGGATAGCGTCCCCTTTGTGATGGAGTAACCCATCCACTGATATCTAAATCAGGTCCTTAGTCTTTTTTATGGAACTCAAAGTTCTCCAACAGAGCAAGCCAAAAAATTTAACCGACAAAGTCACTTTGAAGCTAGTGATGGAGCAAGGTGAAGAACAAGATTTTGTTCAAACTTGTGAAGTTAATTTCCTATAACGAATAATTGAATTAATAAGCTTGTGGTGAAATTACTAATCAACTTAGTTTAAGAATACATTCATTATTACACGTGGGAAAAACTAATCTGCTTTTATGTTGCAAACGCAAAGAAAATAATAAACTAATCTTGTCTATTGTCTTTGTCAGTATTAAATGCGGCAGTCAAATTAATGGCATGTGCTTATTTTATGTGCTTATGTTATTTCTTTTCGTGATAAAAGCTCATAGAGTTCCTGTGGCTAGAAAAGTAATTATAAAGCTGCATATATGTGCCTATGCTAGGTAACATAATTAACAGGATTAATTAGTAAAAGGGGAGGGTAACAGACTGGGTCTCAATTCCTTAATGAATTGATGTCTTGTGTTTGTTTAATAGTAGTTTCCAAAGTGAGGCCTAAAGGTGGTTCAGAAAACATGGCTGACAGAGCTGCAGATGCAAAAGCTTGTCCAGAGTGAACTCTTACACATGCGCAGCTGTGAAGATGTTATTGCAATGTCATTGTGAATTGAAAAGCAGTTCTTTGGTCAAGTTGAACGTGCTCACAGAAAGATGGCTCAAGGACAGGAACTTAATGTGTCTGCCAAGGCTAGGAAGTAAATGTTTGAAACTCGAGGAAAAAGTATCATTCTTGAGGAAGCAGAAAGTTGTGGAAATGAAAGACAATAGGGCTTATATGAAGCCTGGACTTGGTCAAGAGTCGGAGATGATCTAATAATTTTATCGTGGACTGACACAGGACAGCCAATGAAAAACTCGGATTTTCTTAAAAGAATGTAATATGTAGAAAGTTTAGCTAGAGAGAAAGGTATAAAGTCTGACACTAGGAGCAAGGAAAAAACTCTTACTTTCTGATTCCTGAGTGACGTAACATGCTGATGGACCTTTGGCGCATGTAAGGACAGCAGACTTTTAATGATTTTTCCTTTTTAGGTGAAGTGAGAAATAGACAGGGAAATAGATTTAGGGAATGGAAACTGTTATTCTGCTAATACTTCATGTTTCTGAGTTTGCTTTAAAAATGGCAGTTTTGAATTAATTTCCTTATTGAAATGCTGCTTTCTTATTTGCTTATAAAATAAAGATTCTAAAACGTAAATGCCTTTCCTTTTTGAAAAATAAAGTTAATAAAATTAGATTTGAAGAGACAAGCTGGTCTTGTTTATTCATGGTCTAGTTACCATCAGTTGATTCAATCGCCTTAATGTCTGTTTAATAAGTTATAAATGCTTTAAAAACCATGCTGAAAATAGATAAACTGCAGTTGTATATAATAGTGTAAATAATATGTGAATAGTTTTATTAATCAGACCACCTGATTCAGTTGCTCAAAAATTGTCTCATTGGTGTTATGGGCCTGTATAAGTGTTTAATGATAAATGGTGAGTATTGAGATGATAGGTAGCGTTTGAGAGACAGTTTTTCAATCAGAGCGCTGGATCACTAGACACCAAGAGCAAGGTCCAGCTGCGGCTCTGTAGGTCTTGAAAGTCCTATAATTGTGTAACTCCCAACTTTTCAGAGTTTCTTGAATACCTACTATTGGTCTTTTCTACGGATCCTAGGATCTCAGGGATAGCATTGAGGGCCCAGGAGTTACTACAGTATAAGAAACCAGCAGAGTCCAGGCCAGTTCTTGTTGCGAGTGGTCAACGGGGGGCTTTAGAAAAATGGCCTCTTGAAGCTTGTTATGTTCCTGAAGTTATACAGCACTCCCAGTCAGCTGACCCTTGGAGTTCACTTCTTTTTTTTTATTTTTATTTTTTTATCCTCATTTGCCGTCTTGCCGCCCCTTCTTCTCTCTAATCCACCTCTGGGCTGTTATTATCTCTTATGCTGGGTTTAGAGTAATGGGGCATAGACAACACATATTTTGGGCCTGGCCTTCCTCTAAGCTATCCTTCTTCCCAGCCTGACCCAAGATGTGTGTCTTCCACCAACTCTCTTTATCGTACTGGGGTAATTTCAAGTACCAGCGAGACAGGCACGGGCTTAATCATTGGACTTTAACATAAAATTAATTTTTAACCAAACTTTTGCAGGAAGGGTAACCAAAATCCTCTGTTTCTTTTAGAGCGGTCTAGCATATCAAGCTTTGCCATGTACCTCATAGCTAAAACCCAATCTAATAAAGTGGGACTAAGTGGTGAGACCCACAGTTTACATATCTCTCGACGTGCCAACAACATAGCATAAAAAATAAGTCTGACATTATTATTCAAAAAACTATTTTGTAAATCAATTCTCCCAGTAATAATTAATTCAGGGCTTACCTCAATGGGTTGGTTCAAAGATTTGGAGAGAGAATTACTCACATCTAACCAGAAATTCTTGATAATTGGGCAAGACACAAACATGTGTAGGTCATCAACATTTGGAGCTTTGCATTTTGGACATCCAACAATCCCTCAATCTTTAAATTTAGAAAGCCTGTATGGAGACCAGTATGCCCTGTGGATAGTAAACAAAAGATTTCGCCTCAGATTTGCCGGTTTAACAATTCTATATAGCATGCACATAGTTACTTGCCATTGGTCTTCTGTGGCGATCCTTGGCAAGCTTTCCTTCCACAGGGTCTCTGGCAAATCAAATGTTCCATCCTCCATATCTAGTATTCGCCAATACCAGAAAGCTACTTCCTTCTCGAATGCCCCCGTCTCCAACTTTGACTCAAGCCCATTTTCCACTCCAATCTCTACTTCCAAATGGCTTGCCCAGCTTTGAATCTGTAAGTATTTATATTTAGAGAAGACTGAGCCCCATTTTTGCTGGCAACTACCCCAAGGAATTAAATTGCCATCTTGAAACAAGTCCTTCCACCTTTGCAAATCAGGTTCCTTTTTTAAACTTAAAGCAAGCAGATCTCTTGTCCAAGAGGGGGCTCCAGGAGAATCCCATATTGGAGCACTATGGCTAAAATACGAAAGATTAGATAATTTCCTGATCTTATACCATGTCTCCGCCAGGTCTCTCAACGTCTTGAGTTTCACCTTTTTAAAAAACTTAGGGTCTCCAAACTTATACAAAAAACCAAACTCATGATAACCTGATCTCTTCAGCATTATCGCAAAAAGTCCTCCAATCTGAGAGTTAACAGGGGTACCCAACAGCATCCTGCAGTTTTTTAAACAAAAAGCCCATGCATATATTCGTATGTCTGAAGCCGCCAGTCCTCCTTTTTCAACTTTCCTCCTAATTTTCCTCCAAGAAATTCGAGAGGATTTTGACGCCCATATAAACGATGTTATCATGCTTTGTAACTTCGCCAGCCATTCCTTTTTGAAGCCCAACGGAATAGTCTCGAACAAAAAGGTAATCTTAGGTACAATCACCATCTTAACAAGATTAGATCTTCCATATATTGACAGGGGTAAATTCATCCAGGCTTTTAACATGTCGCCAACCTCTTTCTTCACCCTATCATAATTAGTTTTTGCCAAATCTTCAATTTTCTGAGTAATCCTAACTCCCAAATACCTCATCTCTTTTGTTATTTTAACACCTTCAGTATCAAGATTCCAAGTCATTATTTCAGTTTTGTCTTGATTCAACTGATATCCAGAAATCTTACCAAACTCCTTTGTCGTATTCACTAAATTTTCCAAAGTTCCAGCTAAATCAGTAGAATAAACAATAATGTCGTCCGCATAAAGCCCAAGTTTCTTGGACCAATCCATCACAACAAAGGGGGGTATCTCTGCTGAAGCTCTAATTTTGCATGCAAGAGGCTCTATATATATATTGAAGAGCAGCGGTGACAAGGGGCATCCTTGTCGGGTGCCCCGCATTACTCTGATAGGAAGCGTAAGGGTTCCATTTACTAGTACTCTTGATGTGGGTGCACAATACAAAGAAAAAATAGATTGTGTGAACTTATCCCCTAAATTAAGATGGTGCAAAAGGGATTTTAAATATACAAAATTGACTCGATCAAAAGCCTTGGCAGCATCTAACGCAATGACTGCCAAGGGATATTCATATTTAGAGGCTACGTCAATCATACCTATCAATGAAAAAGTAAGATCTTTTAAGTACCTCTTCTTGATAAAGCCTCTTTGATCTTCATGAATCAATTTATGAATAATTTTACCCAGCCTATTAGCTAAGATTTTGGAAAAAAAATTGTAGTCGCAATTTAAAAGTGAAATCGGCCTATACGCATCCATACTTTTTGGAGATTTCCCTGGTTTTAGTATTAAAACAATAGTAGCTTTGTTCCATGAGCTTGGGATTGCCACTTCTCCTCTAAAAATTTTGTTATACAAATGACACAAAGTGGGGACCACCGTATTTCCTAAAGCTTTATACACTTCTACAGGTAGACCGTCTGGTCCAGGTGCTTTCCCTCTTTTGCCTTCCTTGATAACTTTCATCAACTCTTCCTGAGTTATTTCCTTATTTAATTCCAACATATCCTCATCTGCAAGCGGTGGTATTAGAGGCAGCCAGGAATCAATCTCAACCTTATCTGGACAGAGATCCTCTGTATAAACATCTGCAAAGTACTGCTGAAACGCTTCTACAATCTGTTTATTTTCTGTAATAACTTGATCTGTCCCTGGTTTCTTAATCTCCTTAATTTGATTCCGTGTAGCATCTTTCTTGGCTTTCCACGCTAGTAGCTTACCACATCCCTCTCCATATGAAAAGTGTGCCAACTGACTAGCTTCCCATCTCTCTTTAACTCTTTGAGTAAGTGTTGCAGTAAGTTGAACCCTTAAATCTAAGAGTTTTTTCTCGCATAGTCCATCTGGGATGGTAACTCCCTGAGAGATTCGAATAAGTTCAGCCTCTCGGATCTCTTTTTCTAGATTAGAAACTTGACTATAATATACTCTACGTTTTTTTGCACCTAGAGCTCCCATTCTACCTCTCATAAAGGCTTTGCATGTTTCCCACACTATGTCTTCCCTAGCCGATCCCAGGTTAATCTCCCAAAAAATTTGTATCTCTTCTTTAAGACTCTCTAAGACTTCTGCATCAGCTAAAATTGTGCGATCTAATCTCCAAACCGGGGTCGTATCTTCTAGTTCCAAGCTTAAATTTAGACATACAGCAGAGTGATCTGATAAATGTGCCCCTATATGTTCTACATTGATAACTCGCTCTTTCATCCTAATATCTGTCAGAAAAAAATCAATCCTTGAATTATGTTTATATTTCTTATTATAGAACGTGTATCCTGGCTGCTTTGCTGCTTTAAGTCGCCAAATATCACACAGCCCTAACTGAGCCATAAGTGACTTCACTTTAGCAGTCATTTTACTATTCACTATTGCCCTAGGATTACCAGTTCTATCCAGCTTGCCATCTAATACTGTGTTGAAATCTCCTGCCATAACAATTTTACCTGAGAAGTCCAATAGTTCGACTTCTATTTTCTCTAAGATTGTAGGATCATCAGTATTTGGGCCATAGTAACCAACTACTACTAGCGTTTCTCCCGGCAATCGTAACTTACAAATCGCCCATCTCCCTCTACTATCTACTAAACTATTTTCAACTACTATATCAGATCCTCTTCTAATTAAAATAGCCACTCCCTTTGTAACCAAGTCTTGCGATGTGTAGATAGCCTTCCCAATCCATTTTTGAGTAGTGAATATATCCTTACATTCCTTTTGTGTTAAGTGTGTTTCCTGCAAAATAATAATCTGTGCTGGCGAATCTTCTAAATATTTCAAAATTAGTAGTCTCCTTGATTTAACTCGGAGCCCGTTAACATTCCAGGTAAGGAACCTTAGCTCCTTTTAATTAGCCCTGCTCATAATATTTATCATATAGTACCCAGATTTCCCTACTGATTAGGACACAGCAAGATAACTCATGAGGAATATTTTTTTTTTCTCCCTGACCCTGTTCCCTCCCCTCCCCTCCCCACACTCTCAATTCCCTCCCCGGAAAACCCAACCATTACTCCCATGGCCCAGGCCAGTGGACGTCTCAGTGGTGATGTCACTTTTTAAATATATATATATATATATATATATATATTTTTTTTCCCCTCCTTACATGCATCTTGGTCAGGTTTCTATTTCTAAGCTATTTACTATGCTACTTGGGTAACATCCAAAAAAGCATCAACTTCCTCGATTGTACGAAATGTATACATTTTGTTATGCCACATAACTTTTAGGAAGGCGGGAAATTTTAACTGAGCTGTGGCTCCTAGCTCCCTTAAGGGTGTCAGCCGTTTTCCCATCTCCCATTGCCTATTAGCTGTAGCTGGAGATAGATCCGACCTAATATCCACTGATGCTCCATCTATCAAAATAGACTTTTTCTTTAAAGCAAGTTGCAAAATGTTTTCCTTCAGTGAGTATGTTGCAAAGTTAATTAGAATTTTTCTTGGCTTTACCCGATCTGGATTTAGCCTAAAGGGGTCGCGATGTACTCGTTGAATGTCTCGGGCCAACAACTCCTCAGTTTCATCTAATGACAACTCTTTTTTTAGCATTTGCACAACAAAAGTCTTTATGTCTGTTCCCTCTTTCCCTTCTGGAAGTTTAAGAATTTTAAGGTTGTTTCGCCTTTGCATATTTTCCAATCTTTCTACCCTTTCATCTAGTTCTCTATCCTGGGAGTATAATGTCTCTATCTCTTTGCGGTTATCCAACACTCTTCCGTGCACCATTTTTATCTCAGATTCCATCTGGCCTGCACGTATAGTTAATTTGTCGATCTTGTCCTCTAACAAAGTACATGTAGCGCTAATACGCTCTTGATTCTTTTTAGAGGCTTCAAAACCTAAATGAATGTCTTGCTCCAGTTTCCTTAAAAGTTCCATAACGGACAAATCTGCTGAAGCGTATCTCTCATGCTGTGTAGGACTAATTTCCTCTGAGGGAATTTTTTCCCCATTAACTGACGTTTCATCTCTTTTTATAAATATATCAACTCCTACATTCTCTTGCAATTCAGTAGGAACCACAGTTGGACTCCCCACTGCTGATTCTGATGTATTAGTTTGAAATATCTGATTAGTAAGAGACTCTGCTGAGTCTGTATCGAGGCTAACAGCATTTTCTACCTCCATTTCTGTGTTTAGAACCTGAAAGGGATTAGGGGATAAGAGGGTTGACCAATCCTGATCGGCCGTCTCTACTAACTCTTCAGCCCTAAAATGGGGCTGGAGCTGGGGGGTGGAACCCGGTTTCAAAACCAAAACCTTAGGGACAGGTTTAAAGTAAGAACTAAGTGAGGGAGTTATAGGGGTCTTAAATCCAGCTTTTTCTTTTTTTTGTCTCTTTCTTCTCTCTTTCTTTGAGGGTGAAAACGTGGGTTTAGAAAATGTCTCCGTTTTTGCCCCCTCGTTTTTATGACCCTTCTTGCACTCGACTGAAAGAGAGAATGGACCTCCTTGTAAATTGTCAGAATTGTCCCCTTCCAACAGACAGCCCTGCCTCCCCGGTCTGTTACTCCTCAACTGGTATCTAGTTGTATTTCTTCCCTCTTTCAACCCCCTGCTTACTTGCTCCACGCCAAAATCTGCTCCTTCGATCCGGTTGCTACCACATTGCTGCGGAGGGCTGGACGTAAGGGTCTCCACTCCTTGACCCCTGCCGCCACAGGTCGGTGTTCCAATTTTTGCCAGCACTCTTCTCCCTCTGCTGACTCCAAACGCCGCTCTCTCCCAGCTCCCCACCGGTAAATGGCGTGACTCCGCCCCCTCACTCTCAGCGGATTGCAGAGCTGAGCTCTCCGCCATCCGTTGTGGATCCACTGAATCGAGCCGACAAACGGCCTCCAAGATGGACCGGTAGGTCGCCGTGATGCCCGCTATGTTTTTGCTCTCCGCTCAGTTTTCCGGTATGAGTTTTTTTTGAGATCCGCTATGCCACCATTGACTGCAGCTTGCGAGCCGACATTGCCGCTCCGCTGCTCTCCGTAATGCAGCGGTGATCCCACAGTAAGCATGGGCGGAAAATCCGTTTCGCTCGCGGATTTTGCGGATTTTCGGTAAATTCGCAATCCGCGAGATCCGCGAATCTCCCGCAAAATCCGCAAATCCGCGAGCAGCGGATTTTATGGCTTGCTCGCACTGTTCGCGTGAGTTCGCGGCTTGCCAGTACAACTTCGCACCCCGCGAGTAAGTGCTAAATTGCAGAAATACGATCTTAGCAAAACTGAAACTACTTACCAGGTTCAAAAGTTCAGGCTCATCATTAGTAGCCATTTCCTGTAGTGCTTCCTGAGGGGCCCCTCCAGAGTTCAGTTGCCAGTTGCAACTATTATGTGACCCTGCTCTGAACCTCAGAATAGTTACACATATGCCACAAAGGTCCTGAATTACAGCTAAGGGAGACAAGCAGGAGCCAGGCTGGAAGTTAAAATCCATTAATCAGCCCCTAATTCATTATTGTCAGTTGGGGCAGGGCAGGTGTTGTAACTAATTTTGCAACAATGAAAGCACTTAGCAAGTGCAAAAGATCACTAATCAGGAAGCACTAAGGAAGCAGGTGCCAGCTAAAAAAATATTCTGTGACACATTAATCAGCCCCAAATTAATTCAGGTCACTTGAGGCAGGGAAGGTGTGCTTTGCTTTGCCGAAAATAATGTACACTGGACAACCAGAGGGTGTGGTGATGAAACAGAGGGTGGCATGGGTGGGCCAGAGGGTGGCATGAGTAGTCAGAGAGTGGCAGTGGTGACAGAGAGTGGCAGTGATGAAGAAGAGTGTCCCAAACAGGCTGGACACGTAGAAACAACAAGTTCGCAAAACTTGCGACCCGACAGGTAAGTTCGCAAATTGCGAAATTGTAAAAACCCTCGCGAACTGGCAGAAACACGCGCGAACACAAAAAAAAAAATCCCCAAATTTGCGGGAATTTGCGGATTTTGCGGATTGCGAGTTCGCAAATCCGCAAAATTCGCGAACGCGAGATTCGCAAAATTCGCCCATGCTTATCCCACAGCATCTCAGCTCTTGATGCCGCTGTGACCCCACAGCGCCCTCGCTCTCCGCTCTGCCCAAGTATGTAGAAACCGCTAAACCGCTAGGCAGCAACTAACCATTACACGCGACCTGACATCACCACTCCTCGGACGTCCGCGACCCGCTTCCTAGCCGGCCGCCATGTTTTCCCAGCCTGGAGTTCACTTCTTAGTCTTGGGTACAACTGGTGGTAGGCAGACATTCAAGACTCTTCATAGTCAAAAACAGCAGGTCCAATTCTCTTCTGTTCTTCCACAGGTCCATAAAGTGTTCTAGAGCTGTGGGTAAAGTGCCATTATTACACAATTGGCTAGGCAGTGTGTGGGGGTGACATCGGACACTCCCTAACCAATTAGAAAAAGAGTTCCCGAGGAAACTCTTCTCACTTTTGCAGCGTATCCTCTTTGCCTCACAGCAAGCTATCCCACAGTGCACTATTATAAGACAAATCCAACATGACAGCATCTTTCTGACTGTGAAGGGAGCTTGTGTGCTAGCCAGGGGTGTGTGTAGGGAAAGGATCAGTCCCCTGCTCTTCAGCTACGCCAAACTAGTTCTGGGACCACCTCCATCTTCCACTGGGCTAGCGCCAATCAGGCTACAGAGGGCCTATGAAACAAAAGGCTCTCTTTCTCAGGTTTCCGTTTACACTTAACAATGAAAGGCAGGTCTCACCTTTGCCCCTTAAGTTAGTGAAGTTTACTGGACCCTGCCCTTAGTCCTTCCTGAGCTGATATCTGTCACATACCTCACACTCAAGTCTTCCTGTGAAAAGGCCTAAGCCATTTTTTCTGCTCTGGAGCAGTTTTTACACCTCATTAAGGGGAGGCACTGGCATGGCCACCTTCCATTGCACTGATGCTAATTAGCTTCTTGAAGGTTCGAGCAGGTAAAGTGTAACTTTTTAACAGTCCCTTTCTCTATATATTTATTAAAACTCCCACTTTACCAATACATTTGGTTTCTAATAGATATTAGGAATAGTGGGTAATTGCCTCTGTAGCTTATCACACTACAAATTTAGCAGATTTATTATTTTAACGTAAAACAAACACAATCCCAGGTAACCAGGATTACCGCCCGGCGCTAATGTAATTTAATGTAAAGGGCATTTGTAAAGCGCTCTGTTACTCTAGGGAGTGCCCCGGCGCTATTCACCTCATGTTTAGACTGGTAGAGAGACCTAACCATTAAGCCTGATTAAAAAGCCATGTCTTCAATTTCTTCCGAAACTAGAAGGTGGCTAAAATGTTCAGTAACTCCAAAGGGAGTTTGTTCCATGCTGACATTCCTAAGAATGAGAAGGATCTGCCACCCATTCTAGATCTCCAAATCCTTGGAACTTTGGCCAGAAAAAGTTTAGCTGAGCGATGGCACCTGGAAGGAGCATAGAAACAGATCCTAGCACTGAGCTACCTCGCACCAGCATGATGAAAGGCCCTATGTACCAATAAAAAGGTCTTAAAAAGTATCCTTTTCCTGAATAGGGAGCTAGTGGAACACCCTTAGATGTGGGGCTACCGGAATTCTCAGTGGTAGGCCTAGAAGAGTATGAGCTGGTGCATTTTGAACAGCCTGAAGTTTATTAGTCAAATAGTCAGGCAGGCCCAGGTACAAAGCATTATCACAGTCAAGCCTCAATATAATTAAGGCCTGTACTACCAGTTTCAGAGCCGAGAAAGAAAGAAAATGTAAAACCTTTCTTAGCATACTCAACAGGCAAAAACACGTCCCCAACAATGCATTAACATCAGGCAAAACGGAAAGCCCGCCATCAAACGTAATGCCTAGATTCTTAGACTAATGTCTCAGACTCACTAGTAACCCTTCAGTGTCTTTGTAAATAATCATACAATTTTCAAATATTTCTCTGATAGAATAATAAAAAACAAAGTTTTACATCCTTATTTCTTCTGTTAAAGTGTCCTTTGTATTCTTGATATTCCATAAAATCAAGTTTCAATATTCACCTTTGCTTGTTCAACTTTGCACAAATACAATGATCCAAAACATGGGACAGCCAATACGTGTTTCGCAACGTATTCTCTTCATCAGTGCAAGTGATAAGCAAATTCTTGGGCAGATAAGCTCTTATAACATAAGTCTTATATATTTTATCTAGGGCAAACTTAAAACATTATCACAACTTAGCAGATGTCTAAGACAGTCCAAATAAAATTTAAGTTTGCGGCTAGACCAGAGGAGCACCCCGGAATTTACAGGCTTAAATGCGGCTAAATCAGAAATAATTCATCCACCACATTCTTCTCTCAGAAGTGATAAAAGAGTTTATTTTGCTAAATGACTGATCTGTCTTACAAGTTCAGTCCGGGAATCACAGTGTCCCCACAATTCTGGCCATATAGAGCCACAGAATTCCATTTTCCCCTGATAAACATGAAGAAATCTGGAGAGAGGGCCACTGTCCTTTCTGGAATTGTACTGTGAAAGTATCTGTGTATTATTGCTCAGCACTGATACACTTGTAGTAATCTGTGCACGAAAATTTCCAGCTGCAGTTAATTTTGAGGATAGTCAGATGTCCAATACCTGTGCTTCAGTTCTTAGTACTGATCGAGGCTTACATTGTTTGGGCTTGTGGAAGCGCTCGGTAGTGTTTAAAAAGCATCCAAATTCTTGAAAGTCAAGAAGTGCCGTCTGTGCATACGGTCGCTTCGCTGTGAGTTTCTTCTACAGTGTTTTATGTCTGTTTCCTTTCAGCCCAGCAAGGGCAGTTGGAAATTCATCGCTCTCCTCTAGTTCAAACCGACAAACAATTTAGGCCTCGATCAGTACTAAAAACTGAAGCCCAGATATTGAACATCTGTCTGCAGTACAATTAAGAGCCCTAAAAACCAAGTCCGAGTCCTGTAGAGAACCCCAGCCACTTTTGGGGATTCGAAATGCGTCGCCTTCTGAGTATGAGGACTGTATATAGGGTGTGCCTCGAGGGAATTGAATGAAATTATTTCCTTTTCTGCTATGTTGACAACACCCAGTAGTTTGATATGTATCCCTATCCTCTCACAGGCAGGACAGTAGACATGTGTTTTTTAATTTATTTATTTTTAAGATTTGTAAAGCGCGACGTATGCCGGTAGGCATCTTGGCGCTATAGCTCAATTTATTGTCTCAGTAGGAACAGTGTTGGAATCTAAAAAATAATGAGGTAAAGAGAAAGACTACTGGTCGAACAACCAAGTCTTCAACAATTTTCTGAATTGAAACAGTGAAGGTGTTGATCTAATCACCAGCGGAAGGGTGTTCCAAAGTCTGGCTGCAGTGTTCGTAAAACATCTGTCTCCCCAGGTAACTGTCCTGGTCCGCGGCACCGCTAGTTGGTATGAATTTATGGATCTTAATTGTCGAGTGGGGCGATAGAGAATGAGCTTCTGTTTGAGAAACTCTGGCCCAAGACGATGAAGAGCTTTAAAGGTAAGGCATAAAGTTTTAAATCTGATCCGATTTTTGATCGTCAACCAGTGATAATTCCTGATTACTTGCTTAATTGGTTTGAATTTGGGGGTCCCAGATAGCAGTCTTGCCGCCGCATTCTGGACCAGTTGTAATTTGGCGACCACCCGAGATTGAGCATTTGCAAATCAACCGTTACAGTAATCTAGAGATGACAGTACCAGAGAGCTCATCACAGTTTTCCCAGCACTTTCTGGGAGAAATGGAATTATTTTTTCTTAAAAGTCTAAGCTTATAGAATGCTGAGGACGCTGTCTGATTAGCATGATTAACAAAATTCAGTTTTTCGTCAAAGATTACCCCCAGATTCCTGACCTTCTGAACGGGGGTAGGTAGAGCTCCGAGTAATGGCGGGCACCAGACTGATGACCACATAGGTGACAATTTCCCGAAAATAATCACCTCGGTCTTCTCGGAATTGAGCCTTAGACAATTACAGGCCATCCACTCCTTGACTGCCAGCATGCCTTCTTGAAATCGAGCCGCCACCTTTTCTCCTTCATTATTGATGGCTAGCACCAACTGGGTGTCATCGGCATATGAGGTAAGGCTCATCCGGTAGGTCTTAATAACCCTAGCTAAGTCCGACACATAGATATTAAAAAGTGTCGGACTTAGGGATGAGCCTTGAGGAACCCCACAGGGTAAAGCCAAATCAGCCGATTTAAATGGTCCCAGTGTTACGGCCTGGGTTCTACCAGACAGAAAGGAGGCAAGCAGGGCCTTGGCCCTAGATTGGATGCCCAACTCTCTGAGCAATTGTCCGCCTAGTGTTTCCAGTAAAAACACAGGACTGGTTTAATTTCAGGCTGGCACATATAAGTTTTTGATGTTTGTCTTGTGACCATTGGTTTGTTGTATATGTATTTTGCACAAAAAAGTATCATGTCATGTATGTATTGTCTATATATTGTTTCTCGCAAACAAATGGTTGCAAATCACGCATATAAATGTGTTGTAATTGTGCACATAGCTCCTTACATGGAATTGGACTGCACAGTATAAATGTCAGAGTGAACATCAGAACATTTTCTGCCAAAGGAGCTGGATGGGGATTTCATTGTAATCCCTCTCTGACCAGGCATTACCACAGGAGGGAATATACACATCTCCGCTCAGTATGTTGTCAGTAATAAGATCCTGCATGTGACGTAAAGCACTTGACAGCAATTACAGATTCGAATATTGTCCCATGCTGTGTCACTGGCACTGAAATCCAATAAGACCCCTTGTTCCTGACAACTCACGAGTTGCAAATCAATGTTCAGAGTTTAAACCATCAGCAGGGGTACAGCTGCGCTTGTTCTTACACTTTATGTATTTTCATAAAGCCTCCATAAAATCTGCTATATTTATCAGCTCTCGTATTAATAGGAGCACCTGGCTTTTTGAAGACAATGGTTTTGGAGTATGAGAAGATCTACATTTTAGTTTGGAATAGCCACGCTGGGTGTTGCTATTAATTGTGCTATATGTATGTCAGAAATTATGGCTCAGTATTTTATCATTTTCCATCAACATGACCTCTTTAAACTGGGTAAGTTAACAGCATCTCATTAGTTAAGAACTGAATTTGGCAGACTGCACTCTTGCAGAGTTAAAAACCAGTCTCTAGAAGTCTGAGGTCCTACCACATGACACTTGGTGAGAGCAAAAATCAAAGTCGTTTGCCCTTTAACTGATAAGCCTTATCATGTGTGGCCTGGTTCATCAGTGCAACACAATATTACCACACAGTTACCAAATTATTAGAGATTTACAGCTCGAAAGGGGAAAGACATGTAAAATGTGTGTTTTCGCACAGACTCCTGCATGTTATTCCCCATTACCAAGCAGTGTTTTACCTGGAAATTTCAGTTGATTTGAGCAGGTGAAGTATCCACATGAAAACTCACAAAAAGCGGCATTCCCACAAATCCTGTAATAGTAGTGCAGCTGGTAATTCCTGTAACTGGCCGCATCATGATTCCTGTTGGACTTAGCCCTTTTGTAAGGTTCACCCCGAAACTTTTTGCATGTTCCTAGCCTGTTTCTTTAACCTGGTGTTGGTGATTTTAGGCCTCTGCGCACTTTTTCACTGTGGTCCAGTGTAAAGTGCGTGGTATGCAACCGTTTCAACGCAACTTTGACAACGCATACTGTTTCAACGCACACCATTACAACGCAGGATCCTTTACAACGAATGCCTTTACAATGCATGACATTACATAGCAGATGCTATTACAACGCATGTCATTACAACGTAAGTATATGTAAGTATATAATTTTATTTAACCTTTTTTTATTACAAAAATATTAAAAATACATTAAATAAATTAATTAAAGTAATTTTATATATATAGTTTGGGTTATGGGGTACAGGGGTATTTTTAGGGTTCAGGGCTAGGTTTGGGTTTTGGGGTACAGGGGTATTTTTAGGGTTCAGGCTGGGTTTGGGTTATGGGGTACAGGGGTATTTTTAGGGTTCAGGGCTAGGTTTGAGTTATGGGGTACAGGGGTATTTTTAGGGTTCAGGGCTGGGTTTGGGTTTTGGGGTACAGGGGTATTTTTAGTGTTCAGGGCTAGGTTTGGGTTTTGGGGTACAGGGGTATTTTTAGGGTTCAGGGCTGGGTTTGGGTTATGGGGTACAGGGGTATTTTAAGGGTTCAGGGCTAGGTTTGGGTTATGGGGTACAGGGGTATTTTTAGGGTTCAGGGCTTGGTTTGGGTTATGGGGTACAGGGGTATTTTTAGGGTTCCGGGCTAAGTTTGGGTTTTGGGGTACAGGGGTATTTTTAGGGTTCAGGGCTGGGTTTGGGTTATGGGGTACATGGGTATTTTTAGGGTTCAGGGCTAGGTTTGGGTTATGGGGTACAGGGGTATTTTTAGGGTTCTGGGCTGGGTTTGGGGTTTGGGGTACAGGGGTATTTTTAGGGTTTTGGGGAACTGGGGTATTTTTAGGGTTCACTTTTAAAATAAATAATTTAAATAAATTAAAAAAAATAATTTTAATAATGTTATTATTTATTAATAATAGTTCTTTATTAATAATAGTTCTTTTAAAAATAAAATTTAAGTAATTTTTTTCCCTACACTATCCAGCACGTACCCTACTATTACACTCCCCTGGAGTTAGAATATTATTTATAATTACCTTAACTATTTAAAAAAAAAAAAATATATATATATATATATATATATGTAAAATTAATTAATTTAAAAATAATTTAATTGATTAAATTAATTAATTTTTTATTAATTACATTTTTTTATAAAATAATATACTTACCTATACTTACGTTGTAATGGCATGCGTTGTAATAGCATCTGCTATATAATGTCATGCGTTGTAAAGGCATTTGTTGTAAAGGAATCTGCGTTGTAAAAATTGCGTTGTAATGGTGTGCGTTGTAAAAGTTTGCGATGTAACGTCATACATCCAAAGTGCGTACGCACTCTGTGTATGTGTGGTGAGAGTGACCTACCCTCCCATAGGAATCCATGGAGATATGTGTGTCCATGGTAGTTCCTGATGTGTGGGGAGTGCAGGCGCGAGTTTGGTATGTGCGAACTCGTGAGATTAAATGCTGCGCCACGGTGTGCGCAGATTTAATGTGTCTAGTGTAGAAGTGCCAGTTTTAGAAGTTGGCATTTCTGTGTGCAGTGAATGTGAATTGACTGTCTGGCTTGTGATTGACAGGAGCTGGCTGGTGTGTTTGGCTCCAGGAGTCAGGATGGGTCTGCCCGGTGGTGAATGGGGAGATCTGCATGTAGATGGGAGGACCTGAATAGGGCTGTGCCTTCCCTCCACAATGCTGGCTCCACCCCGTGTTGTGCGTCTGCTGTCCCTAGCCTGCCCAGTGAAAGGGAGAGAGGGGCTGAGCAAAACAAAGTGCTCAGGAGCTCCACAGAACCAGTTGTAGCTGGTTCTCCCATTACCTGCACCTTGTAGACAAAGGAAAGTGCCAGGAGGGCTGCTTCCCTGGGCCCAGCTATGCCCTGGAACCTTTTTTCTGTATGTCCTTATTTAGGGACCTGGGGGGCTTATTGCTTTGTTCCCTGCTCCAGGACTTTGGCTGCCTCTAGCGCTGCTGGAAGCACTATCTCTGGCTACCCAGCGGAGGAAGAGCAGGGGCTGGGCAGCCCGATGCTGCAGCCCCCTTACAAGGGATTCCCCCGAGATTGCCTTGGTGCCAAGGGGAGCTGGTTCCCACCCCGCATTTACTGGTGCTTTTATTTTACTGCTTGTGCCCACCACGCAGTACTGCCGCCTTTCTGATTTATTTGTATCACGGGAGCCTACCCCGCATTAAACGCTGGTGAAATCACAGCTGTCAGCCCGGGCCGGAAGTCAGGCAGCGTCCTTCGACAGGAAGCCCGTGCCCACGGAGTTGCCGTAAAGAGAAGTGTTGCTGTGGTCAGCAGGGCTCTCATGTGCAAGGGAGAGCCCCGCCTTTTACCCCCCTGTACCGGAAGGCTGGCGAGCCCCTTGTGGAAGGCGCCGCTCCAGAGGCCCCGGAACCAGAGTCCTGCCTTCGCCCCCAGCCGGGGCTAGGGAGTCCGGGTGGGGAGAAGCAGGCTTAGAGCGACCCGGTCTGGCAGCGGGCGGCTCTAATGGTTCCACATGTGTTTAGAGGGCCCCCGGGGGTGTCCCAGGGCCCCGTATGCCTGTGCCGGCCGGGATGGGCATTGTTCTCCAGCTGCCCCACTTTTGCAGTGGTCAGCTGCAACGTAAGGGGGCTAATTAGTTTTTGTGCTGCTCCAGTGCTTGGGAGCATGTTCGTTTTGAGAGCCCAGATGGCTCTAACACTTCACATTCATTATTTACAGAGCCAGATTGCTCCCACGCTCGCCCTTGGGGCATAATTGTTTTCCTGAGTCCCGTGGCTCCCACGTTTGGGGGCATGTTTCTTTCTAGAGCCTAGGTGGCTCCAACGATGGCATAAATGAGTTAAGAGGGCCCAGAGGGGTCCAGGCTGTTCTCCTGTTGTGTAGCCCCTATTCAAAGCTGCCCTGGTTGCAAGATGGCCGCTGCGACGTTTTTGGGCACAAGAGGTGCCAGGCCTTCCCCAGCTGCGCAGCACTTAGTGCCAGCTGCAGCGTTTAGGACCCATGTGATTGGTTCTCAGCTGCCCAGCAAGTAGTGGGCAGCTGCAACGTTTAGGTTTTGCGCAGATGGCGCACCCTTGACTTTCGCTGCATTGGCAGCGCGCCCTGACATTCTGGACACAGGGCATTTGAGCCTCCTTTTTGGAGATGGCCAGTTGGCCAGGTAGATGTATAGGGCGCAAGGCCCTAATGTGATTTATGTGCTGAAGTGATTGTGGTGCTAGGAAATGTAATGTATTTAGTATGTTTTACGCACCCTGTTTTGATACCTCTACATATGGTTTAGGATTATGAGGTTATTTTGCATTTCATGTGGTTATGCTAGTGAGGTTATGTGTCCCTGTGTGAGGTATGCCCCTAAGGTAAGTTATACTTAGGAGGTAGGGTCTAATGTGTTTAGACTAGTGAGGAGATTGCATAATGTGTTTATGCTGGTGAGGTTGGCGCAGGATGTAATTCGCGCCTGATGTGACTGTGCATAAGGTAGGTTATGTTACAGGTTGAGGTGGAGTACAGTGATTACCAGTGGTTACTGGTTGTATGTTTATGCTCCATTTACTTTTACCAATTTCTGCTAAGTGCTGATCCGGACAGTGGCCCAGTCACGTGTAAATAATCCCGTGTGAATATTGCCCGTGCCAGTTGGCACAGTGCATGTTATGTGTTTACTATTCTAATACAAAGGCTATTTTTATATAACCTTGTATGGAGTTCCTTTTGTAGTGTGCCTGGTATGTTGTTGCTGTGTGCGTGCACAAATGCTTTACACATTGCCTCTGGGATAAGCCTGACTGCTCGTGCCAAGCTACCAAGAGGGTGAGCAGGGGTTATCTTTGGCGTGTAACTCCCTTGCCCTGACTAGAGTGGTGGTCTCTGCCTGGCTTTGGCGCAAGCCTTAGCCAATCAGAGATCCCATTCTAACAATTCCCAACACATCCGTAAAGATGTTGTTCGATTGCAATGGATTTAATGATGACATCTTTTAATATAATGTTTGTGACTGTGGAAGAGCTAACCTTTATTTCTTCTAGCTGATGTAGTTTAAAGATTGTCACGATATACCCTGAGGCAATGTCTCAGTACCAGAACTTCTGCAGTCCCATAAAATGCATAGGACATGTGATTGTGTGCGTGCCTGCTACGCACGTGTGCATGTGTGTGTGTGTCTTTATGCTTCTGTGTGTGTACATACATATGGCCACTACCACTGCACCACTATCTGATAAGGTATGCAATTCCAATGGAAACTATATTCTATTTTGTACTGGCCTCAACTCCTCTCTAAGGCCTTTATTTTGATTTAAAATTGTCAAATAATGGGTCAAATATGCTAGTATATTTATCTTTCTGCTACTAAACTTGCTCTAATTTTAGCATCTGGTACCTTTGACAGTCTGCCAGTCTGTTTTCCATTTTTAACATTGATGAAAATACAACTGGAAGGTCCTCAGAGCCAACGGGGGCGGGCACTGGACAATTGGATGCAAATGTATGTTGATAGGACTTGAGGAAGTGGTTGGTTACAAATGTTACACAAATGAACTCTCAAGACGGCCCAATCAGCAGAGGGCTGCACATGCAATGAAAGTCTTACTATGCCCCCCCTGTCACAGAAATATTCAGCACACCTTGTAAAGCCCTCGCAAAGAGCCTGGGTGCACATTAAACCAATGGTAGGTATAATAAACTCAAAGTGTAATGAGCAAGCCAGAGATTAGGGTGTCTTCGTGCGAGTTGTAGTTCAAAGAGGGTGAATTATTTGGGCCGGGGAGGCTGCGCTGGAGTCAGCATTGCCGGAAAAGCTAACATAAAAGAGCCTTGCTAAGAGTTCAGAAGTGCCAGAGCTCGCGCTGAAACACGCTGTAAATGCCGAAGCTTCTCTGATCAAAGTGCCCGGGGAGGCGAGGCTGAGCCTGGCGCGCGGCGCTGCACTGGAGGGTGGATTTTAATGGGAGGAAGTCGGCAAAGCGGAAGCCACGTGGGAGAAGGGAACGCGCTTCCACAGAAAGAATAAAGCTGAGCTTTCAGTTCGCTAACTCTTCGAATGTTTCTTTCATGGCCTTTTACAGAGGATCAGCTACAGGCGAAAGGCAAAGCAGGGGCTTAAGGGGAACCATACAAGGTGCTGGTTAGGAAGGCGCGTAAACCACTCACTGCAGGAGGAACTTACACCAAGAACATGGCAGCCTAAAGAGGTGACCAATAAACAGATTTAGGGGATGATTGTGTATGGCGGACGGGGTAAGGGTATCCTGTCTCAGTGGTGGCTGGTGAAGTTTGAGAGTGGTGGGGCTGGACTCGTCCTTTGGAGATTGGAGCATGTGGAGGTGCCTGTTACGGGGCACGGCTTAGCATTTTCTGGGAGGCCAGTCACCACTTTCTGTGCAAGTCTTATTTTAAAAAATGTGATAAAATTATGCATTTTCTAATGCACCACATTATATTATTACATGACATTATTATCTAGCAGAAAGCTTGTGGCAAACCAGACCAGAATGGATTAATTTCGCCTCATCTCGCTATAGGTGCTGTGCTAAAGATGAAGAGCACTTAAATCCATTTTAACTGCTGTGCCCCGCTCTAAATGAATATAGTAGTAGTATGACACTGTCACTGCCTCTAGACGGTGCCAAAAGGCAACAAAAATCCTGAAATTGTCTTTATATTAGTTCACAGGGAAAGGTCCTGCAGGCCAAATGCGATTTTCCTTGGACGCCTACAATCATTCCACCATTCCAAGATGGAGCAGTTTGCGGATTTAATTTATTGCATATTTAATTTGCAGTTGCAAATCGTAGTTTTTCACAGTCTTGGAAAATTGATCAACATGTAAACATGTTTAAGATAATAATTGGATTTCATGAATGCCAACTGCAAGGAGAAAACGAATACTTTAATAATTCTTTTTGGAAGTCTCGGAGAACACCCTGGAAAAACATAACGTCAACATGATTCTGATCTGTACAATAAACGAACGGATCTAGATTATTTCATCGTATTTCGTAGCACTACCTAGGCTAGTTCAGACATTAAAGAACTTCAAATATTTGAAGGATCACACAACAGAACTACACCTTTTAGACAACATTTCTGTGACTAACTTTAACCTGAATGAGTAATATTCCAAGGCAAGTTCTATAGTTTGCTCATCGGTTTATTCCATTTCTATGCACCACAAACATATAAGAATCAACTATTTTGAGATACATATTGTATGGGGGAATTGCTTTAAATTAAAGTTTTTCAAAATGTATTTCGTATTTTTAATATTTTCCAAGTAACATTATTCTCTATTGAAACTGAGCATTGGGCACTTCCAAAGTTTACACCCCCATACAACTATTGGTCGCAGCAATTCCTTCTAATTTAGGAGGCAGCCATCTCCTGGCAATATTCCTAGTGTTTTTTTAATTCCTCCGCACCCTCATGGCAGCAACCTCTAGGACTGTGAGGAAATAATATATTTAAATATTTTAACACCATTTCATGATCTTTGAGCAAGTCTTTATTTTCTCCAAAATCTTCCAAGATTGGAGTTAGAACAGTAAATACCCCTTTGACTATTGCACTCCATCCAAATAGTCTACTATTGGTCCCAGAGTGTAAAAGTAGCAGCTGCAGTGTATGCAAAATGCTGAGGCGTTGTGCTGGTGGTTTATTGTATATATTGTATTGTTTTGTAATTGCATGCTTACTACCCCTAACGAGGCGACAAAGCACTTTTTCTGCAAGTAGCACACTACTCCAGAACCCATAAAGGATTTGTGTTGAATTATTATAGTGAAATATGAAAGTGATTTGAGTGGTGGATGTTAGTCAGTTATTTGGATTCAGAAGGATAGCGGAAGGATAGAAGAGGGGAAAATGGTTTATGTCTTCTGCATTATACTGTGCAATTGAACACAGGGGCCAGACCGGCCTTTTATTCCACCAGGCATTTCTCCAGTGGGCTGGTGCCCATCTATGCCTGTTTCAAAAGCCCAGGGCTGCTTCTGGTGCCTCAAACTCTATTCCCAGCTTGCGAAGTTTAATTGCAGCAGGCACACAAGACTTTGAGAGAGAGAGAGATAGAAAAAGAGAGATAGGGAGAAAGATCTCACATTGGAATCAGAGAGAGAAAGCGGGAGGGAGAATGAATGGATGGAAAGAGAAAGATAGCTTGAGAAGACGAAGAGAGCAGAACTGATGTGATCATTTTTACCAGGGCTCCACCATCTGGCCCTGTTTCACACACCCTACTTTGGTGTGCATCTTCATTTCAGACATTAAAGAATGTTTGCAGGGGATATTGTGTATCAGATATAAAATGATTTTACCTTTAACTAAGAATTGAAAATCCATACAGCGTCCAATCACTAAACCACTGATCAGGCAAATAAGTCTGACAAATCTATACAAATGTTTTAATGTACACCAGAATAACAGAGAGGAGGCTATGAATAGGCTTCTCTTAGTGGAGAAGTGTGGCTCAATGATTAGAGCGGCAGACCCTGATGCAGAGGTCTAGCCCGGGACCAGGGTTCAATTCCCCGCCACGGTGGGTCTTGGGCTCAAAATTCCACAGACCTGATAGTTCTCGCCTCGGTGCCTATTCCAATCATAGAGTCCCACTCTGCAACTCTGGGCAATAGCTTGCTTAATCTCCACAATGGCCCCCACAACGCTAAGGATGACTGGCCTCCACCTTGGGGGTGCCCGGAGTGGTCGCCTCATAGGGAAAGCCAGGATGGGTTCCACAGTGGTATTCGTACAAGCGCCTTGAGACCCTTGCGGGTGAGTAGTGCGCTATACAAGTATCAATTTACATTTATGGGTTTTACTTTTCACTCATTGTAAACCAAGCACACCACTTTCTGAGCATATATCTTCTGATTTGCATGCACATGCCTCTGACTCATTCTGTAGAACCATCTATAAATGACTCATGTTCCAAGTCACAGCAACCTATCCTAATTCCGCTGGGTGAATCCGAGCTCAAGAAAAATGTCTAAGTCAAAAGGCAAGGCTCTTCTCTGGGCTCCATGATGACCAGCATTCCATCGATAGCCTCTTTAGGCTGATAATTTACTCTATTTATCTAAATTGGTGTGGTATTTTTATTTGTGGAGTTTTCAGTTTATTGCTGTTTGTGTGCTGCATAAATTCTTTACACATTGCCTCTAAGCTAAGACTGACTGCTTTGTGCCAAGCTATCAGAGTGTTAAACACACGTCAATTGAGTGACTTTTTGGGGTTCACCCTAACATGGATTTTGCCAATGTTTATAATTGTTGTTGTTGTTGCTTGAGTAAGCCCCCCTCAACCAAAAACCCAATTTCCTACAGGTGGGAACTTTGCACTTCTTCCCTCATTTGGAACCTTATGTGCATATTAATCTGGAATTCCTGTGTTTTGAGTGCTGGAGTTCTGTGCGCCTGCACATTCTGCTGAGGCATGGTGTTGGTGGTTATCTGTATGTCTTCTGCATTATACTGTGCAATTGAACACCAGGCCCAGACAGGCTTTTTATTCCACCAGGCATTTCCCCTGTGGGCTGGAGCCCTTCTATGCCTGTTTCAAAAGCCCAGGGCAGCCTTTGGTGCCTCTGACTCTATCACCAGCTCCACAATGTTTAATTGTAGCAGGCACAGGAGGCTTAGAGAGAGAGAGAGAGAGAGAGAGAAAAAGAGAGATATGGAGAAATATCTCCGATTGGAATGAGAGAGAGCGAGGTACAGATAAAGGGGGAGGGAGAATTAATGGATGGAAAGAGAAATATGGCTTGAAAAGGCGAAGAGAGCAGAACTGATGTGAACATTTTTACCAGGGTTGCTTTTGGTTCCACCATCTGGCCCTGTTTCACACACCCTAATTTGGTGTGCAATCTTCATTTTAGACGTTAAGTTATATTCCCTGGGGATATTGTGTATCAGATATAAAATGATTTTATTTTCACCTAAGGATTTAATATCCATGCAATGTCCAACTACCAAAGTACAGATCTGGCAAATGAATCTAACACATCTATACAAATGTTTTAATGTACACCAGACGAACAGAAAGGAGGCTATAAAAAGTCTGCTTTTATGGTTTTTCCCTCATTGTAAACCAAGTACACTACTTTCTGAGCACCAATCTTCTGATTTGCATGCACTTGCCTCTGACTCATATTCAGTAGAACCATCTATAAATTAGTCATGTTCCAAGTCACAGCAGCCTAATAAGGCACTAGGGATGTTAGCGCTTGTCTTTTAGGCTATTGTAATGACTGTAGGCAAAAGTACACTAAATCAGAAAAATTAAATGCATTGCATTTGTAATGAAAAAGCAATAGTGTTGTGCAGTTTAAATTAATTGAAATTCTCAGAAAAAAGGCTATAGAATAATTTGGAAAAAGTCCTTTATGATGTGCAATAATAACAGACCAGACATACATAATAGACATTGCTTTTTATCCATAGGAATATATATATATATATATAAGGCTTTTTATCCATAGGAATATATATATATATATATATATATATATATATATATATATATATATATATATATATATATATATATATATATATATATATATATATATATATATATATATATATATATATATATATATATATATATATATATATATATATTCCTATGGATAAAAAGCAATGTCTATTATGTATGTCTGGTCTGTTATCATTGCACATCATATATATATATATATATATATATATATATATATATATATATATATATATATATATGAAGAGGAGCAGGCGGACATGGCGCGGGGGAGAAGCAGTAACGAACGGCGGAATGGCGGTGAGGACCGGTGGACAGGCGGGAGGAGCGGTAAGTGGCGGAGCGGTGAAATGAGGAGCGCGGGGGAGGAGCGGCGGCTGAGGTAAGGCTCCGGGCAGGCGGGGGTCGGGGCAGGCGGGGGACGGGGCGGGCAGGGGCCCGAGCTGCTTCACAATGTCAGGGCGGGCGGGGGGCCGGGCTGCTGCACAATGTCGGGGCGGACTGGAGTCCGGGAAGCCTGATTGCTTGCGGGGGACGGGGAGGGCAGGGGCCCGAGCTGCTTGACAATGTCAGGGCGGGCGGGGGACCGGGCTGCTGCACAATGTCGTGGCGGGCGGGGGTCCGGGAAGCCTGATTGCTCCCGGACAAGGTTGGGACGGGCTGCTAGTATGTATATATATATATAGAGAGAGAGAGTTTAATCAAATAATCTATGAAAACAAATACCTTAATAAGAGTGTCTAGCATTCTCTATATAAATTTCCCATTACAAAACTATAACGTGGACTTTACAAGTTTGTTTTTCAGATTAGGTGGCAAATATTGTCGTCAAATCGGTTCACTTTAGATCAGCCACGGCCTGTGCAGGTAAGGGCAGTAGGGCAGCGGGGCTGGGTTGGGGTGGGGGAGTTGGGGTATTTCGAAAGACAATGACAAAGGAAAAGTAATTATTTATTTAATTTTCCCTCATGGCCGTCTGTCAAATCCCCCCCAACCCGGACCCACCGCCTTACCGCATTTACCTGCACGGGCCGAGGCTGCTTTAGATAGGCAGCTCCCTAAAAGACTTGCATTCCTTATCCTCATCAGTGTATTCTGATAAAAAACCTGTAAATATACATGTATACTACTTCACTGAAAATAAATGTGGCCCAGAAACAACTTATTTGGACCAAGTGCACTAAAAACACACATTCACACGTTATTACTACAGTTAATTTCTATGCTATTACCACAGGACAGCGTAAGATTCTCTGCGTACTGTCTCAGGAATTGTAATATTCCATATTATCATAAAAAAGCCTAATAAATATGAGAAAACATTTATGAATGCCTCACAGATTCAATGCTGTATATTTATGTTATGCATTTACCTATCTGTGGTAAAAACGAGGGGTGGGCGGCATTTGCGTAGTCGTGCCACGCAAAGCTCCGCGAAATGGTAAAAAATCTCTGCGAGCACGCAAAAGTTCCGCGAACATGTGGAATTGCTTGTTCCGCCCCTTCGCAATGCTTTTTTCCTTTTCGCAAACACTGTTTGCGTGCTCGGGGAGAAATATCTTGCGAACACACATTTTGAAAGCGCGAACAGGAAAAAAATCCCGCGAAGCCGCAGATTGCAGAATGTTTGGCAAATCCGTGTTCTCCGTGGAACGCGAAAGTACCCACATTCTGCAAATTCCACGAGCGAAACGGAATTTACCGCCCAGGCCTAGTAAAAACGATTTGCAAAGAAAGTAATAGGGCTTGTACTTACAAGGTCTATTTAATATGATTTAACCTCACTGGATGGATTAGGCCACTTGTGGTCTGGAGTTAGTTAAATACAGGTGTGCTTATAAAGTACTTATCTAACCCAACATCCAATGCACACCCAGTACAGTTGAGAGACATCACATAGTCAAGAACTGTCATCTACACAACAGTGGGCAACATTATACACACCACGCACCTCTCACACCACAGAAGGTGTAAATACTAACTATATATGGAAGTATCTGCCCATTAGGACACTCAACCAGATGACTACACAATCTACGTGGCACACATACATATCTGTCAGGCAATGGGCATGTGTACTGAATGAAAAGATACTTAAATTACCTTGGTAGAGCCCTGTGGCCTTACCCTGTATAACCAAGACCCACTAAGTATAAAACTGTTGTGGGGTTCAACAGGGCCTAAGAACAAACGCCTCCATTTTGTATTATACATTTAAACTTGACATTTCTTTCAGACTGTAACTTTTTACATATTTTGCGCATACATGATAGCTTACTTAGAAAGTCCTGCTTGCAGCACGTTTCTTTGTAAACATGTTATCATATTTGTACACTCTGTCCAAGACTAAGGAACATTGAGCGTGGTGCCCTTGCTTTTGGTTGTACGGTTTGAGACAGCTCTGAATTCGAAAAACTAACAATCACATCAGCATTGCACCTCTAACACAGTGTGAATAGAACCAGGCTTTGATTATATAAACTGCCTCTGAGTTAAGTTTCTCAGAGGAGCCCTTCTATGGATTATCCTGGATGCTGTGACTTAGACACAGCCTTGCTGATTCCAGCGGATTCAGATCCGAGGCCACCGAAGTCATCTGCGGCGTACCACAAGGATCCTCACTCAGCCCAACCCTCTTCAACATCTATGTGAGCCCCCTCGCAGCCATCGCACGCCAGCACAACCTCAACATCATCTCCTACGCCGACGACACCCAGCTCATCCTCTCCCTCACCAACGACCCCACCACCGCCAGAGCCAACCTACACGAAGGGATGAAAGACGTCGCCAACTGGATGAGAAACAGCCGCCTCAAACTGAACTCAGACAAGACGGAAGTCCTCATCCTGGGATCATCACCCTCCGCCTGGGATGGACTCCTGGTGGACCCCGGCCCTGGGCACCGCTCCCAAACCAACGGACCACGCGTGAAACCTGGGCTTCATCCTGGACTCCTCCCTGTCAATGACCAGACAAGTCAACGCCGTCTCATCCTCGTGCTTCAATACCCTGCGCATGCTCCGCAAGATCTTCAGATGGATCCCCACGGAAACCAGGAAGACCGTCACCCAGGCACTCGTCACCAGCCGACTAGACTACGGGAACACCCTCTACGCCGGAACCACAGCCAAACTTCAAGAACGCCTCCGCACGACTCATCCTCGACATCCCCCGACACAGCCACATCACCGGACACCTGAGAGACCTGCACTGGCTCCCCGTCAACAAGAGAATCACATTCAGACTCCTCACCCACGCACACAAGGCTCTCCACAACTTGGGCCCCAAGTACCTCAACGACCGCATGACCTTCTACACGCCCACCCGCCAGCTACGATCGACCAGCCACGCACTCGCCACCGTACCACGCATCCGCAGAGCCACCGCCGGAGGAAGATCCTTCTCCTACCTGGCGGCCAAGACATGGAACTCCCTCCCCACCCACCTTCGGCAAACCCAAGACCATCTCTCCTTCAGGAAGCAGCTCAAGACCTGGCTGTTCGAGCAGTAACTTACCCCTCCCCCAGAGCCTTGAGACCCTCCCGGGTGAGTAGCGCGCTCTACAAATGCCGTGATTGATTGATTGATTGAATCTCTATCCTGCAAAGGCTTGTGGCCTATTCTACTCCAGACTGGCTTACTGATACATCATACACAGGTATGGGGAGTTGGGTTGACGCAAGAGATCTGGCTATTGGTACTCTCACTATGCTCCTGGTAGTGAACGTAGGTTTAAGGTAGGAGCATTCATATATGTACTATCATATAATCATATATTGTCTTAATGGTTGAACTGTTTCTTTTTTTTACCATTCGTGTAATGCTGATAACAATGCTTTGTTTCCTCCTGGTAATAATTGCAGCTCATGTTTTTTTTACGCAGGAATGCAATTGCTTCAATACAGGTTTTGAAATGCCAATTCAAATGTTTCTTGTGTATCCCTTTGGGCATGCCTAATTAATAACGAAAAGGTAGATTTGTTTCAACAATTTCCTTGGAGGAATTAGAGTGTTCATTTTCTGATGTTGCAGACAACATTTGGTACCCTGTAAGGTTAGGGGACCAGATGGCGGACTATGAGCTTGCTAGGAATTGGACCAATATACTCTGATAAAATGAGTGAACTCATTCCCCATATTCTGACATTTATGTTGTCCAGATACACAGTCCCACATAATTTGTAGAAACTGTACAATACGTTCAAGCAAAAAGGCACTTTCTTTGTCTTACTGACACTACATCTCCTCAAACCCTCTTAGACTCCAGTCTGCAATGGAAACCTAGGTACTATATGGAAATTCATCCCCAGACCATCAAATGTGCTGCAATGTCATAACACATGCATATTACAAGCTACAGAAGAGCCAAATAACAACAACAACACACACAAACCAGCATGCCTTACGCCAAGTATAATATGGTGAGCTCAAAATGTACTCCAACCTATTTGTTAGTGCCCACTGTCTTGAAGGGTACACACTTTGAGATGCATTAGAGAGGAAGGGCCATTTCAGCCAACAGCACACATAGGCACATTTTATCCTTTGTTGTGAACAAATTGGATTCACCACACGTAGAGTGAATCTTACAGCTCTGATAAACAAAATGCACAGTTTCTGGTATGCACACTAACTTGGAAATGTTGGATGATTTTAGTAGAGAGATGTGGAACAGAAGGTGAAACCTCTGATCCTTTTTTTTTATAAACACATTTTATAGCGTCAATTATTACATGCAATGCAGTGCCCTGCAAACCAGACGTCATCTGCTATGGTTTAAAGTACAACAGATTAGCATTGACATTTTAAGTATATACTTTCCCCTGTTGTAATAATGAATAGGAAAAACAACCAAATGTGCCCCATTTAACTCCCCCCCATTTTCGCTTCAAGAGGGCTGAATTCAGGGAGGGATTCCAGTCCTGTAACACTAGGGAGTATGGCATGCTGAAATTGGAGTTATCGAAAGATCTGGGTCTTTGGCATCTGGTATTCTTGTTAAAGATCTTGAAAAGACTTCAGGACTGTGCCCTGCATCACGTCTCCCAGGGTGGAGAACCCGATATTGTCCCAACCTCGGAAGTCAGCCAAGCTAGTTGATGTAAACCCCCATTTGACCACAGTGGCGTTTCCTTCGTCAATCTGCCCCACCATCCCATTTGTCGCAGAGCCTGCCTCAACACCTGGACAACTATCCTGTGGCCGATGGTAGAGCCCTATGCCGGGAAGCGGAATATAGAATAGTGTGTAAGGTCACAGTCCCCATGTATTGTCTTTCTACCGCATATCAGGATCACTTCTATCTCCATACCACCAGTCATTCAAGATCAAGAAGTGCGAGGCCATATAATACGATTGTACATCTTAGGTGGCTAAACCCCGCAGTATGTTGACTGGAAACATGTCTTCAATGCCACCCTGGATGCCTTACCCGCCCATAAAAACTGGCCTGGGACCGAATTGTCCTTGCAAAACCACGCCGGGGAAACAGGGTAGGGGTGATTCTGTAGTTGATATAGCAATCATGGTAGGGATACCATTTTGAAAATTGCCAATCGACCCAGGATGGAGAAAGGCATATGGGACCAGGTCTTCAGTCCTTCGAGGACACTTGTCCACACCGGCACAATGTTTCGGTCCCAAGACACACTCGCTGAGTCAGACGAAAAAACTCTGAGGTATTTTACACCTATTGGGGTGACCTGTATTGCCGAGGCCCAGGTGCCCAGTTCCCTATGTTTCCCCAACACCCATAAGGGGGATTTGCAGGGATTCATGAACAGTACGGACGATTCCCCGAATATACGCATAATACGAAGTAGCCTCGGTCAAGTCTTGTTGATATCCGTCAAGAAGAATAGGACATCATTCACATGTAATGTGATGCGGTCGTACAGCCCCTGAGTCCACTCAAACCCTGCCACTTGTGCATCTATCCACACCCAGGCCGCCAGTGGCTCCATTGCTAAAGTGAATAAAAATGCCGACAGTGGGCAGCCCTGGCGGGTACCCTATCTAATAGGGAAGGTAAAAGAGACAACCTGCGATCCGGACCGAGGCAGTCAAGTCCCTATATATAATAGTTCGAGATAGGACAAAAAGCGGGGACCGATATTTAGATGATCTAGAAGGGCAAACAAATATGTCCAGCTGAGGAAGTCAAATGTCTTGTCCATATCTGCTAGGAGAAGTGCAGCCGGCTGATTCAAGACCCAAATTGCGGCCACAGCAACATATTATGGTGCGTCGCTCCGTAAGGCATGAAGCCTGCCTGGTCTCGATAAATCAGGGAGGTAATATGGGATTGGAGATGATTGGCCAAGGCCTTGGCTAAGATTTTAGCCTCTATATCAAGCAAGGAGATAGGGCAATATGAGGCGTGTTGGTCCGGAGGCCGGTCCGGTTTGTGAAACACGACTGTCTCGGCTGCCGCCAGCCCCGCGGGAGGCTTCTGTATGTTCCCACCTACTCTACTACTTCTAAGCAGATGAGGTCCTAATTTCATGGAATACCTCCTAAAAAATGTGCATGGGTATCCATTAGGGTCTGGGGCTTTACCAGAGTTTAAGTCTCCAAGGGCTGTAGACAGTTCCTCCTCTGTAAGCAGGAGGGCCAGGTCCGCCTGAAAGCGAATACTTGGTTACTATCTGCACCAAAAGGATTTTATAAATGTGGTAGTTGTTGTATTTGCTGTTTTGCGATGAATAAAACAACAGAATTCCAGTATAACAGTGCAAAAAGGCATAACATACACCATTTTGTAAATTGCAACACCACATAAACGATTTCCTGCCTAAAATGTATTTGTAATCAGATCTACATAGGCAGTACAACCAGGCCCTTGAAAGAAAGGATACAGGAGCATATCCGAGCCATACGGAACAATAATATGCAATACCTGTTTGCAGTACATTTTAATACTAAACATGCACATAATGAACTGCATAGAATAGGATTTCATGGCATAGGTGTGGTAGTAGCGGGGGTAAGAGGAGGCAATCGAACCCTCAGACTACGACAAATGGAGAGCAAATGGATTATTTCTCTTCGGGCTGTAGAACAATGTGTAAATATAGACAAGGAGATATTTGAATTCCTATAACTGGGCTGAAAGAGAATATATGAATGCTCTGTAGACAGTGAATGGTTAATATATGGTTCACTACATTGCGAAAAGAGCGCTGGCAATGTAACAAAATGGTAAAAAACAAGAAGTATGATTTAATGAAGAGATACATTGATCGACAAATGTTAACAGCTGGGGATGATATAAAGGTTGGGCATAAATGGGAGGGATCACGTGTACAACACATGACTTAATATATACTTCTAAGTCGTTACGTAAATTCATGCTCAAATTGAACAAAATATCACAAGTGAGCAATGGGAGTAATGAAAGGAATTGAACATATATGAACATTTGAAAATGGTATGGATACATATATGTATTGTTTGTTGAATAATATGTCAACATAATATCGAAAATATACTCCAGAATGTCATTCCATTATGCACAAAAAAATTGAAACAGCAACATTAATGGAAGCGGAATGACCGTATGAATATAATGCTTGATGTACTGGTAAAACGTGATGATTATGTTCAGGGAAAAGATGCTGAATATTGAGTTTGTCAACATGCAATGCTTTGTATGTATAGCAATAGGGGGGCAGCCATCAATTGACATGACCACTCTTTACATAGTGGATTATATTAAATGGGAGGTGAAGTGACAGGTATTATATCTTAATATACCTATGTTCTATGGTTGCCCTCTAATGAAACTTATCTTGACAGTCAGTCTAAGATGGCCGCAACGCTTTTGAATCATCCAGGTATTGCCCGTAGAGGGTAGTCCTTCTTCGTGCATAGCTGTAGAATGCGAGGCTTGTTAAAACTTGCGCGATATGAGAGGAAAGAGGAAACTCGGCTACGGAAAGACTTGAAAGTAGGAACTTTGGCGTTTCTCGGTGAGTGGATCTTTCACGGTCTAAATGTTGCTGTTTGAAAGTTATTATGACTAGATAGGCATGGGCGTCCGCAGAAATGTTTCCAGGGGGGGGCAACATTTTAACTTCAGCACTCGCCTTCCAGTTGGGGGCAACATTTTAACTTCCTCACTCGCCTTCAAGGCACGTTTAATGCAGACGGCCCATTGTCATTCTTTATGTGATGATCAGCATTAGACAGAATGACAATGGGCCTGTCCACAGTCAGCTCGAGGTCGGGGAGGGGCTGCTGCAGCCTCTAGAGTTCAAAGAGAACTGTGAGAGGCCCCAAGTGAGAGAACATTTAAACTCCTGGGGCTTCTCTCAGGCGAACAGCCTGCTGTAATCTTGAACATTACGGACCAAAAGGAATGGGACCGGCGATCCAGGGGGGGGCAAGCGCACCCCCTTGCCCTCCCCTGCGGACGCCCATGTAGATAGGAGGTAGGAGGTGGAACTTGGAAACGTTTAACTATTAAGTGATGAGTTGTGTGAGAAAGGGACCGAGCGGGGCAGCTGCCGGGATCTAGGATAACTTTGTCGGAAGAGATTGCTATACAATAGGAGCCCGAGCATTAAATATTAAGAACAATTGGAGAATGGCGTATAATTATATAAAGTAGATCCCACATGAGACAGATAGGTCACTCAAAGTTAGTCGAGTGCAGGGGGTATTTTACCTGAAATACGTAACATCTTGTTTCCTGTAAGGTGTTATTATAAAACAAATAATGATAAGAAGACACCAGATATGTGGAAGGTTTTTGTTTAAATACTTATATGAGAGGATAAAAAGGCTATAAGTTTAGGAAAATAATCTAATATATCTTGAGGCTGACATGAGGACTGTTTTTATATAGCAGATGGAACTTATCATGGCTCCGGTTTAAACTTAAAAGAAATATACTGCGACTTGTGCTGATGTTTTGCAAAGATAGAAATACTTTAAGGTAAGATCACAAGAAACTGGATACCACACGAGTGAATAAATGTGCCATAAATATCGAAAGCACTATAGAAAATAGTCGTTTATGTGGTACTACATTATCATTAATTCATCTTACAGGATCATTGAATAGATAAGTGTTGGCAAATGCAGTGCTGAACATATTGGAAATCTGGTGAGCTTATTTAAGATACACGTGTAGAATACTTGGATGTCTGTGACTACTCACACAGCATGAGTTGAGGCTTGGCTGGTCTTGAATAGTAGGGTTTTCTTAGGTCATACGTTTGTGTCACACGCGAGGGGCTGTTTTGGTCACTCATTTTGGTTTTGTGTTGGTGGTGTCACGTGGTTGCTGTCCTCTTTGTAGTGTTGTGTCTTGGATGCAGCAGCTGATATGTGGGCTGCGACATTTGAGACAAGACAAAAAGCATGAGATATGTTTTCTTATAAATATCTTTTATATATTCTTGGTGGTCGTTTCAAGTGATGCACAGGGGTCTTTGAAGGGAACTGAGATAAAAATCACATTGACTATAATATGGTTTATAAAAAATTATAATATAAAAAAATAGACTGTAACTTAATTTTTTTGTACATGATTAACAGCCTTGAGGAAGCCTGCAGGGGCGAAACGCGCGTCGGCTGTGAAGCACTTGATTTTAAAGAAATAAAATCTTAAACTTGTCTACACTACGAGGCTCCATTGGATTGAAAAGGAGTGTTTGTGTACAAACTTGCATTGAAGAATGGTGCTGAATGCACAGGGATTATAGCGACTGGATATGATGTGCGCTGGTGTTTTCTTGTTTTTCAAATTCATAATGTGGGCTTCTGATCTCAGCAGTGATTCCCTCTGAGTTTGACGTGTCGCGGTGCAATACGGTATGTCTACACCTCTAATGGTTGTTTTAAGGCCTCCCATAAGGGTTCAGTTGTTGCCACCGACCCCACATTAATCTCCAAATACTGGTTAATGGCCTGTCCTATAAGATCCCTATACTGCTCGTCCTGCAGATTCCAGGAAGAAAGACGCCATTGGAAGGGTGGTTTTGCAGGGCCTAGTTGTAGTGTGAGTACCACCGGGGAATGATCAGAGAGTCCCCTCTGGAGAATCTCCGCCTCTGTGCCCTACCAGCCACACACAGTGGTACAAATATATAGTCCAATCTGGAGAATGATTTGTGTACAGACGAAAGATATGTGTAACCCTGTTCTACTCTGTGCACCCTATGCCAGGGATCCATCCAGCCCAGACCTGACACCAGGGAGTATAATTTGGTGGTCTGACGCACTATAGATTGACCTCCCTGTTTCCACCTATCCAGTGACATATCCATAATATCATTCCAGTCTCCCCCTATAATTGCTAGCCCTTCTGATATATCTGCCCATAGAGTTGTGAGGCGCTCAACCAATGAACAGGTCAGGGGCGGGGGGCATAAATACTACCCAGTACCACCTGCTCCTCATAATTAGTACCAATAATGAACACGTATCGCCCCTGAGTATCCACCCACGTCTTGGAGTGTACCTCTGATCCTTTTTGGCAAGAATGGTGTTACCCAATTCTGGGGGGGAATCTGCCTCGTGCAGTGAGAGAGTGCCCCATTTCTATTGTCAGCATATTGACAGATGGAATCCTGCTGGGATATGGCTGTTATGACAATACCCCCACTTTCTGCGCTGCTTCCATTGCTTAATGTACATATGCATAGCCAACTGATTTGAATCCCTCTTGAAAATGTTAAGAATTGTGTGGGTAAGGGAATCACTTCTGAAATTAGGTTTTAAAGGTACATTTCCCAAAACAGCAATAGCACAGGGGCAAATGGGATTTCAGAATCAGTAACTAAATCTATCTGTTTGTGCACTTCATATCACATAAGAAGCATATGATAAACTTTCTGAGCAACATATTTATATAAGTACTATCACTCAATAAAAAAAACTCTCTCCGTAAAATGCTGAGAAATTTGAGTCAATCTGGAAACTAACAAGCATTAGGGTCCATATGTATGACCATTTCCTTCTGCGACTTGCAATTTGCAAATTTTAGCGACTGGCAATTTGCGAGTCGCAAACTAAAATGTACTAATGCCATTCCAAATGTGGTCACAAATGATCTGCCGCATCAATATTCATGAGGCAGGTCGCAATAATGTAGAACGTTTTCCATAAAGGAAAATGAGATGCATTTCAAAAACAAAAATTAAATATTTTTGTTTCATTTTTTAAGAGCAGACAGTGTTCATATGGACCACTGCCTGCTCTTAAAAAAAGTTGTTGCTGACAATCACAAAGGGGAAGGGGTCCCCTCGCGACCCCCTTCCCATTTGTGAGTGGCTTACCACCTACTTGAAGAACGTCGTAAACTGAGATTGTTTTGCGATCGCATTCCAGTCCTACATCCCCCTGAGACTCGCTATTAGGAAGGAACCCCCTTGGCACGCCCCTTCCTAATAGCGACTTACAAACCCTATTTTGCGAGTTGGCAATAGGTTTCAGGGTTTCTACATAGAAAAATGCATTTTACATGTCTTAAACGGCCTGATGGCCTGTTTGCAACTGGTAACATGGGTCATATAACTGGCTCTGATGTGTTAAGTGAAGGACAACACAGTGTATTCAAGACTTCTCTAATATACCTAGGAAAATTGTTTTTTCTTGAGTCCAACTACAACACTTATTGGTAGGTTATGCTCCTTCTGAGCACGAGTGCTCCGCCCTTTCATTTTCTTGTACCTGCATTTTGGAGTTGCCTGGTTCCTGTGTAGTCGGGTGCCATCGCTAAGGGAGTACTTCCTTTTTTTATTCAGTTTATGTGTTGTCTTTTTACCTGTTTGTTTTAATTTAGCTTTTTTTACCAGTAATCTACAGCTCACAGGGGAGCCTGTGAGTGCTGAAGGGGTTGCCAGACCTCAGTTGCAAACCCCTTTTTCTTTGCCAGTTTATTTTTAGTAGTGCTTTGGTGCTGTCATTGGGACATGCCCCCTAATCTTGGAGCCATATGTAAAGATGGTGATGGTGCATCCGCAATCTCCTCCTGAGAATGAGTGCTCCGCCCTTTCATTTCCCTATACCTGCATTTTTGAGTTGCCTCGCTCCTGTGTAGTCGGGGGCCACCTCTAAGGGAGTCATTTTGCTTCTTTTACCAGTAATCAGCAACTCACAGGGGAGCCTGTGATTGCCGAAAAGAATTGCGAAGCCCTTTTTCGTTGGCCATTTAATTTTACTAGGGCTTTGGTGCCTGCATTGATACACGCCTCCTCATCTGGGAGGGATATTTAAAGAAGGCGCGCCTAAGAAAAGCCCGTCTGTGTCCGTCTGTGGCCGGATCGCACCAAGCACCAGAAACTTCCGAATCTTTTGCCTCCATCACAGGTTTTAGACTCACCTATACTGGTAAGAAACGGCATGCAATCCAGTCATCACGATCCTCAACATTGTGTTAACCTGCCCAGACACCCAATTTAAACTGTCCCAGCTGCTGTTTTGGCATAATTGAACCAAGCTTATGCTCCCTGTATGCCAACCAGGCTCCTCTTCCACCAAATATGAATGGACATAAAGTCAAAATTGACGATATTCTTCATAGTTAAAATCTTGATGCACATTTTATGACATAGACCTGGGGGGATGAGGCGTCCTGCCCCAATTTTGCCATGGCAGTTCCCACTGGTTTTTCTTTATATAGGCTAGACAGACCACACAAAGGGGTGGTGGCCTAGCTCTGATATACTAGGACCAGTTCATAGCCACTTTTGATTCAGCTCCATCTTCGGACTGCAAAGCCTTCTTTATTTAACTTACGTATAAAAAACATACAAACATTTGAAGTTTTATACCCCCCACCAGCCCAAGAAATAGACTTGTGAACAACCTTCACACACTGTTAGAAGATTGTGCCAATGACTTTACAATACTAGGTGAAATTCATTTTCAACTTGAATCTCATTTTGACAAAGATACAGACACGCTTCTTGAATTCTCAGGCACGTTAGGGCTCACTCAAATCATTAAGCAACTCACTCATCAAGCAGGGCACACTCTGGAAGGCATGTTCACCAGCAACCGTCTTATCACCTTAGTGGATGTGCTTCCACTCAGCTGGTCCGGTCATCAGGCCATTATCTTCGGGTTAAATATCCCTAAAGACATCCATTCATCATCGAAATTTGATGGTCTCTCGTACCGGTGGGCCTGGAGTAAAATTGACAAAAATACGCGAACTCAACATTTTCTGCAGTCTCCACCTACCCTTCCATCTGATTCTGAGCAAGCTTCCTCCTATTACAAGGACTGACTTAATTCCACTTTCTTGAAATTAGCGCCACCCAAAATTTCCCTTACAAGCAGGAAAGAACCCTCTGTACCTAGAGTCTCTCAGGCTCTTGGATAGGAAAAAGAAGCCTGTAGGAGGTAGGAAAGACGCTGACGCATGTACTACGATGCACAGGAGAAACTCTCCTATAAACTTGCTTTGACTATGTACAGAACTCTACTAACAAGAGAAAAAAGCAACTACTGTATACAACAAATTGAATCTGCTAAAAACTCCACCATGTTATTTCAGGTAGTAACCGGGCCTATCTCTCTTCCGAGTAATAATGCTGTTGCCCACGCCCAACAGTTCTGTGATACTCTTACCCACAGCTTTAGGGATAAAGTTGATACATTTTTTCTGATATTCAACAACTCTTCCAAGCTGGATGATAAGGACCATACTATCCAGTAAAAATCTTCCTATGCTCTACTCACTGAATTTGTACCTTCTTCCCAAGACCAAGTAGCCAAGTTACTTAACAGCTCTAATTCTTGCTCCTCACTAGCCCCCTGCCCCCTGGCAAACTGAAGCTAGTAGCAGTGGTAGTAGCATTTACTCTTTCTTCCATTTTCAACATCCCTATGGAAAAAAGCGTCTTCTCTTCCGTTAATTTAAAAACCTAGTCTAAATCTAGCAGACCCCAGTTATTATCGTCTTATCTTCCGCCTTCCCCCCTGGCATAAATCATGGAGAAAATACTAAATTCACAGCTTGCCCAGTTCATTCATGATAATCACCTTCTGGACCTGACTCAGTTCGGTTTGAGACCCGGGCACAGCACTGAAACTGCGCTTATCAAGGCTACCAAGAGATAAGAGCTGCATTAGATACAAGGCATTCGGCAGCTGTTATTCTCCTCGACCTGTCTGCAGCTTTGGATACGGTGGAATATAAGACCCTGATCCATTGTTTGGCTGAACTAGGAGTTAAAGACAAGGCCTTGTCTCTCCTGACCTCCTTTCTTTCTAATAGACAACAACCAGCGGCCTTGGGTTGATATGAATCTTCCCCTTTTTCACTTCCTTGCAGGGTCCATCAGGGATCCTCGCTGACTCCAACTCTTTTTTAACATTTATGTTTTGAACCTGGCCACCTTAATTAAGAGCTTTGAATTTTCAATTACCTCTTACGCTGAAGACACTCAGTTAGTAGTCTCAGCTTTCAACAACGACCCCATAGTCTCTACCAGCTCTCAAAACTGCATGCAGGCAATCAACTAATGGATGTATAGTCATTGCCTGAAGCTCAATTCAGGAAAAATGGAAGTGGTAATCATTGGCAACCTCTCACCTGTCTAATATCCTTCATGGTGGCCAGTTAAGCAAGGCCATCCTCCCACCCCTGTGGCCAAAGCTAAGAACTTGGGTGTTCAAATTGATAATAAATGTAACTGTGACTCTTAGGTGATGGCTGTAGTTTCTCTATCCTTTCACTCTCTTAGGATAATACAAAAAAAGTTCCTACATACCTGCCAATTAAAACAAATAGTGCCTTAGTACTTTCTAGATAGGACTATTGTAATGGTCTTGGAGTCTAGAAACTACACTAGCTTCCAGTGAGAAGTCATGTGAAATTCAAAGCACTTTACACCACCCACAAGGCACTGCACAACTCTGGTGCAGAGTTTTTGAGGCATATCTTCCAGTAGTATACACCCAGTAGACCACTGCGCTTCATGGAAGTCAAAACACTTATGATGCCCAAATTCAGGAGACTGAAATGGGGTGGAAGAAGTTTTGTCGCTGGGACAACTAAACTCTGGAGCAGTCTTCCCCCACACATTAGGACCTTGTCTACCCCGCTTTCCTTTAGAAAAGAGCTTAAATTGTGGCTTTTAAGAAATTAAGGGTGAATCGTCCGTGTTCTAGAGCAGTCAGCGCCAAGACACCTTAATGTAAATGTGCGCTCTACAAATTTAATAACATAACATGACAATGTAATTCATACAATCTGCTGAAAAAATTAGAGCAAATCGCTTTAAATAAGTGCCAGATGAAAGCAACAGGCACAATTGAATTTAGAAAAGAATCGACTAATGGAATTGGAAACCAATGCTAAGATGCAACTGGAATTTTCTCAATGCAATCTAATTTGGAAGAGCACTGCAGATAATTAGAATTTATTGAAGGTTACATCTGAATGCATATTTGATGAGTTAGAACAACTCATGTTAAATGTAGGTAGGCAATATTAGTATATCAGGAATTAACATCTTCATATGAATATAAATGTAGTGCTCTGCTCAGAAAGAAAACATGAAAAGGCGCTGGATAGGTCGCACCCTCCGCAAGCCCTCAGCAAACACCACCAAGCAAGCCCCGACCTGGAGCCCTCAAGGGAAATGGAAAAGAGGCAGGCCTAGAAATGCCTGGTGCCTAGGCCTTGTGGCTAACTGCAAAGAGACTGGCTACACCTGGAGTTAGATTGAAAGAAAAGCACAGGACAGAGATGGTTGGAGAATCCTGGTTGGTGGATCATACCCCAGAACGGATAGTAGGTATAATTAAGTATGCATGTAAATGTTACATTTATTCGACACACTTAAAAATAAAAAATGAAAATTACATATTTCACACATTTTATATGTAATGCCCACAATATATTTTCTTTTCTTGTTATTTTTATAAAATATAATTCATAAAAAATACTATAATGTATGCCAGGTAACCGTAAAATGATCTTCTGTATGAAGCAATCAAGTCTTTCGAACTATATGGTATGCAGCTTTTACCTTGTGTCCTTACATTTATCAAAGTATACGCAAGTTGTAAAGGAAACTCAAGCCTTTTATGGTCACCTTTTGCAACTACCATAAGAAGAATGAACAACTCTGACATTTGTGTAGTCAAAGCTACATCCTGCTGGCACTGTGGGACATTATAAAACATTCATGGAAGCACAGAACTATCATCCCCATTGAGTGTTTCTGGTTCACAAATACTTCTAAACACAGAGGCAAAAAGATACTGTATTAGGAAGACCAAGAATGGCATGCATGTATTCTAATGCCATAAGATATAAAAGCCCACATCTGGAAATCAGGGAACAGGGCAGAAAAAAGTTATGCAGCCTTTGATTAATTGAACCTCTGCGCATCTGTAAAACTCTTATTTCGGCATTTGCCCACTGCCATCAGAAGAGGGTTCTACAGGGATTAGATCCATTCTACCCAAATTAAATGTAAATAAAATACTGATTAATTCCAAGTCTGAGGACCTCCCCAGCTCTCTGTACAGTGCTATTAGATGCTTTCGCTCTTACTTGTGAATTTTGTTGATGCAAGCACAGCCCAGATTTTTGTCATCTACCGGAGCAATAAGTGTGTGTGTGTGTACATTTACATACATATTTCTAGGTAGGATGCTAGAAAAGACAGCTCTCATCCTGTATTGTTGCCGGTACATGCTTATAGTGATGGCTGTTATCTCCGCATCCATTTCACAAGTGCCTGTTTTCACCAAATACATTTATCAGGTCAATGGGTGGTGGCATAACGAAACTTAGGGGCCCCCCTGCAAAGACTCAGGTTCCCCCCTCCGGACTCAGTGAAGAGCACTCTGGCATGGTACTGTGTTGAGGGGGCCCACTGGGGCTCCGGGGGCCTATGTTAAGCCACTGAATGGGAATTGAATAATTCGTGGCCTATTTTTAAGGCAGTTTGCATTGCTCTTGCACCATGAAATGTGGTGTAAGAGTGAAACAAAGCGTAGGACAGATTTTTGAAGCCACGCAAAGCCATTTTGCGTGGGACTGAGTGCCTTCCAAAATCTTGAGTAACGCAACGTAGCGCAAATTGCTGGGTTGTGCTGCCTTACTTTGCCCTGGGAAGGCATTTCATGGGCATTGTGTGGGTGTTCCCACGCAACTCCCATGGTTTTTGACACATTTACAAAAACTTGTAAACCTAGGAAAGCGCTAAAATCTTACACCTTCCTAGAGTAACAAGGAAAAATATTTCTATTTCTCCTTGTTTCTTCCTCTTTCTATGTGTGCAGCACACGAAGAATGAGGATTATGCCTACCTGCATTGTTTTTGTGCAGGAAGGTGCTTCTTCCTGCGCAAAAACAATCCTGCATACAATGCAGGCACCCTTGCACCGTGGTGCAACAGTGCCTGCACTGGTGCTAGACAATCAAAAGGGTGCCAGCGCAGGGGAAGGGACAGGAAATGCCTTAAATACGGCACATTCCTGTCCTTTCCCTGTCACGCAGTGCAGCGCAACAAGATGGTTTGTTGTGCTGTACTGCATGACTTCCTCATAAATAGGCCCCTTAGTTACTTAATATTTTATTCTAAAGAATGGAACAAACCTTCTTTGAAAATTTCATTGGTAGATTCCATACTCACAACCTATTTTCTTTTTCTTTCCCTCCAACACATTTCCTTTCACAGGACTTAATCATGGATTATAAATCCTACCTTGCTTTCATTATTTATATGAATCCCAATATACTTCGGCAATGTTTTCATTCTTTGCCTTTACGGCTTGTGGGATATTCAGTATCAAAAGTAGCAGTTCATAATTTTGGCAGCCAATAAAAATGTTAAGCAGTTTACGTACTGCTCTTTAATATCAACAGACCCTCCAGGTGCTAGAATATTTCGGTTTATAGAATTTAATTATGTTCCATAGCAGATTGAGCAAGTAATGCTTGTAGTAGGTTCAATTCGAGAAATTTTACTTCTGAGCGACATGTTTTCAGTATCTAAATTATCATTTTACAGTGTTCATATGTAAGATTTAAAATTACTCCACTTGTCTCAACATTGTCTGTCCCCACCCCGTCTTTAAGTTATCATTGTTTAAATCCTATACATTTACAGACTTATAATCACCGTCAAGCTTATTATAATAGTATAATAGAGACAAGGTATTGGAAAAGAACAATGTCTATTTCAAATGGCGCGTAAATGTTTCTAAATTCTCTTATTTCATTTACACATGGTACTGCAAATACAATATGTGTCACAGTTAAGAATCAGTGCATATACTGGACAGTTACTCTGATAGGTGATCTTTACATTAGTTCCATAATTTGTTTTCCCAGGCTTAAATTCCTTTTTATTAGTATCATGATTACAAGTTTTACCTTGTTTACTAGTCCAAAAACCATTGTGCTATGTGCATGCTATAACCATACATCCCGGCTTGCAGAGAGTTATGTGGTATTTATTACAATTGTTGTGGGAGGGGAGCACCGGCATGGCCCACAAGAAGCTTCAGTTCTCGTTACTTATGGTCCCTCCCCACACTCACACATGATAATAAATAGTGTATTACACTCCACACATCTGCATATATTGTTTTATGCATATAGATAGCTAGATAGATAGATAGATAGATAGATAGATAGATACTTTTAATTATATTTAAAAAAAAGCATTGTCAGCACCTGCAGTGGAGTCTTGTGGTGATTTTGGCCACCTTATTTCATGTCTACGGAGTGAGGACGCAAGGAAGTATGTGTATATATATATAGCTATATATTTTTTTTTACCAGATGCACTGCCTACAAACTTGCAAAGCAGCAAAGCAGCACGCCGTGGACACAAGGTTTTGAATTCAGCGGTGATGGCACACAAGTCCGGAATTGGGGTGCCAGAGGGTGTCAAAGTGACACCCCCTGCACCCTTGCAAAAATCGGAATTTACCGAATTGGTAAATACCGATTCGGTATTCACCATTGATTCCTATGGGCTTCAAGGCCCATAGGAATCAATGGGGGATACCGATTCTGTATTTACCGAATCGGTAAATACCGAATCTTACAGATTCGGTATTTAGCGATTCTGAAATACCTACATGTGCCCCCTTCTATTTTACCACTTCTTAAATACCGAATCGGTAAAATTCGGTATTTTAGAAGTGATAAAATAGAATTACCTACATCTAGCCCTGAGTATGGTTTTATCTGCTTTAGTATTTTAGCGGTGTAAGTTTAATGTTCCAATTGCAGCTGTATATGCCTTAATATTGTAAGAGCTCAGTTACTAAATTCAGGATGCTCTATCATGTAATTCATCTAGGGCTAGATGTAGGTAATTTAGATTTACCGATTCTAAAATACCGAATTTTACCGATTCGGTATTTTAGAATCGGTAAATCTGATGTGGGTAATAATTCAGTATTTTTTTCCGAATCGGTAAGATTCGGTATTTACCGATTCGGTAAATACCGAATGGGTATTTGCTATTGAATCCTATGGGCCTTGAAGCCCATAGGATTCAATAGCAAATACCGATTCTGTATTTACCGAATCGGTAAAAATACCGAATTGCAAAGGGGTACAGGGTGTCACTTTGACACCCTGTTGCACCCCTGTAACTGGCTTGTGCGCCATGTGGCACACATACATGCCCTTAGGGCATGTCTGTGTGCCACATAGCACAGGTGTACATGCATAGATGTGCATGTACACAAGAATTTGTTATTTACCATGCAATTGTATTACATGGTAAATAACGAATTCTAAAGGCCCTGTAGCACTGTTAGAAGTGCTACCTACATAGGAAAAAAAAGATTAGGTAATTTTAGCAATAGGTAAATTTACCGAATCGGTAAAATTACCGAATCTGTATGTTTTCAGTGCCCTTACATACCAATGTCAAAATACCGGTCGGAAACGGACGAAAATCGGTATTTTCGGCCGATTCCGACTGGTATTTTGACACCTACATCTGGCCCCTAGACCCTGGGGTCACAGCATCACACTGGTGCAATTTCTGAGAGGAAAGTAGAAAACAGCCAACAGAAGATTCATACCAGCTATTTACTGTCATCAAGAAGTACACGATTTTCAGTGTTATTTCTTTTGCAACCCGCAGTCAATGTGTGCACTGTAGAAAGGAAGTAACCCATACTGACCACCATGGGTCACAGACCAGTCTGTCTGGTACGAGGAGAAGGAGGCCCATCACGAGTGTACCAGAATTTCTCATCCAGAACTATCACCTGCCAAGTAATAATGGCACTTGAATGGTCTTGGTGATATATTGTAGGAGGGGTGGTTTATTGCAGGTTCTATTTCGGGAGATGTTTATTAGAAAACATTATGGTCTGAAGACTCTTAAGGTTTCAAATTTCTGGTTAATATTGTCTAAGTCCCAGGATAAGATGGAATAGTGACGCATGTTCAAGAACTAGAAAATCAGAAAGGGATTTCCCAAATCTAGGAATGAATTAGTCATTACTTTACTTTAGTTATTGTTCAGATAACTCTAAATATCAACATAATTTTCCACTGGAGATAATCCAGGTGCCTTAAATTAACCAAAATATGTTTTTCTCAACTCTTCTATCTGACATCTACTGAGGATTGACACCTGTTCTTTTTGTTCAGTCCTCCTGCATTTTTATTGAAACCGATGCAAACATCACTACAGATCCAATGCCTCTACTCCTTTATTGACTTTCAAAACCAAACCTTCATTGATGTGGGCTTACCAGGACAGAGACAAAGTTGATAGCAAGTTAGGTTACAGCTACGTTGGAAGTTTGGTTTGTGATTCAGGTTGCAAATGGGCAAGTTCCACAAGACTAGGGTCAGGATTGAAGCACTAGTCATAGGACAAGGGTTTTATCTCCAGTTTTAGCATACGTTCCCAAGCTTTGTGATTTTTTTGTATCATTTCTGTCATAAGAAAAGTAAATGTTGCTCTTTATCACTCGATGTCCTTGCCTTAACTAGGTAGTGATTACTGGAATCAAGGATAGCAGCCCTCGGATTTGTGCCTATACCCAGTGAGACACTGTGGCTTTCATTGGCGACCTCTGTTGTCTCAAATTCCTTAAAACAAGACTTACAGCTGTGTGGTCAGTTTTTCAGAATGAGAGGGGAAGAATGCAAAGACAGGAAGGTCAGTGGGCAGTTATTGAAGCACAAAAGCTAGACTTTAAAGTGGTTTACTGGGAAGGTATGGAGGATCATCACTGTAAGTTGACCCTTCACCCATTGCTAATAGCCAACTGCTGTGATGCAGACTTTGCCAGCTGGTAAGTGTTTTTTAAAATATTTTTATTGAAGTCTTTCAAATGTGTGCGTAGAACATATAAGTACGGCTCAATTTGTAGCATATATCATTTGTCAAGATATTGGTTCGATCTCCTCCATTATTCGAATAGTTAATTGTTCAAACTAACAGAGATCCAGAATACTCTTTAAATGCCAACATTTACTACCCATTATTTATTAATCATGGCATTACATCTCTTTCTTCTATGAGTACCCTACAGGCATTTATGGCAAGCTATCTTCATTTCTGTTGGCTTGTTGAATCGAGATTACATCCCATTCATTGGTCCTTTGCCACCAGTTTCTCATGTGCACTGCATGTATCAGTACTGCAGTTTCAGCTTCCACACATTTACTTTTTTTCCATTCATATAGCAAAGGGACCTGCCACATTTTCCCCAGCCCATCGTTATCTGCCTCTTGGCTAACAACAAAGCAAGACCTGAAAACTGGCATACTATTTTCTCTGGTTTTGACTCAGGAAAAAGATCCAGAAGAGAGGCCTGTGGGCCCAGATCCAGTCTCAAGTCTGCTACTTTCTCTAAACATTCAAATATTGCAGACCAGTAGGAAGTCAGCAATGAAAAATGTCAGAATATATGCATCAGGTCAGCCCTATCCACCTGACACTTGAGACACCTATCCAAGACAGTGGGAAACATTCTATGCAGTGTTCAGTAAGATATGTACAATGCAAGGTATTAACTTGGAAGAGCTTAGATCTTGCATTTCGAGCCACTGCATGGAGATATGCCACAATATTTCCTTAGTCTTTGCCTGAAATGAATATTGTTCGGCCATAGGTCTCTTAATGAGTTCTGTCAGATTTTAGTCATATCTCTAATGCTTGGTATTTTTGGGTTATCACAATTGGATACCCAATCTCATTATCATCACCAATGTTGTATACGTTGTAGGGGTTAACACTATAGTTATACAGTGACTCACAGTTAACATCAGTCAAGTATAGTTAAAATGTTACCATAGTGTTAAAAAAGACAACAGATAAGGTAATGTCCCTTACACCCACCCAGACAGCCCATATTTTAAATCTGTCCCCGCTGAATCTGATAGCCACTTGGCCACCCACTGTAATGGGGCCACCAAATATTAGAGCTCCACATTTGGTACTCAAGATTACACTCACCTCCCACCTTCGACCCCCAATCACCACCAATATGAGGTCAACCAGTAAGTGAATGATATTCTCAAGCAAACCCACATTGGCATTGTTTCAAATAACACAGCAGTTATTTGAAACAATACCAATGTGAGTTTGCAGAAAATCATTTTTGGATATGGTTATCCTCCCCTGAAACAAGATATGGAGTTTTTTCCAGACCCAAAAAGAAGTTTTATGTCAAGCAAAGGTGTTCAGTATATTACCAGCGATCAGATCCTTGCCTCCTTGGTAAATCTGCACAACTTAATACTTTGAGGTATTCTTCTGCCATCTGAGTCGAGAGCCAGTATCCCCCACCATTAGAGACCAATCTTGTGGCCTCATAGGAGATATAGAGGAATTTGCAACATTAATTTTTAGGCCAGCTACAGTCTGACAGCTCTGAGGTTCATCCAGTACTTGTGGTGCATCTTTTGATACCCTCCGCAAATATAACAGAATGTCATTCTATACAATGAGATGACATGAGTATCTTGGCAAATGAATTTTTCCCACTATTTTGCTCTCTGCCTGCAGCTTGAGGTCAGGGGCTTCATGGCTAGAGCAAACAGGAGAAGGGAAAGCGGGCATCCCCGTTGGCTACCCTGCTCAATTCGCTAGGCTCCCAAAACAATCCCACCTGTTGGTACTTGAGCCATCTGATGCACATATAAAAGTGAGATTCATTTAAGTATCCCATCTCCTAATCATTACCTCTAAACCAGAAAATTAATATTGTGTCTAACAAAGGGGAGGGACTTAGAGTGGGTCAAGGTCCAGCATATGTGCTTCAAATAATCTAATAAATCTATGTGGGGTATGCAGTTCCTAAAGAAGAATGAGTGTCTATGTGAGTCAACGACTATTCTGTAGGGTACACAGTGGGTGTGACCCTGCAAGAATCAAATGTCCTCACACACCTGGATAGGTGTCATGCTTCATCATAGGCTGATTGCCCCTCATTTGACCTACAGAATAATCGTAGACCCACATAGACACTCATTCTTTTTTACGAACTCAATACCCCACATACATTTATTGCAAATTAATATTCCTAGCCTAAAGTAGCAAAATCTTTTTCCATGTCTATTGACACAATTGCCAGCACAGGTTGCATCTCTGGGCGCATGCCTTCTGATATCCGTGCATATATTGGGAATAAAACTTGCTCGGTCAGGATGTATCAGCTCTGCCATCAAGGAAGACAGCTTATTAGCTATATCCTTGGCCAGTATTTTCCAGTTGAAATTGAGCATTAGGTGCTAGTGTGTCTTCAACCACTTTCCAAACCGCAATCATGATAGCTTCTTTAGAAAACCCAGCGGGGTCGCCCCTGAGCATTGTGGTCAATGCAGTTCACCAAGCGTGTGTGCTTGCAGGATTGTCTCGAGTAATTACAAAGTTGTACTGGCCATCTCCATACACATGTTTCTGGATCATTATCTGTCGTCAGTAGAAATTAGGCATCAAATATTTGGGATTGCTGAGCAGGCTGCCAAAGTATTCTCAGGTCACAGTACCTCTCAAGGCGCGCATGTGCCTCTCCACAAGCTCGTCAGCTCAACCAGCTTGAGGGAACCTTTTAAACAGGAAACCAATGTGGGATAACACTGCTTCATGATAGTTTCTTTAGCATATCTTGGTAATGCTCCATATTGAAAGGCTGATTAATAGACTTTGTATAGCCTGGGAGTCAAAGCCACAATATATGTAAAACTCATTGGTAATCTAACCCCACCCAGTGCTCTACCAATAGCTAAATTCCCTGATTGTAGCCTTAATGTTGACAAACCTCAGCAGGTTCTATAACTCCGCTTTTTGTATTGGTTTAAGAGTCTTACTCCTGCATCCCTGACATATGTAATAATGAGGTAGTTGTCGCAATCGGTTGAATGTTGATACAGATTCCAATGATAGGCAGACATGATTGGATTTATCTGATCTTTGTGGTCCCTATTGTCCTTTCGTGGCGTTTGGGTACCAATATCTGCCCTTGCTTTCCTAATTTGTAATGAGCCAGGTCATCAGGCAACTAGGTTTATCTGCTTCCACTGGCTTTCTGGCCGTCCCCGCTTTGTAGTCTAATTTGCACATACTATTTGAGATATCACAGTGTCTCACCCTTGCCTGCACCAGCATTTCGGGGAACTCATATGCACACTGCCACCTCCCTATTAAGTTGGGCTAGCTAATTTTCAAATGCACTAGTTTCACAGCACAAGAACGATTTCACCCCATACTACATTGTAATGACTTGAATCTATGCAGATGTCAGTCACCGAGGTTTCATTAAATTCAAAGATTTGTTTAATATGTGTCTCTATCATTTCCTTGAACAACTTGTCTTCCAGTGCCTCTATCATTAATTTCTAGATCATTATGCAAGATCCATTCTATCCCCATTCAAAGACAGCCAGTACATGATCAGACACAATTTTTGCCAGATGTTCCGCTCTCATCAAAGCATTTTTTGGATGCTCTGAGTGTAGGATTAAATCTAGTCTAGCATATTTTAAGAAATTGGGTTGTTAGTTGAGAGGGGTGGAAGCTTAGCTCAGCAACAACCACAATCCCTGTAAGGGTGAACCACAAAAGTCACTAAATTAACCAGCGCTTAACCCTCTGGTAGCTTTGCACAAAAACAGTCAGGCTTAACTTAGAGGCAATGCATAAAGTGCTTATATTAATATAATGAAAATACAACACAAGAAAAATACCAAATCAATTGATAAAAATAGAATAATTTTAATAAATAAAAAAATGCCAGAGGACAAAAATACAATCAATATCAGAAGATATTGAATTTCAATGTTTAATGAAAATATTGCTAGGAAGCCGAAAGTGCCACTTGTGGTTAACTAGTTGTGCTGGAACAGGAGAAAGTCACAAGTCCAAGCCAACCGATCGTGGATCAGATACAGGGACCAGGTTAGTCCCACTAAAGAGTTACCTTCTCAAGTCTGCATGAAGAGTTTTGTTCACGTTGGAGGAGGCTTTCAATGCAAAGCGGGGGTTGAGAATTGCAGACTTTCATTGCTGTACTGCAAAGAGCCAGTTGCCGCTGCATGTTGTCATTGCTGTAGCATGAAGAGAAGGCCCTGTGTTGCAGGTCTGCATGGACAGTTGCTGTCAGCGCGAAGAGCAGTGTCACTAGAGATCTGCATTATCGGCTGTTGTGGCATTGGTAGAAACTGACCTGTTTGTGGTCACAAAGAGCCTAAACTTCAGGATTTTCCGCTTTTTCTCGTGGAGGAGCTCTCACTGATACTAACCAAGGGACCAGGATCTGGAGGGTGCCTCTTGGGGATCAGGGCACACTCCAGTAGAAACTGCATCATGGCTCAGGCAGGTCCAGGCAGATGCAGTTGGTGCTGGCAGGTGGGTAGTTGCAGGGAGGCCACTGTTACCTCCGTGTAACTCCCACATGAGGGTCAACTGACCCTTGGAGTCACTCTGGAAAGCCTGTGATGAAGGCAGACAGGTCCAATCTTCCTTCTTCAGACAGCAAGGCAGTCCTTCAAGCAGAAGGGCAGTCCTTCTCCTTAGGTCTCACGAGTGGGTGTGAGGGTTCAGTTTTCATACCGGGTGCCAACCTTTGGGTGGGGGATTCCCTGGCCTACCCCCAAAAACGAACCTGGTTCTGGTCAGTTCTTTCCCTTCTCCTGGTCCTGGCTCCTAACTGTCTAGGGCGACAAAGGCGAATGGAGGTCTGGTGTCCGGTTCCTTTGCATGTGCTGTGGGTAAAGTCCTTTGAAATGTAATCAGGGCAGGGTACAGAACCTCCCCAGCCATCCTGCAATAAATGCCCTCTTCAAGCTACACTCAGATCCCATTGTTCACTGTCTGGGCCCCATGCACATTCTTCCTGGGGGAACCGTTAACAGGCCCAGGCAGCAGGAACTCAGAGAAAAGCCTCAGAAATTTTGGGCAGGAAATCTGAACTTTCTGAAAATAACATTTTTAAAATTATAATACAAAATATGACTTTACCATTAAAGAGGATTTTATATTATAACACATGTGTAAACATAATTTCTCTATCTTCTGCCAATCTGAGGTTAGCACTGATAAACTGAAAAAAGGTAACACAAAGATAGGTCACAACAGTGAAAAATAACCTTACAGGTTTTCACTGTCAGTAAATGGGAAAAATAAACACACTGCCCTATTTTTTAAATACCATGCACACTTGTCTGTGAGCCTTTAGGGTGTACCTTAGGGATGACTTATCTATACTACTATTATAAAGAGAGAACACAAACCTTTTGGCAAGGTAAACTCGGGAACCACAGCGCCAATCCACACACCCGATACATTGTAGAAATTGTCAGGGTGTGCAGATGGACATAGGCTATAAAAAATAAAAATAAAACGTACATTTAAAAATATAACTTTTTAAAAAAAGTAGTGCCCTGAAAGTAGCGCTGGCCGCGACGCTGCTCTGGCCGTGACGTAGCGCCGGCGACGTGCGTGATGACGAGGAGGAGAGACATGGAGCTGCGGTGAAGTGAGCATGGAGCTGCGGTGAAGTGAGGAGCGCGGGCGCGTCATGGCGAAGAGGAGCGGCGGTGAAGTGAAGATCGCGGGAAGGCAGCTCAGGTAAAGTAAATGCTCATTGAAATCAGGGCAGGAGGGAGTCGGGCCGGGACGGGGGCGGGAGCAGGTGTGCACAGAGGGACAGGCGGGAGGAGTGGGGGCGGGAGGAGTGGGGACGGGACGGAGTGGGGGCGGGAGGGGGTCGGGGCGGGAGCGGGTGTACTGCCCCCAGCCCCTTTCTGCCCCAGGCAACGCTGGGGCGGGCTGCTAGTAAGTATTAAAAAAGGAGGGTTTAGGCCTGGAGGAATTATTTATTTCTCCAGGTATAAATAGCAGTTTAAACTGCACTAAAAGCTGCAGTGGCAGCCTCAGACAAGTTTTGCAGTGCTACGTTAGTGGGTGGCAGAATGAGTGCGGCTGCCTACTAGTAGCATTTACTTTGCAGGTCTTGGGTACATATAGTACTGCTTACTAAGGACTTACAAGTAAATTAAATGTGTCAATTATGTTTAATCCAATTTTAACCATGTTTGAAGAAGCAAGCACAAAATCTTTAGCACTTGCTAGCAGTGAAAAAGTGCACAGGATCCTAAAAGACAACAAAAACAGGTTCAGCAAAGGAAGGGAGAGGAGGGTCTGGGGGGACCCTACAGAGAAGGCTAGGTCCAACAGATACAAGTTTATCCTTTCTGCGCCAGTTGAGTCGAACACCAAGCATCCTGCAAGCGCTAATGGTCCAACCATGTGGGCCAGCACACCCAAGGCCTTTACCATGATTGCATTATTTCATTTTGGGGTCTTGAAAAGCACATGGCTACCCAAACACAGGCTTCTCAGCGCTGACAGGAGATCTGAGGGATGACGAACAAAATCAGGAGAACAGGTAAGTTTTCAATTGCTTCCTAAATCTGAGCAGATTTTCTTTGGATCTTAGGCAGAGCAGGAGTGAGTTGCAGCGCCTAGGTTCCAGATAAGCAAATGAACACCCTCCACTTCCGGCCCTTTTTATTCTCGGTACTGCAGGAAGAAATTGGTTAGTTGAGCATAGGTCCTGTGCTTTATGGTAAAGGACGATGAATTACTTCAGAATATGTGGTCGCTGCTCATGCTTTACATTGTGAACCATACAGAGAGTCTTAAACTCAATTCTCTTCCTCACTGGCAACCAATGAAGGCTCGCCAGTGCTGGTTGTGCTGAATGTGATTTGGAGATATTCAGCAAGACTCTGGCTGCTGCATTCTGTATGACCTGCAGCTTTCTGTTGACATTCATAGGGCTCTCAAGATAAAGCCTAGCTATGTAGCCTAGACATGACCGGACAAGTCCTTGTATTACTATTCTACGAATGTCGGTAGGAAGCCATTTGATTTATTTCCTGAGGGCTATTAAGAGACCAAAACATGATCCCTTCAGTTTCTTAGCCTATGCTGCCATTGTAAGGTTCTTATCAGGGAATACTCCCAGGCTCCTAACTTCCTCTTTTGGAGAAGGGCGGTCGCCCAGGCATGAGGGTCAGGTGAAGTTATCCCAAAGAGAGGGATTATTTCCAACAAACATAGCCTCTGTCTTGTTGCCATTCAGTTTAAGGCGGCTATTGTACATCCATGTATGTACTTATTTCATGCACTCTACTAACTTGGCCTCAGTTTGTCTAATGTTGGAAGCAAGGGAGACGACAATCTTAGTGTTTTCTGCATATGAGGCCATCGTAAAACCTGTTGAGAAGATGATGTCAGCTAAAGGGAGTATATATACATTGAAAAGAGTAGGGCTCAAAGACGAGATATGGGATACTGATGTACTTCCGACAGGCAGGGTCCCTCCATGACCTGGAAACTTCTATTTTCCAAAAAGGAAGTCAACCAGTTCAGTACTTTATCCTTAATTACTAGCACCTCCACCCTATTTTGCAGAATCGGGTGGGAGACAGTGTCAAAGTCTGCGCTCAAGGCTAGAGGATGAGCGCAGCTGAGCCCCTTTGATCCAGTATTCTCCTGACATCTTCAGTAGCTCTATGAGAGCTGTCTCAATGCAATATCCAGGACTAAATCCCGCTTGAGTTGGATGTATTAGGGAGAGGAGGAAAGAATCTATCCAAGGTTTTGTCAGGTACAATATTACAATCTCTCCCCTCAAATGGACAAAGTAGAAAGCATAGATTTAATTGTTGTTATGAGTGTAAGATGTCTCTCTGCTCAGACTTTGATGCGTATATACTAACCAGATTTAAGGGCTTTCCATTCACTCGGACATTTATAAATACAAATCTGCCCTGTTTACTCTATATTTATTTTGTGCATATCTTACAGGATCTCTGGCCTGATCATATCAAGGCCCCTTTCACATAAGAGGAATAGTTGGTACAATATAATTGACCGTTCCATTTTCTTAAAACTATGGCACTGTCATTGGTCGTTAGATGTGTTTCCTAGGGACATGCCACATCAATTCCCTGTCTACACACAAAACCGCCTATTTTTTTATCTTTAGTCCTAGTGCCGGATTCCACGCACATTCAAAGTTAGGAATATGTCAGTATTTCACCATTCCATGCATTTCTACAGGAATATATTAGTAGCAAAGAGGGGCAGGATTTAAGCAGTGCCATGAGTATTGGGGCTCCTATGTGGACTCTGTTGCTCACCACCTCTAGGAACTACATCTGTTGTGGGGATATTTCTTTATATATTAGCAATGCTGTACCCAATAACCCACATATACCCAACTGACAACATTTTAACAACATCAACAATGATATAGTAAGAAGCCCTGATAAAGAAATATACACATCGTGAGACCACTCTGGGGTCGGCAGGCGGATAATAAAATTATGGGCGCGGGGGCGCAAAACGTATCCCTTCTTTTTGGGGGGCTGCTATGCCTATATTTTCCCCTTCTGATAGCTGTAAGCCTCCAATCCTCGTGGGCTTGTAATCGTCCTAAGAGTGCAGAGTTAGCCTCATTCAGAACATTAGGCAGTTACCAGCTTCCCTCACAGCAGGCCAACCAGTCACTCCTTTCACACAAATGCTTCACATTAATTCTTTTTGTTCTAGTATTATGTTTGGATGCTGTGTCACAACAAATCATCCGCTTTCACTGGCATCACACTCGGCATTCTTTCAATGTCAAAGTCAGTATGTTTAGATCCTGGGTTCGATCCCACTCCTGCACTATCCGATTCCAAAGTGCCATCAGGGGTCTCCTAACAAACTTTCCACCAATTTGTGAGCTCCGTAACTGCTATTCAGTTTTGACTTGTTTCAATGATGGCTGATTTTCTGTATTGTAATTTCTTGTGCACTTCTTGTTCAAGGTACACCTTTTCTAGGGCATTTCGAATTTGGTTTCCAATCTACAGCCAGCCTTTCCACTGATGTGGCCGCCTCTGTGAAAAAATGATTCATACCATTGTCCACTACCCTTAAGTTAGGTGGATACAGTAGCATGTACTTAAGACCAAATGCATTATGATTACGCTTGGCTTGCAGGAAAAGGTTTCTCTGGAACTTAACTGCAATGGTATAATCCTGGTACAGAGCCACCACCATCCCTACCCACCCCACCTCGTAGGGTCTGTGTTTTCTTGCCAATTGAAGTATGTTGGCCCTCTAATTCAGAAGCCTAGCCATTACCAGTCAGAGACGTAGGCCTGGCTTCAAGTACACTGATGGTACTCTATGTGCACTTTCCATGGTGAAGAATTTAAAGAGACGCCTTGAGCCATGCAGGGTCCTTCAATCTTTTTTGGGCAATCTCACTATCCTAACAGTTCCCCTTCTGGAGCAGCCCTCATCATCTGCCTCCATCCTCTACAACAGTTTCATCCTGGCCCGGAGATCAGTAACCCGCTGCTATAGCTTCTGAACAGTTGGACGCATTGCTATCAGAGCCAATTCCAACTCCACTACAGGATCTGAAATCTTATTCTGGTCTGCTCTTAGGAGGCTCAAGTCAAGGGCTACTCTATCATTTTGGTCTCGTGAGATGTTGCCTCCAAGATAGTATCACATTTGTCTGCAAACCCATCTAAGAGCACTGGTAGTCATGCCCTGTGATGGTTATCAGGAGGACCAGAGCATCCATCTGTCCCACTACTATGGATGGATTCTCTCTAGTCTCTGCAGTACTTGCGTTCTTCTCCACAGATTCCCTATTATTCTTTAATTAGATATCCCTGCCAGAGTACTAGTATGCCTTATTCTCCCAAATATGTGTTCACCAGTGGGGGAGAGGACCATGCACACAAGTGTCAGAGGACTAACATATTTCTTTATGAACTACCTTTGCTTAAAGATAGGTGGCCCATTAATGCATTTGATCAATGAGCTTCCCAAACACCAAGAACTCCGAAATTCTTCCTGTCTTTGTGACCAATATAATTAATTCACATGTATAAAGCCACTCCAAGGCTTTTTTCAATAATCAGTGGGCAGCACTGATAGTTTTTACTCCTGGGTAGGGGAGCGGGGAGACTCCGTGTGCCCAGTAGCTCTTAGGGGGCTGCATTTCCCTCATTTGTTTTACTTCTCTTCCCACTTATTTCCCCATTACTTGTGCACCCAGCCCTTCATCTGCTATACTGCCCCTCTCAGCATATTTAAAGTGTAAAAAATCCCAAAACAAGGCAGCAAGCCTTTTAAATCCATGCATCCAAGATCAGGAACAACATCCCTGTACCCATGAGGGTCGCCACACCTCTGCTCCAATTTAGGAAAGAATTAAAGAAGACTATCAGAATGCATTAACCATCCAAAAACCAGCTACTTTTCTTGTTAATTTTGTGCCTGTCTTTGACCATATGCATTGGTCCGCTGCCTTTTAGCTAGGCTCACACTATGAAAATAGCACATACATACATAAATACATACATACATGCATACATGCATAAAGGCATACATACATAAATACATATATACATACATACATACATATATACATATGTTGTAATGGGAGAAGAGACGTCTCTTGCCATTGGGTTATGAGGCAACCCAAGTACTTCTTGACAGTGTGTGCTGAGCTCCTTTCTGAAGTGCATGGCTGATGAGGCCAGACTGAGCTTTGGAAGGATGTTGTCCCAGACCAGGTAAGAGTAACATATGAATGCTAGTCTTTATGTCTTTCCTTGAGAGGGTTAGTTTGTTTTTAGCAGGTAGGATTATGCACTTGTTCTTACTGCTTTAAAGATGATGTGACAGGTCGTAACCCCGTGTCTGCTTGTGTAGTTGTTGCACACTTGTCTAAGATACATTCTATATTTTCTATAGTTCCACAAACTTCGCACAAGCATTCAAGGGTAAGTACCACTAACAGGTGTGGCTCTTTCCCAAGGTGTATGCATACATCATAAAGTCGTACTGGTTACACCTTTTTATTACCTATACATGAGTCAGAGGGAAATCAGGGGGTTTATGAAGGTGCGGCAGTACAGGGCTACTAGGATATAGGGTGGCAGAGACATGCCTGAGTTTATTCAGCCCTAGAAAGAAGCAAGCATATGTACGGAAAATACTCTTACTTAATAAAGTAAGGGATGCACGCAATCATTGTGCTGGGGGGGGGGGGGGGCTGGTCATTCTAAAATCATAGTCTAAAATGTATGCTTTACTCTGCATAGAAGTGAGAACTGGTCGGAACCTGTCTGACATTCCACTGTCATCTGAGTTTTAGAGGCGAAATGAACGAAAGCCTCGGATAAAAATGAGGCTGATTTCAAGCCTTACTCCTGCTTCATTCAGCAGTGCAGAGAATTTGTTATGAGCTGAAGCACATGAAACAAGAAGACAGAATTTGGGTTGCCTGATTTGCATTTAAATAATGCAGTGATAACATTAGACCTCGTTTATTCAGAAACCAGTTTAGAAAATGAGGTTTCTTCAAATCGTTTTGAATACACCTGTATTTTTATTTTTTTTTTACCTTAGAAGAGTGACCACCTACTAGAAGGATAATTAAACTTTGTTGGTTAGGAATCTGGTCTGCCATAACATTAAATAATTTATGTTTATTTAGAAAAACGCCAGTTTATGGCAGCTCTGCCTCAATCAAAAACACTGCTGGTTTGGAACAATGTAACGAGTTAAACCATATCCTCCCCTTAAATAACTGATGTTAAGAAAGATAACAAACTATTTTTGACTGGCACTACTTCATGCCCGAGGTTGTAAGTTAAGGCAGTGTTTGCTCCTAACACCTTTTAGCACTGTCTTTTGAAAACAGTTAGTTTTTGGGGTGGTGCTGATGTGTTCTGTTGTTTCTTTTGTGCTGCTCTTGAAAGTCTCACCATGAAGTGGAGGGCAACTTTCACTGGTGCAAAAGAAGACTGAGGTATCGTTTAAAGTGCATGAAAATAATAACTAGAAGGTTTTGCTATGAAGTGGATGTGCAGGCCTGAAGTGATTAAAAAGTGTGGAGACATGGGACTTTACTGTGAGCAAGATGGACGGTGAGAACGCATCTACCTTTAGTTCCTGATTGATTGGTGAATCAAATTGTTTTTGTATATTGGTATGATGAGTAAGAATGACATCGTTTTGCAGATTTAACGGCAGATATTTCTTCAGCATCCAATTTCAGAGCTTTGTCAACCTGGAGCATAGGACCAGTACATTCTTTATTGAGAATGTTTCAATTAAAGTTGTGTCATGTGCACATTGATGAAAGGAGACACTTGGCCCATCAAATAATATGCTCAGCACATCCAAAAAATGGTACCAAGTGTGGGTGTAAAGAATAGTTTTTGCAAATCCCCTTAACACATAAATGCTTTCTTATAGGTGTACTTCCCCATTTTATTCAGCTAATAACTATTTGACAGAAAAGATGAGAATCATTTTAGTACTCATCCTAGCAAAACCATTCCGTGCTCTAATATAGGGATACATCTTTAGGGGTCATCTGTGCCAAAAGCTGCCATGAGGTGTAATTACAACTTCATCCAAGAGGAGGCGTAGGTCATCTAGTACTTTGAGTAGTTGTATAAGTGCTACAGCTGGCAAAAAACAGATTGTAGTCTGCTAGAGGTTATTTGTAGGGACATTATTTGCCAATCCGTGGTAGATGTAAGTTAGGTCTGTTGTTGGAGGGTGGGTTTAAGAGCAGCGTTTGGGAATGGGTATTATTTGTCTAGATTTTGGCAAGTCAGCAAAGGTTTCCTGGGTGTCAAGTGTTGATCAATGTATACTAGCCTTGTTCAAATACATTATATAAAGCATATATTAAGAATGCTGACCAGTAGGGTATAAAGGAAACAGCTGGTGGGAATTGAGGATCTCTATGATCTGGGAGGACAGGAGCCTCAAGCTTTCTTGTTTTTGGAAGGTGGTACTGTCTTCTGAGTGGAATGTTTCTCCATTAGACTTGCTTTTTTCCTGAATATTAGGAGAGAAACTCATTGTCTTTTTTTCAGAAGATGCAAAGAGAACAATCCATTAAAAGTACGTTCATGCTAAAAAGAGAGAATAATTTCTAAACTTTTGGGGCTGATGTTTTCATTAGTTTTTAATATAGTGGTCAGCTGGTAGCAAAATCAACAAACATCCTTTGATAGGGTAGATTCTGCCACAACACCAACAAGAGTGTAAAACCAAACGCATACTAGTCTTCTTAAGTGGACAATCTTTATTCTTAAAATACAAACTACTTGATACTACATGAAATATATTTAACTGAACAAAAACAGAACAGATCTCAGCTCAAGATTGGTCCCACCCATGTTTTAAAATAATGTGAAGCAAACAAGTGAACTTCATTAGAAGTATGTCTAATACAGAGAGATTATTACAGTAACGTAGGAATAGGCATAATCTCATTTTTTGGGTGGTCATGGGAATATTCTCAGATTTTCCATGACAGTTCTGGTTTCTCGACACATACTTGCAAAGCCCACCAAGTGCAGGATTTCCAATTTTGTGCTGAAACTAGGTGTGCCAGCAGAACATTGAATAAGTCACCGGGGCTTCTTCACAACTGCATCAAAGTGCTCAATAAAAGATGAAATAGGAAAGGATGCATACATGGTGTTTTAAATAGTGCTTGGGGAGGAGGTGCAACTCTCTCTTGATCAAGTCCAAGTCAATGGATTGCTTGCCAGTGCACATAGCATCAGACTGTTCACCATATTCCAGTGTTTGGGAGTTTTGCAGAAAACCCTCTTGGCTGTTGGCTGTTGGCAATGGCACAGTGATTGTGGGATCCATTCCCTCCATACTGCGGTCTTGACTTCTGTGGCTGCATTAGAAATTGTTTTAATTGTCATCAAAACATTGGGACTGTAACAGAGCAAGAGCTTTTGGATAAGCATGGGTTTGAAAGTAGATTCCATATGATTATGAGCCTCTCACGTTAGGAGATGCATTATAGACTAGGAGTCATTAGTATCCCAGCAATAGAACCCAGCAATCACATTGACCAAGAATGACCCACCTGTCTGGTCATTGACATTCCGTTTCCGGCGACTTTCATTTATTAGTCCAGACCTACTGGCAATGCCATAGCTTCTTCTTCATTGTGGTATGTATTAACATCTCAGAAGTGGAAATTACATATAAATATGTTTACTGTCAGTCTTTTAATATGCAGCATTTTATTCATGTTTGATAAATTAAATTCAGTTTAGAGACCGATAGCTGTGTAGCACAGGAACCATCATTTATCCTTAAATCTAACTGCACATTTTTTTTGTAAACTATTTCAGATTTGCAGAACACTAATCAGCCTTTTTTTCACATTCTTCCTATACCTACACAACATAGCCACAAAACAATAATAACCACCTTTAGTTAATTCTCTGGAAATAAGTCATACCAAAGATCTTTTGGAGTGTTCACAAATGGAGATGCCAACCTGTTTTATACGACTATACACATTTGAAATAATACTTTTTTTAAATGATTTAAATTTTCGGGTACACTTTCTATTTTAATGCTACATTTTCACTAATTTGTGCAAGCCTGACATTTTTCGGATACTTACTGACGTACAACAAACAGCACATATACTGTCAGAACTCACAGATAATCAATGGGATTAATACATAACTAAAACCATAAATCAAATAAAATGAACAATAATATATTATTTCACTGTAGAACCACACGAGACGTAATTTACTGTATGAAAAAAGGCAAATTAGTATGCTATAAATACAGATAGCTGGAAATTCATTAAATATTTGTACAAAATGATTATTTCAGAATTATTTCCTACATAAAATCACACCATTACACAGTTCAAATGTGTGTCTGCTTCAAATTCCTCCGATGAGATAGCAAAAAGAAGTCCACTAAAGACCACTTTGTCTCCTACGAAGAAACCATTTTTCTACAGGGAAGAAACAATTTGTCTACAGGGGTGTTGACCTATTACTATTTTATCCAAATTTGAGTCTTTAGTGTAAACATCTCTTTGATCTAATTTAAAAAGCATTCCTTAGAAATTCATTCTGCTTCAGGATTTCAAATGAGGAATTTCCTCTTTCAAGCAGTGACCTTTTTCAGGTGACTTTCTATGCTCTAGAATTAAAGAAAATGAGGAATCCAATTAGGGGGACATTTAGAGATTGATGGGACTGTTCTATGGCCCTGCCAAAACTCACAGTACCCCAACCCCATTTCTGGAACTGCAGATTGACTGCTAGTGGAGCCATGAATCTACTATAGGGGTGTTGACTTTAATACATTAGGAGTGCTGCACTCTTTAGGGCCGTACTCCCGATGCATACTTTCCATACCTGTTTCAGGGTCAATCATTTTCTGTTTCTCACAAACAAACTGCTGCTTTAAGTGTTTGTTTGTGAAAAACAAAACAATTCCTAGTGGCCAAAAATGATAGGCATTCAGTTTTGTCGAAATTGGATCTGCCACATCAACTGATGCACTTTAGGAATAGAGAATAATGCCAGGCAGATAAGAATCTCTGAATACTGCCCGCCTAAACGTAAATGACTGCCTTTAGGAGCAAGCTTACTTCAGTACAAATTTTCTTTGATGTATACTTTATAATATGAGGATTAAACAAGGACTCTGGAATAATCGGTGGCTTTAAATTCAAAAACATATTTAAAGGTATGCCAGGGAGAGAGTGGTGCCAGTGCACATTAGGCCCCAACTATAAAAGGGTTTAAAGAGGGATGTGTTCTGGCACATACTTTTTTCAATCTTTACATGGCCGACCTCTCAGCTTTGAAGGAAGATAGCCATTTAACTTTAAGGAGCGTTAGTTTTTGCCACTTTTGATGTATGTGGGTGACTTAGGACCAGATTTAGGGCCTGATTATGAGTTTGGTGGTCTTGGAGCCGGCTGCCATGCCAGCCTCCCGCTGTAAGACCACAAAATTCGACTACGGGCCGCCCACCAGATTCCGAGTTATTGCGTGGTCTGGAGGGCAGTCCTTTGGTGTTCCCATGGAGGTGAACTACAAAAGAGTAACTGTGGGTTTACTAAGAACAGTGTATCTAAGTAATCTATGTGTGTCTCAACTGTTGGTACACTGACAAGGCATACAACGTGATACTCCACAATGTGGAAGAATATCCATCAGTTACTCGAGCTGTACCGCCCTTTCCATCATTTGGACCACTTCACAGAGTCCAAGTTGTTGCCACTTCACCAAGAATGGATCGTGAAATGGTTTAACTCAATGTGTGTTTGGACTTGGGAGACTAACAGCTAATATGTAATAGTAACTGGAAGCAGTGCAAGAAAGAAGTGAATGAATACACGACCCATGATTATAATACGAAATAATGACACCATTGATTTTGAACTACAGGCTCCAGAGACATCAGGGGCAAAGCAACGTATGTCTGCACATTTTTTCTATCAGCAACGCATAATAATATTATATGCGACCGCTAACTTAATGAAGATCCAATTGGAACGTTTCTTACTATTCGGGGACTACATTACCCGTGATGCCACGTCGCACTTATGCTGACGTAACTTAGGTCCAATCAGATTGCACACATGGATAAACAAAGATGGCCTCCCGCACTGACCCGGTACCTCCCAAAACAGCCCAGTTGGCTGCGTGGAGTACCGACGGACAGGTAAGGACCGTTATTTTAATTTTGGACACCTCGGGGCTAACTTGATGTTTGTCGTATCTTAATTTTGACTCCTGCTATCTATTCACGGAACTAAATTTTGTCATCCAAATAACGATTTATACCGAGAGTTGAGCATTTGTTCCTAAAATCCGTTTATCTCGCCCACGCTTTCCTTAAGTTAACACTATACCATGCGAGTGAACTTGTCGAGTATGCCGCCTTTGTATTTCTAAAGGGCTGTATGCATCGATATAGGGAAGCTGCTTTCCCCTTCTCATTTCTCATGAGAGTTAGACATGCACTTGCCTATACTGATGGTAGGGGCTGAAGATGATAGACAGCGATTTCTTAAGAAAAAATGAGACGTCTCTCTTGTTCTTCATATAGTGGTTTTAACATATATCTTGTTGTTAAAACGAACTCAATCCCCTTTATAACAACACCCTTAATTTTCAACAATGCTCACATCAAGTAATACTGCCTTCAGCCTAGCCTTCCCGAGGTTAGACAGTTTTTTTAAATCTGAGCAGCCTACTACGAGACAGCCTATGAGACTATTTCAAAGACAAGTTGCTTTTACCACTGGTAGCAATTCCTTATAACTACCTAGCTATATTTCACATTCAATAGTCTCAACCGCGACTTGAGACTTGGATAAACATTGATTTTAATATTTGCACGATACTGTTGAGCCGTCGCTGAGTCATTCATCACTTGCTTCCATATATTTTCCCTAATATAGAGTGGTGCCCCTTAATCCTGAGCTGTAGCCAGGTGAGGAGATGCACGTCACTCTTGCATTTAAGGTGAGCTAGAGGTTTTCCCATCATCTTTGAGGTGGGTTGAGTGGAATCATAATCCTCTGCATGATAACTTAACTGAATGAAAGTATTGTGATTTTGTATTCTTTATGTGTCTGTGTTGTGTCTCTTTTGATGTCTTGGTGCCTTCAACCCCTGGAAACATCTCCTCCACACAGGAGGACTGGAAGGACTAAAACAGGTGATACTTTTTTCATTTCTTTTGTCCTTGTTCTACACTATTAAGCAGTAGTAAAGTAAACAGCGGTCCCGATGAAGCAGTAGATACCTGTATGGATCAAAAAATCTGCAGAAACATGTCGACCAATAACATCTAGTCAGTAGCTATTTGTTAAACCTACTGATTCTTTGCACTTACACTGTTTTTAAAGATTGGAAGTGGACGGCTATTGAATAAAGTGTTGTTTACGTTCACTCTCCAATTTTAGAGAGCACTTTTTCTGTTTCTTTTCATTCACTCACTTCTTTCTTGCACTGCTTCCAGTTACTATTACATATTAGCTGTTACTCTCCCGAGTCCAAACACACATGGAGTTAAACCATTTCACGATCCATTCTTGGTGAAGTGGCAACAACTTGGACTCCGCACTCTGTGAAGTGGTCCAAATGATGGAAAGAGCGGTACAGTTCGAGTAACTGATGGATATTCTTCCACATTGTGGAGTATCACGTTGTATGCCTTGTCAGTATACCAACAGTTGAGACACACATAGATTACGTAGATACACTGTTCTCAGTAGACCCACAGTTACTCTTTTGTAGTTCGTATGTTCTGTTAAGGGGGCTGTAACTGTGCTCTGGTCTTTAAATATTCCCTTGGACCCTCCTCCTACCCGTTATTTGTTATTGTTCCCATGGAGGTGCCTATTAAAAAGGCACCTCAATTGGAATGCCACTGCCCATTCCTGCACGCCATTCACCGAAAGGTCCATGCTGTGCTGGGATGGAGTGAGTGCACATAGGGGGGGGGCGCAGGCACCCCATGGTTCTGAGGCTACAGGAGGCCCTAGAGGGCCCCCTTTGTTTCCTCACTTGCACAGTTGCCGGAATGAAAACGATGGTGGTGAGGAAACTTCTAGGGGCCAATTATCACTTTTCGGTGGAGTGGTGGTGCAAACCGCCACACCATTCCACCAAGGCTAGCTACGCAGCCCGATTGCGATTTAAAAGTAGTCTGACAGGCGGGTAGCGTGGCGTTCCCATGGGCGTGCCTCTTTTAAATGCAGCAGTGCCATTAAAAAAGGCACCACAATGGGACTTCACTACAAGGTTTATGCACAGCATGGGCTCGAAAGTCTATGCCGTGCAGGAGCCTATGTGCATGCACACAGTGGGGAACATGTTATGCCCCCCTGTGTGCATGCACATGAGGTTGAGGCACATGAGGGCCCCTTTGTTTCCTCTCTTCCAAAGTTTATGTGGAGGATGAACCTCCAAGTAAACCCTGGAGGAGATAAAACACGTTATATGCTTGGGGGAGCTGCCACTTGGCAGGACCGTGGCGGTCCCGCCAAGCGTATTGCAGCCTCTGACCAATGCTCCAACGCCAGGGAACAGCGATTCCCTAGCAGGACCAGCATTCCCAGGGCGGTCGGACTGCCAAAGTCGTAATGGGGCTAGCAGATTGACGGTGCAGCGGTGGCTGGATCTGCCACTGCTGTGTCACCACAAGTTTGGTGGTTGTCAGACTACCAGACTCGTAATAGGGCCCTAATATGCTCATCGAGGTTTCGCAGTGGCACTGCCAGCATATTAGGGCCTCTGACAACCATGCCAAAGCCCTCGGATCTATGATCCCCCGGTGGTTGCAGTGGTCCTCTGGCATTCCTACCACCATATTCGTAATTTGGCGGGTGGACCGCTAAGGACCGCCACCACTGGTTAGCCGGTCCGATGGACTGCCAAACTAGTAATCAGGCCCTTAGAGTTTGGTGGGTGGGATGCACTGTCAAAAATGTGAACAATGAAGGCACATGAATGTACTTTTGATCACAGGATATTTAACTTTTTCATAAGTTTTATTACTGCTAAATATAACAGGTAATTTTACTGCTGTTGCTTAAATGAGTTCTACACTCAATATAGTCAAATAAACAATTTGAATACAAATCAGCATCTGACTCTGACGGTTTCTGGGAGTGGTGAATGCTGGGTGGTCTCACTCTTCTGATTTTGGTATTTCTGAAGGTTTGTGAGTTTAGATACCTTAAAAATTAATGGTTTTAGGTTATATGCACTATTTGCAATGGCCACATAAACACAGTAACACTCTTAGGCTACAGTACAAAGTTTGCATTTTTCAGTTGCATTTAGTAGAGTTATGCTGCCTGGCGGTGACGTGGGGAGGGGGAGGGGCAGGGTGGGGGGGTAGTAATGTATGGATTATGGAGCTTTGCAGGTAAGTAAACATATAAACAAATACAACGAATTTCGCTGCGTGCACTGCGTCACCAAATGCGATGAAGTACGCGCAACGAAATTTGTTTTATTTATGTATATGTTTACTTACCTGTAAAGCTCCATAATCTTTACGTTACTACTCCCCACCCTGCCCCTCCCCCTCCCCACGTCACCGCCCGGCAGGTACTCCCACTAACGGCCGCGGCTGCTATACTGCTAAGATTTTTTTCTCGTAAACATCGCAGATTTCCATTGAAATATTTCTCCCTTTGTGAAGTTGGAAATGTTTATATTTTCAAGTTTTCATGAACATTGTGACTTTTGCAATAATACATGTCTCAAAAGAAAAACATGCAAAAAATATTTCCATGATTCTACTAATATATTGAGACTAATAACTAGCTAATAGTTACTAATAATAATAGTACCTAATAACTAATGTACTTATATTGCCAAAACTTTGCAGGGCTATAGCAGAGCTAAAGGCAAACTTAAACAAGGAATCTTTTGAAATGACAAAACATTATTAACTGAGCAAAACTTTGCTGGCACAAAAAAACTTTTCACACCCCTAAAAGAGTCCCTGTGATTCAGATGTAGTTGTGAAACTCCAGAGCATTTGCAGCCCTCACTCTATTGGAAAATAAATAACAATATTGTTGTGAGCAGTGAGTAACCGACCAAGTAGCGAGCTAAAGAGTATGGTTTATTCTCGTTTCATACAAGTTAAATCAGATATACCTGTGCTGTAGTTTTAAAAGTAACTGCTATGAAAACTACTTGACCGACCACAGATCGTCGCTTCAGTCTTTCATTCATGTAATTTTAAGTTAATTCTCAAGTGCAGAATTTCAATTTAATCTTACCATACTGTTATTCGTGGAATCAGCAAACCACTTTAGCTGCTGCCCTGGTATTTTTGTGACAGCTATTGACTGGTCAGCTCAGCAGGCAATCAATGCTTGCAACTTCAATGTAAGCAGAGTGCCATCAACAAAGAAAATCTAATTTATATTGAAATATGCGTGTCCTTATGGGATTGTTTCAGGGCATTCGATGGCCTACAAATTCATGCTAAGCCAAGGCTTACACATTTTTATTATATGCTCTTAGATAAAATGAAATACCTTATTACCTTTTCCTTGCAGGTACTGACTACATAAGCCATTGTTTATCGCAACACATACAAAATAGTTATCAATTTGCACTATACTTGCCTAAAAACTTTAGTCTGATCTGACAGAGGTCAGATCAGAGCTGAACATCGAATGTGCAACCCCCGTGAAGTCAAAGATACATGATTTCAGTGGGAGTATATACTTGTTTTTACAAGGAATATAGTAGTGACATTTTTACTTAGACCGCAAACAGCTCATGTGAACAGCACACTGTTTCCATGGTTCTGGTGGAAAATATAAACAGTTGTTACATTATAAAAGATGCAATTAAAAGTCACATAGGATACAAAGTACACACATCAGCAATGGACAATATATCTAATTGTATTGAGGCTCGGCATTCATTGTACAGAGCAAAGATGTGAAAGTGGTATTTGAGTTTTTGGAAACACAAGAGCATGTACCCCAGGAAAGACACAAGGCTTGTGAAAGAACACTAGAAAGTTTAGGAGTATGTTCAGGATTTTTCCTTTTTTTTATTTGCGTTTGTGGGTTCACATGGATGAAAGTCTATTCGTTTGAAGCTGCCTCCTGAAAGTGATCATAAAATAGAAAATCAGGAGAACAGTACAGTATACTATGCAAAACATGCACATGACACAGAAATATACCTTAGTCAAACATTATTTATTTATAAAGAAGCATCACAGTCTTCCATCTAAAACAAAGATAATGTATGACAGTGTTTCACATTAGTACGGAAACAAAAGTCCCTTCATAACAGACTCTATCTTAAAAAATAGAGAACCAATCTACATGTTTTAGTGAGAATTTATTTCCAATTGAGACATATTGGGTCACCCTTCTACATCGCTGTGCACCCCTGGGAGTAAGACTTTCTCTTGCCTTACATCTGACGTGTTTTTGATTTTGCATGACAATGTCACACGTGTTCAAGAAAGATAGCTTTGTAAATAGGGCACTTAGAGGCTTGAGTACATGTATGCAAAGTTATTTTGCACAAGCACATTTTGCGAAGTTCCTATTTCCTGCCGTTTGCAGAGGATGCAAAAGTTCTTGACTTTCTTTGGCATTTGTCAGAGCAAATTATTTTGTACATATAATTTGATAACTTCCTCAAGCACAGAACCACCCAGTGAAGCCATGTATGATCCATAAACTTCGATTCGGGCTACTAGGGAATTGTGTAATAATTAAATGCTGGAAAACATATGCAGAATTTTTCCTATGAAAGTTTACATTTTGCATTGCTTTTGAATGCCCAATTGCATCAAAGAGCAAAGAATAAGCAGCTGGTTAATGAAAAAAAGTACATTTACTCCATTAGGTTTATTCTTATCTTAGAAGTATATTCATGGTGTTTGTCGGAATTCACAAAAATGTTTTGGAGAATTCTTTGGAAGTAGTGACAGTCTTAGTTTTCTAGTACTACTGGTTGTATTTCCTAGGAATAGTGCATGTGTATTAGATTTCAATTTATTTTACCCTACAAACCATCTCACCTTAAACCCCCCCAACGCATAATTTGATGGTGATGTTTCAACTCCGGATATGGGTTTAATTTTGCTCTTGGATTGTATGTGAGAATATTGAGTGCAAAGATATTGGACTCCAAACATATTGACTGCATAATTGTTGAATACCATTATATTGTCAAGATAAGCATGCATAGGTAACTGCTGATTTACCATTCTTAACTACATGTCTACCCATGTTGAAGAAGTACACATCAACTATGTATGTACGTGTGTAGTTATGAATAAGCAATTTAAAATTACCTACATATACTTACATTGATGATATCGTGTTTTTTTGATATTCAACCGTTAATATTTTTGAAAGGTCGATATAAAAGCTCTGATTTCTTGTCAGTGCAACTTTACACCACATTTAGAGTTACAGGGTCACATATAGTTTAAAACCATCTAACATATAACCCAGATTGGCAAATATTGGCAGGGTCTTGGAATAGCTCGGACGCAATTCCTATATTGGACCTCATGAAGCATTGCATAGGTGGTACCTGTTGATACTTGGTGTACACTTCCCGTGCTTGCCAGACACAGAATATTCCATTGCCGTGTGGCCTGTATCTTGCAACAGAGCATAGCCTGGATTGCACTGACAAACACTGTCACTGCTCTGAGGTGTACCATACTGGCAAAATTGGAATTGCTTCCAACTAAGGACACCAGCCAGACGGTGCTGCCCTGGTAAGACCTGCGGTTTAAATCCATTTGGGTCAAAATGTTGACACACCCACGGGTTTGCCTTCCCACATAACTCAAGACGTTGATAGACTCAAGTTGAGAACATGGAATATGATTTGTGGATACCCCATGTTATTATGATGTATATATATAAATATATTTCTTGCACTGAGCACTTTATGCACCTTTGAGTCATCTGCACTGGTTTTAGAATTCTGACACCTTAATGCTGCTGAAATATTACATCATGTTGATATTGTATATTGATATATAAAAACAATGGTCCTAGACTTATTTTCAACTCCAGTTTAGTTATGAAAACATTTTAATTAAAAGAGCATTCATTTATCGAGTACCAGAGTGTGAAGGAGAAAGTGTGCTCGTGAATAGAACAGATATGGAAAATGGAAATCAAGTCAGGATATAATTCACCGAAACAATTTTTACTTTAGTACCATAAGCAAACCAGCTATGATTTCTAATGACACCAGTTCACAATCAGGCCTGTCCCTCATAGATAGTTCCAAACAGCTGTTTTTCGATTTTCTGGAGGTGCACAGAAATATCATCTGTGGAATGGGCAGGGCTGGGGGGGGTATCACCACTGGCGGAGTGTCGACGTTTCGACCCTGGAGCACAGAGGGTAATTTATATCCTCAGCTGATGGGTCTTCCTTAGGACAAAGGGGAAGAGGGGCAACCTATAGTTAGGTAAATTTAGGATACAGTCCCTTGTGTGATGGTCCACACATTGTTTGCGGCGTAACTACGATTTCGTTCAGAAGAGTTGTGGCTGAAGTATTTTAATTAAATCAATCACGGGCGAATCAATCACCCACAGGATCTGCAAGTTTTAAATGCAGCATGGAGGATCCATGCTGTACTCCTCGAGTCAGATCCTGTGGGTGATCCTGTGGAAAGCAAAATATTGGTTGTGATACCTATCGCCCAACCTCGTTCGATATTGAGTTGCTTTCCTCTAGAGTTGCCTCACCTTTGGAAGCCATCTATAGCTAATAGTGGTTAGTGGTAAGGGCCTTGGGAAGTCCATAGGAGCCTATAAAAATGTTCCTATGTTTAAAAAGAGAAATATAACAATTTAGCAGACAAAGCATAGGCAAATTGATTTTAGGGCTCAAGACTTACATGAGTTTTGGAGTATGGTAGAAATTGTGCTAAAAGCAACAGGTTCTAATGCGTTCCATTTCATGGTGCACATATATGCGTGGGAGGTTGCATAAGCGTAATATCTGTTAACTTCAATACTCACATTTTTCATTCAGGTGAATTGTTCAGCGGCGGCCGGCACAGGTAAACACGGTGAGGCAGGTTGGTTTGAGGGGGGGGGGGGGGGGAAGTTGACAGACAACGGAATAGGTATAATTAAATAAATAAATAATACCTATTCCTTCGTCTATCGGCTTCCATCCCCTGCTGTGCCCTGCCCCACCTCACCGCGCTTAGCAGTGCCGGACCCGCTTAAATTGTTTCCAAATTCAAATACATTGTAGCCTTCTGAGCATTAACAGCTCCCATGTACCACAACCATACTTTTGACCAGATTAACACATATATGGCAATCAATTAATAGGGAAAGGGTCCTCTGCTTGTTGCTTTGTGCTAACGGCCACGTATGCCAACGAGTCGGCTCAAGAGTTCAGTACTTGCAGCTGACATCTGTTGAGACATGAAAGTCCTGGATACACGTACTGGCGAGGCAAAATCAGTCCACAGATGTTTCTGAGGTCAACGAATTATGTATAATTAAAATGGGTAATGGGCAAATCTATTATTTGTAGCACTTTATAAACGGCAGAACTGTGGTATGATTTGTTATATAAAAATCCAGTTGTTTTTAGAAACATGCATTTAATAAATAAGTTTCCTGCGACTAGGCGGGATGAAATCTTGGAGTCAAACCAGTAAAAATGGCTTGTGAGTCGTCTAAGTAACCTCAGGCTGATAGTATTGTTGAATGTGAATGATTAAATATTTATTTCAAATTTGATTTTACATCTTCAGGATTGAGTGAACAAAACAAGGACTCTTCCTATGACTCAGAAAAAGCGTTCATGGAACTAACTCCTTACGACAGGTGTTGTGAAACCTCAGTACATGTGCTTTAATATTTCCTGTTATTGTAAATAAAATATTAACGCAGAAGCCACTACCGTCACAATGTTGTTATATTGATTTTTTAATTGCCAACTACAGTTTTACAAGAAATCAACTGTGGAATAAACTCGGTGGTTAATTTGTAAAAAAAAATGTGCCGGGGCTCTCGTCAGGAGGCAGCTTGCACAAGCCCATTTCTCCTGTTAGCACCGCCTAAAACATAACAAACTACTAGCCGTAAAAGTGGGGAGAGGATGTGGCATAATGGGCAGAGGTGCCAATTTCAGTGCTGGGGAACCAGGTTCGAGTCTCAGCATCGAGTCAGCATCCTGTGATTCCGGGCCAATCACTTAATCTGCCCATAAATAAATGTGTCTTTAACTGGTGCTCATGAAAAGCATTGGTGTTGATGATAAGTGCCGGTGAGGAGCACCGGAAACCACCAGTTCAAATTAAGCACTGAATGAACTGTCAGTTTGTGCGACTGCTAGAAAGTACTCAACCTTCTGATAACATTAAGTTCCAGTACTCCAATCTACTTAGGGACTGAAATCAATAGTGAATTGCCTTCTTGTATAAAGACTATTATCAGAGTAAATAAGAACGTGTTTGTTTTCTGACTATTATTTAATTTGTATCTTGTAGATTTACTGTTATTAAGTGTGTGTGACGTTTTACAGACATTTTGGGGGTGCAATGGATGGGAGCAGTCAAATCCCTCCATTGTCCATGGACAATAGTAGATTAATGGACTGTACCTACACTGGCCTCTAACAGTCATTCAACTTATTGATAGAATACTGATCTCTTAAATAATCTGTGATTAATCACAATAAAACTGAACTAATTCCATCAGGTATAGCAAATTAAAGACTAGGTCTGTCAAGCTAAAATCTACTGAGACCTTTTTCCATTTGGGGGTGCTCAGTGACAATTGGTTCACTTGGGGAACAATCAGTGACTGAACCTGGAAATATATGGGCTATTTGTTTCATGATAACTCTCAAATGAATCAATTTTATGTGTAAACATCACTTTGCAGCATACATGGAGAAAATGTTCTCCCTATAGATGCCAGTGCAGTCGGCGTCCCAAACAATCACAAAGCTGCCATTGCAGCATTGTGATTGGCTTAGGGGAGGGGAGGGAAGTTGTCTGTTTCCTAGGACTCGGAGCAGAAAGAGAAGGAGAAGCGACGCAGGACCAGACCGGTCAGGCGAAGGTAAGTTTAAAAAAAAGTCAAATTACCATCACCCACGCGACCCCCTCCCCGCATTAACCCCCACCTCCCAACCCGCCAGTCATGCCGGCTGCGACTGGCTCAGACTATGGCACTGGTGGTGGACAGGGCACCGACCATTGCCCAGTGGAAGGGCGTGAAGAAACCAGTAGAAAGAGGAAACACCTGCAGTAGCCGCTTATGTGGTTCAGCATCGGAAGATCTGCTGTATTTACTGTGCTACTGCAAAAAACTGCTTAAAGAACGGAAACAACTGTTGAAGCGAGAATTTAATCAGCGGGGGATTCGCACCAGGAGGCAAGCTCTACTGGCATGCTTTGCACCGAATGGTCCACAACTGAAGTCTGTAGTTTTTTAAAAGGGGTAGTTTGCCACGGTTAGAAGGGCTTGTCAACGGTCGGCAAAAAGTTTTTGGGGATGGTCCGGAATGCTTGGGGCAGCAATTGGACAGAAATTATACACTTTTCTGTTAACCCCTTCACTGCTGGCCCGTTTCCGCCCCTGTGCTGTAAACAAATGAACAGGGGCGGGCCATGACGAACCCCAGCCGTCATCAGCACACGAGCACTGTAGTGCATGACGGCTGGGGTTCGTCATCAGCATGCAAGGGGTTAAAGCTGCTTAATTTTAAAAATAATATTTATGAAGGAATGTGTTGTAAATGTATATAATTGTGTTATTTTCTTTTGGGTATCTAGAAAGTTTTGAGTAGGGAGCTACCCTTTCAGACAGGAAAAGGATTGGGTCAACAATCATACAAAATACAGAGTTCCTTCTCCTGGATTTAGTGAATCATAAGTGAAGTACATCCCTAGGGGGACGTTCTCATTATAAAACAAGGGATTTGCAGTATTGTCCGGGTTACCAAATTTACAACTAAAACAATCTATTGGACCCACAAGTACTATAGAAACCTCATGCACACGGACAAAAGTTTATGTAAAATGTCATTCATTTATTTTGTAAAAGTTTAAAAACTCACAATAACACAGGATACGTTATATGAAACAACAAGCAATACACTTTAAATTTTTGCAAAAATATACACTCAAATGTTAAAAAGAGTCATGAGATTAAAAAATGCTATTATAGCACTGTCTACATCAACATATTTAAAACATCACATTTCTTGGTCAAACAATGGTAAAGGAACAAACTGTCGACGCGGCGTTTCGGTGCCCTTTGTTTTATTCTTGCACCTTCTTCAGGACTCGTTCCCTGTATTGTCACATCTACAAAGATCATAGTACATTTCATTAGGTCCCATACTTTTATTACATCAATTGCACTTAGATTGCTACACTTATTCGGTTTTGCCCTAATATTTGGTAACCCTCACACATTACAATCCAAAGTTCATTATATATTTTTATCTTGCATCTCTAGTTTGCTGCATATTTCCTTAAGGATTTATATCCAGGACATATATCAAGGTCTGATGGTTAAAAATCATTGAAACATCAAATCTTGGGCAGAAAGTACGCATTATAAACTAAATAGGCTGGCTGGTACCACAAATGTAAACAATTGGACACACTACAAGATGGCAGCGCTAGAATCTAAAACAAACCAACTAGCTAACAACAAACAGACACCAGGTGGAAAAAATGAATCAATTAACAAAGGTATATAAACTGAAGACAGGATGTGAGTTAACTAGTTCCAAAAAGTCCGGAGGAGAGGAAGGCACCACGCAGTTCAGCTACCTATATCAAGTAAGTAGGACAAAAAGAGGGGGCTCTAATTAGAAAGAGAATGGGCATAATATAATTTTCCCTATTCTTTTATTTATTTGTTTCCCTAGAGTTGTCAGCTAAATCTAAAAAAGCTCCAACTGAGACACTGCATAATCTAAAGAATTGGACAAATAAGAGAGTGAACTAAACAGAAAGCAACTCCTTGTCTAACCAGAGAGGTAAGATTATCACTGTAAATATAAGACAGAACACCAGGTACACTAGAATGACTCAGATTAAAACCATGAATTGTCTTTCTGATATAAAACAGCTAGAAAGACAGAAAGAAAAGAAAAGGTAGCTCCCAGAGGCGTTCTTCCCACCACGCAAAGGGATATGGAAAGTGGACCGGTAAGAACTAAGAACATCAATATGTCTGACTGATGCAAGCAAAAGTGTAGTGTTACAAAAGTACGTCTTTTCCCAATTAGGATTGAAGTGGGTCCTTTCCATATAAACAGAGTGAAAACCGGAAATTAACCACCATATAAGGTAAAGATTAGAACTATAGTTTTTCTTATGAATGACTACATAAGATAGAAGGAATAATTAAATGGAAAAGTTTTTTGTTCTAGCACAAACAAAGAGACAGTGCAAAAGAGCGGATAGAAACAGGCTCATAGACATTAGATCCAGGATATTAATTCACCTGGGTAAGTCAACTTGTGGCAGTGACTGCAGAGTTAATAAGGCAAACAGTCCCTGATGTTAATTAATTAAACATCTAACATGTATCTAGAGTACAAGACCTTGATATATGTCCTGGATATAAATCCTTAAGGAAATATGCAGCAAACTAGAGATGCAAGATAAAAATATATAATGAACTTTGGATTGTAATGTGTGAGGGTTACCAAATATTAGGGCAAAACCGAATAAGTGTAGCAATCTAAGTGCAATTGATGTAATAAAAGTATGGGACCTAATGAAATGTACTATGATCTTTGTAGATGTGACAATACAGGGAACGAGTCCTGAAGAAGGTGCAAGAATAAAACAAAGGGCACCAAAACGCCGCGTCGACAGTTTGTTCCTTTACCATTGTTTGACCAAGAAATGTGATGTTTTAAATAGGTTGATGTAGACAGTGCTATAATAGCATTTTTTAATCTCATGACTCTTTTTAACATTTGGGTGTATATTTTTGCAAAAATTTAAAGTGTATTGCTTGTTGTTTCATATAACGTATCCTGTGTTATTGTGAGTTTTTAAACTTTTACAAAATAAATGAATGACATTTTACATAAACTTTTGTCCGTGTGCATGAGGTTTCTATAGTACTTGTGGGTCCAATAGATTGTTTTAGTTATTTTCTTTTGATCATGTTGGCATTTTGCAACGGTTTTAATTAACTATGCAAATAAAATGTATACCGTATACCTAATACCAGCAGTAGTAAGACATTACTGCAGCACAGAGACGTGCTGTCTGTTGTGACGTGGAGGACATAGGCGCACAGGACATTGCCCCACAGCCCTTCCCTGACCATGTTTGTTTCCACTGCTGTAACAGACTAAACACTTAAATAATGTATCAGTTTAAATGTTAACCTAGGGTCATCTATTAGATAACAAACATAACAACTGAAAATAAACATTTAAGATTCTTCAATCATAAATACAATGGAATTCATTAGATAGGACATCTCACAGGCATCTAATAAAGCATAGATATTACATTCAGCCAGCAAACAAACTGACCACAGCAGCTCCATCTTCCAAGATAAAGCCCACATAAGCAAATATGAACACATTTACAAAACAAATATCATATGAATCACAGGACAGCTCTGTCATATTGTCCACAGAGCACAATAGAAAAAACATTTCACATGCATCCAACACAAGATAGATGTGTCAAATAACTGGCTATCTATTCAGCCGCGGCCCGTGTAGGTAAGAGTGGTAGGGAGGTGGGGCCGGGTTGGGGGAATATTTTAACGGATGACCACGAGGGAAAATTAAAGAAATAATTAACTTTCCCTCGTGGTCGAATATCGAAATCCCCCCAACCGTCCCCACCGCTCTTACCTACATGGGCTGCAACTGTATCTATTCAGTTTCAGCAGTGCTAGACACAAAAAAAAACATGCACACAGCAGACACATCTGACAGAATATGGCACACACTTTCAAACATATCATATGCAACATATCAAAGAGCACCATACCAATACTACCATGGTGGCATAAGGCATCTTAATGACTCAAGGAAATCATATGAAAACGGTAAAACCCTCCGGCCACACCTCTCCCAAATCTGAATCATAGACTCCTAGTTCAGAGACTAGGACAATGTCATTCCTCTGCTTGTATTCCCAAACTGAAAACATTTTTTAAAGCAGTCCATGTTCCCTAAAGGAGCAATTGCTGCTTTTAAAAAAACATAAAAGATCCCTATTTGGGAATTTAACATGAGAAGCAGGCAGGGGTCATTTGAAAGACTGATTGCTCCTCTTGAGAACACCTGACAAGATTCAGACAGAGAAAAGTGCTGCAATGAGACACATCTCCTTTACGAATCAGTGGTCACCTCCGCTGAGGGGTTGGTAAATGATCGGTGGTTTGTGAGAGCAATTACAATTGCTAACTGTAGCAAATTTGCTTTTCCTGAATAGTCACCCCAGATTGTTTTACCTAAATCTGGAACCTATTTCCAGAGGTGTTAGGAATGTGTACTGTGTGACACTGCTAATCAGTGCCTCAATGCTTGTGCAATGGCCCTAAAATAGGTAACATTTTTAACCACTTGGTCTATATAACTTTCCTGTAAGGCCATGGTAGAAATTCCACCAATTGCATGGGAGTTAAATGCCGTTTGTGGGTTCTAGTGTGAATCACCTACATATAAAAGAAAAATATTTGGCTGCTAGGAGCCCAAACTGTGTTTTGACTGAACTGCAGTTTAAAATCAATGCAGCAACAAACGGCAAGGAAAAGTGCCTTTGCCATTACCTTCACCATGTAGTAGAACCATTTTTATATATTAATAAGTCACCCATAAAGTCTACCTTGTAAACCCATAAAGCAGAGTGCCTAATATAGAAAAAAGATGCAAGCCATATATTTGAAAATGTCTGCTTTTAGAGTGACTTAAGGCCTAAAAGCTATTTCAATGTCAAGGTCCAGCTATATCTTCCATATGAATTAAATATTGGCCTACATCTGATTCAAATATTTAATCCAATATTTACGCCTGTCAAAATGTTAGCAAAGACTTTCAGAGTCATCTGTTAATTAATTTTCTCAAATGTGATTAAATAGTGGGATCAGATGCTTGATAACTTGTGTGATAAAGTAACTTTGTAAAGATGTGGTTTAGGCTGTCTGGGTCAAAACTGATGTTAAAGCAGGTCTGCCACTGATCTCACCTTCACAGCAGTCTGGAATACACATCTTTGGCTGGGAGAGATAATGACCTGGGCTTGGGAAAACAATGGCCTGCCTCTAAGCCCAGCAAGGCTAAGGAGGTGTTAATTGCTGACCACTTAGCAGGGAGTAGGTATCTGAGAATTAACATGAACACCTGGCAGAACAAAGGACAGCCTTAGCAATACCTCTTTTGACTTGGAGATACAAAGGAGGGCTTCTCCTATACATTACGAGGATCTTACTAGACAGCTAAGCTTCAGTCACAGTAGACGAGTGAACCATTTCTGGCCCTGTTAGGTAGTAGGACAACACATCTAAATAAGGTAGTGGCCACTGAGTTAAAGACAGGCCTACTTGTTGTCAGAAGTATCCTGCCATATTGAAACAGGGGCTCCTAGCTAATTTTATAGTAAATGAATAGTAAGTACTACCAAAGGAGTTGGGACTGCAAAACCCTCTTTAGGGTTAGGTGGCAGAATTCTTCCACTCACATGCTAGTTAGTGCGCATGTTAAATCTGACACCTCAACTGTCACCTACTCAGAAGATTCCTGGACCTGGGAAAACAACACCTGCAAAAGGCACTGCTGGAAGAAGACTCCAGGCTCCTGCTGGAAGAAGGGGACTCACTCAAGTACTCCTGAATCCTTCTGGCAATCAGGGTTAAGTCACTGGGTGCAAGTGGGGCTCACCAGCACTCATTTTTGGGGGCCAGCACTTTTTTTTCATGCTCAAACTTTAAAGCAGAACCAGAGAGAGAAAAACACAAAAAGGGCATAGAAGATGGAAAAGAAAACAGTTCATCAGTGACAAAGAAAGCAGGGACAAAAAGAACCTAAAAGAGTGAGAAAGGGGTAGGTAGTGTCTTGCGGGGTATGAAAGCGACATGGGGTGTAATTAGGAATAGACATCTATGGTATTCAGCATCCCTGGCATTCAGCAGTGCTGGCTGGTTAAAACCATGAGCCCCGGCACTTATTCTTTTACGAATTCAGCACTGGTGGACTGGAACTAATCTTGAAGTGTCAGGTGGTTGGCCTCCTGCTGCTAGCCAGGGACACCAATAACCTCAGGCTTTTGACTCCATGAGGGCAAAGTTGACCACAGAGGATTGAACACTGAAGGAGTCCTATTTGGAAACAGACCCGGGTGACGAGAAGCTTGCCTTGAGGAACTAGAGCCTGCAGAACTGCCTAGATGTAACTTTCCAAGCTGTTGGTGAAAGGAGGGATTGGGAACCTGATTTACAATTTGAATGATGGATTACTGCATCGCAAACATGATGGATATAACATCTGTCTTATTGAAAGTGCAATTATATCCCTTGGGACCTGTAATAAGGTGGGCAAGATATGTGTAATGTTTGTGATGGAGCAAGCCATCCACCAAACTTTAAATCAGATTCTTAGTTATTTTGTTTACATTTTGGAAATCCCACCCATGTCCCGGTCAACCGTGAATTGTTGTTTTCGATTGTGCTTTACATTTTCTAGGCACTTTTTGCCTTAACATATTAAAAATCCATCTCTCTGGTTCCCTTTAACCGATTTTAAAGACCTTGGTGTTTTTGCTCTTCCAGTGTTCTCCAATATTCTATATTGGTTTGGAAATTGTATTGCGTTGCATTCAGTACTCAAAAATTGTTAGTATTGCTTGAACTTAATACACTCTTATTTGGGATTGCCTGCTGCCTGTCATAGTAACAGGGTTTGAGCAGATATTCACCCAGAACAGTGTTTCGACCTAACTAGAGTGTGTTTATTAAGTTGGCAGCAGTAACACCATCTCAAATTAATAAATCAATTTCTGACATAAACCATTGATAAATAGTGTTGTGTCTCACACTTAGGAGTGAACAACCCTTTCACTCTTCCCTACCATCTGCGATTCAGAATTATTCGCATGCCCAGAGTGTGAGTCGAATGAGCTTTCTGATGTGTAAAACAGGTTTAGTAAATAGAAAAAAGGAAATATGTAATCACAGAACGTGTAATTTTGTGAACTGTAGGGTTTGCACTGCAAAGTGGGTCTGTACAACTGGCTCCGAGTCTTATATTGTTGAACACCAGTTGCTCTACATAATTTCAAATTAATCAATGTTTATAATATTGCTTGATATAAACTATCTTGCAAGACTCCTCTGATCCCGCCAGGTGCAGTTTCCCTACTAATCTCTATGTGAGGTAACCTTTGCTTAAATTCATGACATCAATGCCCATTTAAAGCAGATATGTGCTTATCAAAGAAGGCCAAAGAGAAGACAGCAGCCCTGTCGGTGCAGATATGTTATTTACTCTTCCAACCATGGACGCCAGGAGAATCGTTGCACAGGCTCAGCCTGGAGAGATGTTCGCCTATTGTAACGCTAAGGGGTGAGTAGTCGCGCTTTACAAGAAACCAGATTTATTGATTAACTGATTGATTGGGTGTGCGCGCCTGGCACATTCATGAGCTGACATAATTTCAGCTGCTAATTGTTTCCAGCTCTGCAAGCTTTTCCCAACCCACACTCCAGGAATCATCAAGTCAAATTTGGCACCAGTCATAATGAAGGGAATTCGAGAAAATAAACCCGCCGCGTTAGCCAGCGCTGCGCTGTGGGATTTTCCTACAACAAATCTGACTGGGTGACAGCAAAACAAACCCGGGCCAGGGGATTGGAGAGTGGGCTCTTTGACGATCACCCTAATATTGGCCCTCTAGCTTGAAAACGCAGATCTGTAGAGGAGGCATTACAAAATATGATTCTTTTATATTCCTCCCATGCACGTTTAACAAACAGCAATAATTAATAGAAAAGACAAAATGTGTGGCCTGAAAAAAGTGGATATGTTCTATTACCTGGTCTGTCAAAGCACAAGTACAAGTGAAGATCACAGTGCACAAGATCACACAAACCCAGGATGGAAACGGTGGATTTGTTAAATATTGTGATCATTGCTTACTGAAATAAAGGCACCTGAAATAATTTGCATTTCCAATGAGGAACCTGGAAACCTTTCTTTTAAACGCGGACTCTGTCTGATCCCTGAAATGCTTCACCTTGTTGTTTTGATGCGTTTTATGAAACTCAGTCTTTAAATGACTGCCTTGTTTTTAGTTTTGCATCGTTTTTAATGCAGGCCTTGTATTCGCAGACTTTCTACTAGAACATCACCAGGCTACCACCATGTCTATCTATCTCTGAGTCATCCCTAGTACAGACCTTGTGCCTGGTGACGAATGTCTTAAAGTCAACCTGGTGAAGCACAGGCAGCTTCAAATCAAGTAAACAAAAGGCGAGTGTTACTGATGTGGAATCACAGCTTCCAGTAGGGCTTGGTTTAAAGGGATGACAGCCACTACCAAAGGGGGGGGTAGTTTGACCTTCAGTGTCCTCCATGGTGCTAGCCTCACACATGTCACGAAGAGAACCAAAGATAGCTCTCCAGGAAGAAAGCTGTTATGTTACAAAAGCGCTATAATCCATGGGGTCGCTTGGCACTAGAAAGACAGTTATACTAGACTACAATAATCAATAGAATTCAGAAAATTGGATGCAAACGTTTTGGGATTTCTTTCTATTCTCACTTGTTTTTGTTTCTATGATTGGTTTGGCTGTGGAGGAAAAACTGACACCAGGCAGGGAAGAATGACTGGTTACATTGAAGCGACCCAAATAGTGATGTTTACCAGAGTGATGTGTCTAATGAGATTTCAACCGGGTGCCATAATGTTATTAACGGACCCCGCTGCAATGCGTGGAGATGGACGTCCGAGATTACCTCCAGACCCAGTGTAATTACCCAATTTACCATCTCCTCTCAGGAATAACAGGGCCTTGTGTCTGTAGGAGGGCCACCCCTAATGGTGGGTAGGGGAGTCCAGGGAAACTGCAGGGGGGCATGGGACACCCCGCATTTCTACCTCACCCCAAATATGTGGATCACCCATGGACGCAGCAGCACTGATCTATGAATGTGTGCTGCAGAGAGAAGCTCCCACATGTCTTTGTTGCAGTGATTTTTAGAAGATGCCGTCACTGTACCACTGCTCCCCGCTGAAGGAAGGATGTCCTTTCTAACCTACGGCCTTAACAGACAAGTGCCCGAATGGCACTTGCTCTAGGAAGCACTGTAGAATGGCTCGCATATTAGTGGGTTTATTCCCAAAACCAAAATCCTGCACCCTTTTAATACCCTGTTGGCATATATTCATTTGAACCTTTCTGTTTATATCTCCCACCTCTCCATTTCTCTCTCTCCTCATACACCTTCTCACTAGCCCCACAACATGCGTTCATTGTTAAGAAGTTTGTATTTTTTGAAGCTGCTCTCAACATATACTGAAGTCAAAGTTGATGCAAGCGAGCGCCCTAAAAATAAAACGGACTGCAAAAGTGCAAAATTAACAGTTATTACAGATTAAATTACATGCAAGTTATGTTTGTTTTTCCCATTTTTAGATAACTGATACGTAAGACATTTGAGCCAAAGGGATACCCTTCTACGTCACTAATCCCCCCCCTGCACAGCCAGTATATGTGTGAGTGTATATAAATATAAATATATGTCTATATATTAAAAAATGGCTATGTTTAGCCTAATCAAGCCATCAGATCTTTCATTCGAGGGAATGATATATAACTAAACATTCATTCATTCATACATACATACGATATGTATGTGACTACACACACTATTGAATTGGTCTCTCAGACTTGCTGGTAAAATACACCTAATATTAGCAAAGGACTCGTGTCCCCACTTTAGCAGGCTGAAACACCAGTGCACTGATTAGCCTGCCATTCTCTTTAATATCACATGCTGTAGGCGCTACAGTGCAGACGTGCTATAAGCGCTTTATCATCATACACTGATTGGTACCCGCCACATTCTCCGCTGCATGTCAGCCTCGTCCAGGGCAGCATTACAGATTCTCCTCAATGTTCATCGCAAGGATAACTCTGCTGGTCCAGCGCGCGCCACATGCAAGGCAGCCTTACCATGTATGTGCCACCGTGAAGCGCCGCCGCTGGCGGATGCTCTTGTTCACCAGCAACTTTCTGAAGAAGCAGGGTGAGTTCCTGGGAGAGCTGCGGGGGGAAATCTTCGGGGACGTGGTGGTCCTCTTCCCCGGGAGCCGAGGCAGCTCCAGCTCGAGATGCATGTGCTCCTTGAACGTCTTAATGTAAAAGTCGGTCTCTGGGGCCGCCAGGTCCCTCGGAGACTCCTTGGCCGTCATGGCGCCACAGCCAAGTTCAAATTCACCACCCAGAAGCCGAAAGGGCGAGCATGGCCCGGCGGCCGCTGCTGGAGATGGGCGCAGAGGCGGCCCGGCGCGACCGGCGGGCGCCTGCGGCTCTGGGGGCCGGAGCCCTGCCTAGCGCAGCCGCGGCAGCATCTCCATGCTCGGAGGACGCAGAGCCTCGCCTGTCAGGGCGCTCCTTCATCAGCCTGGCGGCTCCTGTGAAAATGCGCCAGAGTGCTTTCCTGTGTCAGGAGCCTCCTCCTGGCTGCGGCTTGTCTGCAAGCCCCACCACACTGACACTCGCCCGATTCATTCAGCCGAGCGGAGCAGCTCATGAAATATTCATCAGGGCGCCGGAGCACTCCCTTCTGAAAGATTTGAGCGCAGGACAGGGAAAAAAGCTCATATCTACATAGAAAATGTTTTCTTCCCTTCTCTGTCATCACACCGTGCTCCGGTGACGACGCTGCATAGCTAATGAGGAACGCTTTTCATTCAGAATTTCCAGTTTGGCCGCGCAATTTACACAGTAGATGCCCCGCCTCCTGCATATGTATTTGAGCGCTAATATTTTAGAAATTAACATTTTCCTGGAGGGATATTATTCGTACACTTGTTCGCACAAACGCGAATTTCTTCTGGTGTTTTTTTCCAGATAATGCGGTGCAACATAAGGTCACATGATGAACACATGCAAAGAATTCCACCCATGTTGTTCTCAGCAAAATACCCTAAGTGCTGATAAAATATGTCATTCATTTAAAGCGTTCATCTTAATTTTGCTTTAAATGTTTGCTTTATTCAGTCTGCCTGCCCCCACCCTCCCCGCCTCCCTCGTCCCCACCCACCCCCCACCCCCCCCCCCCCCCCACGGCCCGACTGACATCACAGCTAGAGCCACAGAAAATGAAGAGATAATGAGGGTTAATCTCATTGACAAGCCTGGTAATTTTACAACAGATACACGGTGGCATCATTTCAATTGTTTTTGATGTGCCGGTTGTCTGCTGCGCTTATGTTTTTATTCCCCAAGCAATTATTTAGTGCATAAGGTAAATAAAACAGTGTAACTGCACGCCGAGGATGAATGGGTGCATGCACAATGCTCCCTGCCGGCTGCAGCATCACTGGGCGCAGCCTCTAACAAGGCACACTTGCAGCCAGCAGATCATTTAGATAAAAATAGTCTAGCCGTCCCCTTCCCTCTGTCACTCTCTCGTCTATTTATCTAAGTTCCCCTCTCGGTTCCCCCGCCTCCCTCCGTCTGCCTCCCCCACAGCGGATCATTGTTGACATCCACAGGCATTAGCGCGCGGCAGAGAGCGCGAGAGGCATCACCCCCTTCATGTGGCAGGTAGCGGCCTTATGACGTGTCTTGGCGCACTCTGCTCAGGTGCAAGGAGGGAGCTGACACTCTGCAAGTGAAATGCAATGTTCATCGGAAAAGATATGCAAATGTTGAACATTGAACTTGAATTATTTACGTTTTCTCTGATTTCTACCACACAACCATTGCCTTTGCATATGGCTATATACCACAGCAGAGAGACGCGTGCTATACTTCTAGCAAGCGCCACCTGGTTTGCAGATAAAGAACTATGCATTTTAATTAAGGGTGGGCAATGCTCACAGAACTTCACTCCCCGGAATTCCACAGAGTTACATAAAAGCAACACAAGAATCTGTGGAGTTCTGCTAGTGGGTGGAATTCGGAACGTTGTGCTGCTCATGCTGATTTTTAGCACTGGGAGATTGTTCTGCGCTGTAAAATCAGTGTGAATGGAACCGCGTGGTACACTACAGGGCGCTGCTTCAAAGTGCCGCTCGAGTAGATTTTCTACTCAAGCAGCAGTTTTCTCAATGCAAACGATCGCAACCTGCTGAGACCGCCCATGTTGAGAAAATCTCGGCAGGAGGCGTTCTAGGGCCTGGATAATGTGCTAATGGATGCAAATTCTCACCTGCACTAGCCAACCTAATGCTGGCAAGTCACAAGCGAGAAACAACTCTGCCACCCGGCCCTTAGCGGAGTTTTGCTGGAACTCCATGATACTTGCGTAGCGTGGAGTGGGCAAAACTCCGCTGGCAGAGTGGAATTATTCACCTATGCCTAATTTTAATGGAAGAGCCAAATAAAGCCATCGATGCACAGAACACGTCTATTCAATTCTACTACCCACAGAAACCAGTGGTAAACCGGTCTACCCATGCAGATTTCAGGGCAGAGGTTTCTCCATGCATGAGCCCTTGAAAAGCTCATTCCTCTTATCTGAAAGCAAATCTTTATTTTATATATATGTATAACACACATACACAAATATGTGGTTATGTTATGTTATGTTATTAGAATTTTTTGAGCGCACAGCTGCCCCAGCTAAGGGGCGTCCCGGCGCTATAGCTGGTGAAGGTAATATAACAAACACGGAAGAAGGTAGGAAATAATTAATAAGGCAGAGGAAAGAAATGGGTTTTAACAGCTTTTCTAAAAGTAAAAAGGTCATCCAGGGTGCGGATGTGAGCTGGAAGTGCATTCCATAACTTTGAAGCCAAGACCGTGAATGATCGGCCACCCAGTCTACATCTCTGAAAGCGGGGGACCAGTGCCAAATTTTGGCTAGCAGAACAAAGACTGCGCGATGGGGTGTACAGAGACAGAAGGTGCTGAAGGATATGTGGTGTGTCATGATGCTGCCCTTCTCTCAGTAATGGTAATCCATGGAATATTATTTGGGTGCATCTGCATAAATAGTTAATGCTATCCTGTTTTTTCCAGATGCATTGGTTATAAAATCAGGTATTCAACTAGAAGTAGAACACAATCTGATTTCACAGACCTTTAGATTGAGTAGCACAAATCCACAGCAGGTCCAGAATGCCCAAAATATGGAGATGTATTATGGCATTATTTTTGAGATTTGACCTTTGTACTGTAGTAATAAATGTCGGAATCTGTGTTTACTACAACATTTGCTCTAAATAACATGTTTTATTGGGCTACATTTACTTTGTTAAATGTATCTCTGAACCCATAAAATTCAAAACTACCCCTTAATGTTACCCTTCCAAACTACCCCTTAATCTTACCCTTCCCTGAACCCTAAATAATCCTTACTTCTCCTTAATGTTAACCTTTCCTCAACAGTAAAAGCCTCTACCACCCCATAACACTAACAAACCTTGAACCATACCAGCCCCATACCAACCCTTAAGCTACCCTTCCCTGAATCTAAAAACCTTTCACTACCCTTTACACACGTTTCCTTGAACCTTAAAATTCCCTTACTACACATTAACACTACCCTTCTATGAACCCCAACACCTGCTCATCACCCAATAATGCTACCTTTCTCTGAACCTTAAAGTCCACTTAATATCCCTTAACACTACGGTGAGAAATGGGCTCCAACCCATTCAATCACCCTAGATTTCTGCTTTTTGGACTACCCAGTTTTTAGACTTCTGCCATTAGTCTCACTGTTCTTTTAAAATGGATTATGAGCGCTAACCCCAGTGCTTGTCTTTTAAGATAAGGTCCTCTGCTACACAGCTAGAGTAAGAGGTTCTGGGCTGGTTGCATTTGAATACCTGTGTACATTCATGTACAACCATGTGTGGACTGTGCGAATGAGACTACTGCCTTCCTCAGTCCGGTAGCTCTGTACAGGTAGCTTGTTACAGAGGGGACCTTTAATGGACTGGTGTTGAACAGGCACGATCTCATAATATGAGTAGCATTCATCGTGTGAGTATGTACATCCATAGCGATTTACTAAAAAGCGTGTTCTTCATTAAGTTGTACATTATGGGCCAAATGTGTGCTAAACTACAGTTTCACCATACTTATGTCTAGAAACCTGGTTGAAATGCCAATATTATACAATCAGGATCTTGAATTCAGATATGACATTAATTTCTACATATCTGTTCTCTTTCTGGCACTTCAAGATTTTTACTTTTGCTCCTAATTAGATTCCTGCCTTTGAATCACTCTACGGGGCCCAGTTAATTAGTCTGCTGGGCAGCCAGTGGATTAAAACCCTCCAATAGAGCCATTTTTAAGTGATGAGGTCTGGGAGCGGAAAAGGTGGTACGAAATATGCATGTGCTAATTACTTTTCACACAACACCTGACCTGAGAAGGCTCAACTGACAGAAACAATGGAAGGCAGTCAGACCTCTGGAGCCAGTCACAAGACAGGCTGTCCTTTGACGTTGTAGAGAGAAGGAACCAGGCAGCTGTGGCAGTTAGGGGTAGGGCTTAGGCTCTCAGAGAAGGCCTGTCCACAGATTAGAAGGGGTCATCGTGGAAAATTCTAATATGTTGGGACACTGGTGGATTGATGATGTGTCACCCTAGAATTGAAGAGAGAGGCAAACCCTCTGGATGGAAATTTCCACCCCCCCATAAAAACCTCTGGACAAAGGAAATACTTTTGAGATTAACCTGGGCCTGGGGACGTGACCATGGAGGAATGACCAATTGGAAGAAAGAAGACACCTGACCTCTACTACACCTCTACTACAAAGATGTACTCAAGGACTTCTGATTTAAGTTGGTACTGGGGGACTAGGATTATCTTCCTCAGGGCCTATGACACTGGCTCCCTATATATCTGGGAGACAGTAGAGGGATGGATCTGCTAGGGGGACCCTAAGGGACCCTTGTATTTTCTGTACGCCAGTTCTGGAAGAGTGTGACCTCAAAAAGGAGGGGTGCCTGACTTCTGCTGGCACAAGTGACCTGTAAGAGGCCAATGAAAGCCTTGTAGGTGCAGATAGGGAGGGTAGGCTGCGTTGGGGTTCCTGTGGGTGCTGCTGAGGGTGACTTTGGAAACAGGAGCGGTGCTAGGTGACCAGATAGGAGAACATGCCCTAAGCTTTCGCTCGCTGGGAGCAGAGCTATAAAACCCCAGCTCCCCAAGAACTGAAAAATATAGAGGGTAGGAGGCCTGAAGAAACCACTGCTGTTGGCTAGCAGAGCCACCAGGAGCAAAACCCAGAGGAACAGGGAGATACATTTGGTCTGCAGTGGGGATGGTTCAGTATTGGGTACGCATGGCGTCACCCCACATATTCTAGTAAATGTAATCAGGGGCCCCCAATCCCCATGGGGACCGGAGTGGAATATGCAGGACAAAGGAAAACCAGTGGAGTACTAATATGATCTGCATATATATCTGTCCCTTAGACCCCATCCTCCCAGGGACGAGGAAGAAGAAGGTAAGAAATGATTGACACCATGCTCTGAGCACACTAGCAGCATCCCTGGAGGCCCCAATGCCTGGTAAAGAATTGATAAGGTATTTGAGTATAACAGTAAGAAAGAATCTAGAGGTGAATTTCGAGAAGGAAGTAAATGAATCTAAGAAATTATTAAAGTCTTTGGTAGGACTGCCATTTTCTTTTTTGGGAATATCAAATATTTTGATAATGTCTATTTTAACAAAATTGACTTTTTTGCTTGCCTCAATATCCATAGAATTTTAAAAAAGTTTGATTCGATACGCTACAAAGAGTCTGCAGTAGTTATATTTGGGCTTTCAGGGAAACTAGAATTGCGTGGAAGAAACTCCGAAGGGGGAAACAACAGGGAGGAATTGCTAGCCCAGACTTGCTTCAATACTGTAAAGCATTTCAGTTCAAAAGCATAAGAACTTTGATTCAAGATCATCAAGTGTACCCTCCGTATCTGCAAACTATGACACAGCTAGATGGGGATGGTTTTCTGTATAAGTTCGGGCACCCGAAACTTTAAAAAAAGTGAAGATGAAGATACTATTAGCGGCATGTAAATTATGGTTTCAAATCAGGAGAACCTTAAAAATCCTGTACTATAGCAGTCACGCCCCAATATGGGCATCTCCGGGGACCCCCTAATGTTTGAAATATAAACTTTCAAGCCCACTAGCGGAAGGGGGATAACGAGATGGGGCCAGCTGCTTGATGGAAAGTCCCTACTTGGCTGGAATCACTTGTCATCGTTGTTGAATGGGAGTATCTCCAGATTTAAATATTTTCAACTGGTTAGCGGGGCAAAACCTTTGGAGGAGGTAGAGGGGGAAACAATGAACTGGAGGCAAACTTTTTAAGGAGTTCACCACAGAAAAAGGAGGTTTCGAACTGGCATTGGATGTTTGTTCTTGCCGGGGAAGAAGAGTTTACTCTTCCTACAGAAGTCTGGGGGAAAGTCTGACATTGTGGGATGTACAAAATCTCTGGCAAGTATCTATGTCTACTCTGTGGTATGTTGTCAGTGCTGCCCCACTCAGGAAAAAACATTTATTTACGATACACAGGTCATATTGGTCACCAAAAAAGCTGACATGAATGAACAAGCAGATTGTTAAGAGCTGTCCTAAGTGTGGGGAGGAAGAAGTCGATGACCTACACATGTTTTGTCACTGCCCCAACCTCGCAGGAACCTGGAGGTAGGTATAAGCTTGATCATGTTTGGGGTTGGGAATGAAGTAGGTGTTAAGGGCACATTTGAGAAGTGTTGATATTATTAGCCAGGCGAGAGATTTGTTTTTCAAGTGCGTAGCCCAGAACCCCCCTACGAGGGGGGAGTGGGTGGACTCGATACGAAGGATACGAATGCTGGATCGGAGTAGGGAAGAGATAAAGAAGCTTGATTTTTGGAATATTTGAGTACAAAATTCTAGTTTTGGGGTATAATATTATGATTATATAAGATTGACAACCTGGCATAGAAGTCCAATGATGAAGCAATATCACAATTTCGCTGGTATTAGGGATTAGGACTGGTATCTCCAGAACTTTTCCCTTTTTGACCCTATGGGATAGAGGGACTAGGGACTCGCTCTTTGTTGATCCATAGGCCCAGGGCAAGAGCAAGACCATCTTGCTTTATTCCAGTTTGTTCATTGCACAAATGAGAACAAAAATAAAATAAAAATAAAAAAAACCTTCGCTTATCTGTGGAAAAAGGTAGAGCTGATGGCCTTTTTCAAAGTTGCCCGGCGCTAACCGCCTCTTATACCATTCTAGTTATCAAACAAAGAGGCAGGCGCTGGAGACTGGAAGGCAGGAAACAGAAGTTTTATTCCGACGGAGCAGAACACATCAGATCAGACAACAAGGTATCGTTTCGAGGTGTTCTAACAAGTTCTCTGAGACTGCGTCTTTTATACACAAGTTTAAGATGCATAAACATTCCTTATTACAATAAAGACATTGTGAAGCAAGGAAAAGACATCCCCGATGCCCCCCCCCCCTGTTCCGGTTTATTCCAACACGTGGCTACAGTAGAGGTCCTCACCCCCCATACAATAGGAGGGGGCTACAATGCAGCAGAGTGTTCCGCTGATTCCTTTGGAATGTGTGCGCCTGATCGGATCTCAGGGGGTGGGGAGGTCATGATCAATAGTAGCTCCTTTGAAGAGGGGCGAGTGCATACAGTAGCGGGCAATAAACTGTATCCTCAGGCTAAGGGATGATCAGCGGTCCGTGCAGACAATCGGGCTCAGTGGAAGGGGTCATCAAAGGAGGGGTATTCATGATAGGAAGGGAGGAGTTGGTCAGGCGCGGGGTGTGATTCCCAGGGGCAGAGTCGCACAGAAGGAGAGGTCTTATGACCCGTGCAGGAGAGAGCGGGGGCAGCCAGAGTTTAACAAATGGGCAGAGAGGCCATGGTGCCTAAAAGAATGGCTGTAGTGTACATGCGTGCAGGGACCTATACTGGCGGAATGATGCGGTCAATGCTTCATGGTATTCGTTCTACTTACAGTGAGGGGTATGGTGAAAGCAAATGAACGCCGCTTATGTACATTAACATTGTCATTTTCCACAGTCGCAGCTTTTTAACATAAGTTAGTTCATTTCCACGTTCACCCTAATTGATGGGGTGTACATACAGCCATGTGTGGTTAATGAGATAGTGATTGTCAATATTAGCATATTGCGTACGACCATGTGCAGTCGATGCGATTGGCGAAATGCAGTACATATGACTTTACATTTGTTGGGTTAACAATACAAGCCTAGGGATCAGCATACTACATACTACAGATGTTCTGACTTTCTCTCCGGTGGTATCAATGTATAAAACAGAAAATTGACCGATAAACATTTTGAAAACAATACAAAGTGGTTGAGGGAGGAATTCAGTTCAATACAAGCAATCAGTCCAGGAGGGGAGGGGGCATCTTCGTCACAGTGTATTTTTAGTAATGAGCCATCACTGGTAGGCTCGAGCAGTCCGTCTTCTTTCGTTGGCGCTGTTGAGCACCGGCGGTGGAGCTATAAGTCCAGCTCGGATCCAACCTTACGCGTTGCAGGGTGCGATCTGTCCTCTGCTGTTAGATCACAGTCCTGTTCTCTAACTAATCCTTTTAGGGGTGCCTCATGCTCGGCACCTGCATTTCCTTTTCCTTCCGTGGCAAAACCCTATTCTTCCTAAATGTCGTTCCTTTTTCTGAGTCAAAATCCAGCGGTTAGAACGGGGTGTCGTTGGATAATCGGGGGAAGAGAGGGCGGAGTGGAGTCAGATTCTCTGAAGCAGACCCAGGGAGCAAATGATAACAAGCAGGCAGGCCCATTGATCGGGCGCAGAGGGGCGGGGGACTTCTGGCACAGGTTGGTCAGCAAACAGGGGCTTCAGGGCAGCCCTTCATTCTTTCATTTTCCGTGTTTGAAAGTGGTGCCTCGTCCCGCGTCTCGTTGCTCTGCGGCTCCACCTTTGGTCCAGGTCATACGTGCTTCATGATCTGTGGCCAGGCTGAGCGTCACGTTCGGCCCCTCTCCTCCGGTGATTGTGTATCCTTGAATGGGTACAAAACAAGTTTTTAGAGAACCGGTCAACAGAGGATATTTATACATTTCAATCCCGTCCTCAATCCTAAGTGGCTGGGGACTTGTTCATCAGTCACAGTCAGAAGTCATCACTATGTAGTATGTATGCAGGCATTTCTACTGAGTTTGTACTAAGTCTATTTGGCGTTCATTCATGGCATGTATGGAGAGAAGTCAGGCTCCTATCGACTGCGTATTCTTATCAAACTCGGAATCGGATCCTTCGGGAAAGACCCGTTTACTAACCCAAGTCCTAGCAGTCTTACATTTCCCTCCAGAGTCGGCTAATTCTAGCGAACAGGTGGGTGTACTAACATCTAACATCATGAGGAAGGGACAGAGGCTAAACATTCTTTTCCCGGAGAGCAATGGTTAATCAGGGTCATCAGTTATAATTCGGGGGCGACAGTTATGGAGCTGGGGTCAATCGGGAGAGGCGAGGACGCCTTGGACATCCGCACTTGGGCGCAGAGGGGTGGGACAATCTGGGCATTGGGGGTTGTCTTTCTAAGAGCTGAGAATAGAAGGCCATTGACGTATAGTCCCCCTATAAAAGGCCAGATTAGGGGACATCAGTCGTCTTACCTGTCATTTCCTTCTTAGCCAATTCAAGTTCCTTCATTTTGCAGAAAGGAGAGGTAGTAATATGGCGGTTACAATCGTTTTAGTTCCTGTCAAATTTGCCGAACACCTTTGTGTTAAAAAAAAGGACCCAATTAGACTTGTGCCGGCGGGGCACAATGTTACTACACAAAGGAAGAGGGAGCAGGGGGGCTCTCATAGAGAGTGAGAGTCGTCCGCATTCTAAACGAACCATTCGGTACACACACGACAGAGAGAGAGAGAGAGAGAGAGACGTGTACGAGAATAGGCCATTTAGTGCGCACACAACACAAAACAGCAGGGGTCAAGCAATGTAGAAACACAGGCAGGGGGACGACATAGATCCATACATTACATATACACAAATTCAGGCGGAGGTGACAGTACATACATTACATACAAAGACCCAAGACAAAACATAGAACAGTACAAGCATTACATACAAAGACACAAGACAAAACACGGAACAGTTTCTGGCCATGAAGATCTCTTCCTGCATACTGCGCAATCCTTAGTATCCTACTTAATTCATCTGGGGCTGAGCTCTTTACCTTTTTTTTTGTTTCTTTCCTATCGTTGGCTGTCTTGGCGAGTGCTCTCGGTTGCTAATACTTACACCTCTGCCAATTGGTCGGGGGTTAACCTGGTCGGGCTAATGTTCACGGTGGAATCCCTTAATCATTTTTCTTTTTCTTTTCTTTTCTGGCGACTGATTTTCCAGGCTGAGGCAACGGAGGGCATCAATCGGGAGAGCAACGGGACAGCTTAGCTATATGCCTAGGAGGGTGCAAGAAGGAGGTGGTACATTTTAAACATCGACAACATTTCTAGTCTTCCAGACGGGTGGTACTTAGGTAAACCTCACCCTGAAATAGCCCTTAACCTTTCCCTATTTAGTTAAACGCATAAATTTACTCATTGGTGCGCCTCCTTCTTAGTTGTATTATTTGGGGTGTCAAGTGAAGTCATATTTTGCCATACTGTAATACCCCGTCGAGTTTCTACTTCGGACCACCCTCCCAGTTGCTGGGTTCAGAGAGAGAGAGTCATTTGTAAGTGAGGGAGTGCTATATCTTTGTTTGCCCGTCGCGTATAGGTACCATGTCCAGTTCCCTTTTTCCCCCCTCCATCGGTCGTTCAATCATTACTTAAGTCACGCACAAAATAATTCTCTCATCCATCCAAATGTGTGCAACGTATATTTTAGTCGAGCTATACACATCAGGGCATGCACACGTGTGTTCATATCACACAAAAATCGTCACGCTCTCAGGGGCTGTCCCCTCAGACAATCACGATTCTTCACAGTGCTAGCCTGACTTTCGCGCGGGACCATGGCGTGTTGATTAGCTCTTCTCCATACTTTAGTCGACGTCCCGACATGACCTGCAGAAAGAAGGGAAAAAGAAAGGGGTGGGGGCAGCGTTTTAAAACACATCAGCGCGCATAAACCCGAAAATGTTTTTACCTACCACATACTCGGCCTATCTCCACAGGATGCGGTCTCTACCATCTCGGCGTTTAAGCCCAGAGGGACCGGTTGCGTGGGAGAGATAATTATTGATGGACTGAGGAAAAGGGATGGTCTACAGTGGTCTAAGGTCGTTTTTATGTCGGTCAGGCACGGAAACTAAAGGGGCTAGGTGGCATTTCCTTCGGAGTGGTTTAGGACATTTTAAAACAACTTCCTTGATACATGCGGCACTTAAAGTAGGAGCTAAGTACCAGGGCCTTTATTGATCGCTTTATGCTGCACGAAGAAGGAAAAGTACATATATCAAAACCTGGAACATTCATATTCGCTGCTTCTGCGCACTACGCTTTTAACCTCCAACCTTAATCGAGCTGCTTTCATCCACCTATATTTCACTTATATCGGGGACAGTAGCCATACATTCGAAGCTTATCAATCCAAACACTACAATTATACTTGCTCCTTTAAAAAAAACTTTAATTAAAAATGTTGGTGCACAAATACGGGCCTACAACCCCGTGGGCCGGCCACGGAGCAGACTGGAACTGTGCATGAGGGGAACGGAGTCGGCGGTCATTGATTTCATAATGGAAAGTGCGGCAAGTGTAATAAAATCATATCGAAACTTCATTTGTGAGCAAATATCATAAGTGTTGAAATTCAAACTTTCAGTAACCATGGTGCATCAAAACTTAACATCAATTCATTGTCCGAATGTTCAATCAGTACCCATTCTCATATCGATTCATTGTCCTAACACATAATCAGTACACATCTTATATCAATTCATTGTCCGACTACATAATCGGTACCCATCTTATATCAATTCATTGTCCAACTACATAATCAGTACCCATCTTATATCAATTCATTGTCCAAAAACTACATTCATATCTCATAACATCAAGGCTGAGCAATCGGGGTACAACAAGGAGCTGAAAGTTTCAGTTGTACCGGCGCCATTTTGAGTGAGGTCAGGCATATCCGAGTATGGTCAAGATGTCTCCCTCAACTCGTGGTCGGACCAGAACCTCTTTCGGAAGTCCAAACAGTTTTGTGAAAGGGGTAACGGAAGGGACTGGCGATATGAACCATCAGTCAAAGTGGGGGAAGGCAACAATCTTTCCTACCGGGTCATATTGGTGTCCCACCGGAACTAATCACATTGGCAGTCTTGCAGGATTTTGGGCATTTCAAGACTGAGGCTGGTGCCGGCATGAGTGCGCCGTCGTCTCGTGGTTCCCATCGGGGGACGGGGGCGCCCGCGTGGAGGGGTCGGGGCCCCCCCGGCTCTTCTAGAATCTTCAAGGTTGAGGAGAAGAGCACAGGACGTGCGCCGGTCCTGGGCAAAAGCGCCGCTTTTCGATAGGGACCCTTTAAATGGAGCGTTGGGGTGTCGCTGGAAGCCTCCACCTGGGGAGGTGGGGGAGGCTCGTTCGCGCCGCCTCCTCCTTCCAGCGACCCCACGCCGTTTCTCGGCTCCAGCATTTCAGGATGGCCGTACCAGGCAAGGAAGAGGGGGGGGGGGGTCGGTGGCATATGCAAGACATCCCCCCCCCCGTGGCCTGCAGGGCGCTGTTTCAGGAGACTTTTCATAACGGCCGGTCCAGGCGATACGAGGGGAGGGGGGGTCGGTGGCATGTGCAAGACATCCCCCCCCCTCCACTGTTGCAGCCGTCATTGAAGAAAGAAGAGTTGCCGCAGCCATTATAAAGGAAAGAAGTGCTGTAGGCAAGGGACCCCGTCGGCCTCGGCTCCGGTATTTGATGATGGCCGGACCAGGCGATAGAGAGGGGGGGGGGTCGGAGGCAGAGGCAAGACAGCCCCCCCCGTGGCCTGCAGGGCGGCAGAAGAAGGGAGTGGGGAGACCAGCACATTTTCAGGCCATCCGCCCCACGGCCTCTCCCTCCGATGGCGGCCAGCCGGGCCCTGCTCTGCACGCGTCGAGGCCTCGCCTTCCGGATGGGCGTGACCGTGGACCTGTTGCACTTCGGGAGCTTCCGGAATGGGGGTAGGTATCTGCTGATTTGTATCTATTTCATTTTACAGTTATTGGGCGTGGCGGGCGGTGGGACAGACATGTTTGGAGCAGTGAGGGGCGGTGAAGCCTAACTACCTCGTGTCTGCCTTGGTGTCAAGCTTGGCTTCCCTCGCCATTTTTATGTTTCTTATTGCGGGTTATTTCTAACGTTTCTTATTTTTAGCGAAGTCGAAAGCTCATCAGTGGCCTACTGATTTAGCTCGACTTCTTTTTCCTTCTAGTTGCTTAGCGGCTAGGTGGGCTGCCTTTTGTAATTCTTTCCCTATTTTTGCTTCTTTTCTTTTCTTTCGTTGTTCCGTTTCTTTGCGCCACATGCCGATACTATCGAGCATGGTGGGCGTAGTCTTATTTTTCTGGAGCGCTGCTTCTAATGTTTCTATTTCATAATCATCAAAGGAACCTATCAGTGGCCACTGACTTTCGGGGTCCTTCTTTGTATTTTTATGCCATAACTTATTATAAGCTATAGCGACTAGTCCATGCTTAATGAACATGTCCTTATTAGGGGTGCCCTCCAGTGGAGCTGGATGGTTCATCTCTAATAAGCGGTCTGGGCTAAACAGGCTACCAATCAGTGGGGAGAAGATAGGCATGACGGGTTACAACGGGGACAAAGGTCTGCACTACCTATCTTATCACGGCGTGCAAAGACTAGACAGAATATTTCTATTCTCCGTTGTTTGCAGGCGGTGAATACCTCAAAAGAACCAATACCGAACACTTAATGTACGGTCAATCAAACAATCAGTGGGGAGAATAAGTAGGTAAGACGGGTTAAAAGTTTGCGTTACCTACTTTTTCTCTACCTGCAAAGAGAGACCTTGTTCTTCCCTGTTTGCAGACAGAGAATCTCCAGACAACAATCCGCGAACAACAGTTCGGGAAAACAGTGGGGGAGGAAGATAGGCACGACGGATTACAACGGGGACAAAAGTCTGCGTTACCTATCCTTCACTGCTTGCAAAGGGAGAGCCTGTTATTTCTCCGTTTGCAGACGGTGAATCTCCAGAAGAACCAACAAAAGAGTAATACTAGTATTATCCAAATCAAACAATCATTTCATAATTTTGTCGCGTTTACACGACCTTACCCGGACTGCATGGACAGTTTCCTGTCTTCCGAATCCAGCGCCCGATCGTCCTCTATTCTTCGTGATGTTCGCGGCACTCCTGATGGTTCCCAGTCAGGACCGTAGATCACTCGAGAGAGGTCTGTTCAGAACTAGTGAAGTTCGGAGGATCGGCTGTCAGACGAGGGTCTATCGGACAGGAGCTCTCCCGATCGTTGCAGTCGTTCACTCTGTCGTCGGGACCTCTCCCACTGGATCCACGTGTCGCTGATGGGCCCCACGCTTTGGGACGCCAATTGTGGAAAAAGGTAGAGCTGATAGCCTTTTTCAAAGTTGCCCGGCGCTAACCGCCTCTTATACCATTCTAGTTATCAAACAAAGAGGCAGGCGCTGGAGACTGGAAGGCAGGAAACAGAAGTTTTATTCCGACGGAGCAGAACACATCAGATCAGACAACAAGGTATCGTTTCGAGGTGTTCTAACAAGTTCTCTGAGACTGCGTCTTTTATACACAAGTTTAAGATGCATAAACATTCCTTATTACATTAAAGACATTGTGAAGCAAGGAAAAGACATCCCCGATGCCCCCCCCCCCCCTGTTCCGGTTTATTCCAACATGTGGCTACAGTAGAGGTCCTCACCCCCCATACAATAGGAGGGGGCTACAATGCAGCAGAGTGTTCCGCTGATTCCTTTGGAATGTGTGTGCCTGATCGGATCTCAGGGGGTGGGGAGGTCATGATTAATAGTAGCTCCTTTGAAGAGGGGCGAGTGCATACAGTAGCGGGCAATAAACTGTATCCTCAGGCTAAGGGATGATCAGCGGTCCGTGCAGACAATCGGGCTCAGTGGAAGGGGTCATCAAAGGAGGGGTATTCATGATAGGAAGGGAGGTGTTGGTCAGGCGCGGGGTGTGATTCCCAGGGGCAGAGTCGCACAGAAGGAGAGGTCTTATGACCCGTGCAGGAGAGAGCGGGGGCAGCCAGAGTTTAACAAATGGGCAGAGAGGCCATGGTGCCTAAAAGAATGGCTGTAGTGTACATGCGTGCAGGGACCTATACTGGCGGAATGATGCGGTCAATGCTTCATGGTATTCGTTCTACTTACAGTGAGGGGTATGGTGAAAGCAAATGAACGCCGCTTATGTACATTAACATTGTCATTTTCCACATATCCACAATTGGCATATTGAATTTACTTTTGAGGTTATAGTAAAGTGCGCTACATGTTCCTAGGGCCCGTACATTAAATGCTACTTGTGGGCCTGCAGCACTGATTATGCCACCCACTTTAGTAACCCTTTAAACATGTCTCAGACCTGCAACAGCAGAGCCTGTATGTACAGTTTTAAACCGCCATGTTGACCTGGCAAGTTAACCTTCTTGCCAGGCCCAAACCTTCCTTTTTAATACATATACATAACCCCTAACTTAGGCCCTGAACAGTCCAAAGGGCAGTATGCAGTGTATTTAAAAAGTATGATGTGCTTTTACGTTTTTCATGTCCAAGTGATGAAAAACCCTTAAATTAATTGTTCACTACTGCAAGGCCTGTCTCTCCCATAGGTTACCTTTGGGATTACCTTATTACATCCTATATGTGTAAATTCCAATTGGGAAGTTTGGTGTGTCTGGAAACACGATTTTTAAATTGTAATTCTGAAAAGGCCACCTTTAGAAAGTTGGCAGTTTCTTATTTTTAGCCATCTGGTGCCTTCCATCTGTCTCTGAATACACATCTGGTGTGGGTGGAAACTGGGCTTTGTGCATTCCCTCCAGATAGCCAGACACAAAGGGGGCTTAGGTGTGACTGATGGGCCATCCACATCCTGATTGGCCATCCTCGACAGGGTGGGAGGGAGGAAGTATATATAGTAGTACGGGTCATGCCCAAATTACCCTCATATACCTGAGCATAAACATCAACGATGTAGAATCAAAAAATAATGGTAGAGAGGGATCAATCAAAAGTATTTATTTTCAACCAGAGTACAGTTAATTACTCTGCTGTTCTCTTATTCTAATTATAAACAAATACATTTCTGCTAATCTAGCTTGTGTACGTTATGAGTGACGGGAAAAGAACACAGTATAGTCAAAACAAACTAATAAATATACAATTTACATATATACACAATGTACACTTCATTACAGAAACAAAATCGCACTTATATATATAACACACTCCATATATACAATATATACAACATATATTCAACATTTACGCATATCAAAAGACCAATAAATGAATAATTGGTTCCCCTACTGCGAACAAAACAAACAGCATGTATATTCTAGAATCAGAGCAATACACTATAAGGTAGTCCCTATAGCGCCTGAGGAGTAACACCTCCAAAACTATACAAGGGGTGCTTTACTTTCTTCACACAACTCTACTTGATGGGACTCCTTTAGAAATGTCGACGCTGGCGCGGTCGCGTTTCAGCCAGAGATTCCTTATGGCATCATCAGGACAGGGAATTCAATATTTCTGAACAGGTTAATAGTTCTCTTAAACAAGACACGGCTGGCAGGGACCAAACCCAGTACCGCCCTGCCAAAGAATGGCCCTTCGACCCTTCAGAGGCTGTATTCCACTCTCGAAGATGAAAAAATAGTGTCACCAGTTCACTTAATTTCTCAAATGGTGCAATCAAACAGGCACTTAATACCTGCACATTTGCGGTCCCGTCACTCACAAAAAGAACTGCCAAATGACTTCCAACAGCAAGTATCCAAACGGCGAGGGAGGGAGGAGCTGAGACTTACACCAGAAAGAGCTGTGTCATGTCCACTGACAAATGCGTGCTTAACTCTATGTAGTGAGTCTGGAGCAAGGGCAGGAATGGCAGGGACTCTGTGCACTTCAAAGGCCTCTCTTTGAAGTCCTCTCCACTTTAAAGGCACAACTAGATCTAAGTACTGGATCCCTGACACCACCAACTCAGTACACTTCTGGACCTGTGGATATTCTGCTAGGAATAGGGACTCCTGTGCTTCTAAAAGGACTGTCACTTTGCTAAAGTCTGCTGGACTCCTGCACTGCTGTGCTGACCTGCCTGCTACCTTCTTTCCTGAGAGTGAGAAGGACTGGACCTGCTTATTTCCACCACTTGAATCCAGAGTTGGTCCAAAGGCTTGTTTGCTTGCCTCCTGTTGGAAGTCTCAGAGACATCAAAGACTTCACTCTACTCACCGATAACAATTGAGCTCTGCCATCTGAGAGTCTTTCTCTGCAAGTTGTGCCAATCAAGTCCTGAGCCCTTGTAAATGGGTTTAAAGTGCTGCAACTGAAAAAATCCACACATCACAGTCGTTGCACAGCTTGGAACAAGAGCATCTCCTTCGACACGTTGATGCTGCTGTCAGGATTGAGGATATTGCATCATTGGCTGCACAGTTTATTGCACTACATCGCCTACATCTCAGGATCCACGCCGACAAATTACCTCCTTTGCTCCTTGCAACTCTCCCTCGACCTCGAGCCAACACCAGACAGAGGCACTGTTTCAGTACTCCAAGGTTAGTCTCTGTATCCGACATGCACTTAAATGAAGTCAGCCTGAACCTTTGTATTTGTCCCGGTCAAGTACGACCAGATAGCCCTGGTTGGTGCTTTAAGCTTTTAAGCACTATATTTCTGTATCCGACATGCACTTAAATGCGGTCAGCCTGAATCTTTGTATTTGTCCCGGTCAAGTACGACCAGATAGCCCTGGTTGGTGCTTTAAGCTTTTAAGCACTATATTTCAAGATAATTTTTCAAAATTCATAACTCCGGTTCTACTTATTGGATTTTTGTCATTAAGGTCTCGTGTTCTTCAATACATTAAACTCTATTTTTCTAACCATGTGTGGTATATTTGTGTCGGGTGTTATCACTGTTTTCCTGTATTAAGTTTTACACAAATACTTTACACATTGCTTCTTAAGTTAAGTCTGACTGCTCTGTGCTAAACTACTAGGAGAAGAGCACAGGTTAATGTAGGTTGTGTATCTGACTAACTCTGACTAGGATTGTGGTTCCTGCTTGGGCAGGGTGCTTATCTCTGCCAACCAGAAACCCAATATCTAATACCACCTTATTGCAACCCTGCCCTGAACCCTAAAAACTCTTACTACCAACACAACTGTTCAATGAATCCTAAAAAACTCCTTACCACTCTTAATGCTACCTATCTCTGAGCCCTGAAAATCTGCAATTGTCCATTAATGCTTCCCTTACTGAATGCTAAAACCCCTTACTACCCCCTTCTGGCCAGAAACCTTAAAAAACCTTCACCACCCTTTTACTCTATTCATCCCTAAAAACCCAAAGCCACTCACAATGTTTCCATTCCCTTCTCTTACCTAAATGCTAAAACCCCTAAATACCACTTACCACTATCATTCCTTGAATCTTACCAACCCTTATCTACTCCTTTACGCTACCTTTCCGTTTCCTAAAAAACATTTACTAGCCCCCCAACCCCTTCCCCACCTGAATGTAAATGTCCCTCTCTATTTTAGCAGGGTGATGCTCCTCTTTTCCCGCTAACATTATACTTAACTGTGCCCCATAAGGTAAACGTTTTTCAGTTTTTTGTAGCCACAAATGTTTTCATTCTATTTTTTGAGTAGCCAATGTTTCTGATACCTGTTTCACTCTGCTTTTTTCTCACAATATTTACAATTTACAATTAATTTACTTTTACTGCCATGGCATAAGTAAATATATACATTATAGAGGTAGATTTGCTCTGTAACATGCTATTGCCATTATCATGTGGGAGAGGGGACTTGATGCACAAAAAGCAGCACCTCGAGTGGGTCATGATGGCTCTCATTTCCCTCAACTAAGATACTAAATATAGTTCACTTTTTATGTGCATAATCCAACATATTTAAATAACCAGAGCAAAAGTTAACCTATACTGTGGTCCCACAATGGAGTTTACCTTTACAATGTAATTATAAATATGTGAATCTGTATTTTTACCCTTCTTCGAAATACCATATGTTACTGCTCGTTCGTGTTTCTTGCCCTGAACTGTGCCCTCAGAGCAGTAGTGCTCCAGTCCTAGAATATTTGGGGAAAGAGAAACTTCCCTCCAAATATTCCAGGGGGGTTATTTACTATTCTAACCCCTGTCCTGGAATATTTGGGGTAATGTTATAAATTTCCCAACTATTTTTAGGAAGGGTTGAACAGTAATCACTTTGCATGGGAGAAAGTGCTGCCCTGAGGGCGCAGCTCAGTACAAAAAACTAGGAATACCTATGTTAGCTCAGAGCACACTATCATTGGCACCGCATAAGGGGTTTCTCAAAGTTGCTATAATCACTTGTATCAACACCGAGATTTTTCAGAAGCCTAGTGATTTTCGTGAACGGATGCCTCAGGCCTGCATCCTACTCCGAAAAGTGTTCTAGCTCCAGAGTTCAATGCAGTTCACCATCTGACACTTATATAGGCTGATCAATAGCTTGGCCACACTCTTATATTAAGCGTGCAGTTCTGGTCGCGACGATTTACAACAATTCCTAATATTACATTAAAAAAAACAGCATCGTGCCCATTACAGCTAGTTGGGTAGCAAATGTTTGTGCATCTGAAAATTGAGTTGTGGTTCTCAAAAGTTTGGGAAGCAGCAGCATTCAGTTCATATCACTGTAAAATAAAGGTTGAAGTTTAACACGCAGAATGTACTGTACAGCTCATGGGAAGGGATCTCACTTCACCCTAGATTTCTTGTTCAGTCTTAGGAAGGATTTAGAAAACAGCTGGTTCATATACTAGAACTCTTTCTAGAAAGTAAGATATCAACACTCAAAACGAATGCCCTTTCATTCTCCTTACAGCCCAATATAAGGACAGATGGTGGCAATGAGGTCAACGCTAATGGCTACAATTGAGCCAAAATAAAATAGCTTTCTTTTTATCACTGTCTCTACTATTTGTCTTTTCTTTCTATTTCTTGTTTAAAATCTTGAAAATAAGTCAAACATATAAAATAGCAAGAATCCTAATCCTACTAGTTTCGAAGAGTAAGTGTTTGAAGTATAGGTAAAAAGGCCTGTGCTCATGGACTCGATTTAGACCGTCACCACCATCAGTCAATCAACAGCCTGGATCTTGGTGGCATTAGGCACTCTCACTAGGCAACAAGGTACACTTTGGATGGCCCCATATACTCAGACATCAGGCATTTCCAGTGGGCGTATACATAGAGGAGTCAGCAAATGGTTAAAGAGCAGAATGATTGTTTGATTAGTTTGATTGATTAGTTGATTTATAAAGTGTGCATACACTCAAAGACCTCTTGGCACTAGGATTAAATGCTAAGAGTGGAAAAAGAAACAAGGCAGAAGGAATTATCAGAACAGAAACTGTTTAAAAGACTGCCTTTAGGGAGTATGGCCCTGCGGGAAGATAAATCCAATTGTTCCAATATGCGTGAGCAAACAATCAAAACGTTCTGCTGACATTATGTGCTTTATGGTTTCTAGGGACAAAAAACTGAAGTCCAGAGGTGGAATGCAAAGGTATTTTCACTTAAATATTGTTTAAAAAATAAAATGCGATACTACCATCGTAACTTTGGGAAAATATCGAGGACCTAAATAATGACAAGGAAAACATGCAAAGGTAAATATAGGTTTTATTTACTTAACTCTAGATGTATGTGCCTTGCCTGTATACAAGTGTGTGTATGGGGATGTGGAGTTAAGAATAGAAAATGTATATTTATGTATATGTACTTACCATCTCAGTATTGGTTGGTTCTCTATATTTTGCCCACAATTTTATGGTAGCAGAATATGTCTGGAACAATATTTTGACATACAAACTATGTAAGACGGGCCAGAGTCCGTTGGTCTGTAAACATGGGTATGCTGAGGACATTATTCACTAAAAAGGTGCCCCACTCAAACCTTGATTTCGGTGCTCAAACTCCCTGCTCTGGCCAATGGAAACTATTTTAAGCAATTTCCCACTGGGAACAGCACCGAGATCTTATGCTTATTAAGCAGAGATTAATAAATAAGCGGGCAGATAGAGATGTCTGCTGATCATTAATACATTCTGCTGGCTGTTCAAATGTAACTTAGATGTTAAAATTTTCCATCCAGTGTAAAAAAGTTTTCACCATCTATCACCAATATTAAAATGTAAAGGAAAAGTACAATCTGCTGAGAATATGGAATCAAAATGGAGAAATGTAGAGAATCAGGAGGGTGGGCTATAGGAGAAAAAGGCACCAGTCTTCACTTGAACTGTAAAGGAGCTGCAACTTGGGTCAGACTGTCTAACCAACAAAGGCATTGTGGCTTCTTGAATAACAGGTCATTTTTGTCATCTTCAGTTGAGCATAACAGCTCGTTGAACCACAATACCATTATGATATAAAGAACTCAAAGTTCCAAAGCGTTAGTTTAAAATGTAAACTTATAATGAAATGAGTTAGTTCATATCCTTGTGGAAATGGATAAAAATTATGTAAACGAGCAGTTTGTGTTGTAAAAGTATCAAATATAATGAAGAATAACAACAAACAAAATACAATTCAAGTTCGCTAAGAAAACAAGTTACATTTCAAGCACAGTCTAATTCAAATCAGTTGCTTGAACAACGCTGTATGGGATTTTGAGATTTTGGCATGCAGAATGAAACGTTGGAAATCCAGTTTTAGGAAGTTAAAAGAAGTTTTGATTCACTTGACCTGACTGAACTGAGGAAGAAGACAGGACACAGTTCCTAGGTATGAGGTTTGAGGTGGATTGAATGCAGTAAAGCTGTATTATGTAGTTGTGGTGCAGGGGGTAGAAGGGTAGCTGGTCCAGGCAAGATTGTACAGAAGTGCAGGTGACTCAAGGTATTGGGGCTCCATTTGATGCTGTTTGGAAGTCTTTACCTCTTGCCAATCCAACTTGCTGCAGATTTGGACGGGTTAGCATGGCTTCCAAGCAACCTTGAGATGAAAGTAGATAAGACTCAAAACATTTGAATTGTTAAAGATAAGTTACGAAATCCACTTTGCCAGTTGCAGGTTTCTCCAGGGCTATCTCCACTAAAGCAAGCTCCTTTTAGCAGTCTCTCTGAGCATCAAACTCTAGGCACAGATTTGTTTCAACCTCCTTAGCACTCAAGTGGCTTAAGGAAACATCCATTCGGGCTGAGGAGCAGATTCTGCCAGGCTCTATTCTGCTCCATTGTATGTCTTTAATGGCATCTCCTTCATTCAGGCAGGAGATTGATCCTTGTATCTCTGTGGATTACAGTGCAGGATGCTGCCCACTCAAGATCTAAAGAAGAGTCCTGATTATAGAAGCCCAAGAAATAGTTTCTCCAATGTCTTTTGCAAATACCAGTTCTCAGTAATTCTTCAGTGTAACATATCAGGACGTCTTTGTTCTTCTACTTCTCTAATCAATTTCTCTCTGTGCAATTATTCAGACATAGGCAATGATTATAAGTTGGTTGGCATTTTCTGACCACTGTGTGATCCCTTATTTGTGCAGAGATTGGAATTCTGAGTTAAGGTTGGTATTTATCACATCCGATAAATTAGAGGGCACATTAAATATATCATCCTTAATTAAATTTTGGCAGGCCAAACCCGCTGGAAGGGGAAAAGTGTACGGCATTTACTATACCCAGCATATTGTGGTGTAGTAAGCACCAAAAGCTGCATGTTCTTTCCAAAAACCACCCTAAAACAGGTCAACATGTTTCAGCCCTTCATCTATGGCCACTAGGGTCTAGGGCTTTCATCAGTACATCACATACACACTTTCCTGGATTTCTAATCACACTATACAAAACATGCAACACTCTCATGCATTCAAGGTGAGGTATTACTCGCCTATAATTAGACGCAATAGATCTTTATCCCTAAGGTAAAAAAAGCCATATAAATTCAAACTATTCTCAGCGAAATGGTATCTTTGGGGGAGCAATAAATCATGTTTATTTGTGATCTTCCACAACTGGTGATGATCAATACTCTAGACTCATCCTGTGTTGGATACTTCAATAAAACTATTATACATGGAGTCATGCAAACGTGCAATTTTCAGGTATATGTTGTTTTAATTGTACTGCATGTGCCACACTGTGTTTGTGCTCATTTCATTAAAATGGTTTCAACTGGCATACCATGCTTGGCGATCATAGTGTTGCATTGCCGAAGTCAGTGCGATATCATCATTATACTGGGACTTACCCTACTGGGGAATCCAAAATAGCCAAATAGGAGACAGGGGAGCTTGCCCCTGTAGTCACATGCTGAAAAAAGTGTTTTGTCATCCACAGAATGACGGGGGCAAAGGAATGTAGTGGAGACCCCACATTAACCACTCCGATGCTCATGACGGAACGGTTCCGTCATGAGCATCGGTTGAGCTGTGCTCATGACGGAACCGTTACGTCATGACCACACCCATTTGCATTGGGGCTCAGCACCGGCGGTAAATCTGCACCGCATGGAAGGTGTTAAAAGGTGGAGGAACGAAAAAAACTGTTAAAGAAGATTAGTACAGCAATAGCTTGGTTTAGGTGACAAACCGCACCAAAACATGGAACAACATGCACTTACTTTGTCATGGGTGACATGCTGCCCTTCAACCTACTAGAAAGCCCTGCTCTCCACCCAGCTCACCACACTAGTGAGAGTAGGACCCGGTATTTCTGTCTCTCCCTCGGCATCCGGTTGCATCCCAGGGAGCATGGGTAGTGATGTAATTGCATCGCCCCAACGTGGTGGAAACCAGGGGAGTTGTGGTCCCATGGGCATATTGGTGATGCCTTAATAAGGGCACTGCTATTTTAAGGGACTTAGAGGCATATGTATCAAATACCATTATTGCGATTCTCAAATAGCGATTTTTAGAGAATCGCAAATTGGGATGTAATAAACAATTCGCAAATATTTTGCGATTCCTTGGAATTCCTTAACTGCGATTCGCAATTTGCGAATCGCATTTAAAGAATACCTTCCCATTCATTCCTATGGGCCTAGTGACCCAAAGGAATGAATGGGAAAATATTCACAATTTGCAAGTACCCATTATGTACTCTCAAATTGCAAATGCAATTTCAAGGGTGCAGGGGTGTCATAAGGACACCTTGTTGCACCCCTGAAATGAGCATGAGTGCACATGTGGCACACATACATGCCCTAAATGCATGTGTGTGTGCCACACATGCATTTAGGGCATATATTCATTTTACATTCAATAGATATAGTTGCATTAAGACATATTCCATTACCTCCAAGAGGCAATTTGTCAGTGGGCTATTGACTGATGTGTGACTGATTCCTCTTGGTCATAAGTCAACATTATTGTTCAATGAGCTTCTGCTCGACTCATACCCAGTACAAAGAAGTGGACTCCAATGGTCCGTTGGCTGATACCTTATTTGGCTACAGAGACACAACAACCTGCAAGATACCTTTTTCCATAAGTGCTCAGCTGATCAGTAGCAACTGGACCTCAACTGAACCCTGCTGTTGGCCTCTGCCCGAAACAATGAGAGTCACACAGTGCCCCCCCTGGGGGCCTCAGGCGTATACTCCTAAATGTAAATGTAGTATACTTGTAAAGCGCGCAGCTGCCCATCACAGGGGCGTTCCGGCGCTGTGTAACGCTGTGGAACCCTTCCTGGCTCTCCCTGTGAGATGCCCCTCCTGGGCACCCCCAAGATGAAGCCAGGCATACCAGTGTTGTAGGGGCCGTTGTGGAGATTAAGCAAGCTATTGCCCATAGTTGCAGCGTGGGACCCCATGATTAGAGTAGGCGCCGAGGCGAGAATTATCGAGTCCGCAGACAATGAGCCCAAGACCCTGCCGCGTCGGGAATTGAACCTTGGTCCCGGGCCAGACCTCTGCATCAGGGTCGGCCACTCTAACCATTGAGCCACACTTCTCCACTCCTCTGTTTTTTGAGCTCCAGAAGAAAGTATGGAAACGTTTGAAAACTTTTCCTTCAGAACTTAAGAGGGGCCCGTCAGAAAAATCAACCTACTAGCAGTTCCACTGTGTCATTGGATTACAGCTTCATACTGCTCAAAGTTGCTCCGCACCTTTGAACAAACAACTAAGTCTCACTCTGCTTTAGGATTTAGAAAATTTACAGTCCAAAAGTGATGACCTGCTTAGTGAAGGTTTTTCTTCGTAAATAGTGACAAAGTCTCCTTCTGAGTTGGGACTTAGAAGAAATTTCAATGTTAATTCATTAAAGTGACAAATTCCCTTTGTGAAATGGGCAGGGCTGGACTGGGAACAGCAACCAGTCCTGGCAGGTTGCTTCTCCACCTGCCCTGAGAACGGGAGGGGAGGGGTTGTTAGCCTCTAAGCACTGCTCCTGCTTTTCTCACAGAGGGCAGATTTTGCAGCACTGCCACAAAACCCGGTCCCACATCTCCGGCCCACCAGGGAAATGCCCGGTGCCCGCTACGGCCAGTCCGGCCCTGGAAGTAGGACTTAGAATGTTTGACTACCAGACTTTCAATTCACTTGATGTGTATGATAACATACACCTTTGGAAAGGGAATGCACAGCTAATTAGTGTATTGCAGGCACAGCACAAATCAAAATGCCAGATGTCTATTGCAACTAGACAGTGGTTCATGAAAAAACCTTGAATACTCTCAAATCACACACTCACTTAAGGCAAAATTGAAGACTATCTCAATTCCATATGAGTTTCATGCTCTAAAATCTAAAACAATCTGGATGATCCATCTTCATGATAAGGCACATGCTAGGATGAATTCTTCACCCAACCTTTTTAAGGAATTAGAGGACATCAGCAATCTGGGATACTTTCCTCTCTTTGCATGAAACACCTCAGTGGTTTCTGACCAATCTAAACAAAAATTCAGCCACAAACAGCTATGGTCTCAGTTTCTTCAATAACTTCATGAATGCCAACATCTCTGATTCAATGGTAGCCTAAAAATGGTTCTACCATTAGATATTAACCAACTCACATTGTTCTCCTCTGCCTTCACTCTGACGCCCTTCAAAAGTCGATATCCCAGCCAAGCCTAACCAAAACCTCCCTCCCTGGGACCTCCTAGAGTAAACCACTGTGGAACTCAGATAGATTTTTCTACACCAAAAAGGTCATCTCCTTCAGGTTCAATGCCCTCCTGCAGGGGCATTCTCCTCCTGAGACTTGAGCATGTACTGGGCTGGACAGGTAAGATTTTAGTCCCTTCTCTTTTTTTGGGTGTATTGCCCATAATTCCAAGATCTGCATCTTTAACAACTACTTTGAAGGGCTGTCTGGACTTTAGTGGCCACAGCAGCCACTGCAGCCAGTCCTAATATGTCTTTGTAGAACAGGGGGTGACCCAATTATAGCCAAAGGACCTGGGTATCAAATATTATAGTCAACAGTTGGTCCTAGACATTCACTAAATATATACAAAAAAAATGGTGATATACTTGAATTTGTTTTCTCTAGTCACTGTTCGATTCAATCCACTATAGTTAATATAAAACACAACATATTGGATACATTAGCCCAAATCGTAAATTGATACAGGAAAACACACTTAGAACCAATTTGTCTCACCAAAGTCCGAGAGACTTTTTCATTTAATATTTTTTGAAAAATACAATTATAAAATACAAATATTTACAAATGGGGTTTCACTATCAGTTATTGTGCACAGAAAAGGGTGAGAATAAGTGTTCATGTGAAAGATCAAGAAGATCTGTGAAAGAAAATGAGATTGTTGATATAAAAGAACACACAGTTGAGCCTGCCCTAACTTAATAGCTTGCAAAAAATGTAATTCTTTCTTGCTGGCATGTGGTTTGATAGTCCTCTGTATTCCTTAATTTGTACAACCGACAAGGGGAAAGGGAGGAGAAGGGGGGGGGGGAGGACCATGTAGGTGCAGGCTCCAAAGGAGAATTGTCGACGTTTCGACCCAAGAAAGAGAACTGGGTAGCTGAATTCCTCAAGGGCAGGTCTTCATCAGGACGGGGCAAGGAGGGGGTGTATGTGCACGCAGGTAAAAGTAACCCCAATGTCAGTGGGCACCCTTCTGTGGTGTGCCAATCGTGCAACTTTACTCTGCACCAATAGGGGTTTCTGTGCCGTGGATAGCACCACGAGGCGTTCCTTAGTAACGCTCGAGCCGTGTAATGAATCCGGCTGTGATTAGTTTGTTTTGAAAGGCGTCTTCCACAGGACAAGCACTCACTCGCTTCGTCCTGCCTCAGTGAAAAGGCTTCCGTGTTTTCACTGAGGCTGGACGATTGGGCTAATGTATCCAATATGTTGTGTTTTATATTAACTATAGTGGATTGAATCGAACAGTGACTAAAGAAAACAAATTCAAGTATATCACCAATTTTTTGTATATATTGAGTGAATGTCTAGGACCAACTGTTGACTATAATAGTCCTAATATGTCAGCATGCACCTGTCTTCCAAGAGCAGCTCATTTTGAATTTTAACACTCATTCCCTAAGAGACCATTCACCAGCAGGACTTCAATTCTACATATGCCGTGAAGACACAAGCATGCCCTTCAACTTGGTCATGTGGTATTTGCATCTCTCAGTACAGCTACATAAACTCAGCTGATAAAAGCACTGTGGAGATCCTGGACTTTGTTGGCAGACTCCTTCACCGTATCGTAGCGCATCACCGCCAGACTGCTGTCATTGCCTGACTAATTTGCACATTCTAACAGTAGCGCCAGATTGCATTTATTGTTTATTAATTCATATTAATTCATTTTTAGATCGTAGCGCTAGATTGCCTTGATTGCTTTTGAACTCATTTTTAGATCGTAGCCCTAGATTGCCAAAGTGTGCTATTACGCCATAGCTTCATTTGTGCTGCGCTGCCTGTAGATTTTCATGTGTGCCTGATTGTGCCGGTGCCACCGCCATTTGCATGGCATTTGCATCCTCTTTCGCTTTAGGCTGCCATCCATTTTGTTGTTGTTGTTGTGCCTCCCTGCCCGGATCTCCACCCCGCTCCCACCTCCCAGCTGATCCTCCCTCCCACTGATACTGTTAGCCCCGCTCCCACGCTGTAACGCTGTGACCGTCCTGTTCCAAACAGAAGCGGTCGCTCCCCGCGCTGCTCCACGCCCTGCCTGCCTGCAGCCTGGTATCGTAGCGCATCACCGCCAGACTGCTGTCATTGCCTGACTAATTTGCACATTCTCACAGTAGCGCCGGATTGCAGTTATTGTTTATTAATTCATTTTTATATTGTAGCGCTAGATTGCCTTGATTGCTATTGAACTCATTTTTAGATCGTAGCGCTAGAATGCCAAAGTGCGCTGTTACGCTATAGCTTCATTTGTGCTGCGCTGCCTGTAGATTTTCATGTGTGCCTGATTGTGCCGGTGCCACCGCCATTTGCATCGCATTTACATCCTCTTTCGCTTTAGGCTGCCTGCCATTTTGTTGTTGTTGTTGTGCCTCCCTGCCTGGATCTCCACCCCGCTCCCGCCTCCCAGCTGATCCTCCCTCCCACTGATACTGTTAGCCCCGCTCCCACGCTGTAACGCTGTGACCGTCCTGTTCCAAACAGAAGCGGTCGCTCCCCACGCTGCTCCACGCCCTGCCTGCCTGCAGCCTGGTATGGTAGCGCATCACCGCCAGACTGCTGTCATTGCCTGACTAATTTGCACATTCTCACAGTAGCGCCAGATTGCATTTATTGCTTATTAATTTATTTTTAGATCGTAGCGCTAGATTGCCTTGATTGCTATTGAACTCATTTTTAGATTGTAGCGCTAGATTGCCAAAGTGCGCTGTTACGCTATAGCTTCATTTGTGCTGCGCTGCCTGTAGATTTTCATGTGTGCCTGATTGTGCCGGTGCCACCGCCATTTGCATCGCATTTGCAACCTCTTTTGCTTTAGGCTGCCTGCCATTTTGTTGTTGTTGTTGTGCCTCCCTGCCCGGATCTCCACCCCGCTCCCGCCTCCCAGCTGATCCTCCCTCGCCCCTCCCCCCTCCACTACCCTCTTATGACAGATGTTTTTGCGCGCAGCGTTCACGCGTAGTGGTCGCGCCCCATGCGCGCCGAAGGTGCGCCAAAGGTAAGCCCGTCTACGCCCATCCGCGCCTGGACCGCGCCCAGCGCCAGACCCCCTGGTCCCCGCAAAATCCAATCCACCCGCATTACATATGACGCCGCAATCCTCTTAGCACTTAACCCCGGCCGCACTCCACAATGCTACCAGACTGCCCCAGGACACACCCATGGACTGCCACTCCTGCAAATTCGACTGCATCAGGACCCATACCAAATCCACTAACTCAAGACATAATTCTGACTCTAACCACCTCAAGTGCATCCTGTTGAACACCCGCTCTGTCCACAGACACTGCATTGAACTCTGGAACCTACTCGACACCACTTTACCAGACGTCGCCTTCCTTACAGAAACCTGGATGAATGCCTCTTCAGCACCCGACATCGCCATAGCCATCCCGGACGGTTATAAGATCATCCGAAAGGACCGCATCAACCAAACAGGAGGAGGCATCACCATCGTCCATAAGAACACCATCCGCATCTCAACCACCTCCGACCACAACCTCGCTACCGCCGAACACCTTCACTTCCAGATCCACACCAACCCCAAGACCACACTCAGAGGCACCCTCATCTACAGACCACCAGGACCCTGCACACAATTCAGTGAAGACATCACTGACTTCATCAGCCCACATGCCCTCACCTCCGAAAACTATATTCTACTGGTAGACCTCAACTTCCATTTGGAAAAGAAAAACGACAGCAACACCACCTCCCTTCTGGACAACCTGGACAATCTCGGTCTCAAACAACTTGTTGACACCCCCACCCACCTTGCCGGGCACACGCTCGACCCTATCTTCACCTCCAGGAAGCACATCTCCTTCGATCACACCACAACACTCCATTGGACGGACCACAGCTGCGTCCACTTCAGCTACAAAAAGACTACGACCCACAACCCACCACATCCTATTCCTCGAAGGAATTGGAACAAAATCACCACTGACCAGCTCTTCACTTCGCTCCACCAAAACCCCCCTGCCATATCATCGGACCCAAACCAAGCAGCCACCAACCTCACACAATGGATCACACACAGCGCCGACGAACTAGCACCCCTGAAGAACCATCTATTCAAGCAAAATAACAAAAAAGCCCCCTGGTTTAACGATGACCTTAAGAAATCCAAGAAGCTCTACCGCACCCTCGAGAAAGCCTGGTGAAAAAACCCAACCACTGACAACCTGGCCACCTTCAAGAACGCCATCCGCAAACACCACCAACTGATCCGATCCACCAAGAAATCAACATTCAAGGATCGACTCGACAACAATGCCCAAAACAGCAAGGAACTATTTAACATTGTCAAAGAACTTACCAACCCCACCGCTGACACCAATGACATCACTCCCTCCCAAGACCTCTGAGACTCTCTATCCTCATTCTTCCACAACAAAATCGCCGACATACATAACAGCTTTGAAAACCAGTCCGGAGACCAGCCCACTCAGCCCACATCCGAACCAATACCGCACTCTAACATCCTTTTCACCTGGAACCCAATCACCACTGAAGACACCATCCGCTGATGAACTCCATCCACTCAGGATCTCCAACCGACCCATGTCCTCACCACATTTTCAACAAAGCAGACTCCATCATCGCACCCCATCTCCGCGATGTCATCAACTGTTCCTTCTACTCCGCTACCTTCCTGGAAAGCTGGAAACATGCTGAGCTCAGCGCCCTTCTGAAGAAACCCACAGCAGACCCCACTGAACTTAAGAACTACCGCCCCATCTCGCTCCTCTCATTCCCTGCCAAAGTCATTGAGAAAGCCGTCAATAGTCAGCTCGCCGCCTTCCATGAATCCAACAAATCCCTCGACCCCTCACAGTCCAGCTTCCGAGCCAAACACAGCACCGAAACCGCCCTCATCGCTGCAACAGACGACATTCGAACTCTACTGGACAACAGAGAAACAGCCGCCCTCATCCTACTCGACCTCTCCGCAGCCTTCGACACAGGCTGTCATAGCACCCTCATTCAACGCCTCAGCAACATCGGAATACAAGGGAAAGCATTGGACTGGATCATCTTGTTCCTCGCTGGAAGAACCCAAAGAGTCCGCCTCCCCCCTTTTAAATCAGAGGCCACTGAAGTCATCTGCGGCGTACCACAAGGATCATCACTCAGTCCCACCCTCTTCAACGTATACATGAGTCCCCTCGCATCCATCGCTCGCCAACACAACCTCAACATCATCTCCTACGCTGACGACACCCAGCTGATCCTCTCCCTCACCAAAGACCCATACACCGCCAAAACCAACCTACACGAAGGAATGAAAGAAGTAGCCGAGTGGATGAAGAACAGCCGTTTAAAACTTAACTCGGACAAAACGGAAGTCCTCATCTTAGGATCATCCCCCTCTGCCTGGGACGACTCTTGGTGGACACCGGCCCTGGGAACTGCACCCAGACCTACGGATCACGCACGTAACCTGGGCTTTATCCTGGACTCCTCCCTCTCGATGACCAAACAAGCCAACGCCGTCTCATCATCTTGCTTCAACATCCTCCGCATGCTCAAAAAAATCTTCCGTTGGATCCCCACCGAAACAAGAAAGACGGTCACCCACGCGCTGGTCACCAGCCGACTGGACTACGGAAACACCCTTTACGCCGGAACAACAGCCAAACTACAGAGGAAGCTCCAACGCATCCAAAACGCCTCAGCCAGACTCATATTGGACATCCCACGGCAAGCTCACATTTCCAGCCACCTGAAAGACCTTCATTGGCTCCCTGTCAACAAGAGAATAACGTTCCGCCTCCTCACCCACGCACACAAAGCCCTCTACGACCAAGGACCAGAATGCCTCAGCACGCGACTGTCCTTCTACACCCCTCCTGCCAACTACGATCGTCCAATCAAGCCCTCACCACCATTCCGCGCATCCATAAATCCACCATGGGGGGTAGATCCTTCTCCTACCTAGCGGCCAAAACCTGGAACTCTCTCCCCACCCACCTCCGCCTTACACAAAACCACCTCGCCTTCAGAAAGCAACTAAAGACTTGGATATTCGATAAGTAAAGCCCACCCCTCCCTCAAGCGCCTTGAGACCCTCCGTGTGAGTAGTGCGCTATACAAATACCTGAACTTGAACTTGAACTCCGCCCAATGAAATGCAGAGATACGATAGGGACAATAGCAGCAATTACACCAATGATACCACAGCAGCAACAACTGTTTATCGAATATTCTTGCTTATAATTCTAATCCTTTTACCTGCATATTTTAATGAAATTTTTCGCTATTTTGCTGTATGTTTTTCTTATGTGTATTATTGTATGATTGTACTTGATTCTATTTTATTGGCATTAATAAACTATTTTCTGAACTGAAGAATAGCAGCAGAACAAGTGCAAGCACGAGAAAGTCCGCAGGAGCAACAATAGTTGTAATAGCAGCAAGGCCACAACAGTGGTAATGGCTGTCACAATGACAGGGAGAAGAGCAATAACCACATATGTCATTCAGCAAATGCCACAGCTACAACAATGGCAGAGACAATGCTAATAACAACAGCTATCCATGTAGCACGAGCCAGAAAAGCAACACCAGCTGTCAGGACCTGGGGGTTAACATTAATGACAATGGTTCCTACAAATTCTGGGCACACAGAAGCAACAACCACAACTACAACCACAACAGGAACCACAGGTGCCAACGCAGGAAGTACTAAAACAGCAGCAGCAGCTTTCATGACAGCAGCCAGTGACCACAGCCCTCGGATGCTTTTCAGTCCATCATTTACTGTGCCACTACAACAGGGAAACAAATTAACCTCGGTCCAGTAGTAAATCTGTGTGGCCTTGGCTCTTTGAGGCCTTATATTTGAGTTACAGATTAAGTTCTATGGTACAATGGGAAAAACAGACAATCAGTGGTAAAGCCAATAGGCCTCACTCTGATATGCTAGCACATGTAACCACATGAATGTACAATTATGCTTACACAGACTATTTGTGCGTCTCTGGAACCTATATCATTCTGTCCTGTCTATGCCTGTTCTCTGATTTTTATTTCTACAGCTTGTGATGTAGTACAGTAGGTGGTGACACAATGGACTTGTGCATGCTTGTTTAATCAGGCTTGGGTTAAAAACGTAATGACTATTGAATGAACTGATTGATTATTTGAATTATTTCTTATTAAGTGAGTGTTCACCTCCACAGGCATCTTGTCACTAAAAACAGTCAAGTAATTTTTAATTAAACAGTGGCTCCTGAACAAAGTCACAACATAATTGAGAAGAATACGCAAAGCAATGAGCTCGGTTAAAACAAGATGGGGGTGAGTGGCTCTGAAATGCAACTGCAGATTGTTTCATAATTGAGGGTCCAGCAGATTAAGAAAGCACATTCCATACTATTATCTTTTAAAGTGAAATATAGAGTTTTATTGAAGATTCCTTCCAGAGATGTGGCATGTGAAACATTCCAGAAGACTCTGTTTCTTTCTTTTAAAAATGTACATGAGGCAAAGTACCTTAAAGGGGATTATTTCATTGACAGGAAGCTAAGGAAGTTGAATTCTATCCTGTGACTCGTGATAATATCTTTTCAGGTGAACAGCTTTAAAGGCTGCAAGATTCTAAATCCTCTGCAGCTCAGCTAAACTCATTTTGGGCCGATCGAGATTTAATCAATCCTAGACAAGAGGAGAATAAATATAATTTATTTAATGTATTTTTCCCATACCGCATAAGGATATTACATCACATAATTTTCCTAGTACAATTTTTCAAAGCATAATTTTTAGGGCAGAGTAACAAAGTGTGAAACAGAACTACGGCAATATAGTGGATGTACCATGTTACAACGCATACCGTTACAACTACCTACTATTACAACGCGACCATTACAACGCATACCATTACAACGCATAGCGCTTTGAGGTGCTGGATAGTGGTAAGTATAATTTACTATTCTAACTCCAGTCCCCGTGGACCCTAGGGAAGGTGTTGGATAGTAAATTATACTTATTCCCTATCCTAGAGCGCCCCCCAGCGCAATGCGTTGTAATGGTATGCGTTGTAAAAGTCGCGTTGTAATGGTAGTGCAGAGTAAAAGATGCGTTGTAACGGGTGTATACCCAATATAGTAGAATACTCTATAACATTACCCTACCTACATAGGTGACAGTGCTAATAAACCAGAAGATTTGATTGCCACACGTAGCAAATTTACTTTTTGTGCATTGTCACTTGAGTTTTTTCGCCTTTTACTGAACCCTAGTTTAGGTAGTATTAGGACTCTGTGCACTGTGCCACTGCTGTGTATGCTATTGCCCTAAAATAGCATTGATAACATTGGCTTCAACCAAGTGGTCTATTGAACTATATAGCAGAAAATACACCAATGGAGTAGGAGTTAAATGTCATGTTGGCTGCATTGTGTATTTACACCACTCACATATATAAAACAGTTTATGGATGTCAAGAGCAGCACTGTGCTCTAGACTGACTGCAGTTTAAAGGGACCAATGTAACATATGGCATGGAAAAGTGCAAACCTGATTTTATATATTAATAAATCAGGTCTAACGTTTGCCTTGTTATTCCACGAGGCTGTATAAGATATATATTAAAAAGTGGCATACTATATGCTAAAAAATTGAGTCCTCACAGTGAATGAAGGCCTAAAAACTGTCGCAGTGAGGTTCCAGCTATAATTTCCTTAAGATAGGCCAATCTATTGGAGTGTATATCCCCACCTGGAAAAATGCTAGCAGTCATTCAAAGTTTTTTCCTACTTAATTTTCAAAATCAGATTTAAAGGTGAATTAAGATTTTTGTAACTTGAGTGGAAAAGTAGTTTTTTTAAAATATCCCTTAGGCTGCATGAGCCAGAACTAGCTAAAATGAGTTGTGCCACTTGTCACATTTCCAGAGCTGAAAAATAAATCCTTGCCAGGTAGAGTTAATGACCCAGGCCAAGAAAACAATGGCCTGCCTCTGAGGACAGGAAAGTAAGGGTAGTGTTAACTGTTGACCAGGGCCAGCTCTAGGGCCCTATGATCAGTGCCATTGCACCGTGCGCTGACTTGGGGTGGTGGCGTCATTTTTGCAAATATATCAACATTTTAGAAGCACCTGCTGCTGCATTCTTGGCATCCAGCAATTTCCAGGAATCAATTAAAATGTCAAGATAACTCTGGTGATTAATGTCTTCCTGAGAAGAGACCATAGGTTTGTCAAGTGAAAGTTTTGACTCATCCTAAGGTAGCACAGAAGGTTAAAATGCCTGCTGCTAAGAACGTGTACTATGCAGATAATAAAGTGCATATAATGTAAATAGGTCAGAAGGTTACTGCTTCTGTAAGAGAGCTCCTTTTGTAACGTGTCTTTTATAAGTGAAAATCCTAATATAGACCATTGAGCTATTAACTTTCATCAAAGAACTGCATGCAAATTGCAAGGTATATGTTATGTCTTTCATCATCCTAATCTTGTGAAAGGGGTTAATTTGGGTAGAAAACAATTCTTATTAGTAAAGAGAACCCCTAACAATGATCTTACATTTTAAATTCTGAATTTGTGCTTTTCTAGAATAAGGACACAAACTATATTGCTTACCAGTATCGATGACATGTTACTCATACACTACACCTTGTAGTCCTGTCTGATGTAACATTTTCTGTACACTGATTTACACACACATGATTGATTGTCTCTTTGTAATATGTGTGTGATGTAAAGTGCTCAGACATCTTACACTGGTATGAGTGGCACTATAAAAGTAAATGAATCTGAGAGACAGTGGTTATGGAGACTTGAGGGGCACTGTGAAATGGGGTTAGTGAGGGAATCCATGGCAGAGGTGGTCATTGGGGGGGCGCCTACAGACATTGTCGCACAAGGTGCCACCAATGTTAAAGCCGGCCCTGCTGTTGACCACATAGCAGGGATTAGCTACCTGAGACTGAGCAGGTACAGATAGCAGAAAATGGCCAACATTAACACTCTCTCTCTTTTTTTTGTAAACATTTCTTTATTGTTGTTTTCATGGCATACAGTCAGATTCACAACATAGATGTAGATAGCCAGAATATTTCAGAGAACCAAACAGGTTAGGGTAATGTAAACATCATGGACAATCAAGCTATTTATTTAGGCTGTCCGGTTTTAGGTTTAAACCTATATTAACTGATAAAACCCCACCAGAAGAGAAATAGCCCTCACCGGTGTAAACAAATAAACACTGAAAAAAAAACGCACAACCACAAACTAAATGCCATTCAAAGAAAGGAAAAGGAGAGTGAAAGAGTCATTTTTATTTCTTCCTGAAGGGGCCAAAATAATGTAACTTTGTTATATAATGCGGCAGTACAAAAGACTGGGCTACCATATTCTGTTTGAGTTTTGTTGTTCAGGATTATCACTAAAATATTGTTTCTTCTTCCTTTTTTCAGTTTTGTTGTCTTTGGTCTAAAGCAACAGAGGTAGAAGCATTCTTTAGGTATGTGTATTTATTTTATAAACTGTAGAGAATCAGGAAATATCAAAATCATATTTGATTTTTGGCTATGCTTGAGTCTTTCACTGATAGGAAATATGTAGGTTTCATAAGAATCGTTCCCAATATGTACTATCATATTTACCCACAGAGAATGGGTAAACATCCTTGATACATCAGCAGCCTTTTCTAGTGAGTCTGTTTTGATAGTAGGTGAATTGCCAAACACCCCAGGCTTTAAACATTCAATGAAAGGTATAGTGACAGGTATATGTGAAAAGAGTGCAGTCATAAAGCATCTGGGATATTGGTGAATCACATGACACCAGACTTTTGGAAAACATGGAACCCAGTGTTACTTGGAATGCTGATGCAAAAAGTTCTTACCAAGTTCAACAAAGATTGGAGTGATTTTGTTTGTATTTGCAGTGATTCAGCTACGTATATGAAAAAGTTGTGTGATGACCTGTCAAAATCGATACCTGAGCTGAAGTGCTTCCCTGTAAGAGATCCTTGCCACTTTTTAGATGGCATGCTGAAAGCATATTTATAATCTTCTGAGTTAATGAAGAATGCTATTGACTTTTTAGTCCATTCTGGTGCACTGTTCTGTTATGCATGGAAATTAAAACGCAAATATTTTCATTTTGTGCTTTATGTGGCATCAACGAAAGAGTCATTCGAACTGTGCCCCTTAGCTGGTGGTTCTCAGTCCTAGAGGCCATAAATGCTATATTATCCATGTGGCAACCATTTACAGATCCCTTGCTTTGTGATGTTGGCAAAGGAAAAAAATGTGAGGATCTTTGGTCACATATTGATAGTGATTTGAACAAAGTACACTCAACTGCATTTTTACATTTTTACAGGAAAGCATGACTGCTGTAGTGGACATAATAAAAAAACTATAGTCTGAAAACACCCTTGTCTACCAGGTGTTCAGCATAATTGGTGTAGATGTGAAACATCTCCTAGAGAGTAGGCTTGGCGACACTTTTAGTGACTTTGGCACTGCAATATATTCCATATTAGATTGCTTGCCACTTGGTAAGCAAAGAAATGTTGAGGAGAAATTCAGGAACTTTTATTTTAAAATGTATGAGAAATAGCCCTTTAACAACCATGACATTTGAAGTCAATGAAGCCTCACTATGGTACTCTTCACAAGTTATATATCCCTTCCGTAAAGGGACATTTTCTGCAGAGTTTTAAAAGTGCTTCCTCATTTTTGGCAGCTTTAATAACTCTGACGGCATATACACCCAGTTCAATGCATATGTTGCAGAACCTGTCGTAGTGAATCACAATCTGCAGGTGCACCAGTATTGGCATGGAAAGCTCTGTCAGTGGCCACAGTTAGAAAATTGCATACTGGCTATTTTGGTGTTGCCTGTCTCAAGTGCCAATGTTGTTTTTTTTTAGTTTAAAAAAAAAATGTTGTCCTCATATATGCCACCAGTATATGCTCTAGATGGGAACCCCTAATTCCTTTCACACTGTCAAACTTGATACCGCCCTGGACTCAATGTGCGGCAATCAGGGGTCACCCAGAGGTAGGCTGTTTCCTTGTCCAACTCCCCTGTCCTCTGATGGAATACCTCGGACCTAGGGAGGACAGGACCGACACAAACCTCTGGCATAATCATAGGACCGTTACCTCTTTGACCAGGCAACCAGTTCCGATGACACCTTCTCTGAGCTCTATGCTCGGCACGCTATGTCCATCTTACTGACTTCCATAATATTTCGTAAACAGTCAGTGAACCTGGGAGTGGCCACTGATTTCCATTCTTTACAAATCTCTCTCCTTGCTATAACCATCACATAGAATATAAATTGTGAGGAATAGTTGCAAATATTATAACCAGGTGGTAAACCAAAGAAAACTAACTCGGAGAGCATATAATAGTGGTTGTTAAAACCTTCCCAAGGAAATCCACAATTGCCTTCCAGTATTCAAGAATCTCTGGACATTCTAGAAATATATGTATATCATCAGCTGCCGGGAATTTACAGCGGGGGCAACAATAATTCTCCAGTGTAACCCTGGACAGTTTAGCCGGGGTCCAATACACCCGATAGACCCTGAACAAATGATTTCTCCTCAAATTAGCTGGTTTTATTAGACTCTGGGTCATGGAGAAAGAATCTGTCCAGATCTTCCTAGTTTCTTCGGGGCTATCTGATATTACATTACCCCAGAGACTCGCCAGCTCACAGTTTAACATTCCTGTTACCCCAGTTAGTGCCCTGTACCAAAACGAGACCTCTTGTTTCCACCCTCCTACCCTGCAGACGGAATCAAGGATCCCAGCATCCCTTTCCCACTGCAACGCCTGCCTTGACCACCAGGCGGAGAGTTGGTAAAATTAAAATTTCGTTAAAGACCCATTTGTCAGTGACACTAAAGAGTCCGAGTCCATAAGACCAGAGTTGACCCAGAGATCCCCCCATTTCCTCACACCTGCTGCTTTTAAAGGCTGGGACAACTGGTCCTGAAGGCACTCCGGAGTGCCCGGGGAGTCCCAAACTGGGGCATTAGTGTGGTAATATGGAATTCCCAGAGCTCTCCGGACATATACCCAGTTCCTTAGTGCCGTCTGCAGGATCTTAAAACAGACATTTTTATAAAATTTCTGGTCACCAAATTTGAATAAAAAAACTCCTGGCCCTGTGGTAGATCATAGAGCAATGCTTGAAATAAGCGGCCCTGCGAAGTTGAGTCCAATTTGTTAGTCAATAACCTAAAGTTTTTAAAATGAAAGGCATGGCAATATATGAGTAAGTCTGGTAGGGCCAACCCCCCGATTTTTAACCCCCTCCTTAACTTTTTCCAGGCTATCCTGGGAGATTTACAAGCCCAGATATCTGACCCAATCTTGCCTTGAAGGCTCATAATCTCTTTCTGTGGGAAAGATAAAGGGATGGAATTATAAAGAAATGTTAATTTAGGGAGTATAGACATTTTAATGAGATTAACTCGTCCATATATATATAATGGCAGACTACCCCATCTTGTTAATGTTTTGATAATTTCTTTCACTACTGTCTGCCAACGAATTTTCGGTATATTCTTTAGTTCTTGAGTCAAGTAAATTCCCAAGTACCTCATTTTATGTTTTGCACCCTGAATGGGCGTACTATTATTCCATACCACTATTTCTGTCTTCTCCCTATTTATTTGATATCCCGATAGCCTTCCAAATTCCTTGGCTAGATAAAATAACCTAGGTATGGCATCCACGTGATTGGAGTTGTATAGGAGAAGGTCATCTGCATACAATGCGGCCTTCAGCTCTAGGTCTGCTATTCTAAAAGTTTGAATTACATGATCGGCCCTGATACAACAAACAAAAGGTTCAATATAAATATCAAACAAAAGGGGGGATAAGGGGCAGCCCTGCCTCGTGCCGCGGGAGATTTTAAACCAGTCGGACAGGCCACCATTAACCAGGACATTTGCTCGTGGATTCTGATACAACGATTTAATGCCCTCTATAAAGATTGGGGGGAATCCAAACCCAGGCATAGTGGTCCACAAGTATTTCCAGTTTACCTGTTCAAAAGCTTTGGCGCATGTATCGCAATTAAAGCTAGCGGCAGCCCTCTATCCTCTGCATAGTCTATGGCTCCAATCAACTGAAAAGTTAGCTCGTTCAGCTGCCTCCCCAGGATAAACCCTATTTTGGTCCGGGTTAATTATAGATTTTATAATTTTGGCAAGTCTAGTTGCCAAAATCCCAGAGTAAAGCTTCAGATCTGAATTCAGGAGAGAGATAGGCCTGTAGGATTCGATTTTTTGGGGGTCTTTGTTAGGCATCGCGATGAGAGTGATTGTGGCTTCAGCCCATGTGGGGGGGATGCTGTGGCCGTGTATCAGTAGATGATTAAAAAGTTTGGTGAGCACGGGTACCAATGACTCTGAATAATCAATATAAACCTCACTTGGAAACCCATCCGGGCCAGCAGCTTTACACCGCTTCATTTTCTTGAGTTGATCTATTACTTCCCCTTCCATGATCTCACTCTCCAAATACCTCCTATCTGTTTCTGAAATTTGGGGCAGATTTCTCTGACTCAGCCAAGTCTGGACCTCCTCCATCCCGAAACTCTTATCTTCCGTATTAAAGCCTTGCATTAACCCCCTAACTTCCTCCCTAATCCCCCTATCCTCCATGATTGATATGCCTGTCTCGCTTTGCGTTAGGACTTTGATATTATTCCTGGATCTTTCTTCTCTAGATTTCCAGGCGAGAAGGGCCCCACACTTTTCTCCATACTCAAAATTTTTCAATTTACTGGTCTCCCACTTTTCCCTAATGATCTTTTCATCACTGACTTTAAGAGAGAGTTGTAGATCAAAGAGCTCCTTCTCCAATTCCGGAATCCTCTCTCTGTCTGAAACAATAGCCACCTGTAGTTCGGAATCTTTTTCAATAATTGCTTTCAGATCATCAAGCTTTTTTTTTTTAATAGTCTTCCTCTTATGGGCCATTAAAGAGCTCAGCACACCTCGTAGAAAAGCCTTATAGGATTCCCACATGATCTGGACAGTGGAGGAGCCGATGTTGATAGTGAGAAATTCAATAGCTTTTTCTCTCACTTCTGCTTTTACCCGGTCATCTAAAAGCAATGTCCTCTCTAGTGTCCGTCTGATGTCTAAGGGTCTGGAGCTTAATGAAAAAAACAATTCGACAACAGCGTGATCTGATATCCCCACCGGAATATGGGAAAGGGAGGTAATGTCTGCAAGCAGATGCTGATCCACCAGGAAGTAGTCTATTCTCGAATAGTGTTTATACTTCTTACTATAGAATGTATACCCCCTAGTAGAGCCATATTTAGTTCTCCAAACATCGAACAAGTTAAAATCTTTCATCATAGATCCAAGGGCAGAAAGTGATTTAGTAGGAGCGTGGTACTTAGCCTTAGAGGTCCTATCCAAGTGCCAATGTTGTAAGGGCCTTTTCACACATAAAGGTTTACATGGGAAGAAAAGAGTGAGCATGCATGATCAAAGACTCACTGAAGAAGTATTGTATGGAGTACTATGAGAAGTTTGATTTGTAAAAATGTATTTGGACCTCATTTACACTGTACATACACTGTCTATATACCAGGCACTATCAGTGCAGAAAGCAAGCAATAATAAAAACAAAAAGTTCCATAAACACCGGAAAACACAGTTTCTGTTGTTTTTAATGGTGTGAAAATGTGTGACGACTGCAAACCACTGTTTGTTTAGGGTATTGAAATCACTTGAAAACACTGAAAAAACCCCACCAGAATTGACGAAAAATAGAAACTGAAAACAGGAAAGCCTACATATAATACACAATCGGTGAACAAGAGATATTAGCGCTAGCTACTAACAACGTCTGCCAACTGGGATGGTCAAAATCATGCAAGAATGAGGAAGTTCGCTCAGACTGCATGCCACAACAGTCATCCCTCTAAAGGTGCACCGATTGCCCAACCCTGGACTGTCACAGGGGTGGGGGAGCTATCCCTCCTGTGGCATCAAGCAGTTGTCCTAAGAGGGACAAAAACATCCCTCCCGATTGCAGACTGAGTGCCTTCAGGGCTTGCATTTTATACTCACTGTGCTAAAGGGAGGATGAGGTGGGGGTATGTTGATCAAGTAAAAAGGACAGGAGGGAAGAGGGGTGGTGGGGGATAGGGCATAGCACCAATTTGTCAATTACTCAGGAGTGATTAGGCTTCACCATCGTGTGGGAGGTGGCAAGAAAGGATTGCCATAAGCACTCCGATTTGATCATTAAGTTCACCGTCCGCCACACTCGTCAGCTCTGCAAACCACTCCAGCGTCACAGAATGCACACTTCTGCTGACGCAAAGGCTGTTGCAAGCCATTGCTGGGTGTGTTGGGAGGGGGTAACGCTTTCCGCCATGTCATGGAGGAGGGCCACGCCCATTGAGGGGTGGATGGTCAGTGTCTGAAAGGTCAAGGTTAACCGCAAATTTGCCCAGCATGGTTGAAGCCATGACCAGTGCCAAAGGATATGTGGGAGGTGGCAGCCTCTGGCGCTGTATCGCCAGCATAAGGCTTCCGATAGAAGACGGGCTCCGTGCACATTTTGGGGAGTCTAATGCCAGCCATGTAGTATTTTAAAATAGTGGAATTTTAGTTTGGGTTCTCACTGTAAAGTTTTATGAGTGTGGAGGAGAGTGTGCCAGTCATCAACCCTGATAGGCGAGGAGACTAGGTGGTCTTTGAGCAGGTTATACAGGCCAGATATCACCCCCCAAAGGTCCTCCATGTCTCCAGATACTGTCATATAGGGGAGAGGGGAATCTCAATCCTTGGGTCTAGGTGCCCCTCCCAAGGCATTTGTTTAAGTGGGCGAAGGACAATTTATGGGTCATGGGGAGGACATACTCCAAATGGAGTGATGGAAACATTGTGAATTCCAATCTGTTGAGTAGCTGGTCAGCCCTCATTATCCTTGCTGTCATCCAGGTGGAGGGACAGGAACTTCTTGCGCTTTATCGCTGTATTATGTGCAAAGTCTGCCGTGATATGAATCCTTTGATTATCCAGGAGGAATGTGCCATCGTGTTTCTGTGCCGATTTGCTCTAATGTGAGTGAAGGTGTTTGTGCACCATTGCAAAGTTACCTTGGAGTGATTTAATTTCTGTGGACAGGCCATGCATTGTGGCATCAAAGTCAGGCAGTTCAGAGTTGAGTCCCACAATTTACTTAAGTATAGTGACGAGTGCCATGTCGTATTTTGAGTGAATTTAGCCTGGTTGAGAACCAGGGCACCAGTACGCACTACTTAGTGTTGAATTTAGACGTTAATACATTTATTTAGTTTTCATCAACAAATTAGCTTATATCAGCATAACATTCATATTCATGTTACATTTGTAGAAGCGCATATTCATTTATCAACATATACATTGCATATATCATATATTGTGATATCAATACATTTTAGTGTCCACCCAATGCATTTCGGGGCGCGAGCCCCTTCGTCAGGGGTCGCAGACTGGGTGTAATCTATTGCAAGCTTCTCCTGGTTAAATATAGGTGTGATCTGTGCGCTTGTGTTGTGACAGTCTTGTGTATGCTGATTTAGAAACAAGGAGCCTGAGAGTCCTACCCGGTGGACATTGGACTCAGCAAGTGCTCGAGGAGGGATTGTGAAAGATCGGAGCGAGGTGCTCAGTTCTCCCGTCGCTGCGTCTTTTCGAAAAGACCAGCGACGGGAGAAGCTTGCAATAGATTACACCCAGTCTGCGACCCCTGACGAAGGGGCTCGCGCCCCGAAATGCATTGGGTGGACACTAAAATGTATTGATATCACAATATATGATATATGCAATGTATATGTTGATAAATGAATATGCGCTTCTACAAATGTAACATGAATATGAATGTTATGCTGATATAAGCTAATTTGTTGATGAAAACTAAATAAATGTATTAACGTCTAAATTCAACACTAAGTAGTGCGTACTGGTGCCCTGGTTCTCAACCAGGCTAAATTCACTATATATTTAATAGTTTGCAGGCTACATACCAGCACAGCACACATACCGAACAAGCATTTCCAAACTTAGCCAACCGAGTGCAGTTGCCCTTCCAAATCCAATGTCGTATTTTGAGGCAGGCTTCTACTTTGTGCCTGAAAGCTACTTTGAGAAGGAAATTTGGCACAAAGCTTTCAGGGGGCAGTACCAAATCAGGCCAGATAGCAGTGGGTGTGGTGCTCCAAAAGGTGGATGGAGTCCAGTGAGGCAGGAGTAACGGCCTGGTGTGAAACTGGCGGCTTTTCCCACACAGTGCCGACAGGAGCCCCTTTACTGCCTCGTGGTACGGAAGGTCAATGTCAACTCTCCCAAGGAGGAAAGAGTGGGGCGAGTGTGCAGCTCAGGTGCCACTGACCTGAAAGAGGTAGGCCACAGGCTTAGACCTCATTCCTGGGTGAGGCTCCACTAATATTATCCAGAGTTCAGTGTGGACCAGGGCAGATAGGCAATGCCTACTTGGGCTGGCAAAGTAAGGGCAAAGCAATCTTCGTGGGGCATACATTAGGCAGTGCAGGCTACATGGTGTCATCCCATCCAAATCTAGGGATCATCAGACCAGTTATGCCCTGCTCAGGGTTCTGATGCTGCGCACCCAGTTAGGCGGTGGGGGCATGGATGGAGGGTATTAAGTTCAGGCTGTGAGCACCCTAAAGTGGAGGACACTTCCTGAGGCAGATCTCACAGCCCCTGATCTCGCCATTCACTTGTGGAAGAGGCCGAGGCAGGCTGGAAGAGTCTTTGCATCAGGGTTCAGCATGTTCTAGTTGGTGCGAAGCCCTAGCGCAGGCTACACCATCAATCAGGCTGAACCCCTGAGAGGTGTGAGGTTAACAAAAAGAGCATGCACCGGTGGGTCTTCTGCCAGCTCTGAGCAGCTGCCAGGGAGGGGCCAGCAGCCCTAAATGTCCAGAGCGATTTGCGACAAGGCCGCAGGCCGGCGGGAGCTGATCGGCCGTGGCTGTGTCTCAGCATTGGAGGGGCCCAACGGGCATGGCTCCAGCACCGTGCTATTAGGTGCAATCGCCCTGTTTGAGGCCCAAGGCATGGGAGCACATTTCGGAACCGTCATCTTGCTCCATGGCTGTTCTGCCCTCCAAAACTCTCATTTTTTTACTTTTAGATGCCAGGTACACTATTCGTTCCAAGGACTCTTTCCAACTGCGAGGCTCCAGTCTAATGTAAATGTAAATGTAAATTGATACTTGTATAGCGCATTACTAACTCACCCGCAAGGGTCTCAAGGCGCTTGTACAAATACCGCTGTGGAACCCATCCTGGCTTTCCCTGTGAGGCGTCCACTCCTGGGCACCCCCAAGGTGGAGGCCAGGCATCCTTAGCGTTGTGGGGGCCGTTGTGGAGATTAAGCAAGCTATTGCCCAGAGTTGCAGAGTGGGACTCCATGATTGGAATAGGCACCGAGGCGAAAATTATCAGGTCTGTGGAATTTTGAGCCCAAGACCCACTGAGGTGGGGAATTGAACCCTGGTCCCGGACTAGACCTCTGCATCAGGGTCTGCCGCTCTAATCATTGAGCCACACTTCTCCAATGGGAGTGGGAACCATTTTAGACTCATCTAAAAATGAGTGTAGTTTAGGAGCTGAAGACAGGTCTGTCTGGTATCAGAAAGGGTTCTACTGTATTTTCTCCTTGTTAATTTAATAATAGGCGAGGAAGAAGTGTTGCCAAAGGAATAAAGTACAGCAAGAAACTAATTCGGATTGGATGACTAGTTTTACCAATCAGTGGCTAGTCCAAAGGATTAATATGGGACCCCACTCTCACCTACTTAGAAATTCCTGGACCTGACAAGGCTACACTTGAAGAAGAAGACCTTGCTAGAAGAAAACGTCTGACTTCAGTTGGAGGAGAAGAAATCACTCAAGTACTCCCAAATACTACCAACACCCAGAGATTAGAACTACCCTCTAAGGGTGAGGGGGTCGTCCTGCTGTTTGATTGCTTCAAGGGCACAAAATCAGAAGCACTCACAGGACTGGTCTGGGGATAGACCTGGTTCCTAGAAGTCTGCCCTGAACAGCTATGGGCTGCAGAACTGACCAGAAGGGTATTTCTCAAAAGTTGTACAAAAAGAGGATTTAGTCATTCTTCCACCTTCAGGGGACCAGAGGAAGGCACTGAGGTTTGCCCAGGAATGTCACACTCTAGACGGGAAAGAGAGAACCAGATTTACCCTGCCCTGAGTATTTTTTAATTTAACTATGCTGAAAGCAGGAGCAATGAGACCTCACAGCAAAGATACCACTGCCTGGCCCCATTAATTTGCAGCCTTGCCCTGCTGGAGGATTTTGATTTGCACAAAGGTTCAAAGGTAAAACCTCTGACTCGGGCAGGGTGGCAAATCTCTCAGGCCAGGGGACCACTCTCAGCAGCCACACAATTCAGTTTTACCCCTCTCTGAGTATTTGACTTCTGCCGGAGCTATATTATGAAATAAATAATTCCAAGGGATCCATGCCAGCCGTAGCCTTGGACTTTGCCCCGCAGGAAGGTTCTGACTTTCATTTCTAAGACTAAGCCTGTAGGTAAAAACTTTGACTGAGATGACCTGCTTGGTATATCCGGCCTTAAACCATTGAGATCAGCCTATAATTCTGGCTAGGTCCCGGTCAACAGCAAACTGTTGTTTTTCAGAGGCCCTTTACTTTTTCTATGTATGTTTTAGCTTTAAAATTGCAACTTTAACTTCAGACCCATGATTCTCTTTAACCAAATCTAATGATCTTTATGTTTATTTGCTTATTAAAGTTGTCTCTATTTTTCTAATTTGGTTTAGGAATTTTAATTTATTGTGTTTACTTTCAAATGGATGGTACTCCTTGGCCTTAACATGCATTTCTTTCTGGATTGCCTGCCGCTTTTGCCACAGCTTTCATGGGTGAGCAGAAATGTTCTCAGAAATGTGTTTTGACCAAACCAGAACGTGTTTACTAACTTGGTCGGGATTACTCTCTCCCAAATTAATCACCCAATTACTGGAAACATGTTATGTTATGTTATACTGCATTTCTAAAGCGCTCAGCTACTCAGAGTATCCCGGCGCTGCTACCCTAAACCCCCACCACCAGCTGAACAGAAACCGATAGGTCAGTCCAAACAGGTTTTACTTAATATCATACCCTTTTTTTCAGCAAGCCTTTTAAGTGGGGAATGTACAAAATGTTCAATATTGTCCATGGAATTATTTACTCTATTTGACATTGGGGATGTGCCATTTGATGTCTGCGTGGATTCGTCTGTAACACTGTTCCATGCCTGTTAAGCAGTCTGCTTATGAGTTCTCATCTATACAGTATGTAGAAATGCTACTTCTGCAGAAGCCTATCTGATTACAATAGTTGTTCTTCTTGATAACGTTGGTGGATGTGGGACTTTTAAACCTGTTGGCAATCATATTTTGGCCACAGACAATGCTAAGTCTGCATTTCTACTAATATACTGCCTCACCCCATTATTTTGGAACAATCCTAGTAGGCACCTTCCTGGAGCTGTAGACAGTGGAGGACTCATCGCAAGGCTAATCTGGGTGGCTACTTTGCTCCAGAATGGAGCGAGCACCAACAATGGTTCACCTCCTGTTTCTTCAGCCAGTTTTTCAAGCAATCTAGCACACAACCCAGTAAGATGTCTGCCTAACATTCCCATCAGGGGACCATATAGATGTGAAATTAAGTTGTGCCTAGTACCCCATGTCAGGAGATTATCCAGTATATTGTCTCCGCCTTGTTCTATATTCCCAATACTCCACATTAATTTAACCACTCGTTTTAAGATGCCACACTGTAAAACTGCCTTGATCGTATTCTGCATTCCTCAAAATACTTCCACAAAGATAGAGACAGTTGGAGTTCCAGAGGAGTACATATTGCCCAGATTTTCAAAGGAAAAGCTACTTCATAGAACCGTATTAGCATTCAATGATCTTCCACTAGCCCTTTCATATCTGCCAGAGGTATCTGCCTCATCTTTCAAACTTAAACAGAGCTATCGTTTCCAAAAACATACAGAGGTTGGCATCAGTTGCAGAATTGGCCAGCATCTGTTACAACTGTCAATCTATCCGTATCATGTTGTATTTATTCAGAGGAGAATTTGAATTCTGTTGTTTGTGCTAAGGGGGCAAATTTTGGTCACAGGTTGGAGTTGTGCCATGAGATAGTAATATTTGTGTTTAGGAGCTCTCGAGCCATTTTTCTTCATTTGGAAGCATAGTTTGTGAACTGTGATTCTGTGTCTACCATTCTTCCGTATTAAATCTGCAAGTATTTTGTAATCTATTTTTAAAAAAATTAAAAAGGAGACATGTAGGTTGGCTGGTAATGAGGTAAAATAATACAACATGAGAGGAAGTATTATCAGACAGTTTGAATAGGGATATCCTACCCAATACAGACAGTGGAAGTATCTTCCAGAATCATAACGAGTTTTTGTTTGCTATGTATCCCTATCTCAAAGGCAAAAATAGTACAACATACTGTACCTGCCATCCTTGACCAACCCCCACCACCTGCCCTGCCCTCCTCCCCCCTCCTGCAGCTGTGCTTTCTGTTCATTCAAAGCAGACAAGCCAGAGTTGCTTTGACAGGCTCTGAGAGCCCTGTCAGCCTGGCTTGGAAGACCTTTGTGACGTAGCTACAGAGGGTAACTAGTTTTGTTGTCAACCTTTGCTAGTCATAGCAGTGAGTTATCAGATTTAGAAACTGAAAAAGCCATAAAGAGTCTCCACGAGAGCAGCACATAACAATCCTTTTCACAACTACAGATACATCTTGCCTTTTTGTTTATTGTATTCTTTTGCAATCTCAGTTCCGATAAGATGGGTTTTCTGTAGAAAACGATTCTGGGCACTCCTTTTTCTTAAATAAGCTATTATATTATAATGTTATTGGCTGAGGGCGTGCCCCGGATGCTCCACGTTAGGAGCGCACATGATTTTTTGATAACCATGAAACGATCTTGTTGTGGAACATGTGCGTGGCTGCCTCTGCCCTGCTGAACTCCCTACACGGAAGTTTAGATGCAGCTCATTACGTTCATTGTGCAAGGCCAGCACTTTGATGTCTGAAAGAATGGTGCACGGAGGGAGGGCTATTATTAGTCTGGCTTGTGATGCTGTCCCTCAGGAGGTCTTTCCCATCGCCCTCCTCTAGCTCTGCTCTGTTCTTGTAATGCATCCATAATAATGTTTTGTGCCATCTTCCCCCCCAAGGATCTCATTTACAACTATTTGGCCCACTTCTAATTCCCTTAAGATTTTGACTTAATGATCTATAATTAATATCCCAAACTAAGAATTTATGTTAAGTAGTATTGTATTCACCCCTCAAGCTGGTAGCCAACAACAGTTTGGGCTACCGAGCAGGCTACACAGTAACACAAAGCGCAGAGTGGTAATTACTGATTGTGATTTAATTTGTCAACTGCTAACACTTTGCATAGCAACTCAAATTGTAAAAGAAATGTAATATTCGCGTAATGGTTGGTTCTGGTACTTAGCTTACTGAACTGGTGGAAAGTTCTGGGGGCATATTATCAAGGACAGGCTGTGCGCTATATAAGCTCAAATACATTTACATTTACATACATTATCGCCGCTTTTATCGGCAGGAAACTGCCGATAAAGCGGCGATAATGGCCTTGATAATATGCTCTATGAATTCCAATCGAAGCCCTTGTTAGATGTGTTCACATTTAACATGGGCATCGATTGGAATTCATAGAGCATATTATCAAGGCCATTATCGCCGCTTTATCGGCAGTTTCCTGCCGATAAAAGCGGCGATAATGTATCGCCTGTCCTTGATAATATGCCCCCTGGTTTCTTACATTCATCCCAGTCGGGTTTCCGGTCTCGCCACTCGACCGAGACAGCCCTTCTTGGGGTGACAGAGAGTCTCCGACACGGTGTCGATCAGGGTGAAACTATGGCGCTCATCCTGTTGGAACTGAGCGCAGCTTTCGACACTGTGTCACATTCCATCCTTCTTGACTCTCTGCGGTCTCTTGGTGTGACTGGTATGGCCTTAGCCTGGGTGGCCTCCTTTCTTGGTGAGCGAACCTTTCAAGTGTTCTCTCCTAAGGCGGCATCAGCGGTCTGCCCATCAGCGCGGGGTGTCCCCCAAGGGTCAATACTTAGCCCCCTATTGTTCAATCTGTATGTAAAACTCTTGGCTAACATCGTAGAGCAGGCAGGGCTGACTCTGTTCTCTTACGCGGATGACACCCAGATTGTCTTCTCCCTATCAGGGCGAGACGAGAATAACCCCTCTGCACTAAAGTCGGGCCTCATTCTTGTGGCGGACTGGATGCAGAGGAACTGTCTCAAACTGAATGGGGAGAAGACAGAGGTGGTCATTCTGGGTACAAATAAGAACCTATGGGGCCCTCAGCATTGGCCAAATGAGATGGGTTCACTTCCTGAACCCACACATGCTGTACGTAACTTGGGCGTCCAAATTGACGACAAGTTAACAATGAAGCAGCAGGCCACTAAGGTCGCAGCAACCTGTTTTTCTACTCTTAGGTGGCTACAAAAGATCCTATGGATGCTTCCCATTCCCTCCCGTAGAACAGTTGTCCAGGCATTGATAACATCTCGCCTGGACTATGGCAACATACTATATTTGGGTGCTGATGTAGCCACTGTTAAAGTATTGCAGGTTGCACAAAATGCAGCCGCGCGACTTTTGAAGAATGTTCCTAGAAGAACTTCGGCCTTATCTGCCTTGCATGATCTTCATTGGCTTAAGATCTCTAGCCGCATAAAGTTTAAGACATTGTGCTACATGTTTAGAATCAAGCAAGGCATTGCACCTACATACCTACAAAAGCTGGTGCAACCGTACAGGCCCAAACGTACCTTACGATCTTCGGAAATTGGGAATTTCACTATACCAAGATTTAAGCTGGTAAGGATGGGGGGACGTTCCTTTTCCTATCTTGGTCCCAAATATTGGAATGCCCTGCCCACAGCCCTTAAATTAGAGACCAGTCTTCTTCGCTTTTGTAGAGCACTGAAAACGCTGTTGTTCACATAAGTAGTTGGTACCTGTTATGCTGGCTTATCTGACATCTTCTTTTCCAGTCTGTCCCTAGCGCCGGGAAACCCACTGTGGGTAGCTGTGCGTGGTAAAAGTTTAAATAAATAAATAAATAAATAAAAATAAATATCATGTGCATTTTCCCTTGGTCTCCATGCAAACTTCACAATAATTATAGGGCAGCTGTAATGTAGTTAGCTCAGTACACCTCACCACTTCTCAGAGGCGGCTATATGGAAACTTGAATTTTGTAAGATCTGTTTTGTGGCTCACATATTATGCATTTGATTATCATAACTAAATGACAATGTTTGAGGTAATGGGCGAGAGCACAGGCCCTACCCTACTGATCTTCGGCTCATCATCAGTGCCAATCCCTTGAGTCAGGACTTTGTGGATGCTTGTTATTGTTGAGGATCCAGAATTGGATTCTTTTAGAGATCATGCAGCTTCAAAACCACTGCCTGGCCATCTGGCGACCGACTATGAGAGGCACATCTGGTGGCCAGTTCCTCCTTCCTGTACTTTTACATGAACAGGAGTGGGGATCAGCCTACAGAGAGATACTGCCATCACACATTTTACCCTGTTCCAGCCAGTCCCAAACCTACACCTCCACTGTATTGTCTGGATATTTCTGAATTTATTATTGTCAAACGTAAAAGGACAATGTGTTCTGACTTTTTGCAGTATGATATCTCTGTCGTAGTATGAAGTAATCTCATAATAATTGGACTAAGAGGTTCTCCGGGTGGAGGATGAGGAACCAATGCCCTGTGTCCTCTCTCCACTGTGAAAAATGTAGTCAGGCCTTGTGGGGTAACATTTGTGGTAAGGCAGTTTTCTATGGCCAATGCACTGTCTGTACCTTCAGGCACATTCTGTCAGACCAATTAATGGATGTTGTTTATTCGGGCCCAACCCTCTCTGCCCTCCACTCTGAGGGCCAGATGTAGGTAGGCATTTACCGGTCGGTAACGGCCGAATTCGGCCGTTACCGACCGGTAAATGCAATTTGAGATGTAGGGCCCTGTATTTTACAGAATCGGTAAATTTACCGATCGGTAGATTTACCGATTCTGTAAAATACCGAATCGGTATTTTTTCCGATTCGGTAAAATTGATATGTAGGTGGGACTCTTCTGAGTCCCACAAGCATTACAGAATCGGTATTTTACCATCAAATACTATTTGATGGTAAAATACCGATTCTGGTGTGCATGCACATGTGTGCATGCACACCTGTGCCATATGACAGGCAGACCTGCCCTTAGGGCAGGTATGCCTGCCACATGGCCCCCGAACCTTTTTGGGGGTGCTAGAGGGTGTCAAAGTGACACCCCCTGCACCCTTGTCAGAATCGGTATTTACCGATTCGGTAAATACCGACCGGTAATGCCCCATTAATTCCTATGGGCTTCAAAGCCCATAGGAATGAATGGGGCATTACCGGTCGGTATTTACCGAATCGGTAAATACAGATATTTACCGATTCGGTAAAAGGAACATCTGGATGTTCCTACATATCCACCCCTCAGATTTACCGATTTTTAATTACCGAATCGGTAAAATTCGGTAATTAAAAATCGGTAAATCTCATTTACCTACATCTGGCCCTGAATTCTAAAAAGTGCAGACTCTTATGTAAGTCGGACATTTCTCTAAGGAGTTCTTCAACCCCAAGCTCCAATGTTGCCAATGAGGGTCCTATCATTTCGACTATGTCATCAATTTCAGTTGTCAGTGCACAGGAGGGCCACATCTGGTGCCACATCTGTCTATATTTCATTCCAATGACACACTGGATTCCATATAGGAGATACTGTACCTGACTATCTTGGCTAAAGTAGAAAAGAATACTGACAGAGGGCCTTCTAGGCAGCCTGATTTAATACAACTAAGAACAAAGACATGCTGGTCCAGGTTCTGACTGGAGATGACGTGGAAGAGGATGAGAAGAAGAATTGGTGACAGAATGTGAGTTCTTCATAACAACATACATTTTTAGGATGTTGTGAGAGAAAAAAAACCTGAGTTTTTGCAGAATTAATTGTTGTGATTTTGAAACAGCAGGGAAGGCAGAAGAAGGTTTTAAACGGATTTCAAAGTTTGAAATACTTCACAATTTTTGTGAACGTTGCATATAAGTATAGAGGAAGTTTAATCTGTCCTGGAATCGAAAAAAGATCTTTCTTGCAGGATTTCAATTGTGCTTTACGGCAGATTGCCTCAGAATGTCACTTGCCCAATTTCCGATTTATCTTACAGAGAACCAGCTATGACGCATTTGTATTGTGGTTTATTGATATGAATCCCACAAATTCAAAGCAAGGGGATGGCTTCCTGATCAAGTGCTTGTTTAATGGGGTATATTGTGGTGTGCATAGCGTCATTGACCGAAGTGAATTTTATATCATAGCATAAAAGATATTCTCTGCTTTGTATACTGCTTGTACATTTGTATCTGATTTGAAAGTCTTAAATACCCCACTCAGTGATCACAGAGAGTTTGTGCTTTTCTTTAAAGTTTGCATGTCTTTGGATCATGGAGATTTTATGGTGCAAAGTCCTAGTTTAATAAGAAAACAGAGAGAATGCAGTGGATCCCTCATAGGAAGTTTACTTAAGAGAGATATTGGAAAGGGTAGTGAATAATATAGGCTTCTGGAAAGAGGGTGGTTGTTACCACTTTAGGCAATTTATGAAGCTGATTACTCTTACTGATTCCCAGACTTATTCCAAAGCAACTTACAAATCTAAGTGCAACACTTTGGGCACTAATTATTCTTCTAGTCTTTGATTATTGTTATACCAACTCTACTGTGCCTTCTTCCTGGACTGAAGTTTCATTGTTCTGTTATTCAAGAAGGGCGACCGTAATCGGCACATTAATTACCGACAAATCGCACTGATGGAACCTGTGGGCAAGGTCTTTACTAAATGCCCATTGGATCAACTTAACGCTTGGATTGAAGATAATTACCAGTAGAACAATTGGGTTTTAGAAAAAAGCACTGTACTTTAGATAATATTGCAGCTTTGCAACTCATTACTGAAAAATATGTGTATCAGGAGCTGCTCTGTATCTGCTGTTTTTATTGATTTTAGGTTTTTGAAAAGGTTGATTGCCCGACCCTGTGGAAAAAATTGTCCACTCTTGGAATGCCCAGCACTTTACTTAGTCTAATTATTACACTTCATTCCTCTACATGGTGCTAGATACTGTTAGGTGGGGATCCAGGATTATCTGCGGTTATCCACACAAAAAACAGCCTGAAGCAAGGGTGTCTGCTTGCGCTATTTCTCTTTTCGGATCTCCCTATACAAAAACGCACGTTTCCCGCCTAGTATTGGGGGGGACCAGGGGGAGGGGGGGTGCTCCGTGACTTGCCTTTTATATGCTGATGACATTGTGATCCTTGACTTAACCTCTAAAGACCTTGATCATCATTTAAGTGTAGACCTGGGCGGAAGAGAAAGGTGTTCTTTCTAAATTGCAATATAGCTTCCGACTCGGTCTGGGGACCACTGATCAAGGGCTAAATTTAAATCTTGCGATTGGCAAATATACGCAAGCAAAGCAAGGAAAATTATTCTTACCGTTCGTGGATCTGAGCTCCGCTTTTGATTGCGTGAGGCATGACAGATTGTGGAGCATTTTAAAGGAAATTAGTGTGGATTCCCCCCTCTTACTTTTCATGAGACAGTTGTATAGTGAAGCTGGTGCCAGGGTCCGGTTTCGAAAGCGGGCCGAGTGTACATCCAAATTTTCCATTAGTAAAGGCGTGAGGCAAGGCTGTGTGCTTGCCCCATTTCTTTTTACCTTATATATGAACGATTGAGGACATTTTTTAACCAAACAATGCCAGGATCTCCCATTTATAAATAATCAACCTGTGCCCGCACTGCTTTATGCAGATGATGTGGTTTTATTGGCTCGCACCCAACTAGGATTGCAGAGAGTTTTAACCAGTTTTTCAGTGGTTCAAGTGGTCTGAGAGTGGATATATCAAAGGCCTACATAATGAAATGTGGTAAAAACAGTGCTAGGTGTCGGTATATTCTCATTAAAAATCCCAAAGTGGAATGTATTAGTAGTTTCCCATATTTAGGTATCCAATTTGACTATTGTGGGACTTGGGTACCAGCTGTGCTGGCGAGAAAACTGTTGTTTATCAGGACAATCAGTGCAATGTCTAACTTTGCTAGAAGACTGGGCAGAAGACCAGTTCCAGAGTTAAAACTAATATATAAAGCTAAGTGCCTACCACAGCAATGTACGGTGCGGGCATTTGGGGTTATACGGATACAGTTAATAGAAAATGCATTTACCAAATATTTATTGGCTGCCCCTAAAAGCACGGCCAACGTTATCTGTCATTCGGAACAAGGCCGTTGTTACTGTGGCATGGACCTCTGAGGATACTCATTTTAATCGGGAAGATGTCAGGGACTGCTTGGGGATGTCTAGGGTGACCGCTATCCCATGGTTAAATTATTTAAAAAAAGTTCACAAGTGACATCGGTCACCCTGAATATTTTGAAAGTCCTGACAGTATTGTTGCAATCTCAAAAAAGAAATTAAAAGCAATCTGTTTAGCACATTTACAAACCATCAGAATGACTCTGGAGATTGTTAACCCTACAGTATTGGACAATCAACCAATCATGTTATGCCATGCAGCCATATTTTGCTTGTGTATCGGGGAGCTTTGATAGGATGCTTTTAACTCGATTTTGCTTGGGGTCCTTTCACAGACTTATGAGCTTCCCTACAACTAATAATTGGTCCAAAAATGTGGGCGTTTGCCCATGTGATGCCATATTGCAAAAATCAACATTGCATAACACTTTATTCTGTAAGTTCTATTTGTACTCAAGAAAAAGATTTTTAAAACCTATTTAAAAAAAGAGGGGCGTTCCTAGCGTTACAAATCCTAGATGATGAGTTAACCATGTTATCTGCTGCTTCTTATTTGAAAAGTGTTATTAATTACAGAAAATATATGGGGGGGTTCTGAACCCTGATTATTTTTTTAAATTATAAATGAGTATTTAAAACTGTGCTTTTGTTGGACGCTCGCGGCAGGAATCTCCAGGTGCCCACGTACTCGGTAGGCCGCCGCTGCTACAACCAGGCTGAGCGGGATAGCGATTGTCTCCACCTGGGGCCATTCCATTGACCAGAGCGGCAGCACGGATTGCTTCACGGGGAGGCCGCCAAAGGGAACCCGCGGCAGACCTCGAGCCCAAGAGGGCGATATCTGCATCAGCGAGACTGAGATGAGCGATTAAACCCCGGGTAACTCGCTTAAGAATACTGACTCTGAGGCAAGCAAAGTTAAAGCGAGTGTGGTGGACAATAGAATCATACCGGCAATATATTCAGCAGCCAAAGAGAAACGGAAAGGGAAAAAGACACCTATTGCTTCTAAAGGGAAACCAGATGTATAGTGGATGTTGTAAAATCAGCTACACAGGAAGAAATTAGTACCAAGAATATTAGACTACTCGGAAACGGTTCTGACGTAGCCACGGAAACAGTCCCACTAACAAACCCGTAGCAGGTTCCGTCGGCTTAGATGGTGTCTTGATTATGCACGACCTTATTGAGTCTGAGGGCGCTTGTGGGGGAGATGCTTCAGTCAAAGAGTTTTAAACAACTTGTTAATCCTCAGACCAATGCCCTTCAGGGAGATGATCAGGCACAGCTACAGGACGCTGAATAGGGAGATTTTTCTTTCAGAACAGTCTTCTTCATCCTGTGAAGATCTGGTAATACAGCATTCCAGACAGAAGAATGTGGCCGGTGGCAGCGCCCATAGTAGCATCTCCCTGGATGACTCTGTTGATTTCATGGATGGTAGCCCCCACACAGTGCTGAAAAGACCTGAACTGACAACAGATAAGGGGGGGGGAGGAAACAAATTTGCTCCAGCCTACTAATTTTGAGCAAAAACAACATACCGATGATGATATCACTCAATTATGTCCCACTGAGATGAAACACGTGAAGAGAGCCAAAGGGTGCAAAATTAGTGTTGGCAAAATTGCAGAATTCAGTGCGACGGCTGGTTAAATCTCACACTGACTTTGCTTTGAGATTTAATGAGGCAGAGACAAGAATTTCAAATCTGGAAGATAAATTGGCAAAGCAGAAAGCGATGACGAAATCTCTCCGCACCATCAAGGAGGATACCCAGTGGAAAATGGCTGATTTTGAAAATCGGGCACGGAGAAACAATTTGAGAATGATGCAGATTCCAGAAGGAAAAGAAGGACAGGACCCTCGCAAGTTTATAGTCAAACTATTTAAAAATGCTTTCCCTGAGCTTACTAGATGGGATTGGGATAGGGAGCTTGAAAGAGCGCACAGGTTTTCCTTTAACATTTGTCTCCGCTCAGGGCAGGCTGAGGTTAAGCCTAGATCCTTTTTGACTTCCTTTAACAGTTTTTTAGCTAGAGAGGAGGTTTTTCTGTTGGCAATCCCTGATAGGAAAAGAGCAGGTTTGGGGTTTGAATTTTAAAGCTAAAAGTTATCTTTTAGGGACGCACTCGGTTGTTTACAAATGATGGGCCTGCTAAGGAGTACTTGAATTCTATTTAGGATAATCAGGGCCACGGGGTCTTAGAAGGATGTATTATGAATGTGATTATACTGTCAATTTCTCCTGCTTCTCCTAATTTAATTTGTAATGTTGTGAATTTGATTGAATAGACTTGTGAGCAAAGGGAGGGGATGCAGGGAAAGCTTGACATTTGCAGGACCATAAGTCCTAAAGCCTCATTAAAGGGGTGTTGGGGGAAGGGAGGAGTGGGGGAGGGGGTTTGGGGTGGTGGGTCACTGAGGTGGGTTAAAAAGGTTAAAAAATCCACAGTTTCCGTAAGGGGGTTGAGCAAAAAAACAGATAAACTGTCTTCAATTAGTTATTTACTTTATGTAAAGATGTTAATAAGGTGTCAGCTATTGATTGTTTTTTGGCCTCATAATGGTGCTTAGAGGTATTAAAATATGTTCTTTAAATGTCTCAGGTCTCAATATTGTTAACAAAAGGAAGAGGATAGCTGCTGAACTTCGAAATATACAGCCGGACCTGGTATGTCTCCAGGAGACGCATTTACCCTGGAGCGACCGCCATTACTTAGCAGATTTAGGGTATTCTTTAATTGTGGCCTCACAGCAATCATCAATGACTCGAGGGGTCACCATTTTAGCTAAATCTATTGTTCACTCAGTGGGACCATGTGTGGCAGATAAGATGGGCAGCTGGGCCACAGTAGAACTAGGGTTGGAGGGCCACCAATCTACACTATCAGGCACATGCATCAATGTTGGCTATTGCGATTCCTTAATTGCGATTTTCAAGGAATCGCAATTAAGGAATCGCAAAAGCCTAGGCATGTAGACATTGCTTAAAAAATAGCGATTTCTAAACATTCCTTAATTGCGACTCGCAAATTGCGAATCGCAATTAAGGAATACCTCCCCATTCATTCCTATGGGTCTAGAGGCCCATAGGAATGAATGGGAAGATATTCTCAATTTGCAATTCTCAATTAGAGAATCGAAAATTGAGAATGCAATTTCAAGGGTGCCAGGGTGTCAAAAGGGCACCCTGTTGCACCCCTGAAATTGATCCGTGCACATATGTTGCTCACACGCATGCCCTAAGGGCATGTGTGTGCGCAACATGAAACTTTGAAAAATGCACAAAAGTGCATTCTTCAAAGTTTTTGCAAATTACCATGAAGTTCAACTTCATGGTAATTTGCTACTCCTATTAGCCAGATCGCTAATTTTATGACTTTGATGCATTGCATTTAAGGAATCTCAATTTGGGATTCCTTAAATGCAATTGCAATTTACGGAATCTCAATTTAGAAATTGTGATTTTTGCATTTGGGATGATGCATCCCAAATGCAAAAATACCGGTCGCAAAGGGGTACATTCTGAGAATCTGCCCGTTTGCGACCGGTTTTTAGCTTGATGCATGTGGCTGTTTGTACCATTTATGGGTCCAACTTAGAGTTGGCATCATGGGTAACTCAGTTGATTGTATGTGGAGATATAAATATTAATTTAACCACCCAGGAGTATTCAGATGGACCTCAATACGATAGGGGACACAAACCACGGGTTTTTAAGGCCCTCTGTAATTTGTTAAAAGATCACGGTTTGGCTGATGCATTGGGTAGCCTATTCCCTAAAGACTTAGGGTACACGTTTTATTCTTTTCCCCATAAAAAATTGGTACGGCTGGATTATTTTTTCTTGTCTACTACTCTTTTAGTGGGGGCGGCCATGCAAATATTTCCTAAGATCTGTTCTGATCACGCTCCTGTTGTTTTAGAAATACCAGCTCTTGGGATCGACCTCAAACTTAGAAATTTTTCCTTTGATCGAAAATTATGTGCAAATTATCATTTTAGGGAATATATGTCTAGATGGATAATGGAATTCTTTGATAATAATAAACAATCTGCTCGCATAGATATTATATGGGATTCTTTTAAGGCCTGCTTTAGGGGTGAAGTATTGAGTTATGGTCTATTCGGTCAAAAGAAGCTTAAATTAGAGATGCAGGAACTCTATTCCGCACTAAGAGTAGCAGAGGAGAAGTTGACTCAAGGAATAGCACAACAGGGGAATATCTTGGATTTGGAGAATGAAGTTGCGAGGTGTCGGGCTAAAATTAATGGGGTGTGGAACATCGAGAACGCGAGGAAATATCTGGCTTGCAAAAAGCAATGCCATGAGTATGGGGAGGCAACTGGGAGATGCCTCGCGTTAAGGCTGCGCATGAAAGAAACCTCCCGGCGTATCGCAGTGTTAAAGGATAGCTTAGGAGAATTATGTAGTGATTCGCAAAGGATTTTGGCTTTTCTTCATCAGTATTATACAGAGCTTTATACACAGCAAAGGCTGGTGGATGGAGTTGATAATATAATACTTGGGGGGCCTTTCCACCAATTAGATTCTAGTGAGATGGAGTTTTTTGATAGTCCAATTACTATGGAGGAACTAGTAATTGCGATTAAGAGTCTAGCAATGGGGAAAGCGGCGGGCCCTGATAATCTCCCAGGTGAGATTTATAAGCAGTTTTTTGGTCAATTGAAGGATGTGATGCTCGTTACTTTTAAAGCGACACAAGCAGGGTTGGCACCCAAGTCATGGGATGAAGCTACTATAGTGTTTTTTAGTAAGAGGGGTAAAGCTCCGGAGCTGCCCGGATTATTTCGTCCCATTTCTTTGCTCAATTGGGATGGCAAAATGTACTCGGAAATGTTGGCTAATCGCATATCAAAGGTTATTACCTCATTAGTATTACTAAATCAACACGGATTTGTTCCGGATAGGGGCACTGTTACACATGTCAATAAAGTGGTGACTCTCTTCGATAATGATCATGTTGGGCAACGGCAACTGGGGCTAATCTTACTGGACGCTGAGAAAGTGTTTGATCGTGTGGAGTGGCACTATCTGTGGAAAGTGATGGATGGGGCGGGTTTTGGGAAAGGTTTTATGACTGCGCTACAGGTGTTGTACGCTTCAACAACCGCTAGAATCGCTGCAATGTGTATGAGATCAGAGGTGGTTGAAATCACAAGAGGGATTAGGCAAGGATGTCCCTGTTCCCCTCTACCTTTTGCTTTATATATATATCCTTTTGTTGACATGTTATGTAATAGTTATTTGATTAGGCCTTTTTTTGTACAGGATATCCCCCATTCAGTTTTTGGGTATGCAGGTGATATAGCTGTGACTTCTGACGATCCGGCTATGGCCCTTAAAGTGATTGAGAGTTTAGCACTTGAATTTGGCCAGGCCTCTGGCTATAAACTTAATGGTGCTAAAACGTAAATTTTATGCACTGATAATATTGGAATACAAGATGGCAGATTAGTAAATGAATGCAAAAACAACAGTTGATGGACAGAATGCAGAACAATGTCCCACATTCACCCCAGTAAAGAGATCTGCGCCTAAATCCATCTTTTTTTGCACTCCACACCACCCCAGTTCAGACATGGCCATATGCAAATCAGCCTTGACCCTATGCCTCATGGGAACAGTCCAATCCCGAACTGCCAAGCCATGTCTTCCCTGGACCGGAATCAAGCATCCTAGGACCAGTTTCTGGCTATCAGCCGTCATCAGCCAGGATAGCTTGACTCTAGTGGTGTGGAGAGCACGGGGCTCAAGTCTAAGCATGCCCGTCCCACTCGGGGTGACAAATGCAAAAACAACAGTTGATGGACAGAATGCAGAACAATGTCATACATTCACCCCAGTACAGAGATCTGGGCCTAAATCCATCGTTTTTTTGCACTCCACACCACCCCAGTTCAGACACGGCCATATGCAAATCAGCCGTGACCTTGTGCCTCATAGGAACAGTCCAACCCGAACTGCCTAGCCATGTCTTCCCTGGACCGGAATCAAGCATCCTAGGACCGGTTTCTGGCTATCAGCCGTCATCAGCCAGGATAGCTTGACTCCAGTGGTCTGGAGAGCACGGGACTCACGTCTGAGCATACCCGTCCCACTCGGGTGACAAATGCAAAAACAACAGTAGATGGACAGAATGCAGAACAATGTCATACATTCACCCCAGTACAGAGATCTGGGCCTAAATCGATCGTTTTTTTGCACTCCACACCACCCCAGTTCAGACATGGCCATATGCAAATCAGCCTTGACCCTGTGCCTCATGGGAACAGTCCAGCCCGAAATGCCAAGCCATGTCTTCCCTGGACCGGAATCAGGCATCCTAGGACCGGTTTCTGGCTATCAGCCGTCATCAGCCAGGATAGCTTTACTCCAGTGGTCTGGAGAGCACGGGACTCACGTCTGAGCATACCCGTCCCACTCGGGTGACAAATGCAAAAACAACAGTGGATGGACAGAATGCAGAACAATGTCATACATTCACCCCAGTACAGAGATCTGGGCCTAAATCGATCGTTTTTTTGCACTCCACACCACCCCAGTTCAGTTATGGCCATATGCAAATCAGCCTTGACCCTGTGCCTCATGGGAACAGTCCAGCCCGAAATGCCAAGCCATGTCTTCCCTGGACCGGAATCAAGCACCCTAGGACCGGTTTCTGGCTATCAGCCGTAATCAGCCAGGATGGCTTGACTCGAGTGGTGTGGAGAGCACAGGACTCACATCTGAGCATACCCGTCCCACTTGGGGTGACGAATGCAAAAATAACAGTTGATGGACAGAATGCAGAACAATGTCATACATTCACGCCAGTACAGAGATCTGGGTCTAAATCCATCGGTTTTTTGCACTCCACACCACCCCAGTTCAGATATAGCCATATGCAAATCAGCCTTGACCCTGTGACTTATGGGAACAGTGCAGCCTGAACTGCCATCCAATGTCTTTCTTGGACCGGAATCAAGCATCCTAGGACCTGTTTCTGGCTATCAGCCGTCATCAGCCAGGATAGCTTGACTCCAGTGGTGTGGAGAGAACAGGACTCACGACTAAGCATACCCGTCCCACTCGGGGTGACAAATGCAAAAACAACAGTTGATAGACAGAATGCAGAACATACTCGGGCATTAAAATCAGAACGTCAATGAAAGAATTAGTAGATGCAAATTGAGTGGCATTATACGTAATATAAGAGACTCGCTAGACAGATGGGGACGATTTCATTTTACTCTAATAGGCAGAGGCAATATTATAAAGATGAACATCCTACCAAAGGTATTATATTTATTTAGATCCATTCCTTTGGAAGTATCGCCAACTCAATTGCAACATTTGCAATCACTTCGCTCCAAATTTCTCTGGACTCCTGGCAAACCCCAGCGGGCTAGTAGATTTATGACGCACCCAATTGAAAAAGGAGGTCGGGCCATACCAGATTTTGTTTTTGCTACTATGTTCGCTTTTTGGAAAAAATGCGTATATTATTGACTGGGGAGGATGTTGGCAATATAGCGGAGGCTCCCTCCATATTTCAGTTGATTTTAGGGACGGAGGCTAGAAGATGTTTATTCAAAGAAATTGATGACAGCTATTACAAATGGACGAGGTTCAAAGTATTGGAAGCTACATTTAAAGTCTGGAGGAAATTACGTAAATTACTGGTTTTGGTTGGGTTAACTTATTATACACCTACGAATGCGTTAACATTGTTCCCATCTATATAACGGGATACAGTGGCCTTAAGCTGGAGGAATAAGGGCATCGTGCAGATTGGAGATTTTTATGAGGTCGGCGGTCTGCTTTCGTTGTATGAAGACCTCGCAATGCAGTATAATCTACCTAATTCTCAATTTTTTAAATATCTTCAGATTCGCGATTTCCTTAGCCAGAAGAATATGGTCCTGACACCTAACTCTCTGGTCGAGGCTGTACAATGTCAAGGAAAAATTGGGGGGTTATGTAAAATAGTACTATCAACTAGACTGGACGATTTGGAGAAACAAAACGCGTATTGGTTTCAATTTCGGGGGAACTTATCTATAGTGAACGCTATTGTTAGATCTGGGGAAGTTCTCCTATCTGCTAATTTAAAGCTCCATTTTTCAAAACAGTATTCAACTTGTATTATACTCCTGCTCAAATGGGGAGGGTGTTATGATGGTAAATGTTTTCGGTGTAGGGGGACATTGCGGATAGTCTCCATATATTTTATAGTTGTGCTAAATTGACCAGCTATTTGCATGATATTGAAAAATTCCTGTCCGACATTCTTGGTACCTCATTTAATATTACTCCGTCTTTAATGTTATTTGGGGTTGGCCAAGCTGTTAAAAAGGGGATTCCCTTGTATAAACATCGTTTTTTTCTGTTTGTTGCCATGACTTCTGCACCATTATGCATAGCTTCTGATTGGCTTCAATCAGAGCCTCCGGCGTTTGAGTTTTGGCAGGCCAAAATGTATAATTTATATAATTTAGAATTGAGTTTGTATTCTATAAAGGGGGCAAGAAAGCGTAAACTTGGTATGTATATATGGGGGGCCTTCTATGATTACATGAATGTATGATGTATATTTGCAATGCTTGAAGGCATCATGATTGTTGTTTTGCCTTCTCACTTTTTTTGCAACTGTGGAATAATACATAAAAAAAAATATATATATATAAAAATAAAACTATGCTTTTATGATTTAGGGCCAGATGTAGGTAAATCCCAAATACCATTTCTTAAATACCAAATTTTAACACATTTTACCGATTCGGTAATAAGAAATCGGTATTTGGGATGTAGGTAAAAATTCGGTAATATTTACTGAATCGGTATAATTCAGTAAATAAATTAGGGGGCGGAGCTTGCCGGCGTCCATGAAAGACGTGTGAGCGCTGAGCTCCTCGCCTGAGCCCCTTTACTATTCGACAAATCTATCCTTTTGGCGCCTAGCCAGCCCTGAAATCGGTGGCGGACTCTTCTTCTACCCCCCGGCCTCGTGGGGGGCCTTTCCCCGATCGAAATCGGTGGTGGTTTCGCTCCGCTGTTCGACGGAGGGCACAGTGGCGGACCAGGCCGTAATCCGTGGTCTATCTTGAGGAGCTGCCCGAGCTGCGTCACGCTACGTGCGGCCAATGGTACCGGAGTGAAGTCGGTCCACCCACTTGGTTGCTGCGCATCAGTTCCTGCTGGGTGTTCTCGGACGGTGCTCCCGGAGGCGGCTGTGGTGGACCTGCCCACGGCTGTGTATTTCATGGAGAAAGACTGCTGATGCTTTGAGGTGCGCTGGCAGGGTGCGGGAGACCCTTAGTGGATCGCTGTCTCATTGCGAAGATTTTCGTCGGCAGCTGCCTGCCCCTCGGACACCTCGGAGACCGCTGTGGTGCAGTGGCTTGGGAGTGAGTTGGAGTGTGGGGGCCCAGTTTGCTTGACTTTGGTGGGGCCTGACCTCGTGTGAGTGCCTAGTGGAGTGCTTGTTTGGCTCCTGGGCCTACTTATGTTTCGGCGCCCGCGGCCGCCATTTTGACTGCATTTCTTGCTGCGCAACATCTCGCCCTTGCTTCTCCAGCGCCCCCTCCTCGCCCCACCAACACTACCTGGCGACTTCTTTACTAGCAGTGGGACACTTTGCTGAATGTCCACCAGGAACACTATGGGGAAAGGTGATAAGAACCAACCAAAACTGTCGTTTGACCAGCGGAAGGCGAAGGGTGCGGAGGGGCCGGCTACGGATGCCTCACCGCGGCCCACGGCTGCTGACAGTTCCTTATGTGCGGACATCCGCGAAATGCTGGGTGCCATGGAGAAGGGCTTGCACGACAGTATGGCGGCGATTGGCACGAAAATAGATGCACTGTCCTTCAGGATGGACCGCATGTCCGAGAGGGTGGACAAACAAGCTGAGCGCCTGGATATGGCGGAACGGCGGTTAACGGAAGTTGAGGAGGCCCAAACAGAGTGGGATAAGGATCGCAAGCAATTTAGTCGCCTACTCCAAGTCATACAAGACAAGACAGAGGACTTGGAAGCACGCTCACGGCGCTTCAACGTCCGCATAACCGGGGTGGCGGAATCTACCAACACTGGCAAAATGGAGTTGTTTGTGGAGAAGTTACTCCTGACACTGTTAGGGGAGGAGGTCTTCTCCCCTATGTTCATCGTCGAGAGGGCACATCGCACCCTGGGGCCGAAGCCGCAGCCTGGACTTCCGCCACGGCCGATTATTGCCAAGCTGTTAAACTATAGGGATCATGACTTGGCGCTCCGGCTGGCAAGGGAGAAGGGAAATCTGCAATTCGAGGGCATGAACATCTCCCTCTATCCGGACTTCACGGCGAGAGTCCAAGAGGAGAGGAAGCGCTTCGCCCCGTATAAGAAACAAATGAGAGACCTGGGGCTGGACTACGCCATGTTGTACACGGCGATGCTCAGAATCAACAAACAGGGACACTCGCACTTTTTCACGGACCCGGCGGATCTGAAGAAATCGCTGAAGGAGTGGGCCAAGGAACAACGCAACAGCCCGAGGGGTCAGCAGGAAAACGCGGAGGAGGCCGCTTCCATGGACGGCCAGGGGTAATCTGCCTTGTGAACTTTTTCGCCGGCTCAGTTGGACTTCATCAGTGCGTTTAACTCAGCTGCAGGTCCTATGACCCTATTTGCCTGATAAAGTAGGGTGTGCTTTTGCTGTTTGCGGATTGCACCGCGACTGTGGCATTGACATGACTTGCAGCCTGGTGATAGCTGTGGGGGGGCTCTCCTCCGACTGGGGGACCTGTTCCTTGATGATACTCTTTTTCTTGGGCTGGTGAGGGTGCCGAATGTTGCTGGGGGGCGGGGTGGTGGAGCCACTGAGTTCTGTGGTCCTTGTCCTGATTAACTTGCTGTCTGGCTGGGAACCTCTGCCCCCGCGCTTTCGGCTTTTGGCTCCTCAGTGGGCCTTTGGGTTTGTAGTGTGTTTCTTTGGGGAGGGTTGATGGTGGGTGGTGGGTGGTGGTGAGTCCTGTCTGACCGGGTTGGGGTTGGTCGGCTGTGGGTGGATGGGTGTTTGCTCTGAATTTCTGTTGTTGATCGTGATATGTGGGTTGTTTGGGGACTGTTGGGGGGGGGGGTTTGCTTGGGCCAGCTACTGGATTGTGTCTACTATACCAACCGTGCTACTCTGATTTGTTCCCTACCCTGCAATGGCGAATGTTGAGTCCCTAGGGCCGGAGGGTGGCCCCAACTCTCTCAGACTGCTGTCCTCGAATGTGAGGGGGTTGAATGATTTTCGTAAACTTAGGAAAGTGTTGGCCTATTTGCAGCGGCAAAGGGTTGATCTCGCCTTGCTGCAAGAAACCCACCTGCCTCTGACCAGTCCTATATTACAGACCAGGGGTCTTGGGAGTGCTTGTGTTGCTGCAGGGTTCACCACACATGCAAGGGGTGTGCTTACGTGGGCTAATCCCAAATCTCAGTTGTCATTGCAACAGGTCGCTGTGGACCCGGAGGGTCGGTACGTGGTTGCCCGGTGCATGGGTAAAGGCCACGATTTGATGGTTGTGAATGTGTACGGCCCCAACTATGACACTCCAGCTTTCTATGCCTCGCTCGCGGACCTCTGTCGACAGTATGAGGGATCTAAGCTGCTATGGGGGGGAGACTTCAATTTTGTGTTGAACCCAAAGTTGGATAGATCGGCAGGTGCCCCTAGGGCCCTGGCGGCCTCGGCATTACTTATGCAGGCGGAGCTAGTGAAACTCGATCTGCTGGATGTGTGGCGCCATAGGCACCCGGGGAAGGGTGGTTTCACTCATTACTCAGCCTATCATAACGTCCACACGAGGATTGATTACTGGTTTGTTTCCCGATCCCTCCTCGACTCAGTGAAGGGGTGTGCTGTGTTGCCTCGCACGCTCTCTGACCACTCGCCACTGCTCTTGCTGCTAGAGGCCCAGGCTAGGAGGATACCCCCGTTCACTTGGAGGTTCCCCCCGTATTCACTTCTAGATGAGGCCTTCAGAGGGGAACTGGCTGAGGACATAGACATGTACTTTTCAACTAATGTGGGGTCGGTGGATAGTGCCCAGGTGCTCTGGGATGCATTTAAGGTGTATATCCGAGGGATGACGATGGCCAAACACTTAGGGGTGCTTAAAGCTATCAGACAACGGTTGAAACGACTGGAAGCACAATTGTCTGCTCTGGAGCGTCAGGCGGGAGGTGATGGGGCTGCAGACATACATGACAGGCTTAAGCCACTCCTGGCGGAATTCCATGAGGAGGCGGACAGGGAGGTGAGGCATATGGGGAAATATGCAACAGTGCGCTCGTATGGGGAGCGGGACCGCCCTGGCTCCCTGCTTGCTAAGCTGATGCGTAACAGCAGGCCGCCTCTAGTGATTGAGGAGTTGTTAACAGCTAATGGTGGTGTGGTGACGGGGGAGCAAGATATTCTGTCGGAATTCCATACTTATTACACAGAGCTGTACACGTCAAAATCGAGCCACCTAGAGGAAGAGATAGATGACTATTTGAGCTACATTCAGATGCCCTTTTTAGCTGACTGGCAGAGGGAATTTTTGACGGCCCCATTCCAGAAGGAGGAGATCACGGAGGCGCTGGAGGGGATGAGGTCGGGCAGCGCTCCTGGGTCGGACGGCCTCACGGTGGCCTTCTACAAGGCCTTTCAGGATAAGCTGGTGCCCTACCTGATGCTTCTTTTTGACGACATTTGTCAACTGGGTAGCATGTCGAAGTCTATGAGGGAGGCGCTTCTCATCACCATCCCGAAACCGGGCAAACCCCCCAATGAATGTGGCTCGTATAGGCCGCTTTCGCTGATTAATGTAGACGCTAAATTGTACGCGAAGGTCTTGGCGACTCGGTTGGCTCTCCTGGTCCCGGGCTTGGTTGCCCCAGAGCAGGCTGGGTTTGTCCCCGCACGGAATTTGACTTATAACATTCGCATGGTGCTGGGCACTATTCAGCATGTCCGACAGGAAAGTAAGGCTGTGGCTATTTTCCTGGATATGGAAAAGGCCTTTGACTCGGTGGAGTGGTCATTTATGCTCAGAGTCCTTCGTAAGTATGGGCTTGGCGAACCCTTCCTACAGATGCTAGGAGCCCTATACCACAAGCCTACTGCGCGGCTAAAGATAGGGAACTCGGTCACTGCCCCGATTGAGATCAGAAGAGGCACTCGACAGGGCTGCCCCGATTGAGATCAGAAGAGGCACTCGACAGGGCTGTCCTCTCTCCCCACTTCTGTATGCACTGGTGGCGGAGCCCCTGGCCTGCGCAATAAGAGAGTACCACGGGTTCGAGGGGATTAACTTTCCTTCTTACCAGATTAGCATCTCGACATACGCAGACGACACTTTGTTGTATGTCCGGGACCCGGAGGTGAATCTGTCGGCGGTCTTGAGGGAGGTGGTGCGATTCGGGGCCCTCTCGGGCCTTCGAGTAAATTGGAATAAATCTGTGGCGTTGCCTTTGACTCCGGTGACACTCCCGTTCGACTCGGAATACCCGCTGCAGTGGACCACGGACTCCATACGATATTTGGGGATCCGTATACACACCGACCCCGAGATCCTGATACGTGAGAACTACGGGGTTGCCTACTCCAAGCTGGTGGATGACGTTGAGGTGTGGTGCAGGCTCCCGCTATCCCTAATGGGTAGGATTGCAATCATGAAGATGGTGGTTCTCCCCAGATTCCTCTTTCTCTTTGCTAACATACCAGTCGTACTCTCCAAGGCCTTTTTCCGTCAGCTCACTCAGACGCTTATTAGACTTGCGTGGGGGGGGAAACAGCCAAGGGTTCAATGGCAGACTCTCCTGCTTCCCTATGAACGCGGGGGTCTGGGGGCTCCCGACCTAGAAAGGTACTACAGGATTGCGCAGGGGGCTCATCTCCACACCTGGATACATGGGGACCCTGGCATCCCGCACGTGAAACTGAAGCGCCTCTTCGCGGATCCCATTCCGCTCCCGGCCACAATATGTTGTCCTGTCGATCGCAGGGTCGGCAACTTGGACTCCATTGCTGCCACAAACCACGCGTGGCATGCGCTGGTCCGCTCTCGTGAAAGTGAGCTGTTGTACTCCCCCCTTCTGCGAGTGGGATGGGCGGTGTGGTTAGCCCCGCTAACGGAGAAGGGTGTCCTGAAGGCGTTACGGGACTTGGGTTTAGACAAGATGGGGGACCTCTTTTTGAACGGCATAGTGAAGACGTCGCAGCAGGCCCTTCAATCCCACCCTGGGGCGACGCTATTGCACGGCTTCCAATACCATCGGGTCCGTAGAGCGTTGCAGGAGTTGCTGGGCCCGGACTTGGCAGAGCCGCAGGAAGTGCCTGAGCTTACGTACGTTATTAAGAATCCCTCTCCCCGTAAACTGGTGACTACTCTTAAGAAGCTCGGAGATAGGCACCGGCAGTGTCCGCCTTCCAAGGCCAGATTGGCCTGGCAGAGTGATCTGCAGTCGCCGATCTCGGATGAGATGTGGCTATACTGCTGTACGAACACTGGGAAGATTTCACTCAATAGTAGACACCGCCTGATTCACTTTAAATACCTGCAGCGGGTCTATTATACACCGGACAGGTTACATAGATACGGTCTACGGGAGTCAGCGGAGTGTGAGCGTTGCCATTTTCCCACGGCGGATTTCCTGCATATGTCCTGGACTTGCCCTAGTATTCATAAGTTTTGGCGGGAGGTATTTGCGGAACTTAGCTCCATGCTGGGTGCGAAGGTCCTGCCTTGCCCGGCGCTGGCGTTGCTGGGTTTTTCTAAACCGTTGCCTGTGGCGCTGCGGCGACTGACTGACATGGCTTTGCTGACGGCCAAGCGCCTGATTGCGTTGTGCTGGATGAGGGGGCCGGTTCCTACTAAGAAGCGCTGGGAGTCGGATTTGCTGTATTGCTGCACACAGTCTGAGGTGTATAATGAACTACTTCCCCCAAAGAGTCGGCCTAAAAACGTCTGGGGGTTATACAGGGAATACCAGTGCGCTAGGGGGATAGTGAGTCGGACCCCGATGGGGAGGAGTTGGATGAACTGCAGGAGGGCGGGGTGGCGATGGCGGAGGTTGATTTGATGTGTGGTTGACTGGTTCCCTGTTGGGGGTGGTTGGCCGGTCCCATTCTGATCGCAACTGAGAGGCAGAGTGTGTGTGTCACTGGGATGGCTGGGCTGGGAGGGTGCATTTAGTGATCCGTCTTGCACGCTGCATCATTCCATTGGGCCCTCGGGTCTGCAGCTGTGGGTCCTACGTTCGTCTATGGATGCGGTAGTTAGTACGGGTGGGTGGGTGGACACGGACATAGGTAGGCTGGCTAGTTTGTAGGGTGGGTGTTTGATTGTTTTCTTTTTTTTTCTTTTTTTTTTTCTCGCTATTGGTTTGTTGCACCTATTTCTTTCCCCCCCTTCTAGGAGGGTTTATCTTCATGATACCGAGATTTGGTTTAGCACCTGCGAACTGACTGTATTACTTTTGCACATCGACCTATGGTCATGAGTATCGGCACCTGTATTACATATCCTATCCTTTTGATATCAGTCGTAAGCTGTTTCCAAGACCGGATTTTATTTGTTCTTTCTTTCCTATGAGTTCGCCGCCAGGCCTCCGGGATGCTGGCGTTACGGCTGTGTATATGATGTATGCTCAGGGATCTGGGTGCTGCCTATTGTTGCCGCCGGCCTCCGGGTTGTAGGCGATGAGTGCTGTGTGCAAACTTCGAAGGTGTAATAAAGTACAAATTTAACAGAAAAAATTCAGTAAATAAATACCGAATCCACAACACCGATCGGTAAATACCGAATGGGTAACATCCAAATCTGTATATTCCGAATCGGATGTTACTGAATCAGTAAATACCGATTCGGTAAATACCGAATCGGTATTTACCGAATCGGCAATTCAAAAATAGAAAAAATGAGGGAATCATCCAATCAGGTGCAACCACCCCACCTCCCAACCAGGAAGTGGCCACACCCATGCAGGTGCAACCAATCTGAAGCTGCTGGAGAGGCTGGTAGAGCAGAGCAGAGCCCTTGAGCCACTGGGAAACTTTCTCATTGAAAATTGAAAAATGGCAAGCAAAGACACTGAAAGGGAAGGAGCAGAGAGAAAGAGGAAGCTGACATTCAGCACCATGGAGCTGCAGGTCCTTGTGGAGTAGGTAGTGAGGGAACACCACAAGTTGTTTGGAAAGCAGTCCCTGCAGGTGGCAGAATCTGCCAAAAGGAAGATTTGGCTGGCTATACAAACCAAGGTGAATGCCATTGGAGTGACCCCACAGGACATTGACGACCTGAAGAAGAGGTGGTATGACCTGCGGAGTGTGACAAAGCGGAAAATGGCAGAGCTCCACAAACAAGCAAACCTGACAGGAGGAGGGAGGAACAGGGCACCTGCCCTGACTGAGCTTGAGGAGCTGGTGGAGTCCACCATTGAACCAGACAGCGTCTGTGGGATTGGGGATGGAGACAGCTCAGCCCGAGCTGCTATCAAAAAAGGTAAGAACCATGCACAGCAATCACCCCCACTCCTTTCCCTTCCCTTTCCCCTTACCCAATGTGGTAGTGTGAAGCCCACTCCAGTACAATTTTTAGTAAACACAAGCAATGCATTATGGGAGATGTAGTCAGTGAAACACCTACCATGTCAGACAAAACACCAAACAACAAGGCATGCAACACACATCAGTGATGAACAAGCTGAGTCAATAGCTATAGTGTTTCAGAGTTGAAAATTTATTTGGATAAGCACGGTTGTAGGATCACATGGTAAATGTACGATTTTCTGTCCACAGGCGAGACATCTCGAAGGCGTCCAAGGACAATGAAGCTAGTGCACCACGGAAGGAAGACACACAGGAGGCGAGTGCCAGCGCAGGGCAAACTACACAAGCTACAGTGGCATCTCCGAAACTGCCAGCTTCCCAAGACCTGACAGCGTCACCACAGCTGCTGGCCTCCCCAGAGTGGTTGGCCTCACCACTACTCATGTCCTCACCTGAACTGGTAACATCACCGGCTGCAACAACACCTGCAGTTTAAAAAAGCAAGAGGCATGTTGTGGCCACACTCATGGAAATGAAGTCTTCCGCAGGAGACACAGTGGGGGGTGACACACCAACCATGGAAGTTGAGCACAGCCGTGCTATTCAGCAGTCCACTGCTGAGGGGGCACACACAGGTGCCAGACGCCGCAGGGTCAGGGATAACAGTCAAGACCAAAATGGCAAGGGTGCAGGTGTCTTCTGCAGACTGCAAACTACTATGGTGTAGGTGCAGCGCATGTAGGGGAAGGCCATCCAGTCGGTCCAAAGGCAGGTGAAGCACCTAAATGAGCATATGAAAAACATTGACAAGGGCATCTGCTCAATGGCGGAGGGAAGTAGAGAAATGTCTGCCGGGATGGGAGAGATGGCTGCGGGCATGCGGGACATGTCCCAATCAGTGCTGCAGCTGTGCAGCAAGCTGGATGAGGACAGGGCAACAAGGCGCAAGGAGCGGCAGAGGTTAGAACAACACACAAGGGCAGTGAACCGGCTAGCCACTGCCACTGCTCTGCTTTGCAGGCGCTGCGTTAACATGCAAGAGAGACTGGCACACAGCAGCAATGAAGTCTCCAGGGGCATTGTGAGGGTGTCAAGTGCATTGGAGGTGGTGGTGACTAATCAGTCGGCAACTACTGTTGCTCTGGATGTGGGGGAGAGCGAGGAGACCACCAGTAGAAGCAGCAATGTGACCCCCCTGTCCCTGACAACCAAAGGAGCAGCAGCGCCATGGGGCTGGCACAGCCCACACAGCCAGTAAGGACAGCCAGTCAATGGCCTCCAGCACCGGTGGGCGTGCCCGCAAACACTGATTCTGCCCACACTCCCTGACCTGGAATAGGTGAAGTAACCCAGGACTTCCATAATGGATGGCCAAAAATAGGACTGGCACATATGGGCCTTTGTGTACTGGCGTAGTGCCTAAATATTAAAACAATGTTGTGTACATACTACAACTGGCTGTGTCTCCTTACTTACTGAGAAATAGTTGCATTTTATCTCTGCCCGTCTCTGTCTCCCATCTGTTGCTGCGCCACTCCTGCTGTGTTGGGCTCAGGTTGTTCAAATTCATCACCATCATCCTCAATGTCTGTTAATTCCATTGCTGCTCCTTTCTTAGTGGCAAGGTTGTGCAGCATTGCGCAAGTTGCTATGATTTTACAGCAGATGAGGGGTGAGCACTGACGTGCGCTTCCGCTTTTGTGGAGGCAGCAGAACCTGCTGTTAAACAGCCCAAAGGTGCGCTCCACAACGTTACATGTAGATTTGTGTGCCATGTTGTATCGTCTTTCACTCTGGGTTGATGGGTTCAGGTAGGGTGTCAGTATGAACGAACGGACAGCATATGCGCTATCGTCTATGCGGAAAAGAGAGAGCCATTTATCACATGCACAACAACATCTACATCTGCTGTATCTACCAAGGTGTGTCACAGTGTGTTACCTAGCAGGTATCCTTCTCCAAATTCCCCCGCTGCCAGACGTGTGTAGATCCCACTGTTCTGGAAGATGTACGAATCGTGGGTGATGCCTGGGAATTTGGCCACAATGTCTGTGATTATGTTGGCAGCATCACAGATGACCTGCACATTAATGGAGTGGGTGGACTTTCTGTTCCTGTAGATGTACTCTGTTGCTGCAGGTGGGCAGATTGGGATGTGTGTGCCATCAATACAGCCGATGACATGTGGGAACTTTGCCAGTTGATAAAAGTCAGCCTTGGTCTTCAGCAGTTCCGCATGTGTGTCAGGGAAGCTGATGTAATGATGCATTCTCTGCATCATGGCCTCCAGGAACTTCCTGAAGAAACGGGACAGGCAGCTCTGGGACACCCCACCTATAGCAGCTATCACCCCTGGTAACTCCCAGATGCAAGCAGGTGTAGGCTACAGAGCACCTGCATATGTGGTGGTATGGCGTGCGCCCTTGGTGTTTGGTGCTCCAGGAGTGCGTGCAGGTCCCTAATCAAGTCCAGAATAGTGGGGGGGTGTAGCCTGTACCTTTGCAAGATCTCTGCCTTAGTAAGTTGGATGAGTGTGATCCGCTGTCTGTAGGCTTGCTCCTCCCGTCTCCAGATCCTCTGTCCTGCTGCCTGTAGCTGTAGCCGTCTTGCTATCACATAGAATGCCGCCATTCTGATCCCACAGTTGCATTTTGGGGCCTTTTTTATGGCCTGCACCTGGTTACCACCTACTTTAAATCCATGGTAATTACCGACTCTTAAAACCGAATTTCATGTAATTCGGTATTTTAGAAGTTACCTACATCTCTATTCTCATTTTAACCATTTCTTATTTACCGATTTGGTAAATAAGAATTCGGTAACTACCGGATCGGTAATTTCGGATTCGGTAATGATGAATTGGTATTTACTGATTCATCTTTACTGAATACTTACTTTTGACCTCCTACATCTCAATTGCCTAAATACCGGTCGGTAACAGCATATTTACCAAATTTCGGCCGTTACCAACCGGTATTTAGCTACCTACATCTGGCCCTTAGTTCTTAAATCGAATAAAGCTATTTTTGATTTGATTTGAAGTGCACTACAACAGTACACTGGAAGTCACTTTTTGAAAATGAACACTTCATAAAGTAAAGTGTTATGCTTCTGGGTTAAAAGATTGTGCACCATTTCTAATTATCCTAGGTACACAAAAACTGGAAAAAGTTTAATCTTATACCTTCCAAGGTAAAATAAGGTGTATTACATCAAATAATTCTGAGCATACACCCAATAGTGTTTGTAAGGCACAATCACAGGCCAGAGGGCTAGGAGTATTTTATAAGGTTGTGGGGTGGAGGCATTTCTCTCATCTCCAGCCGGCGTATCGGGTTAACATTCCGCCTACCCTACTCCATGCTGTTGCATCAGTTGATGTGGAACCATGGGTCTTTTTAGATAAGACCAAAGGACAAATATTAAGGGCTGATAAGCCAATACTTTAGCTCCCACTGCTGCATTAAGATTAGAATTTGGATTAAAAAGTTCATTTGTACAGGGTTTGATGGAATTGGTGCGATGGGGTTATTGTTTCGTGAATAGTGATTGTAACTCTTAGCAATACCTTATGTATAAGGAGATCTTGGAAATGAAAAGAGACAAAGCTTACTATTTTTTTATCTTGAATATACATCAGGGCAATTTGATTTTGATGTACGTATGGTTTCAACCCTGCCACTGGTACAGCTTAAAGTTCTATTTAAGCAGCCTTCTCCTAAGTTAAATTTCTGTTTGGATCTTATCTTTAACAGGAAAAAAGCTAATTTTGAAGAAGCAATGAGGACTCTCATTTTACATCAACCACAGCATTACTTGACATGGAATATGGCCCTGGGTGTTAGATGCATCTGGGCACTAATTTGCCTAAATATTGTTCTGTTGAATGTTTTATCATCTGAATGGTATGGTACATCAAGCACAAGTCACTTTTGTAAAAATGGAAGCCATGATTTGAAACATGTTTTATTTGTATGCCCTGCTTTCCTGTGTCATCATAGGTGGCTGGGATCCATCTTTTTAAGATTCTCTGTTCGCATGATTGATCAGGCTATGCACTTATTGCTCAACCCTCCAAATGGAATGTTTTGTATTCATGTTTTTAACTTTTTAAAATACTTCTTGCATGTGACTCTTGCAAAGTATGGTGTTATAGGGGGTATCCGGTTTTGAGATTCCATTTTAACTTGCTGAGCATGTACCTTGTATTTTCTTGTTTTATGTGGACCTCCTAGTAGTTCCAAACCATCAAATAAATAAACTTGAACTTGCTTGTGTAGGAAAGTGCCCCTTTTTGCAATGTTGCCCCCCACTTTTTGCCTAGTATTGATGTACTTTGACCGAGTGTGCCCTGAGTTCCTGCCAACCAGGTACCCAGGACCTATGTTCTTTTGCCAAACTGTATTGTTGCAAGAGTCGACATTGCACACATCCCTGTATGCCATTCCTACAATCCAATGCCCTGGCATAGGTAAGCAATCCCTTTAGCTGGGTGCACTTTACCAGTGGTGAGGGTACAGGTGCATGAGCCCTGTATCCCTACAGTGTCTAAGTCAATTCTTAGACATTGTAAGTGCAGTAATGCCATTAAGAGTATGTGGTCTGGGTGTTTGTCTTTACGAACTCCGCAGCACCATAATGGCTTTACTGAAAACTGGGAAGTTTGGTATTAAACTTCTCAGCCCATTAAACCCACACTGATGCCAGTGTGGGATTTAGTGAAAAATGCACTCAGAGGGTATCTTAGAGATGCCCCCTGAAAAATGACCTACCTCTAGTGTCCTGGCTGAGTGGCTGCTCACCACCTGCCAACAGACATGTTTCTGGACAGCTGGGTCGAGAGCCTGCTGTTCTTGGGGTCCTGAAATAAAGCACATCCTGGGACGAGGTACCAAGCATCCTCCCCCAGAATGGGCTGGGTCCACAAAAGGAAAGGCTTCAAAGGCTTGCCACCTTTGTGAGCTACCCAAGCCATTTGCTGCTCCCAGCAACTGGCTCCCACTGGTTATGATCCCTACTTTTGCTAGAAGAATCAGAGGGAAAACCAAGTTAGGAGAGATGTGCTCACCTTTGCCAACCCCACCCCTCAGGTAGGGGAGGCGAGGTGAAGCACAACTCTAAGTCCCCGACATCTTGAAGATGTGGGGGGACCCAGCCAAGCAGAGTGAGGCTTATGTCCCCCTCCCACTGGAGGGAGGCATACTAGGGAGTGTACCCACCTCAAGGAAGGGATTGATAAGTCCTAACCTGTACCTACCTGTAATGCCCCTAAATTTTGTATTAAAGGGTAACCCTGAACCATGCCTCCTCAGACAAGAAGAAACAAGAATAAGAAGGACCTAAGAGCAGTGCTGAGAAGATGGGGTGGACACCAACTGACTTGTCCCCACTCCTACCGTCCTGTCCCAACCTTGACTGACCACAGGGTGTCATGTAGCCAGCAGCCCCCAAGACTCTGCATTCCTATACCAGACATTGTCTCCTTTGAGCACTGGATTTGCTCACCCACAGACTCTGGGTCCAGCCAGATCCACCAGCCAGCACCACTCTGCACCTGACGCCCACAGTCCGAGTTCGAGTGGCCCAATACCCTGAGGGGGACTCCCTGGCAATCCTGACCTGAGATCCAGTGACCTCTGACCTGCCTCAAGCCTCCAGCTGATGCCTGAAGTCTCAATTCTAAGGGTCCCTCCAACTGCGACCAGGAGCTGCTAAGAAGATCCGATGCCAAAGGACACCCCTGCACCTGACGCCCCACAGCCTTGGGGGGCCCAACCAACAGTGTCCAGGCAACCCTCAGCATCCCAACTTCCCTCTCCAAGTTGTGGTCACCTCCAGAAGATCTTCGTTTTGGAGCCTGCAGTAGTTTTGCAAATAGGAGAATCACCAGTGAAAGTAACAGAGCACCAGGCGGGAAACAGTATGCTGCACCCGGCTGCCTTAGTATCGCTGTGGGTGTACCTTGGGTGCTAAACAAGATACCCCTTTGACCTGATCTTAAATCTAGGAGCTTTGATCCCTCAATCTTGTGGCCTGCTCGTAGCAGCCACCAACCAGAGGCCCTCTACCCCCTCACCGTATAACATTGGTCGTCAGCACTCTGCACCCGGCCGTCCTAGTACCTTTGAGGGTGCTTCGAGAGTGCATCCTTGACCCTGAGGTAAACCTGCTTCTTACTCCAAAATGCCAACTCTAAAACCTAAGTACTTACAGATAAACTGATATTACTGTTTTCTTCTATAGGACTGCATTCACTGCTTTTCTGTGAAAGCTGGTTTGTATGGAAACTGCATATGTGTAAAAACTGAATTACTTACCTTTTGTCTAAGACATGTCCCAGTGGGATATCTAGGCATATCACACTGATTAGCAAAAGTAACTTAAAAAGCAACCCAAAAAGGTACATACACAGTAATCTACAAAGTAACTGAAAAGTAATTTTGACAGTTGAATTACCTGTAAAGGAACCAAATGCATTTAACCTTTAACACTTTAGCCAAGAAATTACTAGAAAGACTTCAAGGGCACTCATCCTAACCAGCGAACATATGGTAACAAAACTCAGAGACGGTACACCTAAAGATCAATTACACCAGCCCCAACTCAAGACCAATCTTCTTGGAGCCCCATATGAACTCACCCCTCTCAACTAATGCAGACTCTTCTCAGCCCACACAAAATGTCAGCCTCCCCAACCTCAATGGCAACGGCCCTTCCTATGTTAAAGCTTACTCAACCCCCTTAACCACGAGACATGATGCGTTCACATCCTCTATTAAAGCTGCAAATATCACTGACAGACTGTCTCTGCTCCTGAATTGAATAGAACAAAATCTTGAATTCACTAGCTAAAGACATCTCACATGTAAAAAAGGACCTTCTGATCCAGGCCAAACGTTATGTTATGTTATGTTATGTTAACAGTTTTATAAAGCGCACAGCTGCCCCAGCGAAGGGGCGTCCCGGCGCTGGCCACGAAGAGGGCACAGACAACATATACCAGACCGAAAAGTAGCGATAGAACCTATAACCGATTATAATGAAGGGAAGAGAAAGGTCTTGATAGCTTTCCTAAAAACAAGTAGGCAGTCAATAGCACAAATATTTGCGGGCAGGGAATTCCAAAGCTTGGGCACGAGGTAGCCAAAAGAACGTCCACCCGCCCGGGAAAGCCTAACTGTAGGCACAACCGCCAGATGTTGCTCGGCAGAGCGGAGTGGACGAGATGGAACGTAGGGGGTAAGCATGTTGCCCAACAGGGCAGGGCTCGAGGATTTCAAGATCTTAAAGGATAGACAAAGTGTCTTAAAGTGAATACGCCTTTCAGCGGGAAGCCAATGCTGCCTTCGGATAGTGCTAGTGGCAGAGCAAAAACGCGGAAGACCCACCAGAGTTTTGGCCGCCGCATTTTGGACACGCTGCATTCTGAGTATTTCCGCCTTATTTGCCCCAGAAGAAGGGAGCTCGCAAAGTCCAGGTGAGATAGGATAGTAGCCTGAACGATCAGTTGTCGTATTGGTGGATCAAAATACTTCAAAATGGGTCGAAGGCCTCGCAGAATGCCAAAGCACATGGTGGCGACTTGCTTTGTATGAGCTTGAAAAGTGAGAGATGAGTCCATCAGGACTCCGAGATTTTTTACCACTCTCTTGGGTGTTGGTATTGCCCCCAGGGCAGTAGGCCACCACTGCTCGTTCCACAATTTGATGTTTTTTTCCACCAACAGAATATCCGTTTTTTCAGCATATAATTGCATGCAGTTGGCCGCAATCCATTCTGCTACCGCAGTCATACCTTCTTTAAATCTAGAAGCAGAAGGGGAGTAACCTTCAGCCAAGGTGATAACAAGTTGTGTGTCGTCAGCATAGGAGACCATAGTAAGGTCCCTTTGCTTGGCGACCGCAGCCAGAGGCTGGACGTAAAGACTGAAAGCGATGGGCTCAAGGCCGATCCCTGGGGAACCCCCTGATCGATAGAGAGGATCTGGGAGGAAAAAGGGGGAACAGAAACTCTGAAAGATCTATTGGCCAAGAAGGAACATAACCATTCCAGGGCCAGGCCCCCTATCTCTGACTTCTCAAGCCTCTGAAGTAGTATACCGCGGGACACCGTGTCAAAGGCGGCGCTGAGGTCTAACAAGAACAGCGCCGCACTTTGACCAGTATCCATGATAGACCGCAGGTGCTCAGTTGTGGCCAGAGGGGCAGTTTCCGTGCTGTGGCCCGGGCGGAACCCATTCGGAGAGGGATCCACAATGTTATTGGAATTCACAAACTGAGTTAGCACGTTGTTAACATGTGCCTCTGCGATTTTGGCTACTCAAGGAAGGAGGGATATGGGTCTGAAATTCTCTGGTTTGGTGGGATCCAGTGCCGTTTTTTTCAGGATAGGGGAGACCCATGCCTGTTTCCAGGGGGCCGGAACAATCCCAGTTGAGAAAGAAGAGTTGATTATTCTGCAGAGCGGATCCATAAAAATGGAAAGGGATTCCATAAAATGGATGGCTGCAAAGGGTCCAAAGGGGAGCCTGCTACCACACTCCTGGTAGGGAGAAGCTTTCTCCACTTATAGGTTTGCCAACTCTCAGCCAACATCCCTTTTGGACCGCTTTTCCCTTGAGTCCCGGCCCACAGACCGCACCGAGCTTGCAGCCATGTATCCGAACTGGAAGCTGATGAACTCATAGAATCTTACATCACCATGACCCAGAAAATGGTCAACAAACCTTTGTCCGCTATCCCAGTAATCATGGGCTCTTATAGAATTCCTTGAATTTTCGCCTCACCCAGACCGCCTGCTCAATTCACACCAATTTAGACACTACATACCACAAACAATAATCCTAGCCAGCTAACATGCATGCTCCTCAAATGCAGATCAGCAGTAAAACAAGCCACAGACATCGGAGAAGCTATACTGGATAACAAAATAGATATTGAATTCCTCACTGAAAACTGTCTCAAGAACACTAAACACCCATTCTAGATCTGCTCTGATACACCATCAAGAGACAGGACAGACCACAGAGATTAGGTGTCAGTCTGGTAATCATTCACAAAGAAGGTATCCATCTTGCTCCCTAAACAATCTCAAAATACTCTACTTTCAAATATCTCAGAGTGGAACCTTTCCTATCAAACTTCACAACATCTACCACCCTTCTGGTGATCGCACCCTCTTCACAGAGGAACTATCTGATCTAGTAACACAGGGCCCGATTCACAGAATAAACTTAAGACTCAATCCTAAATTTACTACTATTTTGGCATTCACAGATGCACTTACTACTTTTGGCATTCACAGAATGAACTTACTACTTTTGGTATTCACAGAAGTTAGAATTTTGTCTTAAGTTTGTCTTAAGAGAAACTTAAGACAGACTTAAGACAAACTTAAGACAAACTTAAGACAGACTTAAGACAGACTTAAGACAAAATCCTAACTTCTGTGAATACCAAAAGTAGTAGGTTCATTCTGTGAATGCCAAAAGTAGTAAGTGCATTCTGTGAATAGCAAAATAGTAGTAAGTTTAGGATTGAGTCTTAAGTTCATTCTGTGAATCGGGCCCACAGTTCTCCATTGCTGATTTGAATGACGTTTTCTTGGGCGACTTCAATATTCAATGGAAAAACTCAGAATACAAAATGGTCGATTTCCTTACTAACCTTTTTGAAATAAATGACCTCAAACAATTCTGCAATGGATCAATCCTTTGCAAAAGCTCCACTCTAGATGCTATAATCAGCAAAAATGAGCTGGTCTCACTTCAATCCATCACACCTCTCGACTGGTTAGACCACCATCTCATACAGTTTAATATCAAGACCCACCTCAAATCTTACACAGCTCCATCCAACAAACCTAGGCATTGGGCTAGGAGTATCAAACAAATCCCAATAATGGAATTTGAATCCAGTGTCTGGGCCCAATTACAGGATCAACCTCTAACTCTCACCACATAGGACCTCACCGCCCACTACAATACAGTGATAATGGAAGTTCTTGACCAAGTGGCAGCACTCAAACTAAAAACAACCTAGAAAATTATAATCGAAATCCTGGTTCAACACCGACCTGAACAATGAGTGGAGACAACTAAGACCGTCAGAAAGGACATGGAGACAGAACCCCTCTACAACGCTCCTCTAACTCCTAAGATCTTCAGGGCTTTTATATAAGAAACACATCTTTAGAGAAAAAGCCACATTCTTTTGTAACCAACTTGACTACGCTAAGAACAGGCCTAGGAAGCTCTTCGACATTATCAAACCACAATCTACCAGTACCTCCCCTCATGAAATAGCAGCCACCAGCGAACGTTGTGAAGAAATTGTCAACTTATTCACTGATAAAGTTGCAAAAATTGTGCAATCCATCATTCTAGTCGATAATCCGTCTTTCATACCAACCGACCCCACTGACTCACATTCCCCCACAGTTGCCCCCACCCCAGATTTAACAACTGACCGAATGGCCCTAAGAAAAACTAATATCAACTATGACCTTCGTCAACTGAAAAATGATGCTAATTGGTCTGACTTCAAACCCATGACAGAAAGTGAAGTCTTCAATATAATTACAGACTTGAAGCCCACATCCCACACCAATGATCCCCTCCCATCCACATTAGTACAAAACCTCAACCATTTCATAGCCCCATTCTGGACAAAAATTATCAACACATCTTTCTTCTCAGGACATGTACTTGACTCCCTCCAACTAGGCTAAATCACACCCAAACTTAAAAAACCAGGGGCTGACCATAATGACTTCAATAACCTCAGACCTATCCCCAACCTCCTGTTCCTATCCAAAACAATGGAGAAATGCGTCCTTCTACAGCTCAACTAACATATAGAGCAATTCCATCTCCATGACACCTTCCAGGATTTATGAAAAGCTGCAGCACAGAAACTGCTATGCTCAATATCGCAGTTGACATTTGCAGATCCTTTCAGGAAGGTGACGCATGCCTCCTAATCTTACTTGACTTATCTGCAGCTTTTGATTCTGTTAATCACCGCCGCATTAATTGAGACACTCAAAAACTAAGGAGGTATCAATGGCACAGTCCTTCCTTGGTTCACCTCATACCTGCAACATCACTCGCAACAAATAAAAATCAACAACTGACTCTCAAAACTAATACTAGTTCTTCATGGTGTTCCCCGTGGCTCAATTCTCTCCCCATCTCTTTTCAATCTCTTCATCGAACCCCTTACTGTTATCTTGAACCAAGCAGCGGTAAAATATCACCTTTATGCCGATGACACCATACTTTACTACAATATTCTTGGCCGACCCCCACCACTGGACCCGCTACATCTCACTATTAGCAAATGAAATAGCGAACTGAACACCAGTCCCAGCATTATGGAAGGTGGCCAAAGTTGTCCCTATCTATAAGAAGGGAGACAGAGACGATCCTTCCAACTACAGACCATTTAGTCTGATTGATGCTATGCAGAAGGTCTTTGGTTAGATGCTTCTGCATAGGATACAGTCATGGCCTGAGGAAGAAGCATTCTATCCCAGTATCAGGCCGGATTTAGATCAAAGACCGGGACAATGGACCAAGTGTTCAGACTCCTCCTCATTTATTGAAAGGTAGTGGTGCTGGGCAAGGGCAGTCTCTATCTTGCTTTTATCGATTTGAAGACTGCCTTGGACATGGTTCCCATATCTAGGCTTTGGATGACGCTTGGTGAAATGGTATCCCCCCCTTTCATCCTAAAAATCCTAATTCGGCTCCACAAAGGGCCTTTTGCCCAGATTAGGTGGGGTGGAAGCAGGGACAACTAACAGAGCACATCCCTGTCAACAGAGGAGTCCGACAGGGCTGTGTCCTGGCTCCATCTCTGTTCTCCTTTTACGTGATTGGGGAAGTTGATTTCCTCTTAGAGAAGCCTGCAGACTCACCCACTCTAGGGGACGAATAAGATACCAACCGTGCTGTTTGCAGACGACACCCTGTTGATATCAAATACCCCAGTTGGCTATAACACCGTATCAATAGATTGCAAATCTTTTGCGATAACCGGGGACTGGTCATAAATAGTTCAAAAACGAAATGTATGGCCTTCAACTGCTACAAGTCATATAGGAGCGGCCCTTTGCTGGGAGGGGTACCCCTTGAAATGGTAGACACCTTTGATTACCTAGGAGTAAGACTTACCGATAAAATGTCTTGGAGACCCCACTTAGCAAAGATGTTGATGGCACATAAGTGCGTGGCCAGAGTAATAGGGAAAGAACACCGCCTTTCACACACTATGCTCATAGCTCCCGCCCTCCAAGTATATGACTCTAAAGCAGTTACCTCAGCCCTCTACGGAGCAGAGGCCAGGGGCTTTGATAAACTTGAAAAGCTTAGTAGATCAGAACATACATTCCTTAGAGACCTGGTTATGGCACCTAAATATGTTCCCCTTACTCCTCTACTGTTGGATATGGGCAGGCGGTCAATAGCTGACATAGCTAGATTATGCCCTGCACTCTTCTGGGGCTCATTAGGTGGACTCCTGAGCTTCTTTCCTATGCCGAAGCCCTTAATGAGATCATTCGCCGAGATTCCGACTGTAAAATAGGCAGGATTGCTGGCGTTAAAAAAACCCTGACAGCCATAGGTCTGCAAACCTGTTGGGACAGCCAGGAACCCCCAAGGAGAGAAGAACTCAAACACCCATATTAGGATTGGGGTAACGGGAGAATTCCAAACCTAGCGCCACTGGCGTAGCTAGGGGGAGGCGGACCGCCCCAGGCGGCACTATTATGGGGGCGGCGGCGGCCACTGGTGGCCTGTTGCAATGACCTTTATCATTTATTTGGGGACATTCACTGTCTGACACTGTACAGTAGTGTCAGACAGTGTCCCCAGTCCCCAAATAAATTTTAAAGGCCGCCGCAAACCACTACCTAGCTTGGTGGTGGTGGTGTGGTACGTGTGCGACCGGGTCATCGAGGTCAGAGCGGGACAAGACTCCAATGAGCTCACTCAGCTCAGGTTTCCTCCAGCCAACGAGCCCCGGTCCCTCCCCTTCATAGACGTACATGTGCTGAGTTTTCTGTTGTGCGCAGCCGTGTTCACATTGCCAATCCCTCAGACTGGTGGTGGGGGGAGCAGAGAGTGACCCAGAGTGAATAATTTCACTCACGGCGGCAACATACTAACTGAGTGACTCACATGGCCGCCCGCCGGGCAGGTGGTATGGGTGATTGCGGGGGCGCAAGTGTCAACGCTCATCGTTCGCCCAATATGCTGGTACTGAGGAGGACAGCTGAGCTGTACACACACGCACATATAGGCAGGCCCTGTCACGGCACCGTTTAAATTTGGCACCCAGCTCGGCCAGGAGAGGGCATCCTCTGCAGCTCTCAATGCATTGTGCTGTGATGCCCGGACGGGGCCCAGTGCGGCCTAATTATTTGGACCACGGCAGCAGCCGCCGCCATCTCGCCCTACTGCAGTCCAGTGCAACCTGGGGCTAAATTGAATGCCACTGCTGGTCGAGTCATGTTGAGTCTAATTCTGGACCGAGGCCGTGCTACCCGGGTGATGTTGCGACTGTCTCGTACCATCTATCAGGCCGGGAGCTTGCTGACCGACAGTAAGTCTCACCCAACTAAGTTCTTCCAGATTGAGCGCATTATAATTCAGCCTGCAAAGTGAGTTACAGCCGTTGAACTCTGCAAAATTGCACTGCCATCACTAGTCTGTCTGCACAATCTCATATTAAACGTTCTTTAACAGAAGAGATCGGCTGCCTCCGGTGACGGTCCTCTCCTCGCATGACATTGTGTCAACCTGACCTGGCCCAGTGTTGTCGCAGCTGTAGAGGTGTAGTATATGTGTACTAGTGCACTACTGTTGTAATGGTGTATAGGTGGAGGCCCATGATTAGATAATGTTAAGCGGCACCCTTTAGGCTGATGAGGTGTAGGCCGCCAGTCACAGCCATTGCCAACCCAATTCCTTCGTTCCACTGTTCATGTCCAAAGCAGAATTTGTTTGGTTAGGCCCTTGAAGGACCCAGTGCGGTGTGTCCTAAATATTCCAATATGCATATGAGGTCACTCTCCAGCACCTCTCACTGCATCACACAGCTGGACTATTGCACATTACAGTTCAGGCCAGGACCCACAGGGTCACCCAATTGAAAGTTACCTATGCCAGCCCACTTACCCCAGTACTTAATTGACTTCTCGCTGAGGGCACAGCTCTAATTTCCCTGTCCCCCGCTTGGCCGCATCGTACCTACCATACGTTACCTTCCCTAGTGCTGAGCGCAGGTCCGGATGGAAGCAGGCCACGTGGTCTCTTCTTGAAGAGCCACCAGTCCCCCCTCAGGTCCCATTCTTCACATTCCCCTCACAGCATCTGCGCAGCTCCATGATCATCAGCTCGTGTCCAGCCCCAATCAGGCAGGCCTGTGGTTTCCGAGCCTCCATAGGTGCACTATGGTTCAAAACTTGCCAGTTTTTGTTTTCTTCATCCTTTGCAGTTATATGCTGCGTCGTTCAGTTCTTTGTGTGTCTCTACAGGGCAGATGTGGTCAAATATTAAGGACGCATAGGGAAAGCCTCCCTAGTTTGTGTATGCCAAGTTTGTCTGGGTTGGCGGAGTGAGCTAAAGAACGGTGATGGATTAAACCCAGATAAGTTGACTGGGGGTGAGTGTTTGTATTGACAACGCTCCGTCCATCATCCCCTTTGGTTTTTCTTTGTTCGCCCTAAGTTGGCAGGGTATGCTCAGACGTGATTCCCTTGCTCACTTTGTCACTGGATTCAAGCCAACCCGGCTGAAGACAGCTGTAATGCCAGAAACCAGTCCTGAGAAGCTTGATTCCGGTCCAGGGAAGACATAGCTTGGCAGTTCGGGCTGGACTGTTCCCATGAGGACCAGGGTCAGACTGATTTGCATATGGCCATGTCTGAACTGGGGTGGCGGAGTGAGCTAAAGAACGGTGATGGATTAAACCCAGATCAGTTGACTGGGGGTGAGTGTTTGTGTTGTCAGCGCTCCGCCCATCATCCCCTTTGGTTTTTCTTTGTTCGCCCTAAGTTGGCAGGGTATGCTCAGACGTGAGTCCCTTGCTCACTTTGCCACGGAATTCAAGCAAGCCCGGCTGAAGACGGCTGTAATGCCAGAAACCGGTCCTGGGAAGCTTGATTCCGGTCCAGGGAAGACATAGCTTGGCAGTTCGGGCTGGACTGTTCCCATGAGGCACAGGGTCAGACTGATTTGCAGTGGCCATGTCTGAACTGGGGTGGCGGAGTGAGCTAAAGAACGGTGATGGATTAAACCCAGATCAGTTGACTGGGGGTGAGTGTTTGTATTGTCAATGCTCCGTCCATCATCCCCTTTGTTTTTTCTTTGTTCGGCCTAAGTTGGCAGGGTATGCTCAGATGTGAGTCCCTTGCTCACTTTGCCACTGGATTCAAGCAAGCCCGGCTGAAGACGGCTGCAAAGCCAGAAACCAGTCCTGGGAAGCTTGATTCCGGCACAGGGAAGACATGGCTTGGCAGTTCGGGCTGGACTGCTCCCATGAAGCACAGGGTCAGACTGATTTGCATATGGCCATGTCTGAACTGGGGTGGCGGAGTGAGCTAAAGAACGGTGATGGATTAAACCCAGATCAGTTGACTGGGAGTGAGTGTTTGTATTGTCAACGCTCCGTCCATCATCCCCTTTGGTTTTTCTTTGTTCGCCCTAAGTTGGCAGGGTATGCTCAGACGTGAGTCCCTTGCTCACTTTGCCACTGGATTCAAGCAAGCCCGACTGAAGACGGCTGTAATGCCTGAAACCGGTCCTGGGAAGCTTGATTCCGGCCCAGGGAAGCCATGGCTTGGCAGTTCGGGCTGGACTGTTCCCATGAGGCACAGGGCCAAACTGATTTGCATATGGCCATGTCTGAACTGGGGTGGCGGAGTGAGCTAAAGAACGGTGATGGATTAAACCCATATCAGTTGAAAGGGGGTGAGTGTTTGTGTTGTCAACGCTCTGCCCATCATCCCCTTTGGCTTTTCTTTGTTCGCCCTAAATTGGCAGGGTATGCTCAGACGTGAGTCCCTTGCTCACTTTGCCACTGGATTCAAGCAAGCCCGGCTAAAGACGGCTGTAATGCCAGAAACCGGTCCAGGGAAACTTGATTCCAGTCCAGGGAAGACATGGCTTGGCAGTTCGGGCTGGACTGTTCCCATGAGGCACAGGGTCAGACTGATTTGCATATGGCCATGTCTGAGCTTGGGTGGCGGAGTGAGCTAAAGAACGGTGATGGATTAAACCCAGATCAGTTGACTGGGGGTGAGTGTTTGTATTGTCAACGCTTCGTTCATCATCCCCTTTTGGTTTTTCTTTGTTCACCCTAAGTTGGCAGGGTATGCTCAGACGTGAGTCCCTTGCTCACTTTGCCACTGGATTCAAGCAAGCCCAGCTGAAGACGGCTGTAATGCCAGAAACTGGTCCTGGGAAGCTTGATTCCGGCCCAGGGAAGACATGGCTTGGCAGTTCGGGCTGGACTGTTCCCATAAGGCACAGGGTCAGACTGATTTGCATATGGCCATGTCTGAACTGGGGTGGCGGAGTGAGCGAAAGAACGGTGATGGATTAAGCCCAGATCAGTTGACTTGGGGTGAGTGTTTGTATTGTCAACGCTCCGTCCATCATCCCCTTTGGTTTTTCTTTGTTCGCCCTAAGTTGGCAGGGTGTGCTCAGACGTGAGTCCTTTGCTCACTTTGCCACTGGATTCAAGCAAGCCCGGCTGAAGACGGCTGTATTGCCAGAAGCCGGTCCTGGGAAGCTTGATTCCGGTCCAGTGAAGACATGGCTTGGCAGTTCGGGCTGGACTGTTCCCATGAGGCACAGGGTCAGACTGATTTGCATATGGCCATGTCTGAACTGGGGTGGCGGAGTGAGCTAAAGAACGGTGATGGATTAAACCCAGATCAGTTGACTGGGGGTGAGTGTTTGTATTGTCAACGCTTCGTCCATCATCCCTTTTGGTTTTTCTTTGTTAGCCCTAAATTGGCAGGGTATGCTCAGATGTGAGTCCCTTGCTCACTTTGCCACTGGATTAAAGCAAGCCCGGCTGAAGACGGCTGTAATGCCAGAAACCGGTCCTGGGAAGCTTGATTCCGGCCCAGGGAAGACATGGCTTGGCAGTTCGGGCTGGACTGTTCCCATAAGGCACAGGGTCAGACTGATTTGCATATGGCCATGTCTGAACTGGGGTGGCGGAGTGAGCTAAAGAACGGTGATGGATTAAACCCAGATCAGTTGAATTGGGGTGAGTGTTTGTATTGTCAACGCTCCGTCCATCACCCCCTTTGGTTTTTCTTTGTTCGCCCTAAGTTGGCAGGGTGTGCTCAGACGTGAGTCCCTTGCTCACTTTGCCACTGGATTCAAGCAAGCCCGGCTGAAGACGGCTGTAATGCCAGAAACCGGTCCTGGGAAGCTTGATTCCGACCCAGGGAAGACATGGCTTGGCAGTTCGGGCTGGACTGTTCCCATGAGGCACAGGGTCAGACTGGTTTGCATATGGCCATGTCTGAACTGGGGTGGCGGAGTGAGCTAAAGAACGGTGATGGATTAAACCCAGATCAGTTGACTGTGGGTGAGTGTTTGTATTGTCAACACTCCGTCCATCATCCCCTTTGGTTTTTCTTTGTTCGCCCTAAGTTGGCAGGGTATGCTCAGACGTGAGTCCCTTGCTCACTTTGCCACTGGATTCAAGCAAGCCCGGCTGAAGACGGCTGTAATGCCAGAAGCCGGTCCTGGGAAGCTTGATTCCGGTCCAGGGAAGACATGGCTTGGCAATCGGGCTGGACTGTTCCCATGAGGCACAGGGTCAGACTGATTTGCAAATGGCCATGTCGGAACTGGGGTGGCGGAGTGAGCTAAAGAACGGTGATGGATTAAACCCAGATCAGTTGACGGCGGGTGAGTGTTTGTATTGTCAACGCTCAGTCCATCATCCCCTTTGGTTTTTCTTTGTTCGCCCTAAGTTGGCAGGGTATGCACAGACATGAGTCCCTTGCTCACTTTGCCACTGGATTCAAGTAAGCCCAGCTGAAGATGGCTGTAATGCCAGAAACCGGTCCTGGGAAGCTGGATTCCGGTCAGGGGAAGACATAGCTTGGCAGTTCGGGCTGGACTGTTCCCATGAGGCACAAGGTCAGACTGATTTGCATATGGCCATGTCTGAACTGGGGTGCGGAGTGAGCTAAAGAACGGTGACAGATTAAATCCAGATCAGTTGACTGGGGGTGAGTGTTTGTATTGTCAACGCTCCATCCATCATCCCCTTTGGTTTTTCTTTGTTCGCCCTAAGATGGCAGGTTATGCTCAGACGTGTGTCCCTTGCTCACTTTGCCACTGGATTCAAGCAAGCCCAGCTGAAGACGGCTGTAATGTCAGAAACCGGTCCTGGGAAGCTTGATTCCAGTCCAGGGAAGACATGGCTTGGCAGTTCGGGCTGGACTGTTCCCATGAGGCACAGGGTCAGACTGATTTGCATATGGCCATGTCTGAACTGGGGTGGCGGAGTGAGCTAAAGAACGGCGAAGGATTAAACCCAGATTAGTTGACTGGGGGTGAGTGTTTGTATTGTCAATGCTCCGTCCATCACCCCCTTTGCTTTTTCTTTGTTCGCCCTAAGTTGGCAGGGTATGCTCAGACGTGAGTCCCTTGCTCACTTTGCCACTGGATTCAAGCAAGCCCGGCTGAAGACGGCTGTAATTCCAGAAACCGTTCCTGGGAAGCTTGATTCCGGTCCAGGGAAGACATGGCTTGGCAGTTCGGGCTGGACTGTTCCCATAAGGCACAGGGTCAGACTGATTTTGCATATGGCCATGTCTGAACTTAGGTGGCAGAGTGAGCTAAAGAACGGTGATGGATTGAACCCAGATCAGTTGACGGGGGTTGAGTGTTTGTATTGTCAACGTTCCGTCCATCATCCCCTTTGGTTTTTCTTTGTTCGCCCTAAGTTGGCAGGGTATGCTCAGACGTGAGTCGCTGCTCACTTTGCCACTGGATTCAAGCAAGCCTGGCTGAAAACGGCTGTAATGCCAGAAACCGGTCCTGGGAAGCTTGATTCCGGTCCAGGGAAGACATGGCTTGGCAGTTCCAGCTGGACTGTTCCCTTGAGGCACAGGGTCAGACTGATTTGCATATGGCCATGTCTGAACTGGGGTGGCGGAGTGAGCTAAAGAACGTTGATGGATTAAACTCAGATCAGTTGACTTGGGTGAGTGTTTGTATTGTCAACGCTCCGTCCATCATCCCCTTTGGATTTTCTTTGTTCGCCCTAAGTTGGCAGGGTATGCTCAGACGTGAGTCCCTTGCTCACTTTGCCACTGGATTCAAGCAAGCCCGGCTGAAGACGGCTGTAATGCCAGAAACCGGTCCTGGGAAGCTTGATTCCGGTCCAGGAAAGACATGGCTTGGCAGTTCGGACTGGACTGTTCCCATGAGGCACAAGGTCAGACTGATTTGCATATGGCGATGTCTGAACTGGGGTGGCGGAGTGAGCTAAAGAACGGTGATGGATTAAACCCAGATCAGTTGACTGGGGGTCAGTGTTTCTATTGTCAACGCTCCGTCCATCATCCCATTTGGTTTTTCTACGTTTGTCTGTTAGCCACTCCCCCCTGATCTTTTGAATGATAACAATGCTGCAGTGTCATGTTATCTCTCATTTTGTACCTATTAATTTACTTTATGCGGATGTCATCATTCAACCCTGCTACTGTAAGCAAAGGTACCGCTGTACTCTGCATTACAGTCACTGTCTGCCATCTGCGCAAACTTGAGTTCAGTTTCAGTGAGGCAGGCTCAGGCTCCACGCTGGGGCCTCTCTCACACCCTAGTGCCCCTTCGGTTTCTGGCACTTTGCAGCAGTTGTAAGATCTTCTTAGAGTTTCTCGTTGCTCATATGGGCGTGATTTTTTATATTTATAGGTTTCCCTCGTCTTCCTTGCTTGATTTTGCTCATGAGAATGTGTCACTCATAGTTGTTGAAATGTCTCTCATAATTACACTGAATTTATGAAAATGTCACACTCAGCAATCTGAAACCTTGGCAGCTATGAGCCTACAGGCTTTGACTTTTATTTCTGTGATATTTGTGTATGTGTGTATATATATCTATCTATATATATATATATATACATATACAACGAAAAACTGTAAGATGTTGAAGCAGCTGAATTCGAAGGGCACCCACCTAGTAACCTTGCAAACTGATCTTACAGAAAAACAATTGTGTAACTGTGCAGCTGAACACTTCCCGCCCTCATAATGCTCGTTTCTAGTCACTCTTCTACGTTTGTGGTGACACTCACCATGTTATCTTTGACTTTGCCATAGTTTCCCAAAATGACAGTTTAATGTAGCATATGGGTGAAATATGGTATGATAAAGTAGATTTACAGATAAAACGTATGTAGCGCAAAAACGATGTGTGGAAATCAGGTGTCAATCAATCAAACAAGCAGGATTTGCATAGCGCTACTTATCACCCGTGAGGGTATCTAGGCGCTGGGGGGTGGGGCGGTGCTGCTGATGAGGGACGTTAATGGAATAACCATTTTTTAGGCCCTTCCTGAAATCCTGCAGGGTAGCAGTCTGTGTGTTATCCTTAGTGCTGCCAGGCACTTGTGTATTCAACTGTGTAGCCTTGGACCGTGTCATGTATATGCATGTAACTTGCATGATCGAGGTAACTATTAGCGGCGATACTACGTGTCTCTCGGTCCTTTTTCCACAGTACCCCTCACACCCCACCCTCCAGGGGCGGCAATCTGAGGGATAGCCCCGGTCGCCACAAGCTCTAGCTACTCCCCTGCCTAGCGCGGGTAAACTAACAGCAGAATTCCTTTCCCACAAACAAATACGACATCTCGAGCCCGTCCCTAATACAATTCAGGTACCAAGAGATAGAATATTGTAAATACAGTTTAGGTTTGGAAATCTTCCCGTTTGTGACGCGACAGCAAAGTGGGCCACCAACAATGTAATATACTGTCCATGCTGCATGGCCCTTACAGAAAGCATTGCCCGTCTAATGTTTGCCTGCCCGGCAAATAAAAGACCACACAGGATCATCAAACAGCACTACGTATCCTCAGGTCCGATCCTTGGCCGTTATTTGCATACTGTGTAGTATGCAAAAAAATCGAAACTAGGATAGTGACAAATTAATGATCTAACAAAAAAATGTTTGCATTCTTTTGCACAAGTACTTTATTTGTCAAACCTCTGATGCTACGTCATTTTAATAACTTTTTAGTATACTGGCCCCTCATCATTTTACAATGAATTGATTGTTTTATACTTTTTAACTGTAGAAATATATTTGACAAACTGAATTGTGCACTTGCTAATGCTATCCTGTTTTTTAAAAAACATTTTCAAAATGATATATGCTTTTAAACTTAGGACTCAATTGACCATTTCGCTATATCAATTGTTTATGAAAATTGGAAATGTTAATATCTTTTTCAAGGGAAAAAATGTATTTAACCATAGCTTTTATGAAATTTCTGTCTATATCTATCTATGTATCTACAGTATTAAATCACCAATTGATATCGCACAGCTAAGGGACACACTAATCAAGGTACAAACTTGGCTTAACACCAACCACCGAAAATTGAACCTCAACAAAACTGAAATACTACTTTTCTCCCCGAACAACAACCCCCTACCAATCCATGATTGGCTCACTCACTTAAATGCCCTTAACTGTTCTCTTACACTATCCAACTCCGTAAAGTCTTTGGGCATCACTCTGGACAAAAACCTGTCAATGAAAGACCACATCAACAACTCAGCCAAAGGAGCACAGTACACTCTTAAAAACATCAAGAAAATCAAACCTTTTATTATGCCTGATGATTTTAAGATGGTAGTGCAATCTCTTGCCGTCTCAAAATTTAATTATGGCAAGGTCATCCTCACAGGAACTCCCAGAAACCACCTTACCCCCTTACAACAGTTCTCAATATGGCCGACCAGATACTAACAGGTGTTAAAAGAGTTGAGCACGTTTCACTGGCCCTCAAGAACCTCAATTGGCTTCCCATCGAAGGAAGATATATCTACAAGACTGCTTGCAGCAACGACAAAGCCCTTTACACCGATAACCCTAACTACCTAGGTTACAAACGTTCCAAAGCAGGAAGAGCCAGGGCTCTGAGAAGGTTCAACTCACTTTTTCTCATACCACCCAAACTAAAAGAAATCCACACAGACTAGGCCATTCTCCGGAAATATTCCTAGGATGCTTCAAACGGGACCTCAAATACCTCCTGGTCAACCAATACTTTAACACCCTAACAAACTAAGCTATGTTCCGAATGATCACACCCAATCCTTTTAGACCCTTTAAGTAGGGCATTTGACTGTTTAAGCTTCTCTTTGTCATACACATGATTTACTTGTGCTGTTCTAATGTCCTCTTTTTGGAACTACCTTGACAGCAGTTTTTCTTGTATGCATATATGTGTGTACTTTTATGGAACAATCTGTATATGTGTATGTACTTCTATGGAACGACCTTGCATTATACGTAAAGCGCTCTGTTACCTTCGGGTCTAGCTGGCGCTATATAAAACCTATAAATAAATTAAATAAATATTAACACCCATTCAACTGAAATTCACTGCATAAATCTTGCAAAGTAATAGTATACCTACCTGTACCAGGCCTGGCTTGGCTCTAGAAAATAAAATATAACTAAATAATAATTTTATACAAACAAATTAGTCTGAGTTCAGTATTTGAGTGTGTGACATCATTTCTTGCCTGAGTGTGTACATTAAATGCTTAACACTACCTTCTGATAAAGCCTTACTGCTCGCCCACACTACCACAAATTGAGTAAGGTATTATCTATGTGAACCTCTGCCAACCGTTGGGGTTCCACTGGACTCTGTGCACACTATACCTTACTTTGGTATAGTATAAACAGAGCCAGCTTCCTACAGCTTGTTTGCATTCAAAGTGAGAAATTATGGAGACACTCTCACAATCCCTCAAAATGATTTTTAAATCGTCGCTTCTTTTATTTATTTCAAAACATTATTAATTAACCTCGGATACTACTTCTTTTTTTCTCCCAAATCCTTCAGTGTCGTAGAGTTCGCTTTGCAGCTCTTCGACATTTACATTGAGCCTCTTTCTCTTTCTTCCTCTCATTGCTGACAGGTACTTATACTCACAATCAGTACCATTCCATAATGAAATTGTTTCCAAATTTTAGAAAGCTAAGCACACATGCAATACCAATTAACATATTCAAGAGAGGGGTAAAAAAGCTATTTCAGAGTTCCTCAACCTATGCTACCAAGCCATTCTCATATTTTAACAAATTCCTTTCCAAAGGATCCAAATATAGATGTTAACCCTTCCCAGGCACCTGATTCTTCCAGCCTGGCTAATTTGTGTGTTATATCTGTAATGTTAGTAACATAGCCATCAAGCTGTTTGGTTATGCGCTTGATGTAAGCACAACATGAATGACTCTGCAAACTCTGCTTTCCTTTGAGAGGAGTAAATCCAATGCAAGGAGATTTTGTATAATCATAACTCTCAATCCAAGCAATTCTCTATTTATCACAGTTAAAGCACCTGCTGCGTTAGTGGTGAGTTGATCACCTAGAGCGTAAAACCTTCTGATCTTTACATTGTTTAATGCTATTCCTATAAGAGGTACAAGCGCTCCAAAAAATCATTAAGAATCTGTTATGAACTACGTCAACTCATCCTTAGATATTGCTCAAGTGGAGAATCTAGTTTGTTAGTATGATAATTCCTAACAAAAAATAGAGCCCATGACAACTACCTGTCCAGTTGTGTGGCAGTTGGAAATAAGCTGATTTACCACACACATAATAGATACCCCCTATGCTTACTCCTAATTCTGAAAAGTTTTTTGCTTTAAACTAAATAGTTATGCTCACATTTGCTCCATACTAATTTCTCAACAGTTCAATTTCTCTCTGGCTGCCGCAGTATGCATACAAATCACTTCTTGATGACATCAATACTTAATCTTGGGGGTGATTGCATTAGTACCGTTTCACCTTCCTCAAAAAATCTTTTTGTTTTAATCTTTTTATCGAAAGTTGTTTTAGAACTAGCATGTGTGATTAGCATATTTAGTATATCAGTTTGCACAGTATACATGAGCGCAGTGATACAAAACGTAACTACATGGTATATAAATGTTACTTTCATACATTATGAATTATATCGCAAATGATTTACATATAAGAGTGCTTATATAAGTGACAATCTGTGTATTATAACCAACATTTAATTGTAATGAGGAAAGTTGTATACCCAGCAATAAACAGGTGAACTGAGTTAAAAGAGGAGAAACTTCAACAAAACCACAACAGCCCCTCCACCCGACGCAACCCTCCCTTCACCAATGTCATATCGCCCACTCTGTGCAGTTAATTGATGCATGCATAATTATGTTGTGACCAAGTAGTAGTCTGGATCCATGCAAAGAGCATGTGGTGCATATCCCAACCCATCCCAACAGTCAGTGAACCATTCAGTGCACCATGTCTTCTGTTTGTTGCAGCAGCGAGTCAGTGCCAGCACCAATTGAATGGGTGGCTGCCTGCAGGTGTGCTAGGATACCATCCCAATTGGTTGTTAAGGGGTGTTTGTGTAGTCCTAAGTTATCTTTCCCATGCAAGACTACACTTCCTGCCTGAGCCCAAGTCATGAGAGAGAGTGTCCAAACCGCGAGCACCAGGGGCTCCCTCGACCTTCCATCGACAAGTGATTAGGTGCTTGGGCGTTAATAGCACTAGAACAAGGAAATGAGATGCAACCCCGTTTTTCTTTGTCCTACGGTGGAGACCAAGGATGCACACCTCCCAGGTTTGTAGCTCCAAGCATCCATGCAGGCTGAGTAGTGATCCCTTGCCTCTTTGCCTTTCTCAATAATGTGTATTTGTCTTTCTTTCTCCCAGTTCTTCATCTTTCCTTATCCTCTCATTTAATTAACCTACAAATACCCTCTCATCTTGGTTAATTTTGCAGGTTAGATCATACATGCTCTGATTAGTAATACTCATGTTAATAATGGGAGTAAAGAATTTTATCATACACTCACCCTGATCCCTTGATTTAAACCCTTTGTAAGAATGGGAAATATGTTTAGTAGCCCACAAATACAGGTGGTACTTTTCTAATGTATCATCAAAGTCAGATTTAAGAAAACAGAGCACTTGAAAAAATAGGACAGGGTAAATGAAAATATGCTGCTCCCTCAGCTGCACTGGCTGAAAGATTTGAGCAATTTCCTACTACACTAACTTTCACATATTCACCTAACATTTGATAATATACATTATGGCAGGGTCACCGCCGAGCATATTGCGGCCTCAAGACCATAGCAACACCACCAGGGATTTCTGATCTTTGGCAGTTGTGGTAGTCCCATGGCGGTCCAACCACCCAACTTGTAATGTGGCAGTTGGACTGCCGTGCAACGGTGCCCACAGCGCTACCATGGCTACAGCAGTCCATCAGACCACGTAGTCATAATTAGGCCCTCATTCTCTCCAGGGGCTGGAGTTAGTACAGACAGATCATACCACCCTCTTTTGCAACAAAAGGGCACAAATTATTTTGCATTGCCTGCCATTCCAAGAGTGAGTGCACTACAAAGCAGATTTTGAGGTCCTGGAAAGCTTCCGCGCTTTCGTCATCCTTTGGTACCAAGTCATTGGCATCAGTGTGCGCCAGCCTAAGTAAAAGCTTTGCCACAAAGGAAAAGTTTGGGATCCATTGTTAGCAGTAGCCAACCATGCCCAAAAATATCTGAACATCTCTCTGGATAGGTGGGAACTTCAACTTAAAACTGTCTCTGCGCTCATGGGACACTCGACTCACCCCCTTTTCTATCTGATGTCCCAGGTACATGACTTCCTTCTGAAAATATTGTAATTTTTTGGAAGGGACCTGTTGGACCTAGATTACCCAAGCCTACATATGGTAGCTTGGCACAGTTGTGGTCTACAGCTAACTCCAGGCGTTGGCTAAGTACTTACAAGTCTTACCCACAGTAACACAGTGATGAACCACTAAAATAAAGACACAACACCTCTGTTTGGAAAAATACCGTTACCTTTTATAAAAATAATATGGCTCTTTGGATTTGAAATCATACAGGTTATAACATCAATTACTTTTAGGAATAAACATTACACATTTACTAGGGCAATTAGTTTTCACTCCTCCAGCTGTGGAAAAAGGGCAGTAAAATACATTCACTTGATAAGAGTTCAGTAATGAGGAAGTGACACTCTTTTGAAATTAGAAGAAACCTGTTAGATTTGTACTATGTAGGGTTACACACTTGTATCACTTAACTGGCATGTACATTTTCTAACAGTTTCAAAGTGCTATTCAGGGTTATTGGCCTGCTTCAGTAGTAATTTTCAAGCCCCTAATATCACTACCCTGTAATCAATTCTTTAATTACTCTGGGGTATCAAGCTAACTCCCAGTTCAGATCAGCCCTTGGCTCTACAATGAATTACTAATTCTTCTATTCACAGTTTAGGATTTACACTAGCAGTTCCCAGTTATTAGATTCTTTAAGGGCCCCTCTTCCCTGCTCCTTACTTTAGCGTGGGGACGATGATGTCCCAGTCCCCACGCGTCACTGTTGCCTCTGGGCGCCTATCGGCGTCTTTGCCTCTGTTCCGCCGAACCGGTGCTTTGTTGGGGCTTCTGGCGGTAAATCGATGGGGGGCCCCGCTCACCCTTCCCTGCTCGTGTCTACTTCACACACAAGCGGAAAGGCAAACCGGAGCAACACGCCTGAGCCTTCGTTTCCCCTCGCTCGCGCTGGCTCCTTCAGCCGGCGCTCGAGCGTGGGGGGAATTGGTGTTACTGACACGGCGCTCCAGGAAGCCTTCCGGCGCCTCCTCAGTCACGCCGACAGTCGCGCTGCTCCTCCGGTCATGCGCGGAAGCGCTCTCGTACCTCTCCCGCCTCCGCACTCGCTCTCAGGAAGGACGCTGCTCCTCACGTCGTCGCTGTTCTCCTGGGCCTGCCCGACCCTAGGCCCCTCCTGCTTTCGATAGCGGGCGCGCTCAGGGCATGCGCGGAAGCACTACCTGCTCTGCTTGACGCGGCTGGTGCCCCCGGGGTCCCGTAATCCGCTAACACAGCGCCGCTATTCTTCCTCAGACACCTTCAGTTCCAGCCTCTCAGGAAGGATGTGCATACACGGCGCCCTCGCTCTTTAGGGCGCTAGGGTGCCACAGACGCCCACTTCTACCACAGCTGATCCACAACACCGGTGAGCACAGCGCTGGGTATGGTCAATCAGGAATGCCTTCAATTAAGGGTAATCTGAGTGGTTTTACTGGTCTCTGTGATAAAAGGATCTTCTTCCTCCAGTAACTCGATTTTCCTTGTCAGTAGTGGTTGTCCTGGTAGAGGGATCGGTCAAAGGCTGAAGGGGGAACAATCCTCTGAAGTAACTGTCAGCCTCAGTGACAAACTAGCTGCTCTCAGTGTGTCCACCTCCTCTCACCACTGCCTCACTCCTCTACTCTGGGGTCAGCACAAAATGGCTGCTGGTCACTGGCCTTATATAGGGTGGCCTGAGACCTGCAGAAGTCTCTAGTTGATTCCAGAAAGTTCCCTAATGTTACCCTATGGACCTGTCCTCCAGTAGTGTCCGTTATGGCAGTTGGTGGACACCATTTTAGGTCTCTGGAGATCCCTAAGGTTTCAAGGGGGTGACTAGGCCTCACAAGTGATGAGGGAAAAATGGCGTCATCGCCAAGGAACACCTAGCCTCCTGACAGCATTAAAAAACTCCTGATGGACACATGTAAAAATAAAAATAGAAACTCTGGGAGGCTAAGGGGGACAAAAATAAATCATGGTGGTTAGAGTCTTCCCAGAAACAGACAGGTCTAACACGCGTCCCCCCCAGCTGAAAGTGGGGAGAACTACCCAACCCCTTGGGAGTCCTCATCACTAAGGCGGAAGTACCTAGATAGACCGTCTGCGTTGGCATGGTCTGCCCCAGGTCTGTGTTCCACCCTAAAGTCCATTCCCTGTAGGGAGATGGACCACCTTAGCAACTTGGGATTCTCCCCCTTCATTTGCATCAGCCAACGAAGGGGGCGATGGTCAGTCTGAACTAGGAAGTGCGAACCAAACAGGTATGGTCGTAACTTCTTCAGAGCCCAAACCACCGCAAAGGCTTCTCTCTCAATTGTACTCCACCTCCTTTCCCTGGGGAGTAGTCTCCTGGACAGGAAGACCACGGGTTGATCCAAGCCCTCATCATTTAGCTGCGATAACACTGCCCCAATGCCATGTTCTGACGCATCTGTTTGGACAATGAATTCTCTAGCAAAATCAGGGGCCTTGAGAATGGGAGCGGAACACAATGCTTGTTTCAAGGTCAGGAAGGCTCGCTGGCAAGCCTCCGTCCAGACTACCCGTCGGGGTTGCTTCTTGGAAGTAAGCTCAGTGAGAGGGGCCACGATAGTGCCATACCCCTTCACGAAGCGACGGTAATATCCAGTGAGGCCCAGGAAGGCTCGGACCTCTGTTTGAGTCTTGGGGGGCTCCCAGGCGATGATAACCTCAATCTTTGCCTGGAGGGGCTGCACCGTCCCTCTGCCCACCAAGTGACCTAGGTACACCACCGACCCCTGGCCGATCTGACACTTGCTGGCCTTGATTGTCAATCCAGCCTGTTGCAGGGCATGCAGAACAGCTTGCAGATGCTGCAAATGGTCCTCCCAGCTGCTACTGAAGACAGCAATGTCGTCCAGGTATGCAGCAGAAAAAGCTTCCATTCCAGAAAGGACCCTGTTCACCAGCCGCTGAAAAGTGGCAGGGGCATTCTTGAGCCCAAAGGGCATCACGCGAAATTGGTAGTGTCCCTCAGGTGTAGAGAAGGCTGACCTTTCCTTCGCCTCCTCTGTAAGGGAAATCTGCCAGTACCCTGAAGTTAGGTCAAAGGTACTTAAGTATTGAGCAGCTCCCAGCCGGTCAATCAGCTCATCCGCCCGTGGGATAGGATGGGCATCAGTTTTGGTTACTGAGTTCAAGCCTCGGTAGTCCACACAGAATCTCAATTCCGGTGTGGTGCCTGGTGGGGCAGCCTTTGGTACCAATACCACCGGGCTAGACCAAGGGCTTCCAGAAGGTTCAATCACTCCCAGCTCCAGCATCTTGGCGACTTCACTCTTGATGCTAGCCTTCACCTTGTCCGACAGCCGGTAGATCTTAGACTTCACAGGTGGGCTGTCTCCTGTGTCCACGTCATGGGTACACAGGTGGGTCCTACCCGGGACAAGGGAGAACAGAGAAGAAAATTGCTCCAGGATCTGGCGGCAATCACTCTGCTGTTCAGGAGTTAGGGATGGTGAGAGAATTACTCCCTCCACCGACCCATCCTTTTCTTGGGACGAGAGAAGATCAGGGAGAGGTTCGCTTTCTTCTTCCTCTGCTCCATCGGTTACCAACATCAAGACAACCGCGGGCCTCTCATGATGTGGCTTGAGGCGATTGGCATGCAGCACCCTGTGGGGCTGCCTCGGGGCCTTAAGATCCACCAAGTAGGTGGACTTCCCCTTCTTTTCCAACACCTCAAAGGGGCCTGTCCAACGGTCCTGGAGGGCATTTAGCTCTCCAGGTTCCATCACCCACACCTTCTGTCCAGGCTCCAGTTCCACTGGGTGAGCGTTGTGGTCATACCACTCTTTCATCACTGCTTGGCTGGCCTCCAAGTTGTCTGAAGCTTGCTTCCACAACTTAGCCATTTGGCTCCGGAAGGCCAGCATGTAGCTCACCACGTCCTGGGGAAGTTTTCTGGGAGTCCGTTCCCATCCATCCTTCACCAGGCTGAGAGGTCCCCGTACAGGGTGCCCGTACAAAAGTTCGAAGGGGCTGAAGCCCACTCCCTTTTGTGGCACTTCCCTGTAAGAAAACAAGAGACAGGGTAGGAGGATGTCCCATTTCCTCCGCAGGCTCTCAGGTAGACTCCTGATCATACCTTTCAAGGTTTTGTTAAACCTTTCCACAAGACCATTGGTTTGTGGGTGATAAGGAGTGGTAAACCGATAGGTAACCCCACACTCCTTCCACATAGCCCGCATGTACGCTGAAAGGAAGTTAGTCCCCCTGTCGGACACAACCTCCTTGGGGAAACCCACTCGGGTAAAGATCCCCATCAGGGCCCTTGCCACCACAGGTGCAGTGATGGTCCTCAGAGGTATGGCCTCTGGGTACCGTGTGGCATGATCCACCAAAACCAGTATGAACCGGTGGCCAGCTGAAGTTGGTGGATCCAATGGCCCAACAATGTCGATGCCCACCCTCTCAAAGGGGGTGCTAACGACAGGTAGTGGTTCCAGGGGAGCTTTAAGCTTCACTCCTGTTTTCCCACTAGCTTGGCAGGACACACACGTCCGACAGTATGTGTCAGACGCCACTTTCATTCGAGGCCAATAGAAGTGGGGGACAAGCCGGGCAAAGGTCTTGTCCTGTCCTAGATGTCCTGCCAATGGTATCTCATGAGCCAATTCCAGTAGAAAGGCTCTAAAGCATTGAGGGACCACCAAGGCTCTGGCTGAACCGTGGCCAGGTGCCTTGGGCTCACTGTAGAGGAGTCCATCCTCCCAGTAAATCCGGTAGCTCCCTTCAATGTTTCCTGCTGCCTGGGCGTTGGCCTGTTGCCGCAGCCCCTCGAGAGTAGGACACTCTTTCTGAGCTGCACAGAATTCTTCCCTGGAAGGACCTCCCTCCACATGCCATTCTGTAGGGATGGGTAGGTTCTCCAAGGAAGCAACATTCTCCCCTGTGGACTCCAGATCCACCTCCGCAGGTGGTCCAGCTGTCTCACGAGGCGGAGATGTCGAGGCAGGGTCCTCCGGCCTCTTGTCCTTCTCCTCTCTGGCAGCCGGCTGGGCCATTGTTCCAGGCTCCAGCGTAAGCAACTTTTCCCTTCGGGCAGTTGCTGACCTTGTGCTGACACAAGTCCAGTCAGGGGGTCCCAGCATCTCAGAGTGAGTCTGGTACTCCACCCTCCTCCAAGCATTGTGCTCCATATCATTCCCTAACAGGCAGTCAACAGGCACGGCAGGGCTTACGGCAACTCGAAGTGGACCTGCAACCCCTCCCCACTCAAAGGGAACCTCAGCCACAGGGTAGTGGCCCAATCTGCCGTCAGCCATTACGGCGGGATGGAGTACATCTGGGATGACCTGCTCTGGAGACACCAGCTGACTCCTTACCATAGTCATGCTGGCTCCTGTGTCTCTCAGAGCCTCCCCTCTACGGCCATTGATGGTGACCCACTGCTCATACTTAATAGTATTGGAAGGCAGCTGGGTCTTGGGAACCATCTCCTTATCTCCCAGGGACACTAAAGTGACACCCGCCCGCTCCCCTCCATTAACCAAAGGCATCTCCTCCCCGAGCACTACACTAGTGATTCCCGGGGCTTTTCCTCCAGTGGGAGGGGGTGGTCTTTTTGGGCATCTCACATCTCCTTTATAGTGTCCCACACCACCACACTCAAAACAATGAACAACCCTTGGCTGCTGGCTTTGGCCAGGGGTAGGGTTGCGAGGGGGGTTACTCCTAGGGATGAATCCTCTGCCCCTTCCTTGCGAAGTATTTTGTGGCCCTTTTGAGAACTCCCTCTTAATTTCCCCTCCCTCTTTCTTCTGGGGGGCGCCCTGTCCTTGCTTCTGGGAATTCCCTCCAGTCCCCTTAGTCGACACCCGGGTACTAACCCAGATGTCCGCCTCCTCAGCAAGCTTCCTGGGGCTGGTCAGCTTGCTGTCCACCAGATGCTGTCTTAGCTCGGGAAGACACTTCTCGAGTAGGTGTTCCTTGAGTATGAGGTCATATAGTCCCTCATAGTCCCCTACTTCGCTGCCTCTTACCCAACCCTCCAGGGCCTTCCTGGAGTAGTCCAAGAAATCTACCCAGTTTTGTGTGCCCAGCTTGTAGCTGCCCCGGAACTTTTGTCTATATTTCTCAGGGGTCAACCCAAACTTCTTGAGCAGCGCTAATTTCATAGCCGGATAATAGGTCTGTTCACTCGAGTCAAGGGCCAACAAAGTATCCCTGCCAGTGGGGGGCATGTATTTGTATAACCCACCTCCCCAGTGGACTTCCAGAATCCCATGGGCCCTCAGCGAGACCTCGTAGGCGGCTAACCATTTAGCAATGTCGTCGCTGGGTACATAACAAGCCATAATGTCTTTTGGTAGGTACGGTCTAGGTTCTCGGGTGTTGGTTTGGTTATCGCTGCCACCATTCTCTGGTTTGGGGGTACGTAAGTTTAGGGCTTGCAAGTCCATCTCCTTGATGGTCCGCTCATGCTCCAACCTCTTTTCCTCCCTCACCATGTCCATCCTGGCTAGTTCTATTTTCATCCTCCTCTCCTCCCTCCTGTCTTCCAACTCGGCGTCGGTCAGGCCCCTCTCTGACACACTACTGCCCACTCTAGAAGGTGTTCTAGGACCTGTTACTAGGTTCTCCCCTCCCGCCTGGTACAGTGTTGTGGTCTCCAGGACAGTGTCCTTGTCACTCTCTTCAGGATCTACCTCCTCCCCGGAATGAGCCTCTACCCATGCCCGAATACTGGTCAGCAGCTCAACTTTCCTGGCGCCTTTCTTGAAAAACACCCCCTGCTGCTGACACCATTCTTTCAATTGAGGCACAGTATAATTGTCTAGCTCTTCCACATTTATCTCCATTCTTGTTTGAAGTATAAAATGCTATACAGGAGAAATCCACAGAGTGACCTGAGGTCAACCTCCACCCACCGCCAGAAGTCAATTTAGAAAAACCAAAAATGTAAATTAGGAGGGCCGCAGGGAGAAAACTCCAGGTGGGGTCTCGTGGTTGGCACTGCGTTACTAATAAGTAAGTGTAAGTACAAATCCGCTATCCCACCGCTGAAACACCAATTATGTTGGACCTAGATTACCCAAGCCTACATATGGTAGCTTGGCACAGTTGTGGTCTACAGCTAACTCCAGGCGTTGGCTAAGTACTTACAAGTCTTACCCACAGTAACACAGTGATGAACCACTAAAATAAAGACACAACACCTCTGTTTGGAAAAATACCGTTACCTTTTATAAAAATAATATGGCTCTTTGGATTTGAAATCATACAGGTTATAACATCAATTACTTTTAGGAATAAACATTACACATTTACTAGGGCAATTAGTTTTCACTCCTCCAGCTGTGGAAAAAGGGCAGTAAAATACATTCACTTGATAAGAGTTCAGTAATGAGGAAGTGACACTCTTTTGAAATTAGAAGAAACCTGTTAGATTTGTACTATGTAGGGTTACACACTTGTATCACTTAACTGGCATGTACATTTTCTAACAGTTTCAAAGTGCTATTCAGGGTTATTGGCCTGCTTCAGTAGTAATTTTCAAGCCCCTAATATCACTACCCTGTAATCAATTCTTTAATTACTCTGGGGTATCAAGCTAACTCCCAGTTCAGATCAGCCCTTGGCTCTACAATGAATTACTAATTCTTCTATTCACAGTTTAGGATTTACACTAGCAGTTCCCAGTTATTAGATTCTTTAAGGGCCCCTCTTCCCTGCTCCTTACTTTAGCGTGGGGACGATGATGTCCCAGTCCCCACGCGTCACTGTTGCCTCTGGGCGCCTATCGGCGTCTTTGCCTCTGTTCCGCCGAACCGGTGCTTTGTTGGGGCTTCTGGCGGTAAATCGATGGGGGGCCCCGCTCACCCTTCCCTGCTCGTGTCTACTTCACACACAAGCGGAAAGGCAAACCGGAGCAACACGCCTGAGCCTTCGTTTCCCCTCGCTCGCGCTGGCTCCTTCAGCCGGCGCTCGAGCGTGGGGGGAATTGGTGTTACTGACACGGCGCTCCAGGAAGCCTTCCGGCGCCTCCTCAGTCACGCCGACAGTCGCGCTGCTCCTCCGGTCATGCGCGGAAGCGCTCTCGTACCTCTCCCGCCTCCGCACTCGCTCTCAGGAAGGACGCTGCTCCTCACGTCGTCGCTGTTCTCCTGGGCCTGCCCGACCCTAGGCCCCTCCTGCTTTCGATAGCGGGCGCGCTCAGGGCATGCGCGGAAGCACTACCTGCTCTGCTTGACGCGGCTGGTGCCCCCGGGGTCCCGTAATCCGCTAACACAGCGCCGCTATTCTTCCTCAGACACCTTCAGTTCCAGCCTCTCAGGAAGGATGTGCATACACGGCGCCCTCGCTCTTTAGGGCGCTAGGGTGCCACAGACGCCCACTTCTACCACAGCTGATCCACAACACCGGTGAGCACAGCGCTGGGTATGGTCAATCAGGAATGCCTTCAATTAAGGGTAATCTGAGTGGTTTTACTGGTCTCTGTGATAAAAGGATCTTCTTCCTCCAGTAACTCGATTTTCCTTGTCAGTAGTGGTTGTCCTGGTAGAGGGATCGGTCAAAGGCTGAAGGGGGAACAATCCTCTGAAGTAACTGTCAGCCTCAGTGACAAACTAGCTGCTCTCAGTGTGTCCACCTCCTCTCACCACTGCCTCACTCCTCTACTCTGGGGTCAGCACAAAATGGCTGCTGGTCACTGGCCTTATATAGGGTGGCCTGAGACCTGCAGAAGTCTCTAGTTGATTCCAGAAAGTTCCCTAATGTTACCCTATGGACCTGTCCTCCAGTAGTGTCCGTTATGGCAGTTGGTGGACACCATTTTAGGTCTCTGGAGATCCCTAAGGTTTCAAGGGGGTGACTAGGCCTCACAAGTGATGAGGGAAAAATGGCGTCATCGCCAAGGAACACCTAGCCTCCTGACAGCATTAAAAAACTCCTGATGGACACATGTAAAAATAAAAATAGAAACTCTGGGAGGCTAAGGGGGACAAAAATAAATCATGGTGGTTAGAGTCTTCCCAGAAACAGACAGGTCTAACAGGACCTTATGCCCATTTTCAGCCAAATGACTGAGCAGAGCAATTGTGTCTAGTTTGCAAACTTCCCAAGTCATCAAGGTGATCAGGAGATCGTCGACATACTGTATCAAGGTCAAACTACATGGTAGCTGCAACAACTCTAGTTTTTTTTAAAGTATCTGATTGAAGTAAGATGGGCTTTTAGTATACCCTTGTGCAGTACGACACCAACTGATGTCTTTTATCAGAACTGTAATGCAAAGAGGAACTGGCTCTTCTCATGCAATGGAACAGAGAAGAAGGCTTGACAAAGGGCAGCCTCTCAGGGAATTTGGAACAGAATCACAGCAGGGTTCGGTTACACAGCATGGCATGGAACACCAATTTGGTTAATCTTTCTGAGGTCTTAAATGATCCTCCACTTCTTGTTTGCCTTTTGTTTGGCCATGATTAGGGAGTTACATAGGGTCCCAACAACTTCCTTCAAGATCCCTTGTTCTTTTATGCTCTTAATGATGGGATACTCCCTGCGAAAGCTTCCAGTGTTATTTTATATGGGAGAGTCTGGGGGAAAACAGTATTGGGTCTGAGGGAGATCTTTAGCAGTTTAGTGCCTTTAGTCAACCCAATTTCTATCCCTGTGAAATCCCAGACATCCTCCATAACTGTATTCCTCAGACCCACTAGTAATCCTCCCTTGTAATGACTGGGTATTACCTGACAGCAGTTTCCGGGACTGCAATATAATTTGGTGACGGCTGCTTGGGTTACAATTCAGACCCCATCCTGCGTGGATTAGATGACAAAGTTGAGTTTGCAGAGGATATCTCACCCCAATGAGATTACTGGGCCAGAATCGCAAATCCCAAACTCATGTTGATCTCTGAGGTCTCCTTTTTTTATAGTAACGGGCAATATTTTGGTATGTTGTTGATTTGTAATGCCTTCAACATGGACTTCTTTTCGCCTACTGTTCTAATCATGGAACAAGTGGCTCCCGTGTCTATTTGTTAACCTCTTTGTCCATATACGGTCTACTCTGGCTCACTTCCAGGACTACCCCAATTACACATTCCTCCTCCTCCCTCAGGCACCGTCATTGTTCATGGATGAAACCTATGGGAGTCTCAAAAATCATGGAGACAGGTCTACCTTGTGGCATTATTGAATGTTGGGGTACCCTTTGGTTCAGTTGGGGATTTGGAATGCTTCTTTGCATCTGCATCGAATTGAACACATTTTGCAATGTACCAGATTTTGGAACTTTCGGGGTGGCCATAGGGGGTCTTGGTGTTGCGAAAAGGCCACCCTGTCCTGTTGGACTCACGCCTTGGGGAACTGTCACAATTCTGTCTGGACTTTAGGCACACTTCCACTTCCAATGCCCTACCTTATTACAAATGTGACACAAGTTAACCTTCTTTAAAGCATTTATACTGGTCCCCATTCCTGAAACATTCCCACTGTAATTTAGGGAGACTCCTTGCTTTGCCCTCCCATAACTGGGATTACTCGGGTCACTGGAGTGGAACTTTAAGTCCCTTAATCCCTTCATTATGGGCAAACTGAGCTTTAGCTATCATGAACTTCTCTTTCAACCGTTTCCACTTTGCCTCTAACATGTTACTTCAGTATTTTGCGTACTGTAAGATCTTGTCACTCAGTTTGCTCTGTCAGCAAAATACACCTTACAATATTTGATTGTTTATCTCAGGCCTCAATCTCTGTACGAATGATGCAAGAAGCCCTCCCATGTCGTCTCCTAGCATGCCATTCATACTAATGTGCTCTCTGTACACCTGCATTAATCTCTCAATGTAAGTGCACACTGACTCTTTTGGCTCGTGGGAGATTTTGAAAATCTAATGCCAATTTATCTCCCTTTGGGGAACTTTATCTTTCTATGTTTTATAACCCCATCATCTTCAACCTTGACGATGGGGGAAGGGGCATTTGTCCCTGCCACCTAAGTAGGCTCTTGTGTCGGCCAACAGACTGCCCTTTTACACTCTTCCCTCCGGTCTTCTAGGACCACCACTTCAAATAATACATACAAGTCTTCCCACAAAACCTTGGAGACAGATACAATCTGTTATCTGGGCATACCAATTATCAGGGGTTTCCCTCAGCTTCGTACAGGTATCTGTAAAACGGAAACAATATGATCGTGACCATTGGAGATTTACATAAGCGCCTCCCAGCACTTCTCGCAAGGGGTACTCCTTTGTCACTCCTCTTACAGCTCTTCGTCTCCTTCCCTCGATCCCTCTCTCTTTAGCTTCCCCTTAACCTTCTCTCTTAAGGACCACAATCTATGAACTTTTCAATATCACTAAAAGACTTTGGTGCCTACCGTTTGGATCCATCTCTATTACAAGTAGGTGGATTTCAATAACAGAGGCTGTACAATTCTTACAAACATGGCAAAGATGGTCGTTTCAAAGACTTATGTAAATAAATTGTATGATATTACATGATGGATGCCATCAGTAAGTTGAGCAGCGAAGCATGCAGATCATAAGTATAAAGAACTCAGTACAGTTCTATATGAAATCCGGAATAGATTTGCCTTCTAAAGGTGGGGAATGAGGGGTCCCGGGTTACCGAAAATATGTGCCTTTTTATAGGACTTTAGACATAGACTCTCATGCATTCTGCACAAGTACACTGTTCTCAGGATATGCACCAATAGGGAACGAGCAAGAAGAAACATTTTGCTACAGTCTACATTTGAAGATTTTCTCATAGTAACAATACATTTGGATTATCAGACATTCACACAGTAAATTCGAGCATTTCAATTGATACATTGCATTTCAGCAGTCTGGGACAGTTGAAATGTCCTTGGTCAAGTATAGTGAGAGAAGGTCTCAGAATGCTCTTTTGTTTACAAGTGTGAGTTTTGCGATTCTATATTAAGAGGTAGGACAGCAATAATCATCACGTGGTATATTGTGACGATGGTACAAGAAGGAGGACAGGGTAAATACAACCTAGGTTAGCCTAAGCTTTGCTTATTTGCGTTCAAACGAGAAATTGAGAGGACACTCTCACAACCCTTAAAATTAGGTCGGAGCAAATGACCGGCTTCTTGATGACCCTATCAATTATCATGATTGTAAAACGTGCTTTACATACAAGCAGATTGTCAAAAGCACTCTCTGCGACTTTTATAAATTACTTTGTGCTTTTTTTTATCAGATGTTTTTAAAATAGAAAGTGCTTCACCCACAAGCAGTTGCAAGGTACACAGATTTTGTCAAAAGTCTTCATTGCAAATGTTGTAAATGACTCTGTTTTTACAAGCTATTAAAAAGTTTGTTATGATGAGAGATAGAAGAATGGGTGACAAATTGTAATGATTCTGTACTCTGTCAAATATTGCAGAATTAATTTTGTCTGTGAGGTTAGATGATGCCAACTGATACTAACTAACAAAGACACTAGGAAGGCGGATTCACTTGAATAAGGGCCATATTTATATTTTAAAAAACGTGTCATATTGAGCGAGTGAAGTACGGTAATACATGCTGCCTCAATAGATTTCAATATTCATGTACAGTACATTCTTGAATCAAGAGGAAAAGCGCTGAGATGCCCCCATCAGCAAGACCAAGGAATTTCACTTCCTCGCAGCAAACATATATGAGTTGGCCTTAAAGAACAGACCACATAAGCGAATTAGTGAACCTCCCCTGCAGAATCAGCGCACAGCACACAGGCCAGCCAGCTCTGAACAGCTTCTTGAATAAAAAGAAACAAAGCTTTGAGAGACAGCCGAGCCTCAATTGCATGCTCGAAGCTAGAAGTGGAACAGGAGCGAGTCTATAGGCGATATCTTGCCTTGTGCTACTAAAGAAACACAAGGGATATTGTGAGGGAAACAAAAGGAAGATGAAGTGGACTACTTTGCCTCTTGTGTTCGTCTTTCTCAATGTAGAGACCAAAGTACACAGCAGAAATGCTGTCACTCACTCAGAGGAAGCCAGTGGCTGAAGAAGGCTGACTCAGGGCAGTCTTAACAACATTATAGGCCCCCGGGGAAAGCAGTGCACTGGGCCCTCCCTACACAACCACTCACAGGAATAACAAGCATATATAATGCAAAAGGTCTCACATTTATGAGATTTTGAGCAATTGGCATTGTAAATGACAATGCCTTTTATTTATGTGTTGTTTTAAAAACAGATAAATAACATGTATTGTCACTTACAATGCCAATAGCTTAAACTCTCTCAAATGAGAGACCTAATGCATTGTGTTTGGAGTTAGGAACGAGGGAGTCCTGCCATTTCTGAAAATAGTGCTTAGAGTAACAACACCAGTAATAGGGCCTGTCCTCATCGGAGATTACGAAATAAGACAAGGAGGTGCTAAGGAGGACTACTAAGCCTACGGACCAATGAAATGCCTCAGTTTACAATGGAAAATGATACAAACCAATTAAAAATAAGGGCGGAGAGTGGGCTGGGCTTTAAGTCCATACCTCAATGCAGCATGCATTGAAGAGCAGCGCATGTGCTGCCCAGGCTCGACCTAAAAATGTTTAACAAAAAATTAGTGTTAAATTCTGGTCTGGTCTGGTCTGGTCCCTATGCTCGTCATGCGTTAAGATAGCACTGGCCTGACTGTTGCCCTATGTTCAATGCTGTGATGGGTAGACGCAAAGTGTGAATGCCAATTTAACTGATCAATGGATGAGACTTCTGGCGAAAAGCCCCCTATATGTAATTATCTCATGTTTTTTCTATAAAAAGTAGTTTGCTCTATGGTTGAACCTAAAAAGGACAGTGGGGCTGGGGAGATGATCAGAGATGATCAGAGATGAACAAATATTTATTCATTTTGTATGTGTTTGCGCATCCTGTGACTAATTATAATTACACTGCCATGACAAAAGGCACATGTAAATAAACTTCCAAAATATGTACTCTCGCCTTCTTCATGCATGTTGTCTTTCGGGCAGTGTGAAACTCATATTGAAGGTATTCCTCTGAAGATCGGGAACAAGGCACTCTGAATATTTACATATCATAATGATTTATATCCTTGAATCATGTGCAGCATCCTGACCAGGATGTGACCCCACTATGGGACATGGCAGTTCCCACAAAGACACAGACTTCCTGCCAGATGGGGTGATAGGACCTATGAAGGGCTATTTTGCCCAAATAAAATAAAAAATGAAAAGAATTTTGCTGTGCTGGTACAGCCCCACAGATAAACATGCAACTTTTCATTATTAAAAAGCAATGTACAAGTGGAGAAAGTAAAGAAAGAATTTGACTCAAATGAAAAAGTGCACTGATTAAACTCTGAAGAAACACATATATGTTTAACTAGTTTTTCAGTGTGCTATTCTTTTAATTTCAGCGAAAGCATTTTTATAGAGTCACAAAATACTCAATTATGAGTATGGCAGACATCAGTACCACTGTACTGGGGTTGCGGTCCGGCCACTGCCACCACTGCGGGTCCACCCGCAGTATTCTTAGTGTGGTAGTTAGACCTCCACAGGACCACCTCTTCTGCTGGGATCCAGGATCCCACGGTGGTCACACAGTGGAAAGGGGCAGGAATATGCTGGCGGTGCCGCTGCTGCACCGCTGAGCATATTCTGAATTGGCTTTCCGTCACCCATTTCATGGCAGGAAGGCAACTAAGGGGGCCCTAACAGTGCTGACCGTCACTTCTGGGCTTGGGGGTGCATGCTGAGCGGCACATAATGTTGGCCCCCCTGGAATTACAGTCATGTTCCTGCACTGTGTGGCAGGCATGCTGTACCATGCAGGAACGTGCTGCAGGCGCTGTCACGGTGAAGCTCTGCTGTTAAGTCTCTCCTATGACCCTGACACAGCCACTGCAGTGAGCCCACCACAGCAACGCCTGCTGGCCCTGTATTAAAAACTCATAATCCGGCAGGTGGGCGCACCACAGGCTTGGCGGTCCTCCTGCCACCGTAGAAGTGGGGGTGCTAAAGGAATTCCGCAAAACTCTTTTAAGGCCCTAGATATACTAAGGTTAGTGAGGTTTAGCTTTTGCTAAGTACACCAATTCTTGGCCGCCAATTAAAAAGAAAGTACAAAGTTGTGCTTATCAAAATAATGAATGGTTTCTAAAACTGAAGTGGATCACAGACCAATAGGTTTTCCAGATCTTCAGTAAACTATGGGCCATATTTAGAGTTTTGTGGGTGGGTAAGGCTAAACAGAGGTGCAGATATTCAATCCACCGCATTACAAATGGATTAGGATATCGGGTACCATTTATAGTTAACATCACCAATGCAATGGAGTACCCTGCCCACCAAACCCTTAGTTGGTCAGGAAAACATGATAGTGAGGTACAGAAAAAAAGAACAGTGATCCCCACACCCAGGAAGAAAACTTGCAGAGTTTAAAGATCTTTTCTGAAAAACAACATTTAAACATTGGTTAATAGCTATGACGGCGGTTCTTTTTAATGTACGTACTTGACCGTTGGGCCGCTGGTGGGTAAGTGTATTAATGATCAGGTATTATTTTTAATGCCTTAGTATTGATTTAGAAGCATTGAATTCTATATAAAAAAAGTAATTTTTTTTAATATATTCGATGGTAACATAAGACCCCCTAATTTAAGAAAATGTAGTATAAAATCAAAAGCAAGATACAACCACCATTCAGAAGTTAATTCAATGTTGGTAAAACATGTTATTAACATTTAAAACTTAACAAATTTGTGTTTATCATATTAAAAAAATCAAAAAAGTTTAATAATTCTCCAAAAAATACAATGAATGTTTAAGTGCATGCAGTATTTTCTAAAGATAATGTAAACATTTTACAATCTTTAAAACATTTAAAGAAACATTTATTAGAGTATCCTCACACTCTTTCCCACTGAAGTCAATGTGGAAAATTGTCTTTCTTACTTTTTTCTTTTAGGCTTGACATTCGCTGTTGTGCATCTGTTTCTACAGTCGGTGGAGCTTTGCGGTCAGGATCGGTTGCAGGGAAGATCTGCAGTCATTTAATTTATTCTTCTAAGATTATAGGAATAGTTTTACTGTGAGGAGAGAGTAGGGAGGTAGTTTAATGAATGTTAGTAGTTTAATGTATGTTTTGGATGTTTTAACCAAATTTTCATTCCTATGCAGGTAGCGGTTGTAGGCCCATGTCGAGACAACTGTTTTTTTCAAACTCGGTTTTAAAAAGTAATTTCTGAATAAAAAGTACTTTTTAAAACCAATTTGAAATAAAAGCAATATATATATTTTTTTGCATCATGTTTGTTTACATTGTTTGGAGTACTGCCGGCACACACACCATGTGGCATCAAGAAGGAAATGGATTCCCTGGATGGGGTGCACTTTTTTCTGAGAAGCTGGTTAATTTGATCTATTTTAACATTCTAGAGTTTTGGGTTACCTGCAATCATTTTCCACAGAATTTTTTAATCTTAGGTTAATGGATTATCCTCAACCAGGACTTGGATGGCTGTATTTTGTACTGGATCGTGGATATAGTAAAGGGATTTGGTTTGCACTGGAGTTGGGCTGTTCCTTGGAATATGTGTTGTGCTGCTTGGATTGTTAGAGTACAAAAGACTCTTGGTGACAAGGGTTTTTGAAAAGTCACCAATAGTTGAAAAGAGAAGACATTTTCAGGTAGGAACACCAAAAATCCTTTATTTAAAATTTTTTTTAAAAAAAAAGCTAATCTAAAGGGGCTGATTACAATGGTGGGCAGACTTACGTCCGCCCTACACCCTATCCGAAATCAGGACCACCCGAAAGACTAAGGGCAGGCCCAACATAGGCATTATGATAAGACTGCCACCACGTTGGTCGCATCGCCTATCTTTTGTTTTGCTGCAGATTCTGCTGGCTGCAGCACACACTGCAATACAAAAAGGGGTCACTTCACATATCCTTGCATTACATGGCAGGCACCATGCAGTGCCTGCCACATGATGCAGGGACATGAGTGCCCACATCGGATGGCTAGGGGGAAAAGGGGGCCGCTACAGGCCCCAAATGTCCCTTTCTGCCAGCCTTTCCATGGAGGGTGAACCGAACTGAAAAGGCTAACGGCAAGGGACATCGTAATCCCTACAATAGTGCCTGGTAGGCACCACCACCATTGCAAGGGTTGCGAGGCACTCTACCACGCCGTAGGCTCAAGGAGCCCGTCGGATGCATGGCAGTCAGTGTTTCCGACTGCCATCACAAATCTCGCCATCCAAATGTGGCGGGGCGGTAAAGGTGGTTCCGATGGCGGTGGAACCGCCACCAACAGGCCTGGCCGCCATTGTAATCAGCCCCTAAATGTTTAAAAGAAAGATAGTCAAAACAGGCAAGTAAGTGAGATCAGCTGTTAGTATGTATTAGAAATGTAATATGCGTGCAAGATTGTCCAGGTAGTCTGAAGCCACATTCCACAAAAACTGTTGAATTTGGGCTAATAGTTCCTCTAATATTTCTTTTTTTTAAACATGTGAGCTCAGACTACATGTTAATGACTATGTTATTCTCATTTCTTGAAAACTTTCCTTCTTCATCAAAATTTTCAAGAAATTATAGAAGTTGTGTGAGGTCTACCAATAGATCTGTTGAAGGAGTTCTGCCATCCCTTAATGGCATTGTTAGTCTTTGCATCTCCCACTAAGCAGGTTGTGTAACAGGTCCACCACTCAATGGCAAACCGTGGCTTCTTCCTGTGACCCGATCTGTCACTGTCACATTAGATGGCCAATACATTGTCCTCAAAATAATTTAGTGATGGGGTTAATTTGTCCTTGTTTTGTGTAAAATACTCAGATTCTATAATTGTAGCGTAGAATTAATCCACACCGGCAGGAGGTGCGAATCATAATGTAGTTAGCTTTTTTAATTCATATTGCAGTTTACTGTTTGTTATGTAATCCTCAACTAAGGATGTTTTATAAATCTTTTCACCAATATGCCTGTGAAAAGTGAAAAAACGTCCTTGAATTCGGATATTGGGATGCAATTTAGAAATGGTGTTAATCAGGGTTAACTCAAAATCAATAATCCCTTTTCTAGGACTTTTATTCAGTGTTTTTGATTTTACTACTGTCAAAAATTCAGTGTAGGTTGAGGTTTGCTTATCAGGCAGTACACTGGAAACTAAACAAACTGTGGTGTTATTGATGTTGTTACGAATAGAGTATATTTGGGTGAATGGATGAAGTGTGGACTAAAAGGTGTCATCCATCATACAATTATCACTACTCTCCAGTGTTGGGGTGTGCTAAAGATTAGTTTTCTTTTCTGTGGGTTTTCATTGTCATGTAACAGGAAAGTTTCACTACTGAAGTTTACAGTTAGTTCAGGTGGTATTGTAATGTCTGAGTAGGCTAGGGGTGTTGCAGGTTGGGGGTTACTTGCCTGTTGTTGTCTGTATAATTCTTCGTGAGTTAGGAATTGTGGGCATGCAACTTGCTACACGCACACGAATGTTTAGGGTTACCTACCTCAAAACTGAGCCACAGTGTTCATTGGAGGTGGATGCAAGTGTTTTTAGTTGCTGAATGTTCTGTTTAACTTCTATCTCCATTGCAGAGGCAGAGTGGTTATGCTCTGTGCTCCTTTCAACAGTGTAAACAAGACTAGCCGCTGTGCCTGTGCAATGTGTTAAAAATATTGTACACACTTCCAATGACTCCTGGGCTCAGTTAATCTCTCTTTACAATAAAGGTAAGCTACCATACTTCAAAAGTCTATTTCATCTTCTGGGTTGCACATTGCAGCCATATTTCATTCTGAATATCTATGTAAAAACTGGAAGAAAGTAGAAATGTGAGTAATTTTTTGTTTTAAAATATGTTTTACTGATCACCTGCAATATAACATGTTTTTCTCATTATTATTTAATTGCCTACTGTCTTGTTGTTAACCATGGTTTTATTTTTGATGCTGTACTCCGATTGAGTAAAGTGTGTTACAAGTTGACACCTGTGAAAAGAAAATCACTTGTTTTTCATGAGGTCTGGTGTTTTGACAAAATTTACCTCAATACCTTTCTTTCTCCGTGAGGTGTATCTTTGTGAATTTTCTGCTGGTTATGGTTGTGATGGATTGCTCCTTTACATGGGTGCTTTGTTGTTTGATCTGCAAATAAATGGTGACAGTAAGAGGAGGATTCAGAATACTTTTTATGTGAAATGGGGTTTCATGGCTAGCAATAGACCTGGGAAAGAGAAAAAGGTTTTGAAAAGGTTAATTTCATACATTATTGATGATGAGAGACATTTTTTTCATATATAATCTGAGCAAAATGTGTCACAAGTTGACAGCCGGTGAAAAGAAAGCCACTTGTTTTTTTATGAGGACTGTTGTTTTGACAAAATGTACCTCAATTTCTTTGTTTCTGTGTGAGATGAAGTGTTTGAAGGCATGGGGATTAACTGCAGGTTTTTGTAGTGATAGATTGCTCATTTCCAGGGGTGTCTTCTTCTTTGATCTGCAATGAAAGGTTGACAAAAAGAGGAGGTTTCAGAATTTTTTTATATTGAATATACCTAGCAAAGATAAACATGTTTTTTAAAGGTTATTTTCAAATTTTTAGTTGATGGCAAAAAATATAATTTCTATATTTTCTTCTTTTCTGGGAAACAAGAGATCTTTCAGTTTCTTTTTTGGTTTCCTGTTTCAAGTTATGTGTTAGATTTGCTTTCTAAATAAGTTTTCACATTTTTGTTACCTCTTAAGGTCTTTCTCTTTTCATCAAGTTCTAGTGTTGATGGTGTTGTGTTCTGATGATGGATTGTATACTTCATCTAATAAGGAGACATTGCAAGATCTGCAAAATAAATAACAATTTCCATTTTATGCCCAACAACTGCCCAGCACCTTCCTTGAGCCAAGCCCTAGCAGAGTACTTCCCTGAAGGAAGCACCAGTAGGAGTAGTAATAGCAAGTTTTACCCCCACGACTGTCCAGCACCTTTCCTGAGGCAAACAGAACACAGAGTAGCAATAGTAAGTTTCCACCCACCACTGTCCCACACCTTACCTGAGAGGCAGTCGCCCAACTCATAATACGGTGGTCGGACCTCCAGACATGCGGCAATCGGACCACCACCACCAGCTGCATGACAGTCCGGCCACCAGGGCCCTTGGTCTCCAAACACTGTTAACCAGCTTCCCAAAGTTTAAGGCCATTTTTATTTTGTTAAAAGAAATATTAGGGATAAAAATGTTATGCTTACAGTGGTTCACCTGCAGGTATATAGGTAATTTGTAAGGCTTCAGATACTCTCTGATAAATCTGTAAATTTTTAAAGACAAAAAATATTTATTCTATGATTTGGATTATTTGGTCTACTTTTTAAATGTGATGATTGTAGGCGTTTTACTTACTTTAGCAGATAGGTGGCACTGCCTGAACAGCAAACTGCCAATTTTCTCCTCCTACCTCAGCAGCGTGTGGTCACCTGCGAAGTAGGTGTACTACTGAGCACAAAATGGTGGTCTGCTGAATTTATAGTTTTTTTAGAGGTATTCCAAAATTTGAATGAAAATATGTTTTGGAATGTATTTTTTGGGCATGATTCAGAATGTGACAATGTATATTTATTTTGCTGTATGAAAATAGACAACTCTTTTAGTTCTTTTTTAGAACAGCCATTTTGATTAGACATTGGCTGCACACATAGAGTGAAAATAGAGGAAAGATACCTGAACTGTTGTATATGTAATTCATGCGCTACTATTGGCATTTCTATTACTATGATTTCCATTTTTGTTTTATTGTAGAATAGATATATTTCTGAGAATGTTCTGTCGTCTACCGTTTCACTCACTTGACTGATATTTATAGATATACTTGTTTTTGGATAAAAAAAAAACCTCTTTATTAAGGGTTTTGATTCATGCATTGTAAAGGTACTTATAATTTACCTCTTTGAACATTTGTAGTGGTGACATGTGTTGTAGAAATATGTGTGGCAATGCTAGGTACATTGAAAAGTCTGCTTTGTAAAAAGTAGTAGTAGTATGCGTTGTTCTATCAAACATCCCAATTAATGAGAGACTAACCTATGTTTAAGACTGCTTATGTGAATTAATACATTCTTAATTAGGTAATTCCTGTGCAAATTCTCAAGGAGCACAACCTGATTTTTCATATAAGGAATTTTGATATTCGATTATTAACCAAATGCTCAAAAGTGGCATACCACAATGTGTGTTTGGAAAGACTAGAGGCTATCACTCAGTTCTTTGAACTGCAGCTAGCCATATTAAAAAATTATCACTTATTTCTGTTATTGTTTTCAGCATTTTGTATACCATGATTAAATGCTCAAAGCAAGTACAGTTAACAGGGCAAATATAATGAAACTTTGAAACCATTCTTTAAGGTGTAGATTAATGCTTGACAGGGGCTGTGGTGGCCCAGGCGTTTCTCCAAGGCTGTGTGTTCATAATGACACTTGCATATTTATGATCAAAGATTCTGCAGGAGCTGAAGCCATATTTGTGTTATTTAGCTGAATTACATTATGAGTTCAGTCACATGTCAGGTGAATTGTGTGTGTGTGTGGTCAGTTCAATGAAAGGACAACACCCATATTGCCTTGCAAATATTCATAGGATCGAACTGCCTGAGCGACACACATGTTGGTTGGCTGATTCAGCAACACAAACTGCATCTGTCCGAAAGTATATAACACAGCTGAGCAAAAAGGAGTATTTTGTTTCAATACTTAGCGATCTAATCTTCAACCTAGGTGTAGTGCCAGGATTTCATTATCTGTTTGCATTACAGATTTACTCGGTAGTGTGGTCATACCTACATTCTAGCAGAAATTATTATGCAAAAAATTTGGTGGGATGTGTAGGTCACAAAAGTCAACCCAAAAACGCTTCTTATAAGCATAAAGGTAACAGTGGTTTTTCATTTTATTCAACAAAGCCACATAACGATTCATGTGTTGGAGAGTATAGCCATGGCCATAGAGCAAATTACAACTGTCAGGTAAGGTGAAACCTCTCTTATTGAGATGATCTGTTCAGTGGTCCTGGAGAGGCAAAGCTAAGAAGCCAGAAGCACATCAAATTGTTGAACAATAATGGCTGGTTTGGGTTTAGGCAACCCCTGAATTGCAGTCACCAGCTGCACATATTACATAAGTGGCCTTTCACATTATGCTACTATTTTTCTGAATTGCAGCCCCTGTCCCATTATGTGACAAAGTATTCAAACATTGCATTTTCCAAATTCAGGGACAAACGGAGGATTGAGTTAACTAAGAACCAATTACACTGGTCCAGAACTGGCCACACAGCACCTCCCTTCTGGGTGCAGTGTGGGGAAAGAGAAGTATTCCTGCTTGTTGCTCAAGTCATTCAAGCATTACACCACAAATCTAGGTGGAGTGAGCCCCATTTGACAGCCAATTAAAAATTGTTGGGATTTCCCCAGGCCCAAACCTCTGCTGTAAAGAATACAAAATAAAACAAGATTGAATCACAGCCAGCCTACTCAAACTCTTACTTTAGTGAAGTGGAAGTTAAAGTACAGAGGGGTGGCACAAAGCTGGCTGATGAATATGGAAACACTCTCCATGCCAGGATCACCAAGCAACTCACCAAAAGACTAGAAATCATCCAGAACACGACTGCTACACTCATCCTCAACCTCCCACATAGAACTCACTTCACACCACAGGCCAGGGTACTTCACTGGGTCGAAATACACAAATATTCCCAAACTTCTTATACACACATTTAAGGCACTACATAACTCAGACACCACCAACCTAAACAGTAGCATCTCCTTCCACCAACTACCCAGACACATATACATAGAGCTAGATCAGGAGGACGGGCATTCTCTTACATTGCTTCTAGAGCATGGAACAGTCTTCACATCAGATCCTCCTCCTCTCTTTTTTAATTGACCTGGCTTTTCAATGAACCAATGTACCGTAGGCAGAGCAAGGAACACATCTACTCACTGTCGGTATAGGCTTGTTGGTGAAAGTGCACATTACCAACCCATTCCAAAATACAATTTGCATGTATTTTGATGTGTGTGTGCAAGTGTTAAAAGATATGGAACCATGTGTCATGAGACAGCCAACATTTGTTTTTTATTTGCCATTGAGCCTATCTTGGAGCAGTAATAAAAAAAATTAAAGCATACTGAAATGTGAGTGAAACTCACTTTAATAAAATGATTGGTCCATCAGTAGATTGGAGTTACTGGCCCCTTCCAGAAAACTGAATAGAAATAAATTGAATAAAGAACACAGATGCAATAGGAAAACACTAAGGGAGCTTCATAGCAAATTAAAGGTTAGTATACAATACTGAGTGGTGAGATCAAAATATAAGGCATAAAGTGGGGGACTATTAAGAAAAAACATAAATACATAAAAAAGTAAACTATGCCAGGAGAGGTAGGGGAAGCAAGGTGCAAGCCTGAGAGGCGAAGTGGGATTGTCATGGGAAAGCAGACAAGGGTGGGCAAGAGCAGGAAAACACATGCACACCTCTGGAGTGCTGAAAGGGAAGGAAAAAAGTAGTTCTTTAAATGCAGTGTCAGCAGTGAAAGAGTACAAGTCAACCAGAAAAATGTAAACCTGAAATATTCCTGGGTGGGGCAAACACAAAAATAGGGAGAAATACACTGAATCAAGAGCAGGCAAGTGAAACCTGAAACAAATCCCTCCACTCAGGAGCAAGGGGCTGACCCAAAGCCAACTCTATCAAGGTTGGAGACAATAAGTCTGGTCAGCGACATTTTAAGCCGTATGTAGCCAACACCAAGAAAGGTATCATAGGAAAGAAGAATATATTATTTTCCTCTAGTTATTTGGTAAGGACTGATTGAAGTTGCAATTATTTTAGGACAGTTGAAGTGTATCTCACTAGTATTAAAAGAAACATGAGCCCCCCCTTTTACTCAGATGTGCTAGGGACCCTGTATGCACAATATAATATCAGATTGTTTCTGACCTGTGCCCACTTAAATCATTTTCAGCGGTCCCAAATGAGCAGTTTACTATGCTAACAGAAGGTACATTTGAATATTTTACCTGCTTGAATTGTGAAGTTTTTCTTTGCTCCAAAATCTCATTTTTGTTTATTAAAATTAAGCTTTGAGCTGTGAAATTATTTTTCTTGACAAAACTATCAGCAGAATGATCACAGCATGTGGTACTCCTTCCCCTGTAATCTAGCAGAACGAAGGACAAATCACCTTTAACCCAATGAAACTTATTCTTGGCGATAGGCTGGCTGTAGTAAGTCAGCCTGTATAAAGTGATCAAATCCAACCTGATCCAAATCATTATACAAATTCTTTAGTGATCTCGTTTTAAGGGCACCGTTAACTGAAAAGGAGATGCTCTCTGTGTGGTGGGGATTGGACTAATGAAAAAAAAACGTTTTACTGACATGTTTCCTAAATCATCTGAGCAATTTCCAAACTTTCCATGATGATTTTCATTTTGTGTCTTATTATTGTGTCTGTATGCAGAGGACAGAATCCGACTGAATGCCAGACAAATGACATTTGAAATTATAATCTTTTTTCTTGTTTTCTTACCATAATGGTTGCTTTCATCTTTTCATATTTACAGTTCCTGCAAATGTCATACTTGTGCTGTGTCTGAAGCTGCTCTGACAATTGTCGTTTCAAATATGTCATACGTCCTACAACCTTTCCTTGTCCAAGCAAGGTCCTGCACATTTTTTCCGACGCTCCCCTTCAGCTTTGTTCAAAGCATTTGCCTAGGTAACTTTCTGTGTCAGTATATGTTTGTTTTGGGTATCTTTATTTTTCACAATTGGCCACCAGTTGGTATGAATGCAATGTGTCCTGCTGTGAAGTATGTGTACCGTTGCACATACATTAATATAAATATTCTTCATTCAGTATTTGTGTTGATTGGTTTCAGCTGGTTTCAGCTGATTTCCTCGTCCCTTTAATTGCTGCCTGTTATCATCAAGGAACTTTGTGGATAATTGAGTTTTTATTTGGCATTGTTAGAAAACAGTGGACCTGGTTCACAAAGGTAACTTACACTTTTGAGTAATGTACACCTTTGAGTACGTTTTCTACTCCTTAGCTATTCACAAAATCTGAGTGTAAATTTTTTCCAAAGGTGTAGATTACATGCATCTGCCAAACTGAATAACCTGGAGGCTATTCACAAGCTGGAGGGGGTATTCACAAAGGTAACATACTTTTGAGTAATTTATACATGTAAGTTACTTCTACATTTCTGGGTAACTTTACACTCGGAAAGCAAAAAAGCAGTAAATTTACTCAAAAGTGTAAATTACTCAAAAGTATAAATTAACTTTATGAATAGGCCCTTAATCTGGAGATGAGGTTATTTGAATTAACTCTACATGCCTCATGAGCCAATCCATCTAACACAGAATGTAAAACAGAGTGGATCTTCTTCATAATATTTGACATTAGTAGGCATGTGGGAGGGAATCTTCAGTAATACGACAACTAATAACGAGCTGGGATTGTATTTGATGTGGAAGAACAGAAGAACACAGACATTCAAAGTGATCTGTCCACTAAGCACTTGATTGACTCTGATAAAGGGTTTAAGCTAGGCCTGGGTGGTAAACTCCCCTCCGTTCGCAGAGTTTGAGGAATTTTTGGCACTTCGTGCTCTAAGGGGATCTGAGGGGCTCAAAACTTTAAAACTTTAAGACTTTTGGTATTCACAGAAGGCATTTAGGAGTCCTAATGTTAGGAGTCCTAACTTTACTCCTCCTAAACTGAGAAAAATCCTAACTTTAAGACTTTCGATATTCACAGAAGGCATTTAGGAGTCCTAAAGTTAGGAGTACTAACTTTACTACTCCTAAACTGAGAAAAATCCTAACTTTAAGACTTTCGGTATTCACAGAAGGCATTTAGGAGTCTAAAGTTAGGACTCCTAACTCCTGTGAATACCAAAATGAGTAAGTGCCTTCTGTGAATACCAAAATGGTAGTAAGTTTAGGATTTTGTCTTAAGTTAGTTCTGTGAATCGGGCCCTTAGGCTTTGCATGTTACTATCCAGGCTGTGTAAAGCAAGCCTGGTTTGGAAGATGCAAAGTGCGCAGGATTGTTTGGACGGCCTTAGAGGGCCGGCCAAGCAGTCATGCACACTTGGAGTTGGCAAACCACCCTAACCCATTACATAGTGAAAAATAAAATGATAATAACTACATTATTATCATTTTATTTTTCTGCTGCACCGCTCTGAACAGTGAGGTGACGCTACTTTGCCTTAGCGGAGGAGGCACCACTGACGGTAATTTGGCGAGCGAGGAAAATCCAAGGATAGATGGCTTCCCTGCGAGATTTCTCAATGTGGATGGTCGCTGATGGTCGCTAACGCTCACGTTAAGAAACCTTCTGTTCGCGTTGAAGAAGCTGCCGCTCGAGTAGAACTTCTACTTAAGTCGCAGAAAGAAGCAGCACCCTCGTGGGCTGCGCTTGAGACTGTCGCGCTGATTTTACAGTGTGGGACAAACACAAGACGCTAAAAATCTGTGCGAACGGCACGAGAAAATGCCCTCTGCTGCTCGCAGAGCTCCGGGTAGCTTGACAGAGTTTCTTTGTCACTTTGCTAAGTTCAGCGTAGCAGTACTCTGCAAACTTGGATATTTTTCCTAATGTTCCTCACTTTAATGGCTATACTAACATTCACTGTGTCATTAAGCATGGTGTCAATCACATGAGTGATAATTTAAGCAAAACAACATAACCTTTATTGTCTTAGGGACTTTCTAATTTAGTTAGTAAACTCTTATTTGGTTTGCTAAGTCTTTATTAGAAATGATGAATTTTGGCGATTTATTTGTATTTTAGCTTTAAGCCTTGCTCACTCTATGGTTATGCAATTGCCTCCCTTTTCCTTCTACCAATTGTTTTGCAGCCTCCTGTTAGTAAAACGTTTTATTATTTGCAAACAAAGTTTCTCTATTTTTTTGTGTCCGTTCCCACCACGATAAGGAGCTGAATTACAGTGTAATCCTAGCAAGTCTGTTTTTGGGATGAAGTACTTACGTTTCCAGATAGTAGACATGTTACATACAGTTTATTCTTCTTGTGAAGCGTTAAAGCATAATGGAGGTTCCACAAAACGTAGAAAATATCACAATTGCATTTTACAAAAGTGCTTTTTTATGGTGCAACGTCTTGGTTCGGGCAGATCTTAAAGTACTTTTAAAGTTAGAATTCAGAGGAGCATTAGTCTTTATTGACCAATGTTACCAATGCATTTTTGCTACACAACTGTTTACAATACACATATTCACCATGATATTGAGTTATCATAGTCCCATTTTCTACACTGCACTGGGTCAAAAGGATTTTGTGTGCTTCTTTTTCATGTCATTGGTTCATAGTTTAACTCAACAAATCTTCAAGCTTGATTACTGTTAGACTTAGCACTTTTTGCAAGGTCATCCCTGAACGTTTTGCCTTCCTCCTGATATTTTTTCTGACCTGGTGTTGTTGGTTTTAGGACTATGGGCACTTTATCACTGCTGGCCAGTGTAAAGTGCATGTGCTCTCTATGATAAACGTGGTAAGATTGGACTACACCTGTTTGGCGTATTTAATTTACCTATCAGTCCTTTGTAAAGTGGTATCTAATATAACCAGGGCCAGTAAATTAAATGCTACTGGTGGGCTTTCAGCACTGTTGTGCCATCCGCCAAAGTAGCCTTTAAAATCTGTCTCAGGCCTCGGCCATTGCAGGTCCTGCGCGCACAGTTTACTGCCACTGTGACGGGGCACCTCAAGTGGGTGCCACATCTGTGACTGCCCTTTTACTACACATCAGTCACCTATAAGGTGGGCCCTAGCTAGCCCTATGGGCAGAGTGCGCTTAAGGTAAAATGTAGGACATGTGCCTTAACTATGTGGTATGCCCCGGCAGTGACAAACAGCCATTTTGGTTTCTCACTACTGTGAGGCTGCACTCTCGTAGAAATGCATTGGGGGTTCCCTGATATGTGTTTCAGTGGTAATTCCTGACCTGAGAGGAGTAGCGCGATCAAGTTTAGTATGCTTGGAATAGAGGTAATAAATGCTGCGTAATTGTGTTTGCAGATTTATTATCACTATTTTAGAAATGCCACTTTTAGAAGTGGGCATTTTTTGTGTGCACGTTTCTTTGTGCCTGCCTGTTGTGTATTGCATGTCTGGCTCTGGATGACAGGGGCTGGGGAGGTGCAGTGACTCCAGAGGGGCTGGGTGAGTCAGCGCTAGGCTTAATAGGCTGGTCTGCATTTGGAGGAGTGGGAAGAGTAGCACCTGGACCTGAATAGGATGTGCCTGCCTTACGCAATGCTGGCTCCGTACCCCTGTGGTGTGTCTGGAGCCAGAGCCTACACTAACAATGAGGGTGGTTGTGCACTATAAAGATGTTTCTAAGTGCCCCCCAGAACTGGGTTGGACTGGCCTTAGGCCTGTCCCAGGGGGAAAAACAAAGGCACTGACTGGTATAATTATAGGGGCTGTGACCCTTGAAAGGTGTGCTTGCTTGGGACAAAAGACTACATGGGACCAGGAGGAACCGCCATTGACCTGGGCTACAGGAAGTGCTGACCTACTGCCTTTCCAGGGCTAGGGGGGGAACTACCACTCTGCATAAGGGAATCAGTGTGCTGGCCTCTCTGGGGAAACTTTGCTGGGGTGCCCCTATGGTCTCCAATTGTTTGTGGCTTGCCCCTTGTGGTTTTGGTGCAGCGTGTGGGGAGCGTTGTGTTTCACACCTGGTTGTTGCGGGGTGCATGAGGAGCACTGTGGAGGGTTTGGAGAGCTGACTTTTGCCGGTGCAGTGTGTATTGGGCTGCATTTCCCCCAGTGGTGGTGGAGCAGTGGGAGGGTAGAGCTCCCCCAGAAGTAGCACTCTCACTCCTGCATCTTGTTGCCTGCATCTGTTCCGTAAACCGGGATGCCCAGAAGGAGAGTGCTGCAGTGTTACGGGAAGGACGGTCGTGGAGAGTCCGGCTGCGTCAGTGCCGCTTTGGCACACCCACAACGGGGTGGTAGGGAGCTGCCCATGCCAGCAACCAGATTTCCCGGCATTGCCTAGCACCCACAAGCTCACAGAGACACTGCCGGTGTAGGAAGAGGACAGAAGCCAGGCAGAGGGGCAGTGCCACTTGGCCAAGCCTGGTTATGGGCGGAGCTTGTGCCTGATGGCAAAACGGAGGAAAGGAGGACAGAGACGGTACCCTGTGTCAACCCAGTCCTGGAGAGCCGGACCGAAGAACCACCATTGGCCGCCTCCCTCCAGGAGCAGCAGGCCATTTGCTGTTGACTGCGGCGGATTGGCACAACCTAAGAAGCTCAGCTCCTCCAGGGAGTGGTGAGTGGGGCTCAGCCTCGCTGCGGTAAGCCCCAGGGCTCAAGACTTGTGGGGGATTGTCTATTGGGTACTGGGAGGTCCCTGGCCAATGTGGGAAAGGCAGGTGCCTCCCCTACTCATGATGCATATCCGGGGCATTCTTGTTTGGCCATAACGGGTTAAGACCTCAACGGAGGCCCCTGCTTAGTGGAATAGGAAGAATGCTGCATTCCCGATAGTAGGAGAGCAGGTGGCCCAGATACCTATGTATGGGGAACCAAATTGCCGCTTAGTATCTAATAGGGTCCCAGGAAATACGTGCCCTCCGTGATTATATCTGTAGTATATGGGCATATGGTAATGTGATGGTCGCCTAATGTGTTCACAGATGACATGCTGGGGATCCTCATATTTCAGGGCAGGTTTGTGACTTAGGTGTCTTAGCTGGCAGCTTTTTGTCCTGGTGTAAATACATATGGAGTGTTCTTTTACAGAGGTGATTCTACCGTAATGTGTGCACCTTGCTGAGAGTTACTGTGGTACACTGTTGCTAATTCTGTGTATGCACCATGTACTATGCTACATGCAATGTTACCAGTAGTTACTGGTTGTCTTCACTAACTGTGAGTGCTAATGGTTATGACAGTGGCCCGATTGGCCCTGTTATGTATATAAACCCCTGTAAAGTGATACCTAGTGCCAGGTGGCACAGTGTATATATGTGATTGCGTTCTAAGGTATTTTATGAGTAAATCAAAGGCAATTATTTATATAACCTTGTGTGGAGTTTCTTTTGTGGTGTGCCTAGTGTCGTTGCTGTGTGTGTGTTGGGCAAATGCTTTACACATTGCCTCTGGGATAAGCCTGACTGCTCTGTCAAGCTACCAAGGGGGTGAGCAGGGGTTGTCTTCAGCGTGTAACTCCCTTGCCCTGACTAGAGTGGTGTATTCTGCCTGGCTTTGGCGAATGCCTTGGACAACAGGGTCGGATTGGGATTGAAAATCGGCCCGGGCACACAAAAAAAATCGGCCCCCATTTGCATATGGCCTTTCCTCAAATCACTTCTTCAGCGTTAGTGCATTGAAAAGAAGGAGGGGGGGGCTTTAAAAAAATGCACGCATTAGTTTACACTAGTGAAACACACCTGACAGCAAGTGAGGCCACTTCTACTGAGGATCCCTGCTCCGCTCAGTATGTGCATACATTAAGGGGCCGGCCAGCGAGACAAAGGGAGTGATACCTCTGCCTGTTGCTAAACCGGGGGTGGGGGACCGGCGGTGTTGGTGGCGGGGGGGGGGTGGTAATGAGCGCCCATCTGCCTGCAGAAAGGCCACTCAGCCACCCACTGGGCCACTGGCTGTATTCCGAAAATAGAGACACCGCCCAAATCGCCCCCAGACTGCTCAAAAAAGCAGCCCACAGCAGGAACTCAGACACCGGCCCCTCGGGCATTGTCTGAGTTCCCGCGTTACCAATCCGTGGCGGCTAGCCAACCAGAAATACAATTTCTAACAATTACAGAAACACAGGGCAGTAATTGCCTTGGTATGTTTCTGACCTCTGTCAGTAAAACATGCAATGGCTCAGAGTTTGTGAGTTAAAGTTCATGCTGAACATTGGAATAAAAACCTTTGATGAAGCCCTCTTCATCCTTTAGTCTGTTATGTCATTCACATATCTCTTCCAACCACTTCAAAATACAGCATGGGCAATGGGTGAGCCAACTTCAGTCATTGGCTAACGCCCCTATAAATGACAGTTGTGAGAAAGTGGAATATAAGCTGGGGTGGATTGGTGTCTACCACAAGTAATAAAGTCACTATATTGCTAGGTCCAGTCAAAGGTTTTAGTAATAATTTTAATCTGAGCTCAACTCCTGGGAGTAGTAAAGATCAAAAAGTATGTTAGTCCAAATCTGAAAAGGGACATTATTGTTTTTCTGAAGAAAAACTCTTCAACCTGAAATTCAGTCCTGCGACATGGACCTGCTGGTTGGATACTTTATGCAGGCGGCCCCCTTAAAGCTCTGGGCCAAAAGCTTTGAAAAAGTTCCCAAATGTCTTTTGGTGTCCAATCAACCACTGAAGTATGCTTCTAAGGCCCCCAGGACCTCAGTGGAAGCATGTAGAGACTTGCAGGGTGTCAAGCAGAGGGCAAGAGCAAAGTCCAGTCCATGTCCAGTTGCCACTGGTCTGCTGTGATACTTCACCAGAATGTCCTCTTCAGCTTTTTTATGTTCCTGTTAATCAGCTTTATGACAGAACCTCCTGAGTGCCTTGTCATTGGTTACTTGTGCCTAGTGCAGCAGGTTCAGTTCACTTATTATGACACGTCCAGCAGTGTTCTGAGGAGGTTCTGGTTTAGAGTCCAGCTTATTAGGGTTCAGCAGCCTGTGGGTGGTGACAGCCTGAGACATTCCTAGCTCCTCTCTGAGCAATTTAGAAAAGGTCCCCAAGCCATGACCTGCCTACATTTGCAGTAGTTCCTATTTGCTTTACTGCAAACAGGCCCAAAATGCTATGTGTCAGGGCATTTTTGAGACAGCAAAAGTCTTCATCTACACTAAACTTGGACTCTGAATGATTGGTTTGTTTCTGGAGAGTGTACTCAGTAATTCTAGTGTCCTCCCTCATCTATTGCTAACATCCAGTTTGAATCAGGCACTGTACCTGCATCAAACCCAGATAAAAAAAGTCTGCTAGGGCAAAGGCAGGATCCTTGAGCAGCCAGATAGGTGATGTACAAGAATTGTCCTAGCATCCTGTTTGTTCCTCTTCATGGGTACAATGCTTTTACATGTGCTTTAGACACACTAAAGGGTAACTTTCTGAAAATTACTTTTCCTCAATATTTATACAAATCTGACTTAACAATGGAATTAGATTTTTTATAACTATTAGAAATATAGGTTTAATTGTTTTTTTCTAGCTGTTTCCTTTCCCAATTTAGCAATATTAGTTTTTCAAACTGCACTCTGGTTTTCTACATAGGACAGCTAGTCCTGCCACTGTGAAATGAGCTGTTTGAACCTTGTCACTGAAGCAACATGTTAACATTCATTTTCTAACTGTTCCACTTATACTTAACAGGCACCCAAACCTTACTAATATTTAAAAGGATGTTTTACCTGTAACAAAATGGTATGACTGCAGGTTTAAACTGCTGCAGTCAGGCTACAGTGGTAGTTAGGAAGCAATGTTGTACATATGCCGTCCCGCTGCTGTGTGTAAGAGTAGGGAGGGGGATGCTGGCGATTTCCTTGGTTGCCGCCTTGGGATGGCTGTAGTTAAGAATGGGGGCGCCACCCCCAAAACCCGTGCCACCCTGGGCGCACCACAATCCCCCCACCCCCATGCTACACCACTGCTTGTCAGACTAGTGGATGGTACAATAAGTACTGCAGTTCACTAGTGACATTTAACTTTATATGCCATGAGTGCAGTTTCTACATCAGGTACTAAGGCCTTAAAGGAGACGTAAATACACTGATCAGAGATTAGCCAATTTCTAAATGTTTTAGGGGTCAGAGTACAGAATCTGGGCAAGGGACAGCAGTGGCCCAGTGAGCAGAATCTAAAATCCAGCAATAAAATTCATTACAAAATGGAGATGACAACATAAAAAGGGGCACTTTCTCACAACATTAAGCTCTTTCACAAGTAACACATCTACACACAAAGTAGTTACCTTCAGTGCAAGAGACTACTATGGTACTGTGCGTTTTCTGTGGCATTAAAATATTTTTGACTTTTCCCAATGTTCTAAGTTATATGTTAAACTTAACTAATTCATCAAGCTCTAAAGTCTTACAGTCTCCCCACATGTTCATGAAAATAGTGACGTTGCCACCATTTGTTTTGCACAAAATAAACATGCAGAGGACACGCCTGTATATACTTGGAATTGTACATAAAAAAAATCCATGCCCAGGTGATACTTGAAGAGAAAAAAGTCTGCATGTTGTTTCCATTTTGATTTGGTTGGCAAAGCAGTGACATTTTTTTTGCACTGCACAGGAACTCTTTGCTGGGTGAAGGGGAACCTTACCAACTTAACAAATTGTAAAAAACTGGGACATTTCCAAAACTGAATGATGTAAAAAAACAGCATTGTCCATCTCTAGTAGGTATCATCCATCTCTGCATCTTTAATGAACATTTTTCCTTAGTGCACAATGGACTGACTCATCGGCCCCTTCATCTCTAGGTGAGGCTAAAGTGACAGTTCTCCACATGGCTGGACATAGTGTTGTGAAACATGAAACAAAGCTTCCAAGTAATTAATTCATTTATTTTACTGTTTAAGTTCAAAACACTACAGTACATCTCATGTCACAAAACAGTTCAACTAAGGGCCTGATTGCGAGTTTGTCGATGTGTGAGTGGATCGCCACGCCAGCGCCCGGCTCCCACACCACCAAAGCTCTTCCGCTCCCCCCTGCCAGATTACAAGATAATTTGTGGTCTGGCGGGTGGTGCTTCAGTTGTCCCACGGTGGTACCAGTAAGAAAGGCACTGGAATGGGAGTGCCAAAGTCTGTTCCTGAACAACATAGAATGGTGCAGTCTCTGCCGGGCAGGAACTGGGGTGCATGCTCACAGGTTGCGCCCCATGGCCTGGAGGTAAAAAGCGGCTCTGTAGGGCCCCCTTAGTTTCTTTACCGCCACAGTTTTTATGACGGGCTCACAGTCATGAAAACTTTGACTGTGTGGAAACTCGGAATATGCTTGGCAGTGCCGCAGAGCCACTGCCATCATATTGCTGGGCCAGACCTCCGTGCCACCGCCGAGGGATTACGGATCCCCAGCGGTTGTGGCGGTCCAATGACTGTCCAACTGCCAAAGCCATAATACTGTGGTCGGATCACTGGTGCAGCAGTTACCTCTCCACCATTGTTTGGCGTTCATAACCGGGCTCTTAGTTGAAACGCAATATTTTGTGATTACATTAAAGTCTCCTGACCCATTCTTCACAAATGATCGTATCCAGTAACCGGAGTGTTTCACAGAAATTATGGAACTCTCTCGACTCATAAAATCAGTTACCCACTTACAGAACAGTGTAAATGATTCGACTAAGTTGTTTATTTTCTTCTTTTTCTCTCTGGGAAACACATGCCTTATGTTCTTGTTTGTCTCTCTCCTGGCTGGTTTCTAAGGCAAGCCCGTCTGCGCCCGTCCGCGCCAGGACGGGCTCGCCCTAGGGCACACCAGGCTGGCCAAATCATCACGTACTCTGCTAATACTCTCAGAGACTTGCAAAACTCTGCCACCACCCCGTCGCCAACGACCCTTCGTTGTATATCTGCTGTTGGCCTCATGCGCCCGACCAAATCCTTTCCGGCGGTCGTGCTCCTTTAGCCTTGCCAACCAGGAACTCCACACCCATCAGGATCCTATATCTGAAGACTCGCTCTCTAGTGAAACACGCCGAGGACATCTTCGTATCGGTATCTAACTCTAACCCTGACTTACTCCTGCTCACAGAAACCTGGCTAACCTCAGAGTCCCTTCCTGATATACTGGCTGCCCTCCCCCCTGACTACTACATACTTCACACCGACCGCCCTGACGACTGGCCCGGTGGCGGGGTGGCAGCCATCATATCCAAACGTCTGATATCTACCTCTTCTCACTCCCTCCCCCTCTCCGAGGTGGAGAATCTACTCTTTAGCGTGCAAACGGACTCTGGCCCTCTCACTCTCCTTCTCCTATATCGACCCCCCCACTCAATGCCTTCTTTTTCTTCCACTATAAACGAACAACTGTCCTCTCTGCTAACAATGCACTCCAATTTCGCTATGTTTGGTGACTTGAATTATTGGTTCAATGATACCAACGCTGGCACTCATGCCACTGAACTTTTCGACGCCCTCACCAACCTGAATCTTATTCAACACGTCTCCCAACCCACCCACATCAAGGGTCACATCTTGGACCAGATTTGGTCCTGCAACCTGGCCTTGTCCCCACCAGACATATCCCCCTGTGTCTGGTCAGACCACCACTTGGTGGACACCACCATAACATTGGCCGGCAAGATTCCTGCCCCTTTGATGGCCGGTGGCTTGTCTCGGAAATGGAGCACCTACGACACTCAGGGCTTTCTTACTGCTCTTGCCGACTCTCGAATAGACCCCTCCGATGATATCGACAAATTAGAACAAAACCTAGGCTCCTGGCTAGAATCGGCCAGCGATTTAGTTGCTCCCTTAGTCAAATTCCCCCGCACCAGGCACCGCAATTCTCATAGGTGGTTTTCGGATGAACTCAAAGCCTACAAACTGAAAACCCGCCAGTCGGAACGCACCTGGAGACGCAACTACTCAGACCTAGCCAGACAATCCTATCTGACTGCGCGTAAAGAATAGAAGGCAGCCATCAGAACAGCAAAGTTAGATCATTTCTCTAAAAGGATCTCATCGGCAGAAAACAAATCCAAGGAGGTGTTCAGAGTTCTGAACGAGCTAACCACTGATGATAGAACCCTCCAGACTCAGACCCCTACTCAGGAGGCCTGCGATACCCTAAACCTGTTCTTTCTGGAAAAAATCATAAAAATTAAAATGTCCATTCCACCCCCTCCACAGTCATCCCCACCGGATACTTCCTCTACAAACCCCATGACTTTCTCCTCCTTTCCCGTTCTGGACTCCACCTCCCTTGCGGAACTTGCCACCTATGTCAAATCCGGTTCCCCCAATGACTGCTGTCCACCATCCGTTATGCAGGATGTATGTCTCAACCTACCTGACAACATTCTAAATCTCCTTAACAGATCCCTTTGCTGCGGCATCTTTCCTACCTCCTTCAAGGAGGCCATCTTACTACCCCTCCTAAAAAAACCTGGCGCCGACCCTGCGGAGCCGTCGAACTATCGTCCTATCTCCCTCCTTCCCTACTTTTCCAAAATCTTGGAGGCACATGTTACTCGGTGCCTGTCTAATTTCATCGAATCCTCCTGCCATCTGGAGCCTAATCAGGCGGGCTTCCGACCTGCCCATTCTACAGAGGCTGTCATCTTGGCAGTCCTTGACACACTCAGAAGCAACGCGGACGGCGGACGTCACCAGGCCCTTGTCCTGTTGGACCTGTTGACCGCGTTCAACACGGTGGATCACAACATCCTTCTCCACCGTGTCGGGCAGGCGGGCATCCAGGGTACAGCTTATGAGTGGATCAAGTCCTTCCTTACTGGAAGAACACAGGCAGTCCGCATGGGTCCGTACACTGCCAACAAGACCCCCACTTCCTGTGGTGTCCCCCAGGGCTCTTCCCTTTCCCCGCTCCTTTTCAACTTATACCTTCGGCCACTGATCCAATCTCTTCTGAAATGGGATATCATCGTTTTTAACTACGCAGACGACCTGCAACTCATCTTCCCCCTCACTTCTCCTCATGCCACCAAAACATTTCACGAGGTTATGATTCACATCCAGCTCTGGATGAACCAGAATCAATTAAAACTAAACCCCGGCAAGACTGAGCTCCTCCTCCCGGGACTCATCCATACCCTTTGGGGCCCTCAATACTGGCCTCCAGAGCTCGGATCTCCCCCCATTCCAGCCAAAGCTGTAAAAAGCCTGGGCATAATCATTGACGCCGAACTCTCCCTCAAAACCCAAGTTGGAGCTGTAGTATCCTCCTGCATGTACCAACTCCGGAGGATTCGCAATGTCCGTCATCTTCTCCCCCTCGAAGCACTCACCTAAACTGTCATTTCACTTGTGCTATCCCGACTGGATTTTTCCAACGCAATCTATCACGGTCTCCCTCTATCTCTGATTCACCATCTCCAAGTCGTCCAGAATCAAGCGGCTCGCTTGATTCACGGATCCCCTAGATGGCTATCAGCTAAGCCTCTGCTCCGTAGCCTCCATTGGCTCCCGGTGGACGAGAGGTCCACTTTCAAGGTGGCCTGTCTCACCTTCAAAGCTCTTCACTGCCCCAGCCCCGGTTTCCTCAAATCCCTTATGCATCCTCACTGTCCGACACGCAACCTCCGATCAGCCCACCGTGATCTGCTAGTCACCCCCAAAAGCAAAACCAAAAAATGTGGCTGCCGCCGCTTTTCCCATCTGGCTCCTGCACTCTGGGACCGCCTCCCCTTTCAATCAAATCCTCTACATCCCTTCTTAAATTCAGGAAACTGCTAAAAACGCACCTTTCCCCCCCCTCAGCTAGGCTTCCCGCATCCCGCACTTCCTCCTCACTCACTCTGTCTCTAGCGCCAGGAAGCTTCGGCGACAGTGCGCTTTACAAATGACACTTAAGATAAGATCTATCTATCTCTCTCTCCCTCTCCCATAAACGACTGCATGGGTAACTTCGCTATGCAAGCGGCTCGCAAAGACGCAAAAAGCCCCGCGAACACGCAAAAAACCCCGCGAACACGCAAAAAACCCTGCGAACACGCAAAAACAAAAATCTGCAAATTCGCACAAATTCACGAATTTTGCGGATCGCGAATTCGCAAATTCGCAAATTCGTGGATCGCGAATTCGCAAAATTCGCCCATGCTTAATTATTTTTGTGTGGAATAATTAAACATTATTTGCTCTGTAAATTGGTTTTCATAACAAGCTTCTTGTATGGTGTTAATGCAGATAATCATTTAAGAAGCAAATAAATAGGTTTTTAATTCCTGATGTGTAATCAATAACTGTAGGTACCTTTTGATAGTAAAGTAATGTGTCGCCATGTAGGGTGTTCTATTGCGATGCTTTGCACCGCAGAAATCTAACAAGCATTGTCAATGCCAATAGATTCTACTTTAAAGGAATTTTAGATGGTAATGTCAAGCATTATAAGTGAATAGCTGGTGAATGGATACGTTTTTGTGTGGAAGCAAAGAACTGTAGAAGCCAGACCTAAACCTCCATGTAGTGTAATGACGGCCTTCCTCCCATCCGTGCTGCTGTGAGAGAAAAACACCATAAACTTTCCAGTTATCTAAGACACTTGAACAGCATTACAATTTAATCTGTGTGCCCATGAAAGTTCAAGCTCCGGCAGAAGGAGAAGTAAACAAAATTATCACAACTCTGCAGAGGGCAAGCACTTTTTTTGTAGAATCACACAGCTTCTGCCCAATCAAAACATGCAGGGCCTCATTACGATGGCGGTCGGACGAGCGTCCGACCACCATTGTTTTGGGCAAGGGGCTGTCTGAGAAGGAGTCAGCAGTCTCAACAGCCTAATAACGATACTACCGCCGTGCAGGCAGTTGTAAACATGCCTTTTTCTATTGTGGCTTGGAAAAGGGCTGAAGCACAAGCTACAATAGAACAAGCATTTGCAATGCAATAGGTCTCGCATTTGTGAAAGTTAGAGCTATTGTCGTAGTAAATGACAATGTTTTTTAATTATGTTTTTTGTTTGCAGGGGAGTGATTATTCAAAGAAAAAGTGTGTTCCAAAGCCGTGCGTGCAACTTGGAGTTGTCGGAAACATTTTTTCCTGCATTTAAAATGGGGTACTGGAGGGAAAACTACATGTTCCAGAATGTAACAGGGAACTAGAATCTACACCCATAACACAAAAGACGTAGTTTCTGTTTCCTCTTGTGTAAGTGTACAACAGGTAACTGTGCATGAACATACATACAGTGCAAATACAGAGAAATCATAGTGTACAGATATAGCACAAATCGAGTGTGCAAACAGCATACAAAGATTACCCAGTTCACCTACTCTGGGCATAGAGGCATCCTGCCCACGGGTAACGCAAGGTACAAGACATAATGCTTGGTTATGGCATGCACCCAGAGCAGACGGCACATAAACACTCACACAGGATACTACATGTACAGCATTCACCAAAGGGGCGCACGCACACAGTACATATGAGGTATGGCTAACAGATGACGGAGTGAACGCACACAAAAACACACGCAGAATGCATTCCATTAGAGTAAACCCCACCATTACTCCCAACAGCTGCATGAGTTCTCTCGATGACCAGCCGAGGCACTTACTTGTTTGAGCCATGAAAATTACTGTCTCTGTGGTGACACAGAGTTTAGCGAGCCGCATCTAAGAAATGAAATGCATGGTCGACGTTGTTAAAGTTAAAATAGCGGTAGATCACCATTGCACAGGTTTCTACAAAGTTGTGGGAACAGTATGCAAATGATCTGAAGGAGGATCGAGGTGGTGGGATTTTGTGAAGTACTCTTTATATTTATGAGTCAACCTCGGCCATAACTACTTATTGGTCCTTTACTTTTTCTTGCAGCTTTTTGTCATAAATCTTTAAAAATGTATAATCTCAGTTCCACTAATTGCATTTTTGTTCTTTTGCAGTCACTTTACTTATTATATTTTCCACAAATTTTTTAATTCGTTGTGGAATTTTTATTGTGTTGTGTTTTGACTTTTTAACTGTTTTGTTGCTGCTAAATATTTTTACACATTGGCCTAAGTTAAACCTGTCTTCTCTATGCATAGCTACTAAGGATTGGGGGGACACGTTAGAGGATTTACACTGGTGATAGGCTCACATCAACCCCTATAAATAATCCACTTCTCAACAATCTAGAAAGGTAGTCCATTCTCTTTTTGAAAGGAACTGTGAGGTTCTGGAGGCATTTATGTTGTGTGCAATTGTGTGTGCACACTTTTGTGCGTAGTTTTTTAGAACAAGCAATATGTTATGTGTCTTTGAGCTTGTGAAGTGTAGTGTTAGATATGAGGAACACCCCCTGTTTTCTTAATACTCATTAACAATTTGTATATTTATCATTCTGTTATTTATTTATTTATAAAGTTTCATATAGTTCGATCTTGACCTTAGAGGGTATCAGAGTGCTTTACATATGTTTAGGCAAAGAAGAAACAGGTAGAACAGCCAACAAACATATATGCTTATAGTGTAAGGTATAAATCAATAGAAGACCAGTAGATTAAAAAGCAATATTACAGGAGCAGAATAATAGCAATGCGCGTACACACTGTGTCATTTCAGTGCCTTGCTATAAGAGACAATGGATTTTAGGGTAGAAATGTGTTAATCAAAAGCATTTTACCTTCTTTTTTTAATTATGTAGTTGAAGGGATCAGTCTTATTTCCATGGGCAGGGAGTTCCAAATTCTCTGGGCCATTCTTGAGAAAGCTCTGTTATTGGTTTTCTTTTTGAGGAATTTATGAGGTTTCAACAATAAGATGCCTGCGTTTCTAGAGGATCTACAGCCATCAGAAAGCTCAAATGTTTCATCTAGGCACTTCAGTGTATTGAAGTGTAGGGATTTATGGGTCATGCAGGCAATTTTCAGCTGTATCCTTGCCTCAAATGGAAGCCTGTTTAGCGACTTCAGAGTAGGAGTGAAGTGGATGCTTCTTTTGGATCCCATGAGGAGCCTTGCAGCAGAGTAAAGGGATGACCTTAGAGAAGCCAGCATAGATCTAGGCAGACTGCAGAGGGTTGTACTGCTATAGTTCAACATGGGAAGCATCAGAGTTGCATCGTTGACTTGAAGTTGTCAAGGGGGAGGAAGAGCTTTATTTTTCTTAGCTAGCTCATTTGAAAGTTTGCTGGCTGAACCGATATGTTCCTGCATGTTAAGGTTCTTGTCGAGGGTGATACCCAGTGATTTTGTGGAGTCTATAACATTTAGAAGGCAGTTGATGGCTGTTAGATGCTTAATCCATTCTTAAATATTGAGGGTTTGTATGGTTGGGGCGATTAAGAGGAATTCAGTTTTGAGCACAATTAGCTTAAGGTGATTTCGGGTCAGCCAGGTCTGGGTATTTTGCAGAGCTACGTTGAGGGATCTGATATCTTACGGGGAACGATTTTAAGGTGTAGTTGGATGTCATTAACATACATATGGTATTGGATGCTAGATAGTTTCAGAATTACTGTTAAAGGCTCAATGAACAAGTTAACTCCTTCGACGCTCATGACGAGCTCAGCTCGTCATGGTGTACACCTCCATACACTCATGACGAGCTGAGCTCGTCATGAACAATGGGAATCAACATAACTCAGCACAGGAGGAAAATAGCACTAGCATTGATGGTGTTAAAGAGAGTAGGTGACCGGAGTGGTATTGTACAGGGATTGGTTAATTTTGATTCTTTGAGTTCTGTTGTGGAGGAACGAGGTGAACCAGGTTAGAATGGCCCATGATAAACCCATATTGCATTCAAGTAAGTCTAGCATAGTGTTGTGTTTGACGGTATCGAAAGCTGAGGAGAGGTCTTGGAGGATTGGAAGGCAGGATCCATTCTGATCTTCCTTTTTTAGCGTGTTACCAACTATGTGTGTGAGAGCATTTTCGATACTGTGACCTTGATAGAAGCTGTATTGGAAATGGTCTACTAGTCGGAATCGGTCTAAGTGTTTGCGTAATTGGGCATAGGCACATTTCATGAGGATATTTGTTAGAGTTGGAATGGTGGAATTGAACAGGAGTTATTTGGGTCCGCGTGATCTACTATGGGTTATTTCAGAATAAGGGTTACCTGCCCAGATTTTAGGCAGCCAGGTATAGCACTTTGAATTAGTGAAGCATTCACTATCTTTGTCCAGAGTGGGAGTGTAGAAGTTTTGATCTCATTGAAGAAGTTAGATGGCAAAGGGTCACAGAAGTGGTTTGACGCTTTAAGTGTTGTTAGATTTTTAAGAATGGCATTTTCATCAAATTATTTGCAAGTGTTCAATGAAGCATTGTTTTTGAGGGTGTATCCAGGTAGATGTGGGGGCTGAGCAAACGGCAGCATGAGGGGGCTGTTTAATGAGATGACTGGAAGGTGCTCTATTGCTGTTTGAAGATCCTTTCCAATCTTTTTTGTTATTGCCAGGAAGAAGGTAGCAAATTGCTCACAGTTTGGCTGCGAGTTGGATCCAATAGTGGAAGGGTTGGGATGTCCATTGGATTGTAGGATGTACAACTGTTATTCTCACATTTCAATAGTAATTTGTCTATTTTATTACTTTATTTTATTTTATAATATTTGTATAATGTAATTTGAATGGGTTTTGGCAATGTTTACAATTGTATTCTTTTTTTAAAACATTTTCTAATGCTAATTGTAGTATTATTAAGTTTTAATATTTGTGCAATATGATATACTTGGCTGCATGCAATATCAACGTTTATGTAAAATATTTGTAAATACCTTTTATTTCATGTAATTCATACCACACAGTGTTTATCGGTCCCTGCAATGTCTAAATTAATATGATAATTTTTTCTTTTATTTAATTGTTTCATCAATTTTATGCTTTGTGCTTGAGTGGTATTCCTACCTCTCTTGATTTATATAAGATTCTCTTGGAGTAGTACTTATAAGTGGTGTTTGTAGTTTTTGACTTATTCCAAGGCTTGGTTTAAGTAGATTAAGTAGGTTGCACTACAACCGATTCTCTATTTCTTTAAATTCATAGGGCCTCATTACGATGGTGGTGGGACCTCCAGCATCAGGCCATCCGTCCCACCACCATTGGACCCTGCAGGACCTCTTGTTGCATTATGATGACAGACGGATGGAGGGAGGATGGAGAAACTGACCGCCACGCATCAGATGGGTTCAAGGAGCCCGTCAGACTGGTGGACGGACTGCACTCCCTACGATGGCGGTGCCTGCTCAGGCAGCGCCGTAGAGATAACTATGTCCTTTTCCACTGGCTGTTTCATAGCGGTTAACCAACTGTGAAAAGGCAGGCGGAAAAGGACTTTGTAGGCCCTTAGCAGGCCCCCCTTCCCCATGACCTCTGATATAGGGTCTGGGGGGGCACCTATTGTGTCCTCTAAACATCCCTTCACCGTATGGCAGGCACCGCATGGTGCCTGAAACACACAGTTCAGGGATGTTCACAAACACGCCTCTGAGCAGTGAGACTTGTGCTGCAGCCCTTTATCAGCCCTTATAAGCCTCAATGTTTAGAGGCATGTTTCCGACCGCCTCCACGGCAGTCAGCTCATAATTCACCTTGACGGGACTGCCGAATCCCTGTTGGCTGGCCCATTTCCGACAGGATGGCGGTCAGACACTTGTCTGACTGTCATCATGATCGGGCCCATAGTTACACATGGCATATACAGAGACCTCGACCAGTGCTATACTGAACACCATTTGGTGGATGTACACCTAAAATGTTCCCAGAAATTTACTAGGAATAACTTTACATTTTTAGGTGAAATCAAGGAGTGAGGTAATGTACTCCTACTATTAGGCATAAATCTCCTCCCACAGTGAGCGAAGTGCACTCGATTGGTGCGGAGATCTACACCCATAGGTTTACTTCCATGATTTGGGCTTATAACTAAACCAGTAGTGTGCCAGGAGTACTGGAATGCCGGAGTAAGTCAGGAGTACTACAAGTGTAAGGCACACCTACTCATACTAAGTTTTGTGATTCAGACACACTCCTTCTGTCAGACAATAGATGGTGGTGTTAGTCCAGTACCATACCTTTCAGGTAGTATATTCTCCCACAGTTTTATCATTTTGTGTTGGCAAGTGGATTATTAGTAGTGATAAGTGGTGACTTACCAATAGTAATAAAGCCGCAAACACAATAAAAGGGTCAGCTAAGGTCTCAATAAATTATTCCCTTGCTCAACCCATGGTAGCTGGCAATGAGCCGAGAGGTGTAACCTGAGAGACAGGTGTGTAAAGCATTTAAAAGCACCAATACATTAAATAGGTAGGACAAAACACACAATAAAAATCCAACACCAATTTATAAACATAAAATATATTTTTATGAACAAGTAGACACTAAAACGACACAATTCCCGGAGATCATGGGTATGTGGAGTTCATGGAGTTGCACTACGTGGAATTTTACAGATAGTTTCTCAAAAACTCTGCGGAATTCCAAAGAGATCCACTCCGCCCTACTCATGAATGAAAAAATTACCTCGCTTGCAGTGTCAGGTGAGCTGGTGTCCAGAACCGGCACTGCAAGATTTCCTCATCATGTTTCTTGCCCTCAATGTGCTCTGCCTCGAGGCGCTGCCCCTGCCCTCTGTATACACAGTGGTGCCCTCCATGTGCTCTGGCTCCAGGCACTGCCCCTGCCCTCTGTCCCTGCAGTGCTGCCCTCTGTGTCTCATCCATCATGCCCGCTGCTTTCTTTTCTCTCTGCGGGGCTGTCAGCTGACTCTGGTAAAGTCATGTGACTACAGCCCTCTACTGAGGAGATGGGTTGGAGGCTGCTCCTGCCCAATGCAAGGGCATGATGTGGGTGCTGCTATTTCCCTCCATAATTAGATTTATTTTAGGTAAAAAAATGAGACATGCATGTGCCCTGGGGCACCATTATCCCCGCTGCCGTGGCGGCTTGCCGTGTCCTGAGAGGGGCTTTTGGAAGCTTTGCCTGCCTGAGCTCGGGATGCCATCAAATTTGTGCCACTCCTCCAGGAATAGGTTGGGTCCTGCTCCCTGAACTGGGGACGTATTGTTCCAAAAGTGAATTATGTGCCAGCAGGTTTCCCTGTTAGGGAAGGCAGAAGCCAGAGGGGGCCAGGGCTTCAAGGCAGGCCTAGTGTCCTGGTAGGGCCAGGTAGTTTTATAGCGCTCCTTTGTGAGACCAGGGCATTTGGGGAGACTCTTGGCTTCTGTGGGAGCCAAGGTCCAGCCAAACCTACTTTTGATAGGCACCACCATGTATGACCGGAGGTGGGCTCAAGTGTGGGCAGGGACATATTCACCTATTCAAGTGCAAGGGTCAGGCTTTCATTTTTTTATGCTGCATGGAATGTGTATTTGTCACTCATCAGGTGAACTGTGCGGTTTGTCCACTGTTTGTGGCTGTGCTTTCGGAAACGGAGCAGAGCAACAGATAAATGGTTCAATGTGGTTTTAATCCCCAGTAGTACCCTTCCCCTTAACTCAAAAGTAGGGCAGGTTTTAGCGACAGTGGAGCCCAGTGCAGCAATCTTTGTTGGCTCCCTCTTCTCTCCTGCTCCACCTTTTCCCTAAATACCTATATCCAATGATGCCCCTCATATCTTCATGGACTTCACAATCTTGCATTTATATAATTTTTAGGGGTGGGCAGCAGGGCACACCCCACCATGCTTTGGAATCAGAGTTTTTTGCTGAACTCCGTTCCCCCAGCGGAGTGCAGAGTTGGAAACATCCCGCAAAATCTGCTGGGGGAGCAGAGTTAACTGCCCACTCTTACCGGAGATATGAATTTTCAAAGAATAAACATTTTCTAGTGCTTAGAAAACTATAGTGAAAAATGGGGACATCTGGTTGCACTTGACCAGGACAAAGTCAAAGTTTGAGACCGACTGCAATGGAACCCTGGTGGGATACACAAAGCGGGAGGCCTTGGTCAAAACTGTACCTGAGCATTTAGTCGTTTTTCTGGAGATATGTCTCTTGACGTCAAGCAATGCTCCTCTTCAGACAAGATTTGTTTTGACATCATCAGCTTGATTTTGTGTGAGGACCTTGTCAAATCTTGGAAGTCTAGAGCTCTGGAGCTTTCAGGGGAACAAACCTGAAATCCAGACCGGGTCCTGGTTGAAGGTAGCCGGCATGTCTTTTGATGTCGAGTTGGTCACTATATGAATCTTTTTAACAAACAGTTTCCAATCATCACAAACTTCTGGATATTCTTCCAGAAAGTCTCCTTGAGGGTTCAAAGTGTCTACAAAATCAATCCAGGGATCTAGAATTCTCTGAGATGGTCCTTAGGATGTTGGGACTTCAATTCCCACAATGCACCTGGCCAACTCCTTAGAAGTCCACTGGATGCATTCTAGGATTGGAACTTCTAGGAGGAGTTGATGCAGGTAGGCTCAGTTAACCTGCAGCATGCAGGGAGTTCACTCCTTAATTCTTGTTAAAGAAAGGTACAGTCCTTAGGGCTTTTGTCCCAGAATGTGCAGCAGGTGCAGCATTTCAGAGTGCAGATATTTTATGTGTAGATCAGGTTTCCAGCAAGGCAGTCCTTATTCTCCTTGCAGATTCAGGCAGCAGATCTGAGTTACCATGCAGCTCTTTAATATTACAGTGCTCCTGGGTGTCAAGGAGGAGGGAACCCCTGACCAATGGGATGCAGGGTGCCATCCAGGTGTATGACCACTCCTCCAAAGTGTGGCACATTCGTGCCCCAGAAAGCACCATTCTTCCAAAATCTAACATAGATACATTTTATCATTAGAGGTTGGATCAGACTAAGAAACCCACTGGCCTGGCTAAGATTCCCTAACCATCCTCCTAAAGCCCCTTCCCTAATCTCATTACAGGGGCTCCTGTACGGCTGGGGTTGCAGGTTGTGGGGGGAGCCTGTGCTGTGCCAAAGTGTCAATCTCCATTTGAATACCAATTTCATCACTCCACCCCCTATTCCTGCCTGTCACTTCTACAGCTGCAGTTCGTCTCCCACAGGAATCCTTTGTCTCTCTAGCAAGCTACTTCACATCTAATTAAGACAGCTTTGGTCAGCCTGGCAGAGGTTAGCCAATCAGGAGAGGGCATCTGGAAGGCTTGATTTTGGTGTACAGAAAAAAGAATAATGACTAATTTTCTGTGATAGTTATTAAAAATCTAACAGTGGCAACGTGTTGATATTAAGTTCTTAACTTACATGTTTACCTCGACCCTCTCAATATTTGAACTTAAATAAAATATTCCAATGTTAGCCTATGGAGATAGTTATCTACAATAGAGAAAAACACATTTGGCACTTTTTCCCACACAGGGCTTATGAACCATATTTTCTAATGTACCTGCTTATAGTTACATGGGACGCTACTGCAGGGGCACCTTGGGGAGACCTTAGGGGTGACTGATATGTACAAATAGGGTAGATTAATACTTTGGAAGTACTTTAATCCAAAGGCAGATTTACATATAATAATATTTTAAAGACACCCTGCAAAGCACTACTACATTTAAAATAACAGCATGCAACACAGCAGTGCACACTCTAGTGCAGGAAATCTACTGGGCCTCTGAACCTCCCTGCCCTATTATATTAAGGACTTATAGGTAATTTAAATCCCCCTTGACTTACAGGAGTCTGTCTTTACCAACTGCATTTCTACCTAAACACCATTTAGCTGTAAAGCAGAGCACTGGCCCTGGGTCTGGTAAGCAGAGCCCAGGGCACAACCAGAGTCAGTTACCACCAGTACCAAGCAAGAAATGGGGTAATTAAGACCAAAAGGAAGACTTTCTCACACTTTGCAACACTGCAAATAAAATAATGACCCTAGTAAATGGAAATAGTGGCATTAGCAGAATGAAGGACTCACATAGACCCTCCAGGCTTTAAAGCTAATTAAGTGATGTCAAGATGAAGAGCAAGAAGCTAATTTACCAAACCATATGGCTCACACAGCACTGGCTAATCTGAAAAAATATTTACGTTTTGATTTGGATTGCACAATTTCATTAATTAGTCATAGACCACAATTTCCACACTAATCAGTTAACACACACAGGATGAATTTGCCCAAAGTCAGTTCTGTATAAGCAAATAGGTCTAGGTTTGTTTGAGAAAGCAGAAGAGCAAGAGGAAACAGAACACAGGAGAGATAATGGGATTTTTGGCAAGTCTAGGACTGTATGTGAAGACCTGAATCGGGGCCCCATTTAATGATAGGGTGGCATTTTTTCCAATGTGAATATGACACGTGTTTTCAAGAATAAATGCATTACTTTATCAAGAAGGATCCACTCATATAAACTCTAAGCTTAGACTTAAGACTTTATCTACTCAATTACCACAGAAGCATATTTGAACGTGGGCAACCAAACCCTCTTACAGTGCCTTAAACGTATTCAATTATAGCCTTGACTCACATATGTCCTTGTTAACTGAAGTTAATTATCAGTTCCAAGGCTGGCTAATCCACATGTTACAAGGATCTAAGTATGAATTGCCATCACTCTTTTAAATTGGAGTATTTGTTTCAGAAACATAATGGCATTATGATTTTTTTAAATTTATAGTAGTATAATGACATTGTCAGTATTAGAATATCCAGATATTTGAGATGCACACCATTTACTGTGCAAAATGTTGCAACAAAAGATAGAATTAAAGCCTATAATAAAAGCAGCAGTAAATCTAATGGTTAAGTTGGCCAGAGGTGTAAATACAGATGTAGAACCAGAAGTGTATGTTTTGTCATTGATACGTCATGCAATGTTTCTGCCTCAGAAAACATCTATAGTAACCATAACCCTAACCTGGTTGTCCTGGCCCTTCTCATCTGTTGTATCCAGGCATGTGGCTTCTATCTCCACCAAGAAGTTCACAAAGTGACTTTTCACAAAGGCATTTTGGAGCACATTAAGCAGCACTCCTGTCTGACTTTTTACTTACACTTCCATGCCTTTGTAAATCAGCCTCAAATCATCTAAAATGGGAAAAAATGGGACAATTCAAGGAAAATTCATACACATGTAGTTCACATAGAAAAAACTGCATCCTCTTTGCATTTTACCAAAAGGGAGTTCGAAGCTTCAGGGACGGTTCACAAAGCATATACTGATTTTTTTTTTTTATTTGTTTTTATTGTTGCATCGTAACTCCTGGGTACAAAGTGGACCAATGGCCGGCGTGGCGTCAACATTCAGCCACGGTCAGCCGTGCGCGCAACTTTTCTGAATACAAACTCATGGTAATTGACATTTCTTACATTAAACAGCACAGACCGGCCAGGTATGTCATCAGGCTGGAGGCTCCGTTATCGTGCTCCGTGAGGGAGGAAGGAGAATACTAGTGGGTGCGTGAAGTTCCGCCTTGGAGGCGCAGGATCGGGGTCTGTACAGTTCTTATAACGGTATTACCAGTAACTGGGGGGACAGAACTGTGGGAGGGAGCATATAGGCGTTGGCAAGAGCACAGTAGTGGAGGGCAAGTGTAGGGTGTCGGGAGACAAGGGGTCCCCTCAGTGTGCACTCACGCTAAGGCTGAGCAATCAGGAGTGGGGGTATTCCGTGTCCGTGAGTATAGGGGTGGTCGGTGTGGGGGCGGGGCCTTGGTCAGGGGTTACATGCACATTCAGGTGTGGGGGGAAGGGGGGCGTAGGCGGGTCCTCTGTGTGCAGGGTCTGCCGGAAGCCATGCAGGAGCATGGCCCATTCCATAGAGATGGGATGCTTGCGCGCTCCTCTAGCTTCCTCCTCCCTAAGAGCGTCCTCTTCTGCCGCAGCCCATTTACAAACCGCCCCTGTCCATGCTGCTATAGGGGGGCCTTCCGGGGATCGCCAGTGCATGGCTATGCATCTGCTTGCCAGCAATAGGGCCAAAGATACAAAGCGCCTGTGCACCGGGTCACGTTTAGGGACATGGAAGATGCCTAGTGCACTGGATTCCCAGGAGGCTAGTGATGTGAGACCTGTAATATCTGCCAGCGTGTCATGCACCGTTTTCCATAGGGAGTGGAGGTCGGGGCAGCTCCAAAACATGTGATGGAAATCTGCATCAGGGGATCGACATCTGGGGCACAGGAATTGTGTAGAGGGGCAAAACCGCTGTAGGCGCGCTGGGGTGAGGTACGCCCTGTGTAGTATATAGTATTGAATGTTTTTGAATCGAGCGTTCCTAGAGACGCGTTTTGGGGCCTCGAGTGCCTTGGTCCACTCTGTGTCGTGAAATGCGCGGCCGATGTCTTCCTCCCACGTGGCTCGTAGGGCCGTCAGGGGGGCGTGCGAGAGTTCCCGTATTGATTTATACAACCAGGTGACCAAGTGGCGCCCTACTCCCATGTGTAGGATAGTGTGTATTACTGGATGCGTGTCTGGTTCACCTGCTCCTAGATTACAGTAGGGACGAAATCCCTCGAATAGTTGTCGATGTCTGAGGAATTGACCCGGGGGAAGTTCATACTCCGCAACTAGCTGATCCATTGGTTTCAGCGGTCCCTCCTCGAAGAGCGACTCCATATCCGTGATGGCGCATTGTGTCCATTCAGTAAGCATCGGCGCCGTGAAATAGGATTCCCATCTGGGGCAGCCTACCAACGGTAGTAGCGGGGAGTATGGGGCTCTACCGGGGGCCGACCGGTGGATCCGCAACATACATTGGCGCGCAATCGCGAATTGAAGGGGGTATGTGCGTCGGGGTTTGGTGCCCGGGAGGAGAAGACGGGTGAGCTCCGGGATCGGGACTCTACCGGTCGGGGTGAAGGTGTTCTGAGTGTAACGGTCCGCCGTCCAGTACGACAGCCACTGGAGCTGCGCCGCCAGGAAGTAGGACTCGAAGGAAGGCGCTCCGAGCCCGCCTTGTGTTGTGGGAAGTTGGAGGGTTTTCAAGGCCACTCTGTGTCGGATAGCGCCCCATATAAGGGTGCCCAGGAGAGAGTTGAGGTCCCGGAAGAAGGATCTGGGCGGTACCACGGGCAGGTTCGTGAAGTGGTAGAGAAGTCGGGGGAGCATCACCATTTTGGCCAGGGCTATCCGCCCTATCGGGGCCAGTGGGAGCTTGTTCCAGAAGGCAACCGTCGGCCGCAGGTTAGCTAGCACTTTACGGTGATTGCCGTCAAAGATGTCTGCCGGAGAGTGGTACAGGCGGACACCGAGGTACCGGGGAGCTTCCGCGGACCAAGAGAGTCTAGGGGCACCCAGCTCGACGTCGCGGGGGGGGGGGTACGTGCGGGTGGAAAGGATAGATCGTGGATTTGTCCCAGTTCACCTGGAGTCCCGAGGCGTCTGCGAACTCAGTCAGCGCCACTCCTATGGGAGTGAGATCCGCCTCGATATCCCGAACATATATAAGGAGGTCGTCTGCGTACATAGAGACGCAGTGTGTGTCGTTCGCGAGGGGGATGCCCCAATGTACTCCTTCCTTGCGCAGTCGAACCGCCAGCGGTTCGACGGCCAGGGTGAATAGAAGTGGCGACAGGGGGCACCCCTGTCTCGTGCCTCGGCGAACCTCAAATGCAGAGGAGATGTGTTTCCCAATCCGCACTCGCGTTGTTAGGTCAGTGTACAGGAGACGAGTGTATGCCATGAGTGTCGGGCCGACGTTGAGACAACGTAGGGTCGAGAAAAGGTATGGCCAGGTGAGGGTGTCAAACGCCTTTTCCAAATCCATAATCAGGCAAGCGGCGCGGGGGAATCTGTCCCGGACCTGGTCCTGTACATGGAAAATGCGGCGGATGTTCTGTGAGGTGTTTCTACCCGGCACAAATCCACATTGGTCAGGGTGGAACAGTGGGCGTATGACCTGGGTGTACCTGTCAGCCAGGATTTTCCCGAGGATCTTACAGTCTGCTGACAGGAGCGTGATGGGACGATACGAGCCCAGTTGGAGTGGGTCCCTGTGGGGCTTGGGGAAGGTCACAATTACGGATTCCCGCAGTGAACGGGGAAGCACTCGAGAGTGGAGGGCTGCCGCGAACATCCGAGCCAATCGTGGAGCAAGCAGGGCAGAGAACGTTGAGTAGTATTCTAGTGGGAAGCCGTCGAGCCCCGGGGCTTTATTCCGGGACAGGGCTTGGGTGACATCCGAGGGAGTTATTTTGGTGTCAAGTGTGCGCTTGTCAGCGTCCGATATCGTGGGCAGTGTCAATGGGTCGAGGAAGTGGTCCACTAATGATGGAGTGTACCGGGTTGGGGCCTCGTATACCTTTGCGTAGTAGTGTTGGAATGCCAGGAGGATCTCAGCTTGAGATCGCACTAGTACGCCCTCCGGATTGATAATATCCGTAATTGGTTTGGTCTCAGTGTCTTGCCTCGCCATCCAGGCAAGCATCGCCCCCGTCTTGTCACGGTCTTTGTGGACTCTGGAGGCATAGGCCCGAAAGTTGTATGTCCGGAGATCAGCACAGGCAGCTTGGTACACCGATTTCGCTTCGGCCGTGAGCGTGACATGTTCCATCAAGTCATTGGTTTGTTTAGTGAGTGTAGCAAGGCGCTGTTCCGTTGTTATGAGTGTCCGTTCTATTGTGCGGCGCACCCCTGCAATTTGTTGAATACATTCTCCCCGTGCTACCACTTTGTATGCGTCCCATTCCACTAACGTCGACGATGCCGAATCCGTATTGTGTAGGAAGTAGTCTTGAATGCTGGCTTTGTGTGTGTCCCTAAAAACCTGATCTGACAGGCAGTCCTTTGGGAGGCGCCAAGTGGGAATTGGTGGGTGTGGGGGGGCGCCAGACCAAGCGCAGAATGTGGGCGTCATGATCCGAGAGGATTCGACCTAGGTAGTCCGAAGATGTTACCTTTGGGAGTATAGGTGCAGAGCATAAGAACCTGTCCAGACGGACTCGGAGGTTGTGTGGTATCGAGTGGAATGAGTAAACACAGGCCAGTGGGTGTAAGTGCCGCCACGCGTCAGTGAGCCCCCAGTGTGTGGTCCAAGCCCTAAAGTGTTCCACTTGCCGGGGGGTTGGGGAACCCGTAGGGGGTGGGTGTGATCGGTCAAGGGCGGGGTCTATCGAGCAGTTGTAATCTCCCCCCAAGATCCATGGAATTGCAGTAAACTGGGCCAGGACTCCCGTGAGGTGATCCCAGAATTTATCTTGCTCAGTGTTAGGGGCGTAAATGCTGCCCAGAAGGACCCCTTGCCCATCTAAGATTCCCTCTAATAGTGCGTATCTGCCCTCCCTGTCAACCACCGGTCTGAGAGTTCGAAAAGGGGTGCCTGGCCTAACCCAAATTAAGGCACCACGTGCGAATGCTGAGTATGTCATAGCGCAAAAGGTCCCTCGCCATTTGGCCTGTAATCGGCCCAGTTCGGTAGCGTTGGTATGTGTCTCTTGTAACAGTGCTACGCAAGCTGACATACTTTTAATGTAAGAGTAGACGGAGTAGCATTTGCTAGGTGTGTGGAGGCCCCGTACATTCAGTGTGAGGACGTTAACGTCCGACCGTGGAATCGCCATTGTTATGATATCGGGCACCCTTGTAATTCCCAAGGACCGTGAGGTCCTGTGTTTCGTGTGTGCCCCTGCGCGCCATGCTTCCATATGTGTGGGGGGGGTCTAACGGGGGCTACAACAGGTAAAACCAAAGGTGGGTAACAGTCCCAATGCCAGGGATATATCACCGGGGGTGGCATATCCAAACTAGTGTCCCACTAGGGGAGAAATATAACAAAATTCTGTGGGGGTGGCAGCGTGTGTTACTGCCGGGCTTATTCGCAGATCGGGCTGTTGTAGGAGAGATGACAATCGTGTGTGTGCACATACAGCCAACTAGCGAAGCATCTTTGGCGCACAGACATCGCACAGCGCGTTAAACAACCAAAAAAGAGGATACAGCAATCGTCCAATGGTTCATCATGAAGAGGTGCCAGGCTGACCTGCTTGGGTAGCGTCCGTTGAATGCACCGCAAGGAGGGGGGGATGAGATCGGACCAAATCCCAACATTGTGCCGTCGCTGTCCCGGTCCTTCTCAGGGGTGAACAAGTGTGGTTGGCTTTCCAGGTCTGAGGCTTGGGGATAAGTGTGCAGTTCAGTCACCACCCATAAGGCGTCACGTCTCTCCTGCATAATTTGCATGAAATCAGGCGAGCCCGAAGGAGAAGATGCTTGACTCTTGGAGGGGTCTGTCCGGGTGCGGTTCGTGCCACGTCTCCTGGATCGTCGCGAGTCGTTGTTGTGTCTCCGCTGGGGACCGGGTTTAGGGATCAACGGACAGTGGAACTCCGCCCAGTCCTGTGCCTCCTCCGCCGTGGTGAAGAATATGGATTTCCCATTATGGAGTACCTTAAGGCGGGCTGGGAACAGTAGGGAGTACTGGAGATTATTTTCGCGGAGACGCCTTTTAACCTCCAGATAGGTCGAGCGCTGCTGTTGTACCTCTCGGGCGTAATCCGGGAACACCATGACCTGTTGCTCTTCCACTTGCAGGGGGCCCGCCACCCGGGCTGCGCGGAGCACCGCATCGCGGTCTCGGAAATGTAGGAACTTAGCCAGCATAGGGCGTGGAGGTAGGCCTGGCTTGGGTTTCCGGGCGGGGACCCTGTGGGCCCTTTCGATTGAGAAGAATGCTGACCGCTCCGACTCGGGGGTAAACGATCTGGTCCATGATTCCATATAGGTTAGCGGGTCCGAGTTTTCAATCCCCCCCGGCAGTCCCAGGACGCGGATGTTGCATCGCCTCGAGCGTCCCTCCAAATCGATTGTGCTCTCTTCGAGGGCCGCACTCGGCGCAGGACTTCCTTCATGTCTGCTTCTTGCGTTTTCACCGTGGGTTGAAGTGCTGCCACGATTCGCTCTCCCTCCTTCACTCTGTCCACCAGTTTGCGGTGGTCGTCGCGAATTAGGCTGATGTCCGTTGTCAAGACGCCAAAACGTTCCTCCATAGAAAGCCGGGACATTTCGATAGCCGCCAGTACCTGATCCAGTTTCACCGATAGCGTGGGATCCGCATTTGGCGTGTTTGCCTGAGTCCATGTCCTTGTGTGCGGCATTTTCTCGACGGCCGTTTAAGGGACGGCAGTCACCTGCGAGCCCCTTGGTTTCCCCATTGGACTGAGGGAGAGGGCACCGCATCGTCGTGGAGTCCTGAAGCCACGGGTCGTTGGGGCGAATGCCAACCCAGTGGGGGTCGAGTATCTAGTCTTTGTTGTCGTCGAGGTGCCACTGGGCTCGCCTCGGGGCCCCTCCGGTCCGGTGACTTCGGTGGCGAGGTAGTGGTGGGGCCTGCGTTGGTGTCTGCAGGCTCACAGCAGCAGGCTATTGACGAGGTAGGGGGCCGGCTGCTCCCCTCTCCCCTCGAGGCAGTGAACAGTCTATGGCAGGAGTCCGGTTAGGGGGGGGCTAAGCGGAGGGTTCCTGTGGGATATGGCAGTGAGGAGTTGTTCCTATTGTGGCGTGCCACCGCCGTATCCTGGGGGGGTCGCTGCCGTCGCTATGGGGAGGTCCGCACCGGGCCCGGCATCCGAGACCTCCCGGGCGCCATGTTAGGGTCAGGCAGCCCGATCTGCGGGGCTGTTTGCTGTTCCAGGAGTGTCCAGGCCGCTCCGTTCCCCCGTCCAGGGAGTGAGGTGTCGGGTGACCGCTGGGGATCTCAGAGAAGGTCGGAGGCCGTTGGGGTGGTAGCGGTGAGGGCCCCCAGGGGGGGGAAGGGAGCGGACACTCACCACCCGCCGGGAGCTTCACTGCCGCAGGGGGGTCCAGGTGCCGTGCCGGTGGCGCGTCCGCCGGTGTCCCTCAGTCCTCAGTGGTCGGGCTGGCATCCAGCCCGGCAGGAGCACTGGTGGGGCGAGGCTCCGGTCCGGTGACCGCCATCTTGCGCGCTGATGCGCGCCCGCCGGGGCGAGCCCAGTGGGGGGGTCACCCGCGCTGTCCTGTCAGGAGCCCCGCGGCCCTGGTCTGTGCGCGTGTTCTCCGGGTCTCCGGTCCGGATACGAGGGTGTAGCTGTATTGGATTTAGAGGGTCGGAGACGCGGCCGCCATCTTGCGGTTCGGCTCCCCGATCCGGTAGAAGAGATTTCCCCCTCTGGTGCCGCACTTCAACAGCGGCCGCGGCTCTCCTGAATGCTGCCTCCGGTGTATCTGCATCCGTCGGTAACTTTTTTTTGTTGGCTGAGGCTCACGGCGATCCCTGGAAACGGGCAGGATGCAAGCCCGATCGCGGAGCCTCAGCAAAACACCGCCGCCATCGTGGCTTGCTAAGCCACGCCCCCTCACAAAGCATATACTGATACATGCTTTTGTTAATTGGACCCAAAACATAGTTTAAAGGATGTTGAGGAAGATTTACTAAAGCATTTATGAGTATGCAAAGTAGTACAACAGGAACTTGACGGAGGGGGACGCCTTTTTCCCGCTCTTTCATCGAGCCACGAATGAACCAGGGGATGCTGCAGCTGATTTTATTAAGAGTTTCTTTACAATAGAACTTCTACACACTCTTCTACTAAAAAGAGGAAACAAGCAGAAAAATCCTTAGAAGACGACAAGCGGAGATTCCTACTACCCTTCTACCCAGGTTCTACTGTTTTTGGATTATTATCCTTATTGAGATGTGGCTTGAATGCACAATATTGAAACACCTCATATTACTGGTGTAGTTTGGTTTTAGTCAAATCCGAATAGACCCACACTGCCAATCAGAAAAATTGATCTGCCGGAACAGAACCAAAACGGATAGGTGTCTATAATACGTGATGCCTCATGTACCATAATACAACGTCGCGGATAAAACATACATACCCCTCGACAACGGGAGAAGATCCAGGGACATCACCATTAGCTACCATCTTGCCCTGAAGAAGTCCCTTGAGGACGAAACGCGTCGGCTGTAGACCCTGTGTATAGCTTTTCAACTGAATTGAATAAAGAAACTTCAAGAATACAAGAAATAGTTGATGTGATCATTACTGTTTACCTTATTAGAGATAACAGTTTCTAAAAACGCTTAAGTGGTGCACCTTGACCTTTCTTTCAAATCCATAGTTCATGTTTTAAACCTACATTGTAACAGTGGGTGTTGTGGAGTGTGCACACAGACTGCCCCGGGAACTAGAGGGTGGGCCCGAAAGAAAAATCTTTCTGGAGAATTTTTGGCTAGGTGCTTTTCTCTTGGGAACCTTCCACTGTTGTCTTTCCCTTCAAACAAATTAGTACAACAGGAGTATTCTTTTAATATAGCCTTATAGCCCGCTGCAGAGGGCTGCACTGGCTGTTAAAGACCCTGCACCCAAGTTATACGACTCAGGCCTACTAACAGCATAGCCTGAGGCAGAAGGGCTATAAGGCTATTTGAGTATTCCACCTACAAAGGTTAGAATATTCTAAACAAAAAGTGAGAAACATAAAGACAACCATTCAAATGTTGGAACGCAAGTCTTATACCATCCATTATAAGCCTGGAGCTACTCCATTGTTTTCAATTGAGCTCTCAACATTCTAATGTTCTAATATAGCATTATAGACCGCTGTAGTGGGCTATACCAGCCATTAAAGGCCCGATCCAGCATAAAGGCCAGAGCCGAAGGCCTTTAATAGGTATGGGGCTTTAATGGCTGGTGTGGCCTGCTGTGGTTTGCCAAAAGGCTATTAGAACATTACACTTCTGGAGGGCAAACTATCCTAATTAGAAAAACAAAGTCATTGGAGACCGTGGGGGTTGAAACAGCCATGGCTTTGAAGTCTTTGTTTCACAGCTGTTGCTGTCCTTGTTCAACAGCTAACAGCCATATGCAGGACCATGGCTGATGAACATTCAAAGAAATAGCTTTGAAAGAGGGCTGAAGTCAGCCCCAGGTTCTCCCAGCTTGGCTAAGCTGCTGCTTTTTTCTCATTCACCCGAGTCAGGGAGACTCAGGAGCTGAGCAGCATTCCCCCTCCCTCCATCTGAGGCTCAGTAACTATGTGAGATACAGACGAGGGAGGAAGAAATCTCTGGTGTGCCCTCCAGCATAGCATCTGCCTTTCACTTTCTCCTCCCCACTACAAGTATTTTGCAGAGGCACGGGAAAGAGAAGGCAGAGGCTGTTTATTACTATTTCGAGAGGTTGAGAGCAGTCGGCCTACCATATATTCTGTTCTCCTCAAAGGAGCTCTCAGCTTTCCAACGTTCTAATTACTCTTACATGCGTTAGTGAATCAACCATAAAATGTCCTACTACCTTATGATAAAAGTGAAACGAGGTCACAGAGCATTCTATTTATAAGCATTGCATATGAATATTCCCTGAATATTCCTATTTTATCCTCATTGAGTTTATTGAATCAATGGAGTAGGTCCTTCCAGCTAATTATATTTCAAGTGGCAAGTCTTACTACTGCTGGGTTATCTAGTGATTTAAGACTGTTCCTGTAGGGGTTCTATTTGTTCATTTAAGTTGTATTCACATTTCTTTGAAGATTTGTTTTGACTGTGTTTCTTTTGGAAAGTACAAGTACTTTGGAAAGTACTAGTGAGAAGTTGGGTTACTGGTTGAGGGGATGAAACCCTACTCAAGCAGCAACCACAACCCTTGTCAGGATGAGGGTCAAGCAAACTCCAAGTTAACCTGTGCTCAACCCGCTACCCACGGTGTACCCTAGTGTATATATGTGTTTTCACTGTATTCTAAGTGTGTTTGCAGCATAGCACTGGCCCTGGACCTGGTTAAGCAGAGCCCAGGGACTGTGAGAGTTAATTACCACCAGTACCAGTCAGTAAAAACTTTAGGGGCGACCAGGGCACAGGATGACTTAGCAACAACCACAACCAAAGATACAAATGTACTTATCAAGTAAAATAACATGTCACACTGATTGTAGGGATTCTAGATTATCAATGCCTCCCTAGGCAGAATTTTGCATTGAAGTTTAGAGGGAACATATTCTCTCTCACTAAGAAGTGACAGAGTTATTTGTCTCCCTCTCACACCTGAGGATGTCTTCTGCCTGTGACAATTCCCTGATTTTTCGATGCTGTTATGGCTGTAATACAATATTCAGCCCCCTTCCCCTTAGCCTACTCAACTGCTGCACAATACTTACCTTGGGTTGTAGACATAGACAGCTAGCTGATTCAAGGTCACTGTCTTCGCTCAGCAACCTTAGCTCTTCTCTCTGTTTTTTTGTCAGGTGGGGGACTACAAATTTCCTGTTCTGTGCTACCACCAACGTCAATAGATTCGAGCATTCTTCCTCACTCTGCTCGTTTAGGCAAATGTAAGTTTTGGTGCAAATTAAGGGATTAGTGGGAGCTGTGGTGGAATTGGTGGTATTGGTAGTGGTATTGGTGTTAATTTGTTGATACGACTGGTGTGATTGGTGGTGGTTTTGGTGGTATTGGTGTTAGAGGTGGTAGTGCGTTCTTGATGGTATTGTTGGTGTGGTGTTAGTAGCAGTATTGTTAGTGTGTGATCTTAGTGGCAGCATGGGTATTGCTCATACAAATGTTTCTGTGTACAAGAATTGTATGATTAAATAATTAAATGTGCTAAAAAGCCTGACTTTTGGGAGTACTTTAAAGGTAAAATTGTCACTCACACATTGAAATTCAAACACTCAATGATAGGTGCAAGCGTACATAGAAACAACCAAAAGCATGAGGTGAGAGACTCTGTACCAAGCCAAAATGCGATTGACAAAGTGTCAGGCCAATGCCTGAATGAAATTGGTTCAAACAAGATTGCATTTGAAAGGGAAGAGCCCACTGCCAACTCTATGTATACTGTAAGCAATATGTTTACTTAGATAGCTGTGCTGTCAGTTCCAGACCTAGAAGTCATTTACCATCAAAATCAAAACAACTTCAGGTAAAGATAACCCATGCCTGTAAAAAAAAAAGTATTCTTTTGTAAACAGGTTTTTTTTATTAATCTTAGGATAAAGTATTTCCTATTTGAGAAGTAGTAATGCATTTATAGAAATGATTCAATAGAAACTAGGGGACACATTTACTAAACTTTCACAAAATGCTGGGCAGCAGGCAAAGTTACTGTGCTGAGTTGCGTGAAAGGGAGAGAGCGGAAATGCTCCATATTTGCAAAGATATGATGCATTTTTGTCTCTCCTAGTGCTAGTGCACTGTGTGCAACAACCTAGTGCCATTGCAGGTACCGGTGCATCAAAGTGCACAGGTTCCTGATTTACAGGAAGGATTGGCAGCACACCTTCCTGTACAAAAACAATCCTTAGGGCATTTTCCTCTTTCTATGTGTGCTATATTTGTTCTGGCAACATGTAAAGAATGCATTACACTTGTATATATTTCACATTAATGTGTAGAAATGGACATTCAGAGTATCAGAGAAGTATCCAGCTCAAAATTAGTAATTTTGGACCCTACTGTCAAAACCCCCACTTTAAACTTTATTCGCATAGGACAATACCTACAGTGGAGGAAAATTTCCAGTTTTGATGTAATTCGAAAATAATTTCAAGAGAATTACTGTAAATATGTAGCACACACTGATTTGTAGGAGTCTATATGTAAAATATTTTACAATGGAAATATAAAAGGCGAACATTTCTCATACAAAAGTGCGACTTAAAAGAACGATTGAAACACCGTCCCCCCATACACTTGGGATGCTCCTTCTTTCTCTCCATCCAAAATACCCATTTAATCCTGCTCGACAGGAGTTAAAATGCAAGCGTATTATGGGTGTAACCTATCTGCAAACACCAGGCGAGTACCCACAAACTTGTGGGTCACCAGATTTTACATGTGAACTCATCCTAGAAGGCCAACAAACTCACCCATAAGATCAGATTTATCATACAGAAATTCCACTATACTCGGATGATATCCATGTAAATAAATACTGTTTTTGAGGACAAAATCTCACTATTGCATATTTAAGTGATCCATACACGGGATCTGAAAATCGATCTATTTAAAAATATGCACAAAACTTCCGATAACAAAGAAAATGTCTGCTACACGGACACAAATGGAGTAATCTCCACACGCTTTCCAAGGCCTATATAGGAAGGGGATCCTTGCATGTGAAAATAATTAATTTTCGGGTTAAGAAAGAGAAAAGAAAATCATTGTTGTCAATGTCTTTATACAGTGCACACTGAGTACATCAGCTTTAAACAAGCAAACGTAAATTGTCAATCTTTATAAACATGCAGTTAACACATACATGCTATTATATGCATAATTTATTCATATAGCATTCAAGGAAATGTCTGTAACCACAAAACCAGTCATAAATTAAGCACATGCTTACGCTTTGCTACCATGCAGTCATTTATGAAAGGTTTTATGACTTCCAAAAGGCGGAACATATAAAGATTCTAACCCACAATCTGATCATTAACCACTTCTGAACCATAAAAGAAAAACTTTAGATAAAGATGTGTTATTTGGAGGGCGCGCAACGCGGCGTAGAAGATGACCGCTCCCCCCTGAGCTCCGCGATTTCAGCGGCGCTTCAATTACAGAGGACCCGCTTCTTGACGGCGTTTCTGGGCGGAAACGGCTGTTTTGAGCATCCGAACTGCCCCCCAGCATATGGGTATGTTTCTGTACGCAAAAATTTGTTTTTTGAGGTCAAATTAAGCACAAATGTCCCTACCTCGGACACGGCCGCCATTTTGTTTTCTCTTTTTCCTTCGTTTTTTCAAAACATCCTCCTACTGCTCCTACATGCCGAATATGGCTTCATGACTGTGTTATAGTATAATGTATTGAACTTAAGAGGATTTTGACGTATTTTGAGGCATTCTGAGGCTTTCCTGCAGTCCTTTTTTTCGTCTGGTTCCTGCCTCTCATCTTTACCTCAGCACTGTGCCTCTTTGGTGAAGTGTCTGCTTTTGGCTTCTCTGGGGTCCACCAATAGTTCATTCTTTCGCTGTTCTCTGCCACAGCTGTATTTTGTTCCTTCTTCAGGTTTTTCTGTCTTAACTTGTTTCAGTTCCCCTTGGGAATTATCAGCCCTCACCTCACGCTACGCTGCCTTGTCCTTTGCCTCGTGCTGGTTTTCCTAATTTCGCTATCATGGAGCATGTGCACAGCGCAAAAGCCTCTAACGCAGCTTCTTCCTCACGCAAGGACCCAACAACTATGGGCAAACGTCTCAAGAAGGACCATCCATCTCCTTTTAAATCTCCGCCTCCAGTCACCCTGGAGGACCTCATGGAGGAACTTCGTCTAATCCGCCCTTTTATTGCTGATACTACGGCTACCCTGCAGAGGTTGGACGATAAGTGGTCCAATCTTGATAAAAGAGTCACCGAAGTAGAACAAAAAATCAGTGATGCTCAGGATGTTGCCGGTAGGCTAGATAGCCTCACCAAGGAGGTTCAAGTACTCAAGAAAACGTCTGAGGACTTGGAAAATCGTAATAGGCGCAATAATTTGCGCATTTATGGTGTTCCGGAGAATTCAGAGGGTGCGACATCATCCTATTTTTGAAGACACAAGTTCTACCAATTGTTGGTTTGCCTAAGCATGTGGATGTGAATATTCAAAGGGCGCACCGTCTTGGCCCTAAAAACTCCTCTTCTCCATCAAAGCCTAGAGGCATTATTGCTTATTTTCTCCTTTACTCTGACCTTATGGCTATTTTACATTCAGTCAAACAACACAAGCAGTTATTATGGTCTGGCCATAAACTTTTCTTCTCTAAGGATGTCTCCAAACAGACTGCAACGCGTCGGAAAGAATTCTTGGATTTGAGGCCCACGCTTCGTTCCATGAACGCTAGATATGGTCTTATTCATCCCTGTTTCTTCAAGGTCAAAGAAAGGACTTTTAGCTTCGAGGATCCAGCTGATCGCCGCAGATTCATCCATTCCCACAGAGAAGACTCCATGGAACAAAGCAGCTCTTAACCTTACAATGTCCCTTTTTCTGTGCTTCATTTATTGTTTGCTAATGTGACGACTTTTTGTTTCTCTTCATATTACTTCATTTTTTGATTCTGTTGTTTTCTAGGTTCGTCTCCCTGTGTTTCAATTGTCTGCTCCCTCATCATACTGTGCTGTTGTTTGTTTCCGTCATCCCAGTTCGCCGCTGTCCTTGCATATCTGTTCGGTAAGTTTCCTTCATTTGTTCTTATTGTCGTGCTCGGTCCCAGGTACTATTTGTAATTCCCCCTTACTTCCTATAGCCTCTCTTCTTTCATGCTCCTCGGACCGTGTTTTCGACCTTTTTCTTCTTGTGCGGTCGTCTTCTCTTGTTGCTCCCGCTCTCACTACATTGTTTTTCTCGTTACTTGTTTTGTATGGCTGGAACCGTTTTGGTTTCTCTTGCCATCCTTCTTTCTGCTGTCTCCTTTAGGGTAGCGATTGGCTCCCACTTTCCTTCCTTCTCATTACCCTTTCTTTTCCCTCTTTTTATTTTTCGGCTTCTTTCATGTTTTTCTGCTTCATTCATTTTTTCCCTGATATTCTTCCCTTCTTTCCTTTTGCACTGTGGTATTGGCTTTTTTTTCTCCTTTCTCTTTTTCAACTTTGTTTCTTCCTCTACAACTCGTTATGGTGGTATTGCCTTGTTTCTCTTTGTTGCCTCTCTCTCATACTCATTGCTGGTTACTTTACTTCTCCTTTCACTTCATCAAGCTTGCTACTAGGTATCTTCTTTTATATTATCTCCTGTTTTCTCTCCATAATTGCTATACTCTTATTCTCTAATCCTTTTCCATTCTCTTCCTATGAAGGGTTTCCGTCTCATTTCTTGGAATGTTAAGGGTCTCCGCAACCCTATTAAGAAACAACGTATTTTGTCCCACCTTGCCCGTTTACAATGTCAAATTGCCTTTCTGCAAGAAACGCATCTTTCTACACAAGAATTGTCTATGTTACGCAGACAGTGGGTTGGGGAAGTTTTCTCCTCCCCGGCTGTTAATCATAAAAATTGAGTTGTTATTTTATTTCACAAATCCCTGTCTGTTCAAATACACAAAGAAAGTGTTGATTCTAATGGTAGGTGGTTACTTCTGGATTGTACTGTTAATGACGTTCACCTCTCCCTTTGCAATGTTTATGGTCCTAATGGTATTGATCCGTCCTTTTGGAATGATTTTTCCTCCCTTCTCTGCTCCAATGCTAATGAAGATATGATTGAAGGGGGGGATTGCAATCAATTGATGGACCCCTTCCTGGACCGCAAATCCCAAGCACGTTACGTCCCTAACAAAATGCAAAAATCCTTCCACAGATCCATTTCCTCTAGAGGCCTAATAGATTCATGGAGAATTTCTCACCCTGATTCTCTGGAATTTTCCTTTTTTTCTTCTGTGCATGCTTCCCATTCCCGAATTGATTATATCTTTCTCTCCCATGATGCTTTCCAATTCATGACCAATTCTGAAATAGGCTCTATCCTCATCTCTGATCACGCCCATTTTATTTTGGATTTGGACTACCCCTCCCCCACTCCCAAGACCCGCCGATGGCGCTTTAACAATTCACTTTTACTTGACCCCCACCTTCAATGTTCATTTCACACACTTCATGGATGAGTTGTTTACTAACAACTTAAGTACCTCTTCTGATTTCCACTTTATTTGGGATGCCTTCAAGGCTGCTGCTCGTGGTTGTATTATTGATTTTGTGTCACGTAAAAAGAAGAAGGCGCTTGCTCAGGCATCCTCTTTTCTTAAACACATTAAGGAGCTTGAACACCTTTATTTTACCACCAACTCTCCCGACTCGCTGTCTTCTCTTATTAAAGCTAAAATGCAATTTAATAAACACTCCAGGGATTCCGCTTCTAATCAGCTTCTTCACTTTAATGCCAAAATCTATGGTGGTCGCAACAAGGCTGGTAGGGCTCTGGCAAATTACCTAAAAATCAAGAAGCAAAAATCTAAAATCGTTACGATTGTGGACCCGCAGGGCTCTCCCCAATCCTCAGATGCCAAAATTCTTGATTGTTTTGTACAATACTACTCTACTCTCTACACGCCTGAGTCCAACCCCTCTGCTGAACAAATAGACTCCTTCTTTCACTCTATCCCCAAACCTCCCACCCCTCTGGTGGACTTCTCTTCCCTCGATGCCCCAATCTCAGAAAAAGAGATTCTTGCGGCTCTTTTTCTCCTCCCCAAAGATAAAACGCCTTGCCCAGACGGCTTTACTGTTCGATTCTTTCTCCACTTCAAGACTGTTTTGATTCCTTATTTACTCCAGTTAATTAATCATTTACTCAATACCGGTGCATCCAAAGGCTCCTTTACACAGGCAATGCTTGTTCTTCTCCCCAAAAAAGATAAAGATCCATCCCTGTGCAAAAATTATAGACCCATTTCCCTTATCAACACCGATTGTAAAATATAGGCAAAACTCTTAGCTCTACGTATCAACTCACAGACGTTCTACTTTTTTTATAACAGACTTTACTACACCCCCAGTGTTTTGTATAAATTCAAACTAATAGACTCCCAAAAATGCTGGTCTTGTTCTTGTGCTACTAGTGACTTGTTTCATATGTTTTTTCTTTGCCCTAGAGTTAAATTACTGTGGTCTAATGTGTGGTCCACACTTAACAATGTTCTGTCCACTGTTGTACCTTTTGATATTGCTATTGTTTTTTTGGGTGGATTAGCTCCAATCTGGGATGTTCCGCATCATACACGTAAATTCATCGACCTTTCTATTGCTATTTCACTGCAACTTATTACTGCTAATTGGAAAGATACCACGAATGTCGTTTATAATGCTTGGTGGAATCTACTCTGTCACCATCACAGATTAGATCGTGCATGTGCTTCGTCTACCCCTCTGTTGATTAAACGTGATTTACTATGGTCCCCTTTAACAGTGTTTTTATCTAGACATACCCTATGATTTTCTGATATTATTTTCCTTACCCTTTTTCTCGCCTGATTTTGCTATGTGATGATGTATTCCCTGTTGCACTTCCTTCCCTTCTCTTTTCCTTTCACTCATCCCCTCCCCCCTATTTTTTTTTTCCCCCCCAAAATTGAAAAGTTATAAAAGCATTTCTCATTGGTACATTGTTTACCCCTTCAGGGGTTTGAATTTACATTTGCATTGTTTTCAATCATTTTTTCTCTTATTTTCTCGGAATGTTTATTTGCCATTGTACTGATTTTTACGTTGTATTAATATACTCAAAAAGCTTTTTAAACTTAAAAAAGATGTGTTATTTGTCCGATTCAGGTAAGTAGAAGAATACTAGGGGAGTCAATGGTTGAAAAAAGTTTTTTTTCCTAATAGAGACAAACTGAGAGTCCATGAGATACAGACAGTTGCAACAACTCGTTCATATAAGCTTTTTCACATTATGCATGCATGGCTCTATAATAATGACGCAAAATTGTTGAACTGAAGTATAACTTTTTAAATCAAAAATACAAGCTATGAATATGAGGAATTGAAGAGGCCAGAGGTTATAATTTTGGAAAAGAGTGTTTGGTAGTGAATTTGCGTTGTTCTTAACTAAACTACATTGTAGTTCATTTTTTAACTTCTGGCCCTCATTACGCTTGTCTTGGTACCTGATGTGATATTTATCACGTATGATAGAACCTCACTCCATCGAATCAGATTTTATCTGGATTATAAATCCGTGGGGGAATACCATCTGTATTTTGGAGCACATCGCATCAAAGTCTGAATGTTCTGGTCAATGATGGGCATTTCTCACCCCCAAAAAATCATCAAGTTTAACCTACCGATATTTATCACAACAGCCATAATTGTAATATGTTTGAGAACAGCATTTAGAGCACATAGCTCAATTCTCCGACCTACTCATAATGAAGGAGTGCACTTAAATATCAGAGCAATTCTGTCTGGATCAGATTTTGTTAATAAGTAGTACTATTACTCAGGGCCGGACTGGGAACCAAAACCGGTCCTGGCAAAGTGCTCGGCCGGCATCCCCGGAGCTCTTTGCCAGTGCCGGTTTTCGGCCGATTTTGTTACAGGGCCTATTTTGCAGCTATGCTATATCTGAGCCATTTGGTCATCTGTTCTTCTTAATCCTGACAATTAGGCTGGTCTGTCTGTAAAGTTGAGGAGCTGGGGCATGTCAATATATTGGATGGCAATTTCGGTGTATTATTTTTCTTAATTTTGAATTATATTGTTCATAGATAGAATTGTGTTTACACGTATATATATTTCCGAAAAATACATCAATTACTGATGCTAGTAGCTACAATCTACAAATGTAAATGAATCAGTTTCTGATGGGTCAGCATCTGATTTTTACTTACTTCGGTACTAAAAGGCCTATTAGGATGTGGAGTGACCGTTCGTAGGGGCAGCGGCGTTCCCTCCCTCGGAATTAGGATGTGACCGCCACCCTGGCAGTCACATCCCGTATAGTTAACATCGAGGCGGGTGCTGCTTGAAGCAGCACCCTCCGCAATGTTAAATATGCATGTTTTCCCTTTGCATCCACAAAGCGGCAGGCACCACGCGGAGCCTGCCGCTTTGTGCATGCAAAGGCAGGGGGTACCATAGTTACCACCCATGTGCACCCCCCACCCCTAACACACCTGGGGGCCCACAACGGGCACCCAAACACAAAAGACCACATGCTTTTCCACGGTGGAAAAGCTGCTGCGGAAAGCATGTTTTTTGCCCCATCCTAATATGGCTGGCGGTGTCTGATAGACACCTTCACCATATTAGAGCTTTTCCGCCACGGTCGGAAGGCGACCGTGGTGGACGGTCTTCTTGTCCGCTGTTGATCCCCTAGCCATCCTAATCTGGGGGGGGTCTTTGAAGGCACCGTAGCGGTGAATCCGCATCCTCTGGGTCGGCGGTGGCTTCTAAAGGGCCCCCAGGATGCGGATTCACCGCAATCCTAATCGGCCCCTAAGTACGGGGCTCTTCTTTGGGATGGAATTAATTGATAAAAAGAATGATATGTAAAATATATCAAACATTATAGTACCCTTACCCAATGAAAGATTCCATCTATTTCAAGTTGGTCATTTACAAGTCATCTGAAGCCTGCATGAAACTGATTTAACCACCACAAGCAGTAATTTGGTCTTGTGGGAAGACTTTAACTTTAAAATCATTGGCTTACTATTGTAAATAAGATAGTCCTTTGTAGCCAGGTGTAATGTAGATTAATATTGTAGATTTATTGTTAAGATAATTACATCAGTAAATCACAGGAAGATGGTAAGTCCATATGATGCCCCTCCAGGAGCAGCCTCTGTCCTGCTCAGTCTGCACACACCAACTGACACTCCACAGCTCAACAAGCACCCATAATTCCATGACATCATCATTTATCTAACATTCTAAACATCTTCAGGCACACCAACACTCAAACTGGGTGAGCAGTAGAGAAGAGAAACTTAGGCAAGGGAAAATGCAACAGTAGATTATAACACTTACCCTGATAGCTGACTAGCACGGAAATACAAACAACAGTGCAAAAAGATGTGGGCATGATAACAAGTTAAGCTTGAAGCATTGCTTGAAACACTGAAGCGTGTGTTTTTCACATTTACAGCCATTATCATACGTTTCTCTAGATACTTAAGATGCAAAGAATGAGAATGTACTTTAACCATTGAAACAACTTGCTAACAACAGTATAATTTGATGTTTGTTATTCAAGCATTCACTTGGCTATATTTTGGTCAATGGATGCACACCACAATATTTAATTATTGCTTACTAAAAGGGAAGTATGATTATTGTGTGGTCTTAAATTTAACCTCCATTGACTTACAGTTATATTTATTCTGATTGTAGGACAATTTTTTATGTTCATAACAGCAAAACAGTCAACATGTGTTTTGACCCTTGAAAGTACTCTTTCAAGACTCCAGAATTAATAAAAAGTGATAAGCACATAATTTGCTAAAATGTAAACAAGATAAAACTTGATCCTCACCTAAGAGACGTCAACATTACATGTTTAGGAAAATAACAGTATTGTATTGTGTATAGTTACAAGCATGCCAAAAGATTAATGGAATATTTGTTTAGAGCAATAGTAAGCCAATAATCAATTAAAAATAATGCAGCTAGAAGTGATGGTATAGTAAAAGCAAAAAGAGGGAGAAGTTATGAACGTAAGATAATTGACAATATTGGGGTCTTAAGGCTTGAAAGAAGATGAAGAATAGATTCACTTCAGTGTGGTTTAGCTATAAAAGTATGAATATAAGATATGAACGGACACTGGTTTTATCTTACAAGTGGATGGCGATGTATAGTTTTTGTACTTTCTGGGTGGGGTAAAATGTAGCTAAATGCATTGCGCCAGTAAGTTGTAAAGTAGGTCTATACTGCTGGTTAAGAATGTAGTTAAAGACAATTGTATGAATTAAAATATTAGATAGGAAGCAAGGTATGGTGATAAAAATGTGAATGTTATATAGGAAAGGTGCAATACTTACTGTTCAAATTTAGTTGGAAAGGTTGCTTGATGAGATCCAGGTTATGTCAGTAAAAGTCAGCCAGCTGGTTTATGATAGGATTGGTAAAATTGGCAAGTAGTCTACATGAAATATAGAGGAAACACAGCATCCAAATACTCCAGACTGTGAGTCAATTGTATAGCGAATATCACATACTATGCATTTAAATTGAGATGAGTGAATGATTTGAGTAGAGCTAGTCAATACCATTATATAATTATTGATGTGTGTTCTCCAGTATAGTACTTGTACTGTATAAGTTACTTGACAATGGTTTCAGATATGCTCCTGCTTGAGCTACCCAAAATAAGATTTACTTAGATAGAAGCAAATCAAAGACCTATTGCTTCTGTGTGTTTCGTCTGTACCATCACTGGTTATAAAGAGAGATGTTTATATTCAGAATCAATAAAATAATAGTCTTTAGTGTGTGAGCATGCTTATACTGAGTGCCTTTTCTGACAAGAGAAAATGTTTTATTGCTGTAAGACCCATTTTTGTTGGAAAGCATGTTCATAGTGAGCAGCCATTAGGTTAACCATTATTATACCTGGTGTACAGTGGACATCAGCAGGTTTATTCAGTATTTCTTTAGTGTCCAGTACATAGGCAGGTAAATCATTTACAAAGAATTAACGACGCGTGGTGCATCTACTCATTTGGATGTACCAAGTTAATTCCCAAGCACAGGGATGCGTCATCTCTACAACAATATGACGGCTACCTTTGCTCTTCTCTGCGCCGGGACTCAATTTGCTGGCATATGCATGGCAGGCCGCCGTGCACCATAGAGGGAAAGGATTGTTTATGTTTAGGAATGTGTCCTTGAAGCACATAAACAATCACACGTGGTGACTTTCTCATTCTATGTGTGCTGAAGGATGCAGTACCCATAGAAAGAGGAAAAAAACTAGGAGAAATTATTTAATTTCCTATCGTTTTTTTCCCTCTTTCTATGCTCCTCCCTTTGCTTTCCCTGGGGAGGCGTACCATTCTGACACATTTCCAGGTGTACAATTTCTCATAAATCTGGAAATGTGGCAGGAGGAATGAGTGTTGCGTGGGAACACCCACAGCAACAGCAATGGCAATCCCCTTTCACGCAAATTGTTGCATGTAAATGGGCCATATTTAGAAGGAGATGAAAAGTCACGCTGGGTAGCTTTATGTAAATATGGGGCAGCAGGTTGCGCCACTGGTGCATCACAAAGAGTGATGCACCGAAAACGCAATGGGCTTGTAAATAAGCCTTAACTTATTTATTTTCCTTTGCTGGTGAGCCTATACCAAAGATTGAAATCCTACCCTGTGAGAAGGACACATGTTTATGAATGTTAAGTAATACATATTTGCATTCAAATGTAAGAGAAGTTCTTGCACGGTATTTGTATTTCAAGTCTGTCTGTTTTCCATTAAGTTTTGATGCTGTTGCTTTGGTGATGTTAGAAATAGAATTTTCCATAGGCAAATTAATCTGTAAATTGTCTGACAGTTTTATGTACATAGGAATCCCTGTCCATAATCACAATTGTTTCCCTTTTTGTCTGCCTCCCTCGTTAGTTATAATCATTTAATATGGCATCAGTGTTGTCTAGAGTTTTCTTTCCATGAGTTTTTAAAAAACATTTTTTAGAGTTTTATAAGGCTTGAACTCGACCAGAAGTTATCAAAGCACTTTACATGTGCACCAGTTACGTTACAGACGGGCATGTTCATTTGTGAAACTCGAATCCGGTTCCCCAGCTTTGAGGTCAACCGCTCTAGCTGTTAGGCCGCATCCTCTGCCCTGGTTAAGTTTAAACAGACCACTTAGTGCTACTTTGTAAATAAACTATCTATATTATTGCCTTGTTGTAATAGTGGGCTGAATGTTAAGGTTAGTTTCAAACCCCCATCCATACCTGAGTCACTGATAATATCCTACCCCAGTAGTATTTTTATTATAGTTGGTGTTTCTAGGCCTGTGCTGTGTTTTGAAGAGTGGTGTTTATGTGTTATTTATGTCTTTAATGCTAAGGTCGCAGTTCATTGGCAAAGGTTTTTGCAAGGTGAGATTTACTTTCTTCCTTTTTAAATGGTTTAGTTTGTTTAGGAATCCATTTACAGAGGTCTATTTGGAAGGACACAAACCAAGGCCCCCTGACCTCCGATTGGTCCCTGCTCCCCCTCCCAGCTGCTCCTCCCTCCCTTGACCCCTACATAATGCAGGCCGCTGCGCGGCCACCCCCCTGGTGCGCCGATGGCGTGCCTAAGGCAAGCTCGTCTGCGCCCGTCCGTGCCTGGACCGCGCCCAGGGCCAGAACCCCTGGCACCCGCCGAAACCAAGAACCCAACTGAAATACGACACATCCGCCCTCAACACACTCAAGATCGGACGACCACCAGCCTGCTACCGAGCCACCCCGAAGTGCACACATGGACCCTTCACCTGCTTTACCTGCAGATTCACCTGCCTCCGAACCTACACACCGCCCGCCGGACCTAACATCAGCAACAACAACCTCAAGTGCATCCTCCTCAACACACGCTCCGCCCACAAGCACGCCATCGAACTCTGGGACCTCCTCGACTCAACGGCACCAGACGTCGCCTTTCTCATAGAGACCTGGATGAACGCATCCTCAGCCCCAGATATCGCCATAGCCATCCCGGACGGTTACAAGATCACCCGAAAGGACCGCATCAACCAAACCGGAGGAGGAATCGCCATCATCTACAAAAACTCCATCAACATCACGACCAACGCCGAAGACACGCTCTCTGCCGCCAAACACCTACATTTCCAAATTCACACCGACCCCAAGACCACCCTAAGCGGAACACTCATCTACAGACCCCCAGGCCCGCGCACTCAATTCAGCGAAATCATTGCCGACTTCATCAGCCCGCACGCCCTAGCCTCACCAGAATACATCCTCCTAGGGGACCTGAACTTCCACCTGGAGAAAAACAACGACAACAACACCACCACCCTGCTCGCCAACCTGGCCAACCTCGGACTCAGGCAACAGGTGGACACACCCACCAACCTCGCCGGCCACACGCTCGACCCCATCTTCTCCGTCAGCAACCACGTCGCCTTCAGCCACTCCACAGAACTACACTGGACCGACCACAGATGCATCCACTTCACCTTCAAAAAGAATACACCCCACCGCCGCACACAACAAATCCCCCGCAGATGCTGGAGCAAAATCACCACAGACCACCTCCTCTCATCACTGAGCCAGAACCCGCCAGCCGACACCTCTGACCCCAACGACGCAGCCAACAACCTCGCTCAATGGATCACTAACTGCGCTGACGACCTCGCTCCACTGAAGAACCCCCCCAGGCAAGACCGACAACAGAAAAACCTCATGGTTCACAGACGGCCTCAAAGAATCAAAGAAATCCTGCCGGACCCTCGAAAAATCCTGGCGCCACGATCGGACCACAGGAAACATGACAGCCCTCAAAAACGCCACCCGCAAACACAACCAGCTGATCCGCACCACCGAAAGGACATCATTCAAAGAGCAACTGGACAACAAAACCCACAACAGCAAGGAACTCTTCAGCATCGCCAAAGAGCTCTCCAACCCCAGCGCCAGCAACTACGACATCACACCGTCACAAGACCTCTGCAACTCCCTCGCCACATTCTTCCACCGTAAGATCGCAGATATACACAACAGCTTCGGACCCCATTCTCCGCCTCCAGCCACCGAACCAACGACCCCCACCACCACCATCAGCGCTTAGACCCCCATCAGTACTGAAGACACCATGCACGTCATGAACACCATCCACTCCGGATCCCCCTAGGACCCATGCCCCCCTCACATTTTCAACAAAGCCAACAACATCACTGCACCCCACCTCTGGAACGTCATAAACAACTCCTTCACGTCAGCCACCTTCCCTGAAAGCTGGAAACACGCCGAAATCAACGCCCTTCTAAAAAAAAACACAGCGGACCACAAAGACCTCAAGAACTTCCACCCCATCTCTCTCCTTCCCTGCACTGGGCTCCGCACCTACTCCCACTGACCATGCTCGTAACCTGGGATTCATCCTGGACTCCTCCCTCTCGATGACCAAGCAAGTCAACGCCGTCTCATCATCCTGCTTCAACACCCTACGCATGCTCCGAAAAATCTTCTGATGGATCCTTGCCGAAACCAGAAAAACCGTCACCCAGGCCCTCGTCACCAGTCGACTGGACTATGGAAACGCCCTCTATGTAGGAACCACAGCCAAACTTCAGAAACGACTCCAGCGCATACAGAACGCTTCCGCCCGACTCATCCTCGACATCCCCCGCCACAGTCACATATCCACCCACCTGAGAAACCTGCACTGGCTCCCCGTCAGCAAGAGGATCACATTCAGGCTCCTCACCCACGCACACAAAGCGCTCCACGACAAAGGACCCGAATACCTCAACTACCGCCTCTCGTTCTGCACTCCCATCCGCTAGCTCCGATCAGCCGGCCTCGGCCTCGCCGCCGTCCCACGGATCCACAGAACCACCGCCGGAGGAAGATCGTTCTCCTACCTGGCCGCCGAGACATGGAACTCACTCCCCACACACCTACGAATGACCCAGGACTACCTCACCTTCAGGAAACACCTCAAGACCTGGCTATTAGAGCAGTGACAGCACCCCTCCCCTTAGCGCCTTGAGACCCTCAGGGGTGAGTAGCGCGATCTATAAATGTTTCTGAGTTAGTTGTCAATTCACAGTTGTCTGCTTGATTCCTTTCTTTAGGGTAATGGGAATAGAAGGTGTGTCCCCTTGGTAGAATAGGTTAATTGATTGATTGTAGGATGTGTTGTTGCTAATCTGGTTGAATACTCCTCCTCTTTGTATCTGGTCCACCTGCCCTTTTTTGCCCAATGTGGGGTGGGGGTACATTTGGTGGCACCTTTTTGATAACTGACTTATAGCCAATTCTGAAACGTTACATTTTCTCTAAAAAGAGGAGGCAGCATTTCAGGGGTAACCCCTCTCTTCTGAATTGTCACTAGCAATACAGAATAGATCTGGTTAGCTAGTAGATGATGCTGATTTTAATTACATGCCACCAGGCTTTTCATTTTTCCACAGGTCCTATAGTGTCAAATTTTTTGGACATGTAAAGTTCTGCCCCTTTTTGTTATCAGTGTCATCACTCTTTAATGTTTGCTCATATGTTATATTCACGCCTTGATAGCTAAACCAGACCAACCATTGTCTATCCATGATCCCCTTTTAGTGCTCAAGACCTTGATATTGGTAATTATCATACACTCATAGCAATTCCCTCTTTTTGTTTACATCACCATCACTTGCAACCCCATTATTTTTATTGCCTTAAAAGATCAATATGGGGTTGTATCTGACCTTTTGCGCTGCTATGATGTATTTGTTTCTATTGCATGTAAATTCAGACATGCGTGCCTCTTTCATTATATAGGTGTTATCGAGCAAACAATGACCTACTTCTATTTTTGTTTGTTGTTTACTATAGTTCTATATAAATATTTATTAACTTTTTCACCTACTTGTAACTAGACACAACACATGATCGTTATTTTCCTAAACCTGCAATATTAACTTTGTTTGGATGTGGATTAACTTGTATCTTATTTATATTTGATATTTTATGTACTTGAAAAATGCTTTGAAAAAGTCCCATGAAGGGACTAAAATATGTTGGCTCTTGTTCTTTCATGCAAATAATAAACTGTCCTGCCTTCAGAACAAATGGAACTGTGTGTATATAGATCAATTTAGCTTCAGACTACACAATAGTCATATTTTCCGGTTACCAAGCAATATTTAAATATTGTGGTTTGCTTCCAATGACAATAGATAATCATTGAAACATCAGATAGTATTGAAAACAAGATAAGAAATGTGGATGCACAGGTGTTACACATTAAGTGTAAAATCCTGGTTGCTCTTATGCAGAAGAATCTAAACCTTAAGTGTATCCAAGGTGCCCTTCAAGCAAGTGCTGCAACAAATTATTCTGTTTAAATCAAAGGAAGGATAAAATTGTCTAGGAAATAAAAGGTTGTTGTTGCAATTAATAGCTTCAAAGACAAGTTCTTGACCTATGATAGCTATGTATTTAAGCTTACAAGATGAAAGTCTAGTTCTCTTTGATAGAAATAATAGCAAATTCCGTGAAACTTTTACTAGAATTATGTAAAAACATGCCTGAATTATTACATATTGTTATAACAAGGGATGAAAATAATCTAACCACACACAACAGGTAAGGGGTTGGAGGACATAGAGTCCCACTTCGACCTCCAGTAAGAACGTTATACACACAAAAAGAAAAGGGACTCTGTGTTCAAGATCGCTGTGATCAAAGGTCTGGAAAAAGAACCAAAGGTTTTAAAACTGCCCTCACACACAGTAAACTGTGTCATGCTTCATCATAGGGGCTGCTAACATGCCCCCGCGAAAGCCAACGTTGGAGTTGGAGCAATAGATAGGGGGAGACAATACAGCACAATCACATGATAATCCTAAAGACAAAAATGGGATCACAAGTGAATAAAGGTGCAGAAATAGTAGTCTAAAAATGGACACGGGATATCCTCAATTTCATTTTAATCATGGTTTCCCTGTCTAGAGTAAAATGGTCAATTAAGCGACCAGTGGATGGTGGTGTGGAAGCCTATTATGAGTCTCCTACCCCTCCACTCTGCAAACATATGTCGACATGTTTCTGCCAGCAAAGATTTACAATACCCCGGCCTTCATCAGTCAATCAATCAATCAGAGTACTTGTAAAGCGCGCTACTCACCCGTGAGGGTCTCAAGGTGCTGAGGGGAGGGGGGGGGGTGCCGCTACTGCTCGAAGAGCCAGGTCTTGAGGAGTCTTCTGAAGACGAGTAGGTCTTGGTCTGCCGTAGGTGGGTAGGGAGGGTGTTCCAGGTCTTGGCGGCGAGGTAGGAGAAGGATCTGCCGCCGGAGGTCGTTCGTTGGATGCGGGGCACAGCGGCGAGGGCGAGGCTGGTGGAGCGGAGCTGGCGGGTGGGGGTGTAGAAGCTGAGTCTGCTGTTCAGGTAGGCTGGTCTGACGTTGTGAGTGCTTTGTGTGTGTGGGTGAGGAGCTTGAAGGTGATCCTCTTGTCGACTGGGAGCCGGTGTAGGTCTCTCAGGTAGGGGGTGATGTGGACATTGACGATCAGTCGGGCGGAGGCATTGTGGATGCGTTGCAGTCATCGTAGGTGTTTTGCTGGGATTCCTGCGCAGAGTGCGTTGCCGTAGTCCAGTCTGCTGCTGACGAGGGCCTGTGTCACTCTTCTTCTTGTTTCGGTCGGGATCCACTTGTAGATCCTGTGGAGAACGCGGAGGGTGTTGTAGCAGGAGGAGGAGACGGCGTTGACCTGCTTTGACATGGAGAGGGAAGAGTCGAGGATGAATCCTAGGTTGCGTGCATTGTCGGTGGGTGTTGGTGCTGTTCCCAGTGTGGTCGGCCACCAGGAGTCGTCCCAGGTTGAGGGGGTGGGTCCGAGGATGAGGACCTCCGTCTTGTCCGAGTTCAGTTTCAGACGGCTGCTCATCATCCAGTTGGCGACGGCCTTCATTCCCTCGTGGAGGTTTGTTTTGGCGGTGTGTGGGTCCTTGGTGAGGGAGAGGATTTGCTGGGTGTCGTCGGTGTAGGAGATGATGTTGGGATGATCAGGACTCACAAATGAAAGATCCCATGGGTTTATTGCCCTATCTCCTTGATTCAGGGGTAGAGGGTAGGTACCCTTCTAAGTGAACTCTCCGAATAAATGTATCGGGAAGATTTCCATGGGGAACTGAGTTCTTTCAAATTCAACACTTGAAATGGCGGGGGAGCAAGGACAGCTCCCTATTGTTTCACTCGCATCAAGATGAGCTGTCGCATGAACTGTTGTCCCTCCCGGCGCCACAAAGGAACTAATACAAAAATAAACTATATACAGTTGAAATTGTGTTAGCTCCAACCAGAATCAGATGCCATCTACACTAGAAGAGTGACCTTGTCATGTTATGTTTTCTCATGTAAGTTATGGTATGTTCATTTTTAGAGCACACAATTCACCCGAGGGGAAGGGTCGGGGGTATCTCAGCCCTAAGAAAGATTGGACTGTACTGGAAAAATCTGAAGTCTTGGTGAAGAGCCATTTTCCAGTTTCTTGAGGAACTCAAGGACTTAGTAGGATGCTCTTATGTAGAGGTGGAGTACTTCCAGACTTTCAGAGTGAGGTATGAGCTTTGTGTGTAGAAGGGATGCATGCTATCCAGAGGCTGGATGAGGGTTTCTGTTCGGGTGTGGAAGTTGATGTGGCTGTTTGCTATATTGCGCTTTACTATTATAAGTGTTTAGTCAATTAATTTTGGTTTATCTTTGGGCAATCTGCCACAAATGCCCAGCAAAGAAATCTCTATTTAGTTGTCAAGGCTTTTCCCCATTAGGTCTCAAATGACAGACAGTAAATTTGTCCAGCATGGATGGAGATCAGAAAATTCCTATGCCATATGGAAGAAATCTACTGGAACTGTGTGACATCTGGGGGCATGTTGCCTTTTTATTTTACCCAGTTACATCTTTGCTAGTCTCACTGGGGCTATTAATTTAGCTGTGTAAACTTACAAAATGGGTTTATATTCACCTGTTTTGAGTATTCCAAGACCTGGATTTTTTCTGTGTCTCTCAGCTCCCTGTCTATTTTCAATTCCCAAGTTATTCTAAGGGCTCTCGGGATAAGTACAACATGGCAACCAGGCTGTGTCATGGAACACTGCAATGGCTTTCCACTGAGTTCCATTAGTCAAGACTGCATATAAAATGCCAGATTTGGGTAGCTTGTTGTCATCCCCTTCCCCAGGTCACTTTCATTGCATTAACTAGAACATTCTAAGTGATGAAATGTGTTTCACCAATTCCTTACACATCCTCTATGGTGGCAAATGTATACAGCGTTCCATTTTCATACATATTTTCCACCTTTAGAATGAAAATTTGATCCAAATTGTTTATATTATGCATTGTGGCCAGAGTGGCCAATTTGGGCATGGACCACAGAGTTAAGCCCAGTGTGGATGAGGCAGAGGTTCCTAACCTCCTAGCATATGTCAGCCAATAGGTCTGAACTGTGTGGAACGATATCAGGTGCCAAGGTTTTGGTCTAATCTTTCTCTAGTAAATCTGTGTACCCTAGGTCATTTGTTAGGTCTCTGCCCAACGGGTCCAGCTCTACAGGCAGCCATCTTGAAGGCCATGTTAGTTTTGCTGCGGTATGGCTCAAATTTGGTACCACCATGTTTCCTTTGTCCAATGGCCTCATAGCCATTCCTATTGACATACATTTTCTTTGGTGATTATAAATCACATCGAATAATATGATACGACGGGCACGATTCACAGAACTAACTTAAGACAAAATCCTAAACTTACTACTTTTGGTATTCACAGAATTCACTTACTACTTTTGGTATTCACAGAATGGATTTACGACTACTAACTTTACGTCCGCACTCGGGCCGGAGATTCCGGCCCGGAGACAGAGATTCCGGCCCATAGGTGGGACTTCTGGCCTGTAGGTGGGACTTCCGGCCCGAAGGCGGAGATTTCGGCCATGGCTAAATATCTGCCGCCGGCCGGAATCCCCACCTCCGGGCCGGAAGTCCCATCTACGGGCTGGAAGTCCTACCTACCGGCTGGAATCTCCACCTCCGGGCTGGAATCTCCGGCCCGAGTGCGGACGTAAAGTTAGTAGTCGTAAATCCTTTCTGTGAATACCAAAAGTAGTAAGTGCATTCTGTGAATACCAAAAGTAGTAAGTTTAGGATTTTGTCTCAAGTTAATTCTGTGAATCGGGCCCAACGTTCTTAAAAGAATGGTCTTTTGAGAAACAGAAGCAATACAAGGAAAAAATAAAGTAATCTAGGGAGGATGATCATCTTAGTTATTGCCACTCTCCCAATTGCGACAATGGAAGCATGATCCATAAAGCCAAAATATGTTGTGTGTCTCTGACAGCCCGTTCCAAGTTACCTGCCCTAAGCTCGTAATTCACAAGTGGACAAGTAGAATTATTCTCTCCCTGGGTTTTTCTCAAAACCTGTTTTCTAAATTATATTTTTGGGGATTTTAATTTAAAACAAATATTCTTTGCATTCCTGTTGGACCTAGATTACCCAAGCCTACATATGGTAGCTTGGCACAGTTGTGGTCTACAGCTAACTCCAGGCGTTGGCTAAGTACTTACAAGTCTTACCCACAGTAACACAGTGATGAACCACTAAAATAAAGACACAACACCTCTGTTTGGAAAAATACCGTTACCTTTTATAAAAATAATATGGCTCTTTGGATTTGAAATCATACAGGTTATAACATCAATTACTTTTAGGAATAAACATTACACATTTACTAGGGCAATTAGTTTTCACTCCTCCAGCTGTGGAAAAAGGGCAGTAAAATACATTCACTTGATAAGAGTTCAGTAATGAGGAAGTGACACTCTTTTGAAATTAGAAGAAACCTGTTAGATTTGTACTATGTAGGGTTACACACTTGTATCACTTAACTGGCATGTACATTTTCTAACAGTTTCAAAGTGCTATTCAGGGTTATTGGCCTGCTTCAGTAGTAATTTTCAAGCCCCTAATATCACTACCCTGTAATCAATTCTTTAATTACTCTGGGGTATCAAGCTAACTCCCAGTTCAGATCAGCCCTTGGCTCTACAATGAATTACTAATTCTTCTATTCACAGTTTAGGATTTACACTAGCAGTTCCCAGTTATTAGATTCTTTAAGGGCCCCTCTTCCCTGCTCCTTACTTTAGCGTGGGGACGATGATGTCCCAGTCCCCACGCGTCACTGTTGCCTCTGGGCGCCTATCGGCGTCTTTGCCTCTGTTCCGCCGAACCGGTGCTTTGTTGGGGCTTCTGGCGGTAAATCGATGGGGGGCCCCGCTCACCCTTCCCTGCTCGTGTCTACTTCACACACAAGCGGAAAGGCAAACCGGAGCAACACGCCTGAGCCTTCGTTTCCCCTCGCTCGCGCTGGCTCCTTCAGCCGGCGCTCGAGCGTGGGGGGAATTGGTGTTACTGACACGGCGCTCCAGGAAGCCTTCCGGCGCCTCCTCAGTCACGCCGACAGTCGCGCTGCTCCTCCGGTCATGCGCGGAAGCGCTCTCGTACCTCTCCCGCCTCCGCACTCGCTCTCAGGAAGGACGCTGCTCCTCACGTCGTCGCTGTTCTCCTGGGCCTGCCCGACCCTAGGCCCCTCCTGCTTTCGATAGCGGGCGCGCTCAGGGCATGCGCGGAAGCACTACCTGCTCTGCTTGACGCGGCTGGTGCCCCCGGGGTCCCGTAATCCGCTAACACAGCGCCGCTATTCTTCCTCAGACACCTTCAGTTCCAGCCTCTCAGGAAGGATGTGCATACACGGCGCCCTCGCTCTTTAGGGCGCTAGGGTGCCACAGACGCCCACTTCTACCACAGCTGATCCACAACACCGGTGAGCACAGCGCTGGGTATGGTCAATCAGGAATGCCTTCAATTAAGGGTAATCTGAGTGGTTTTACTGGTCTCTGTGATAAAAGGATCTTCTTCCTCCAGTAACTCGATTTTCCTTGTCAGTAGTGGTTGTCCTGGTAGAGGGATCGGTCAAAGGCTGAAGGGGGAACAATCCTCTGAAGTAACTGTCAGCCTCAGTGACAAACTAGCTGCTCTCAGTGTGTCCACCTCCTCTCACCACTGCCTCACTCCTCTACTCTGGGGTCAGCACAAAATGGCTGCTGGTCACTGGCCTTATATAGGGTGGCCTGAGACCTGCAGAAGTCTCTAGTTGATTCCAGAAAGTTCCCTAATGTTACCCTATGGACCTGTCCTCCAGTAGTGTCCGTTATGGCAGTTGGTGGACACCATTTTAGGTCTCTGGAGATCCCTAAGGTTTCAAGGGGGTGACTAGGCCTCACAAGTGATGAGGGAAAAATGGCGTCATCGCCAAGGAACACCTAGCCTCCTGACAGCATTAAAAAACTCCTGATGGACACATGTAAAAATAAAAATAGAAACTCTGGGAGGCTAAGGGGGACAAAAATAAATCATGGTGGTTAGAGTCTTCCCAGAAACAGACAGGTCTAACACGCGTCCCCCCCAGCTGAAAGTGGGGAGAACTACCCAACCCCTTGGGAGTCCTCATCACTAAGGCGGAAGTACCTAGATAGACCGTCTGCGTTGGCATGGTCTGCCCCAGGTCTGTGTTCCACCCTAAAGTCCATTCCCTGTAGGGAGATGGACCACCTTAGCAACTTGGGATTCTCCCCCTTCATTTGCATCAGCCAACGAAGGGGGCGATGGTCAGTCTGAACTAGGAAGTGCGAACCAAACAGGTATGGTCGTAACTTCTTCAGAGCCCAAACCACCGCAAAGGCTTCTCTCTCAATTGTACTCCACCTCCTTTCCCTGGGGAGTAGTCTCCTGGACAGGAAGACCACGGGTTGATCCAAGCCCTCATCATTTAGCTGCGATAACACTGCCCCAATGCCATGTTCTGACGCATCTGTTTGGACAATGAATTCTCTAGCAAAATCAGGGGCCTTGAGAATGGGAGCGGAACACAATGCTTGTTTCAAGGTCAGGAAGGCTCGCTGGCAAGCCTCCGTCCAGACTACCCGTCGGGGTTGCTTCTTGGAAGTAAGCTCAGTGAGAGGGGCCACGATAGTGCCATACCCCTTCACGAAGCGACGGTAATATCCAGTGAGGCCCAGGAAGGCTCGGACCTCTGTTTGAGTCTTGGGGGGCTCCCAGGCGATGATAACCTCAATCTTTGCCTGGAGGGGCTGCACCGTCCCTCTGCCCACCAAGTGACCTAGGTACACCACCGACCCCTGGCCGATCTGACACTTGCTGGCCTTGATTGTCAATCCAGCCTGTTGCAGGGCATGCAGAACAGCTTGCAGATGCTGCAAATGGTCCTCCCAGCTGCTACTGAAGACAGCAATGTCGTCCAGGTATGCAGCAGAAAAAGCTTCCATTCCAGAAAGGACCCTGTTCACCAGCCGCTGAAAAGTGGCAGGGGCATTCTTGAGCCCAAAGGGCATCACGCGAAATTGGTAGTGTCCCTCAGGTGTAGAGAAGGCTGACCTTTCCTTCGCCTCCTCTGTAAGGGAAATCTGCCAGTACCCTGAAGTTAGGTCAAAGGTACTTAAGTATTGAGCAGCTCCCAGCCGGTCAATCAGCTCATCCGCCCGTGGGATAGGATGGGCATCAGTTTTGGTTACTGAGTTCAAGCCTCGGTAGTCCACACAGAATCTCAATTCCGGTGTGGTGCCTGGTGGGGCAGCCTTTGGTACCAATACCACCGGGCTAGACCAAGGGCTTCCAGAAGGTTCAATCACTCCCAGCTCCAGCATCTTGGCGACTTCACTCTTGATGCTAGCCTTCACCTTGTCCGACAGCCGGTAGATCTTAGACTTCACAGGTGGGCTGTCTCCTGTGTCCACGTCATGGGTACACAGGTGGGTCCTACCCGGGACAAGGGAGAACAGAGAAGAAAATTGCTCCAGGATCTGGCGGCAATCACTCTGCTGTTCAGGAGTTAGGGATGGTGAGAGAATTACTCCCTCCACCGACCCATCCTTTTCTTGGGACGAGAGAAGATCAGGGAGAGGTTCGCTTTCTTCTTCCTCTGCTCCATCGGTTACCAACATCAAGACAACCGCGGGCCTCTCATGATGTGGCTTGAGGCGATTGGCATGCAGCACCCTGTGGGGCTGCCTCGGGGCCTTAAGATCCACCAAGTAGGTGGACTTCCCCTTCTTTTCCAACACCTCAAAGGGGCCTGTCCAACGGTCCTGGAGGGCATTTAGCTCTCCAGGTTCCATCACCCACACCTTCTGTCCAGGCTCCAGTTCCACTGGGTGAGCGTTGTGGTCATACCACTCTTTCATCACTGCTTGGCTGGCCTCCAAGTTGTCTGAAGCTTGCTTCCACAACTTAGCCATTTGGCTCCGGAAGGCCAGCATGTAGCTCACCACGTCCTGGGGAAGTTTTCTGGGAGTCCGTTCCCATCCATCCTTCACCAGGCTGAGAGGTCCCCGTACAGGGTGCCCGTACAAAAGTTCGAAGGGGCTGAAGCCCACTCCCTTTTGTGGCACTTCCCTGTAAGAAAACAAGAGACAGGGTAGGAGGATGTCCCATTTCCTCCGCAGGCTCTCAGGTAGACTCCTGATCATACCTTTCAAGGTTTTGTTAAACCTTTCCACAAGACCATTGGTTTGTGGGTGATAAGGAGTGGTAAACCGATAGGTAACCCCACACTCCTTCCACATAGCCCGCATGTACGCTGAAAGGAAGTTAGTCCCCCTGTCGGACACAACCTCCTTGGGGAAACCCACTCGGGTAAAGATCCCCATCAGGGCCCTTGCCACCACAGGTGCAGTGATGGTCCTCAGAGGTATGGCCTCTGGGTACCGTGTGGCATGATCCACCAAAACCAGTATGAACCGGTGGCCAGCTGAAGTTGGTGGATCCAATGGCCCAACAATGTCGATGCCCACCCTCTCAAAGGGGGTGCTAACGACAGGTAGTGGTTCCAGGGGAGCTTTAAGCTTCACTCCTGTTTTCCCACTAGCTTGGCAGGACACACACGTCCGACAGTATGTGTCAGACGCCACTTTCATTCGAGGCCAATAGAAGTGGGGGACAAGCCGGGCAAAGGTCTTGTCCTGTCCTAGATGTCCTGCCAATGGTATCTCATGAGCCAATTCCAGTAGAAAGGCTCTAAAGCATTGAGGGACCACCAAGGCTCTGGCTGAACCGTGGCCAGGTGCCTTGGGCTCACTGTAGAGGAGTCCATCCTCCCAGTAAATCCGGTAGCTCCCTTCAATGTTTCCTGCTGCCTGGGCGTTGGCCTGTTGCCGCAGCCCCTCGAGAGTAGGACACTCTTTCTGAGCTGCACAGAATTCTTCCCTGGAAGGACCTCCCTCCACATGCCATTCTGTAGGGATGGGTAGGTTCTCCAAGGAAGCAACATTCTCCCCTGTGGACTCCAGATCCACCTCCGCAGGTGGTCCAGCTGTCTCACGAGGCGGAGATGTCGAGGCAGGGTCCTCCGGCCTCTTGTCCTTCTCCTCTCTGGCAGCCGGCTGGGCCATTGTTCCAGGCTCCAGCGTAAGCAACTTTTCCCTTCGGGCAGTTGCTGACCTTGTGCTGACACAAGTCCAGTCAGGGGGTCCCAGCATCTCAGAGTGAGTCTGGTACTCCACCCTCCTCCAAGCATTGTGCTCCATATCATTCCCTAACAGGCAGTCAACAGGCACGGCAGGGCTTACGGCAACTCGAAGTGGACCTGCAACCCCTCCCCACTCAAAGGGAACCTCAGCCACAGGGTAGTGGCCCAATCTGCCGTCAGCCATTACGGCGGGATGGAGTACATCTGGGATGACCTGCTCTGGAGACACCAGCTGACTCCTTACCATAGTCATGCTGGCTCCTGTGTCTCTCAGAGCCTCCCCTCTACGGCCATGGATGGTGACCCACTGCTCATACTTAATAGTATTGGAAGGCAGCTGGGTCTGGGGAACCATCTCCTTATCTCCCAGGGACACTAAAGTGACACCCGCCCGCTCCCCTCCATTAACCAAAGGCATCTCCTCCCCGAGCACTACACTAGTGATTCCCGGGGCTTTTCCTCCAGTGGGAGGGGGTGGTCTTTTTGGGCATCTCACATCTCCTTTATAGTGTCCCACACCACCACACTCAAAACAATGAACAACCCTTGGCTGCTGGCTTTGGCCAGGGGTAGGGTTGCGAGGGGGGTTACTCCTAGGGATGAATCCTCTGCCCCTTCCTTGCGAAGTATTTTGTGGCCCTTTTGAGAACTCCCTCTTAATTTCCCCTCCCTCTTTCTTCTGGGGGGCGCCCTGTCCTTGCTTCTGGGAATTCCCTCCAGTCCCCTTAGTCGACACCCGGGTACTAACCCAGATGTCCGCCTCCTCAGCAAGCTTCCTGGGGCTGGTCAGCTTGCTGTCCACCAGATGCTGTCTTAGCTCGGGAAGACACTTCTCGAGTAGGTGTTCCTTGAGTATGAGGTCATATAGTCCCTCATAGTCCCCTACTTCGCTGCCTCTTACCCAACCCTCCAGGGCCTTCCTGGAGTAGTCCAAGAAATCTACCCAGTTTTGTGTGCCCAGCTTGTAGCTGCCCCGGAACTTTTGTCTATATTTCTCAGGGGTCAACCCAAACTTCTTGAGCAGCGCTAATTTCATAGCCGGATAATAGGTCTGTTCACTCGAGTCAAGGGCCAACAAAGTATCCCTGCCAGTGGGGGGCATGTATTTGTATAACCCACCTCCCCAGTGGACTTCCAGAATCCCATGGGCCCTCAGCGAGACCTCGTAGGCGGCTAACCATTTAGCAATGTCGTCGCTGGGTACATAACAAGCCATAATGTCTTTTGGTAGGTACGGTCTAGGTTCTCGGGTGTTGGTTTGGTTATCGCTGCCACCATTCTCTGGTTTGGGGGTACGTAAGTTTAGGGCTTGCAAGTCCATCTCCTTGATGGTCCGCTCATGCTCCAACCTCTTTTCCTCCCTCACCATGTCCATCCTGGCTAGTTCTATTTTCATCCTCCTCTCCTCCCTCCTGTCTTCCAACTCGGCGTCGGTCAGGCCCCTCTCTGACACACTACTGCCCACTCTAGAAGGTGTTCTAGGACCTGTTACTAGGTTCTCCCCTCCCGCCTGGTACAGTGTTGTGGTCTCCAGGACAGTGTCCTTGTCACTCTCTTCAGGATCTACCTCCTCCCCGGAATGAGCCTCTACCCATGCCCGAATACTGGTCAGCAGCTCAACTTTCCTGGCGCCTTTCTTGAAAAACACCCCCTGCTGCTGACACCATTCTTTCAATTGAGGCACAGTATAATTGTCTAGCTCTTCCACATTTATCTCCATTCTTGTTTGAAGTATAAAATGCTATACAGGAGAAATCCACAGAGTGACCTGAGGTCAACCTCCACCCACCGCCAGAAGTCAATTTAGAAAAACCAAAAATGTAAATTAGGAGGGCCGCAGGGAGAAAACTCCAGGTGGGGTCTCGTGGTTGGCACTGCGTTACTAATAAGTAAGTGTAAGTACAAATCCGCTATCCCACCGCTGAAACACCAATTATGTTGGACCTAGATTACCCAAGCCTACATATGGTAGCTTGGCACAGTTGTGGTCTACAGCTAACTCCAGGCGTTGGCTAAGTACTTACAAGTCTTACCCACAGTAACACAGTGATGAACCACTAAAATAAAGACACAACACCTCTGTTTGGAAAAATACCGTTACCTTTTATAAAAATAATATGGCTCTTTGGATTTGAAATCATACAGGTTATAACATCAATTACTTTTAGGAATAAACATTACACATTTACTAGGGCAATTAGTTTTCACTCCTCCAGCTGTGGAAAAAGGGCAGTAAAATACATTCACTTGATAAGAGTTCAGTAATGAGGAAGTGACACTCTTTTGAAATTAGAAGAAACCTGTTAGATTTGTACTATGTAGGGTTACACACTTGTATCACTTAACTGGCATGTACATTTTCTAACAGTTTCAAAGTGCTATTCAGGGTTATTGGCCTGCTTCAGTAGTAATTTTCAAGCCCCTAATATCACTACCCTGTAATCAATTCTTTAATTACTCTGGGGTATCAAGCTAACTCCCAGTTCAGATCAGCCCTTGGCTCTACAATGAATTACTAATTCTTCTATTCACAGTTTAGGATTTACACTAGCAGTTCCCAGTTATTAGATTCTTTAAGGGCCCCTCTTCCCTGCTCCTTACTTTAGCGTGGGGACGATGATGTCCCAGTCCCCACGCGTCACTGTTGCCTCTGGGCGCCTATCGGCGTCTTTGCCTCTGTTCCGCCGAACCGGTGCTTTGTTGGGGCTTCTGGCGGTAAATCGATGGGGGGCCCCGCTCACCCTTCCCTGCTCGTGTCTACTTCACACACAAGCGGAAAGGCAAACCGGAGCAACACGCCTGAGCCTTCGTTTCCCCTCGCTCGCGCTGGCTCCTTCAGCCGGCGCTCGAGCGTGGGGGGAATTGGTGTTACTGACACGGCGCTCCAGGAAGCCTTCCGGCGCCTCCTCAGTCACGCCGACAGTCGCGCTGCTCCTCCGGTCATGCGCGGAAGCGCTCTCGTACCTCTCCCGCCTCCGCACTCGCTCTCAGGAAGGACGCTGCTCCTCACGTCGTCGCTGTTCTCCTGGGCCTGCCCGACCCTAGGCCCCTCCTGCTTTCGATAGCGGGCGCGCTCAGGGCATGCGCGGAAGCACTACCTGCTCTGCTTGACGCGGCTGGTGCCCCCGGGGTCCCGTAATCCGCTAACACAGCGCCGCTATTCTTCCTCAGACACCTTCAGTTCCAGCCTCTCAGGAAGGATGTGCATACACGGCGCCCTCGCTCTTTAGGGCGCTAGGGTGCCACAGACGCCCACTTCTACCACAGCTGATCCACAACACCGGTGAGCACAGCGCTGGGTATGGTCAATCAGGAATGCCTTCAATTAAGGGTAATCTGAGTGGTTTTACTGGTCTCTGTGATAAAAGGATCTTCTTCCTCCAGTAACTCGATTTTCCTTGTCAGTAGTGGTTGTCCTGGTAGAGGGATCGGTCAAAGGCTGAAGGGGGAACAATCCTCTGAAGTAACTGTCAGCCTCAGTGACAAACTAGCTGCTCTCAGTGTGTCCACCTCCTCTCACCACTGCCTCACTCCTCTACTCTGGGGTCAGCACAAAATGGCTGCTGGTCACTGGCCTTATATAGGGTGGCCTGAGACCTGCAGAAGTCTCTAGTTGATTCCAGAAAGTTCCCTAATGTTACCCTATGGACCTGTCCTCCAGTAGTGTCCGTTATGGCAGTTGGTGGACACCATTTTAGGTCTCTGGAGATCCCTAAGGTTTCAAGGGGGTGACTAGGCCTCACAAGTGATGAGGGAAAAATGGCGTCATCGCCAAGGAACACCTAGCCTCCTGACAGCATTAAAAAACTCCTGATGGACACATGTAAAAATAAAAATAGAAACTCTGGGAGGCTAAGGGGGACAAAAATAAATCATGGTGGTTAGAGTCTTCCCAGAAACAGACAGGTCTAACAATTCCTTTCACCTTTCCTTTTTGGTGTATATACACACAAATCATTAGAGATGCTTGCATCTGTTTATGTGACACACTTGGGTGATATTACAGGATATCTCTCGGTTCTATTTATTCATTTAACTTATGGGCAATATCCAGACATGCGGTTATTGGTTACACAGATTGTATCATTCAGATTTGTTTGACTTTCAGAGCTTTTAGATCTTCCATTGCATATCTTTAGGTAGCATCCAAACCTATGAAATATGGCTCACCTGATGAAGCCATGTTAGCCAAAACACGCCTAGTAAGATCTTCTGAGTGTATCAATTACTCCAACTACATCACATTCATAAATTGCCAATGATATTTGGCTATTTGAATTTGTGTCATGTGCCATATCTGGATTTATATAAGAAAATATGTTTTGATGGTTATATTTCAAATTAGGATTTGTATATCAGCATGAAAGTGATTTAAAAATATTTTGGAATTCCATCATTTGTTTATTAAGTGCAATTCATTAATGTGTATTGGTTATGCCAAATTGTGGATGACCATACTGGTCTTTTTTAGAGCTGTATTTATGTATATGTAGTGTGGGTGCATCTTAGAATGTTTAATATAAAATAATGTTGTATTTGTTCTAATCTTCATGTGCTCATGAGCTCTGTTAATCATGAAACATTGTATTTGTAGGTAAAGGGAATGGTTGCCTGAGGATTTCCTTTACAATTGTTCTTTTCCCTAGCTCAGGAACTTTTTGTTAGTCCAAGGGTTTTTGTATATGTTGCCAAGTTTTTGTGCGTGGTTCGTGGGTGTGGGGAGTGTTCCTAATGCAATGGACCAACAGGAGTCTTCCCATGCGGAGGTGTTGGTCCACAGGATGAGGACTTCGGTCTTGTCAGAGTTGAGCTTGAGGCAGCCTTTATCCTGTAGTGGAAGTTGTTTTGGCGATCGTGGGCTCGTTGGTGAGGGGGAGGATCAGCTGGGTGTTGTCGCATAGGAGACAATGTTGAGTTAGTGGTTCCTGACTATGGCTGCAAGCTGGGCCATGTAGACATTGAAGAGGGTGGAGCTCAGGGAGGAGCCCTGGGGGACTCTGCAGACAATCTCTGTGGGTTCTGAGAGGAACAATGGTAATCTGACTTGCAGTGTTTTACTGGTGAGCAAGGAAAGGATCCAGTTCAGTTCTTTGTCGTGGATGCTGGCTTTGTGTCTTAGGGCCCACTGTGTGTGCTCGGTCCAACATAATGTCTGTTTCTGAAGGGCCTTCAGGATTGAGCGAAAGAGTTCAATAACAAACAGGGTGAAGCCAGATCCCTCAGCTTCAAAAGACATGCCTTTAATACAAATATTGTTTTGTCAGGACTAATTTTCAAGATCTTCCACATGAGCTTGTATGTTGAGGTTTTGGTCCCAGAGGCTAAAAAATTCTTACTGCATCTGTTCTATATCATCTTTACAACTTGTTTAATGATCTTCTTGTGAAGACACTCTATCCCCCAGGCTGTCAATGTTTTCACAGACTTCCTTTAGCTCATTTGAGTGGTCATTTCTAAGGATCAGTAGGTCCTCTCAAGGAGAAGCAAAGATTCCCTCTAGAAAGGGGCAGGTTACCAGGGATCTCCCTCACCACTGTTCAGCCCAGGAATCAAACCTGATGATGGCAAATGATCACTACTCTGTGGCTCTCTAGGTTTGATGAGCATGTCCTTTAGTGTGCAGTCTTTCGTTCCCAGTAGGGATTTAACACTGGTTGTAGAATGGGAGGAGGCATTCCCTCACTGTCGTTGTCTCTAGAGAACTCTACCAAAGAGGGGGCCAACACAGCTTCAAGATCAGCAAATGGTCAAGCACCACAGCTGGGGAAAGCAACTCGCAGGGCCCTCAGGATGTGCAGCAGAACAACTGTACCTCTATTTATCTGCCTCCTAGTGCCTCATTGTGTCCCAGAGGCATTGTTCTTTGGAAGGCATAGCAGGTATTGAAGGTAGCCCCCGTGATTGCTGCAATCACTGATGCATGAGAGATTGGGTGCCTGGGCTGGTGGGGGATTCAGGCTGGTCCAGGGGGACCAGCACCAGGGTCGTAGTGATGCTTAACCACATGGCTGCTGGGCGTTTTCCCCCCCTGTGCTGGAAAATGCAATTTTAGTGGCACCATGACGAGCTCAGCTCGTCATCAGCACACGACACCCGTGGGTGATGACGAGCTGAGCTCGTCATCAGCATCGAAAGGGTTAACACTCCTTTGGTCCAGGAATTTCAGACAAGGCAGATTTTGCTGCCAGCTGAAGACGGCCGCAACTCTGGAGGTCTTCTTAGGACTCAACAGTACAGCAGCTTCCGACCACGCTTCCGATTGAGCAGGGGTATAGACACTCTCTGTTGATGCTCACGACCATGCAGCTCAAGACCCGGCCGATGCGTCTCACCCACGGCTCACTGCTAATAATGTCCAAGCCCCAGACCTGGCCGCAAGGCACAGAGTTGATAAAGTGGGTGTACTCCTAGGCGTCCTGGCGGTAGCCCATGCGGGAAAGTGTCCCTCTCGGTCGGGGCCACTGCTGCAACATCAAGAGCATTCATTTACAGTCAGCGATCGAGCAGGGGCACCTCGCAGAAGCTTCGTTGGGATCCTGGCCAACCCCAATGCATGTCTCACCACAGCGGTGCCCCTTGCGCCATTTAAACTTGCCCCTCTTGCTTGTTTTTTACAGCATAGCCAGTGGGGGCCGCAGCTGTCCTTGCCGCTTACGGCAGGTTAGTGCCCAACAATCATTGCCCCTGAACCTCCCGTGAGACCAGCTAGGGACTTGTAGCAGTACTTTGCAGGGGAAAGGCCCAGTTTTCAAGCAGATCAGTGCTGGCCTCCCAGGGCGGACTCCGGTCAGGTCTAGCAGCGTAAAGTGTCTCTTCGATATCAGGGTCACTGCCCGATGAGGGTGGGCCTCCTGTTTAGCCGCTCTGGAGGTCTGGCCCCCGCCTAGGCCATCCCTAATATTCGATGTCTGCTTCCATTCAATGGGAGGGAATTCCTCTACCCAGTGTTAGGGCCCAGGCAAAAGCTTCAGAGTAGCCAGAGGCGGGCTCGAATGTGCAGGGAGCTCATTGGGCATTGCGGAGGTTGTCTAGAGCTCACTACTCACCGCCCATGGTTTGCCGGCTCGATGGTCTTCAGGGCAGCATGCTCCACTCCCTGTTGTGTCTGCAATGAAGGTCCTGTGCTGGGGCCCAAGCTCAAAACTGCCATGTTTTCGCGGCTACTCCTTTCTCCCCGATCAAGTGTCGTTCGATCACTTAGATCACCTCTGGGCTCTTCCCCATCATACCAAGAGCAACCCCAACAGGGGCACACAGGGTAGGAATATGCACCCCAGGTGTGGGCTGTGGAAACGGACTGGATCTGAGGTGGGGACGATGAGACTCAGAAACACGTCTCGCTCATCTGCCTTCTTGGCCACACTCCCTAAGAATAGTTTTGGAAGACCTCCTTGCTGATTACTGCTAATTGTTTTTGACAAACCCTGAGGGCCCTCTCTTCATGAATGATGCCCTGGCATTTTGGGGGAATATGAGACAAAAAGAGCAGCAGGATATAGGAGGAGTGAGTTTGGGTCAAAGGATAGCTGAGGAATGACCTACTTGCTATTTCTGTATGTAATTTCCTATTTGATACATTTGCTAATGATCCGCACCATGACTGGGAAGGTTTTACCCCAAATGTGAAGATAGTGGAGGCAGAATTCAATATTAGAAAACTAAATGGAAAGGAAAATAATACTATTGCTACTAAATATTCATATACTAAATTACACTATTATAATATTATAATTAAAATATTTTCAAAATTTCTTAAGAACATGAAAGTGCTAATGAAAATGTAGGTATGTAGACCAATTATTAAGTACTTTATATAAACATACTTTACATGTGGGGTATTAGAATGCAAGAAGCAAATGTTAATGGATGTGCATGATGGGTGTAATCATATAACATATTAATAAGTGAGTAGGTGATTTTTCTAATATATGCACATTACAATGAGACCTGCATTTCTGGCTGCGACATCCTGGTGCTGGATCAGTGGTGTCTCAGGATAGTATATGTGAATGGTTTTACTACCCGCTATAATCATTGATTTAACACTGTCCAATCACAACGGTAAAGTACCAAAGTACCAGCTCAGGTAAAAAATGTGTAGGCAATGTGTAGACAATTTGCTTTTTTTAACTATGGAAAATTTCATTGAAACTAATGGAAATTATGCAACATGGAAATTCAACATTTGGCGCTATCTCTTAAGAGCCAAATACGTTCTTGTATCAGATTTTAATGTGAGAATTCATTTTGTGCTAAAAAATGTGCAAATAGAGAAAATCCCGATGAACAAAAGCTACTTTTGTTCTCTTGCTCTAGTGTATTTGCAGAAATGTATTGTGAATAGCACATGTGCTGTACATTTTTTCTGCAATTGGAGATTAATTGCATAAGTGACATAAAGACGTAATTTATGGAATTTCATTGTAACAGGTGTTATTTATCTTTGGCCCAGGCCTACAAAAATACCTAGTTGTTCATGCACCTCCTGGCCCTGGAAACCTGTGGGAGGACGTAGTTCAGTAGTTAGATCTAAATGCAAGCAGTATTTACACCAGGCAACATCCTACAATAATCTTGCAATCAACTTCTGAGGATTACTGGAGCATCTTGAACATGGCTTGAGGATGCCAAAAATAAGCTCCATGATGTCTTACATACATGTGTGTGCCTTGTTGTACCTCTGATGTTGGTTGGAACTGACTATATGCATTGCCTGGATGAGTTACATTTACCTAGTAGCTACATGCCATTAAAATCCCTAGGAAACAGAGGCAATTGTCAGAACATGTAGTTATTGTGTGTCTACTTAGAAAAGGCAGCATGCGCATCAGTGATGCAGGCCCTGGTATCACAAAGAGCTTAAGCGTTGATGTGCCAGAGGTGTAAGAAATGATGTCATGGGTGGATAAGGTGTCATGTGTGTACAATCAATGGTATTTAATATCTAAAGGAGGAGAGCAATAGTACAGTAGTATTATTTAAAGAAAGTGAACAATAGTATAGAATTCTTTTTCCACATATTGCCTTTATGCCAGTGCAGTGGCTGAGGCACAGAGATATAATGGAGCCCTCGGTTGGTGAGACGTCTCAGTACATCACCATGACCCTCTGAACATAACCAGCAGTCAAGAATTTAAATGCAGCTAGTATTTTCACATGTGCATATATGGCTTAGGAATGAACTGAGCTTTTGCTCCCAGTTGGTAACAATGTCAAGGATAACATCGTCAGAGAAGCGGTATGTAGCCATTTTTACGTTCCTGGACATGCAAAATATGTTGATCTTCTGTAAATGATCTCTCTCCTTCTCATGAAATTGTTACTCAAAATGAGGGATTAATAAGATATTCACCAACCTGATAAAAATATATATTTTTGGTTTGTGCCTTGCTTTCTTATGTATGACTGCTTGATGTTCTAGTGAATATCACCTGTATCACCTGTTGAGGAGTGTGGAAGTGTCCAGACCGCTAACTTCCTCCTCCTTATGCTAGAAGATGTTTTGCATCTGATTTAAGACTTCTTGCAAAAAGTCTTTATATTACTTTTAGTTAGATTTAATATAAGTGAGCAAATTTTTTACACATTTAAACATTTAAACAAATATATTCCTATTATTCACCATACAGTATTCGTATTAGTGTTTTCCCCCATTAATTAGAGTGATTTGCAGCATCAGTGGCGCATAATCTACTCCAAGTCTTTGCTAAAGTAGATTTGATGCAGTTTTGTCAGGAGTGTTATTATACTAGAGTTAGGTGTAACTTTTGTGAATAGTAATTGTATTCTCTTGTGTGTGTGTGTTTTAGCATTTGTACTTTCCTCCCTAAACCCCCTGTTAATTTCCCCATATTCACACCCATTTATTAGTACTCCTACTCCTTGTCTCTCCCTAAATGACTGCTAAAAAATATATTTTTGTTTGTGGAGCTCTCCCTTCTTGTGATGGGAAACTGCACAAAAGAGACAGAACAGGCATAGGCGGAGATCTGGCAAGAGGTTTGTGAATAGCATATGCGAGTAAATAAAGTAAAACTATTGGAGTACTACCTAACATACTCAGGTAAGCCTTTAAATATTGGCTATATCTTTTTAACATTACTATTATTTAGTAAAAAAAACTAATTATGTCTCACAATATTTTTACAGTCACAATATTTTCATCATGTTCATCTTAAGATAACTGCTACTTTCTAAAGTCTGTGGTGTAACCAATAGCTAAAGGCAACCATTTAACCTTTACAAAATGTAAGGTACAACGTTGTGCCCGTGTACAGTTATTTTAATTACCATCAGTTTGATGTAGAAACAACACATGTTTTGGTAAAATTAAAATATGTGATTAATGCAGCAGATGGTTGGATATGTGACAAGTGCAGAAAATATTTATTCAGAAAAACGTGTGGAAGCAAAATCAAGTTTTAGGAGTGGGCCTGCCTTAATCAATGGGTATGATAAGCAATAAGTAAAATGCAGAAATTCACTGTAAGAGAAACTTTTATCCTAATGAGTTCCGTGCTAGTCATATATTCAGATAGTACTGAAAATATAGAGAGTTTTGATAGGGCTAAACTGTCAATGTATTTTTTTTGTGAACCAATTTCAATATGTCTCAATTCAAGCAACTTTGTGCATCAATGTGGTTAGTTAATTGGATTCATATTTCTTTTTACATAAAATACGTCAGCCACATTGCCAGGAATAGATGCAGAGTCCATATTCAAACAAGTATTGTAACTCTACCTATTTAACGTAATCTATGCATGCCATACAAAAACACTAAAGGCTATTCACAAAAGTAAACTTACACATTAGTAAATCTACACATACAATTTTACTTTTACACCTTATAGTAAATGTACTACTTTAAGCTAGATACCATTAGTGAGTGTAAATTTACTACAAAGCGTAAGCTTACATGTATCCAACCCTGATAGCCTGATGCCTAATTTGTGAGTATAATGTTACTATGTGTATCTTTTTACACATAGGTGGAGAGCTTTGCCACTAGGGCAGAGATCTCCTCACAGCAGGCTTCTCCAACGAGTAGCTCATGTCATGGTCAGTGACATTACCGATGACAACTCAAATGGCATAACTGATGACATATTCTCGTGAGTGTATGTTTCGTAAACATTCCTGAGACTTAATGATACATACTAAGATACAGCATAAGTAACTATTCTTTCAGTACTAGTAATGAGTCATACTAGTTCTAACATATCTCATCTGAGTGGCTGTGTGACCGTCTGTATCAGTGTGCGAATGGATGTCTGAGTGGGCATATGGGTGTGTGATTGCTGTTATGTACTCCCATATAGAGGCATTCCACATTGACAAAGCATTTTTACATTACTGCAAGTAACCCTTCCTAACACTTTAAAGGTATCACTTCTGTTAATCTTTCAATATAGTGATCACTAGTATAATATTGTCTGATGTGGTAACTATTACATCTTTAATAATATCAGTAGCTGAGGAGGCTTTTCATTGAACATATGTAGCTCTTATTACAGAAAAGGTTGGAGACCCTTGCTTTACAGTAAAGTATAGGTACATTTTAAAAAGTTAATTACGCTTAAAAAAATGGTTGATATATTTAATGATAAATATTAACACACATCGATTTTATATTTTTTATTTTAAATGTAGAAGAAAATAAAAAAGGTGAGAGCTCTATTAACTTACTTTTGAATTAAATATTTAATAAATGGGGGGAGGAGCTACGCGATGAGCTAAGATGGCCGTGGAGACTCTCGGCTCCGCCAAGTCCGTCCGCCGGCCCTACCATCCTGTATAGTATCCTGTCCCCAGGGCCCTGAAAGCTGCACCGGAGGTCACTCGGAGCAAGTGAGGCTGACTACGAGGTCCGGAGGCAGCCGAATGCCGTAGCTGTGCCCGTTTCCAATCCGGGCCTGCAGAGAGGTGAAACCGGGGACCGGAGTGATCGCGTCGCTCGCTCTTAACTTGAACAACAGCGGCGGCCCATTCCGGAAGTCGCCGATTGGGTCCGCCGAAGACACAGAGTGCGGTGGCAGTGCATAGAGCCAGAGCGATCGTGGAGCCATCTCAGCTCCCCCGTCACCTCCCTCCTTGACTCGGTGATGCCCCGCTGTGTTGGGGAGCCTGGGACCCTGCGGGATGCCTTACGCTGGCAGAGACTACCGGAGTAAATCCTGAGTTCGGTCGGGGGTGAGTGTGGGTCGGGGCTTCGCTGTGGGCCCCCCTCCCCCGAATTCTCCCTGGCACATTGGTGTCCCTGGCAGAGGGGAATCGACAGGACTTGGAGACAAGTCCCATAATTGTCGAGTGACAGGCCCCCGCATCCGCAGGTGGGGACAGAATCTGGGCATTGAGTGCTTGAGTGACTTGGCTGCCTGCCCGGAGTGTTGGGAGCGGCACAGATGCTATACTGGATCTCCCCTGCAAATTGGCCCCGGAGGGAGACGCAGGAGCTGCAGGGCGTTTGGGGCAAGTGGCGGCCGGCTTGGCTGAGTGGTGGATGGAGTGGAAGCCCCCCTGGTGAGAGACCAGCCCTGAGACACTGATTGAAGGCAACTGAGCCTGAACTCTGAGGACCAGTAACATTTGCTATGGTGTGCTTGAACAGAGGTCTGTACTGGAAAGTGTGATGGCGTCCAAACAAGACGGTGAGAAGCGTTCCTCCAGGGGACAGAGGGCCCTGAAACCAGTGCACTCCAACAAGTTGGACCGGTATACCTTGCCTAAAGGCTCGCCGACCAGAGCGGGATCTCCTGCTGTAGTTTCTGGCGTACTCCCTGACCGGGGGGGTGTGTGGGGGACAGTAAATGGTGACACTGGATGCCAAATTGGATACAGTGTCTATCGAAGTAAACCTCATACGAGCGGACCTTACTAAAGTCAACGAGAAGGTCAAGTGGCTGGATGTTAAGACGTCCAGCCTGGTGGATGATGTATCCCAGCTTCAGCAGGACGTGTGGGTGCTCAAATCCTAACATGAACTGGCAGAAAGCAAGCTGGATGATTATGAAAGCAGGGCCCGGCGAAGCACCGTCCGCATTCTGGGTGTACCCGAGAGGTCGGAGGGACCCGCCCCTGATTTATTTGTGGAGGACCTCATCCTTAAACATCTCAAGCCTAAAGGCCTCACTAATTTTTTTACCGTTGAGCACGCACATAGACTTCCCGGGGGGAAACCAAGGCCTGGGGCCCCGCCCGCCCTATGATTGCCAGAGTCTTAAATTTTAGGGATAGAGACATTATCCTGCAAATTGCAAGAGATGGAGGCCCCATCCAGTTTGAGAACTCCACCCTTTCCTTTTTCCCGGATTTTACGCAGGCGATACAGAAACAGTGTCGGAATTTTCTTGTAGTTAAGAAGAAATTGAGAGACAGGGGTTTGAAATATGCTATGATGTTTCCCGCACGGTTGAGGGTGGAGGTACATGGGAAGGTCTGGTTCTTTGACAATCCGGATGTGGTGGCTGATTGGCTTGACACTCTCCCTCACGATGGAGCGGAATCACCGGGCTGGTCGGAGGAGGAGGAGGCGACATTGAAACGTGAATGAGACTGCCTCTAATCCCTTCAGTGTAATTTAAAATTTGTGAGGTATTGGGGATTGTGTGGACTTTGGGCTGCTGCGTGTCCTTCTGGAAGTTTGGTGTAGAAGTGATCAGGGGCTCGGGGGGGGGGAGTTGGTTGTATTTGAGGTTCGGGCGGGGGTGGTGAAGCGGGATCCTCTCCCAGTTTTTCTTTCTTTGAAGTGTTAGGGGCGACAGGCACTCTGCAGTTTTCAGTGGGCAGTTTTGAGCCCAATGGGCAGGGCAGCGGGGAGGGGGGATTAGGGGGTACATTTTTGTTTTTTATGTTCAGAGGTTTGTAGGTCTCATCAGCACTGTATATTGGTTTAATAGACGACATGTAGGGGTATGCAGGCAGTACCAGGTAGATGATGGGGGTAGAGAAATGGAAAGTATTGAGTTGGAACACTAACAAGTTGGGGGATAAAATCAAACGGAGTGTTGTTCTTCAATTTCTCAAAAGGCAGGTGCCAGACGTGGTTCTGCTTCAGGAGACTCATCTAGTTGGTATTTCATGTAATACATTACATAGAATGGGATATAAATTAATTGCGCATTCGGGGTTTACATCGGGCTCCAGGGGTGTCGGGGTTCTGGTTCGTAAGGCATTTCCACTGGCAGTTACCTCCACTTGGGAAGACGGGAGGGGCAGATATATTGGAGTCACGGGCACATGGGAGGGTCACCACATAACCTTCCTTTCCATTATTGTCCCTCCGGGACTACAGGGCACGAACTTAGCGGATTTGGGGTCAGTCCTCCTCTCGCTCCCTGAGGGTCTTTTATTCTTGGGAGGAGACTTTAATGCAGTAGTCTCTGGGATGATGGACAGGCATCCCCCTCGAGAAATGGGGCGGGCAATGCGATGGCTTCCTGACTTTATAGAAGCAATGGGCCTGGTTGCCTGCTGGAGCGTGCTCCACCCTGATCGGAAGCAATTTGCTTTCCATTCTGGGGCGCCTAATAGTCTCTCGCGACTGGACTACTGTTTGGTCCTGGCTGCACAAGCTTCATACGTAGCAAAGGTCGCTCATTTGGCTAGAGGCATCTCGGACCATTCTCCACTGTGGATCCATATAGTTGTAAATTGTGGCTCAGCGGGGCGGGTGGCCCCAATAAACCCATGGTATCTACGCAACCCCAAAATTCGAAAAGACCTTATTGCCAGATTAGAAGAATATTTTGTTACCAATGTGGGTTCTGTCTCCTCTTCTGAGTCCCTATGGGAGGCTTTTAAAACCATCGTCAGGGGTCACGCCCTATCACTGATAACGGGTTCTAAGAAGGAGAAGCAGAGGGAGGTGATGGAGTTAGAAACTGAAATCGGGGAGTTGGAGAGGGACTTGGGACGGAAAGAGACGCAGTGTAAGCTTCACCAGTTGCGCCTGAAACAGCATGACTACAAAGCGCTGGGCACGGACCGGGCCAAAGCTCTTGGTAGGGAGCAGCAGGGTAGACTTTACGATTTGGGGGTTAAGGCAGGAAAACTTATCGCATGGTTGGATAAGAAAGAGTGGGCCTGCCGACTGGTCCCTGAGCTTCTAACAGAGGAGGGGGAAAGACTCACAGACCCACAGGATATTGTAGATGAATTTGCCAAACATTTCTAGACGGTTTATACTTCGGTCTCTTCTTGCCCAGAGGCTGACTCTCATCTGTTGCTCTGAGACATACAACTCCTGTGTCTCTCCCTTGAAGATACAAAGTTTATTGACAGTGAACTGATGGCTGATGAGATTGCCTTGGCTATCCGATCCTTAAACTCCGGCAAGGCATTAGGCCCCAATGAACTCCGATAGAACTTTATAAGCTTAAGCCGGATCACCTTGCGCCTTTCCTGAGGGAAATGTTTTTGGAATCCAGGGACAGAGGGGCTCTCCCTAGAGACCAGATAGTCGCATCGATAGTTGTTATACACAAGTAGGGCAAGATCAAAACTGGCTGTGCCTCCTACAGACCTATTTCTCTGCTCAATGCCTAGCCCAAGATTCTGGCCAAACTATTGGCAAATAGATTGATCAAGGTCATCACTGATCTAGTTCACCCCGACCAGTCGGGCTTTATGCCTCATAGAAATACGGAGTTTTGGCTAGGGCTCAGACTTTGCAGGAACCGGCTATAATTGCGTCACTTGACGCAACAATGGCATTTGACACGATTGAATGGCCTTATTTATGGGCATATTGGCTAAGTTTGGGTTTGGGCCTGGGTTCATTGGTTGGATACGTCTGCTGTACTCGGAGCCGCTTGTTCAAGTGGTAGTAAACAACAGAGTCTCGGCTTCCTTCTTGTTGGGACGGGGTACCCAACAGGGTTGTCCGCTGTCCCCCCTTCTTTTCTCTCTGGCTATTGCCACTTGGATACATTGGGAGCCTTCGATAAGGGGTCTGCGGTGGTCTCTTGACTGGGAGGACCACATATCTCTATACGCGGGTGACATTTTGCTTAACTTGGCCTCTCCTCGTAAATCTTTTATTGTGGTTTTTGATGTTCTGGCCTCCTTTGGGAGAAATTCAGGACTTTCGATTAACTTGTAGAAATCCGTGTTGTTTGTATTAAAGGGTGACCCCCCAGTACCTCCTAGAAACTGTCCCATACAGTTTAGCGTAGAGGGGTTTAAATATCTGGGGATTTTTGTGTCCCTAGACCCTTCAATCAGGTACTCTCGAAATCTTCTTCCCCCTCTACATCGGTTTAGGAGTGATGTCTCCTTTTTGTTTTTTGAAATTTTTTTATTGAGATTTACTGATGTCATACAAAAAGAGTAGATAAAATTTCATTATTCCATTAATCCTTTAAACAATACAGAGAGAGCAGATGACAGATTTCTAACAGTTGGTTACCGAATATATAAATATCATATAGCCACAAAGATTGTAAAAAACCAGACTGTTAAAATATTGCAACAATTCATTTGACAATACATATTCTTAAAAAAAGTATACATTTGATTACAATCTAAAACTTCTCCATTTAGCAAGCGTAGCCCAAATATTTCTGCCTAGTACCCTGGATTTTTTACCCTTTAGCTCGTATAGACAGGACTCTATGTTGTGCATTCCAAGCAACCCTACCATCCACATTTGAAAGGAGGGGGGAGTGGTATCCTTCCAACCTGCTGAGATAAGAATTCGAAGGACCGCCACAGACATAAAAACCAGAGCCTCTGCATCACCACCTAGGTTCAGTTTACTATCTGTGCCTAGAAGCATCAGGGTAGGGGATATAATGATTCTACAGTCTAGCAGCCCCTCCAAAAAGTTGGTGATTTCCCTACGTATTAGAGTTAACTTCTCACAATGGTAAAACATGTGGAGTAGATCGGCGGGACCTGCATCACACCTAGGACATTTATCACTGTGCCACATACCCCAAGCGAACAGCTTCGCCGGGGTATGATATAAATTAAACAGCGTTTTGTAGTGCTGTGCCCGCAAATTCAACAATCGAAAAAGTCTCTAGTTTAATATAAGGGCTAGATCTAGATCAACATCTGGGTCTCCTAGCTTCTCTGCAAGTGCCGATTCAGTTTTTTCCAGATCGTCTTGCAAACCCAGCATTAGCTGGCTATACACTATTTTAATTTTATTACCCCCAGTTCTTAGGTAGTCAATCATTGGGATACAGGTTGTTATGGAGATCCTAGGTCTGAAGGCCGTCAACGTTCGAACTAGCTGCCCATACAGGAGCCTGAAAGGTCCGTTAGCCCGGGTGTTAGTAATGGGAGAGAGTTCGGAGACTATAGTAATTAAAAGGGGGACGCGCAGGGATGCCCCTGATCTCCGATTCTCCGATTCTCTTCGCGTTATATATAGACCCCCTGATCGAAAAAATCCTGGGGTGCCCCCAGATCAATCCAGTGATGCTTAATGGGTATTCAAAGAAACTGTTAGCATACGCCGACGATCTGGCGGTTCTAACTATCGATCCACAGCAGGCAATGCCCATTCTGACTGAGTTGGCTAAGGATTTTGGAAGTAATTCAGGATATCTGCTAAATGAGGGAAAGACACAGATAATCTGCACTAAAAACATCAGAAAGGTAGACAGCAGATATGTAGACTCAGCAGTTTATTTAGGGGTAAGAATTAATGCCTCAGTAGATAAGATCATCACTGATAACTACCTCCCCCTTATGGGATCGATTGAAGCCGAACTGAAAAGATTAGATGTCCTGCACCTCTCTTTGATAGGGAGGGTAAATGTCCTCAAAATGACAATGTTCCCGAAAGTTTTATATCTGTTTCAGGCCATCCCATTAATGCTTAGTACCCTCGAGAAAGCCTGGCGCCACGACTAGTCAATAGGAAACATGATAGCCCTCAAGAACGTCATCCGCAAACACCACCAGCTGATCCGCACCACTAAAAGGACAGCATTCAGAGAACGACTGGACAACAACACCCACAACAGCAAGGAACTCTTCAGCATCGTTAAAGAGGACTCCAACCCCAGCGCCAGCAACAACAACATCACACCCTCGTAAGACCTCTGCGACTCACTCGCCTTGTTCTTCCACCACAAGATCGCCGACATACCCAACAGCTTCGGCGCCCAGACCACGCACCCAACCACCGAACCAACGCCCCCCACCACCACCCTCTGCACCTGGACCCCCGTCAGCACTGAAGACACCACCCACGTGATGAACACCATCCACTCCGGCTCCCCAGCCGACCCCTGCCCTCACCACATCGTTAACAAAGCCGACTCCATCATCGCACCCCAACTTCGGAACATCATTAACATCTCCTTCGCATCTGCCACCTTTCCGGAGAGCTGGAAACATGCGGAGATCAGCGCCCTCCTGAAAAAACCCACCACGGACCCCACAGACCTCAAGAACTTCCGCCCCATCTCGCTCCTCCCCTTCCCCGCCAAAGTCATTGAGAAGACCGCCAACAAACAGCTAACCCCCTTCCTTGAGACAAATGGCTCCCTCGACCCATCACAGTCCGGTTTCCGAGCAAACCACAGCACCGAGACCGCCCTCATCGCAGCCACCGACGACATCAGGTCCCTGCTCGATAAGGAGGAAACTGCTGCCCTCATCCTCCTCGACCTATCGACCGCAATCGACACAGTCTGCCACCGCACCCTAACAACCTGCCTCCACCACGCCGGGATCCAAGGAAAAGCTCTGAAATGGATCACCTCCTTCCTCTCTGACAGAACTCAGAGAGTCCGCCTCCCCCCCTTCCGCTCAGCGGCCACCAAGATCATCTGCGGCATCCCTCAAGGCTCCTCGCTCAGCCCCTCCCTCTTCAACGTCTACATGAGCCCCCTCACAGCCATCGCACGCCAACACACCTAAACATCATCTCCTACGCTGACGATACCCAGCTGATCCTCTCCCTCATCAACGAACCCGCCACCGCCAGAGCCAACCTCCAGGAAGGAATGAAAGACGTCGCGGAATGGATGAAGCTCTGCCGTCTGACACTGCACTCAGACAAAATGGAAGTCCTCATCCTCGGACCGCCCCCCCTTCGCCAGGGATGACTCCTGGTGGCTCCACTCCTGGGCACCGCCCTTAAGCCCACAGACCACGCATGCAACCTGGGCTTTATCCTGGAATCCTCCCTCACGATGACCAAGCAAGTCAACACCGTCTTGGCATCCTGCTTCAACACCCTACGCATGCTTCGAAAGATCTTCCGGTGGATCCCCACCGTAACCAGAAAGACGGTAACCCAGGCCCTCGTCACCAGCCGACTAGACTACGGGAATGCCCTCTACGCTGGAACCACAGCCAAACTACAGAAAAGACTATAGGGCATACAGAACGCTTCTGCACGACTCATCCTGGACATCCCCCGTCACAGCCACATCTCTGCCCACCTGAGAGACCTGCAATGGCTCCCCGTCAGCAAGAGGATCACGTTCAGGCTCCTCACCCACGCACACAAGGCTCTCCACGACATGGGCCCCAAATACCTCAACAACCACCTCACGTTCTACGCACCCACCTGCCAGCTCCGCCAGCCTCGTCCTCGCCACCGTCCCACGGATTCGCAGAACCACCACCGGAGGAAGATATTTTTCCTACCTGGCAGCGAACACATGGAACTCCCTCCCCACCCACCTACGGCTGACCCAGGACCATATCTCCTTCAGGAAGCAACTCAAGACCTGGCTCTTCGTGCAGTAGCAGCACCCCCCCGCCCCCTCCTCCCAGGGCCTTGAGACCCTTGCGGCTGAGTAGCGCGCTCTACTAATGTGATTGATTGATTGATTGATGGCTCTCCCACATTTTATTTATGCCCTGCAAAATACCTTGGAGGTAGTACCATCAAGTTATTTCTGTGAAATTGAGAGCCTACAGCGGAGTCTGTTGTGGGAGGGCGGGACTCGCATTGCATTGCACAAACTGACTCTTTCTTGGTACGATGGAGCCATTTCCCTCCCGGATATCAAAAGATATTATTGAGCGGCCCACCTGGCAACAATTAACCACTGCACTTATGGAGGGGTCGATGATTCTGGAAATGCCATTGATAAATGGATTCTTCCCGGTAACAACTATAACAGAGCCCTATATTCTCGACCTAACAAGGTGCCATTAACAGGTCCCACTAAACACTTCGTACATGTCTGCCATGTGGCCACGGGCTCATTGGGTTGGAGAAATAGATTGACTATGGCTACTTCGCTATAGGACTCCGAACAGCTTGGCAAGCTGTGGAAGACGAAAGGCTTTGACAAGTGGGAACTCATAGGCATTTCCATGGTTAGGGATGTCTGGGGGAAGGGGAAGATCAAATAATTTGAAGAAATGCAGATGGAATATAAACTCGCGCACTCCGAGTACTTTCGGTATGGGCAGGTTCGGCATTCCTTCTTTCATTATTGCCCGGTGAGACGGAACCTTCCGAACCTTCTCCTTTGGAAGATAGAATATTAGATGGACACCTACCTGACAAAACGATTTCTCTGATATATAAAAAACTGATTAATCATAGGACTGACTCCCTTGAGGCGCTGAAAGATAAGTGGGCACAAGACGACATAGAGCTAGATGAGGAAGACTGGCAGGCAGCTGTGTCCTCTCCTAGGAAGGTTGCAATCCCAGCTTGCCTTATACTGGTTAAACTTAAGATTTTATATAGGACCTACCTTACGGGACCCAGATTGGTACATATGGGGCTTCCAGGCTCGGGGCTGTGCAAAAGGCAATGTGGTCTAGTTGGTACCTTTATGCATATTATCTGGGAGTGTGAGCACGCCACCACATACTGGCGCAGTGTACATAACACTATACATCGAGTACTTGGAGTTTCCCTGTTGTGGGAGGCAAGGAGATGTTTACTTAACATATGGGAACCTACTGACTTAAACACTTCACAGACGCAATGGGTCACTCTATGTTACATGATCGCCAAGCGGAATATTGCCCAGTTGTGGGGAGCGGAGCAGCGCCCCTCCTTGGAAGGCTGGGAAAACAATTTAGATTGGTGTATGTTTAGGGAGAAAACTACGTACCTTGTGAGGGAACGCCCTCGGAAATGGTCATTAATTTGGGGGCCTTGGAACAGTTACAGAGGAGAAATGTGTACCCCACCGATGGACGCTGTCCCTGATGATTCCCCCTCTCTGTGAAGTTCCGATATAATTTTGAGTTTTGTTTATCCTGTGACCACACATTGTATACACGGCTGCCGTAATTGATGCTCTGTAATCTACATTTTTTGCTGATGTTTGATTCAATAAAAAGAAATATATATTTTTTTATATTTAATAAATGTATTAATATTAAATGACATTAAAATACTTTGAAAAAAGATGTATTTAATTTAATTTTAATCTAGAGTAAAAAGTTTACATTTATTTATTATGTATTAAAAGTCATTAAAGTCTTTGTTTTTTTTAAACCTAAAGTTACAACTTTGAAAATTATTAAAATATTTTAAAATAAAATATTTTCATTTATTTTTATACATTTTTAAACATTTAAGTAAATGTATATATATTTTTAAGAAGTCAACTTACATTAATTTAGTTAATCATTGTTTCCTAAGGGATGTTCTTTTAAGCCCCTTCCTCCATAATTTTCCATGGGAGGGTGTTGTATTACCAGTGGATCGCCAGGTGTGTCATTGTGGGATTACTCCAGTTTTGACCTACAGTATAATTTATACTGTTTTGTGTTCTTTTTGGTTTTTGTAACCTTAGAAGTGCATTTTATGAAGAGCAATCAGCTTACTCTTTTGTGGGCGGGTGCATGTTCCCCCCTAAACCCTCCCTCCCTTAACCCCTCCTTTTTTCTTCCCTAAACCGCTCCCATTTAGTGGTAGGAATTCCCCATTTTCCTGGCACCCCCAATCTCTCCCACATTTACTACTAAAACATAGATGTACATTCAGGGACATCACTGTAGTCTGGTAGAAATCTCACAGAAACAATAGGTGAGGCAGAGATATAGACCACTAGACATAGGTTAGAGAATAACATTTGGTTGAATGTGAGTAGTACTATTGTAGTACTAATAAACGTAATTGGAACCTTCCCTCTCAATAATTTTTTAGACTATTACCTTAGTTAGTCAATTGTGCCAAATGTTAAAGACATGCACAGTCCCCTTCATACCGCCAATACAATTATTGCCAAAGTGATGCTGACATTGTGTTTTAAGTTCAATGCTGAGAAGAAAATGGCTCAGGTCTTGTATTTCCCTCTTTTCAGCCTTCTTTTTCTTTGCCTCATAGCTGAGGCAATTTGGGCACCACAACCGCTAAACCTGCTTCTCATGGTTTAGATTTTATGAGAGAGACACATAACTCCAAGAGGCAGCAAGATCCAACAGGTGCTGAGGATCAGTCATGAAATAGGTTGATCTGTGTATGAGCCTTCTTTTAAGCTTTGTGAGCAAATCCTCTGAGCAATTTGTCAATTTCCAGTAAGAAGAAGGACTCCAGTTTTACAGAATATTCTTAGTCACATTAAGATATTTCAGTAAGAGAAATGCTATTGGTCCAAGTGGTTATCAAAAAAGAAGGAGTGATGTCAGTTATAATTTGACTGGAGTTCACACAAATTATTTTTAAGAAACCATTTCATCTTTCAAAGTCATTAGTTGTGGGCCATAATAGACATTTTACAGTACATTGAAAAATATATGAATGTCTTTTTTTTTTTATATGTAAACGTGTTTATGCTTAGACGAAAGGGAAGCATACACTAGGAATGTTAACCTTTACCAATTAGGGCGAGCTGACGTAGCTTGCAATGCAAAGCATTGCAAGCTGTCAGCGAAGACAACTAATGTTGCCCGTATTTGGGAGAGTGGACACGAGAGGGGCACGAGCGCAGACGCGGATTTCACCTCGTGGGCGCGCACGTCGCCTTGCCCCTCTCGTGTCTCATTCCCTTGCGCAAACACACTCCAGTCACGCATGCGCACATACCCAGCCACACACACTGCATACACACACTGCATACACACACGCAGACCCACGCGCACACTCGCAGACCCACGCGCACACACACAGACACATTCAAACAGACACACACACACGCGTACACCCCCCTCCCCTCCCACTCACCGGGCTCTTTCGGCGTGTTCCGTGTCTCCTCTGCAGCGCTGGTCGGAGTCGGCCGGCTTCACTGCTTCCTCGGCGGCGGCGGGCGGAACGTCCTGCTGGATTGCAGGCCCCGCCCCCGTCTCGGCCAAAAGTGCCTGACTTCCGGTTTTCACGGAGCAGGGCTGCGGCGGTGATTTCTTTTGGGGGCAACAGCGGTAGGCACCCTCGAATTCGCAATGCAATATTAGTATTGGCAAAAATGTGTAACGAGTCGCCACAATAATAGTATTTATTTAAAACGTAACCTACCTGCATCTCAGAAGGGTTGTGTTCTTTTCCCTTTGCCTGTCTGTGCACGGTCAATAAGTCTCTTTTGATCTATCTCACTGGCAGGAAGGAGCCTGGGCTCAAGGGCCGGATTGTGATTGCGTAACATGAAGTTGATAAACAACAAGCAAGTGTCTAGGGGGGGGCGGGGGATGGGGGGGTGAGGGCTCGCCTCATGGTTTGGACCCTATGCAACACACACTCCACACAATACCACTCAGTGCCACAATTATATGCTACATAATTACACTGCACTCAATGCAACATACACTCCAAACAATACCACTCAGTGCCACATAATTGCACGCCACACAATTACACTCTACTGAATACATCATACACTCCACATAATTACACGCCACATAATTACACTGCACTCAACGCAACATACACTCCAAATACCACTGTGTCACATAATTACACACCACATAATTAATCCATCCAATCAATCAGTGACACTTATAGAGCGCGCTACATACCCGTAGGGTCTCAAGGCGCTGGGGGAGGGGGGGTGCCGCTACTGCTCGAACAGCCAGGTCTTCAGCTTCTTCCTGAAGGAGAGGTGGTCTTGGGTCAGGCGCAGGTCGGCCGGGAGGGAGTTCCAGGTCTTGGCGGCCAGGTAGGAGAAGGACCTTCCTCCTGTAGTCGCTCTTCGGATGCGGGGGACGGCGGCGAGGGCGTGGTTGGCTGATCGGAGGTGGCGTTTGGGAGCGTAGAAGTTGATCCGGCTGTTGAGGTAGCTCGGGCCTTGGTCGTGTAGGGCTTTGTGTGCGTGGGTGAGGAGGCGGAAGGTGATTCTTTTGTTGACGGGGAGCCAGTGAAGGTCTCTCAGATGTCCGGAGATGTGGCTGGTTCGTGGGATGTCGAGGATGAGTCTGGCTGAGGCGTTCTGGATCCGCTGGAGTCTCTTCTGGAGCTTGGCGGTGGTACCGGCGTAGAGGGCGTTGCCGTAGTCCAGTCGGCTGGTGACGAGGGCCTGGGTGACGGTCTTCCTGGTCTCGGTGGGGATCCACCAGAAGATCTTCCGTAGCATGCGTAGGATGTTAAAGCACGCCGAGGAGACGTTGTTGACTTGCCTGGTCATGGAGAGGGAGGAGTCCAGGATGAAGCCCAGGTTGCGTGCATGGTCTGTCGGTTTGGGTGCGGTGCCCAGGGCGGGAGGCCACCAGGAGTCGTCCCAGGCGGAGGGTGAAGAGCCCAGGATGAGGACCTCCGTCTTGTCAGAGTTCAGTTTCAGGCGGCTGGTCGTCATCCACTCGGCTACCTCTTTCATCCCTTCGTGTAGGTTGGCTCTGGCGGTGGCGGGGTCGTTGGTCAGGGAGAGGATCAGCTGGGTGTCGTCGGCGTAGGAGATTATGCTGAGGTTGTGTTGGCGTGCGATGGCCGCGAGGGGGCTCATGTAGATGTTGAAGAGGGTGGGGCTCAGAGAGGATCCTTGAGGGACGCCGCAGATGACTTCGGAGGCCTCTGACTTGTACGGTGGTAGGCGGACTCTCTGAGTTCTTCCGTCGAGGAAGGAGATGATCCATTCCAGCGCCTTGTCCTGGATTCCGGCGTTGCTGAGGCGCTGTACTAGGGTGCGGTGGCAGACAGTGTCGAATGCCACGGAGAGGTCCAGGAGGATGAGGGCCGCTGTTTCTCCGTTGTCCATCAGGGCTCGGATGTCATCGGTGGCATTCAGTTATACTCTACTGAATGCAACACACTCCACACAATACCACTCAGTGCCACATAATTATGCTTCATAACTACATTGCACTCAACGCAACATACACTCCAAATACCACTCAGTGCCACATAATTACACTGCACTCAATGCAACATACACTCCAAATACCACTCAGTGCCACATAATTACATGCCACATAGTTACATTACACTCAATGCAAAATACACTCCAAATACCACTCAGTGCCACATAATTACATGCCACATAATTACACTCTACTGATTAGACTGCGCTCAATGCAACATACACTCCAAATACCACTCAGTGCCACATAATTACACGCCACATAATTACACTCTACTGATTAGACTGCGCTCAATGCAACATACAATACACTCCAAATACCACTCAGTGCCACATAATTACACGCCACATAATTACACTCTACTGATTAGACTGCGCTCAATGCAACATACACTCCAAATACCACTCAGTGCCACATAATTACACGCCACATAATTACACTCTACTGATTAGACTGCGCTCAATGTAACATACACTCCAAATACAGTTCAGTGCCACATAATTAGACACCACATAATTACACTGCACTCAATGCAACATACACTCCAAATACAACTCAGTGCCACATAATTACACACCACATAATTACACTGCACTCAATGCAACATAAACTCCAAATACAACTCAGTGCCACATAATTACACGCCACATAATTACACTGCACTCAATGCAACATGCACTCCAAATACCACTCAGTGCCACATAATTACACGCCACATAATTACACTGCACTCAACATCTAAAGTCACCTAAATACAACACATATTGCATTATAAATGCTATAGGTGTCACATTTGTGAAAGTTAAAACTATTGGCATTGTAAATGACAAAGCTATTAATTTTGGTATTTTCAAAACCAACAGATAAATATAAAATTTGTCATTTACAATACCAACAGCTCAAACTTTCCTAATGCGAGACCTATTGCATTGCAAATGCTTGTTTTTATATAGTAATCCAATTTTAGATGCTGGAACAGTTTTTCGAACTGTGGGATTCTGAAAGGATATTGATTTGTTATCCGTAAGGGGATTGTTATAGTCATCCCTTCTAAATTCAGAATCTGTTTTATATTTATCAGTTTTTTGTGGCCAAAATTGGATATGAATGCACTGAAAATATATCAACACCTTAAAGCAGGTAGTTGCCCATTTGCAAAAGATTGATGTGAAAAACTTTTTTTGAAGAGTAAGCAATTAAAAAAGGATTAGTTTGAAAATCAGTCAATGACATAGTGGCCTGCTGAACTTCGCAGGCCACCATCTCTGTGATTGCAGCCAGTCAGATTGAGAGGTATTTGACACCTGTCTAATGAAAATTAATCAGGTGGGTCGGATTGCAGCTCTATCCCATTCTGTTTGTTAGGAACGGAATTAATAGAGCATAGGTCAGCTTGTAAAAATATTCACTGATTACAAAAATGCTGGTCATAAACTGCGACCAGCTAGTAGTCCATCTGACCCGAAGCTTTTAAATTTGAATAGCAATACCAACATTTAAAGTATATAGAAAATGCCTTTTCAGTGCCCCACAAAGCAACAGCACCACAACCTTTACAAGCTCTTCAGCATCCAATCAATAATGGGACTCTATGTGGGACTAATGACACTTGGAATTCTGATCTTAACTTCATCCTCATTTTGTTGGGTAGGAGTGGGAGTAGGGCAGTACCTAAGTCCACTATTGTGTTGTGACATTAAAAGGAGAATTACTATATATATCTCTGTGTTGCTTGAGTGTGCTTAGAAATAGGTGACAAGAAAGAACTGAAAAAGAGCGCAAAGCTGATTTTTCTGATGGACACAGAATTGAGGCAAACGTGATAGCCAAGATTACACTGATTTTAATAATGTGAGAGAAAATCATATAATTTGGAACTGAAACTTTGTATGAACGCTATATAGACAAGAAAGATTCTAATGTAATTGCAACCACATTATTTTTGTCTCTGTGGACTAGGTGCTTCCTGAAATGACAGAACTAATAGATACATCTATGAAAAATAGAGAACTGACAACTAATTAAAGACACAGTGCAGTACCTTAAGTAAGCTTTGGGTAAGAGAAAGAAGCCAATGTATGGGATTACTATATACATTTCACTACCGATTGAACTAATGAGAAGGCCTATTAATCTCAGGCTATAATCAGCTCTTGGCCAAATACAGTCAAGCACAGGTAGGCACCAGGATTACAATACAAAGGGAGAATAAATAACAAGGAAGGCAGAAGTCTGCTAAAGGTCACTCATAATAAACTGTAGCATTGGAAGTGTTGTAATTAAAGCATTTTAAAAATAATTAAAAAGATGAAGATAGTACTTGATGATGGTAATTTAAGCAAGATGCATCTTTAAGACAGTCTTCATCACACACAAAGCTCTTCAGTGGGGGAACCTGAAATACTTATCAAGTAAGCTATCAGGAACATGAAAGAAACACGCCCTAAGGAGCTCGGAAATGACACTACTGATACCAGTCAGATTCAAGAAGGAAAGATCACACAGTTGTTTATTCTCTGCTAACGCACCCTGAATTAGGAGCTCCCTGCCACTAGCACAAACCAGTTCCCAACAAACTTCAAGAGCTAAAAATCAACATAAAGGTCTGAGAACTAAACAAAAAGAAAGAAAGAAAAAGAGAGAAAGAAACAAAGGAAGAAAGAGCGAGAAAGAAAGAAATAGAGAATGACAGATAGACAGGGTTACAAAGATAGAGCACCTTCATGAGCTTATGAGTTCAAGTGAACTGCTGGGATGGTGTGAAAATGCAGCAGTCAAATAAACAAAGGCCAGTTGAAAAGGAATTTATTTTAAACAGCATTAGCATAAGAAAGTAACCAATAAGGCTGGAAAGTGCCTTCGGTACACATCTGGTAGCACGCACTCTGCTATCATATCAGGCCCTACAAAAAAAGGCAGAACTAAAGCCATAATAATTTTAAGACAAAATACACAGGCACTGAAGGGAACTAACTTGTGTGCAGATGTGCAGTCACTCAAAGTGAAGTTAGCCAGTGGCTGAAGTAAGCTGACCCATTGCCCCAAGGTGTATGTTGTAGTGAGCAGAAGCAATATGTGAATCATACAGCAACAGACTACTGGATATTGAGAGGTGGAGGAAAGCCCCTTTAAATAAGGATATTATATATATACTTTTAGTAAAATCGAAAGGTGTTGACTAACACCAGACCTAAAAACCAACATAAAGCTCTGACACAGAATCATAGTGGAAAGTCACCACCCTGTGCGGATTACATAAAAAAGCAAAACTATGATATTTATACAATTCTTGTTTTACCTGTTAAAGTAACTTACACGAATATGAAACCAGAACCAGTTTTTGTATGACTGGCTCAGTCAGACTGCACTAACTTGAACACTTTTACAGCAATGGTTGATTTTCTCCTAAGTGAAATTGTCCTATTCATCTGAGCATACAAACCAGGAATGCATTACATAGCAACATGTCATTGAGCATAAAGTAGATAAGCTGTTTGTGTGGGATTATACACAAGTGTTGCAATTTGATTAACTTAACAAGAAATGTTAACAGTACACCATACAGTAGTACATTTGCACTACTGCTCTGATGCCTGTCGGGTCAATCAAAGAATGAAAGCTGAGGGACCTTCTGTGGCCTCTCTGCTCAAGACCGATGTTGTGAGGTGATTATGTGCTAACTTGTGGGTATGATACAGGGTAGCTGAAGGGTAAGATGCATAAGTATTGTTGGGTTTCTATGTTGAGGTAGTGAGACTTAAGGGAAGTATTAAATTCAGATATGAAAGGAGTGGCTCACAAGGGAATGTCCTGGGAGTAATGTGACAAGGAGTCAGCATTCGGGAGATATTGAATTAAATGAGTATAATGTTATCTCACATGTACCAAATTCCATTAGGTCTGTGTTATTCCTATTGGCGCTGGTTACTAACTTCATGTTTTCCATGTACTTGAACCTTGCACCAATATCTGAGCCTCCATAATAGATGATTGTTCTCATCTTTTGCTTTTCTTTCTATGTCCCTCTCTCTTTTAGAGGGTAGGTGGGTGAGCTGGGATCCTTATCTAGTGTTCTTGATTGCAGACCGTATTATCCACAAAGTTCAACTGAAAGAAAGTTTGAAAAGTTTCCCCTCTGAGGTTTGGGTTCCTGGACTCCCAAGTTATGCCTCCATGTTTTATCTGAGTAAGTGTTTGTTGCTGGGTGGGATGTGCATTTGCTTAAAGCAGTTGTGTAGCTTTGTCTTCGAATAAACAAGATGAGGAATTGCTTGATATATAATACCAAGTCCTACAATCCTTCAGTCTTTCATTCCTACAGGCATACAGTCCCACAGCCCCACAGTCCTACACTCCTCCAGCCCTACAGTCTTTAATGCCCTACAGCCCTACAGTCTTCACAATGCTAAATCCACACAGTTCTACAGTCTAGAGGGAAAGTGTGTGTTGGTTTTTAAAACCAATCACAACTCTTGCTTGTTCTATAAGGGTCTGAATGTCATGAGGGTGGATTTGAGGACAGATGGAGAAGTGGACTGGTAGTCACGGCCACCGGCCATACCATGCATCGGGCATTTCCCTGGGACGCTGGAAGGGTGGGGGGCTGGTTTTGTTACTGGAGTCTATTTTTGTAGCACTGCAGCAGTTTCGAAAGCACCCCCTGCAGAGTTCCTTGCATATCTGGTAGCCTTTAGGCAAAAATAAAAGTGTGAACAGAACTCTGGTGATGAATGTATTTGCTGGGAGAGATCGGAGTTTTGTCTAGTGGAAGTTTTGACTCACCTAAGGTAGTGCAGAGGGTTAATATGGTTGCTGCAAAGGACGTCTATCATGCAAATCACAGAACAGTATTTTATGTGCTTAGCTTAGTTGGATACTGCTTTCGACACAGATACTCTTTTGTTACTGTGCAGTTCAAAAGTTACAGTCATAATCTAGCACAGTGAGCTATGAAGTGTCATGAAAGAGCTACATGCAAACTACATGTAACCGGCTAGAACGTTATTTTTTTTCGGAGTCTTTCATTATCCTAATGTTGCTAAAAAGTGTTTGTTTGGATAGAAATACATTTTTATTATTACAGCCATCCCTAACTACTGTGTTATTTTCTGAATGCTGACTTTGCCAATTCTCTAGACCAAGCACCCTTATAAAATACCTACCAGTATGGATGACATGAATCCTACACTTTGTAGGCCCCTTTGTCTTATGTAACATTTTAAACAATACTGATTTACACATGTATGCTTCATTGTCTCTGTATTTGTGTGTGATGTAAAGTGCTCCAACACCCTACACTGGTAAGAGAGGTGCTATGAAACAAATGTAATACATGTGAGAGAGGGGTGATGGAGAGATGAGGGGTGATAGTGAGGGAATCATCGAAGAGCCCCAGCAAAGATTGTTGTTTCCAGGTAAAATGTAAAGTCATTATTTGCTATGCTTTAAAAGCTAATACAATTGAATATATAATGAAAAATGTGTTGTTGAATTTGCCATTCCTGCCCAATTTGATTTTTCGGGGGAGAACCCCCGCCTTGTAGTGGTCAGGCTTGCTTGCTTCACTTACTATGCACCGTATAGGGGCTGGTCTGACAAAATTGGCCAGGACTGCTTTGGGTTCCAAGTACGGCCCTGCTGGTAGTCTGATGGCACCTGATTGCTGGAGACGAGGTAATAGCTATCAGTTATCTTTGACTTGTAAAACTTTATTAAGCTTTCACATTGCTGCTCACTGTCAGCTTATTGGGAGGTTATAAGATCTCTTTTGTGTGGCTGGGTGACTCACGAATGTATTTGCGACCTGGGGATTTTTTGCTACATTAATAGCTTTGGAGTAATCTCAGTCGTGTCTTTGCAGCTGAGTTAATCCTCTTTTGTCAGTGATTTGCACCATTTATGTTACACATCGGCCTGGGCTTGTTTCAGCTCATACAGTTCTAAGTCGAACCACTTTTTGGTAGATTTTATATTTTTTTAGTTTTCATATGAATTTATGCCTAGGCTCAGCTACTAAGGAACTATATTTTCGTATTGTCTTTCATAGTAGAAAAAACTGTGTTTATATAAAGTGCTTGTTCCGATGACATATGTTTCGGTTCATGTACCCTCTATCTTCACGTGTACTCAGGAGCGGCACATGCAGGTAAGAGCAGGGGGTCCAGGTTGTGGGGGGGGGAGGGTTTCGACAGACGATGATAGAAAATTATTTATTTATTTAATTTCCCCTCGTTGTCGTCTGTCGAATCCCCGGAAGGCCCCCCACAAGGCCCCACCGCTCTTACCTGCACGGACTGCTCCTGGGTATATTATCACAAGAAATATTCTAATGAGTGTTTTTGTTTGGTCATATCTGTTTTTTCAAAAATGTCTATCTTACTTCCTTGACTCTCTTAACCCCTTCGACGCTCATGACAAGCTCAGCTCGTCATGAGTTACGCCTGTTGTACGCTCATGACGAGTTGAGCTCGTCATGAACCGCAGGTTTTTTAAAAACTCAGCGCACAGCGGGAAAATGCGTAGCGCGCATGGGGTTAAGGAAATAACCACCACTGAGGTCCTCATTACAGGCTGAGGGATACATCCCTGTCTCTATGCAAGCAGGAGTATGTACAGGGAACATAATTATGAGCTGTGACAGATACCTTCTATTATATATTGTACTTCAGTGTTATCTATGAATTGTTCCCGCGCTTATGGCAAGGTAGAATGAAAACATTTACACAGGCATGTAGGGAATTTTAAGTAAAGAGCATCATGGATTTAATTTTTGTTCAAATGCGGTCCAAAATAATTGTTTTAAAACGAGTAGCAAATGTCAGTGTGCAGAAATCATCTGGACTAACAAGCAACCTTTAAGTCAGCATCTGGCTGTGAAACTATTTAGAATCCGCTGTCATGCTTGTTGTCAAGGAGACTCATGGTAATCACTATAATTCTCTTTTCAGAACAAAGCTATAATTTATACTGTCCAGAAACAGAGCATTGTAATTAGGAGCCATTTTCCTATAGAGTACATTAGATTTTATAAAGGGCATCCTTGACCTCCTTTTTAAAGCAAGTGCAAGCCAAAGAACAGCAGCAGGTATCTGAGGCACAAGTAAGGCTTTCTATCAGAACTTGTGCATGCAGGTTGCAAAAGCACATACAAATACTTCCCTTTTCCCTTGTGGTGCTGGAAATCTAGCCCCTGGGGCACTGACATGGAGGAAGGCTACTGAATGGGTTCAAGAGCCAAAAACAGTAAACACAAGTCAAAGTCTGACAGAAAGCACCCTACGGTCTAAGGGTGGATATACATATTAGTACTGCATGACATGTTTTTATTGAAGGCAGAATGGAAACAGAGGGACACAAACAGAACAGGGACTGCATACCGACGCATACACTATGCATCAGTCTAGGTATAATGTATGCATACCTAGATTGATGCCTGCTTATCTTGAAACTACACTTACTATAACACAGTGGTCGATGATGCTAAAGTAGAACTTACATCTGAAACATAATAATGTGAGGGATGTACAAGTGACATAAGAGGTATCTATTGTGACAGTGTTGTTCTAGAGTTCTACAAGTCTGGAAGAAGCTTTAATCGTGAATGGTCGTATCCAGTGAAGCAGCAGGCATAGCCTGCTCGTTGGGGGTTGTCTTACACCAACACAGTTGTTGCTCTTGCTGACCAGTGGCATCTGCCAAGCAGATCTTTGGGCATAGCCACATTGTGGATGCAAACCTACAGCCCCACCGTTTTGGTCACCTATGGACCTAGCATGAAACAATCCACAGTCCAAACCCACTCTGGAATGCTTCTGCCCCATTACCACCAAATCCTGACGATTTTGGTGGCCTCTGTCAATGCTGGGTGGCAGACTGGATTCTCTGCCCACAACTGCCAGCGAACAGTTATCTGCTATTTTCTGCTATCTCAGCAGACAGCAGTGTTTATCTCTGAAAGGTGGCAATAGCAGGTAATAGGAACACTAATAGGCAATAGATAGTGTGGGAGGGAGTTAGGCATAGATTGTACTATTATTCAATGGTACTTATTATCACTGACCACGTGGCAACAGCTTAACACTGACTGACATTATACTGCTGATGTCACAATACGAAAACAAAAAAATGGTTGATCCTAAGTCTGTTTAGTAGACATTTAGACCTAGATAAAGAGTGTTCCTATAATCCAATCTGCATAATATACCACTTGGATTACCATTACATGACCATCAAAGTCTAGGAATGGGGGATATTTGGAGCAGCAGAAACAAGAAGCAGTGACCTTGTTAATCTGTGGCACAAAAATAAGAGTGGCTTCAAATAAAAAAGCTCACATTCCAGTTTGATACTACCGGAGTTATGTGGTTAGGCTATCAGACATATGCCCAGGGCCGCCAAAAACCAGAGCCTTCAGGTCGCTGTAGTTGGCCCAGAAAATATTGGCGATCATCCAGTCAGGCACAGCGTTCAAACACGATTGGGATTTGTTGGCACTGAGTGCGTTTAACCCACACATCCGCACCAGGAGATTGATGTCATTGCCATAAGGCTATGTAGAAAAATAGGTCCTGATGAATATACCAAGCAGAATCACATGGGCATAAAACAGACTAAGGCTGAGCGATGATCCTTGTCCTTGATCCTCGTGGAGCTTGCTATGTAAGAGGTCTGAAATGTGAACTAGAGAAGCACAGAAGAAAAATCCCATTTACTGCAATGTAATGTTACTCAATTGATCCTTTTTGGTTGTGCTACCCAGATTAATTTTTTCAATGCAAAAGTGCCCATAATCCAAAGTACTGCATGCTCCAAATTGGAATATGTTCATGGTGCACAGATGTACTGAAAGATTGCTTTAGAAAGGCTAAGAAATCTGGTTATTAGTTCAGAAGCATGCGAGTCCTTCAGAAGTAATAGGTCCTCAATTGTCTTTTTACGGGGAACCAAATACCCCTTTGAAGCACCTGACTATATCATTTCAAGGTAGCAAAGCCCAAGGACTACTCAAGGGAGGTAGCACTAAGAAAGGAAATGTATTCTGGAGTAATTAAAATCTTAAAATATATATTTATAAAAAAAGAATGTTAAAAAATAAAATATTTAACCAAAATGTTGGCACATTAAAAAGTACATTCAAATTATGCTGCAAAATTGATGTAAAAATCATAAAATAACAGCCACCAGGTTTCTGTAAGTGATGAGATATTATATTGATCATCTATGTCATCCCCACTGGGTCCTTAGGTTCAGTTCATAAATACCAATTAAAAAAATGCAAAGTTAACTTCTCATTTTGTAAGTATCTAGTCACTTCTAATTAGTTTAGCCAATACCTTCAGTGATTTTAGGCTGACATCAGCTTTTAGTAAAAGTGCAATTTAGAACTATATCTGACATTTCAAAACATGTTGTCACTGCTGATATACATGTATGAATACCCTGTTTATTGAAAGGTATCTTAAATAACCCCCTTCTTTCTTCTAATCATGCAGGGCAGAGATAAACTGAGTAATATCTATTCTCTCCATTTCTGCATAATCTGCAACATAGCAAAGTGATGAGAGGCAATACAACCATAGCCCATGGAACAAAGCAAAACATAATCAAGATGCTACCAATTCAAGTGTATAACTACAGGATAACCTAATGAAAGTAATGAAGAAATGTTGTGGAGTTGTGGCTGGGATGTGGTGTGTTCCTTACTGATTGACCTTTACCATTTGAATTAGTGCCCTGAAGAAGCCCTTGTTTATGGGCGAAACGCATTGGCTGCGTCTGTATATCTGAAGGATTTCGAACTTTGAAGAGAAAAAAAGAAAAATGTTTTCTCTTGTTTAAACTGAAAGCTATGGACTGAAATAGTAGAAACACATCCTTTTACTTTGTTCCATGGGTTATGATTGTATTGCCTCACTTCACTTTGCTATGATTATTTCTAATATGACCATGTGGCAGCTGGTCATTTGAGGTGAGCAATATAGCTAGCTAGATTTATGTCTTGTATGTGACTATACTGGGGGTTGCAGTAATTTATGTCTAAGCTGCCATTCTTTGTTTTCAGTTTATAATCTGCCGCATGAGGGTTTTGTTACTGCCAAGGCATCACATGAGCCAGTCCTGGTAAAAGACCAAATCGTGCTATGATAAAACAGTTTTTTGCTGCATAGACCAACCGTTTTTTAGATAGGCTTGTAGATTTATACTCAATCAGTATCATCCAGGCATGAGAGCTTTGCTTAAGAGTCTCCTTGTCTTTCCACATAACCATTCTTTTTGTTATTCCATTGATGACTTTGTTAAAGACTCCAGGGAGAGCAACACATCCCAAACAGAAAAAGCTGATAGTTCGTCTATTGCAGGTTCTAGATAGCTCCAAGAAGGAGAGTTTTGATTTGTTTGCATTTCTTGCCAAATAATTTGGCACATTTGGTTTGAAGTATTTCATTTTATTCTCTTCCAAATCTTGATAAAAGTTCCTTTCCTTGCGACAATCTGGTTTGTTAATCCAAAGTCTATCCTTACCTGTGCTGGCAAAGCATTGCAGGGTAGATGAAAAAGAGATTTTAATATTTTTCTCATTATATTGTTTAACACCTTGCCTGCTCGAGATATTCTTCCCCTGTGCTGAACCACAATAGAAACAGGTGTGGTCATGACGAGCTCAGCTCATCATGAGCACACGAGAACTGTGCCTCATGACGAGCTGAGCTCGTCATGAGCACCGAAGGGGTTAAAATTATGTAGTCTCTACCACATAGTGCCTCACTTCCATAGGGAATGGTAGGCAATAATTTAGCAGTTTTTAGTGTTGAAGCGGGAACCAGCCTTCTCCCACCTGCATCCTCACCGGCAGCTGCTGTGCCTTCCCAGCCCCACCCCACTCAAGGACATGGGGAGTGGGAGGCTGCACAGCTACAAGTGGAAGTGCGGTGTTGCGCTCATCCTCTGCTGGCCTCTCAACTTCAGTGTTTCAGGTCCACAGGACTCTGTGTCTGCGGCAGGACCATGAGATGGCATACCTTGGGCCAAATGAGCCTCTGAAGAAGAGGCTCACTGCATTCCCCTTCCTCATTTCAACAATATATAAATATTCCCCCGGAGAAATGTTTCAAATTACGGTACATCACTATGCAAGAGTCTACTTTGCAATTTGCTTTATCTGAAGCCAGAATTCGTAGGCCAGTTTCTTTGCACCCATTGGGATAATTTTGACAACGCTGGACCTGCTTTGCTCTTGGTGGCTAGCCCTGGTGACCAGTATCATTTTCTTTAGGCCTCCTGGCCTCTAAAGGAGAACATTTTGTGGGGAGTGGAATTTTATGTCTCCCTGCATGGACTTGTCTTTTGCCTGGCTCCTGGTGCTTTTCTTCTGCTGGTGGGGACATGTTGCACAACCCCTCTACAGCCATCCAGCAAAACACCCTCACACTCTCCCTGGTCCCAACGCCTCCTGGCTTCTTGTAGGGCACTAGTGGCCCAGTTAAGTCTAGTAGGAGCAGCCCACAGACATCCATGGGAGACCATCTCCGGGGGCATAAGGGGGCCAGTGGGAGACCCATCCTAGTCCTCAGGGTCACCAAGAGTTAAAGTCCATCAGTCCATACTTGCAGGGCCAAATCAAAAAATCAAAGGAGGGAGTGAAGAGGAAAAAGGTAGTATCATCCTCCTCTTGATACTGTTATCCAACATAGGGATTCTACCATGTATTATGTGAATAAATATGCACCCATGTGTGTGCTGCTATTTTTATTTTTATTTGAAGTGTTTAGTCATTCGTGGAAATTGTGCAAAAGGATAAGAGCTCCTTCTCTCAATTTGTGGGAAGAGCAATGTTCCAAAAAATTGTAAAATACCCCTCACACACTGAAACCTGATTCTGTGTCATGCTTCATCATTGGGGCCTTCCCGCCCCTCTACGGGACGGGGAATGCTACAACTTACGTAGATGCAGGACCACTTTATTCAGTGATTGGTGAGTATGTGTAGTGCGAGGGATCAAGAAAAGAAAATTTGAGATGGTTAAAAATTCTCTGGCTAGTGGAACGAAAAAACGTTATTGTCTTCCCTGGCTGTGAATAGTAAAAATGGGGAGGTGTAGGTGGTGTACTATAATGAGTCACCTCCTGCAAGGTCGACATGTTTCAGTAGCCATCCCCTTGGCTTTCTTCCTCAGGACCAGAAAACCGATCCCTGTAACACCTGAATGGGTGATAGAATCTAGAGCTTCCGACGAGCCACAAGAAGGTACTTCCTTTGGTTATCGAGCTCCTTCCAGCATTGTCTATTTGAAGGCGCCTTACACCGCTCGTGTGAGCTCATGGAGCAATAACGATTAATTTCTAAAGTTCTTAAGATATACAAGTGGTATATTTTTCTACTCCCCTAACAGGGAACAAAGGACAGTGTTCGTGACTATCAGGCATATGTACATTTATTCTATCACCCTTTGAGGTGTTACAGGAATTGTTCTTTTGTTCCTGAGGAAGAAAGCCAAGGAGTCGTCGGGTGCCTGCCTCACAGTGCAAAGTTTTAAAAGGAGGTCCCTTATTTACCCCCTCGGCCATCAGCCATAGGCCTGGGGGCCTCGGGAGCCCTGCAGTGGCTTCCAAAGTCACTTTCCAAAAGCCTTTTTGTGTCGGACAGGAAGATGCGGAAAGGCTGTTGGAAATCGACATCGTAATCCCGAGGGCAGAAAGGATGTCCACTGCGATGCAGTTCCGACCGACAGGAATACTCAGCGAGACACTCAGAACCGATTCAGAAAGACCGCGTGGCCTACATTCTGACCACAACCATTGTCATCGGGCAGTCAGAATGTAAACCGAACGAGTCAGTAGGAAGGGCTCTGATGCATTGAGGAAATTCCGACTGTCAGGAAGAGGTTTCTGTCCGACATCGTAATGATCCTGTGTGTGTCTAAGTGTATGCATTTTTATTTTCTTAGTAATGTATTATACTCTAGAGCTATGTTAAGACTTCTGTTATGTTTAAATGATTAGTATGATTCATTATTAAACTGTTTAAGTAGTATGTAATGTGCAGTGGAATGCATTATGTTTTAATTTTCAGGTATTTCAAATCATCATTCAAGGCTTCTTTTTTGTAGTTTTTTTTATTTGAGAAAAATGTTTGGATTTCTTTTATTTCCTCATTTTGAACACAATTTCCTTATGTGGGGTTGGTTTATTTAATTTGTTTTATTGATATATATATATTCAATGGTGCACAGTATTTTAAAAAATAAGGGGCTTAATAAAATGGCAGTCGGAAAGCCTTTTCCGACCTCCATTGTCGGTTTCAATTCCGATCGGCTGATGAGGAATCAGCCGGTCGGAATTGAAACCAGCCGGCCACTCCAACTATCTTACGATGGGCGGAAGGAGCCCGTCGGCCAGTTGGAGGCCTTAACGCAATCCCAAAGAATGGCCTTTGCGCCCTTGAGATTCTGATACTCGTTCTCCGGCAAGCTTTTCATGCCTATCAGAGAGTGAGTATGGGGTCCCCCGCAAGGCCCACTTTCCTTGGCAGCCTCCTGTTGGTGCCCGAAGGGGCTCCTAAGGTGCCCCACGGTTAATCTCTGCACCCCCTGGCATGCACCTCAAGGAGCCTCAGATTAACACCACCTCCCATTTCCCTATGGGAGCATGTACTACGGCCAGTTTATGGCCGTCACACATGCTCCTATAAGGCGAATGTCAGAATGCAACCGGAGGTCGATCTGTTCCGTTTCTGAGACAGCTGCTCAACATCATAATAGACTCCTATGTGTCTATGTGATACGTTTGCACTACTTTTCCTAAATAATAAACTGTGTTTTGATGTAATTGAGTTTGGTACAAGTTTAAAAATGCTGTTATATTGAACTATTCAATAGTACTATTTTAATATGGTGGTAGAAAATATGTTTCATTTGGGTTATGATTTTTTTAAAGGGAGTGATAGTGCGTTTCCCTTTGTTTATAAACTTAAATGCAGCCTTATTATTTTCATTCCAGGATGGTTTGTAGTCGGCATTTTTTAATTATATAAAATGCCCAGTGAATAGTGAATTATAACATTTTTATGAGTTAAAAAGTAATTTAACAAACTCACAGTTTAGTTGTATTTTTAAGGGCAGTAGTTTTTGTGGTATTTTTAGTGAAGGTTAAATTTCTATATATGCAGTGGATTCCAAGCTTAGAAAGTCTTGGAAAAGATGCACTGTTACATTGGATTTCATGCATAAGATTCGTTTTTTAGGGGCATATTTATCAATGTGTTGCATCGCCCTTGTGCCACACAAGGGGGACACAATGGAGATGCAACACTAATGTAAGGTTTATCAAGCCATGCAAGGCTACCTTGCATGGCCCTGAATGGCTTGGTAAACCTGGAGTAACGCAACGCAGTGCAAATTGCTGTGTTAAGTTACTCTGCCCTAGGGGGGTTTTCCCACACGTCCAACCATGGATTTTGGCACAATCCTAGATTTACCAACATTGGTGCACCAGGGAAAGCATAAAAATGCTACACCTCCCCAGGAGAGGCGCAACAAGGAGAATTACATTTATATAGACAAATGTGACTAAATTCAATATACAAATTACAAACATAAAACAGATGAACATAAAAATGAGTCTTTCCTATTTAAGACATGGTGGCTAGATGTTGGACAAGTTCTTAATATGTTTATCAAGTTTTATCCACCGAAATGCTGCGTTGACATCCCTAGATTTTTATTTGATATCTCCGTGTATTTTTATGGTGAAATTATGTAGATAATTGAACATGATTAATGAGATATTTTTGTGTTTCTATGGTGAAATTATCTATGGAAATGTATGAATTGTGTTTTTAACTTTGATGGTATATAGATCAGATCTCTACCTCAATGAAGGCTATTTGTGAAAAACACAGAGCAATGTATGTGTTGTTTTAATATAACATTACAGTGATTTTAATGAATATATTTTCTATACTACAATAAATTAGACATTTTTACGTATAATAAAGTTCAGTGTGTATATATTGGAGTAAATGTAGTTTGGGTACGAGAGTTTAAGACTTCATTCTGTTGACTTTATCATCAGAATAAGTGACACGAGAGGGACTTTCTTTTGTTTTGATTATAATTGACCCTGTCCCTTTCAGATATAAGGGCATCTCTCACGTTTTTGTGGAGGGTCAGATTTACTAATCCCACTCCAAGGTAAACAACATTGGTGACAGTGCTGGACCCTGGGGGTGAGCAGGGGTCATATTTAATATTCTAACTTTATACTAAACAACTTTAGAGAAAGGCTTGGACTTGGGGAGAGGGGTGGGTTCAGATTTTGTTGGCCTCACTCTAAACTAAACAACATTGTGGATAGTGTTGAACTCTGTGGTGTGGTGAGGGGTCATTCACAAATTAAACACAAATTTAAAAAGTGATAAGACATAAAAAAAAACTATACATTATTACCCAAACATTTAAAGTGAAAACATTTAAATTTATATTATTTAAAACACTACCGAGCCAAAGCCAGTATAAGAGCCAGCAGCCCAAATTATAAATACAAAACAATGTATAATTAAATAGTAAATATAACAATCAAAAATATTAACAATGTCATGAACTTCAAATGTATTAAAAAATTATTTTAAAACTCCCTCATTGAAAGTCCCAATAAAACCCAACAGCTTGATAGCCAGAAAATATTAATCTGGACCACTGCCACCCAATTCCCAAACGGGAATGAGTCCGAAGGGAATACTTTGCACATTGTGAATCTATTACCAACCCAACTTAGGAGTGTCTGCAAATGATACGAAGGTTACTCAATCGCAATTTGGAATGAACTCCCCTAACCCGTCCCTTCCAAATTGCAATTTGTTAATGATTTCTAAACCCATTTTGTGAATCAGAAAAGCTTTTCAGAACCTTAAAATAGAGTTTGTATTATGTAAATGGGTTTTTGTGTTTGCAAAATCCACCTAATTTTAATTTTACTACATTAGAGAGTTTGCAATTGCAAAATTCTGAACTTTTTTCAGAAATATGTTTCCGTATGCCACACTTCTTTTGTATTTTGACATTCACTCCAGAATTGGTCTGATGAAGCAGAGTTTCATCTGCAATACAAATGTTTACTATTCTTGACATCAAGACTGTTGCATCAGTAATGGTTGCCTCTGATATGGAGGCTGTAACAAGTCTGATAATATCACAGTTAAAAAGAAGATGAAATATAAGTATTTTGAAAGTATTGAAAATTTAGGTATGCCTTTAAATGTTTTATGCCTTGTACAGTATTGAACTAATATGTGGTAGAAAATGTTTAAATACAATTGAAGTGCAGGACATGAAAAGGCTTATTTCTGTGAGACATGACTTTTGATACATAGGCTCCCAATATGACAGTACCTCTGCAGAAGTTTCTCTATATTATTAGGTGAGGGGAAACATGACATATTAAGTGCACGGATGCATTGTTTGATGCAAGTTTTACTCCATAGAGTACAAAGTCCATAAATACGCTACCCGACTGAATATGATTTTGGGATTCGTTATCCATACCCTTATGCACACCCCATCATTCACTCAAAACAATGATGCATACTTCCTAGATTGGAGAAAGACTTTGACCACTGATAAAGTCAATATACTGGTCAACAATGACATGTTTAAGTTACTAACGTATGGGATAATGACTATAGCAAAGTTGCTGATGTAATGAGTAAAAAGTGATCATTCAATTCTTTTATATGATTTGATTTGATTTGATTTGATTTGATTTAAGGACTTGTAGAGAGCGGAAATGCCCTGAGGCGCCTTGGCACCCAATCCAAGGAATACATCTTCAAAAGTTATTACCATAAGCATGGGTACACTATGTCAGTTATTATTGTCCACATATAACCTTCAGTCTGTCAATCTGCATATGCAAACAATACATTACATTATGAATTCATGTCAGAATTGCAGGGATTCCATCATGTAGCCACTGAGTGTCACTCCTGTGGGACCTGTGAGATCCTGCTTTTTGACCTGCTCATTAAAGCACACTCTCCAGCACATGCATACCATGATCCAAATTATGTTCCAGTCCTGGTTTTCACTTTACCATTCTGGTGCACTATGGGGCAAGCAAAGCAGTTCATTCTGTTCTGATTCCTTATCCAGATCTTGTCCAGGAGTTGTAGTTATTTCCAGCTTATTTGCTACTGTTTTTATATTTATACTGACATGTTTATAATTGCTTCCTTCATTTGTCACCCTCTCTACTTCATTCTGCAACTGTCTCTGGTTTCTCTTTCTTCTCCTTTCATCTGTTGGCTTCCATAGTCTTGTCTTCTCCCACCTGTTGTGGAGCCTTCCTTCACTGGTAGTTCCCTGATTCCCTGTACCTTGTTGACAGCTCACATCTAGTGCACTCACTGCACCTGTGCTCCTCCTGTGCCTCCAGCTTTTTAACCCCAGGGAACTTAGTGGACAGGGGCTCACAACTGTCTTTTCTGCTGAAGTTCCACTTCTTCTGTTTTTGTCTTGCTGCTCTGATTCCAGGAATGTTCCCCGATTCCTTGTATCTAGGTTTTCCTTTTATTTTATTGCTCCCTACTACTTGTTTTGTTACTTTGGCTTTCCTCAGACTGTTCCTTAATGTTACTACCTGGTCCTCCTTACCCATGATTCTGGTTCTATCTACACACACCCTGTTCTGGCCATGCTTGTGTGCAGATTCTGTGTTTTGGATCCTTCATCCTTCTCTAGTGCTCCTTATTTCGGGCATGTTCCTGTTCTGTTAGTTATGTCTAGACACTTCCTGTTCTGCCCTTGTTGGTATGCAGGTTCAGAGTTCTGGATTCTTGTTCCTTATCCTGGGTTCTGTGTGCCAGTCATGTCCCTGTTGCCTGTTAGTCCATTGGTTTCCTTTCTTGGTTTTCAATGGTCCTTTTCCCATATACTTTGATTCCAATCGGGTCCATCTTCTTGAATCCAGTCATGATTTGTCCTCAGATCAGTTCCTGAAGATCATAGCAAGAGACTCCGTAAAGTCAGGCCGACCTGCTATGCACCTGAAGCAGATCGGCTGGCAGGTAGGTCTTGGTCTCCTGTTGGTTTTTGGTCAAGGTTTCTTCTAAGTCCAAGCTATAGGGTTAGGCAGGAAAGGTGCCACCAACACCACAACCAAATGTCCAGGACTCTGAAGGGCACCACTTGGGGGGGGGGGGGGGTTAGGACTCACTCTAGCAAAGGGAGGTGCATGGTTCAAGGTCTCTGGAGCTTGTTATATTCCTGTAGCCCACACAATAGGACAGCCTACTAACCCTTTGAGTCAATTCTGGTGGTCCTGGGTTCAAGTAGAATATGGTCCAGTTCTCCTTCAAGCAACAAGGAAGGCCTTAAGCAGCAAGCAGGTCCTTGGTAGCATTCTGGCAGTTTTCAGGGGTCCAGGCAGCTCTTGTGAAGTATTCCATAAGTACAGGAGTTCAATGAAGAGGTGTCCTGAGTGTTCACTATTTATAGCTGATGCCAGATTTTCAAGAAGGGAAACACCCTGGCCTACACCCACATCTAGGTCCGCAAAGTTCTTCCCTTCCCCTGCCAAGGCTTCAGGAAGTCTGGAGTGACAAAAGGCTATTGTCAGGTTCCTTTATATGTGTGCTCGAGGCAGCCCTTTCTTGTGCAAGTGGGGCTGGGAACAGCTCAGTCCCTAGCCATCCTGGCATGATTGACTTAAAATCCGACTTTACCATTAAACTGGATTTTAAACTACAATTCATTCAAGTCCACAATTGAAATCCCTATCTGTTCCCAATCAAATGTTAGTACGTATTAAGGGGTCGATTATGATGGCGGACGGACCTGAGTCCGTCCGCCACCATAGAGTAGGTGGGACCGTCCGCAGGGGCAGCGGCGGTCCCTCCGTGCACATTAGGATGTGACCGCCACCCTGGCGGTCACATCCTGTATTTTTATCATTGCGGCGGGTGCTGCTTGAAGCAGCACCCGCCGCAATGATAAAAATGTGAGTTGTGCATTTGCATGCACAAAGCGGCAGGCACCTCGCGGTGCCTGCCGCTTTGTGCAGGCAAATGCAGGGGGTACCATAGGTACCCCCCATGTGCACCCCCCACCCCCCCTTAACCCCTGGGGGCCCGCAACGGGCCCCCAAACACGAATCCGTATGCCTTTACACGGCGGAAATGCCACTGTGTAAAGGCATCTTTCCGCAGACATCATAATATGGCTGGCGGTGTCTGATAGACACCGCCAGCCATGTTAAAGCTTTTCCGCCGTGGTCAGAAGGCGACCGCGGCGGAAAAGCTGCAGACTGAAAAACGATCCCCCAGCCATCCTAATCTGGCGGGGGGTCTTTTTCAGTCCGCTGCGGTTTTCCCGCATCCTCCGGGCCGGCGGTGGCTTCCGCCGGCCCGGAGGATGCGGGAAAACCGCAATCGTAATCAGGCCCTATATGTGGTAAGATAACTCAAACCTATCCAATGGGAAAGATAGGATCTACAGTAGTGAAAAATGAAGTTAGGAGTTTTTCACCACGAGGAAATGTAATACATAAAAGCACATGTCCTACTTTTTAAATAGAATGCACAAAGACTATGAGCCTTTAGGGGCTACCTTTGAATGGGTTTTATAAATTAAAAAGGAAAGTTTAGGTCTGGAAAAAAGTTTATTTCGCAAGAACAAATTGGCAGTTTAAAACTCCACTACGGACTGCAATGGCAGGCATCAGAAATCTTTCAAAGTGCTACTTTAATGGGTGGCAAAATGAGTCCTGGAGTTCTACTAGTAGTACTCCGCAAACTCCAGAAAATACAGAACAGCGCAGTCAGACTCGTCCTCTGCATCCCCAGACATGAACATATCAGTCAACACCTATGAAGTCTCCACTGGCTCCCCGTGGAGAAAAGAGTCACTTTCAAAATCCTCACTCACGCCTACAAATGCCTACACAACAACGGACCCAAATACCTCAGCAACAGAATCAACTTCCTCATACCCAAAACAAACCTCTTATCTTACAACCTCACACTGGCCGAAACCCTACGCATCTACAGAGCCAGAGCAGGCGGAAGATCCTTCTCTCACATTGCAGCCAAGACCTGGAACAAGCTACCGGCAGACATCAGATGCGCCCCCTCCCTGAACACCTTTAGGAAAACCCTCAAGACCTGGCTCTTCGGCTAAACAGATTTGCGGACCCCCCTCCCCTCTCAGCGCCTTAAGACCCTCATGGGTGAGTAACACGCTTATAATTCCCTGATTGATTGATTGTATATAATTTACAGGCCCTGGGTACATGTAGTACCATATACTAGGGACTTTTAAAAAAAAAGAAATTATTGAAATTGTACACTTTTCTCCCAAGGTATCAGCACAGTAAATTATCAACATAAACAGGACAACAGAAATGCAAGGTTTCAAAGGAGATAAAAAACTGCAAATCATAAGACCAGGCAGAGACTTAGGCAATATTACCAGAGACAAGCAACAAAACCTACCAAAGACACAAAAAGTAGGCAATTATCTGAACAAAAAATATACCATAAAGCAAAATCAGCATAATTCAATTATACTTGAGCAATTTATAACAGCCACATATTGGGTTATCCCCGTAATAATTTTCTAGTCCGTCTGATTCTAGGGACTTATAAGTGAATTAAATATGTAAATCAGATGTAGGCTAATTGTACATGGTTTTAGGGAGAGAGCACAAGTACTTTAGCACTGGCTAGCAGGGGTAATATGCACAGAGTCCTAATGTCAACAAAAACAAATTCAGAGTACAGGAGGGGAGTAGGCAAAACGTTTCGGGGAAGACCACATCAAGAATGTCTAACAAGTGCTTAGCAATTGGCTAGAATATTTCACCCTGAAAGAGACAGATTTTATTGTTGTTTTTGATCAAATGATTTAGCATTTTACACTTTTGTATCCAAATGGGATAAAGAGTTATTATTATTATCCCTCCAATAACTACTTCAGTTACACTTTCCTTTTATCAATTTTCATGTATTTGGTGCGACTTTTTAGTCAATATGTTTATCATTATTATTACTAAATTGTTATGTCTGCATTAATATTTAACTGTGATGCTGTTGAGTTGTATTGCTGCATGTTAACGTGTCCCTGTCGCTTGCCTCTCTGAGAGCTAAGTGGATTCAGAAAATGATTCACTAGTGATGGAAGATTAACTAGTTTGCTAATCTGAACGCACCACTTTAGTCGCCTACTTCAAGTTTTCAGAGAGAAATGTATTTAAAGATGATTAGTCTCCCTGCCATTAAAAAAGCACACGGACGTCAGCATGTAACAAATCCAGTTAATTAACTTGAATTGTCTGACATTTCAGAAGAAAGGCAAGTAACCATGTCTATGACTTATGCATGCATTTATTTGTCAAGTCTTTTCACTATGAATGGACTAATCACTTGATGAGCTAGAGCTTTTTCTCTGCCACAGAGTCAGTAGGTCAAAGGTCTTCTTAGGTCAATGCCTTGGTAGATACATACTCTTCTGATTGTGTCAAAGTTTGAGGGACAGACTTTTCTCTCATGGCAATTTTAATGCCACCTTGAATGCTTTCCAAACATCTAAATGCTGCACTCTCCGAAAAATGTCATTCACAATTGTAGACAAGCACATCTCATGCACCTCAAGGCATAGTGTCACAGATGTGTTTTAACATTCTAACGAGCTGAACATTTTACCTGTCCCGGAAGTCACAAACCACAGAAACGAGCCACTCAACATTTTACTTGTAAAAGGTAATATCTAATCTAATCTAAAATATGTTGTTCTTTGTGTACGCTGAACCTATGACGAGAAGCAAAAACATAAAATGGGAATATCTTTTAGTCATTACCATTTTATGATTCCTTGCCGGTGGGCGGGGCTGCTCTGGAGCAGGGGAGGAGTGGTTTGCCACTCCTTAGTGTGCAATGACTGTTTGGTCGGCTCTCTCTGCCCGCACAAACCACCCATGCACACTTTCTCCTTCTCCATGCAGGCTGTAGCCTGCATAAAGAACATGCCCAACCCTCCAACTCCTGGCTCAGCGCCATGTCATGGCGTTCAGACCAATCGCAACGCTGCATTGCAGCATTGTGATTGGCTTAGTGGAGGGGGCCTGGCTGCCTGCTTTCTGTTCCTGTCTGAGTCGGAGGCATGGGAGAAGGAGCAAAGAAGACACGGGTCCTGGCCTCAAGGTAAGTTTAAAAAAAAATCTTTATTATGCTCCCAGGAGACCCCCCCCTTCGCGAGCCCACTGCGCCTGTCCCCCACCCGCAAGCCATGCCGGCCACAACTGTCTATCATACGCATATTAACTTGTTACTTTCACATGCAGTGTATTGTTTACATGGTAAAAAGCTCTTTCAATTTCATCTCAAAAACAATTCTGAGTTTTTTTTCCGCAGGATGAGAAATACACTTACTTCCACAAACCATCTAGCATGCTATTTGATGTTTGCTTTTTAATGCATGCAAAAGGAAGCATTCCCATTCGTGCATATGTCAAAGAAATGCCGTGCTTATTCAGGTCATTTAGGTTACTTGCTCTACAGCCGAGTCAAATGTAAGTGTTATCAAACTACAAGTGGGGAGGTGGAAGGGAAACGTTCTTATTCCTTGAATTGGCAAACAATAACTCAGGGACTGCTAAGTGGAGGATTAAAGATATCGGTCCAGGGAGCAGGGTAGCAAGCAGCGGGGTCAGAATAGGAAGGTGTGCATCTAGAATAGCCAGCCTAACCAGGACATCCAGGGCTGGACTGGGAACCACAACCGGCCCTGGCAAAGTGCTCGGCCGGCTCCCACCTCCCCACTGGGGAGGGGGGTTGGTGGTGTCACCAAGCTCTTTGCTGTGGGCGGTTTTCGGCCGATTTTGGTACAGGGCAGATTTGCTGCAAAAATGGCCCTGTAACAAAAAAGGACCAAAACCGACCCCCACCCGTGCGGCACACCGGGGGATTGCCCAGTGCCGGCTATGGCCAGTCCGGCCCTGAGGACATCTTAAGAATGCTGGGGGCCCGGGCCAAACATAATTTTGGACCCCTTGCTTCGATAAGCTCTGAATTTATTATCCATTTTCAGCTCATTCACGCCCTCGGCAACTATGATCTGATCTTTGACAATGTGGCCCCATCATTTTTGTGTTATGCCACTGTCTGGAACTGTCTTGAAAGCTATATATGGGGCCCCTAGAAAGGTGAGGGCCTTGGGCCAGAGCCCACTTTGCCCATGCCTTGAAACGTTTCTGAGCCTAGCCCCTAATGTCTACAAGTTCATATGCATTGTTATTATAAACTCTGCTCCAAAATAAATTGACAATTAGGCAATGTTAAAACTGTACTGGCATGGTTTATTTGTCATACTTACCACATTTTACAGGCAACATCACTTAGCTTAACAGAAATATCCAAATCTGGTTGAAACTAAATCAGGCATGTCGCTGACACTAACAAAGTAGACATTTTACCGGACAGCCCAAACATTACTTTTCTGATCCTTGTGATCTTTACGCTCCAATGCCTTGCCAGCTATGTAGTTAGACCCATGCTGTCCCTGGAGTAGCCTAGAACCTGCATCATTTTCAAGTTCGAATTTAGGGGCATATTAGCAAGAACCTCGTTAAAATTATTGCAGTTTTAGCGGCAGGAAACTGCAGCTAAAACGGTGATAATGGGCTTGCTAATATGCCTTAAAGAATTCCAATAGAAGCCCAGGTTAGATGTGCAGGACATCTAACCTGGGCTTCTATTGGAATTCTAAAACGCAATATTGAAGAAACGAGGTTTAACCCAGCGGCGTCAGGGGCATGCCTAAGATCTTCGAGTTCACCTGTCTTGGTATACCGAGACACGGAATACTTCTGGATGGCATCTGAGACCAAGTTTATTAGCTGCAGCTAGTAACAGTGATCTTAGAAATACATCACGGTTTAAATTCTCAGGAGACTGCTCATTTTATACCCAATATTCACATTATAAATGTACACCCACTGCACAAAATTCTAGCCAATAAGGTACATTTTCAAACAAAGTATCACAAAACAAAACTCAATTTACAGTATCCCAACCCAAAAGTTAATTATTAGGAATGTCCCAAATTCAATCTCCACAAGCCGGACAAACCTATAGTTGAAAGCATAACCCATGTAATGAAGAAACATAAAAAAGAAACAGTAACAGATGCTGAACAAGATAAGGCATGTGCAAGGAAACTAAAAGTTAACGATGTCCTGAACATTGATTGGCAATTACAGACAAAGATCGATCAGGGAAATTGGCTTTGCGAGGTCAGTTTCAGGGGAAGAGGTCAGTTTCTTACAGTTCATTTCAGAGTCAAAAAGAAACCTAGTTAATGTATACATGAACTAAGCAGGCCAGGCCACTTTGTTCGCCAGGCTACCTTCACAGGCCTACATGAGGGCAACACAAAATGGTGGCACAGAACAAAATGGATTAAATCAACTGCCACTTTGTGTATTAAGTGTTTTTAATAAATTTTCGTTGTTTTGTTGTTTCATATGATAATGGTTTTAACTTCACTGTACATTTATTAATATGTATTATGTTGTATATGACCTATGATTGTAATATGAATGTTTATTAAAATACAATATAGGTTTACAATAGAGTGTAATTTTTTATGTCTCCTATTTTTGCAACCTTGAGTCCTACGCTGTTTTTGTAATTGCCTAGGAATGTTAAATACAAACTGTTTTTCTCTGTCCTAGGAATTATAGTAATTCTCAACCAGGGGGTCCTTGTTGTTCTCAAACAGAACAAAATGAAGTCAAACTCGAGAATTACAAAACCTCAGCCCCTCCTTTTGCCATTACTTAGGCAATAACCTAAGACTCATGTAAATCTGAATCTAAGACTATATCGATATTCATTAGGTCGTCAAGGTGTTGCTGTAGCATCATCTTATTATTCTCTACTCCTCTCGGGACAGGTCTCCGAACACACATAGTAGCACAAAGACTACAAACGGCGGGACCACACTGGATGCAAAGACAACAATAAAAAAGGATGGTTAAAACCATACCAAGGAATGTCAGAGTCTTCCATCCCCATTTGGACAGCAGTCCCCAAACCCATCCCGTCAATGACCAGTCTCCTTCGTCTACATGGATAGACTCAGAGATTTTATACAACCTAGAGATGGCTTGGTAAACTGTAGGGGCATTATCTGGTATGTAAATACAGCAACTGGATCCAATCAATTTACATACTCCTCCTCGATCTGCAAGTATGATGTCTAATACCATACGGGTCTGCAAAGTCATAAGGCGATCCGCTTGAAGCTCAGCTGTAACATTACTAAGAGCACCTGCTGTCTCATTAATAGTAGCTTCAACAACGCGGACAAGCTGTCAAATATGCCTACTATTGATCATAGGATCCCAAAAGGGCAGGAAGCCCTTGAAGAAATCTCCTACTTTGTGTGCTGCAGTATCTTCCTGATTGAAGACACCTCTACAATATCTCGTTCAATGATAGTCTGAAGCAGTAGTGTATGTAGGGAGAAGCAGAAATGCCACATAACACGTTCCTGAAAAATCAGGTGGCAACCATGTGTAGGCTCTGTCATGACAAACAAAATATGTGCCTTTAGCTGGCACAAACGGTGGAGAAGTCCGAGATGAATAGACATAGGTTTGAGCACACACACTCTTACCTAGCTGAGCTTTTGGATTCCGACCATTACCTTGCAAACAAAAATGGCCTCGGTGGGGTACAATCCAAATAGGGGGAGACCTTTTTCGTCTCTCCTTCTCTGTCAAGATGGTACTATATCCAGTCACGTTCCAACCAATGTAAGCCTGCACTTCATCCTTAGGGATAGTATTATATGCATCAATATCCCGGATCATAGCTACTATTCCCCTTATTAAGGCACTATTGCTCGAGTTATCTTTAAGGGAACGTAAGGGGCATACCTCATTTGTTTTGATAAACATGGTCTGAAAAGCCCACACAGACCCATTAAAAGAAAAAGGCAAAACCAAATATGGCATACCTTTATCTGTCGTATGAGGCATAAGACCACAAACCCAACAATTAGTGGTATTTACTACTAACTGATGCTGATGCAACAACTGTATGAATGAGTTGTTGACGAATTCTGATCTCCTTGTCTGTTCATGTTCAGCAACGTATAAAACTGGTGCAAAGGAACAGTTGTGAAAGAAAGCATAGGTTGGGAGGTGGGTGCAGATGTCTGTTGTGTAGCATAGACAGTCCAACACACACAAGCTAACATGATACTTAAAAACGTCAAAAAGCACACTAATATAAAACATTTGCTATGTATCAATGTACAAAATCTTGTCTTAAGATCTATTTTCTCAACATCTCTTTCAGTTACAACAGACTCCATCCTCTAACGTGCTGCTCGCAGCAATTTTACTTCTTCACTCAAGTGTGCGTCCAGGCGTCCTAGACGTCCCTAGAACCGCAGACCTTTTGTCAATACGCGGGCCACCCCTTAAGTCTTATACCGCGACCCTGCTGCTGAATCCGTATGGTGGTTCGAAAAAAGAAAAAGAAAAATAGTCTCTTGTCTGAAAGAGTGTAATTCACAAAAAAAAATCAGATTTTATTTGTCCTTTTTAGACCTTAAGTTGTAGCGTTCTTTACCAAGCACAGTTTGATCCTGAAAGAGTGTCTCTGCGTGCGTAGTATCAAGTCTCAAAGACGGCGGCACAGCTTCATGCAAGACTTCATCATCCGCACGTTCTGACTGAGTCCATTCCAGATGTGCATCACAAATCTCGGAACCCTTTCACTCTCGTAATCGGCAACACCTTCCCGGACCCACTTATCGTACGGTAAGGGCAAAGGTATCTTCTTGCAATGGGTACCATGTACCCAGTTTTTCTTGCCGAACACCTTAATAGCAGTCCAAATTGATAACAGGACTTGGTATGGACCGGTCCATCTTGGTTCCAAGTTCTTTGACCTCTGGAAATTCCTGGTTAGAATCCAGTCGCCAGGTTGAATCGTGTGGCCTGAGTCTACAGAAACTGAAGGCAAAGTGTCATGGACCTGTTGGTGAAGAACACGCAATTTAGCAGTCAAATCATGTAAGTAGTCAACCAACATAGGGTACTCGATATCACTGTACTTCTTAGGCCTCGGCGCACCCCAGACATTCGCCAGACGTCCAAAAACAATCTCGTATGGGCTAAGTCCTACGCGAGAATGTACTGTCGTTCTCGTGGACAAAAGTGCCTATGGTAAGGCAGTGGGCCATGTAAGACCAGAGCTCGCTTGCACCTTGGCCAACTTCAGCTTCAGAGTGCCATTATAGCACTCGACCAGGCCTGCTGACTGGGGGTGATTCGCAGCGTGAAATTTCTGTTTAATACCCAGACCCGCACATACTTTCTTCATAATCTTTCCCACAAATTCACTTCCATTATCACTCCATACCATCCTCGGCAAGCCATATCTGGGAAAGAATTCTTTGTATTATCCTTTAGGGGGTAGGCCTCTATCCATCTGGAAAAGGCACAAACAACCACAAGGACATACTTCAAGTTATTGCATCTTTCCATATGAATGAAGTATATCTGCAGCACCTGGAAAGGATACGTTGGAGGAGCAAAATGACCCGCTGGAGTTGGGGTTCCCTTTCCAGGATTATGCATCAAGCAAATCATGCTGTGTTTAACCAAATTTTCAGCACACCTAGGAATTCCACCATTCTGCCATACCGGAGCCAACGACTTACATATACCTTTTGAACTAATGTGAGCCAACCCATGAGCCATAGTAACCACCGGAAGCACATATGCATCCGGTAACAACCATCGCTGGTGCTCTGACAACTCAACCCAACAGCCTGTTGAATCCAACATTCCCGTACTCTCTCTCCACATACTCAATTCTTCCTCAGTCGCTTCTGCCTGAATCATCTTCACACTTTCTGTTGTATCTTCAAACATTCCTCCTGCCACAACCCATCTGGCAGGACCTGCAACATACATCCGACTCGTCACATCTTTTGCCGTTTCTCTCGCTACTTCATCTGCAAACGCATTCCCTCGACCCACATCATCCGTAACCTTCTTATGCGCACTACACTTCACTATTGCAATTTGGGTCGACAAAGTAAGTGATTCAAGAAGTTCACTCACTAATTGTCCATGCTGAATTTTCGTACCATGGGAAGTAAGAAATCCTCTCTCTTTCCACAAGCGACCAAAACTGTGAGCCACGCCAAATGCGTATTGGCTATCAGTATAAACATTCACTCTCTTTCCTTTTGACAACACACACGCTCTAGTCAATGCTATCAACTCCGTTGCTTGCGCTGAATTCTGTGCAATACGTGCCGTTTCAACAATCGTATGCAAAGTTGTGACAGCATATGCTGCAGTTGTCTCTCCATTCGGAAGCTTAAAGCACGAACCATCTACCCATAGGGTACCATCAGGATTCGAAAGAGGAGTGTCGTTCAGATCAACTCTACCCTTTGTTTCCTCCTCTGTCCAGAGAAAACAGTCATATTGTTCCTGAGCACCTATCTCTACAAAAATCGGCAACAATGTAGCTGGATTCAATGTGTTGCACCGCTTGATGTGCACATGGCTAGCTAAAAGCGTCAACTCATAACCTGACAAACGCGCACTGATAAGATGTTAAGTCTTCGTTCTATTCAATAGGGTATCCACTGCATGTGGGACCATCACAATCAATGTATTATCCAATACCAAACCAGCAGATTGTCGGATAGAAACAGCCGCTGCCGCTGTAGCTCTTAAACAACTAGGCAACGCCCTAGCTACCGGATCTAAAGTAGCTGAAAAATACGCACATGGGCGCTGCTTGTCTTCAAATTGTTGCGTCAATACTGACAACGCACAACCTTCTCTCTTGTGTACATAAAGTGTAAAAGGTTTACTGTAGTCGGGGGTACCCAACACCGGAGCAGAACACAATGCATCACGCAATTCAGAAAAACTCTTCTGACATTCGTCAGACCAAGGAAGAGGGTGTGGTGTGTCCTTAAGAGTAAGTGCCAACAAAGGTTTCGCTGGCAAAGAAAAATTCGGAATCCACTGTCTACAATACGAGGTGATACCTAAGAAGGCACGCACCTCTCTCTGTGTGCATGGCACAGTCATTTGGGCAATCGCTTGAATACGCTCTGGGGTCAATCGTCTTCCCTCCTTCGACAAGAGATGACCTAAGTAGGTCACTTCTTGGCGGCAATACTGCAACTTCGAAGGTGACACTTTATGATGAAGGTCAGACAGGTGTCGCAACAAAAAAAGAGTAACTTCTTTACAAATCTCTTCATCATCAGCAGCAACCAACAGATTATCAACATACTGGATAAGAGTAGCACCAGAAGGCAATGCAAGAGTATCAAGCTGAGTTTTCAAAGCCTGACTATAAATGGAGGGACTCTCACAATAACCTTGAGGAGCGCGCTTAAACCGGAAACTGCGGTCTCCAAAAGAGAAGCCAAAAATATCCCTACTTTCCTCAGCAATAGGAATATTGAAGAAAGCTTTCTTCAGATCAATAAAAGAAAACCAAGCAGCTGAGGCAGGGATCATAGTCAATAAAGCAGTAATGTCCGGGACAACAGGAAACTGTGGCACAACGATCTTATTGACCTCTCGAAGGTCGATCACAAACCGATACACAGGTGGCTGAGAAGAGTCAGTACGCTTAAGGACAGGCAGAACAGAACTGTTACACACATTACCTCTCGTTTCTTCAACCACACCTTTCTCAACCAAATCATAGATAATCGCTAAAAGAGCTCTTTCGCCATCACTGGAAATTTTGTACTGAGGAATGCAAGGTAATTTAGCATTCGACTTAAGGGTAACAACGTAGGGTGAATCTGCAAGAGACCAACATCATTGGGACCTGTAGCCCTAAGTATATCAGGGAGAGAACGCAGTTCCAGTGGAAGGCGATCCTTAGACAGATACATCGGGGAAATCACTTTCTTACCCACCGTAAGATGTACTCCCGAAGGAGAACAATGTAATGTCGCATGCAATCTTTTCAACAAGTCCAAACCCAACAAATTCTCGCCACAGCCAGTCGTTAGAATAAGGGGAGCCTCCAATTCACAGGGACCAATAGAAAGGGGCAAAGGACAAGAAACCGGGTTACGAACTGGGGCGCCCGAAAATCCTACTGAAACATTGGTCAAGCCAGACAAAGGTGCGCTAGGGAGTTTAGAGTGCATGATAGAACTCTTTGCTGCACCAGTATCCAAAAGAAAAGGTTCTGCCACACCTGATGTAATTACTTCAACAACATAAGGTCCACTCTGGTCTACTGGACCTAACCCTACTCCCTCCCCTTGTCCATGGCTGTCCTAACTATCATTAAAACCAGCACTCTCACTTCCAACATGATAATCATCAGTGTAGTGCTGACCGGACTGGACGGTCGGAACATTCTGTTGGTCAAAATAATTCATAGAATTCTGAGGGGAAAAGGAACGTTCATTCTGTGGAAACGTCCCACGTCCCCTACCCCTAGGTACTTGTTGGAAACCACTGCGACCTCTCAGACCAGACATACCATTTGCACGCTGTAGCAAGATCGGGCAACTATTCTTGAAGCGACCTTCTTCTTTACAATAAACACACTGATTAGGGCCTAGCGGGAGTCGAGAAGCAAAAGACTCAGACTTCTGCAACAGTTTCTGAAACTGTGGGGGTTGCTGAAACTGGGAAGGTTGCTGAAACTGACGCTGATTAGGGCGAGGCGGATAAGCTTGCTGCAGAAGAACTTTCAATTCTAATTCTCTAGTCTTCTTCTCTACTTTATCCTTCTCATCTTTATCTCTATTCTCATAGTATTGTGCAGTAGCCAATATCTGGGCCGAAGAAGAAACAGCCCATGAACTCTCAAAGTCCTCTAACTTATTAGAAAATTCAAGAAGTAAATTAAAAATAAACTTATCTACAAACAACCTCTGACCACCTTCTGTACTCATGTCCTGACCACTATGATCAATGAATGTTTCCTCAAACCTAGTGAAGAAATCAGACACACTCTCGTCTTTCTTTTGTTTGCATGCTGCTAACTTGTCCCAATTCACCCGCAGGGGAGGCATCATAGTTTTCATTAAATTAATAATCCTACCAGGTAGTTCTGCAACTAAGGGTTCAGGTTTGGCACCTCCTACCTGCCGACCATTTGCAGCAGTAATATTAACCCACGTATCTCCTAACTCTGGCGCGTAATCCTCGTGACGGATCTTCGCCCATAAGGGTTGAGGAACTACATTACCCATCAACATATCTATGTCAGCTAAATTCATAACACACGCATCAACTGTCTGAGACAACTCCTTGTAATAACCAGCAGGATTTTTACGGGGGTCAGGCAAGGTCTGCTTAAGAGCCAGGACTTCAGCTCTCTTCCAAGGGACATGCACCCACACTCGCTGAAAATGAGCTGGTGCAGCCGCAATACCATGAGCGGCATCAGCCACAACTGCCTCTCTCCATACAGGGGGAACCTCTCTCATAGGATACTGCTTCACTTTTCTCCTAACAGAAGGGTCAGGTTCGAACAATGACTGCGGTGGAAGTCTAGACCTAAAAGTGAGTAGTGTCTCTACTGCTTCCTCAACATCGGAACCCACTTTGGTCCCTTTAGCAAATTCAGACTGAACATTAAGCAATTCCAGTGGAATTGAACCCAACTCATTATCCTCCCATTCCTGACGAAGGAAGGGACACATGACATCAAAAACATACCTTTGTTTTGGTGCCTCCCACTGTAGGAAGATATCCATAACCACTTGCGGACTGTACTTGGAGGTGTTCGAAACCCATCTACGAGCAAGGAGATCTAACACTGCCCGCTCTTCGGGACCAGGGAACTGACTACGTCTCTGCTTACATTCAGAAACAGGGGTCATATTCAGTGACCCAAAGAAAGGAGACAAAAGACAGTCTCAGTCATTCGTTGCCAAGCAGAAGGAGAAGAAGTTGACATGAGGACAAGAGACAAAGTGTTTTGAGGCGACAGAGACGTAGGGACAGAAATAAGAGAAGTCGAAGATAAAGGAGTGTAAGGCAAAGGATTTTGAGGCAAGGCTGGTGGAAAGGCTGGCGATCCTGGAGGGGGCTGCGCCGGGGGAGGAAGAACCACCTGTGAAGCAACGGGTGGCTGACCGACAACAGGGGGTTGAACGACAACAAGGGGTGCAACAACTGGAGGTAACGGAGGTGCAGTAGCACCCTGCACATAAGGGGGTGGTAATCTCAGTAAATGTGACATCAAAGGATCCTTTTCAGGGTTTTCAGTCACATTTGAAAGGGGGGGTGGCAAAGCCGGGTAACATTTGTCAATTGCCATGCAATGTTGTCTATCTGACACTTAAATCGCACGGTCTTCTTCATCTTCCTTAAACTGCCTAGCAGCTTGCATTACCGATATATTCCTTTCCTTCCTATCTCTCTTAGCTTGCTTAATTTCTCACTGTTTGGCTTCCTACGCCAAAGGTGGAAAGAGTCAAACATCGCCGGCCGGGCTTTCTTCTTAAATAGCGCAACTTCTAGGTTATCTAAAACATCTGATTCAAAACTACCATGTTTCCTTGTATAACGGAGGTATCGGACACGAGTCCTCCAATCGGGAATCCCTATTACAACTACAACAAAACCATTTCCTAAATTTGCTAAAACCAGGCATCTTTTAGCTCACTAGTCTTGCTTCAAACTTCAGAGGGTTATCAAAAACGATACACTCGCAAATATCCGAACCCCTCGGCTTCGACTATTGCAATGGCCGAATCAAAACCAAGAAACAAAACAAAGTCATGGGAGCGACTGACTTATACTTAACCAAAATGTCTGTCACGCCACCAGAAGACCGTCTAACGTCTCGCCTTACAAATCATCACAAGAGGGTCCAAGACAGGGCGACAGTCAGGGCAGCAGTCCTTCGCAGCCGTCAGAAAGAGAAAGCCTCGCAGAAAAAAACCTTTGGTCCACGTCGACATGCAGGGGTCGATGAAGTGGCGGCCGTCCTCCAGAATTTCCTCATGGGCTCCTCACAATCTTCGGGCTTGGACCAGTACCGCCGAAGTCGCCCCACGTAGGGTGCCAGTTGAAGAACCGGGGTTTAACCCAGCGGCGTCAGGGGCACGCCTAAGATCTTCAAGTTCACCTGTCTTGGTATACAGAGACACAGAATACATCTGGATGGCATCAGAGACCAAGTTTATTAGCTGCAGCTAGTAACAGTGATCCTAGAAATACATCACAGTGTAAATTCTCAGGAGACTGCTCCTTTTACTAAGGCTTGACGTCTCCTTTTATACCCAATATTCACATTATAAATGTACACCCACTGCACAAAATTCTAGCCAATAAGGTACATTTCCAAACAAAGTATCACATAACAAAAACTAAATTTACAGTATCCCAACCCGAAATTTAATTATTAGGAATGTCCCAAATTCAATCTCCACTAGCCGGACAAACCTATAATTGAAAGCATAACCCATGTAATAAAGAAACATAAAAAAGAAACAGTAACATATGCTGAACAAGATAAGGCATGTGCAAGGAAACTAAAAGTTAACGATGTCCTGAACATTGATTGGCAATCTCAGACAAAGATCGATCAGGGAAATTGGCTTTGCGAAGCCAGTTTCAGGTGAAGAGGTCAGTTTCTTACAGTTCATTTCAGAGTCAAAAAGAAACCTAGTTAATGTATACATGAAAGAAGGCCAGGCCACTTTGTTCGCCAGGCTACCTTCACAGGCCTACGTGAGGGCAACACAAAATGGTGGCACAGAACAAAATGGAGCCAGACTCGAGAATTACAAAACCTCAATATTAGCAAGCTCATTATCGCTGTTTTAGCGGCAGCTTCCTGCCGCTAAAACGGCGATAATTTATACGAGGTTCTTGCTAATATGCCCCTTAGTTAGGGGTGGGTTATTAGCGGAGCACATACACAATGATTACTCTTAGGACATAAAGAGCAATTCTTATAGGAGCTAAAGTGTTTTTATAGGGCTAAATCCTCGGTCACATTCTGCTGTGGAGAGTGCAATGGGCTTTAGGGGGATGGTTAGCATGATCATTTATATGGCACCGCATCCTTTTGTTGACTTTATAATCTTGAAAACTTCCAACTATCTCTTAAGCCATTAGCTAAAACCTTTATAGAGTGTGAGCACTTAATTTCTCCCATACATAATATACTCTTCCAGACAGTATATGGGTACAAAACCTTGCAAGTAGAAACAAATGTATTAAAGTCTGAAAATACTGCATTGCTTGAAATGCTTGACACATGGGATGAAGAACTTGTCATTAGTTATTTTTTAGAGCATTTTCAAGGCACCTATCCACAATTTACAAAGCACAATTACTCATGTCAGTGAGAACTGTCATTCTGGAAACCTGCATTGCACTGCCACTATGCTGGTGAATGTATATGTTATCGCAAGAGCTATTTATAGTTTATTTAATGTTTTCTGCTGGATTACAGGTAGGCCTGAACAGATTTTAAATTATGGGAGCATAATTCTTTTTTTTTTCCTTTTCAAAACAAAACTTTATTGGGTTGTCAGCATTACACGTTATGCATTTGATTACAAAACACTCTCCAGACATCTAGATCGAAAATAGGGTAGCAACCTTGGTAGACATTTATACATTGCAACACGCACAGGAGCTGGGCATGCAAGCGAAGATCAGAGTTTACCATGTCACATCTGCGTAGGGGTGCACGTCTTCCTCTGCTTTTGCAGTTAGGTCAAGCATGAGTGAGTGGGGTGGAGCGTCGACAGTGGTTTGGTTAGAGTCAGCGTTCCGCTCCAGGAAGGACACTCGGTGGACCCATATGTCAGTGGGTCTGCTAGCAGGGGGTATTAGACACCAATATTCGTTTAAATGGGTTTGACAGTGAGCGTCATCAGCCAGCTAGGCCTTGGGAGATGGAGCCGGCCTGTGGCCCCAATGGATCACCACCCGGCGTGGGGCAAGAATCAGCAGCCTTGTGGCTAGTCGGCGGCTGAAGTCTGGGATCTCCTTGACGTACCCCAAGAGGCAAGTCATGGGAGTTGGGGTGAATGTGTTCAGAGTGATTTCCCCTATTATACGACAGACTTCTTGCCAGACGTGCCCCAGAAGGTTGCGATTCTGGGGCATGTCCAGGCTAAGTGCATAAATGAGGCATCTGGGGAAGAGCATCGTACACAGTTGGCATCTGCAGTCAATCCCATTTTATACAGAGTGGCGGGAGTGCTGTAAAATCTATGTAAGTATTTAAAGTGCATGAGGTGTAACTGATAGTTAGGAGATAATTTGTTGGATTGGTTACAGCAGTATTGCCACTGTTCAGGTGTTGGCTCATCTCCTAGATCAGAAGACCAGGCAAGTTGCGCCATTTCAGTGTCATCTGCGGATGCCGAAAGTGACAGCGCATAAAGCTTAGTAACTAATTTGCGTGGGGAAGAGGCAATATGAGTATATTCTAGTGCGGAGCACAGGGGAGGGGAGCTGGGCAAAGAGTCATTTGCAGCCCTGCAGGTGGCTCTAATCTTATAATATAATAGCTTGTCTAGTGAGGTGGCGCCCTCTGGGAGGGAGAGAAATTTCCTGTTGGGGTATGTATCGGCTTTGGGTTTGATACCTAATGTGGCTGCGCGACATGCCATGCCCGTAGTCTGCAACGGGGGAAATGAGGGGTTATTTGCCAGGAGCATATAAAACTTTCACTTTAGTGTGTTTAGGAATCTCTTCCCAGGCCCAACGCATGCATTCTACATTGTCTATTTTATATTTAGGGGCTGTGTAAGGTTGGAACAGTGCTGTCTGTAAAGGCCAAGGCGAGGCAAGGTCGGTTACGACCGAAACGTTAGGCTGGAATAGCGTGGGGTTTAGCCAGAAGTGGAGGAAGCTGGCCTGAGCTCCAAAGGCATAGAGCTTGAAGTTGGGATTGCCCAATCCTCCATTGGACAAGAGCAACGTCAATGTTTCATTTGATACACGTGGTTGGCGGCCCGCCCAAAATAGCGAAATCATTTTTGATCGTAAACCTTGAAAAAAGTGAGATGTAAGAGGTAGAGGGATATTTAGAAAGAGATAAAGGCATTTGGGTAGGATCACCATTTTGTCAATGGCGATTTTGCCTGCTAGGCAAAGTGGGTGGGTCTTCCAGGTGAGAATTTTGTACTCAAGCCAGTCCATGGCTTTGCCATAGTTTGCTCTCCACAGCTCTTCTGTGTCCCGTGTGAGCCAAATGCCAAGGTAATTGGTCGGGCCCGACACCAACTGAAATGGATATTCTGTGGGGAAAGGATGAGTGGCATCTATTAAAGGAAATAGTATTGATTTTGCCTGATTGACCTGTATGCCGGAGTATCCACCAAAACGAATGACTTCTCTGGTAATAGAACCTAAGTTGTCTTGCGGTTCGCGGATAAAAAGCGTCATGTTGTCCGCATACATGGATGTGACAAGTGCGTGGGATGAAATCCCAATACCCCTCTGCATGTGGTGTTGCCACAGCCATGCAGCCAGCAGCTCCATGGTGATAGCAAAAAGCATAGGGGACAGAGGGCATCCATGTCTGGTGCCTCTGGTGATGTGAATAGGAGAAGTAAGTTGGCCATTTAAATGGATACGCGCCACTGGTAGCGTATATAATAACTTGATTTTATGAATGATCGGTGGATTGAAACACAGACGGCCTAAAAGGGCACAGAGGTAAGGCCATTCTAAAGAATCAAACACCTTTGTGACATCTAACAGGGCCTCGAAAGCTGGAAGCTCTGGATTAATCTGGTGTATTATTGAAAAGATGGTGCAGATTATGTGAGGTGGCTCGACCGGAGATAAAACCGGATTGGTCCGGGTGAGCAATGAGAGTCAAAAGGGGGAGAAGACAGTTGGCAAGTAGTTTAACATAGATCTTGTTATCTGTATTGATTAATGAAAGTGGGTGCAGAATTCGGGGGGCTTACCGGGCTTGAGCTGCAGAGTGTTGAGAGCCTCGCGGAGGGTAGGTGGTAGCTGGCCTGTCTCAAAGGACTCATTATACATCGCAGAGAGGTCTGGTATGAGGACGGGCGCATATTTCTTATAAAAAGATGCCATTAGCCAGTCTGATCCAGGAGCCGTGTCACAGGGGAGGCTAGAGATCACCTGGGAGATATCATCCGGAGTAAAAGGTTTATCCAAGTATTCATGATGGGAGCTACTTAGCCACAGTAGCTCGATGGTGTCAAAGTATTGTATGAGGTCATCTGTAGGTGTTTCTGTGCCTGCAGTGTATAACTTAAAGTAGAATGAGGTTACTTTATCTAGTATACCTTGGAGAGAGATAATTCTGGCCCCATCCTCGTCATGCAGTTCAATAATGTAGGAGGAGGCGTGCAGTTTTCTAAGCAAATTTGCTATGGTCTTACCAGGGCGATCGCCCTCACCATATCGGCGCGCAAGTGTCTCATGGCTAAGGGGCATCACTTCGTGCTGAGCCTTTGATTCATAGTCAATCATTTTCTGACGTATAAGTGCAAGTGTAGAGGGGGATGGATTATTGGCATACTGTTGGTCGAGTTGTCTAAGTTCAGCTTCAGGTCTCCCTGAGAGATTTGAGGACCCCAGACTGTCTTGCGATGCACTCGCCAAGACTTTAAAGGTTTCCCAAATGGTAGAGGGGGAGTCCACGGAGCCAACGTTTACTTCGAAAAATTCAACCAAGGCCCTCCGTAGTTCCTCTCGGAATACTGAATCGTGAAGTGCACGTGGGGGAAGGCGCCATGTGAACACGTGTTTTGGCGCACGAGGAAGCCAGATATCATGAAGCACCAGTGCGTGGTCCGATAGCGTCCAATAGCGTGCGCACTAGGTGTGAGGTGGAGGTGACGCAGCACAGAACGTCTCGGGTAACCAACCAGAGACCAATGTGGGACCATGAGTTATGAGTGGTGGAGATGCAGGTGCCTTCAGGTTTCTCAGGGTGGAAGTGCTGCCAGCAGTCTATCAAGCAGTTGTCTTGTGCAATAGAGCTCAATGTGGTGATGGCCTGTGAGTGAAGCGTGCGTCGGCCTGAGCAGTCTAATGTGCTATTTGGGGCAATGTTAAAATCTCCGCCCCATAGCAGTGGGAGTGGTCCGAAGGAGGAGATGTGTTTCCAATAGGCCTGGGCGGTAAATTCCGTTCTGCTCACGGAATTTGGGTAATATCACGTTCCCCGGAGAATGCGGAATTGCCAAAAATTGCCCAAAATTCCACGATCCGCGGCTTTGTGGAATTTTTTGCTTGTTTGCACTTTCAAAATGCGTGTTCGCAAGATATTTCTCCCTGAGCACGCAAACAGCATTCGCCAACAGGAAAAAAGCATCACAAACAGGCAGAACAAGCAATTTTGCATGTTCGCAGAACTTTTGTGTGCTTGTAGAGATTTTTTACCATTGTGCGGAGCTTTGCATAGCGCGACTATGCACATTCCGCCAACGCCTAGTTTCTAAATATGGGCGCAGAATTCTGTGAATTGTCTGTATTGGGGCCATAAACAGCTGCTAAAATCAGGGATTGAGTGTATGGAGCGCCCATAATAACCACATAGCGACCTTTGGTGTCGTTGACGGTGTGCAAAAGGCGCCATGGCAGGCCTTTTATGGTCAGAATTGCGACACTGCAAGCATAGTTTAAGTAATGGGAGGGGTTGGTGTCGCCCCAAGGCCGAGAGTGGAGCCTAGCAGCGTGCTGTACTGTCAAGTGGGTCTCTTGAAGAAAACAAATGTCAATCCTATGCATGGCAAGGTATACATATATGTCGGGCTTTTCGGAAGTCATTCATGCTACTGATGTTCCATGTCAGTAGCTTGAGCTCAGTCATGATGTCGGTGTAGTGCAGCCCTGCGCATGTTGCCAGGCGCATACATATTAGGAGAGGAGAGTAGGATACTGAGAGCATATTGTGTGTGTACTTACCAGTGCATGCTGAAGGAAGAGTGTAGTAATAGGCGTGCTAACCAAAATTTGTAATTGCAATAAGACCGGCTAGGGGTTTTCAATCACAGTGATAACCCATAACGTTTGACAATGAATAGGTTAGACAGGGCTTCTCTGAACAGATCTTTAAGGAGTGTCACAAGATAGGTTTCCATTTTATCAATAGCGGTGGACTCCGGTAAGCCAATGATACATATGTTGTTCCGGCGGGAACAAGATTCTAAGTCCTCATTTTTGGCCCGGATAATTTTTAAGACCTTGCCCATTTTAAGGAATTGTTGTTTATCTACCGCCTTAGGGTTGTCCAGATTTTATTTATTTATTTATTTGTTCGACTTATATAGCGCGTTATAACCCAGGGGTCTCTAAGCGCTTTATCAGGGTCAGGGTCCAAACATCAGGTACTGTGAAGGACAACTGTTAATAAAAAAGTTACAGAACACCCCATGCTTGCTGGAAAAGCACTGTTTTTAGTTTCTTTCGGAAGGCCAACAAATTAGTCTCCTTCCGTAGTTCAATTGGCAGCTTATTCCAGGCTGTTGGAAGCAAAAATGAAAAGGCCCGTCCACCTACTGTGGCCAATCTACCAGGACCCTTGCCTCTAGGTGCATGATGCTAGCATGGTGCGCGTATACATGTTGGTTGACCTGGTCTAGGCGAGAGGTGAGGTAATCTATCTTTGCATCGATGGTCTTCAAAATTGATTTCACCTTGAGGAGCAGGGAGCGGATTACATCATCCTGGGACTCCATGGGATCTGTTTGCGTGGCGCCCTCCCCAACATCTTGGGATGATTCCTCCAGCCTTCCCGCTCTGCGCCCCTCAAATGTGAGTCTGGTCTGTTTTGTATCGGCCCTCCCCATGATGATAAATCCACTCACAAGTTAGGGGAAGCAGCACAGTGTGATCGAGGAGTGGGAGCGTTTTTGGTCAGATCAGCATGATGGAGGTGCTGGGGCAGCAGGAGAGAAACCAGTTAGTCAAGCCCAGGGTACGCTAAATATGGAGGCGATGTATTGGTGTATGCCCAGGAGCCAGGCAGGCAGGGACATCAATGAGCACAGACCTGCTGTCAAGGAGGTGAGTGGTGGCCGCCCTGCCCTGGCTCTCGATGCGTGCAGGTGCTGAAAGGCTGGCCCCTGGGAAGGACGCGGCAAGCACATGGGTCTTCCTGCTGAATCAGTGGTGGAGCTGATCCATTCAAACCAGGCCTCAGATGTGGCGGACATAGCAAGGCCACGGCAGTGCACCAAGCAGCCCAGCTCAGGGTGGAATGCGCAGGAGGATAAGCAGAGAATGGGAGCCTCCAAGAGGGCACAGCAGGCAGGCCAAAATGGCACGGTCCTCTTCCCCCAGTCACCCACCAAAGAACTCACAGGGCCCGGGACAGTAACCAGGAGCAGTGTCAACGCTCAACCCCCCCGCTGCCTCAACAACTTACCAGGAGTTGCATGGAGCAGTCAGGACCGTCCCGGATGGGTTGTATTGGAGTCCGGATACCGCAGCTGGGGGTGTGCCCAGCATTCACCTCAGCCCAGGATCGGTTCAGACTGCTGGGCGGTCCCGTATCAGTCAACCACACAGCCCCAGACAAGCTGGCACCTCGGGGGAGAGCCAGCAGGGAGCGGATCACAGCCACACACCACGGTGGCAGGAACGTGAGCCGCGAGTTCCAGGCAGGTCGCTAAGCGGAGTCAGATAAAATGGCAGATCCCGGGTTTCCAGTAGTAGGGATAATGGTGTTGCTGGCCGTCCATTTTGCAGATTGAGGCAATTAGAATATGCCGGAGGTGCTGTGGGTTTAGAGCTCAGTTCCTTACAGCGGCGATCGTGCTCGTATCGGCAGGATTTTGCAGGATCTCTTCGCATGGCCGGCAGAGCTCGCTAAGGCGCAGCCATCTTGCAGCTGGCGAAACCACACCCCCCGGAGAATTATTTGTTTAATTTAACCTAACCTAAAATCTTCAGAATGGCCTTGAATACTATTTTATTGTGTGATATAGAAGTGGTTACTAGGGTAACTACCAATGCCATTACACTCTCACCAGACTTTCACACAAAACATAAATATATGTAAATACAGATGCAACCAACCAACAGTAAAAAAAACAAAAAAACACTAGACTAAAATGTAAGTTTATCTCTTGGCAGAATAACTGATAAGCTGCTTCATTTTACTTCTAAGCTGCTTCTCCATCCGGAGATGAGACAAGGAAACAACCCATTGAAAATTGTCTGTGAATATGCAGATGTCGAGAGTCGGGAATAACCAAGCCCAGATTTTAACAACAGTGGACTTTGAGTACGTCAGCAGCAAATCCTTCTTGGTGAAAAGTCATATATTATTTGTCAACAAAGCAGCTCACTGCGGGAAGAGGACTAAAAGATCCTCATCAATTAACAAACTGGGGGCCTGATTCTGAGTTTCAGCAGTGCGAGGGCAGGTGGTACTCCACCACCATAGCCCTGCACCGCCGAGACTTGCCACCACCCACCCACCAGATTTCAAGTAATTTGTAGTCGGGCAGGCAGGCGGTGTGGCATTTCCATGGCGGTGCATCTTTTAAATGTTGCGGTGCCTTTGAAAAAGGTACTGCAATGGGAACGCCTCACAAGATTCTGAAAGGTCCATGCCGTGCTGGAACTCTTGTGCATTCACACAGGGGACAAATGTTATGCTCCCCTGTGTGCATGCACAAGCAGAGGAGGTACCGGGGGCCCTTTAGTGCCCTCTTTTTTCCCTCTCCACCAGGGTTAACATAGAGGATGAACGTCCATGGCACCGTCGGTGGAGGGAAAATTCTTAATATGTTTTGCAGTACCATAGTGGTCCCGCTGAGCATATTGGGGCCTCTGACTGCCGCACCACCTCCAGGAAATTGCAGTCCTCTGGCAGCAGTGGCGGTCCTAGGGCAGTCCGACTGCCCAGCTCATAATGGAGTGATCGGACCACCGGTGCGGCAGTGGCTGGACTACCAGCGCTGCGCCATCACAAGACTGGGAGTCTCTGGACCACCAGACTCGTAATCAGGCCCTGGGTGTGAGAGGTTGCTGCATTAACCCAGTACAGTATGTGTCTCTCTATAAGGATATAGGAGGAAAAAGTTGCTCAGAGCGGCCAGGACCTCAGTTCCTGAGCAATAATATATGCCGGAACCAGAATTCACGGGTTCCCATGGCATTCCAGCACTGCCTCATTACTTTGATTACAGAACTTTCTCATCAAAACCTTTGGATTCTCTATGGTCTTGAGGAACACTCTTGGCCTGCGTGGTAGTGTTCATGATGTCCAGTGAGTTAAGGTTGTTATGCAAAGATGAATGGAAGGAGCCAAAATGAAACGAAAAAGAAAAACATATTGAAAGTATTTTCTTTATCTGAAGGGAGCAAGGGGTTTGGCTGCTTCCTGGAAGGGGAGTAATTTAATATATATGGGCGCTGTTGCAACAAATATGGACAAGGCAGGAAATTCGTTATTCTAGACAGTCAGTGTAAGATATTTTAGAACAATAAGGCGATTTCAATTGATTTTGAAGGAAAATGTTGACAGTCAACTATTTATTATCAGAGCAAGAGATATGTTGCTTGGAAGGAGATGGTTGTACGAGCTGGGTGTGGCAGAATTAAGGGAAAGACTTTTGGCTCAATTTTCCAAAGTATTTTGAAGAATTTTGGATGAAACTGATTAGAGTATCATCAAAGAATATCTAGGTGCTTAAATATCCCAAATAATCACAGAACACATACTGATCTGGAATAATGTGTCCTTGTAGTAAACAGTTCATGTTCTCTCATTATTAAAAAAAAATGAAAACCTCTCTCCATACCTTGTAAACCATTTCTTTTCAGAGACATGCAGCAAACACTTTCCCAATGCTCCTTTCTGCTGCACTTCTCCTGATGGAGAACAAAGGTTGGTAGAATAAAACAAAGGACAACGTATTGGGAAAATTAAGAAGATTGGCCCACAGCTTCTTATACGAGTTCTGCTTACTTTTGATGTGTGAGTCTAGCATCTATGTGAGGCATTCCACATATTTAAATTAAAGAACAAGGAATAATTTATTTGTGGTTTATTTTAGATTAATTTTAGATTATCTGTAGGGCTCTCGCTATTATGGTATTTATTTTTTGGACATTTCCATCTGTAATTATCCACATTTCTTTTTTTTTATTATTTTCGATATATATATATATATATATATATATATATATACACATACATATATATATATATATATATATATATATATATTTTCTCTCAATATAAATATATATATATATATATATATATATATATATATATATATATATATATATATATATATATATATATATATATATATATATATATATCCATGTTTTATTTTGGGTTTTGTTAAAAAATGTAGCTGACACTAGTAAATTGCCACATTTATTTGACCAATTAATGTACATTGACACTTGACCACCAGACAGGTTTGATTGACATATATGCCCAGTAATAATACATTAATACACTGGTTTGAAAACATGTACATTTTAGTATTGACCTTGAACACATCTACAGCTGTTTAAGCCTTATTAAGAAACGTTCTCTCATTTTTGACTATCTTACCTATCAATCTGCACATCTATTGGCATAGAAGTCATGACTCAATAGAAAGAACAAGGGTATGTCGTTCCTAATGGTGGCTGCAGGATGGGATGTGCGGGAGGACCTGGGTTATATTCCAGGTTTTAAAAAAGAGAGAAGGATAGATGGGGAGTACCTCACACACCCCAAGGGGTGTCATGCTTCATCATCAGGCAGCTCCTTGTTGGGCCGGCACTGCAATGCCCAACGGGCCCCACAAAGGGGCTCTTTGCCGGAGGTCTTTTCTTTTTGCCTGGCAGGTGGTGGACAAGGTGGTGGGGTGTGTGTTAATCTGTGGAATGAGTAGAGGTTTAAAAGGGTGTGTGCATGATAAAAATAACTACAGGAATCCCACAGGGTTCTTTATTGGCTGGGTTCCAATGCTATAGTAAAAACATGAGTCTGAAAAGTAGAAGCTAGACAAGGATATTCAAGGCCTCTCAAGCTCAAATTAGTGTATGTGGGGTTAGAGGGGCCAACATGTTTCAACTTGTGCTGTGGTATAATTTATATAGACATAAAATGTACCTTCTGGATACACCCAGTGGAAAGGGCTATTTGCCCCTGTCGTTATGGCTAGAGCACTCGCACATTGGCGTGAATACGGCATCAGTTAGTGCTACATGTGGAAGGGAGCCAACCCTGCGTCGAGCCGCCCCGGAATGCCACATGATATGATTATACGACAGCACAAGTTCAAGTGTTAGTGTATGGTACCACACACACACACACACATGTACACCACCCCTACATGAGTAGACAAGGATCCCATGGTCCTAATAAAATACCAAGACCCCTCGGACTATAAAAGGCAAGAAACATATTTTACTACAGCAAGATCAGCCTCATGCAGTGTTAACAGCCTTTGTCATAAAACTATTGATAAGCTCACGTCCAATCAAACAAAGGCACTTGATGTAGTCAGCAATCAAATACAAGGTTAAGAATCATGGGAACCTTGGACATCACACAGCACTCCACATTTATGGATGCTACTACCATGAACTTCTACCAAGCAAATATAGGTTTCCACCATAGTTTTCCAATTGCAAAAAATGTACACCAGTCGTCTGGATGGCTCATCGAGTTCACTCTTGCTGCAGACGTATGCAGTGATCTGCATGCCACGATTTTAATCCCACCAATGCTGAGTCAGCCATTGGTACAAATGACGTGGTAAATTGACAATCATTTAATTAAGTAGTAGAGATACCTGCTAATATCAGTGTTCAAAAAGTGCAGCAGTGTGATGTGCATCACTATACAGCTTTCAACTTCCCTAGGCTCAGGGACTAATTTGCCCCTTCTTAAAGTAAGAATAACGCCCACAGTGTCTTTTTTTGTATTACTTTTCTATTTCAACCCAACAGTCTATTTTAAATAATCACTTTCTAATAACGGTATTAATTGAGATCCAGGGGTTTACACAGTACTAGTACATTTAATTTTAATTAAGGCCCATGATTTTTTCATCACACTTTTAGATTTATCATCATTATAGAAGAGGACACTTAGGGCCTGATTACAACACTGGTGGTGATGTGCCGGCTCTGCGCAGCACAGCACCGCCAAAGCCGTGCATGGTCTGCCAGCCAGATTATGAGTTCAACTCATGTCTGGCGGGTTTTTCTTTTGCCATTCCCATGGCGGTGCATTGAAAACTGTCAGGGCAATGGGAACAAAAAAGCAGTTCCAGCACGGCATGGACTGTGAAGTCCATGCAATGCTGGAACTTGGGGTGCATGCAAACAGGGGGGCACATCTTGTGCCCCCCTGAATGCAACCCGATGTCGGTGGGGGCATGAGGGCCCTGTAGGGCCCCCTTTCTTTCCCTACAACAAGACTCACCGCCATGAAAAGGCTGGCAGATGGGAAACCTGTGATATGTGGGGCGGACGGCGGCAGTCATGCCTTCCATATTGTATATCCCTGTCCGCTGCGCTACAGACAGAGAACGACGGTTCTCTGGCGCAATCGGCGCAGTGGTGGATGTCCAAATGGCTGCCTTGTACTATGGCAGCTGCAGGGCTGCCACTGCTGCATCTCCACGAGTATGGTGGTCAAAGACCACCAGATTCGAATTTTGGTACTAAGTCATGTGTAATATTGTTAGAAAATGTTATACGAATAGGAACATTAATTATAAAAGCGAAATCATTACTCAATCTTATAAAATTAACTATATTTTCCACTCATGGTGTTAATTTGAGCTGGCTTGTGAGACCACTTTATGCATAGTAGATTTATCTAGGGAATCTTCTCCATATACTTTTCCAAAATTTTGAAATACCTCTTTAGACACCTTACCTTCGATACACCACATACCCACAGACTGTTGCCAGTTTACAGAAGTTGCATTCCTGAAATCAGCTAATTGTATTTAATTCAATATTCTGATTTTATTAGCTTTAGCTGCCAGGATCAAGACTGCATCACTGTGCTGAAACCTCCAATTTCCTTTTTCATTAATATTGAACGCCAACCAATTCTCTACGCAGTACTCAATAATGAATATTGTGTAAAGTAAGCTTACATGAGATTAGGAGAAAGTCACTTAGCTAGAAGCACATATCAAAGGATTGGAATACATTCTCTCAGTGTTAGAAAGAAGATATCCTGTTCCATACATATAATTTGATGTAAACCTGCTAAGCAAGAGGGGCGATGATTCACATCCCTGTTTCAGTGCAATCTATAATCAAGTCAGTAATGAAAAATAAATTTCTCTTCAACATACCGAAGGTCAAATTTTCGAGGTTTCACAATTGTTTACTCACTAGTACATTCCTACATTCGTTACTGAAGGCATTTGATGGATCTAAATAACTTGATTCACACAAAATGTTAATCTACACCTGCATTTGAGGTGGTTTTGCAAACATTTGATCATGCTTAAATAAGTCCTAGAGTATGATTATACAAGGGTTAAATGCTTAAATTGCACTTACATATGCTAACTTGTGCTTTCTCCAATAAACAATATTCTTCGGTCTGCAGAATCCTCCTCCAGTTTTTGGGGTGTTTCCTACCCCATTCTCACGTGTGATAGGGTCTTACTTCTACTCGTGACAGGAGTAAATCCCCAATCACTCCCAAAGGTAGAATGTTTAAAAGTGTGTTAATACTTCTAAACTCACATGTTTTTGGGTGTTCACCAAATTTCCACAACATCCTGCTAGACTACCACCCCCTTCCCTTGGTCATGGATTTACAAAGCCATATCATTAGAACATCTTGATGCAATTTTATATCTGAGTCATTCGATTTACAAATGTAAATGTAGAAATTGCAAGCAAGAATTTCCAATCAAAAAATATTATATTAGTACACTTTAGATGAACTTATATTTGCAATTGACTAAGTAAATCAGGCCTTATGCGCTGACACTGTTATACTTCTGAATCCATAGCGAAAACAGGATAAAATCCTGTCAGGATTGTGAGTAAGATGTTTCCTTTCTCAACCAAGATTTGAAGACGATCCATAGGTATGGACACAAACACTGCTAACAGCACATTACATAGTTATTAATCAATAAGAAATGGGGGCTCTTTATCTTTCCTTGTAACAAGGAAACTATTATACTGCCCTTCCTTCCGCAATATTGAAAGCATTTGAATAAGTACACATTCCTTAAGTGATAAAGTAAAATACCTACTCTACAATTACACATTAAACTTGAGCATTATACTCTCATCTCTATTGTAAATCCATAAACCCTTTGATTTTCTACCAATAGCTGGCTGCTTTACCAATGATTATGGTGGAATTCTAACTTGTGGACTCGCAACAATATGATTCTTGAAGATGGTTGAAATGTACATTTGAGAAGTTTATGGAAGTGTGTACATCATAGTCTCTATTTCTTATTTTTGGAATAACATTCCATTGTTCTGTGCTACACAGCTCCTTCTTTACTTGCAAGATTAGCCTAAAACATTCTTAAGCATCTTATTCTTCCCTTAGCGTGGGATTCTGCCCTATTCCTTTACAACCTACAAATTAACATGGAAAACATGTTATGTGTTTAGAGCAAACTAAATGAAACAAAGAATGTTCTGGAAAATGGATGAATATTGTAGCACTGACACTGTCAATCTTTCCATATTCTGGGTGACTCACCCCCGTGAATAAATCCAATATTATTCTAACATGACAGTGCCACTAAAAAGAAACACTAAGTAGATTCTCTTCAAGATGACTTCAGGATTTCATCTGCAAATAATTCGGAGGAAACTATAATGTACCTCATTCTTCTCATTATCTATCCCTAACCCATCAATACAATTCTAGAAAATAACTTCCATTAACATAGAATTGCATTCTATAATAATTAATTAATTTAACCACATCTGAGTATCTCAAATCCTAGAGATTTAAATTTCTCAATTCCATGTATGAGCAGTTTATCTCATCCAGGATTTTGCTCGGCACACTGCTTTCTGTAGTACTCAATTTATAAAAAAAGTGAGCAGGGTGAGCATCACTGGGGGAGATAACCACACATAGAATCTGGTAATGTAAGAGCTCTGAAAGCAACAAGCTTTCAGAGCGCCTCTCCAAACAGGACTAGTAATAATGGAGGACCAGAACGCACCCAGAACGCTCAGAGGGACGCCACGGTGTACCGACGGAGAGGTGAGTGATGTTGCAGGTTTTTAAGTGCATGCAACGCTCACCCTTCTATGATAATGACTAGTACTTTTAGCGATTCTCGATCGCAATGCTGGGAGCTACTAACTGATATGCGATACAAACCCTCCTGTGATAGTGGCGATTACGCTTAACTTTTTAGTCTATAGGGCTGTCCACTATTATGGGCACGGTTGATTCAATATTTAGAATGCTCCTCTACTATCCAATGTTGAGAACGCCACTCAGGTATACTGGGGCTGAGTCTGGTATTATTTGGTCAGGCGCCTTGACGCCCATCTGGGCTTAGTTGCGCTTTAAAAATCGTTTTTCATTTCATTTAATTTCATTATAGGGCTGCTCACTATTAGGGGCAGGGAGGATTTAATATTGAGAATACTCCTCTACTATCCAAAGCTGAGAACGCTACTCAGGTATAATGGTGCGATCCAATGAAACAGAGATCGTCCAAAATTAACATTGTTTCTTGACCTTTGGGGTCTTATGTCTGTGATTGTGAATATGCGTGTTCTGTTTTGTTTGTTTAGAGCGTGCTCCACTCGCCTGAGCGACGGCCAGGTGGGGTGATGTCTTGTTCTCCTACCCAATTGGTAAGCAAACTTTTAGATGTGAGTAATGGTATAGTTAACCGTACCCACACAACATGTGGTACAAATTGCATTACATGGTTTAACAACGCAGTAATGTGTGTCTGTTTTTTCTCTCTTGTATGTGGTCCTCTGTGTTTCCTGTTTTAGGGCGCAACGCTTCTCTTCAGCTTATTGGAGAATACCAAGTATGACTTAAAGCATACAGTTGATATAATTTCTATATTTAATGCAGTAGCTGATACACTCTGGTCCTGATGAAAGCAGTAGCAAATTTTTGCTACTAATGCTGAAACATGTTGACCCCTCCTGCTAACAGATATTTTGTTAAATCTGTTGTCACTCTATTTTGTTTTTAACAGTGGGAGAATTGAGAGAAACCATTAAAATGTGTTATTCTCTACTCTTTTCTACCCATTTTTATATTGTCACTATTGTTCACTATAATTATTTTTTGCACTGCAATTAAGTTACCCTTATTCACTATTATTATTTTCGGTATCACCCTTTAAAAATACACATATTCATCCTATATCATTTGTCCGTCATATGAACATCTAGTGACGGACACCACTCTCCTAGGTTACGGAGAGCCCAAATGATGACTGGGGCGGTACCGAGTAGAAAACCGATGGGTACTTTTTTCCTAACTCAAGGAATGTACTGGCAGATGCATCAAGCAAAATACCTCCCGTTAAAATACCGAATCGGTAAAACAGGCCGATACCGAACGCAAAACCAGAAAATGCAATGCATCAACCTCAAATCGTTAAAAAATAAAGAATCGCTAAAAATACCCCCCGGTAAATTACCGAATCGCAAATCAGAGAATCGGAAATAACGAACACCAAAGCTGACCTCGGAAATACCGAATCGCTAATAAAGAAACGCAATGGAATGCATGAAAAATCGCTAATACCGGAAAACGCAAAAATCGCTATTTAGCATGAGCAAAATAAGGGGAATCTCAAACAGGAGGTAAAGTTATTTGAAGGATAGAAAAAAAAATTCTACTTCGCAGCAGGTGCTGACAATCAGTAACCCTTCACAAATGCCCTGGGAAACCCCACAAGTCTTCCAAAATGGCTGCCCTCTACGTGCTTGCTAGGAGGAGGAGGATCAACGCCCAAGCTCAGCGCAGGAAGATGATCCAGGACAGGGTCTTCAGGGTGCGCATCTCTTTGCTGGGGCAGCCTAATAGCAGATCTGGAACCATTACTGCAGCACGAGACCCATAGGACCAACGCCATACCAGCCAATGTCCAGGTCCTATGCTGCCTGCACCTGCTGGCGTCTGGAAGCTTCCAGGGGGTAATAGCTGAGACTGGAGGCGTGTCACAAAGCACATTATCATGCTTCTTCCACCGCTTCCTAGAGGCCATGCTGACATTCATAAATCGCCACATCACCTTCCCCACAACCCCCCAGCAGCTGACCCGCACCAAACGGGAATTCTACCAGGTGGCACAATTCCCCCATGTGATAGGGTGTGTTGACTGCACGCATGTCCCCATCTGTCCTCCATCAGCCACCGAATACATATACCGCAACCGGAAGTCATATCATTCTATTAATGTGCAGGTCGTGTGCAATGCTAAGTGCATCATTACGGACCTTGTAGCCCAATTCCCCGGGAGCACACACGATGCTTACATATTCCGTCCCTGTGGCATCCACAGGCGCCTGATCAACGGTGAATTTGGAGAGGGACACCTACTAGGTACATATTTATGCATCATCGTTCATTCCATCCCCACATGTATCATTGCATTCATGCTGATGACCATTCTCTCCCCATCCTGCAGGTGACAGTGCTTATGCATTGCGTGAGTATTTACTCACTCCCTATCTCAACCCAGCAACACAGCAAGAGCAGCGCTACAACAGAACACATCAGCACAAGGAATGTGGTGGAGAGTACATTCGGCATCCTCAAGAGTCGCTTCCGAATACGGCACCAGACTGGAGGTGCCTTGCAGTATTCGTAGCATCATAGCTGTCTGGGCTATCCTGCACAATATCGCCACCCGCAGGGGGATACCCATAGAGGTGGACGGAGAGGATGAACTACGTGCACAGCAACCCCTCCCCCCCCCAACACCAACAGGCGCATGTGCCCAATAGAGCAGAAGGGCAACGGAGGCGGACATATATCACACGGCATCATTTCTGAGACAGGTAAGAGAGTGCCTTGACAACATGATCTGGTTTTGAAGGGTTTAATGGTCATGAACACCTGACTGGTGCAGAAATATGTAACTCAAACATGATGCAGCTGCATTTGAAGTTAAACATAAATTGTCCCTTGTCAACACGGGTGATGCTTGTGGCACTATAGTTGGCCCATGGTTACGTCACCATGGATAGTGAATCTTTGCCACATGTCTACTTGCGTTTGCCACGTACCCCCAGTCTCCTGTCCCGTGACTCCTCCGCATCTCCACGAGGGGTGTCAGTGGGTGTCAGGGGTGTCAGTGGCTGTTGCGCTGCGTACACTGGGCCTCCTCCCGCTGGTCTCCGGCAGGGAGACGCTGCTCACACTGGAGGCTGCCTCACTCCCCTCATCCACTCCCACACTGCTGACACTGGCTGACCCAGACTGCAGTTGCTCCACTGCAGTGGTCACTCTCTCAAGGGCCCTTGCCACATCCCCACAATAATGCCCTAGGTCCACTTGCAGGGACACAGACCTGCGGGACAGCACAGCTGTGCTGTTGCACAGCTTATTGATGGCCTTATTGGTGGAATTAACAGCAAGCATGATCTGCCTGTGCCTCCGGCGCTCACTTTGTGGGCCTGTGACTACGGCACGTGTCAGTTCCTACAGGCAAAGCTTGATCTCATTGTTGCCCGCAACTACGGCTGTGGTGTGCTCACGCACAGCGTCAGTCATGTTTCCTAATTTGTTGCACAGTTTTGTCATGGTGAGTTTCATTGCACCCATGTGTCTCCCCTGCAGGCGCTGGACACGCATAATCCGGGTCTCAACAACTCCGTACCCTTCGGACGGATCCACTGGTCTTGCTGCTTCCCTACCCAGGGGCACTGCCCTCTGTCTGACACTCTGACGTGCTGCTGTTTGGGTGGTTGGAGTGACGACAGCCTGGCATGGGACATTTTGGGGTGCTGTACTCTGCTCCGACTCCATCTCGTGCAGGGAGGGAACATCTGCCCTGCGGCTCTGCTGAGTTGTCCGCACTGGTGGTGGTGGTGGTGTCTTTGCCCGCAAGGATGGCGGTGGTGGTGGTGTCTTTGACCGCATGGATGGCGGTGTGGTGGTGGTGTCTTTGTTGCATGGATGGTGGGGGTGTTGTCCGCCATGGTGGTGAAGGGGAGGACATGGCTTCATGTCCCTGTGAGCACTCCGCATCAGTCAACACTGGTGTATCAGAGATGACGAGGCGGCCACTGTCGTCTGAATCCATGGGAGATGCATCTGTGTGTGAAACAGTGCATAGTTAATATTTAGTTATTGTATGTGGATATTGCATTATTGTCTCTATATAAAGCTCTTTTTTGGACAGACATTTGGCCCTGTGCTGCTGTATTCATTTCATTCACTCTGGGGTCAGACATGCACTCATTCATGTATTGACTACAACTCACATGGTGCAACACTGTGGTGAGGGTGTGTGTTTTTGGCACAGCTACATGTGCACTGGGTCTGGCATGAGGGAGTGGGCAGGGATTGACTACACGCTGCATTGCTACGCTGCCATGCATCTTACCTTGTCCTCCTTCCGCAGCACCAGAGGTGTCCAGGTGTGTGACCCCCACAACAGCTTCCGGTTCTATAGTAGACTCCACTAGGTCCTCCAGGGCTGTGTTCGGTGTCACATTGGATGTGCCCCCACCTGTGCCTGCAGCATCCTTGACCCTCTGAGCGATCCGCACCTTGGCCCTTTTACGCAGGTCATACCAGCGTTTTTTTAAATCGTCAATGCTGCGGTGGGTGACTCCGCAGGCATTGACCTTGTCCTTGATGCGCAGTCACATCTTTCTTTTTTCCGCCTCAGGCACCTTCAGCGACAACTTCCCAAAAAGTTTGTCATTATTGCTGGTTACACACTCAATCAGGATTTCGAGTTCCTTATCAGAAAACTTGCGCTTTCTCTTCCTGTGTGTGTCCTTTCCCCGCTGGGGGGCCTCCTTCTCCATCTTGACCTGCTTGCCTAGTCCTGGTTGCTGCTGGTTCAGTCTGGCTCCTCAGCTCCTGTGCTCTGCCTTCTCCTCTGAGCTCCTCGGGCACTGAATGGAGCATGGGCTGTCCTACTTCCTGGTTGTGATGTCATCAGCCTGCTTCTGATGCGTCGCGTATTTTTCCCGATTTCGCTATTACCGAATTCGCAAATGCCGGAATCACTAATACCGATTCGGTATTTGCTACTTCGGTATTTGCTAGTCTCGCTAACGTACTTTTGCTATCTAATACCGAATTTTACCGATCCGGTAATTAATACCGATTTCATTGATGCATCGCGGTTTGCATGTTCTTAATAGCGATTCCTTATTTTTCGCTATTACCGACATGGAATACCGAATTTTGATGCATATACCCCGTAGTGTTTTCGTTTACACATTTACACTACCACTTTTCTTCAGTCACCTTTTGCTGCGCCGCACGGTTGTAAAAACGTAGGGACCACCGTTTCTTGTTTGACCCCCAGAAACTCTTTGTTGTTATAAGAAAATGATTTGCCAACTGCAAATCTCAGCAGCATAGTGCAATAGGTTCCAGTAATTTTCATACCTGTCTTCAAGTACTCCGTTCAACAAAGTACTTCAGTAATCATTATAGCCTACTCTAAGTAAGAAGGATGGGCAAAGCCAATAGGTTTTGCCTGTGCCAATTGTCTTTGTCAAAGTTTTTAGACATTTGCACACCAACGATTGCCCTGCTGTGCAACATAGCCGAAAGCGAAGTAAATAATAGCACTATGCATGGGCGTCCGCAGAAATTTCTCCAGGGGGGGCAACATTTTTACTTCATCACCATCCTCCGACATGATTGAGCACAAGTATTAAGTAAACGAATAAAAAAATCTAATAAGACAAAGAGCTTAAATAAACAAAGAAACCCATGGGGTGGGAGGAAAATCATGTGAGGCTTCATAGCAGATTACCTGGCAACCACAATGAAACAGAGGAAAAAACAAAAAAGCATTGGCATAGCCAATAGGTCTCGCCTTTGGGACCTTATAAGTGTTTAGCCATGCAACACTTGATGTTGTTGCACCAAGGATATTGTCCTAGACAACTAAACACTTATAAGGTCCCAAAGGGGAGACCTATTGGCTATGTCAATGCTGTTTTGTTTTTTAAATGACAAGCAGTGCTATATGGCTCCGGCTGCCACTTAGTCCACCACATCACACGTAGATGCTGCAGCCATCTTTGAATGGTTTTAAAGCCAATTCAAAAGCTGTCACCAGTGTATGTTAATCCCTATCTCAACTGTGAGACTGCTCTCCTGCTTCCCAATTCTATTAAATATAAATTATGTAAAAAGAACATCCCTTTCTGAGCTGCACGGCTCATCCTACCCACGTTTCATGCGCAGATTTGAAATACTGATGGTTTGGGCTTCCCGGAATTCAACTGGTTGAGAGGTGGACAGGTGTAGAGAGGTAGAGAGAGGTAGAGAGAGAGAGGTGTAGAGAGGTAGAGAGACGTAGAGGGAGAGAGGTAGAGAGAGAGAAAGAGGTAGAGAGGTAGAGGTAGGTAGAAAGACGTAGAGGTAGGGAGAGAGAGGGAGGTAGAGAGAGAGGTAGAGGTGTAAAGGTAGAGAGAGAGGTATAGAGATAGAGGGAGAGGTAGAGAGAGAGGGAGAGAGAGAGAGGTAGAGGGAGAGAGGTAGAAGAGAGAGAGGTAGAGGTAGAGAGGTAGAAGTAGAGAGAGAGAGTGGGAGAGGGAGAGAGAGGTAAAGAGGTAGAGAGAGAGGGGTAGAGAGAGAGAGGAAGAGAGAGAGTTAGAGAGAGGTAGAGAGGGGTAGAGTGAGAGGTAGAGAGAGGTAGAGAGAGAGGTAGAGAGAGAGGTAGAGGTGTAAAGGTAGAGAGAGAGGTATAGAGATAGAGGGAGAGGTAGAGAGAGAGGTATAGGGAGAGAGGTAGAGAGAGAGGTAGAGAGAGGTAAAGGTAGAGAGGTAGAAGTAGAGAGAGAGAGAGTGGGAGAGGGAGAGAGAGGTAAAGAGGTAGAGAGAGAGGTAGAGAGAGAGAGGTAGAGAGAGAGGTAAAGAGAGAGAGGAATAGAGAGAGGTAGAGAGGGGTACAGTGAGAGGTAGAGAGAGGTAGAGAGAGAGGTAGAGAGAGAGAGGTAGAGGTAGGGAGAGAGAGAGGTAGAGAGAGAGAGGTAGAGCGAGAGAGGTAGAGCAAGAGAGGTAGAGAGAGAGAGGTAGAGAGAGAGAGAGAGGGGGGTAGAGAGAGAGAGGTAGAGAGAGAGAGAGAGAGAGAGAGAGAAGTAGAGAGATAGAGACAGACCGGTAGAGAGAGAGAGAGAGGTAGAGAGACGTACAGGTAGAGAGAGAGAGAGAGAGAGAGAGAGAGAGAGAGAGAGAGGTAGAGAAAGAGAGGTAGAGAGAAAGGTAAAGAGAGGTAGCGAGAGAGAGGTAGAGGTAGGGAGAGATAGAGAGAGGTAGAGAAAGAGAGGTAGAGGGAGAGAGGGAGAGAGGGAGAGGGAGAGAGGTAGAGGTAGAGAGGTAGAGAGAGAGTGGTAGATGGAGAGGTAGAGAGGGAGAGAGAGAGGTGGAGAGAGAGGTAGAGAGAGAGGTAGAGAAAGAGAGGTAGAGGGAGAGAGGGAGAGAGGGAGAGGGAGAGAGGTAGAGGTAGAGAGGTAGAGAGAGAGTGGTAGATGGAGAGGTAGAGAGGTAGAGAGAGAGGTAGAGAGAGAGAGGTAGAGTGAGAGAGGTAGAGGTAGAGGTAGGGAGAGAGAGGTAGAGAGAGAGGTAAAGGTAGAGAGGTAGAGAGAGAGAGGGGGAGAGAGAGAGGTAGAGAGAGAGGTAGAGCGAGAGAGGTAGAGAGAGAGAGGTAGAGAGAGAGGTAGAGGTAGAGAGGTAGAGGTAGAGAGAGAGGGGTAGAGCGAGAGAGGGGTAGAGGGAGTTAGAGAGAGAGAGAGCGGTAGAGAGAGAGTGAGCGGTAGAGAGAGAGAGAGAGGTAGAGAGAGAGGTAGAGGTCGAGAGAGAGAGAGAGGTAGAGAGAGGTAGAGAGAGAGAGTTAGAGGTAGGGAGAGAGAGGTAGAGGTAGGGAGAGAGAGAGGTAGGGAGAGAGAGAGAGGTAGAGAGAGAGGTAGAGAGAGAGAGGTAGAGGTAGAGAGGTAGAGAGAGAGGTAGAGGTAGAGAGATAGAGAGATAGGTAGAGAGAGAGGTAGAGGTCGAGAGAGAGAGAGAAAGAGAGTGGTAGAGAGAGAGAGAGGTAGAGAGAGGTAGAGAGAGAGAGTTAGTGGTAGGGAGAGAGAAGTAGAGGTAGGGAGAGAGAGAGGTAGGGAGAGAGAGGTAGAGAGAGAGAGGTAGAGAGAGAGGTAGAGAGAGAGAGGTAGAGGTAGAGAGGTAGAGAGAGAGGTAGAGGTAGAGAGGTAGAGAGAGAGGTAGAGAGAAAGAGGTAGAGAGAGAGAGGTAGAGGTAGAGGTAGGGAGAGAGAGAGGTAGAGAGAGAGAGGTAGAGCGAGAGAGAGAGAGCGAGAGAGGTACAGAGAGAGAGGTAGAGAGAGAGAGAGAGAGAGAGGGGTAGAGAGAGAGAGAGGTAGAGAGAGAGAGGGGGGGTAGAGAGAAAGAGAGCAGTAGAGAGAGAGAGAGGTAGAGAGACGTACAGGTAGAGAGAGAGAGTGGTAGAGAGAGAGAGGTAGAGAAAGAGAGGTAGAAAGAAAGGTAGAGAGAGGTAGCGAGAGAGAGGTAGAGGTAGGGAGAGAGAGAGAGAGAGGTAGAGAAAGAGAGGTAGAGGGAGAGAGGTAGAGGGAGAGAGGTAGAGGTAGAGAGGTAGAGAGAGAGTGGTAGATGGAGAGGTAGAGAGGGAGAGAGAGAGGTGGAGAGAGAGGTAGAGAGGCAGAGAGAGGGTTAGAGAGAGGTAGAGAGAGAGGTAGAGAGAGGGAGGTAGAGAGGTAGAGGTAGAGGTAGGGAGAGAGAGAGAGGTAGAGAGAGAGGTAGAGGTAGAGATGTAGAGAGAGATAGGGGGAGAGAGGGAGGCAGAGAGAGAGGTGGAGCGAGAGAGGTAGAGGTAGAGGTAGAGAGAGAGAGGTAGAGAGAGAGGTAGAGCGAGAGAGAGAGAGGGGTAGAGAGAGAGAGGGAGAGGGAGTTAGAGAGAGAGAGCGGTAGAGAGAGAGTGAGCGGTAGAAAGAGAGAGAGAGGTAGAGAGAGAGGTAGAGGTCGAGAGAGAGAGAGAGAGAGTGGTAGAGAGAGAGAGAGGTAGAGAGAGGTAGAGAGAGAGAGTTAGAGGTAGGGAGAAAGAGGTAGAGGTAGGGAGAGAGACAGGTAGGGAGAGAGAGGTAGAGAGAGAGAGGTAGAGAGAGAGAGGTAGAGGTAGAGATGTAGAGAGAGAGGTAGAGGTAGAGAGATAGAGAGAGAGGTAGAGAGAGAGGTAGAGGTAGAGAGAGGTAGAGGTAGAGAGAAAGGTAGAGCGAGAGAGAGAGCGAGGTAGAGAGAGAGGTAGAGAGAAAGAGGTAGAGAGAGAGAGAGAGAGGTAGAGAGAGAGAGAGAGAGAGAGGTAGAGAGAGAGAGAGAGCGGTAGAGAGAGAGAGAGTTAGAGAGACGTACAGGTAGAGAGAGAGAGAGAGTGGTAGAGAAAGAGAGGTAGAGAGAAAGGTAGAGAGAGGTAGCGAGAGAGAGGTAGAGGTAGGGAGAGAGAGAGAGGTAGAGAAAGAGAGGTAGAGCGAGAGAGGTAGAGGGAGAGAGGTAGAGGTAGAGGGGTAGAGAGAGAGTTGTAGATGGAGAGGTAGAGAGGGAGAGAGAGAGGTGGAGAGAGAGGTAGAGAGAGAGGTAGAGAAAGAGGTAGAGAGAGAGGTAGAGAGAGGGTTATAGAGAGGTAGAGAGAGAGAGGTAGAGCGAGAGAGGTAGAGGTAGAGGTAGAGGTAGGGAGAGAGAGGTAGAGAGAGAGGTAGAGGTAGAGAGGTAGAGAGAGAGAGGTAGAGAGAGAGAGAGGTAGAGCGAGAGAGGTAGATGTAGAGGTAGAGAGAGAGAGGTAGAGAGAGAGGTAGAGGTAGAGAGAGAGGGGGGTAGAGAGAGAGAGAGGTAGAGGGAGTTAGAGAGAGAGATAGAGGTAGAGAGAGAGAGAGCGGTAGAGAGAGAGAGAGCGGTAGAGAGAGAGGTAGAGGTCGAGAGAGAGAGTGGTAGAGAGAGAGGATGTAGAGAGAGGTAGAGAGAGAGAGTTAGAGGTAGGGAGAGAGAGGTAGAGGTAGGGAGAGAGAGAGGTAGGGAGAGAGAGGTAGAGAGAGAGAGGTAGAGAGAGAGGTAGAGAGAGAGAGGTAGAGGTAGAGAGGTAATTTACAATGACATATAATAATGGTTTTCAAACGCAATGGCAGTCGCAAACCGTTGATCTGATACCAACACTGAGCTGCAGTTGGTACATGATTCAGAAAAGAAAAGTTGTCTCTGTGGGACAGCTTTCCCTTCGGGAATCAAGTCAGGCGACAGTGAGTACAGACAGTGGTCCAGGGGCTACACTCGATGAACATGAGGGACTGCACCTTTGGAGCTCAAGGCGTAAACTCTTTAATCCACCTCATCTGCAGACCCTTCTGTAATACTAGTGCTTATGGTGCAAAAAACAGGCATATTGTGTGTGGTGCAGACACTTCTGTTCAGTTTTAACTCTTTTTCAGTTGTCAACAAAATATTTTAATTCATATTTTGGTTTACATTGTTAACTGTTGTTATACGTTTTTTAATATATCCATTATTTTAGTTTAGAAATAATGGATATATTAAAAAACGTATAACAACAGTTAACAATGGAAACCAAAATATGAATTAAAATATTTTGTTGACAACTGAAAAAGAGTTAAAACTGATTATTACCATGGAAAAGAAATTGATGAAACTTTAATGTTCGCTGAAAAGTGCACACATCCATCGGAACAGAAGTGTCTGCACCACACACGATATGGTATACGAAAGGGCACCTAAACAGTAGCTACCAGGATGTAGTAGCACCAACAAAAGAAAGGAATATAGCTTGAGTACGAATAAATCACAAGTGCACAGAAGGACTTACCAATTGATCTCGCAAAAAACAGGCAGACACACCCATTGCATCTCTGGGCGAATTGTGTAATTCGGTGCCGGTGTTAGTGAGGCTTTGATGGTTTTCACCCTTTCCTAGGGCCCCTGGCTGCAGCTCCACTCTTCCTTAGCTTGAAAAATGTAAACCCCCCACCCCCTCCCCCCCCCCCGGAATTTGACTCTAGGTGCGCCTCTTCTTCAAGCTGTGGAAGCATCCAGACCCCGACCTTCTCTCTTGCCCATCAGCAGCAGTTTTCCCGGTCATCATGCAGGACCGTCATTAAGCGCTTTCTCACGCTTTTAAAATTGACCGCCCTGCAGACAAACACCACTGTGGGGGCTGTCAATAGTGACGGACCGGTGTTCCAGGGGGGGCAAGTGCCCCCCCTTGCCCTCCACTGCGGACGCCCATGGCACTATGATACAGTCAACAAGGGACGATTTATAGTGCTTTTATTTTCTTTACTTTAAATGTCTAAGTGATTTGCCCAGGATAACATCATGTTGAGCTGATGCCAAGACCCAAAACTCACAGTTCCACCACTTTTGCGAGGAGGTTGGGGAAGTGATAGTGTAAAAAGATCGTAAATGTTGATGGGAGGCAGGCAGGATGCAAACATAGCAGTTCGGCCCGTGACCGCTCCTGGAGAGTCCCTGGGCCCTTATTTATGAGGCCTTGCGTCAGTTTTGCACCGCCGGTGCGCCACTTTTTGTGACGCACCAGCGGCGTAAAATATGAGCCTTGTTGCACCATATTTAAAAAGAGACGCATCTAGGTAGATGCGTCACTTTTTAACCCCTGCGCCACATTATACCTGCGTCAGGTATAATGTATGCAGAGGGGGCGTTCCCCCGAAAAAAGCCTCGTAATAGTGACGCAGTGAAATCTATGAGATTTCACTGCGTCACTTTTAGGATGCTGTTGCTTCAAAATCTTGCGCCTGCCTCACAGCAGGCGTAAGACTGACGCAAACCCTTTCACATGGGGCTTTCCCCATGTGAAAGGACGCATTGCTGCAGTTGCGTCACTTTTGTGACACACTCCAGCAATGCGTCACTTTTGCGCTTACAGGTACGTCAGAAATACTGACGTATCTGTAAGTCCTTGCGACATGATGCGTCATACATTAAATATGACGCATCATTGGTGTCGCAAGGAGTGCGCAGTGAAAAGTGACGCATCGCTGTTTTCACGCAGCGATGCGTCACTTTTCATAAATGAGGCCCCTGGTTGTTAATGATGTGCTGCTCCATCAGCATGAGAAAAGTGGTTAGTGCCATATGAAGGCGGCGGAGGACATGGGAGTCAGTAAGCTGGACACAAGCGTGAATTAAAAGTACTATGACATGGCCAGATTTAACTGTTTGTGTTAGTGACGCTTGTTCTGCTACAGCCTCTCCAGTATCTGATATGTACGTGTATTTGTGAGTTTTGAAAAAAATCTATTTTTAATATGAAAAGGAAAACACTTAAGAATTGCAAAGACAAAATTCACACAATTATTCCAAAAGCGCGTACTGTCCCTCCAAAAATTTGGACTCTTGGAAGCCTTTTTGCACAGCTGAGGGTGAGAGTTTTGCAATCATTATCCATTTAGAGGCTGAATTACAATGAGGCGATTTGCGAGCATTTTACACATGGACTGAAAACAAAGCATCGCCGAGTGGGGTTGAATGTTCTGTGAAGGGTGCTCGCGTGGCAGGTTTCCCTCTCAATGGCCGCCACTTTAGTACTCATTGTGTTCAACAGGTTCATCTACACACGGAGCGCGCATGAAAACACAGACCACTTTCCTGGAAATTCTCAACTTTGAAAACAATACCAAGCTCTTGTAATTTTGAAAAGGCTCCTTGAAACCCAAGGGGTTCATTTTAAGACATTTACTTTTTTTGTTGGATTACAGTGTTTTCCAGGGTCAGCCCAGAACCTAACAGTGAGGATGAGACAGTCCCAGTGAAGGTCTGGTGAAAGCTGCACAAGACAAAGCTCATGCAGTCCACCGTCAATTTCAGACGCATTCTCAGGGCATATAGCCAACTTCACACATTTATCGAAAGTTAAATGTTTATCCTCAAATATGATTTTTTGTCCAAATTAACAAAACGCACTTGCCTCATAGGGAGAGAAAACATCCTTGAGGTTGTGCCCTTAAATGTTTTATTTGATCTAGACAATATTTTGTAGAGATTGTAGCTGTGTGCAAATGCATACTCTGAAATCAAATAATACGTATTAAAATCATCGAAAGTGCCCCCTTTTAATCAGTGCAGACTTCAGAAGCACATCACCACAACTAACTGCGTCTGGGTCCAGCATTGCTATGCAAAGCAATTGAGAACTCACGGGGCGTCTCGAGATTACCAGTTCAAACAGGGAGCTCCTGGTTACTGAAACAAACAACAAGCATTTGCAATGCAATAGGTCTCGCCCTTGTGAGAGTTTGAGCTATTGGCTTTGTAAATGACAATGCCTTTTATTTGTGTTTTAAAATCCAAAACGTAAATGACAATGCCTTTTATTTGTGTTTTAAAATCCAAAACGTAAATAAAAGGTATTGTTATTTACAATGTCAATAGCTTAAAGTCACGTAAATGAGAGACCAATTGCATTTCAAATGCTTGTTATCGTTCCAGCATTTTCTGAACCCCAAACCTTTTTTTTGAGATGCTGCAGCTTCCCTACTTCCTTTGCCCATACCTAGTGTACGTAGCTTAAGCCTGCTCTGGAGGTGCCCCCTTCACAGTTACACGCAGCAGGCACCTCTCTTTGCTGTCACGTTAGAGTGTTACAAGGGTCCTCTGCTCTCTCTTCCTTAAGGCTAATTCACTCCGTCTCCTGCTCTGATACATAATTACTTTGCTTTCCTGCCTCAGTGCCGTGACGGTCACTGTCTGAAAACCATTTAGCTCGGCGGCATGCTCTACTGTGTTCTTCAGCACTCACAGGCACGCACACTGCTCTCGTCTCGTTGGTGCAGCACTCGCATTCTATTCCATGAGCCTCACTTTCCTGGCCCTTGGCTGTTGCGCCAGCTCCTCTCTGTGACTGGGACCCCACGGGGAGCTTCTGCTGATGCGCTAATCGCATGCCGCAAAGATGCTGCTTGAAATGTTCCAACCATTGAAAAGTAAAGAGTGGTAGATTGAAGAGTCAATAGTGTTAAATGTGCAATATAGAAAGGTGGTCAATATATCAAATTGCAAAATTCAAAGCAAATTAATGAAAAATAACTGATTAGATTGAACGTCCACCCTATTTTCTTCTTCCCGCCACCTCTCCTGCCCCCAAACCATGGCCTGTGCACCCGTGCCTGTACTGCAAACTTCTCTTTTGCAAGCTCAGCTTTTTATTTTATAGATCATAACGTGCCACTTTCCCCACAGCTGCATCACTAGCGATTGCTACTGAAACAACCTAAGTAAACGTCATTGTTTGCGGCCAAAACACTTTTCACATTGTGGGCCGAGCCGAGTTCCAGCCGAAAAATCTGGGTGCCCTTACAAGACACACTCGCAGAGGATGGATTGGCCATTTATATCAGCAGGCATTTCCCGGCTGGTGGGGTGTGAGTGGGGTGGAGTCTGGGTCACTGTAGGCCAGTTTTTGGAGGCCGACGACCGGTGCCTCTGTCCACAGCTCCCCGGGGTATAGGGCAGCCGGCAAAAAAAGAAGGCGCAGTAAAGAAACAGGAAGAGAGAAAAAGACAGGAACAGAGAGAGTAAAAGACAGGAACAGAGAGAGTAAAAGACAGGAACAGAGAGAGTAAAAGACGGTAACAGAGAGAAAAAGACGGTAACAGAGAAAGACGGTAACAGAGAAAGACGGTAACAGAGAGAGAAAAAGACGGTAACGGAGAGAGAAAAAGACGGTAACAGAGAGAGAAAGATGGTAACAGAGAGAGAAAAAGACGGTAACAGAGAGAAAAAGACGGTAACAGAGAGAAAAAGACGGTAACAGAGAGAAAAAGACGGGAATAGTGAGGGAGAAAGGCAGGAGCGGAGGGAGAAAGGCAGGAGCGGAGAGAGAGAGAAAGGCAGGAGCGGAGAGAGAGAGAAAGGCAGGAGCGGAGAGAGAGAGAAAGGCAGGAGCGGAGGGAGACAGAGAAAGGCAGGAGCGGCGAGAGAGAGAGAAAGGCAGGAGCGGAGAGAGAGAGAAAAAGGCAGGAGCGGAGAGAGAGAGAGAAAGGCAGGAGCGGAGAGAGAGAGAAAGGCAGGAGCGGAGAGAGAGAGAAAGGCAGGAGCGGAGGGAGAGAGAGAAAGGCAGGAGCGGAGAGAGGGAGAGAAAGGCAGGAGCGGAGAGAGAGAGAGAAAGGCAGGAACGGAGAGAGGGAGAGAAAGGCAGGAACGGAGAGAGGGAGAGAAAGGCAGGAACGGAGAGAGAAATGCAGGGAAAGAGACAGGAAGGCAGCGTCGCAGAGCTGTAGTGCCAAGTGTTTGAAATTCGGAAGACACTGTTGGAAAACAGACTCTTATTGTGAGTGTCCACACACGAGCGTGGCACTACAGAGCTGTAACAGGAGCAGAGAGTGAGGGCCCACGGAAATGAATTCCCACATATTTAAAAGACATGCTTGTGATCACTGCAGGAGCGCGCACCACAGAAACAAAACATACCTGATTCTGAAAATGTCTAAGGAGGAAGAGCAACGCTCTGAAAAAACACATTCCCGCATTGGACCCCAAAACTCCTGAATGTTCTAACGGAGGAAATAACACTCAACAATAACTCACTGCCATGCAGGACACACTTGAAGGCAAGGCACTCATCTTAGGCAGATATTGCCAAGACAGGTGAATAAATATGACGAATACACGGTAACCCTTCTCCCCAATGCTGAGAATATCAGACACTAACCAAACAGTCACAGTGTAATGCACTGTGCTCGTTATCCCACCTTACCAGGCTGTAACCCGCCCGAAGCCCATGTGGTGCGGCCTGAGGAACAGCAATGCATTTAATATATGAATACATTTAAAAAAAAGATTGTGTGCGGGGACTCATCACAACTCAGATGGGCAAGCGTGGCATCATTATCGGCGCTCTCTTGGGAGCACCATCTGGGCTCGCTCGGTGCAACATGGGGAATAAAAATATATAAAGCTATAATCAAAGGTTCAGAAACTTTGCTGATTGTAAATGACTGCTAAATCATATACAATGCTACAGTGACACTCACTTGGTCTGACCTCCGCTGGGAAATCTCTTTTCTGGTTTTCATCCTTGTTTTTCAGTGTCGAATGTGCAAGTGGTTCGGAGATGAAGAGATATAGAACAGAGCAACAAAGCTCCTTAAAACTGCACAGAATGGAAAAAAGCCCCTCATCAAGACCTTGCATTTAACGATCCTTAGAGCGAATCATTTTTTGGTATCGGACTCTAATCTTTGTAGAAAATCAGATTTAGCTGAACAGGAATCGCTCATGCTCGGCGGAAAGACGTTAGTGTTAAGAGCGAACTCGCAACTCTCCTTCTTAGACTCCGAGGCGAGACACTGGTCTTTGTGGCATGCTTGCACTTCCAATCTTCTGCGCAGGAGCTAGCTCAGAGACTCCTTTTACTGCAGTATCTTTCTAAGAAGAGTTTCTTCGTCTTCTCTGCTTTATCGTACACATTCAATCTGTATTGAAATCAGTGTTGTGATCAAAGCAAGGTCGAAGCAAAAAAAAGATAAACAAGTTCCCGCTGGGCCGCCGCGCTGCCTGCGACGACCCGGAAGCGGTTGGGCAGCCGGCCAATCGCAGCGCGGCCCCAACCGGAAGTCCCGCCCCCATCGCGGCGCAAAGAGAAGAGACTGTTCGAGGAGCCCCGAGGGCTCCTGATCGAGTCCCGGTCCCGAGATGGGGGACCGGGTGAAGAGCGGCCGGGCGCATGAAGAAGGCGGGTCTCTCATGTGGTGAGAGTGCCCCGCAAAGCGCAACCGCCGCCCGAGAGGCACGCCGAGCACCGCCAGAACAGGTGAGTGTGTTGCGGAGGAGGAGAGGTGAGTGGGGGTGGGGTGTGCGCGTGTGTCTGTTGTAGTGTGTCTGTGCGTGCGTGTGTCTGTTAAAGGGGGGTGCGTGTGTGTGTATGCAGTGTGTGTATGTGCGCATGCGTGCGGGAGCCTTTGTGTGAATGCGAATAGCAGGCAGGGCGACGCGACGTGCGCGCTCACGAGCTGCAATCTCCAGGAGGACAGGCTCGTCACAGTCTGGGGGGTGCGTGTGTGTGTATGCAGTGTGTGTATGTGCGCATGCGTGCGGGAGCCTTTGTGTGAATGCGAATAGCAGGCAGGGCGACGCGACGTGCGCGCTCATGAGCTGCAATCTCCAGGAGGACAGGCTCGTCACAGTCTGATGTCCACAATATTCCCAGAAAAGCGGCAACATAAGTTGTCTCGCATAGACAGCAAAAGCTTCGTTTTTGCTTTCGTCTAGGCGAGACCTAAAAAAACACTGAAGTGTCATTCTTAAAGGTGAATGAAGTCCTCAGGTTTTCCTAAGTACACACGATCCTATGTAGCGTTCTATGTCAATTGGTCAAATCAAGCACTTTGCCAAATAAACATACTGCAAAAGTTTGAAAACACAATATTTGCGAAAGACCCCTTACCCCATCACCTCCACCCAAAAAACACACACACACAGAAGAGGATCAAAAACAGTAAATTGCATTTGAGTAGGGGTATCGGTGCTAATGCACCAGCTGCAAGCGCTGTGCAGGTGAAAGCTAAAAAACAAGGTGCAGATCTACAAGCCCCTTGCGTCACTTTTCCCATGTTAAAAGTGATGTACAAGTGGCGCAAGGGGTTTGTAAATCTGGCCCCAAGTCCTTAGAGAAGTTCATATGTATCTTCCCAAAATCAATGTTCACAAACTCCTCAAAAAGAAATCGGAGTTTTTCTTGCATGGAATGTATTAACTTCCCTAGACTACTGCTCATGTCGTTTCATTTCAGTACTTAACATTTAAGACTAATTGTTTATGAAGCAGTTCTTTCATCGTGGCATTGGGTCATGCTTTGACTCAGATAGTCACCTCTACTTGTTTGGTTTGATTTTCCATTAGACAAAATCGCATTATTTTCTTGTAGCGCGTGGATGGTGCTTACCAGGCCTGTCTTATTGGAGTGATAGCGATTCTCGGCGGCACCGATAGCATCAGACTTGTGGGTCTCAGCATGCCGTCGTCTTCTGGCGTTCTTGCTCCTTCCATCTGCCTTTGATGCAAAGGAGGCAGCTGCAGACCACCAGAGCAGCATCTTCTCCCCCTCCATAGATCTATTCCCGCGCAGTTCGTTGAACTTGATGACTTTGTTAGTCCACGTTCCACATAAAGCATTGCATTCTAAAAAACACAAATAAAAAAAAAAACATTAAAGAAAAAAAAGAAAATCAGGGAACTAGCCTTTGGGTGAATACATAAAAGTAAACCAATCGGTGTGAATTCCCACAGCACAATACTTGTTTTTTGTGCAACAGAAAAGAGCATATTGACATTCTCAAATTGGTAACACTGAAATGTGCAGCTTTTCTGAAGTAGACGACCAGTGCAACTCTACCATTAGGAGAACACTTGAGTTGAATTGTGCAAATCGATTATGTGGCGGTCATACCCCAGCATCTGCGATATTTTGTAATTTCTTTAGGCTATACACATTGATTGAATCATCGTTTTTGCCCCCACATAATCTCAAACCGTAATTTGTTTCCACCTCAGCTTTGAAATGCCGCTATCACCCTCACTACCCCTCAGCATAACTAGAGGTAGAATTGTGTGTTTGGAGTGTATCTTAGATCTATGTATTTATTTTAGACTACGAGTTTGATTGTTTTCTGGAATAATAAAAGTGTAAAGAGAACAGAATCCTTTCTGTGTAAACTAAATGCATGTGGAATCGCCACTGAATATTCCCATTTTAGTCCACTTTTAGACACTCTGGGACTAAAACAGAAAGAGATATAAGAGAGTAAGTAAAATAGTACTATAGGAGTGCTATTTTATGTGCTTCAAAATGCTTTGTGCATTGGTTCAAAACGTGTTTTTGTTTATCACGAGCAAAATTTACATTGACTAGCATCATTCGGCCCAAATATATATTTTTTCAAGGTAGGATGGCAACAGACTTTGCATTTTCAAGATACATAATCATTCAGTTCAATCCACCACGCAATCTTTTTAGAGGAAACAGATTTGCCATTTTATCGTATTTCTGAATACAAATGTTTAAAATAGTTTTGTTTTCAAAATAAAGTGCCCAATTAGAAGCTGGAATTACTTCCAAATTTGGAAAATAAAAAAGGCAACTATCTTCAAACAGGGGCTATTGTTAGAGTGCATAGGCAAATTTATTCTGAAACTATTGTTTTTGTGAATGGGTATATATAAATTCCTTCTTTGGAATATTTGTGTTATCTAATGAGCATTGAAACGCTTTTCGTCATGCAAATCGTTGTGCAGAAGGACCGGAATAAATCAAATCCTGCTTCATCCACCGTACACTCAATCCATTACAGACATTGGGACATTCCGCTCTTATTCATTGTCCGCGGAGGTTTCCTAGGAATTCTTTGTCATGTCAAGAAGAGGAATTAAAATGCTATAATTTCTCGTAGGTCCCGCATCCACCAACAGTAGTGTTACGTCAATATTATAGCCTTATAGCCTGCCGTAGAGGGCTATACCGGCTATTAAAGGCCCTCTTCAGCGTTAAAGACCCGAGCCTTCGGCTTGGGCCTTCAACAAGGGAGAGGGACTTTAATTGCCGGTATAGCCCAGCTACGAAGGCTTATAAGGCTATTAGAACAATCTGCCACTAGAGGGCAGAATGTTCTAACAAAAAAGAGCAAAACCTTATGGGAGCGTGAGGGGATTGGAATCCCCTCAGGCTCCCATAAGCCTTTGTTCACAGCCAGAGCTGTGACCAAAGAAACATTAGAATGTTGGAGCTCCAGGTTTATACCAGCCATTATAAGCCCAGAGCACTCTAATGTTTTCAATGGAGCTCCCAACATTCTAATGTTCTAATAGGGTTTCTAACTTTTCATACTTTCCAGCACCTGCCACAGCCACTGTAGTTTAACATCTTCAGACAAAAGAAAAGGCCTAATTGTAAGTGAACTAATGATAAAAAAAGAACAATCATTATATTTACAATGACTTACATCCGACACACTTCCCCCTTTACACATCTCTCTATCGTGGGGGCGGTGGTTATCGGGACGGTCGTGGTGTTGAAGCTGTCAAGGATGCGGTGGAAGAAGGTGGTCAGCGAGTCGCATAGGTCTTGCGAAGGCGGGATGTCGTTGGTGTTGGAGAGTTCCTTCACAATCACAGTCATCTCTTTCCTCTTCAGCACCCTCTTTTCACTCACTCCTGGACAAACCTCCGCACATCCCTTTCACTTCACTAATCCCTCCACACACACAATGGACCCACTCACCTATACATACTGCATTTTCTTTCACTTTCACCAATATTTTGACAGCTTCTCAGCTCACCACACACTTTCCCGTATGAGCATGTTTACAAATGTCACACCTGACCATTGCTTTGTGCGCTGGGCATAGAGGCCAAGGATTTTTTAAGTATGTCTCCTAACCTGTTTATGATCCGCTGACAGGAACTGTGAGAAATTCACACTGCATTCAGTCTCAACTCCGTGGGGCACAAAAGTTGGGATAAGACCTTTCCAGCCAACCCCCACATCCCCATGGCACACCACTGCATGTCGGCAGAAGCCTACTACCTGCAGATGGGACCACACACATACCACCAATATTGGGAGCCTGTGGGAGGGCAGGAGCCAGGTATTGCGTGTTGGCACCACAGCCTTGCATGTTAATTTGCAAAGCGATTGAACATGATGCATGAGGGGACAGAGAGCAAGTGAAGATTCTTCATGGTCCAAGTGATGTCATCATATGTGAACTGGCAGCATAGAGGACAGTTAGATGGGGGAAGAGGCTGGAATACCAGAAGGCTGTGAGTGAGGCACTGGCCTTTGGATCTGCAAGAAGAAGATAACGTGCAATGTGGAGCAGAAGGGTGGATGGTATGGCTTGACCCTTCACAAGGCACTTTATTGGTGCCAGGCTCCTGGAAAGGGGCAGGCAAAATTATCATCAGGTAAAATGGCCAGAGACAGCGAACTAAGGCTGCTCCTGCAAGAGAGGGGTAGATGGATGGTAGTCTCCATCTGTCCTCACATTCACCTACTGTCTATGCCCAGTGCAGTAGGCAGTACAGGGCATAGGTGGAAATTGCAGGCAGGGACAGGGACAGAGAATGACACTTGAATCTCTGCACATGGGAAGAAAAGAAAAACTGGGTGCTGGGGTGCAGATGGGGGGTCTTGTCTGGTGTTTAGGGACCTGAGAATGAGAAGGGGAAAGCAAATGAGTAGCACAGTTCAGCAGCAGGAAAGGGCCCACAAAGGGCCGCTCAAACTGCATTTTTTTTAAATACTGCAACCTGAAGAAAAAAAAATCCTGCTAAGCTGCCTCTCAGCTGAATTTTGAAACTTTGCATGCCCCTTTCAATTGGGTTTTTCTCAGATGTCCTCAAAGATAAATGGTCTTATGCCCATCTAGAAAGAAAGATGGGATGAACTGCAGAGCCGGTCCTAGGCCTTCTGAGGCCCCGGCGAAAGGGAAGATGTGAGGCCCCTCTAAGTGCCTTACTGCCTGCGCGACTGCCACTCTCTACAGCGTGCGGCCGCACTGGGCGCTGAACCAGAGGGGTGGTGCTGTGTTTTGCAATAGCTTACTATTTAAAAGCACCTGCTGTATTCCTTGTGCTCTCAGCTTTCATGCAGCAATAAAAAATGTCAAGATAGCTCCTGTGCTTAATTTTCCTGCTAGAGAGAGGGTTCAGAGTTTTGTCTAGTGGCAAGTTTACTCACAATGAAGTAGCACAAAGGGTTAATGTGCCTGCTGCAGAGAACAGATCTGTATTTTAGTTGAATGTCTGATAAAACCAGCCTTTACCAGCACTTTAAAAAAAGCAAATGCATGTGAGAGAGGGGCTTTGGAGAGATGAGGGGCCCTTTTGCCTGATGGTAGTGAAGGAATCCGAGAAGAAGGTCATGGCGGTGCCAAAAATGATTGTCCCACCAGGCGTCACCAACAATAAAGCCGGCCCTGCCTCTCTGAGTGTGATTAGTATGATAAACCTGAGCCGTCACACACATACACACATAATGTGTGTGTCAATGCCTGGACACTGAGAAGGTCTGTTGAGTCCTCTCTTTGATTGCTTGAGGAAAGGTAAACTCCTCCCACTAACCACAGTGCCACAAAGCACCGAATAGTATACATGATAAGGGTAGGTGTCTCCAGCGAATGACAGACCCGGATAGCGGGGCTAGCTGTGATTGGGAGACATGGTAAGAGAGAACAATATGACTAAAATGCTATATCTCTATGATATATACATATGACTTTTTTTTGTAAGACTTTATTTGTAATTGCCAAAAAATACATCTTAGTTCAGTATAATCCGGTGGTTCATCGTTAATCATACAAAAAGTTCACAGTCATGGTTACACAGCTATTCAGCCGACAACCTTCCGGTCCGGCAGCGTTTGTCGATAGTTTATATAAGGCTTTCGCGTAATATGTATGCAGTATGAGTAGTCTTACATTTTTATTTTTATACAACAAAACTTTAGACTCATTATGTTCAGGAATTTATAGGTGTCAAAGGCCATGTACTTCAGGCACCCCATGCTGGCTGCGAGTCCTATGCATCCCCCCGTAACCCTCTCCTGTCCCATATCCTGGCAGAACTTAGATGTATGTGTGTCCCAGTCCCCTTCCCAATTCTTCCCAACCGTCCTCTAGTACATCAGCCCTCCATCCCTTCTTCGTCCCCTGAGCTGTCTATGTCGTCCTCAGGTAGAGGTTCGCACAGATCACCCCTATAGCTGTTCCATGCTTGCCATATCTTATTCCATTTGCGAGGGTTAGCTCTCATTTTATATACTGCTTGCTCGATCACCATAAGTCTGTCCATTGCCCTGCACCACTGCGCTAGTGTCGGTGTCTCTGCCACCCCCCACTTCTGCGCTATATCTCGCTTGGCCACCATGACCCCAATCGTAACCCACTGCTGCCCCCGGCGTGTCAGATCACTTCTTTCCCAAACATTCAGTAAGCACACCCGGGGGTCCGGCGCAAGTGACGTCTCTAAGGTTTGGGAAATGGTGCGCATAATTTGTCTCCAATATGCAGCAATAATCGGGCAGTCCCAAAGTGTGTGCAGCAATGTCCCTTCCTCACCACAACCTCTAAGGCAGTTCGGGTGTTCCGCTCTATGCATTTTATGCAGGGTGGTTCTGGTGTAGTAAACTCTGTGCAGTATTTTAAATTGTACCAATCTACATCGCGCTGAAACGCCTGCTTCTCGTGGTGATGACAACGCGGCGTTCCAGTCTGTCTCGTCCATGGCACCCAATTCGGTCTCCCATTTCTCCTTTAATTTAAGCAGGGGGTCTGGAAGATTATTCAGTAGCTTCCGGTTTGTAAGTGATGTGGCACCTGTCTGCATGAAATCAGTGAGTAGACGGTCTTCTAACGGTGAAGATTCGGGGACTGTCGACCCTGGCTCGATAACTGTCATCAATGCATGTCTTATTTGTATGTATCTGTAGGTTTCGTTGGAGCCCAACTCGTACTGCTGCTGCAGTTGTGAGAAAGGGATCATCCCTTTGCTGGTCCACAAGTCCCCCACTGTTGTGATTCCAATATTATCCCATTGGGTAAATCCCTTACTAAATCTCAGGCAGCCGAACCGCCTGGCGTCCCATAATGGTGTAAGTTTAGTAATAACCCCGTTCCATTTGAGTCGCGTCTGCGCCTTATGCCAGAGCTGCACCTTGTGTCTGGTTGGGCCAATCAGCTTCGCTGTGAGACCCTGATTATATAGTGGGGCTAAGAGGCTTTGTGTGCCTAGTTGTGCTCTGTCCGCTAGATATGCCGGGTCATTTTGCGGGGCGTGTATCCACTGGTTTATCACCTTAAGCTGTGATGCCCAGTAATATAATTGTATGTTTGGCAGGGCTATTCCCCCGTCATACCATCCTCGATTAAGTTTTGCGTGTGCCACCCTGGCTGGGCAAACAACGCCGCTCTTCCCAGCAGCGTTAGAGGGAGGGCTTTCCAGTGTCTTACGTCTGCCGATACATATGACTTTTAATAACAATCAGAGTAATCAAAGTATAACTGTCCTTTGTAGTTTCATCACATTGGGTGGTCTTTCCATATTTGCCCAAATGGTAAGACTATTGCATCTCTCCTGACACTTATGTTGGCAATGGCATAGGGTGAAGGATGTGAACTGATGGGGCACACCAGATATGTACATATATATCAGCCACTATTGATAACAATTATCATAGGTCTGAAGCCATTGCTCTGTAAGCATCAGATGAGTACAAATGTGTGGGTTGTGCTAGGAAGCATTGCTAACTAGGATGAGGGTTTTACTATTTTGTATCCCTGACAGGTGAATGCCACTGTACGTGATAAGAACAGCATATTATCATTTTTTGAGTTCTTGAATCCCTCCCTGATACATCTTAGTGTTACGGCGTTGACTGTGTGATGGGAAGATACACAACAGAAGTGGATAGGGCTTGAATGGGGGTTGGCGTATGTCAGCCTTCTGACGGATTGCATAGCACAAAACATGTATAAATATGTTTTTAACAATGCAAAGACCCCTGCAATTAAATACTTTATCTACTGACCATTTGTATCCTTCTTGTCTCTTTTTACTAGGTAGTCATTCAGCTTGAATGAGGCAGAAGTATAAAGTTACTCTCCTGGTGTGGATGTTGGTTTCTCCATTTTTGGATAGCACAATAAAAGATCGTTTACTGTAATACATTGATCAGGTTTTATTGTGGATTTCAATTCACTGGATATGTACACAGGTAATGAGGATTATAACTATGCGGTGGCAGATCATGTGCTTTTCCACAGATATAGAACATGTTTGGCATCCTCAAGCATTAATACACTGCAGAGTTATAGATCTCATGAGGCATGTTGGTCATGAAAGCAGTAATTAGTGAAATTCTTTTAAACAAGGCCATCTAAAATCAAACAGTGCCGTCTACACGAGGCTATTTCTCCACTTAAAAAAAAGAAAAATAATCTCCATCCCGCTATGACCTATCCTAGATGTAACAATCTGTCTTCATGGCTGCTTACACCACATATAGGGCCACATGTATCAAAAAAGAGTTTTGCCCTTCTCAAATTGCAATTTTTTGCGAATTGCAATTAGAGAAAGACATTTTCAATTTGCGATTACCAATTAGAGAATCGCAAATTGAGAATGCAATTTCAAGGTTGCTAGGGAGCCAAAAGGACACCCTGTTGCACCCCTGAAATATGCATGTGTGCACATTTTGCTCACATACATGCCCTAAGGGCATGCATGTGCGACATATGGCACTTTTAAAAAATCAAAAAAGTGCTATTTAAAGAAAATTACAAATTACCACTAACTTGAAGTTGGTGGTAATTTGCAATTCCCTAAGACCAAATCGCAAATTTCTGGTGCTTCCAGAAATGCATTTAAGGATTTGCATTTTGCAATTCCTTAATTGAATTCGCAAAATAGAGAATCGCAAATTTTGCAATTCTCGATTTTGCGATGGTCTTTGGCAAATCGGAAAAAGGCTTGATACATAGGGCCCATATTGTTACCCAGCTCTGTGGGCTGCTTAAACTCCTTTAAGGGCAGAGATGTTGCTCACCTCTGTGGCAGAGCTTTTTCCAAAAAACTGATGTTAGGCAAGTTATCTGCATATATGTTTTTTCAGCACATTCAGGGCTAAGCATTATTGCATATCCCAAATAATAAGCAGCGCGCGAGGAGTGTGGTCAGCGTGACAGGATTGAGGTCGGGGAATCGAGGACGTCTTGCTGGTTCAAGCAACTGGGATGCCTTGCTGCTCTCACCCCTCACAGTCCATCGCTTCACCCGGGACGAGGACTTCAGTCCCCAGGGTGCACCAGACTGCACTCAGCTGCCGCGAGTGAGGGGGGAGGCGTGGTCCATCGCACTTAAAGCGATGCCTCTCCCCCCGCGGCGCAGGAGATTTACCTGCTGTTATTTTGCCCAGTGTGGCCAGCGTGACAGGATTGAGGTCGGCGAATCGAGGATGCCTTGATGGTTCAAGCAACTGGGACGCCTTGCTGCTTTCACCCCCCACAGCCCAGCGCTTCACCCGGGACGAGGACTTCAGTCCCCAGGGTGCACCAGACTGCACTCAGCTGCCATGAGTGAGGGGGGAGGCGTGGTCCATCGTGCCTAAAGCGCTGCCTCCCCCCCCGCGCCGTGGGACGCGCACGGGACGGAGTCAGGACGAAGCCCGGACCAAGGCCGGGCCCGTCTGTGCCTGTCAGGGGCCGGAAGAGGCTGGGCTGGGCCACCCCTCTGACATTGACATTGTTTGTTCCACGTAAGCCTGTAGTACTGGGTCTAGCTAGTAGGGAGACATAGTACCTGCTTATTGGTTTGTTGTTTATTTAGTTGGCTTTTATCTTATTTTTAGTTGTATAGAGTCATTCCTTTTTAAGCTAGGGAAATGAGCAGGATTACGCGAAAAGGGGCGGCGGGGTCGGGAGTGGTGGGGACCCTGGATGCTTTTCTTTCTTGGGCTGAATCCGTTTTAATACACGAGATACAGCTGACCGAATGACGACTATCCTTAGATCCATTATGCCCCTCCATAGGTTTAACTTACACATTAGAGCCAAATGCTACTCCTAATTTGTGCTCCCAAAACCCATCAGCGCCAGCAGTTAGCCCAGATCTAGGGCTTTATAATGCACATAGTGTGGATAGTTTATCTTCCTTTCTGCCCGCTACTCCTGCTAACGTACTAACTAGGCGGCAAAAGACAACACTAGCCCCAGGACGAGATCCACAGTTAAAGAAGTGGAAAGCGCATATTGCTCCTAAAGCTTGCCAACAGGTTTCAAAACAGGCGAAACAAAAGCCTGTGGCAATAAGGAGGGGGGTGCCTCTGCTCCATCTTCTGTGCCCTTAAATACAAAGGTGGGTGCAGTAGTCACAGATATTCCCCTACAGAGAATCAACTGCCAAATTCCACGCAGGCTCAAGATGATTTCTTCAAACGGGTTGAAGTTAAGCTGCTAGCCCTAATTGATCCCCTACTGTTAAAATTAGCTGCAATAGATCGGAGATTAGCTAAAATCGAACAGCATATTATCAAAGCCTCACAAGTTCTTTTAGGGATTAGACAGTTTGAGTCTACAGATGTGAGTCAGGAGAATAGAATAGCACCTGGCCCACCCCCACACTCTGTGGCTTGTCCTCCCCCCTCTATAGCAATCCACCCAAAACCTATTACACCATTACCATCTACACAAAGTGGTACGATGACACAGAAGGAAGGACCAAAGGGCCCTCAGGCCAGGTTGCAAAGTTTGGGTGGGGTATATTGACAAATGTTTCCCTCCAACTTCCACCTGAGGCCACACCTTACACTATTGTTTTGGCTAATGTTCCGAGACTTCAAACCCGAGAACAGGAACTGTTGCGTGTTTATCTAGGTTCCTGATCGATACTGTAACCTTATGCCCCTATTCGGCTATAAATCCATTTATTCCCTATATTGGCATAACTGTTCGAGTGCGATTTTCAGAAAGTCATCTCTGGCCTCACACGAACAGAGCCACATTCCAGCATAGTTCTCTGCCACTTCCTTTGCAACCAATTAGTGCAATGACAGAGCAGAAGTCACTATCTGATATTCCTAGATTAACACTCCGAGTTCTTCAACAAGATAAAAACTCAGCAAACCTGGAAATCCCCGCTTGCTGTGTTTTGATTAGTAATGGAACTCTAATGAGCAACTGATAACTATCACTTCCTAGTGACATCTTTAATTGACGTCTTATGTCCAGCAAACTTGCGTCAAACCCGGCACCTGTCAGGTATAAATATTACCAACGTTGCCTTAAGCAATGAGAGCAAAAAGAGCTGTCGTGCTGTTGTAAGCTGCTGTGCACCCTGTGTGCATCCCATTGCTGCTGCAGGCAGTACGCTGCTGCTGTTGTCCCTTGGTGGTGAAGCTACTGATACCATTATCGCTGCTAAAGCGCGAACGATGGTGCAGTACGCTTAGGAGCTGAACAGCCGTCCCTCTACGAAGAGCCCAGCAGATTCCAGCTGCCGCGGACGCTGTCCCCCGCCTCCTCCTCCCGACGCGCTGAAGAGAGACGCTGCCTTTCTCCTGCAGAGAAATCCAGCTCCAGCGTTTCCGGTCTGCCCTCGTGGGTGACTGGGATATTGAGTGCCCCCTGAAGGAAATACCAGACTTCCATCATTCTATTCAGAGGTATGGTGTTGACTAAACCCTTAGACGAGAATTCTTGAAGCAAACCTTGGCAAAACCAACTTAACTTAAAGCTACTTACTTACTCCCCTTCCACGTGTTAGGCTTAGGTCAGGCACACTGGGGTAGGCATAGTTAGAAGCACCAGTTGAGTATTTTAGCCTAATGTATATATGACTGTATATATGTTTTATTACTTTTAACCATTGTATGGCTAAGAAACCATATCAATGCTTTTACAGTATTATTTCGCAATCCTTATCTTACTGTACGTACTTTTTATCATAACAAGTCTTGCAATTGTGGCAATACATTTCTCTTGTATGAGAAGAAAGACTGTTCAATAAATGTTAACCCTTTATTGACAAACGCCCGTCTCTCTATTCGCTACATCTCGTGAAAGTAAACTGCACTAAACTGACTGAGTGAAATACCTGTCTATTGTTTCACACGACCCTAGAGATTGACTCTTGATCTGAGGAGCAAAGTTGTCATGTTGCACGGTTGTTGGAAAGCTGAATCCCTTCTTGTCTGTGCCAGGGAAGCTGATCACTTCCCATGCAGAGAAGAAAGTTTCCAGTGACCTCTGAGCTAGTTGGTAACACACCCAATTAAGTTTAGCATAGTCAGTGGAGGCCTGGAATATCCGCAGTTCCACGTCGATACTACTGTTTATGTTATTCCAATGCGCAGGGCCTAGTGGGAAACTAGGAACTACACTACAGAACACTGGGCTTCCCTGAAAGAACAAGGCCCTTCATTTTTTTAATATCAGGACTGTAGTCGGGATCCATATTTTCTCTGAGTTTAAGATGGTTTGACGAGTCTCCTGGGTTTGACAATCCGACAAGGCCTTTGATGGTGACTGTGTAGTTTTAAGCTTCAGGTCTCCAGGCTTGGTCCAGTTAATTCTGGACAGGGCAGCATCATTTAGATTATGTAAAGACGCTATTAACGTTCTCCCAATGGGCTATTTTTATCAATCTAGCTCTAACATTAGAGGGGGAGTACAGAGGATGCTAGTGAATACGCTTGGCCCTTATAACTGTGCGGTCCCGACCTCCAACAGATTTGAGGTTTTTGGTTCGCTGGAGGATAATGATTGACTTGAATCCAATTCCTGCTTCACTAGCCCTAAGATGTATGATACTAGGGAGACAGGAGTGTATGAGTTTATACCTGTTACCCAGGTGCACAGGGCTCTTCCCCTGCCAACGTTTAAAGCTCCGGTGGGAGCCATCAATGGGGAAGATAAACTGGGGGAAGTTGATAAAGTCAGTGAGCCCCCTTTGAGCGTAGTGAATCCGCTGGTGGGAGTAACTGATTCAGGTGTAGTACCTTGTGACAACTGGTTACAACCTAGCCTAAAATTTAGTCATAGTAACACAAACTTCCCTTTGGTCTCCTGGAATATTGCTGGGTTAAAGAACAATTGATGGATTGGTCATCTTTTATTGAAGCCCATGATATTCTGGTATTTTAGGAAACCTGGTCAGTGGACCCTGAGTTTCGACAAGGTTATCAACATTTTTTCAAACCTGCTATTGCTGGCCTGAGGGGGAGATCAATGGGGGGGTCTAACCACCTGGGTGAGACAGAATGATAGGTACAAAGTCCAGCAACTGGATATTGACATTAGAGATATTTTAATAATCAAACTTCAGATGCCATGGACCTCTTAATTTTTAATGTTTACGCAAGAGGGATGCCTGGTGGTAAATCCTCTGGCATTGTTGCCCTCATAGACTCCTATCTCGATAATTTTAACTACTCATTCGAACCGTTAGACATCAATGATGTAGACCTTAGCTTAGAGGAGGACCATCAATGGAATATTCCGCAACTGGCATTAACCCCTATTAAAAAATTGATGCAATCTGCACTACAGCTAAAAGTATTATGCCTGGAACGAGGGATTAGGGCTGCCAATGGGAGGGCTAAATCGGACAGGCAGGGCTCCCCAACCTTTAGCAACGGGTTGAGAAGTAGTCGCATAGACTACATTTTTCTCAACAAGGAATTTTGGCATTCCCTTATGGATATGGCTGTCGTGAAACGGGGGGAAAGGGACCATAACCACCTACTACTGTCCTTGCAGCTGAAAGGACGCCACGTCACCGAGGAACAGGCTAAGGAAAGCGACTATATAGAAGTGCAGCTTAGTAATGATACCAGGAGAGTTAAATGGTCAAATTGCATAAATAATGAGGACCAATTGGAGCGTATGAGGCAGTTGGTCAATAATGCAACAGTAGATCTCCAAAGATGTGTTACACAGGATGAAATTAACACTAAAGTTATTCTCAATCATAATGAACTTTTTAACAAGCTCAAGGGATTTTTTACAACTAATGCAAACAAATCTAAGAATAACGATGGACCTATGGTGGATACATGGTATGGTAAATCATGCAGGGAAGCCTATAAAGCATTAGCCAGGGCTATAAGATCAAAGAATAGGGACAGTATTAAAAGTGCGAGGATGGAGTATAAGCTAGTACAACAAAAAGCGAAAAGGGATTGGGATGAGCAACATTAGGATGAGTTATTCAAAGCCAGTAAAGATAGAAATATGGCTACATTCTGGCATTTGGTGAAATAGGGTAAGGGGAAACTTAGTCAACCACCTAGTAATCATGTAGCACCCAAACTGTGGGTATCCCATTTCAAGATGCAGTTTGCTATTGCAGACCATGAACTAGATCTTGATGATGGACCATCCCTGATTCCCGTAGGCAATCCCCCCTTGCACTTTACCAGGCAGGAGGTAGATCTAGCACTAAACTCAGTCCCGAGAGGTAGAGCGCCTGGGTTAGACTGTGTACCTGCAGATCTGTTCTAGCAAAGCAAGGCTACGTGGGTAATCTATATCCAGTCCCTAGCGAACGCTATTGCTAGCGGCTGCCCATTACCAGATTCATGGCTGGGAGCCGAGATCCTTCCAATATTTAAAAAGGGGGATCGTTCCAACCCTGGCAACTATAGGCCCATAAGCTTAATCGATTGCATACAGAAAGTGACTGCTAGGCTCGTGTTGAGTCGAATCCTGGTTTGGATTGATGATTTTGACATCCTCTCTCCACTGCAGGCTGGGTTCCGCTCACACATGAGCACTATCAACCAGGTTTTTAGGTTTGTTTTAATTTACTGGCGCGTGGTGATTTTAAAAGGCGGCACGTTATATGCTGCTTTCGTAGATCTTAAGTCGGCATTTAACCTAGTTCCATGTGCCAAGATGTGGAGAGTATTTGAGGAACAGGGCATGCCTTTGGATCAACTGCCCTTTTTAATTAAACTTCATAATTCAAATTTTGCACAAGTTCGGTGGGGTCAGCAGCGGAGGGTGACAGATAGGTTTCCGATTGCCAGAGGGGTTCGTCAGGGGTATGTTTTGGCACCAACTCTTTTTTCTTTGTACATCAACAGGGTGATTCTGTATTTCATGAATCACCCAACGGACGCCCTTACTCTTGCTGGCACGAAGATCCCCCTGCTTATGTTTGCAGATGACACTCTGTTAATCTCCAAAACCCAAAAAGGCCTCCAGATGGTGATTGTTAGATCTGAGGAGTTCTGCCGGGACCATGGCCTTATAGTCAACGTGGACAAGACTAAGTTCATGGTGCTACACAAACAAAAGATCGTAAAAGGTAGAGTAGCCATGAATGAAGCCACATTAGAGCAGATCCAAGTTTCCACATATTTGGGAATTACTTTAGGTAGTAAACTCAATTGGAAACGTCAGATAGACCAGTTGGTCCTTAAACATGCACAACTGTCTGGTGCCCTATTAAAGGAACAGCGCCTTTCTGATACTAAGCCGATTGCCCCTGCGTTAAAAATTTACAATTAAAAAATTAGCGCCTCGGTCCTGTATGGGGCTGAAATATGGGGTTTCAGCAACCTAGCATCATTGACGATTTCCCCAAACAAATTTTTGTGGGGTATAACTGGTCTCCCACAATCTACACCATTGTTGCTCCTTTATTTTGATTTGGGCTGTCATTTCTTCGAGGATGTGGCACGTTATAGACCAGTGGCCTACTGGAGAAGGCTCTGGGTATCTCCTGAGCTCTCCCAGTATGCACAGGCTCTCCTCGAAGTTAGGGATGCTGACAGCGCGTGTAAAATTCCTTGGCTGAGGCAGGCAAAAGCAATTTTTAGTGAGATAGGGCTGAGCCGATTGTGGGAAAATCCTGCAGACAATGTTTTTCCTTCTACAAAGGATTTTAAGGAGACTTACTGGAGCATGGTCACCATGAAACGCTTTGCATCTTTATCCAGGCCGTCTCTAACGAGGGAGTTTTTGGAGATTATACATGTTACCAAATATGAGGATCCTGAGATTTTATTACGATTTTTAACGACAGGAAACATTACCACCAATTTAGGGTGGGCACACTCCCAGTTAATTCATTTGTTGGTACATGGTGTACTAAAATTAGCACCAAATGTCCATTCTGCCCGACTCAGACTGAATCTATAGTGCATATTTTATTTATTTGCCCAGTCTATAAAAAACCGTGGCACAAGTGGCTTAAACCCATTTGTATGTCTAAAGGCATTAACACTGGCAACAAAGCATTTATGATCCTAAAAACTGACACAATGGAACCAATAGTAATTGTGATTGCCAAATTTTTAAGTTGGATGTGGGCCATTCGCGCCAACTTCGACGAAGACAACCAACACACTGAACCCTCACCAACCACCCCGACACCCGGAAACCAGCGATTGATGACTGGACAGCCCTCACCACCAAAGACACACTGAAGACAATGAAGTCAATCCACTCAGGGGCCCCCACGGACCCCTGCCCCCACCACATCTTCAACAGAGCCGCTGACACCATCGCACCCATGCTCTGCCACACCATCAACCGCTCCCTGGCGACGGCCTCGTTCCCCGACGACTGGAAACACGCCAAGGTCAACCCCCTCCTGAAGAAACCCTCAGCAGACCCCACTGACCTCAAAAACTACAGACCCATCTCCCTGCTCCCTTTCCCAGCAAAAGTCATTGAGAAAGCCATCAACAGCCAACTCGCCACATTCATTGAAGAACACAACATCCTCGACTCCTCCCAATCCGGCTTCAGAAAAAACCACAGTACGGAAACCGCCCTCCTCGCCGCAACAGACGACATCCGCACCCTACTGGACAAAAGAGAAACAGTAGCCCTCATCCTCCTAGACCTATCAGCGGCGTTCGACACAGTCTCCCACCGCACCCTAATATGCAGACTCTACGACGCAGGAATCCAGGACAAGACCCTCAACTGGATCTGCTCCTTCCTCTCCGGTAGGACGCAATGGGTCAGACTCCCCCCTTTCCTCTCAGACCCCACACCTACCACCTGCGGAGTCCCCCAGGGCTCCTCCCTCAGCCCGACGCTCATCAACGTCTACATGGCTACACTTGCCCCCATCGTCAGAACCTACGACTCAACATCCTGTCATACGAAGACGACACCCAGCTCATCCTCTCCCTATCCAACGAGCCCAACACCGCCAGACACAACTTTCGAGAAGGCATGGAAGCCGTCGCCAAATTGATGAAAAACAGCTGCCTACAACTAAACACCAACAAAATAGAAGTACTCATCATGGGCCCAAACCCCGACGCCTGGAGCAACACCTGGTGCCCACCGCCCTCGGAAACCCGCCAACCCCCACAGACCACGCACGCAACCTGGGAATCATCCTGGACTCCGAGCTCAAAATGGACCGCCAGATCAACTCTGTCTCATCTTCCTGCTTCCACACCTTCCGCCTTCTTCGTAAGACCTTCAAATGGATCCCCCTCGAACACCGGTTTCTGGCATTTCAGCCTTCTTTGGCCCGGCTTGCTTGAAACCTGATGGTGCAGTGAGAAAGGGACTCATGTCTGAGTATACCCTGCCACACCTATAGTGGCCAAAAACGATTCAGAAAAGGGGGTGGTGATGAACAGACTGTCTGAATTAAGCAGACCACTCTTACCCAGTCCAAAGATCAGGGCTTTATCCATCACCAATATTTATCTCACTGCACCATCCCAGCTCAGAACCTGGCTATATGCAAATCAGTCTGTCCCTGGCCCAGTGCATCATGGGAACAGGGCAGACTAAACTACCAAGTCAATTCTTCACCAGAAAGGAGACAAGCTAGAGGGGACCGGTTCCTGGCATTTCAGCCTTCTTCGGCCCGGCTTGCTTGAATCCTGATGGTGCAGTGAGAAAGGGACTCATGTCTGAGTATACCCTGCCACACCTATAGTGGCCAAAAACGATTCAGAAAAGGGGGTGGTGATGAACAGAGTGTCTGAATTAAGCAGACCACTCTTACCGAGTCCAAAGATCACGTCTTGATCCATCACCATTATTAATCTCACTGCACCATCCCAGCTCAGAACCTGGCTATATGCAAATCAGTCTGTCCCTGGCCCAGTGCATCATGGGAACAGGGCAGACTAAACTACCAAGCCAATTCTTCACCAGAAAGGAGACAAGCTAGAGGGGACCGGTTTCTGGCATTTCAGCCTTCTTCGGCCCGGCTTGCTTGAATCCTGATGGTGCAGTGAGAAAGGGACTCATGTCTGAGTATACCCTGCCAGACCTATAGTGGCCAAAAACGATTTAGAAAAGGGGGTGGTGATGAACAGAGTGTCTGAATTAAGCAGACCACTCTTACCCAGTCCAAAGATCGGAGCTTGATCCATCACCATTATTTATCTCACTGCACCATCCCAGCTCAGAACCTGGCTATATGCAGTCTGTCCCTGGCCCAGTGCATCATGGGTACAGGGCAGACTAAACTACCAAGCCAATTCTTCACCAGAAAGGAGACAAGCTACCGGGCACAGGTTTCTGGCATTTCAGCCTTCTTCGGCCAGGCTTGCTTGAATCCTGATGGTGCAGTGAGAAAGGGACTCATGTCTGAGTATACCCTGCCACACGTATAGTGGCCAAAAACGATTCAGAAAAGGGGGTGGTGATGAACAGAGTGTCTGAATTAAGCAGACCACTCTTACCCAGTCCAAAGATCAGGGCTTGATCCATCACCATTATTTATCTCACTGCACCATCCCAGCTCAGAACCTCGCTATATGCAAATCAGTCTGTCCCTGGCCCAGTGCATCATGGGAACAGGGCAGACTAAACTACCAAGCCAATTCTTCACCAGAAAGGAGACAAGCTACCGGGGACCGGTTTCTGGCATTTCAGCCTTCTTCGGCCCGGCTTGCTTGAATCCTGATGGTGCAGTGAGAAAGGGACTCATGTCTGAGTATACCCTGCCACACCTATAGTGGCCAAAAACGATTCAGAAAAGGGGGTGGTGATGAACAGAGTGCCTGAATTAAGCAGGCCACTCTTACCCAGTCCAAAGATCAGGGCTTGATCCATCACCATTATTTATCTCACTGCACCATCCCAGCTCAGAACCTGGCTATATGCAAATCAGTCTGTCCCTGGCCCAGTGCATCATGGGAACAGGGCAGACTAAACTACCAAGTCAATTCTTCCGCAGAAAGGAGACAAGCTACCGGGGACCGGTTTCTGGCATTTCAGCCTTCTTCGGCCCGGCTTGCTTGAATCCTGATGGTGCAGTGAGAAAGGGACTCATGTCTGAGTATACCCTGCCACACCTATAGTGGCCAAAAACGATTCAGAAAAGGGGGTGGTGATGAACAGAGTGCCTGAATTAAGCAGGCCACTCTTACCCAGTCCAAAGATCAGGGCTTGATCCATCACCATTATTTATCTCACTGCACCATCCCAGCTCAGAACCTGGCTATATGCAAATCAGTCTGTCCCTGGCCCAGTGCATCATGGGAACAGGGCAGACTAAACTACCAAGTCAATTCTTCCCCAGAAAGGAGACAAGCTACCGGGGACCGGTTTCTGGCATTTCAGCCTTCTTCGGCCCGGCTTGCTTGAATCCTGATGGTGCAGTGAGAAAGGGACTCATGTCTGAGTATACCCTGCCACACCTATAGTGGCCAAAAACGATTCAGAAAAGGGGGTGGTGATGAACAGAGTGTCTGAATTAAGCAGACCACTCTTACCCAGTCCAAAGATCAGGGCTTGATCCATCACCATTATTTATCTCACTGCACCATCCCAGCTCAGAACCTGGCTATATGCAAATCAGTCTGTCCCTGGCCCAGTGCATCGTGGGAGCAGGGCAGACTAAACTACCAAGCCAATTCTTCACCAGAAAGGAGACAAGCTACCGGGGACCGGTTTCTGGCATTTCAGCCTTCTTCGGCCCTGCTTGCTTGAATCCTGATGGTGCAGTGAGAAAGGGACTCATGTCTGAGTATACCCTGCCACACCTATAGTGGCCAAAAACGATTCAGAAAAGGGGGTGGTGATGAACAGAGTGTCTGAATTAAGCAGACCACTCTTACCCAGTCCAAAGATCAGGGCTTGATCCATCACCATTATTTATCTCACTGCACCATCCCAGCTCAGAACCTGGCTATATGCAAATCAGTCTGTCCCTGGCCCAGTGCATCATGGGAACAGGGCAGACTAAACTACCAAGTCAATTCTTCACCAGAAAGGAGACAAGCTACCGGGGACCGGTTTCTGGCATTTCAGCCTTCTTCGGCCCGGCTTGCTTGAATCCTGATGGTGCAGTGAGAAAGGGACTCATGTCTGAGTATACCCTGCCACACCTATAGTGGCCAAAAACGATTCAGAAAAGGGGGTGGTGATGAACAGAGTGTCTGAATTAAGCAGACCACTCTTACCCAGTCCAAAGATCACGTCTTGATCCATCACCATTATTTATCTCACTGCACCATCCCAGCTCAGAACCTGGCTATATGCAAATCAGTCTGTCCCTGGCCCAGTGCATCATGGGAACAGGGCAGACTAAACTACCAAGCCAATTCTTCACCAGAAAGGAGACAAACTACCGGGGACCGGTTTCTGGCATTTCAGCCTTCTTCGGCCCGGCTTGCTTGAATCCTGATGGTGCAGTGAGAAAGGGACTCATGTCTGAGTATACCCTGCCACATCTATAGTGGCCAAAAACGATTCAGAAAAGGGGCCGGTGATGAACAGAGTGTCTGAATTAAGCAGGCCACTCTTACCCAGTCCAAAGATCAGGGCTTGATCCATCACCATTATTTATCTCACTGTACCATCCCAGCTCAGAACCTGACTATATGCAAATCAGTCTGTCCCTGGCCTAGTGCATCGTGGGAACAGGGCAGACTAAACTACCAAGTCAATTCTTCACCAGAAAGGAGACAAGCTACCGGGGACCTGTTTCTGGCATTTCAGCCTTCTTCGGCCCGGCTTGCTTGAATCCTGATGGTGCAGTGAGAAAGGGACTCATGTCTGAGTATACCCTGCCACACCTATAGTGGCCAAAACGATTCAGAAAAGGGGGTGGTGATGAACAGAGTGTCTGAATTAAGCAGACCACTCTTACCCAGTCCAAAGATCAGGGCTTGATCCATCACCATTATTTATCTCACTGCACCATCCCAGCTCAGAACCTGGCTATATGCAAATCAGTCTGTCCCTGGCCCAGTGCATCGTGGGAACAGGGCAGACTAAACTACCAAGCCAATTCTTCACCAGAAAGGAGACAAGCTACCGGGGACCGGTTTCTGGCATTTCAGCCTTCTTCGGCCCTGCTTGCTTGAATCCTGATGGTGGAGTGAGAAAGGGACTCATGTCTGAGTATACCCTGCCACACCTATAGTGGCCAAAAACGATTCAGAAAAGGGGGTGGTGATGAACAGAGTGTCTGAATTAAGCAGACCACTCTTACCCAGTCCAAAGATCAGGGCTTGATCCATCACCATTATTTATCTCACTGCACCATCCCAGCTCAGAACCTGGCTATATGCAAATCAGTCTGTCCCTGGCCCAGTGCATCATGGGAACAGGGCAGACTAAACTACCAAGTCAATTCTTCACCAGAAAGGAGACAAGCTACCGGGGACCGGTTTCTGGCATTTCAGCCTTCTTCGGCCCGGCTTGCTTGAATCCTGATGGTGCAGTGAGAAAGGGACTCATGTCTGAGTATACCCTGCCACACCTATAGTGGCCAAAAACGATTCAGAAAAGGGGGTGGTGATGAACAGAGTGCCTGAATTAAGCAGGCCACTCTTACCCAGTCCAAAGATCAGGGCTTGATCCATCACCATTATTTATCTCACTGCACCATCCCAGCTCAGAACCTGGCTATATGCAAATCAGTCTGTCCCTGGCCCAGTGCATCGTGGGAGCAGGGCAGACTAAACTACCAAGCCAATTCTTCACCAGAAAGGAGACAAGCTACCGGGGACCGGTTTCTGGCATTTCAGCCTTCTTCGGCCCTGCTTGCTTGAATCCTGATGGTGCAGTGAGAAAGGGACTCATGTCTGAGTATACCCTGCCACACCTATAGTGGCCAAAAACGATTCAGAAAAGGGGGTGGTGATAAACAGAGTGTCTGAATTAAGCAGACCACTCTTACCCAGTCCAAAGATCAGGGCTTGATCCATCACCATTATTTATCTCACTGCACCATCCCAGCTCAGAACCTGGCTATATGCAAATCAGTCTGTCCCTGGCCCAGTGCATCATGGGAACAGGGCAGACTAAACTACCAAGTCAATTCTTCACCAGAAAGGAGACAAGCTACCGGGGACCGGTTTCTGGCATTTCAGCCTTCTTCGGCCCGGCTTGCTTGAATCCTGATGGTGCAGTGAGAAAGGGACTCATGTCTGAGTATACCCTGCCACACCTATAGTGGCCAAAAACGATTCAGAAAAGGGGGTGGTGATGAACAGAGTGTCTGAATTAAGCAGACCACTCTTACCCAGTCCAAAGATCACGTCTTGATCCATCACCATTATTTATCTCACTGCACCATCCCAGCTCAGAACCTGGCTATATGCAAATCAGTCTGTCCCTGGCCCAGTGCATCATGGGAACAGGGCAGACTAAACTACCAAGCCAATTCTTCACCAGAAAGGAGACAAACTACCGGGGACCGGTTTCTGGCATTTCAGCCTTCTTCGGCCCGGCTTGCTTGAATCCTGATGGTGCAGTGAGAAAGGGACTCATGTCTGAGTATACCCTGCCACACCTATAGTGGCCAAAAACGATTCAGAAATGGGGCCGGTGATGAACAGAGTGTCTGAATTAAGCAGGCCACTCTTACCCAGTCCAAAGATCAGGGCTTGATCCATCACCATTATTTATCTCACTGCACCATCCCAGCTCAGAACCTGACTATATGCAAATCAGTCTGTCCCTGGCCCAGTGCATCATGGGAACAGGGCAGACTAAACTACCAAGTCAATTCTTCACCAGAAAGGAGACAAGCTACCGGGGACCTGTTTCTGGCATTTCAGCCTTCTTCGGCCCGGCTTGCTTGAATCCTGATGGTGCAGTGAGAAAGGGACTCATGTCTGAGTATACCCTGCCACACCTATAGTGGCCAAAAACGATTCAGAAAAGGGGGTGGTGATGAACAGAGTGTCTGAATTAAGCAGACCACTCTTACCCAGTCCAAAGATCAGGGCTTGATCCATCACCATTATTTATCTCACTGCACCATCCCAGCTCAGAACCTGGCTATATGCAAATCAGTCTGTCCCTGGCCCAGTGCATCGTGGGAACAGGGCAGACTAAACTACCAAGCCAATTCTTCACCAGAAAGGAGACAAGCTACCGGGGACCGGTTTCTGGCATTTCAGCCTTCTTCGGCCCTGCTTGCTTGAATCCTGATGGTGCAGTGAGAAAGGGACTCATGTCTGAGTATACCCTGCCACACCTATAGTGGCCAAAAACGATTCAGAAAAGGGGGTGGTGATAAACAGAGTGTCTGAATTAAGCAGACCACTCTTACCCAGTCCAAAGATCAGGGCTTGATCCATCACAATTATTTATCTCACTGCACCATCCCAGCTCAGAACCTGGCTATGTGCAAATCAGTCTGTCCCTGGCCCAGTGCATCATGAGAACAGGGCAGACTAAACTACCAAGCCAATTCTTCACCAGAAAGGAGACATGCTAGAGGGGACCGGTTTCTGGCATTTCAGCCTTCTTCGGCCCGGCTTGCTTGAATCCTGATGGTGCAGTGAGAAAGGGACTCATGTCGGAGTATACCCTGCCACACCTATAGTGGCCAAAAACGATTCAGAAAAGGGGGTGGTGATGAACAGAGTGTCTGAATTAAGCAGACCTCTCTTACCCAGTCCAAAGATCAGGGCTTGATCCATCACCATTATTTATCTCACTGCACCATCCCAGCTCAGAACCTGGCTATATGCAAATCAGTCTGTCCCTGGCCCAGTGCATCATGGGAACAGGGCAGACTAAACTACCATGATGCACTGGGCCAGGGTCAGACTAATTTGCATATAGCCAAGTTCTGAGCTGGGATGGTGCAGTGAGCTAAAAAACGGTGATGGATCAAGCCCTGATCTTTGGACTGGGTAAGAGTGGTCTGCTTAATTCAGACACTCTGTTCATCATCACCCCCTTTTCTGAATCATTTTTGTCCACCATAAGCGTGGAAGGGTATACACAGATGTGAGTCCCTAGCTCATTGCACCATCAGGATTCAAGCAAGCCGGGCCGAAGACGGCTGAAATGCCAGAAACTGGTCCCCGGTAGCTTGCTTCCTTCCCAGTATAAGAATTGGCTTGGTAGTTTGGTCTGCCCTGTTCCCATGATGCACTGGGCCAGGGTCAGACTAATTTGCATATAGCCAAGTTCTGAGCTGGGATGGTGCAGTGAGCTAAAAAACGGTGATGGATCAAGCCCTGATCTTTGGACTGGGTAAGAGTGGTCTGCTTAATTCAGACACTCTGTTCATCACCACCCCCTTTTCTGAATCATTAGACTTATGTATGGCATATTTTTTGTATACAGGGATGGAATAACTAGAAGATGTATTTTCCTACTGTCTCAGTTTTGTACTATTCGTGGAATTGGAATGTTTTAATATTTTAAATGTAAATGTATATTATGATTTTTGTTGAATCGAAATAAAGACTTATCGAATCAAATGGCATATCCACAAATATTTCACTGCAACCTGACGATGTGATTCAAAATGCAGATATTTGTCATTTTTTAACAAACTCAATATTTTATTGCATGTATCAAATGGACACACGTACCATGTGGCCTAGAATGCTAACAAAGGAAATATTACTTAGAATGTCTGGAGCCTGGCAATACACTTCAGTCTTGGAACCATTCAACTTCAGGCAGTTGTTAGACATCCAGGAGGCAAGCTCCTGCATGCAAGCACTGAAGTTGAATGCCACAATTCCGGGTGCCCGTGACAGCGAGATGACCAGCTGTGTGTCGTCGGCGTAAGATACTAGTTGGATGTCATACCTTTCCACAATAGTGGCTACAGGGGAGGCGTAAAGGTTAAACAGGGTGGGCCTTTGGGCAGAGCCCTGGGGAACCCCTTGATCGAGATTGAACACCCGAGAGTAGTGTTCTCCCTGTCTAACCTGAAAGCCCCTCTCCGTCAAGAAGGACTGTATCCATCTGAGTGCCACCCCATTTACTCCGCCATTGTTAAGAAACTGTAGCAAGATGGAATGTGCTACAGTGTCAAAGGCGGCACTCAGGTCGAGTAAGATGAGAGCCATAGTATGTCCCTCATCTACCCCTTGCCTGATGGTCTCGGTGGCAATGAGCAGCGCAGACTCCGTGGAGTGGCATGAACGAAATCCAAACTGAGTGGGATGAAGAAGATTGGATTCATCCACGAAAGTCATAAGTTGGAGATTGACCACCTTTTCTGCCACTTTGGCCATGTAAGGGAGAAGGGAGATAGGTCTCAGGTTGTCCATCCTGTCACAGCTGAGGTTCGTTTTTTTTTTAAGCGGGAGCACAATCGCTTGCTTCCACCTTTTAGGTACAATGCCGGTCTTGAAAGAGAGATCTAGAACATCTCTGATGTAAGGTTTGAGGATTTCAATACTCCCTCCAAGAAGTTTCGGTGAGGCCGGATCACAGGGGGACCCTGATTTGATAGAGCGACAGATCCTCTGAAGCTCATTAGAGGGTGGAATAATGAAATTGCTTAACCTATTTACGCCTTTGTCTAACTGTAAGTTTTCACTGAACTCTGTTGCCTTTTCCTTTCCCCCTGTGAAAGCGGAATAGATAGTGGCCACTTTGCCAGAGAAATAGGTGGCAATGCGATTACAGGACTCCACTGAGACCAAGGAAGGGTCAACAGATGAGCTACATATAGAGATTTCTTTATAGATTTTAAATAGCTCCTTGGTGGAGTTGTGAGCTTCTCCAATCCTACCTGAGAAGTAATTAGTTTTGGCGCGCCTGACTAGGTTATGATATTCCCTGCGTCTGCCTATATATCTCAGTTTGGCTTGATCAAGATAAGCCACCCTCCATTGCCTTTCTAGCTTCTTACATTCAGCTTTAACTAGGGAAGTTCTTCGCTAAACCAAGGGGCAGATTTATGAGGTCTACTACAGGGTTTTTTTTGGCAGAGAGGGGCTATGTCGTCCAAGGCATTAGTGATGCGCTCATCAAGTCTATCGGATGCTGTAACAGCATCCTCCCCGCCTGGTCTGCCACCTTTGGTTAGGGCAGAGTCGAACTTGGCTTTGGAGAACGCATTCCATTTGCGACTCAGATATTTAGCGTTGGAAAACTTTTGGGCATTACTCGCAAGGATAGTTATTGTAAAAGGTACTACAAAGTGATCAGACCAAGGGACAGGAACTGAAGACTGGACTTCTACGCCATGGATAATTGGAGGGATAGTAGTTGCTGGTAGAAGTCAGTAATTCCTTTGTCTGCTAGATTGTCCAAATGGATGTTAAGATCACCTAAAAGCAGAAACTTATCCCTACGCAGGGCAGTCTCCATAATGCCATCAGTCAAGCTAGTGATGAACTGGGTAGAGGGGCCGGGTGGGCGATAAATCAATAGGCCATTCACCGTGTTCCCCGTGTTAACCTTAATGGAGAAGGCCCCTGTCTCACTGTCAGCGATGGCGAGAGGTTCAAGTTGGCAACACAATGGCTGTTTAAATATTATTGCTATCCCCCCACCTCTGCCTACAGATCTATTCAAATGAACCAGAGTGTAGTCAGCAGGAAGAGAAGCAACTATGTCCGGCTCTGAATTGGAGTCAAGCCAGGTCTCTGTGAGAAACAATAGATCGAGTTTCATGTCTGAAAGCAGATCATAAATATCAAGGCTATGTTTCCTCATGGATCTGGTGTTAGGTAACCTGCACGTAATCCTAGTATGCTCCGCCCTAGTTGGAGGTCTAATCTGCCACAAATAAGTAAAGCCAACTTTTAACCATGTTTCTAGTAATTTCCTGACAAAAACTGTTAAAACAGGCTTTTTTTTCGCAGTCACCCCTTCGGTAGGCCCTACAAGCCTGTAGGGCATGGTGCAGTGAATTAAAAAACTTGGGGGCATATTATCAAGAATGCCGTTAAAAGGATTGCCAGTTTAGCAGCAGAAAACTGCCGCTAAAGTGGCAATAAGGGGGCTTAATATTATGCCCTGGAGAATTCCAGTAGAAGCCCATGTTCACACCAGAACATGGAATTCTCCAGGCCAATATTGCTGCTTTAGCAGTTTTCTGCCGCTAAACTGGCGATAATGTTTAACACCGTTCTTGATAATATGCCCGTTGGACATGTACTTTTAAGCTTTGCATGTCCTGGTAGTGAAAAACTATGGGCAGATTTACAAGCCCCTTGCGACACATTTGCGCCGCCGCTGCGTCACTTTTGTGATGCAGCGGCAGCGTAAATCATGCGCACGCTGTGACTTATTTACAACGTGGCACATTTAGGCAGATGTGTCACGTTGTAAGGTGTTCCCTCGCAGGAAAGCCCCGTAAAACTGACGCAGTGAAATCTACAAGACTGAGTCAGTTTTCCGACACCTCTGCGTCAAACCCTTACGCCTGCTTGAAGCAGGCGTAAGGAGTGGCGCACCACGTTAAGTATGGGTGGCCCCTGTGCATTGCTGACGTTGCGGCGCGCTTGTGATGCAACTCCAGCAATGTGCCGCCCTTACACCACAAGCTGTGTCACGCATCTTCCTCTCCTTGAACCATGGTGCGCCGCATAGTAAATGCGACGCATCTGTGGTGGCGCAAGGGGGAGATTGCGTGACGCATCTGTTCTGGCACATCGCTGCTAATTTGCTGAGATGCGCCAGACATTGTAAATATCCCCCTCGGAATAGAAAAATGCCTCTTTTTAGTGACACATCACATTTGGTATCTGATCGATGAAGGGGCATACATGTTTTTAGTATTTAGCAAATTTCTCTGACATTTGGTAATGCAGTGGTTGAACCCGTGGCCACTCACGCTGCATTGGCGTCTCTGGCTCAAGACATTTCACTGCAATCTAAAAGTGTCACTTTACCACATCACTTGTGCATTTCCTGCACCAACGTATCACACTGAGCCAATTTTGCATCTCGAAAAGGTTGTACAAACATTTATAAGTACTGGCTATTTCTCAAATTTTACACAGAATGTGAGGAAATGTTACTAAAATGGAGAAAGAATTTGTCAAAACTTTACAAAGGTGTCTATATTTTACAATTTCGCACAAACTTAAATGGGTTCAAAAATGACGGCAAAACTTTTCAAATGACACAACTGTTTTAAAATATCAATACGAAGAAACCCAAATATTACTTCAGTAATTCTAATGTGATTTCATGTACGATGTGTCTTTGAGAACATGACCCCAATCAAATAGGGGGCCATTTAGTTAAGAAATCACTTATACAGGCTCTCAATTGCACAGAAACGTTTATTGCTTTGATGTATGACAAATTATAGACTCCAGTTTTACCCTCAGTGCTTACCAAAGGGATTAATGTTGAACGTTGGAAGGATTTTATTTAAAATCTCTAAATTTACTTCGTTGGTCTCTCTTCAGAACAGCTGCTGCGTTTCTCTTGGTAAAATAAATACCTCCTTTCATCTAGAAAAATAGCAGAAGCTCAGAAAAAGCAAATAATTTACTTTCGTGTCACTCTGACGCACATTACACGTCAAACAGCTGCTCCATACATAATGGAAAATCCCTGGAGTGACCAGAACATATGTCCTTCTGGCAGCCAGACTTCTTTTTGCTAAACCTGCGAGATTTGGTATTACGGTGCTGTTGTTAAATTGTTTTCATGCCAACGGAATTATTTTGAAAATACAGGCTTTTTACGCATGAGTACGCTTTTGGTCGCAATCTAGGGGATTACCAAGTAAGGCTCACATAAATTAAAAAAAGAAAAAAAAACTACATTTGCGAATTAAGCTGGCCCTTGGTCGGGTCAGAAGGCGTGCTCAAATCTGTTCTGGCAGACTAGCCGTCTGCTTTTAAACTATCTGACCTTCGCGAAATGATCTATTTTTTGTCTGCACTTCGTCCTTTGAAAGCTACTATCAAAGTAGAAATTAGAAACTGGACAACTATAACAACGATTACATTTTTCACAGATGCACAAAAGTTATACAGTGTCGACAAAATATCACCACTCTAATTTTTCACATGTTATTTAAAGGACAAGTAGAATTGCTACTGGAAATGGTACAACGTTTATCATGTGTGGTGCAATGCCGCCATCGTGTGCCCACATTTAGGTATTAGGTCTATCGTTTTTCTCAAAATGTTTCTCATGTTTTTCCTTTTTAATTTTCATTATTTTAATACATTTTTGCACGTGATGCAATTTTAAACGTAGAAATGTGTGCATTCTTCTGGAACATTGTGCCAGGAAGGAAGTTCATGCTGCACCAGCTGGAGCTGTCTGACTGGTGCTGATCTGCTGACCCCCAGCCTTTGGCGTGGCACTCCCCCGAATCTTTTGCCTTCCCCCCTCTTGTTTGCTAAAATTTGTTTGTGTTGGTTTAGTACTCACCACTTTACACTTGGTTAAATTTGGCTAACAACCAATTGGAACATTTCATTTACTTGTACGTCCCTAGTAAAGTAGTACTATATGTACCCAGGATCTGTAAGTTAGATGAGACTAGTAGACCTGCAGCACTTATTGTGCCACCCACTTAATTAGCCCTTTAAAACATGTTTGAGATCTGCCATTGCTGCCTGTTTGCAGTTTTAAACTGCTAATTCAGCCTGGCAAAATACACCTTTGTGCCAGGCCGAAAACTCACTTTTTAATACTTATAAATCTCTCCTCTGTTGGGCGCTGCACAGCCGGTAAGACAGGGTGAAGTGAATTAAAACATAAGCTTGACATGTCTTGGTAGTAAAAAACTCCTATAAGCGTTTGTCACTTCTGTAAGGCCTACCTCTCTAATAGGATAACATTGGGTTACCTTATTACAATTAATAAATGCTAATTTTTGATTGAGAGCAGGTAGAAATTGTAGTGTGTTGTGAGTTAGAGATGATGGTACCCTTTTTGGTTCCTGATGGACTCCGTAGAACAGTGTCAAAAGTTCTTGGGTATGGGTGATAGAATTGATGATATAGAATGTTTAGTTAAATGTTACACACTGTAGAATAAAAACATGGAATACCATGATCTCTGTGTGGCACGATGATTTGCAAGTACCAAAGATGGGAGGACACTACAACTGGCGATGGAATAGGGGATTATGTAAACCCCATAACCTATAGAACCAAGAGTGCTCTTCAGAGAAGTTGCATGGTCAGGCAAACTGCTCATGCATTCCATGTGTGCCTGAGTCAGAGTAAATATCAAGAGTTGGCATATGTGGAGTCAAAGCATCACTCTAGCCAGTGCAAGGTTTGTGAAGAAAGTGAGGGCCTAACAGAGAGTTTGTTTGTCATTGGCTAGAAATTTGCAGGTAAAGTCGAGACAATAGATTCTGCTCCACAGCCTAACACAGAGCTGTCATACATACAGTACGACAACTCTAAAGGCAGCAACTACTAGGTACAGAGAAGCACAAAAGGCAGTGATAGCCAAGAGCAAGGAAGCATAAAAAAAGCAGAAAAAGTTTTGACGCAAAGAAACGCTAAAGGCAATAGAAATCAGGCACACTGCAAAGAGGTGAGATTGAGGAAGATCCCACACAAGAAATAAAGCAGCTATTCACTGCGAAAGAAGAGAACAGTGCCTCAAAACCACCAGATGGCAGGCACAACAACCCAAATGGTAGCACATGGCTAGTGTTTAAAGAAGATGCTGGCCTGAGCGGGCAGCAAACACTCCAGACAGCAGAAAGTTCCACAGGTTATGATGCTGCCACATTCTTAAAACCCAGCCTCCCTTAGATACCACCAAAAAGCCTAAGATTGGCAATAGATGGACTGCTAGGATCGAAACTTCTATGATTTCATTGATAAGCTGGAAGAAGTAAATTGCAAAAAGATCATTAAATATCTGAAGAATTTGGCGGGTGAAGGAGTAAAAGACATGATAAAGAAAATACCACATGGTGGTGAAGTGACTGTCAAATCAAAGAGGTCCTAAACACCAAGTTCAATACAATGCCAAATGTCAACTATGAAAGGTACATTTTTAACCGAAAAAGGCAGAAAGAGGGTGAAACAATGGATGAGTTTGTAGAAAGACTTGATTTGCTAGTAAGGATTGCAAGTTTGAGTTCAATGATGAAGAGGACATGTGTCTCAGAGTAATAGACTTGTCTCTCCAATTCCTTCAGACAACAAATGCTGAAAGAGACACTCAGCTTAGAGCGAGTACTCATGGCTGCCAGAGTGGAAGAAAGAGCTGACAGACAAGCAGCTAACATGGCGGCCGGAACCGCCAAAAATGAATCAATGCTGAGTGTGAAAATTAAGCCGGCTATAAAGTAATGTATCAAAGAAAAAGAAGTTATGTTTCTAATGTGGATTTTCCTATCCAGATGAAAGTAGATGTCGCGCCATTGGACAGATATGCAAGGGCTGAGGAAAAGAGAACCATTTTCTATTGGTTTGCAAAGTGAGGGAAAGATCAAGTGCATCACAATGAGAAAGCAACATGGAGGAAAACCAATGTCACATCGAGAAAACAAAATGGATGCCCTAATGTTCCAGATGCGATGTTCTATGCGCACCCACAAGGTTAACCAACCTCATTAGTTGAAGCAAGCAGAAACGGAATGACATCGATTGTCGTCAAATTCCTCATCTAAAAGTTTTTCACTGTCTTTGTCATGCGACAGTGAGGTAGATGGGTGTGTATTGTCAATGCGGACCGCTGGATGACGTGCACATGTAGGATTAGCTTCTAAGAAGCAGAAATGCTGGTGTGAAATTCATTTGGGCACTGTCCCAAAATCACCCTTTTATTGTAGACAGTGAGCATTGATAGACATTATGCCAGCAGAAAAGTACAATAAACTGTCGCCAGTGCCCCGTTAAAACCCATTGAAAACCAAAGTGTATATGTGGGATGCTTTGATGCCCCTGCAATGTTAAGGTTCATTCACCGCAACTGTGAAGCATAAAAAGATGAAAGTACAAGAACCATTCATGTTCTGTAAGGCACATCATCAAGTGCATGTTTGCTCAGTTTCAGTACTTCTTCTGACATGGGGCTGATTTTTGCAAACTACAATGTCAATGCCTATCATGAGATAGTGAATCAGTTTCCATCCTTGTTTCATGGACGAGAAAGACTTAAGATTATGAAAGTGCAACTTCACATAGATGAGGACATCCGTCCTATTGCTGAACAACATTGTTGAATTACATGGTATTAAGGCACAACTTCATTGAGTGATCCACTGGCCTGATGACTGAGTGATCCGCTGGCCTGACGCCATGGGTATCACCCATAGTGGTAGTTCCGAAGAAGGATAGTGGAGGGGCCGGCACATCTGCACTGATATGCTTTAAGCGAACAAGGCGATTGAAAGAGATCGACATCCAGGTCTGCACATTGCTGACATGATTATGTACCTGAATGGAGCTAAAGTGTATTCTAGGCCTGGGTGGAGAAATTCACCCTGCTTGCAGAGTTTGCAGGATTTGGGAAGCATTCCTCTTGGAATATGGAATTCCTGATAAATTCCTCCTTCCGCCTCGCATCAGAGTATTTTTTTCTGTTGGCGCGCAAGACACCTGCTTTGGCACACGCTTGTGAGTGCGACAAGACTTACCAGTAGTTTGCGAGTGTGTGCAAGACTTGACAGTCACTTGTGTGATTTCCAGTGCTTTTTCATGACATTGGTGAGCGTGAGCGACTGCTGCTGCACTTTGAACAGATTCTCTACTCAAGAAACAGCTAAATCTACTCAAAAAGGTGTTTTCGAGTTATTATTCTCCTCCAAAGGACCATTCAGGCTGGTTTTTATTATTTTGAGAAGCCTTTTTTGTAAGATCTACAATGGACCATTCTTGAACAAATCTGCAGTGAATTCCAACTGTTTGAGAAGGAACAACGTTGGTTTATGGATTGAAAACTCATATAGAGGGAGTAAATGAAAACATACCCTGGTGTCAGAATCCAGCAAAGCTCAGGTAGACAGGCTCCAAGCCCCTCCCTCAAGATCTGTGCCTTGCGATCGTTGCCACTCTCCTTATGGAGTTGGAGACAGCGCTGGGCATCTACCTGGTCGACTAGATGCGCTTCCTGGTAGTTCCATTTGAGATGGAGGTTAGCGCTCTAGTTAAATTCTAGGTCGGCCATTTCATGCGCTCGATGGATTTGGGCCCAGATCTTTTGACTGGGGGAGTGTGTGACATTGATCCACATTCAGTCCATCACTTGTTGTTTTTGCAATTGCCGCCCTAAGTGCGCTGGGGATGCCCAGACGTGGGTCCCAGGCACTCCACACCACTTGGAGTCAAGCTAGCCGGGCTGATGAGAGGTGTTACCTCGAAACCGGTCCGGTCCTCGGATGCTTGATTCCGTTCTGGGAAGGACATGGCTTTTGTAGTTCGGACTGGACTGTTCCCATGGGGTAACAGGGTCAGAGCTGATTTGCATATCGCCATTGTCTAACCCAGGGTGGTGTGGAGTGCAAAAAAACGATGGATTTGGGCCCAGATCTTTTGACTGGGGGAGTGTGTGACATTGATCCACATTCAGTCCATCACTTGTTGTTTTTGCAATTGCCGCCCTAAGTGCGCTGGGGATGCCCAGACGTGGGTCCCAGGCACTCCACACCACTTGGAGTCAAGCTAGCCGGGCTGATGAGAGGTGTTACCTCGAAACCGGTCCGGTCCTCGGATGCTTGATTCCGTTCTGGGAAGGACATGGCTTTTGTAGTTCGGACTGGACTGTTCCCATGGGGTAACAGGGTCAGAGCTGATTTGCATATCGCCATTGTCTAACCCAGGGTGGTGTGGAGTGCAAAAAAACGATGGATTTGGGCCCAGATCTTTTGACTGGGGGAGTGTGTGACATTGATCCACATTCAGTCCATCACTTGTTGTTTTTGCAATTGCGCGTTCTAAACGCGGCGCACTTCAACTGATTATTTCTAGCGTACGGAGGTGTTTTCCCGTTACGCGTTCGTAATTCATAGTTTTTCCAGTTAGCTTTGTGAGGAATTAAGACTCCTCATTCTTAGTAGTCCCAGTTATTTCCCCGCACAGCAACTTGGGCTCCGCTTCCCTTCCGCATCAGTGACGCATTCCCCCTGACAGGAGCTTCTGGTGCAGCGCTGTGGAGATACGCTGTCAGCTGTTCCAGCGTTCTTCGTGGCCAGGTTTGAACTTTGACATCCCTCAGTGAAGCGGTAAGAGGAACAATCTTGGTGATTAAAAGACTTTCTGAATTGCTGGGATTTGAGTCAGAGAGTATCCAGGAGTTCCAGAGAATTCCAGAGACATTGTTGACAGCTGATAGTTGTCAGTCAGAGTACATGTGAGAGAATTGGACAATACTCACGTCTTGCAAGTATGTAACTCGGATTGTCAGAGACAGTATTTCATCAGCCTTGTTCGAAGGGAGTAACTGCCAGCCGCATAGTATACAGGGGTATTATTATATGCATATAATAGATACGTTTGTTTACCAACCAAGTGTCTACTCCATCCCGTGTATCTACAGGCGAGGAACATCCTGAACTCCCACCAAACTAGATGTTTCTTCGAACACAGCTTAAGATCTTCAGAGAGGGGCAAAGCTTCACACATATACAGGTACATAACTTCAGAGAGGGGATTCTTTAGTAGGAGAGTACTAGTATATAGGGAACGGTACTAAGTGTGCTTAATATTCTAGGTAATCGCCGGTCAGCCTTGCTGAGTTGACGAAGACCCATGTGTGACAGTCTCTCATCTATCCACTTCCCCTTTCCCCGTCATTCCTGGTCTTGGAGAGATTCGGGTCCAGGGGTGTGGGGGAGTTGGGAAATCAGCATCTGGGTTCCATCTTCAAGTCATCCACTCCCACGGAATCATTGGAGTTCAGGTACGCTTCTTGACAGATTGAAGTGCCAGTTCTTCCTTTCGTCTGAGTAGGATGGCTGAAGGTTTGGATGTCAAGGCTTTGGCGTCCATTCTAGAGGGGTTGCAGAAACAACTTAGTGAAACAAGGGAGGAGGTTCGTAAGTCCAATTAGGAGGCTAGTTTTTTAAGACAAAGAATAGATGAGCTCTCTGCAAGTCCAAGTCCTAACTTTGGGGGGCTTAAGTCTCCAACATTTGCCCCCTCTTCGTCCTCATCATCTGCCCTGACTACGCAGGTAGTGCATGCTATGTCCCCAAACATTCCTTTGGCCCCACCAGAAAGATTTCAGGGGGATCCACATAAAGCTCAGATCTTTTTGACGCAATGCTCTTTGCATTTTCTTTGCAAGCCGATTTTGTTTAAAGAAGACCAGTCCAAAGTGGCGTTCGTGCTGTCTTATCTCAGTGGAGACGCAGCTGCTTGATCCCTGCCTTTGGTATCCTCTAATGATCCAGTCTTGTATAAGTTTGAAGATTTTAAGGCCGAATTCCTGCGCATCTTTGATCGTCGTACTGTTTCCCAGACCACAGATAATGAGCTGCTGGACTTAAAGCAAGGGAACAGGGATTTGGTGGCATATCTGGCACAATTTAACAAGTTAATCGTTGAGACCAATTGGCCAGCGGAAAAGAGAGCGGCTATTTTTTATCGTGGACTCAAGGATGAGCTCAAGGATGGTCTAGCTCAAATCCCGATGAGACCAACCGAAGTGTCAGCATTGATTGATCTGGTCCTGCAAATTGATCAAAGGCTGTCTGAACGTCGGAGTGAGAGGCGAAGGGACATCAAACCAATTCCGCCTCGATTTGATCGAGTTCGCTCAGATCCCCCAAAGAACAGTGATGGGAATTCCAGTGAGGAACCAATGCAAATAGGAACAGTCAGAGGTCCTCTCTCTCAAGAAGAGAGAGAGAAGAGACGTCAAGGCAAACTTTGTATGTATTGTGGCCAGTCCGGTCATTTTGTTAAGGAATGCCCAAGAAGACCCAAATCCAATCCTTCGGTAAAAGACAGGCTCCACCAGTAGACGGAGTTGCTCTGGTGGAAGCGGTACATGAGTCAACTCCCAAGTCTCAACAGTTGGCAAATACATTGCAATTGGAGGCTCCGCATTTGATCCTGCCTTGTGTTATCAGATTTGGAGGAAGTCGTGAGGAAACTGTATCAGTAATGTTAGATTCCGGGGCGACAGGAAATTTTTGTGACTTACAGTTTGCCAAGAAGTTGCAGATCAAGTTTGAGAAGAAATTGAAGCCTGAACCTGTGCGTGCAGTAGATGGCACAGAACTATCATCTGGTCCCATTGCCTTTGATACAGAAGTGATAACCGTCGTGGGTCCTGGAGAGCATCGGAGTCATCTGAGTTTCAATTTAATTGATGCTCCACAGTTTCAAATGATTTTAGGCTTGCCATGGCTTACGGAACATAACCCTCAGATCGATTGGGCCAAGCGATCAGTGGAGATGAATTCCAAGTTTTGTACTGAACACTGTTTTCATGATCGTTTGGACCATCCTCAACCAACTGTATCAGCAAGCTTAGCTAAGCAAGTGCAAATGATTTGTACAATTGAAGTCCCTGAAATTCCAGAGGAATATTTGGATTTGAAAGACGTCTTCAATGAAAAGGAAGCTAGTAAATTACCCCCTCATAGAGAATATGATTGCCGGATAGAGCTTGAACCTGGAGCCTCTTTACCCTGCAGTCGCATTTACGCTCTCTCTGAACCAGAGAATCTACATTTGAAGGAGTATATTGAGCAAAATTTGGCTAGAGGCTTCATCCGACCTTCACAGTCCCCGGTTTCTTCCCCTCTCTTCTTTATTCCGAAGAAGGATGGGTCGTTGAGAACTTGTATTGACTACAGGGCCTTAAATCAGGTCACCAAGAAGAATCGCTATCCATTACCCCTCATTTCGGAGTTACTTGATCAGGTCAATTTTGTATAACATATATACAAAATTGGATTTGAGGGCGGCTTATCATCTGGTGCGGATGGCTGAAGGAGAGGAGTGGAAGACGGCATTCCAAACTCGGCTGGGGCTGTTTGAATACCAAGTAATGCCCTTTGGCCTCTGTAACGCCCCAGCCGCTTTTCAACATTTTGTGAATGATGTACTTCGTGAATGTTTAGATCGTTTTGCAGTAGTTTATATCGACGACATCCTCATCTTCTCAGAGAATCTCGAGGAACATGTTCATCATGTGCGAATCATTTTGGAGCGTTTACTGAAGTATCAATTGTACGTCAAACTGGAGAAATGTGTCTTTCACACTTCTGAAGTGGAATTCTTGGGGTTTATTCTCTCCCCAAAGGGTGTCTTTATGGATGATACCAAATTACAGGCAATAAAATCTTGGCCAGCTCCTAGATCAGTCAAGGAGATACAACGTTTTTTGGGATTTGCCAATTTTTATCGGCGGTTCATTCAGAACTTTTCAGAGAAAGTAAGCCCAATCACCCGCCTGTTAAAAAAGAATGAGCGTTTCATTTGGAGCAAGGAGTCAGAAGAAGCCTTCCAATTGTTGAAGAATGCATTTGTTTCGGCACCAGTTTTGCAGCATCCAGATTTAAGTGAACCTTTCTTTGTGGAAGCGGATGCTTCCAATTTGGCTATAGGAGGAATTTTGTCCCAGCGGCAGAAACAAACTGGTCAGTTGCATCCGGTGGCATATCATTCTCGAAAGCTATCCTCTGCGGAAATCAATTACTCAATTGCAGATAAGGAACTGTTGGCAGTAAAGGATGCTTTTAAAGTATGGAGGCATTACCTACTGGGGGCAAGACATGTGATCACAGTGTTCACCGATCATCGCAATTTGCAGTTTCTTAAGTCGGCCAGAACTCTAACTCCACGTCAATTAAGATGGTCCCTTTTCTTTGCAGATTTTGATTTCGTTTTGACATACAAGCCTGGATCCGCTAATGGGAAAGCAGATGCCCTCTCTCGTCTCAGTCTGGGAGACGATTCCGAAAAAGTTGAAGAAAGTTTTATCATTCCGCAGGAAAAGATTGTTGCCACAGTGGTGGAGGATGACTTGGAAAATCGAGTCAGAGAAGTATTTCAAGGAAGTGAATTCTCAAATTGGGAAAAAGAAGGCAAAGATCGCGAAGTCAAGGATGGGAAACCTTACTTTCAAGGGAAGTTGTTTATTCCTAGTGAAGAGTTACAGAACAAAATCCTCCGGCAGTTTCATGAACACCCGCTGGCAGGTCATAAGGGTGCAGTGAAGACTTTAGAACTGGTGAAGAGGACCTTTTTTTGGCCTGGGATGGAAGCGCAGGTGAGACAGCACGTCGCTACTTGTGAGCAGTGTCTTAAGGGCAAGAGTTCCAGACATTCCCCGCAGGGTTTGCTTCAGCCGTTGCCAGTCGCCCCATCCCCTTGGCACACTATCTCTATGGATTTTATTGTGGATTTACCCTCGAGTCAGGGATTCTCTGTCATCTGGGTGGTGGTGGATCAGTTCTCTAAGATGAGCCATTTCATTCCATTGAAAGGGTTGCCCACAGCTCCTCAATTGGCTACACTTTTCTTCCAACACATAGTCAGATTGCATGGGGTTCCAAAAATCGTAATCTCTGACCGGGGTTCACAGTTTGTTTCCCGTTTTTGGAGGTCCTTCTTAAAAGGTTTAGGAGTAGATTCCCGTCTGCCGACCAGTTTTCATCCGGAAACGGATGGACAGACGGAAAGAGTAAACCAGGATCTAGAGCAGTATCTCCGCTTGTACTTGATGGAACAGGAAGGAGAGTGGCCCTCTCTATTGAGTACTGCGGAATTTGCCTACAACAACGCTGTTCATTCGGCTACTGGATATTCTCCTTTCTTCCTCAATTCTGGTAGACATCCAAACATGTTAGTGGGTAAATCCGAGGTTGAGGTCCCCGCAGCTGAGGAGGTTATTCAAGATCTACAGAAAGCCTATCAGTCAGCTTCGCTTAATCTCTCCAAGGCAAAAGCAGATTACAAGAGGCAGGCCGATAAGAAGCGCAGGGAGGCTCCAACATTTTTGGCAGGGGATTTGGTTTGGGTATCCACCCGCCATATGCGGTTGGTTGGAAATAGAAAATTTCAGCCTAGATTTGTGGGTCCTTATCCAGTGGTGAAGATGGTTAATCCAGTCAGTGTCAGGTTGGCTCTTCCTAAGTCCATGAAGATTCATCCCACCTTTCATGTATCTTTGATCAAACGAAGTCCACCAAATCTTAGGAGAGATCTTCCACCAGCCCCAGTACAGGTTCAATCTGCAGAAGAGTTTGAGGTAAAGAGAATCCTGGACTCAAAATGGAGAAAAGGCAGTTTATTCTATCTGTTGGATTGGAAGGGTTTTGGCCCGGAGGACCGGTCGTGGGAGCCAAGTAACAATGTTCATGCTCCCAGATTGGTTTTGGAGTTTCACAAGACACATCCACTAAAGCCTAGAGAGGGGACTTTGGTGGGGGGTACTGTCAGAATCCAGCAAAGCTCAGGTAGACAGGCTCCAAGCCCCTCCCTCAAGATCTGTGCCTTGTGATCGTTGCCACTCTCCTTATGGAGTTGGAGACAGCGCTGGGCATCTACCTGGTCGACTAGATGCGCTTCCTGGTAGTTCCATTTGAGTTGGAGGTTAGCGCTCTAGTTAAATTCTAGGTCGGCCATTTCGTGCGCTCGCGTTCTAAACGATGCGCACTTCAACTGATTATTTCTAGCGTACGGAGGTGTTTTCCCGTTACGCGTTCGTAATTCATAGTTTTTCCAGTTAGCTTTGTGAGGAATTAAGACTCCTCATTCTTAGTAGTCCCAGTTATTTCCCCGCACAGCAACTTGGGCTCCGCTTCCCTTCCGCATCAGTGACGCATTCCCCCTGACAGGAGCTTCTGGTGCAGCGCTGTGGAGATACGCTGTCAGCTGTTCCAGCGTTCTTCGTGGCCAGGTTTGAACTTTGACATCCCTCAGTGAAGCGGGAAGAGGAACAATCTTCGTGATTAAAAGACTTTCTGAATTGCTGGGATTTGAGTCAGAGAGTATCCAGGAGTTCCAGAGAATTCCAGAAACATTGTTGACAGCTGATAGTTGTCAGTCAGAGTACATGTGAGAGAATTGGACAATACTCACGTCTTGCAAGTATATAACTCAGATTGTCAGAGACAGTATTTCATCAGCCTTGTTCGAAGGGAGTAACTGCCAGCCGCATAGTATACAGGGGTATTATTATATGCATATGATAGATACGTTTGTTTACCAACCAAGTGTCTACTCCATCCCGTGTATCTACAGGCGAGGAACATCCTGAACTCCCACCAAACTAGATGTTTCTTCGAACACAGCTTAAGATCTTCAGAGAGGGGCAAAGCTTCACACATATACAGGTACATAACTTCAGAGAGGGGATTCTTTAGTAGGAGAGTACTAGTATATAGGGAACGGTACTAAGTGTGCTTAATATTCTAGGTAATCGCCGGTCAGCCTTGCTGAGTTGACGAAGACCCCTGTGTGACAGTCTCTCATCTATCCACTTCCCCTTTCCCCGTCATTCCTGGTCTTGGAGAGATTCGGGTCCAGGGGTGTGGGGGAGTTGGGAAATCAGCATCTGGGTTCCATCTTCACGTCATCCACTCCCACAGAATCATTGGAGTTCAGGTACGCTTCTTGACACCTGGAGCCAGTTGACCTAATTTGCTGGCACACATAGAGAGCGGGGTTTAATCAATTTAGCTTGCACAGCCAATACAACCACAGAAATGTTGTACAACTATTCTGAATTTTGCCTGATCAACCAGAGGAATTGTATTTCCTCATGACACTTTTTAATAGGAAACACCAATGTCCTTTCGTAATCATTTTTGACAGAATTCCTGGTTTGTTGTGAATGAATGAAAATCAGTAATAACTTCCCGGGGGTATCCCAACCCACCTCAAAACTCCAAATTGAGTTTTGGGTTTCATACAGCGATTTTGATTGAATTCTATTTATTTTTACAAAATTTCAGTAAATCGGTTTCATTTAATCCTGTGGATTGGCATTGGTCTAACTGCAACAGAAGATTTCCCTTTCACAAACCGATAGCCCAAGCAACCACGTAGCAGTTCCATCACAAGGCGGCCATCTTAGCCAGTCAGTGTTCTAGACTTTACCGACATGAGGACGCCGACTGTTTGTTTCCTCCTGAGGCGGAAGCCGGGAGATTGCTTTGCTTTTAAAAATTGGAGTCACTTGTTAATTGTGTGTTTTTAACTCACTCGCCTATCTCCCTGAGCACCCCCACGCAGCGGACCCTAGTGCTGACGTAGGGAAAATTGCCTAATTGCTGCCACCTGGTCGAGCACTCAGGCCACGCCCACGTCGCTGACCACGCCCCCCGCATCCAGTACAAAAGGCGCGCTTATTAAGAACGCGCCCAGAAGACTGTTTGTTTACTCCTGAGGCGGAAGCCGGGAGATTGATTTGCTTTTAAAAATTGGAGTCACTTGTTAATTGTGTGTTTTTTAACTCACTCGCCTATCTCCCTGAGCACCCCCACGCAGCGGACCCTATCGCTGACGTAGGGAAAATTGCCTAATTGCTGCCACCTGGTCGAGCACTCAGGCCACGCCCACGTCGCTGACCACGCCCCCCGCATCCAGTACAAAAGGCGCGCTGATTAGGAGCGCGCCCAGAAGACTGTTTGTTTACTCCTGAGGCGGAAGCCGGGAGATTGCTTTGCTTTTAAAAATTGGAATCACTTGTTAATTGTGTGTTTTTAACTCACTCGCCTATCTCCCTGAGCACCCCCACGCAGCGGACCCTAGCGCTGACGTAGGGAAATTGCCTAATTGCTGCCACCTGGTCGAGCACTCAGGCCACGCCCATGTCGCTGACCACGCCCCGCATCCAGTACAAAAGGCGCGCTGATTAAGAACGCGCCCAGAAGACTGTTTGTTTACTCCTGAGGTGGAAGCCGGGAGATTGCTTTGCTTTTAAAAATTGGAGTCACTTGTTAATTGTGTGTTTTTAACTCACTCGCCTATCTCCCTGAGCACCCCCACGCAGCGGACCCTAGCGCTGACGTAGGGAAAATTGCCTAATTGCTGCCACCTGGTCGAGCACTCAGGCCACGCCCACGTCGCTGACCACGCCCCCCGCATCCAGTACAAAAGGCGCGCTGATTAAGAACGCGCCCAGAAGACTGTTTGTTTACTCCTGAGGCGGAAGCCGGGAGATTGCTTTGCTTTTAAAAATTGGAGTCACTTGTTAATTGTGTGTTTTTAACTCACTCGCCTATCTCCCTGAGCACCCCCACGCAGCGGACCCTAGCGCTGACGTAGGGAAAATTGCCTAATTGCTGCCACCTGGTCGAGCACTCAGGCCACGCCCACTTCGCTGACCACTCCCCCCCACACTACTAAAATGTGCCTATTCAGGAAGCGCAGCGGGAGGGCCGTTTGCGCGCCGAAGGCGCGCCTAAGGCAAGCACGTCTGCGCCCGTCCGCGCCAGACAGCGCCCAGAGCCCGGACCCCTGGTTCGCCCTTCCCAGGCCATTATTTACTCCAGGGACACCTTGCTGGGACTTCGAATCCCTCTAACCCCCCTGCAGCAACTCGATCTCACTCGCTGAAGGGAACTCTCGCTGCCGTTCATGCTCGTACAGTTTCAGCCCAGAACCAACGCTAAAACCCAACATCCTCAATATGACCCTACTAAACTGCAGATCCCTCCCAAAGCACCAAACGGAAATTAATCTGCTCCTGCAAGACTCCGATATCGAAATCTTATTCCTAACGGAAACATGGCTCACAGCAGGATCAGAGCCAGACATCGTTCAGTCACTCCCACCAGAATACCTGATTAAATTCCACAACAGACCCGAAGGCATAGGCGGAGGAATCGCTGTCGTTTATAGAGACTACCTCTCATGTCAACTCAGAGATAGTCCTATACTTGACTGCGAAAATATCCTCTTCGCAGTGAGTCGTCCACCCTCGCTCACACTTTCGGGACTATTAGTCTATCGTCCCCCTGGACCGGTTCGTCACTTTAGCGAGTCACTCATTGACTCTGTCTCCTCCCTAGCCTGTATAACACCGAATTTCACGATATTGGGAGATTTAAATCTTCATCTCGACGACCCCTCCAACAAACCGGCGATGGATCTCAAAGCTGACCTTGGCTCACTCAGCCTCAAACTGCTTAATGACCTTCCCACTCACATCAAAGGGCATCTGTTGGATCCCATGTTCTCCAACCTCCCGCGTCTCACAGCTAAGCCCCCTATCCCCCTTCCATGGTCACACCACTTCTTGGTCCCCTTCGAGCTACCGCTATCCGCCAAGCCTCTTGGTAAACCTCCCCCCCAAGCCCCCGATCGCCCGTGGAAAAAACTGGATAACAAAGCCTGGGCTCAGGCTCTATCCTCCACCTCCCCCCTCCTGGACGATGACCCCTCCATCGCAGAAACTCAGCTACAGGATTGGATCCATCAATCCTTAGAAACCATTTTACCACCCAAACAACTGCCTAGCTGGAGCAAAATGACCAAATCTCCCTGGTTCACCCAGGAACTCCGCACCCTAAAAAAGAGCTGTAAAAAACTAGAACGCGCCTGGAGGAAAACATGGTCCACAGCCTCCAAAAATGAATACAGAGCCACCATTAAGCTCTACAAAAATACAATTAAATCTACTCAGGCCACCTTCTTTGAAGGAAAGATTGCTGCATCGGCTAACTCCGCGAAGGAAACTTACCGGATAGTACGGCTCCTCACCAAAATCCAGGACCCCCTCCCCCCCCCCCCCCCCAGACCCCGAAGGCGTGAAATGCAATCAAATGGCCATCTTCTTCTCCGCAAAAATTGATAAAATACTCACTTCACTCCCCGCACCCTCCGCTTCTCTCCATTCCATTTCACCTCCCCTGCATCCGGAGGCTCTGTGTTTGCGAGCCTTTGACCAGATCTCCACGGAGACTTTTTTAGACACCCTGCAAACTGTAAAAAGTGGCTCACCCGCTGATCCTGCTCCCATCAGCAAGCTGAAACTGGTCGCCCCTACTGTAGTTCAACCCTTCACCAATCTAATAAACGCTTCCTTTAGGAAGGATGCCGTTCCAGCCAATTGGAAAAAGGCTACTGTCAAAGCCCTCCTGAAAAAACCGCACCTCGACCCATCAGACCCCTCCAACTTCAGGCCGATTTCACTCCTACCAGGGATCAGTAAAGTGGCTGAACGAATAGCTAACCAACAGCTATCCTCCTTTTTGGAGTCCAACCACTTATTATGTGACTCCCAGACCGGCTTCAGACCGGGGCAAGGCACCGACACCGCCCTGCTTGCAGTTGTCGAAGAGGCGAGAGCCATCATAGAGGCAGGAGGATCAGTGGCAGTGATCCTCCTTGATCTTAGTGCCGCCTTCGACACGGTGGACCACTCCATCTTGGTCCACCGGCTGAGTCAAGTGGGAATCACTGACTCAGCCCTCGCGTGGATTAAATCCTTCCTCGAGGGAAGATCATTCCAGGTATCAGACGGCTTTTCCACGTCCAAACCCATGACCATGCAGTGTGGGGTCCCCCAGGGCTCCTCCCTCAGCCCCACACTTTTTAATGTTTATATGTCTCCCCTCGAAGACATTATCACTCCCTTTGGTGTCAAGGCAGTGATGTACGCTGATGACACCCAGCGGGTGGTGTCCATCAACCACTCAGACACTAGCTTAGGTAACCTCGCCAGTTGTCTCGAAGGGATCTCACAATGGATGTCGGACTCTAGACTTAAGCTCAACGGCGATAAATCCGAAATCCTCCTTCTGGGCAATCAAAACAAATTACCCGCAAACCTCTCTTGGCCACCCTGCATGGGCACCTACCCTACTCCCAAAACCGACGTTAAAAGCCTAGGTATCTGGCTTGACCAGGACCTAAATTTCAAGACCCAGGCCAGGAAAACATCAGGGACCTGCTTCGGCCTTATCCGTATGGCCCGTAAGATCCTCCACCTGATCCCTTTCCATTCCAGGAAGTTACTGATGCAGGGACTGGTCAACTCAAGACTAGATTACGGTAACATCCTGTACCTGGGAGCACCTGCTTCAGTCATTCAAAAACTTCAGGTGGCCCAAAACGCCGCAGCCAGAGTCCTCACGGGCACCAAGGCACGGAGCTCGGCGAAACCTGCCCTCAAAAGCCTACACTGGCTCCCAGTGAAGGAGCGCATCACATTCAAGACGCTCTGCATAGCGCACAAAATCCTGCATGATAATGGCCCCCCAATACTCAGATCCCTGATGAAACCTCACAAGTCTAACAAACACCTAAGATCTGACTCACTTGCCCTGGCCTCCATCCCTAGAATAAAAAAGGCAAGATCTGGCGGCCGCAGGTTCGCCTACAACGCGCCAAAACACTGGAACTCCCTCCCATTAGCCATGAGGAGTGATCAGAATCTACTATCCTTCCGAAAAAAATTAAAAACCTGGCTCTTTCCCTAAATACCTCCCTGCACTGTCCCCTTTTGGATTAAACTAGGTCTTCTAGCGCTGGGATGCCCAAGGGTAGCTATGCGCTCTATAAATCCACTTCCAAATTCCAAATTCCAGACTGTCCGCTGTCAACGAGAGACTCCTGCATGGCCACTGACACTGTCAGAGCTTCGGGCAGGCTATCTCCACAGGCAAGGGAGTATAGAAGAAGTGAGTACAGCATAGCCTATACACTGTCTCTGTGTCTATGCAGCACTTTGGAACTTTTCATAACGCAGTACCCTGTGTTTTTTATCCCTCCTTTTTTGCCTGACAGAGTTTGATGAAAAGCATCCATTCCCCCATCTGAGGGTCATTAGGTCACATGTTGGTGCTTTACATGTATGTTCCTCTCTAGACTTATTTGCACAATGTAGACCAGGCAAAGAACATTGGTGCCAACATTGAATTAAGACAAGATATATCTGTGTATGTGATGTTTGTATTTCTATGTTAACTCTTCATTTATCACACATTTCAACAAGTTAACCCTAATTTGGGTGGCACCTAATTGATTGTCCACACCACCAGTATTGCAGGAAAAAAAATGCATTACGTGTTCCACATGGTGATGTGTTCCAAATTTCTAAACAGTCAGATATATGACTAATTAATCTTTTCTCTCTTATCTTTTTAGATCTAAAGGAACATTACCAATTGGGTATTGTATGTGTTAGAAATGGGGATCTCTGGTTGGCTAAGGCTTGACCCAAAGCCAGTCCGAGACCACCACTCTAGTCAGGGAAAGGGAGTTACACGCCAAACATAAGCCCTGCTCACCCCCTTGGTAGCTTGGCACGAGCAGTTAGGCTTATCCCGGGGGCGATTGGTAAAGCATTTGCACAACACACACAGTAACAACATACTAAGCTTACCACAAAAGGAACTCCACACAAGGTTATACATAAAAATAGCCTTTGTATTATCATAAAACACATTAGAAGGTAATCACACAATATACACTGTGCCAACTTGCAAAAGATCTCGGGCAAAGGAATGGAGCAACCAGCTCCGAGCAGTAAAGTCTCTAGTGATCCCAGGCATGGCTGAAGGGTCCCAGCAAGAAGTCCTCCAGGCATCCAGGGGCAGGGAAAAGCCCAGGGAGGCAAGCCTTCCCTTAAGCCCCAGCAGCAGCACGTCCCTGGTAGTTTCAAGTCCATGAACAAGAACTAGAGCATTTTAAACGTGGTAACAGACCCTTCTTATACAGCTAAATCCTTTGTCTCAACGGTGCAGGCAAGGGGAGAACCAGACACAACTGATTTAGGCACACTTTGTTTTGCCCAGCTCCTCTCTCCCTTTCACAAAACAGCCCAGGGACATCAGGCGCACCACAGGGGGTGGAGCCAGCATTGTGGAGGGAAGGCACAGCCCTATTCAGGTCCCAGGTGCAACTCCTCCCTCCCATCTACAAGCAGATCTCCCTATTCACCAATGGGCAGACTCACCCTGGCTCCTGGAGCCAGACACACCAGCCAGCCCCTGTCACTCACAAGCCAGACAGGCAATTTACATCTCCCAGCACACAGAAATGCCAACTTCTAAAAGTGGCACTTCTCCACTGGACACAATAAATCTGCGCACACCATTGCGCAGCATTAATTCTCACGAGTTCGCACATACCAAACTCGCCCCTGCACTCCCCACATATCAGGAACTACCTCTCACACATATTCCCCATGCATTCCTATGGGAGGGCAGGCCATCTCACCACACGCACTCAGGGTGCGCATGCACTTTACACTTGGCCACAATGCTAAAGTGCGCAGAGGCCTAAAAACACTACCAACATGTCAGAGGCTAAATGCAAAAAGTTTAGGGGTGAACCTGCCAATAAGGCCCAAGTCCAACACAACCCCCTTCCAGCAAAAACGCAGGGTAGACCAAGCATTCCCTTACTGGGCTTCCCTGCCTCTGGCGAGAAAACACGGACGCGGGCCCTCAACAGCAGGGACACCTTCCGGTTTCACGCCACTCTGAACCAACGTGATTTCCTCTGAAAAAAAACTCAGGCCCAACTATGCTGCGCACTGGTACTCCCTAGTTGTCCATGGCCAGGGCTAGGCCCTAGACCATCCAGATACCACTGGTTCATGCAAATCTACAGAGTGAGGGGCAGTAACCCCTGGCACACAATAGCCAATCTCCATTCTTCCTCTCAGTGTAATTCCAACCTACCGCCTGAGGTCTAAGATCACCAGCTGCACCGGGGTCAGAGGCGAGGACTTCCTCCCTCTGCACCCCCTTCCAGAGCACTATACCCTCCCCAACTGGAGTGGTACCCCTAGAAGGCAAGACCGGTCAGGACACTGATTACAGTTGCCCTTTGTTTTAGACAAATGCCCGGAAAACCAGGACTTCACGAGGGTGACACCTAACTAATGTGTCGTGTGACAGTCTGCCTGGGACAGAGCTCACTACCTCCTGTCCATCTGACAGTGTGTGATGATGCTCCAGGACAGAAGTTGCATCACCATGGCCAATCATTCATGCGCAGCCCTTCTGGCTGGACCCTGACCCACTGGATCCTCCACTGGGGACTCTTACCCCCTCTCACGCCTCAATCTGGATTTCTGTACCCTCCACTTAGGAGCAGCACGGCCAGACACCAGAACTGATGGAGGCCGGATTACAGGCACTTCCAGCTCACCTAACAAGATCCTTTCTCAAAGAACAGTCCAACAAGACAGGCTAGGCTCCCTAGAATCAAAGAACTTACACATCAACAGGGGTTGGCGCGACTCCGGAAAACAATTACGGGGCAGGATCTCGCTGCGCAAACAGTCTGAAGAGCCCTTTAACACCAGTTACCGGCTAACCAATCACCCAAATGTCCAGTGCACCACAACATTCATCCCCACACCCCACACAAGACTGGTGAGACAGCAACTTTACTGCCCTTGAAACACAACCTGTACCCCTCTTACGGAGCAGAAGGTACCATAATCTGGGAACTGGGAATGGGACTGACTGCACCGGACAATATATTGCTGCCACCACTGGATCCCACCATACTGGGGAACCCAGAAAACTAATAATGCACTTAGGAGATAATCTACCCGCTCAAGCTAGTTACTCCATGCCAATTAAGTTACCACTGTAGGCCAACCCAAGAAATAGCAGACAGTACAGGGGCAGTACCTCCTTCAGCATCAGGCCAACCCAAGAACAGACAGTACAGGGGCAGTCACTCCTATAGCTTGCGCTGCAGGCCAACCCCATAAATGACAGTGTACACAAGGGCAGTCACTCCTTCAGCATCAGTCCAACCTAATAACAGTCTACACAAGGGCAGTCACTCCTTCAGAATCTCTGGTTTCTGTCCTTGGCAGGACACCTAACTCACAGTTCAACTTAAAACATATCTCAACAAAAAATTATATTTAAAACAAACTCAAAGACAATAATCCCCAAAAATGTGACTATCTAAAATTCAGAGCTTGTAGTTCAGCCAGTTGTCACTGCGGTATTGAGCAAACGCAAGTCCTATCCTCACCGCTGTCAACCAATGTTAGAAATGGGGATCTCTGGTTGGCTAAGGCTTGCGCCAAAGCCAGGCAGAGAACACCACTCTAGTCAGGGAAAGGGAGTTACACGCCAAAGATAACCCCTGATCATTCACCCCCTTAGTAGCTTGGCACGAGCAGTTAGGCTTATCCCGGTGGCGATTTGTGAAGGATTTGCACAACACACACAGTGACAACATACTAGGCACACCACAAAAGGAACTCCACACAAGGTTATATATAAAAATAGCGTTTGTAATATCATCAAACACATTAGATGGTTATCACACAATATACACTGTGCCAAATGGCATGGGCAATATTTACAGGGGATTATTAACACATGACAGGGCCACGTGGGCCACTGTCAGAATCGTCACTTGGTAAAGAATAGTAAATGTAAGAATATATCATGAACTTGGAACACAGCCAGTAATCACTGGCAGACACCATACTCAGCGTCAACCTGTATCATAAATCATAACAGGCACAGTATCACGTAAGGCGAGAACTCTATTCTGCCCCAATTTAATAAGTCTAAATATAGTAGACCATAATCTCCTAAACATAACTTGCATTAGGAAAGAGACTTAATAACATAACCTGCAGTAGAGAATATATCAAACCTAGACCACATTAGCGAATCACAATAAAACATAAGACAGTAGTTAAAACTGAATAAGCATAAAAGCACATCTATAGGCATAAATCAAGGTGCATAAAACATACTATAAACATTACATTTCCTAGCACCTATAAAAATCACACTAGGGCCTGGCGCCCTATAAATCTAATAGTCCCCAGGGCTAACAGGCCATCTCCAAGGGGCTCAAATGCCCTCTGTCCAAAGTCAGGGTGCGCTGCCAATTCATCGATAGTGAAGGGTGCGCACTTGGCGCAAGCCTAAATGTTGCAGCTGTCCACTACTGGCTGGGCAGCTGGGAATCTTAAATGCAGGGCCTAAACGTAGCAGCTGGCACTAAGTGCTGTGCAGCTGTGCAGGCAGAGATGGGGCGAAGGAGTGCGTCTCACTCCTGGACTTCAACACATGTCCCCTACAAATGAAAAAGACCCAAACGGTGCAGCTGCCCACTACTTGCTGGGCAGCTGTGGAGTAGAAATGCGGCATGGGCTCTCACTGGCCCTTAGGAACAAATGCTCCACACGTTGGAGCCATCTGGGCTCTAAAATCAAACATGGGCCTTGGAGCACTCTGGCTCCTGAACTAATTATGTGCCCAAGCCCCTCATGGGGACTCTAAAATAAATGGGGGCCTTGTTGGAGCCATCTGGGCTCTGAAAAATGTGTCCCCTGGTGGAGCCACACGAGGGCTCTGGAAATAATGAGGCCAATAAAGAAAACACTTGCCACGTTGGAGTGGCCCTCTACCTAGCAGGCCGCTCAGGAAACAACCACAGTGCCCTCACTGACACCCTACGCGGAAAAGACCATGGGCCCCTCTGGCCCTTTTAACCATGCGACCAGAGTTGAAGTGGCCTGCAACGGCGGGTCCGCTCATGGGAAATGGCCAAAGTTACCAGCCCTGTCTCCCGCCTGGCCCTCACTTACCGGAGCTGACAGGGGACTACTCGGGTCACTCTCGCTCTGCGCTGGGGATCCGGCTACACTCGGCAGCAGCCATGCAGGCGCGGTGGGCTCCCACCTGCCTCCATTCTCAGCACTCGGGCTCTCCTCAGGCGGCGGCCTGCGCGGGACTTCGTCTGGAAAACCGAAAGTCCCGCCCGCCACCAGGTGAAATGCTGCCTGATTTCGGGTTTCGGCCGAACGGGGCAGCTGTGGTGAATTCTCTAGCAATGAGGGGTAGGCTCCCTGGAGAGTGAAAATGACTGTAGGAGCGGGGTAGGCACCTGCGGTAATTTAAATAAGAATACAGGCAAAGTCGCGGGGTGGGCACCTGCGCATTAAATAAAATGCAGACGCAGGGTGGGCACCTGCGCGATAAAATTAAAACAGGCGCCCATAATGCAGGGGGGACACCTGCAATAAAGTCAGAAAATAAATGGGGTGGGCACCCACCGCTGCCATCACGGGGGAATCCCTATGAGATGGGTTCCCTCACCAGGGGCTGCAGCACAGCGCTGCGCAGCCCCCAGGTTCTCCTCCTCGGGGGGGGGGATCAAATCAAAGCGCTCCCAAGGCGCTAGTGGAGGCAAAGTTTCTGGGGCACAGAAAAGAAGCAACCAGCTCCCAGCAGGAAAGTCCTCTAGTCATCCCAGACAAGGCTGAAGGGTCCTAGCAAGAAGTCCTCCAGGCATCCAGCGGCAGGGCAGAGCCCAGGGAGGCAAGCCTTCTCCTGAGCCCCAGCAGCGGCATGCCCCTGGTAGTTTCAAGTCCATGAACAAGAACTAGAGCATTTTACACGTGGTAACAGACCCTTCTTATACAGCTAAATCCTTTGTCTCAAAGGTGCAGGCAAGGGGAGAACCAGATAGAACTGGTTCAGGCGCACTTTGTTTTGCCCAGCTCCTCTCTCCCTTTCACAAGGCAGCCCAGGGACATCAGATGCACCACAGGGGTGGAGCCTGCATTGTGGAGGGAAGGCAAAGCCCTGTTCAGGTCCCAGGTGCAACTCCTCCCTCCCATCTACAAGCAGATCTCCCTATTAACCACCGGGCAGACTCACTCTGGCTCCTGGAGCAAGGCAAACTAGTCAGCCCCTGCTACTGACAAGCCAGACAGGCAATTCACATCTCACAGGACACAGAAATGCCAACTTCTAAAAGTGGCACTTCTCCACTGGACACAAGAAATCTGTGCACACCATTGCACATCGTTTATTCTCACGAGTTCGCACATTCCAAACTCACCCCTGCACTCCCCACATATCAGGAACTGCCATGGACACACATATCCTCCATGCATTCCAATCGGAGGGCAGGCCATCTCACCACACACACTCAGAGTGCGCACACACTTTACACTGGGCCATAGTGCTAAAGTGGCCAGAGGCCTAAAATCACTACCACTATGTCAGAGGCTAAAGGCAAAAAGTTTAGGGTTGAACTTGCCAAAAAGGCCCACGTCCAACAGTATGTCATTTTCATTTATTGACAAAACTATTGAATACTCGCACAAGTGTGTCATTAGGAGTGGCATAAGGGATCATTACGTGGTCCTGACAAAAAGCCATTGGGTAAGGCTTGAAGCATGTAGACCCATGAAATACATACACATAACCATATGTTTTTCATCTTCCCCATTTTTTAACGATACCAGCAAGAGGTAAGAATACATCATTTTTCTATCTAGATAAGACCCTCCCACCCTTATACATCCACATAATTCCTAGTATATGTTCATAGTGCTCCCACGTATCTTGAGAAGAACGCTGTAACGCTGTAACGCTGTAACGCTGTAACGCTGCTATTTTGCACATTCATTCTTGCTGCTATTTTGACGCTGCTAGCGGAGCTCTACCATCTGTTTTTAGCTCTTCGCCACTAATTGCATATTTTAACGTTTTTAATCCCCCCTGCCCTTTCCCTTACTGTGCTCTGGTTCCGCTTCACTCTGCTGCACTTTACAGACAGTGGGGTGCTTTATTTTCCTATGTAGCATTGGTTTCGCTTATTTGCACACGCCCCTTTCTGGTTCCGGCTTCAGCGCTCGACCCCAGCGGTTTCCCGGAAGTGAGGCGGGACCGCATTGCACCGGGGTTGACGCTCTAGTCGGCAGATCGCCCGTCCGTTTATAATCGGCTGAGGTGGCGTGCTCAGGCTGTGAGTATCTTGAGAAGAACGCTGTAACGCTGTAACGCTGCTATTTTGCACATTCATTCTTGCTGCTATTTTGACGCTGCTAGCGGAGCTCTACCATCTGTTTTTAGCTCTTCGCCACTAATTGCATATTTTAACGTTTTTAATCCCCCCTGCCCTTTCCCTTACTGTGCTCTGGTTCCGCTTCACTCTGCTGCACTTTACAGACAGTGGGGTGCTTTATTTTCCTATGTAGCATTGGTTTCGCTTATTTGCACACGCCCCTTTCTGGTTCCGGCTTCAGCGCTCGACCCCAGCGGTTTCCCGGAAGTGAGGCGGGACCGCATTGCACCGGGGTTGACGCTCTAGTCGGCAGATCGCACGACCGTTTATAACGCCATGTGTCAGCGACCGCGCAGCGGACGCGCGCAGCGGGCGCGTCGTCTGCGCGCCGAAGGAGCGCCAAAGGAAGGCCCGTCTGTGCCCGTCCGTGCTCTGGCCGGGCACAGGGCCCCGACTCCTGGCCGTTTTCCTTCCACCTCTGTCCCTCCTATACCATGTCGGTATTCCGCTGCCGACCTTAGAGCCCTTCAGGTCCCTCCTTGTGAGGTGGCACACTCCTGGGCGCTTTCTGAAAATCGGTCCCGATCTTGCTCCTTCTGCAATTATCTTTTTCCTAGTCCTGCCACCCCGCCTACTCAACCCTGTAATGAGACTAAGATCATACAAGCGGGCCTGATCAATGCCAGATCTCTTGTCTGCCACACGGCTGAAGTCTTTGACCTTCTAGCTGATAATGATCTCGACCTACTCTTTGTTACTGAGACTTGGATGACTGACTCCTGCTCGCCGGTAGTCGAGTTAGCTATCCCTTGTGGTTTCAGAATCTGTAGAGTTGATCGCGCTGCCGATGTGGGAAGAGGAGGGGGGGTTGCCGTGATCTACAGGGATCACTGGTCTCTCACTTGCGAGCATCTGGACAAAATCAAAGAAGCCGAACTTCTCCACTTCTGCCTGGTCATTAGTCCGCATTTTACCTTAGGCGGCACACTACTGTATCGACCACCAGGCCACGTTGGAAACTTTATTGGATCTTTGGAGGAGGTTATCGTGCCACGAGCCTTGCGCTTCTCTCGCTTTTTACTACTGGGCGATTTTAATATACACGTGGATTCTGTGAACACCACTGAAGCTACTCGTCTTAGTGAGACTTTCAGCATGGCTCACCTCTCCCAGTGGGTCGATGCTCCCACACATGTGGGAGGTCATGTTCTTGACTTAATCTGCACTAATTTTGATATTAGTCTGTCCCCCCCAATGCCTATGGTGTGGTCCGACCATTATATGATCAAGTTTGCCTGGCAGCTAGCTGTGGGTTTGAGGAAAACCCCTTCTATGGTACACCATCCCCGGATTAATGTGATGTCCTTATCTGAGTCCCTTGCCGACACCCGTCCGGCCCCAACGATGGAGCTAGAAGCGACTGTTGACGCATTCAATTCCTGGATAGCGAATGGTGTCGCTTCCTCCACTAACGTGGGGGGCGTCCGGCGAATGCGGTCACGACCCTCCCAACCATGGTTCACGCATGCCCTGCGAGAACAGAAGCTGGTCTGCAAAAAACTAGAGCGAGCATGGAGACAAGCCTACCTGCCTGCCGCAAAGAAATCTTTACGAGCAGCCCAAATGGACTACTATGCTGCGATCAAGACAGCTAAAAGCAGGTATTATTCGGACAGAATTGAGAAGGCGGAAAACAACAGCAAAGAGATCTTCTCAATTGTTCAAAACTTTCTATCTCCCTGTGCTGCCCAACCCCAGCTCCCTTCTTCCGCCCAATGGTGTGAAAAACTGTCCTGCTATTTTACGGACAAAATTGCAAAAATACAATCGGACTTAGAAATGGCTCAAAAGTCTTTTACGACCCCTCCTGCCCTACTTGGATCGGATAGACTATGTCAACAGGACCAACTTGTTGCCTTCCTTCCGGCCTCGGAACTGGACATACGGCAAATCCTGACTGCTTTAAAGTCTGGATCTCCCTCTGACCCTTGCCCTGCCAGGGTTTTGGGTGGGATAACGGACACCATTACTCAAGAGGTGACGCACATCATTAACCTCTCCCTTTCCACGGCCAGGATCCCGAGAAGTTGGAAGGAGGCAAAGCTGCTCCCTTTATTAAAAAAGGCCGGTTCAGACCCAGCACTACCATCGAGCTATCGGCCCATTTCACTGTTGCCAGCTCTGGCTAAGGTGTGCGAAAAGGTGACCTTTAAACAACTGGACAGCTTCATTGAGTCTTCCCACGCTCTACATCCTGCTCAGTCAGGATTCAGAGCTGCCTACAGTACCGAGACAGCTCTAGTTGAGGTTTCGGAGGCTGTTCGTGAGTGCCTGGACGGAGGTGGCAGAGCGGTCCTGATTTTATTGGACCTCTCTGCCGCCTTCGATACGGTCCCACATGCCTTACTGATTGACAGACTGCGTGCTGTTGGCATCTCTGGGCTGGCCCTTGACTGGCTGTCATCATTCCTGAGTGACAGAACTCAACAGGTCTGGATGCCCCCCTACTCTTCGGCCCCTAAGAGACTGTCAACTGGAGTCCCGCAGGGTTCTACGTTAAGCCCTTTACTGTTTAACGTTTATATGACCCCTCTACTCTATCTGGCGGAACATCTGGGAGCCAAGATAATAGCATATGCTGATGATACTCAGCTGCTATTCACATGGCCTAAGGGTGTGTCCGATCCATCAGCAGTCCAACATTGTCTGTCGGAAGTCTTCAGGTGGCTTGCACAAGTCCAACTTAAGTGCAACGAAGATAAGTCCGAGGTCTTATTCTTCGGCCCCTTCCCTGACAATTTCAAGGACCAGATTTGGCCCTCGGACCTGCCTTGTCCCAGTGCGACGGGAGGCCCAGCTAAGAACTTGGGGGTCTGGTTCGGTCAAGATCTAAAGTTTGCGGATCACATAAAAAAATTGACCGGCATTTGCTTTGGCACCCTGCGTGCCCTGAGGAAATTCTTTCCTCTTCTGCCTAGGGCAGCCAAGGAGTCTGTCCTTCGAGCTCTGATTCTATCTCGGCTCGACTACGCCAACGCCTTATTTAGTGGTCTACCTGCGTACATGGTTCACCGCCTGCAGGTGATACAAAACGCTGCAGTACGTCTGCTTTTCTCCCTCCCAAGGAGGTCTAGCGTGCGTAGCCACTTACGTAGTTTGCACTGGCTACCAGTTCCTCATCGAATTTTGTTTAAAATTCTTGTGTTGGCATTCAGAGCAGTCCATGGCCAGGGACCAACATATCTGCAGAAAAGGTTTTCATTCTACACTCCCAACCGTGCCCTTCGATCAGCCAACCTCTGTTTATTAACCACCCCCAAATTCAAATATGCACGCATGGGAGGCCAATCCATTTCAGTTAAAGCAGCCTCCGCCTGGAATGCTCTCCCCCTTTCTCTCAGAGCCTCGCCAACCATTGCTGTGTTTAAGAAAGATCTCAAGACCCACTTGTTCAATGCCCCTCTCCTGTAGTTCTTCCAGACTCTGTTTCAGCACTTCTGTCCTCAAATTCACTCACCGCGCCAGGATACCCCGTGGTAACAGAGCGCGCTACAAAAGTTTTAATAAACATAAACATAAACATAAACGTATACATAGGTTGTAGCACGCCCGTTATGCAGCGAAACGGGAAGAACCTGATGATGAAGCATGCCACCAATGGGAAACCCTGGTGGATGAGGGTTATTTTAAGAAAACATTCCGTTTTCAGCCTAATTTAACAAGTGAAAAGATAGTCCAAACAAACGGACAGACTCTGTTTGGTTACTACAGTACGTATGGGAGAATGAGACCTCTGTTTATTCTGACCTCCTCCTTCCTCTACTTTTTTGACGAATACCATTAGATGTAACCACTTTGTTTTTGAGATTTCACAAGTAAGTTAAAATCTTATGTATAGGGATGATGTTTGGTGGATGGAAGGCATGCACCAGTGCTTATATGTCCTTGTATTGGATTTTTAAAGTGTATTGTGTGGGGTGGCCTGCAGTTTCAGTAAGGGCCTCGTTAAATATGTGGATTGAATTTTTCTTCTTTTGTAAAGGAACAATCGTGCACTGTTCAGTACATTATCTCCATGTTTGTAAAAATTTCCAGTATCTATTTATTTTACCATGTGCCCTAGGCTACCAACGAACCATCCAGTCAGTAGGTCCAGACCAGTACTAGTCATGAGTGCATGAAACAACGATTTCTGGAGTATATGTTGTTTTAAAACATCATGTAGGGCTTGGATGGCATTGGAATAAATAACAAATTTGTTTTTTTGGGGAGCTGTATTTTTTTTTGTGTGTACAAAAGGTATACATGTAGGGTACTATTTGATGTCTTAGGGGGATGTGTGGTGACTTGTTGCACAATTCCATAGCTCAGTTAATTTGAGTTTTGCCATTGCTAAATTAATGGAAGTCTTTTCTTAGGTGTTACCTATACCTCCTTTGTTTGGCCAATTTGTGTGTGTTTCCCGTAAGCCCCATTTGTCTTTGGTCTCCATGTCATTTGGCCAAGGGACATTTTGTGTAGTCAGAGTCCATAGGCCTACATGTGTTTGTTATTGCAGCTATGCCTCCTTGCTTGCTGCTTGACCATGTGGTCAGTGGTCATTTTGTTAAGACAGCCAGTGTGCTTTTGTCATAGAGCTGCAGATGGTCTTTGTTGTTGTTTGACCCTGTGGTCGTGGCTCTTTTGTGTAGCCTGCCAGTGCACTTTTGCCATAGCCCTACATGTGTTCTTTGTTGTGGCTCTACTTCCTTGCTTGTTGTTGTTGTTTGACCATGCGGTTGGTGGCCATTTTGTGTGGCCAGCCAGTGTGCTTTTGCCATAGGCTTGCTTGCAAGTATGTGTTCTTTGTTGTGGCCATGCTTCCTTGCTTGCTGTTGTTGGTTGTTTGACCATGTGGCAATGGCCATTTTTTGTGGCCAGCCTGTTTGAATTTGCCATAGGCCTGCTTGTATTCTTCGTTGTGGCCATGCCTCCCTGCTTGCTGCTTCATCATGTGGTCAGTGGTCATTTTGTGTAGTCAGACAGTGTGATTTTGCCATAGGCCTGCATGTGTTCTTTGTTGTGGTCATGCTTCTTTGCTTGCTGTTGTTTTTCAACCATGTGGCTGATGGCCATTTTATGTGGCCAGCCAGTGTGCTTTTACCATAGGCCTGCATGTATTCTTCATTGTTCCCATGCTAGTGGGCACAACAAAACACACTCCGTGGTTGCTGTTGTTGGTTGACCAGGTGGACAGTGGACATTTTGTGCAGCCACCATTTTTTTCAAGTTTTCAAAAGGAGATTGATAGGAGAGGGCTATCTCTTTTTGTATTTGTTCATTATTTTTTTACTTTTTCCTGATATTAGTTTAATATTATCTTGAGGATCATTGTAGTATTTGTATATTAACCGTTTTATATCATATGCTTTTTGTATTTTTTACTTCCACCCCCTGCCTTCCAATGGGTTTCTCATAGTTTTCTAGTATCACCTAGTTCACCAGCAATGAACTACTGTTGTTATTTTTATTTAATTTTAACTGTAAATAATGTTAATGTTTAAATTGTATTTAATTACTTTTTGTATTTATATTGGTTTTTAAATTTACCCACCATCCATCCAGCACGTGCCTGCCATAGACACATGAACGTAGAACAGCATTCATTTTTAAAGTCTTATTCCATTTCCCCCGTCCCCCCTGCCTGCCATAGATGCACAACAAAACACACTAGCATTAATTTTTGAAAGGATCATTCCATTTTCCCCTGGAATACCTTACCTGGCATAGTTACATACCAACATTACATTTTTAAGCATAACAATTTTCCCCTGTACCCCGCTGACTGCCACAAGTGTCTCCCTTAGATACACACAAAGCAAACATTATATTGACTGTACTAATTGAAACTGCAACAATGCCAGGGTTTCCTAATTGTTTTTCTTCCTTCTTTTCTTTTCAGTAACCATGTGCGGAGAACTCAGCTCCGCCCACGGAGTGTGCAGAGTTTTGCCTACTCCACTTTCCACGGAGAACGCGGAGTAGGCAAAGCCCCGCACACTCCGCAGCAGAGCGGAGTTGGCCCGCTGCCTGCCTCTACCCCCTATAATATATAACTTAAAACTAACTATAAGCTATTAAAAAACACTTACCTTTTAACCGTGACATCCCTGGGCTGCCCTCCTTTCTTCTTCACCATTAGAAATACGGCTTAAGAAAACTGCGCATACGTGCACGCCAGCACATGCGCATTTCTCATAATAAATGTGCTTGCGCAGTTTTCTTAAGCAGTATTTCTAATGGTGAAGAAGAGAGGAGGGCAGCCTGGGGATGCCACGGTTAAAAGGTAAGTGTTTTTTTAATAGCTTTCAGTTAGTTTTAAGTTATATATTAATAAGGGGGCGGAGGCGGGCTGTGTAGTGGAGCTACGCGGAGTCCCACAGAGTTTGTTGTCAACTCCTTGGCACTCCGCGTAGCCCTGCTACGCACAATACTCCCAGGGTTACTTTACGGTGCACAAGAGACCTCACCCACTGTGCTGCCCGAGAGTCATATGAGTCCTCCAAGTTCTTCCAATTGTGCAGCTAAGTGCCACAAACAGCATCAAGATGGCCCCAAAGAAAGGTGATGCGAAGAAAGTGGCCAGTGGGGACGAGAAGAAGTAGATTTTTACCACTGGCGTGCCTGTCAGAAACTTTTTCGGCAAACTTGTGCCTGACTCACCTGCCTCTGGGGAGCAACCTGTGAGCGGCACTATCACATCAATGTCACCACCCCATCCTAAGTTGAAGCCCATTTCTCCCAGCGAGGCAGCCACTGAAATATTGTCGATGCCGACGAGCAGTGATATTGAATTATAGATATCTCTTTCGCAAAGTAGCACCCAATCACAGCAGGAAAGTGGACAACAGCCACAGTGAGCAATAGGTCTTACTGAAGTAGGAGCAGAACAGTAGGTTGAGCTTCATGCTGAGCCAGAATCTCTTATTTTACAACCATTTGATCCAGACCTCCAGCAAGAAAAAGGAAGTGTATTCCACCATATTCTTCAAGACCCCCTTCTGATGATCTGTTCACAAAATGGACCCCAACTGAGTCTCTGAAATGCCAGGAGAGGCTCAGGAAAAGGAAAGTTCCTAAAAGCCTTAAAATTGTGAAAGGTGATGAGGATCACAATAAGCCAGTCAATGTGGACACTGGCACAGAGGAGACCGACATTACCCCCATCCCTATTCTACCTGCTCCAAGGGATGTGACACTACTCCCACCGCCTGTACCAGCTCCCATATTTGTAAGGCCCACGCTGAGACCTGCATCCATCACTACCTCAGTAGAAGTACGCACTGCAGACAGCCTTTCCTAAACATGCCTGCCTTCCTTCTAGTTCTTTGAGCATTGGCACCAGTGCCCACAGAAAGTGCTCAGCTCCCCAGTTTGGGATTTCTTTACGAATAGCAAGCAGGAGGACAACATTGCAATATGCTCCATTTGCAACGGTAGAGTTCATTGATGTAAGCTTGGTACACACAATGGTCCTGGAGGCCAAGTGACCCATTTGAAAAAATAACACACTCTGCTGGGAGGTGCCCCTTAATCAAATTTCTGCATGTGGTGGTGGTCAAGGTGATGTGAGATGGTAATCAGCTCCAGAGCCTCCGAACAGAGTGGGAAGGGTGGGTGATGATTAGGAAGAATAGGGTGACATATTGATGCAAAGAAGCCCTGTTCCCAGCAGTGCACCAGTATCATCCACCTCAGCAACCTTGCAATGGGACACGAGCAGATGGAGACGCAACACCATTCAGTGATTGCCCCAAGATGCACATTGAATCTACCACCTCCACGTCCTCTAGGGAAGTCACCTGCATCCGTAGCACCACAAAAACAAAAATCAATTATGAGCATTTTTAGGCAGGAGGGGCCCTACAAACTCTACCACCAACCTACCACCCAATCTATAACAGGAAGCTGGCTAAAATGTTAGCCCTGGAACTTCTCCCTTTTTTTATGGAAAGAGTTTTTTTTTTTTAGAGTTTGTGGCGGCCATCTGCCAGAAATAGAAGGTTTCCAGCATGACCTACATGGCCAGAGGGGCTGTTATAGCGCTCCATCAAGATGTGCTGTAATTGGTTGGGAAAGTGCTGATGCTGGTCAGACTATCCATCTGACGACAGACATGTGTACCAGTTGTCAAGCCACCAATTCAGTCAGTCAGTCAATCACTTTTATTCGATTTTTAAAAAATCATAAAAAGACACAGGATACATTTCAAGAATTACACGTACAGAGAAAAATAAATAATCACAGGGAAAATATTTACACAATATATATGCATAATGATTCATAATTCATAACGTCAGAATGTAAAGTGACATGTGCGCAAACAGTTTATGTATACGATCAAAAAGGTTAAAAGGTACCTTAAAAACATTTGAAATATCACTATATCTATATTCTTATGAGGGTTACATTTTTTAGAATAGTTACGTTTAAAAAATTTCGTTTATAATCAGTCCATTATTGCTTTTTCTGCGCTTCTTATTAATGCGTACCCCTGCTACTAGAAAATTTGCAACATGGAAAGTGACGTGTGCATTGTGCAAAAGTTGCAGGAATAAGAGGGCAGGCCTCACTTGTGAGAAACGGGCCTCTCTAAGGATGGGGACAAGATATTTCCTTCTGATTTTATCATAGTGATCACAGAACATAATAAAATGTAAAGTGTCCTGAGGTGAGAAGTTATCACAACCACAAGGTTTGTTATTATCAGGGGTCTCCCATCTATAGTATGAGCCAAATAAAAAATGAATTAAATTCAAAAGAAATCTAATTAAAAGAATGCGGTGGAATGAGTTATTTACAAATACCAGGTAAGGTTCTGGGCCTGGGACAGTTTTCAGTGTGAAATTCCTTCTCACAGTAATTTTCTTAAGTTCAATTTCCTCTCGCTCTAAAATAAAAAGGTTCATCAGTGAGTCTTTAATTGTTTTAACATCCTCTTTCTTTATACTCATAGGGGAATTAAAAAGGTCGATACGTCCCACCTGTGCTAACATATTTTTTACATACACCATCCATGGGATCTTGAGTGCTCCATCCAAATTTAAGCAATCTTCTAGAATTTTATGATTTAAAGAAATCTCTTCATTTAACCAGGTTTTTAACCAGATAATAACAGGGGCAGATTTTATAACGTCAGAAACATACCCAACCCCCAGTTCTGAGTGAATAGTGAAAGTGGGGGTGGACTGGGGAACAGAAAGTAATGATCTTAAAAACCTGTTCTCTGCCCTTTGAATAAGGACAGGCTCTATGTATCCCCAGATTGAAGCCCCGTAATTGGCGATTGCGATGCTCTTGGCATTATATACTTTGAGGATCGCGCTCTTCGGTCTTGAACCCAGTTTTCTAGCAAAATTCAGGATGGCTCCTCCCGATCTACTTAGTGCATTGGATTTGGCCTTAAGTTGGGGACCCCACGTGCCTTTATCATCAAATAGGACGCCCAGGTAGGTGAAAGAGGGAACCCTCTGAACCTCCTTTCCTGTGCAGACCATGGTTATTGGTTTCCTCCTTATCCCTCTTAGTCCCATGATCATAACGTGGGATTTTTGTGTATTCACTTTTAGGTCTAATGAGGTCATGAATTCCCCAAAGGAGGCCAAAAGTTTGTTCAGGGCAACACCAGTTCTTGCCAGGAGGACCGCGTCGTCCGCGTACAGGAGGACTGGAATGTTAGTCTCTCCTGCATGCGGGACGTCGGCACCCAGGGCAGTGAGTACCGGCTCCAAGGTGTTTATGTACAAGGTGAAGAGGAGAGGGGCAAGGATGCATCCCTGCCTCACTCCTCTCTCGGAGCTAAAGGGTTTTGTACACCTACCATCCCTAGTTACTCTAACTGAGGCCTCCAGCCCCTGATGCAGGTCAGCCAAAAAGCCAACTAAGGATTTATCGATACCTATGTCCAGGAGGACCCCCCACAGCCTTGACCTGTTAACCAGGTCAAAGGCTGAGGAGAGATCCATAAAAGCCATATATAGCGCTCCTTTTTTAACTAAGGTGTATTTGGAAGTTATCAGGTATAAGTTTAAACACTGATCCAATGTGCTTCTTTTAGCCCTAAACCCATATTGGGCGTTAGAAAGAATTCCCCTGCCCTCCAGCCAAGATGTTAATCTCCCCAAAATGACTCTGCCCAAGATTTTAACAGCAGAGTCAATTAGGGAGATAGGCCTTTAACAGGCAGGGTCACTCTTGAGGCCTTTTTTAAAAATGGGTATGATGATAGAGGTAGCCCAAGACTGTGGGATCACGCCTGTTCTAGCTGCGTTAAACACATTTTTCAAAATCTTTGACCAAAATGTGGGTGCTGCTTTGTACAAATCGGCCGCGACCCCGCCAGGTCCCGGGGCCTTATTTATGGATGTCTTGTTTATTGCATCTTCTATCTCTTCTATTAGAAACGCTTCAATTGGGTCAGTGTTAGAATGGTCAAACCTATCCTGTGATGGGCTAGATTCGGTATGTTTATAGATATTACCAAAATGGGATAGCCACAGGTCGTCAGGAATGACACACTCTACTGAGTGGCTATCTCCTTCCGAGAAGTATGAGTGATTAATAACTTCCCAGAATTTGGAACTATCCCGGAGGACCTCTGGAGGTTGAAGGTCCAGCCAGGCCTTCTTTGATGTCCTTCTTCCTTTTCCAAATGGCCTGTTTGTACTCTTTCCTTAGTTGGATTACTTTGGCCTTGTTTCTTGGTGTCTCTTTAAGGGCATATAATAAGCCAGAATGGGCCCTTGAGCAGTTAGAGTCAAACCATCGTTTAACAATCGGTCTCCCCCTTTTTGGTTTAAGGGTTAAATCCTTGTTAATTTGTTGGCATAGTGTATCAAAAGCCTGTACGATGTTGCTATTGGTTGATAGGGGGTCTAAGCAAACACCGACTTCCCTTTCAGATTTAGTTAAAACTTTCTGTAAGAAAGCAATTGGTGTTACATTAGACCATTTCAACCTTCTCCCTTTATCTATGGATGTTAAATTTGTCACAGATTGTATACCTGGTTCATTAGAATCTTTAAAATCAATGAGTCCAACTTGTGACACCTCTAATGCCACAGGGTTGTGATCGCTAAAAATAGAGTCCACGACTCTATAGCCTAGGATATAATTCAAAATAAAGGATGAGATGAAAATAAAATCTATGATTGAGCCTGTGTCATTCCCTTTGTATGTTGGTGGTCTCGGTCCTGATGGACAACAACTAGATTCATATAAATTATGAGCCACCAATTAAATGTGTATCACCGCACACTGGATCTCTTTTGTGGTGGGAGTTAAACGACAGATAGCTTCTGGTCTCTGCGCTGACGATACTTTGAAGGGCATTTGGCAGGTTGCAGCAGTAGCCATGTTCGCTACGAAGAAATTCCATAGAGCTGCACACATCTTGGAAGACTTAAAAAACAAGGTGTTTGAATACCTGTGACCCTGAGGTCTCAGAATTGGGTTTGTTACCATGGACAATGGCAGTAATATAGAAACGGCCATGACAGATGGTGGCTATATCAGGATCCTGTTTTTGGCACATTGCATCAACATCACTATAAAAAAAGAAGATCTAATCAGCAACTCACTGGCCATCCGCAGAAGAATTTGCACTCATTTCAGCCATTCTTTTAAAGTCTGGAAGCAGTTGAGGATCATTTAGTGTGCTAATAAAGTACCAGTTAAAGCTCTCATACAGGAGGTACCAACCCATTGGAACTCAACCTATTACATGTTGCAAACTATGATTGAGCAGTACAAACCGATCAATGAGTATGTCATGCAATGAGGTGGGGATGTAACTAGAAGAATGACCATTGGGATGGACAAATGGAAACTAGTAAAATGCCTGACAGAGATGCAACTTCTTTTTGTGGTTTTCACACGGGAAGTCAGCAAAGAGGACAGTACGATGGGCAAGGCTGTCCAATTGTTGTATCTGCTAAACCAATTAAAAAGCTTGTCTGACAGGTTCGTAGCTGTGGGCGATGAAAATGAAGATACGAATAACTTAGTTCCGAGCTTAATCCTTCGCTTGGCTGAGAATACAAGGCTGCAAAGAGACATTGTGTCATCCAAAGAGTACATCTGTGCCAAAATACTGGACCCACATTACAAAAACATACTGGCCATTGTTATTCCTTTTTCAGAAGAGGATATTTCAGGATACAAAAAAAGGATTATTGAGTGAGCCAGAGTCCTGGAAGAAGAACGGCTGGAACATAGAGTCCCACTCATTGAAAGAAGTTCTGTGGTGCTGCCTTCCACTTCCACAGAAGGCAGTCCTGTTGTCTCACAGCATCGAACACCAGCAATAAAAACATCAGCAGTACCAACAACAGGGACACAAGAATCGTCCACAACCTCCTCATTGAGGGCAGGGCTTATTTTCAGTGCAGAGGTGAAGGCAAACGAGGTTGAGCAAGTGGCAACAGCATTGACTGTTGAGAGGTTGGTCCACGAGTATCTGGATGACCCAAGAGAGGTCTATGTAGAACAAAACCCATTGATGTATTGGTATGAGAATGTGCACCAATGGCCACAGCTCAGCAGGCTGGCCTTAAAGTATATGGTATGTCTTGTAGTCAGTTTGTCTGCTGCACAAGTATTCAGTGCAGCTGACACAGTCGTCACAGTGAGAAGGACCAGTCTCTTGCTTCAAAACATGGAGAGATTGGTCAAGATCAAAATGAAACAACACTTTATATCATCGAATTTCACCATTCCTGAATTACCACAGGAGAAGGACAAGGGTGATTGGTCAGACTCAAATCAGAGCTGACCAACATCTGGGCAAACCACCCGTGTTTGAGGACGAACTCTACTTCCCTGACTGAGCAGACCACCATAAAACTTTTTCTTACCAAACTGTTTTGCCCAAAAAAATGGATATAGCTAGGGGAATATTATACATTTTGTTTGTTTAAGTCTGACTGACTTACGCAGCCCCATCATTTTAGGCATATGTATGGCCACATTGGTGTTAGACCAGTGTGCACTGAAGAAGCCTGCACCCCATTCCTTTGAAGGATATTGGAGAGACAATGCCTTCCTCCAGCCTGTGCCTAACCTTTTTTTTTATCCTGTAGCAGTACTGCCCCAAATCATGTGATTCACAAGACGGCTCCAATGTGTGCTGCCTGCATCAAAAAGTATCAACGATTGTGTACCACCATGCTTGGATTGGAAGAGGTAAATATGTTGTACAAATGAGTGAAATATTATTGAGTGATTGTGAGTGATGATTAGTGTGGTGGCACACAATGAGGGTCGGTGTTCAACTACAATTTGTAAGCTTGATTGTGATGATTTGCAATGTTTGTGGCCGGATGGGTGAACATTTTTCCTGAAGTTGATTGGCCCTCCCCTTCGACTCTTAGCAAGATTTATTGTCGTTACGCTTTTTTTTTTCTTGTTCACAATCTTCAAATACTAGACCAGCCCGTTTAGTTAACAAACACAAATCTACACAAAACATGACTCAATGTTTCTATACTTGTTCATCAACAGCAGTGCATTGTCTACAGGTTGATCTCTATCGTGGGGGTTGAGAGTGAGGATGGAGTTGGATAGACTCATTATTTGGAGTCAGGAGGATAATAGAAGGACTCAGGGTGGGACTACCTCAACACATCCAGAAAAAGGAAATTATCAAGTTCAGGGAAACCAACATGATGATTACTCTAAGAGGCCTACTCAGCTCTGTTGACCGGTGAGAGGTGGTTTGGGAAATGCAATGCTGCTTAGTGTCTGTGCTGGCTCAAACTGGAATCTCCTCTATTATGTGGTTGTGCTGTAGGGTGGAGGACCTGTTCTTGTAAGTAACTGGAGACAGACATGTGATCACACATCATCACATACACATGCACTTGGCTAAACTTTATGATGACAGTTGTGAGATTTATCAGCCTGGTACATACAGTCACTTGTCCATGATTGGTTGTAATTTGCTCTCACCTCTCAATTAATCCATCGCATATGAGTCAAAAAATGAATGATTGTAGCAGACTATGCTCTGCCTCTGATCCTTCTTGGTACACTCTTCATGAAGCTTACCTTCGTTCCTTCTCCTTGACTCTACAATATTGTTTCTGTTTTACAATCCGCAGACCTGCACAAAAGGCGGAAGCTCAATAACACTCCTGCTTGCCTTACTGGACCGCTTCAGCCAGGCACCAAATATTGGTGGAAAATCTGAATGCAGATGCACCACCCAATTTTGCAATACAGTATCATTTTTGTTTTAAGAATCATCTTTTATAACTGTGTGGGTTCACTTCACTCCTCCATATTTTGTTTTTCTCAAACCTAGATAACAGAACATTTAGATATATAATGTTAACTCATGTCTCTGGTGCTGATGGACTGTTGGTAATACATTTAACTAAACTGCGTCATACTCATTCCCTAATTTCCTTCCACAATAGATTGATGATGATTTGCTGCTTAATGGCTAAATGAATATTGTTGTTGTGTTTGTGTACTGTTTGTTTTTGTCACACCTGTCCCCAGATTCCCTTTCCCATCCCTTATGAAACCTTTAACCCTCTTCCCCCAGGCTTTGTGATTTATTGAGGCGTGACTTAATTTCCACCATAAACAGATCACACACTTAGTGGGGCGGATGTGGTGAAAATTACACAAACTCACTGCGGGATCTTCTATTACCTGAGTGATAGCCCACGCTGGCCCCATTTTACCCATCCACGCATAAAAGTGAGCCATATTTTAGATATAGAAGAACATCATTTGTCAAATTATCATTCGGGCCTTGTGTGATGATGTATTGTGTGAATGCTTAACCTTGTCCACTCCTGACTCTGACTGTACTTCTCCTGACTCGAAGATTTAGTAAGTTTAGTTTTAAATACAAGGCTCCCGATTGCTCAGAAGAAGTTACTATTGCTAGTTTTCGTTATCATATCAGGCCTTCTTTGTTGTGTCATGGTGGTAGTCTGGTCTCAGTCTTTCTAAATTCATGATATAATCATATAACCCTCTAACTCTGTGTTTTCTTTCAATCTAGTTGCCAGTTGGAGTTCACCTAGGTGTGAGTGGGAACTTGCTTGTGATTCCTTCCCTGTTAGCATGTTAACCTGTTACTTCTCTCACCACCATGGCATTGTGGGAAGCCCTGCAGTAAGAAGACAGAGAGAGGTAGCAGACCTTGTTTCTTCTGTTCAGGTCACAAACTATGGAGCATCGTTATAGGCAATGGCAATCCCCCCAGTGGTCAATATAGTTACAGAGTGTAATAGGACAAGTGTACCATATAACTAACTGGTATACACTTCTTTGAAACAGGCTACACTAAAAGGCAGCAGTGCAAAGCAAAATACCCCAAAAATATTTGAGACATAAAATAGTTATTTATTACCCCTTTTAGACAATAAACCCCACCCTTTACTCCTACAACAGGCCCACACCTCTCCCCAAACAAATCTACCCATACCCAACCAATGTCTAAAATGTCCAACAAAAGACTCCAAAAAACAGTCCCTGTCTCATCTACCATCATTCCCACCCTCTCTACCCACAACAAGTCCCTCCCACCAAGACAGATATTTTAAAAATGGCCTAAAGAAGAGGGCACCACATGTGGGTTGGAAGGTTTTTAAGGTGCACCTCTATGTGTGCAATTCTGCTTTCAATATATGCCAGCCTCAGTAGGACATTCACTGGAAAATGTGGCCTGAGTGCGAGGGTGGGTGTGAAGCTGCAGTCAGCGTTGCCGTTGTTCTCTGGGAGGCTGGAGGTGCTGGCTGCTGGCTGGGGCACTGGACAGCAACAACTGTCTCATTCTCCTCCTCAAGAACCACCAGCTGCTTAAATTCTGCCCATATGGCCTCCAGCCTCTGCTGCCACAGCCGAGCTGATATCTTCTGCCTAGTAAGTGGTCGACCAGCAGGAGAAGCTATATCAAGAGAGAAGAAAGACAAATTGTAAACAATGATCTGTGCAAAGCACTTGTTTAACAATATACAGTAGCACAATAGCAGTATATTGCTGGACCCCAGGGGCCATTTGAATTTGATGTGGTTAGAGTCACAGCCATTTTTATCTCACACGTGCCTCACATTAAAGGCAAAAGCACTAACTGGCTGAAAGGAATTAAGGCAGAATAACAGCACACCTGATTAAAAAAAAACTGTAACTTTTTTATCTTTTAACAGATTTCCTAGTAAAAGAAATAACAGACACAGAGTGGAAAAATAAAAATGAACTACCTCTCATTAATGAGTAATTCATTATGCATTATGGAGTACCAGTAGCAAGGTTAGTGGGACCCCCTCAAGAGTTAAGAAAGGCCAGGGAAAGGGAGGGGAATGAAAGAACACAATAAGAAAAACGATTTTCCCTCGATGTCCACAATGTATTAGTACAGATATATACTTTTCTAGTCTTTGTTTTAGCAGTCAATTTAGAATGGGTGACAAATACACAACAGTCTTATTAGCTTTCTTTAAAAAAGTATAAAGCTTTTTCTCTTTGTCTACTGTTAATTGTTCACCCTATAAAATAACTTGTATGTTGGTTGGTCACATGGAATAATCTGTGTTAGTTCTAGTAATTAATAGGCTTGGTGATTTTTTCTGTCCTTTATGGGACTATATGTGGTGACTATATTTATTATATACTTTCAGGTCCCCTGGGCATATGTACTTGTCTATATGGAAGAGGTCCTGAGGAAGGTGGCCTTGTGCCGCCGAAACGCGCGTCGACCAAGTGCGAAGTCTCACACTGTGTTTTGAGATCCACCGATTGGCAGGGTGCTCTGCCAATTGGATCCAGTTCCTTTTTTTCTGATTTTGTTGGCATGAGTATGGTGAGGGTATGACTGTGTGAGTATGTTTGTGATGGATTGTTGGTTACCAGGGGTATAATTATTATGGTGTACTGTGTCTTTTTGTATATAGACCTGTATCTTATATTGTGTATATACTGATGTGTCTGTCTTTTTTCTTTTTTGAATAAAATACTAATGCATTTGGATTTGTAAGATTTATATATCTATTATGAAAGTGGTTATAAATCAGAAAACAAAAAAAACTCTTTAAAAAAAATGAATTTCATCTTTGAATTAATATGAAAAAGGATTCGTACAAAAAGAAATAATATGGAAATAATGAATAAAACGTTATACTTTTTTAAAGAAAGCTAATAAGACTGTTGTGTATTTGTCACCCATACTGAATTGACTGCTAAAACAAAGACTAGAAAAGTATCTGAACTAATACATTATGGCCATCGAGGGAAAATCTTTTTTTTCTTATTGTGTTCTATGGAGTACCAGTATTCTTGTTGTGCTAAATTAATGCAGGCATGCTAGCTAGCAGGTCGGTAGTCAGTACTTTGTTACTTGCAGTCTGCAGCTGGGGCAGTTGTAATGGACAATTATCTTATTCTAATTCTCCTATACTTCTCCAAAATCCTTTTTATTTTTACACTGACTCCAAGGCTGATGAATAATAATGACGCAACGTGACACACATCACGTAAAATATGCAGATATCCTGTCTGCAATAAGTATATAGTGGGAAAACAATGCACTGCATACAAGGAAAGGGTTAAGGAATAGTATATATAGATTGTATTTGGCATTCTCGTCAAAGACTATTCCATCCGCAAAACTCTAGGCACTTAGTCCCACTTTACTCTATGGCCTCGACCCTCCACAACAATTTAAAATTATTTCCAACAATACATTTGCTTGGCAGTAAGGAAAGGAAACTTAACTTATTTTACTGCAGGGTAAGTTAGGGGGATTAGGCTGGGTAAGTAGATATTCTGCTATAGAATAGAGGGGTGTCAAAGATCAACATCATGTGCCTAAGCTTTGGCTTAATCAGTCACTGTAGATGACAAATGCTGAAAGGGAAAAATATGAACAGACGTAAGTCCAATATGGAAATATGAAATCCATTATGGAAATATGAAATATATAAATAACTTGGCCTGGAAAGTGTGGTGCATGTCAAAAATTGATTTTCAATTTTTTGGGCGGGTTGTGTCAGAAAATAGGAAAGAATAAAGAAGTGAAGTACTAGCAAGTGACTGAGTGGGTGTAGTGAGGGCTGGACCTTATTGAGCACATTGCTATGTTAGCATAGGCTTATTAGAAGTTTAAACGCCATTTTACCTTTTTGCTGCTTTTGCACACAACACTGCATATAGATGTTGTTGTAAGTTAGGCTGCATGAAATGCTTCACATGAGAATGGCTTGTTTTCGGCATCCCTAGACTTATATCGTGACCGTAGTCTGCACAGTGAGCGCTAAAAGCCTCCAAGGTTATTATAACAAGGTAGCTGTTGTTCTGGCTGATCGGCTCACATTTTAGACATAACATACATGCAACTGCAGCCAACGTGATTCTGGCGCCTTTAATATTGCACTGTAAGCATGATTTCAGACACTTGGAAGAATCCCGTTTTTCTAGAGAGACCGAGAGCTTTTGCCAATCCTGATGTGATACACTCCTGCTGATCTTGAAGGTATGGGGTATACGTGATGTGTGTCACGTGAAGGTATGGGGTCCCCCACACAAGCCTAAGAGACCTTCTATATTTTATAAAACATAGTTCCTAGCTAGGGAGGGTGTTACATTAGACACTAGAAGACATGTTCTCACCATCATTGTAATATGATTTCTCTTTTTGTGTTTTATGGGATTGTAGCAATGCTGATCATATTATTTCTAAACATATGTCTGCTTATGTTAGCAAAGATACTGCATCTTAGAGCACGTCGTTAAAATAAATCTTTTAACATTTCCCGTGTCTCTTTTTACTCCTGTTGTGGACTGGTATAAGAATAACAAACAAAAGAGTGTTCTTGCTTCCCACCATTCCTGAGTAGAAACTAAGTTGCATGTTCTGGGTTGTCTAATCATTGGTTCCTTTGCTATAGGAGGAAGAGATAATGTGACACTGATGCTAGCTGGTTAGGGTTTCTAGGTACTGAGGTGAGTTTTTTGGTCCACCACAATTCACTGAGGTCCTGGGTCTCTGCACAGTTCTGTGTAGGAGCAGAATCCCTGCAACATGGCGCGCCCAACGTAGTGGTCTTATTTTGAGACTCTTGAGTAGTGCTTATATCAGTCCACGACCCCCTCACTGTTGTTTCCGGTTGACAGTGGTGACGGATAAACCTACCTATAGTTAAAGAGGTATTTTCAAGCTTGATAATTTAAAATGGTTTCTATTGACTTACTACCCAGTTGTGCTGCGTTACTTTGTATTGTCTTTCATCTCTCCTGTGTCGTTTTGGGCAATGTTGAAATTCCCTAGCATAGCCGGATGGTGGTCCACATTAATTTTCAGACTTATGCTTGGAGGGCATGGCAGTTGTGTTTTTGGTGTGTGCTGACGCAGCATGCCCATTTGAGCTTTTCTACTCATGGGTTACGTTTCCTGCAGCGAATGCGGATACCAATGCATTTCATGTTTACACACACACTGTCGTGCCAATACGGTACACTCCATATAGTGCACTGAAGATTCCGATTACAGCTTAGCAGCACCACATTTGGTTTAATGGTGCCCTCCCCCACTCCTTAACGGCGGTGAGATTAGGTCCTTTGTCCATCCCAGGTGCTTCTTGGCCTGTCTTGGTTGGGTTTACTCGACACCCCTGTGCCGCGGTGATTCTCGTTGGTGAATTGAGGCCACTTTATACCTCTGCTGTAGGGGTTATAAGGGCCTTGGTTCAATACATTTCCTGCAACATCCAGGGCGGTGCACCTGGTGTTGCGGCGCATCCAGTTGGACCAGGCGGGATGAAGCTTAGTCCCGTCATGGTTAATGCGGTTATGGGCATGCGCCCCCAGGATAAGAATAATATGCATTTTTGGCTTGCCGAGAAATTTGACCAACTGGAGCCAGTAATTCCTAACACGATTCCTGTTGAAAAACACAGGATTCTTACTATTAGTTTGCAAAAAGACTTAGTGCTGGAAGTGGCTGATTGTAATACATGGGGTATGATTTTTGCGGCAGTCTATGCTAAGTGCTTCGGCACTCCGTCCATGGCTGTCCTTCCCTTCGTCATTAAGCGTGTTCAGGATGAACACGGACCGGAGGCAGCGGTTGAATTGGGAAGGAGACTTGTTGGAGTGTTTGACTTAGTTTCCGATCTAGTCCTTTCTAATGTCAAGGGTGATGCGGTAAGCTTCCAAGTGCCTAATGCTTTGCGTGATGTCCCCGATGCCGAGAAATCCCGTCAGCTACCGAAAATTATTATGGCGGCTTAAAAAACCATTGGCCGTAATAGTTTGGGGGTTAAGCCTTTTGCCAAAGGAGCGCAGAAGCAAACTCAGGCGGCGAAGTCTGACAAAGACGATCGCCCCAATTTTCCAAAGCAAAATTGGAACAAAAATAAAAAACAGGGGAAGCAGCAACAGAAACAGGGGTCCCATCCCACTTCCTCGATACCTGCATCTACTGAACGTACATATGAATTGCGCGACCGCGCTACTATTAAGTCACCAGATCATTTTCAGGTTCATGATCAACGTTTTCCTCGCTCTTTGCAGGAAACATCAGCCTCACTGCCGGTGGAGGAGACGGTGGCAAAGGACGGGGTGCAAAACAAGAGCAACCCCGCAAGACGGATGATAAAGGCAAGCAGGACGACTCTCCACATCAAAAACCCCATTTTCAGAAAAGAAAGTTCCTGTTTTAACAGCGAGATATGCCACGGATAGTGAGAATCCAGCTTCGGAATCTGACATGGGCGCTGACGCTGCTGTACAGCATGGCCGAAATTACCATAGTGTGGGAGGCGCTGCGTCCACTTCAGAAGGTGACAGCAACTGACACATTTGTTGTTGAAACGGCTGACACGAGAGTGGCTCCCCCTGAAAGACTTTTAGAAATTGTCCTTTTTTTATTGAAGGTGACATACAACGTACTATAAAAGGGGTATTTTGGGAGAATCTAACTACTACCTGTGACATTTTGATGGCGGAGGTCAATTGGCCCCCACCTTTTGTTTTAGCCGCTCTGCAAGGGGAGGAGGTAATCCTCCCTAGTTTCGCGCACACTGTGCCGAAGGAGCAGGCTCTGCATTTTGCAGAAGATCGGGTTAAGGTGCTTGCCCCGGCTTTGTACCATCCTCATTAAGGCGGGGACAAATTTTCCCCCCGACAAGAGATGCCATTGCGGTCTGAGGCACAGCCTCAACCCCAATACCCCATGAGGCGTATAGCGAAAGCTCCTGTGGTAGAAATCCTTGAACAACTGGAATATCAAGGTGTGATTGAAACATGTGTGTCTCCGATGAATAACCCTGTTTAACTTTGACTAAGCCTGATGGCTCGTAAGGTTTGGTATTGGATTACCGGCACTTAAACTCTCATTGTAGTACGTGAGCGGTGCAAAACACTCACAGTTCTTCCCTTGTGGATAGTCTCATGAGTAAAAGGTTTAAAACCACACTTGACATATCAAATGTTTTTTTCAGCCATAACCTGTCCTCTCTTAGTAGTCAATGGATAATATTTACCTGCGGTGGCAAACAACGCCAGTTCAGAAGATTGGCTATGGGCTATAAGAACAGTCCAGGCATCTTTGCTGCCCGCATAGACTCTCTTTCAGAGAGGCTAGACCCAGACGCATGTTCATATGTGGATGACATTTATCTATCTATATTTATATTGGTGGCTGATCTTTGTGGTGGCAGCACTCAGAAACGCTGCTGGAGAAAGACGGGCAGACTGCGAGTTTAACTCTTCTGCTCACTCGCTTTCCTGCACTATAGCTGTAGCGCTATTTTAAAAATTCCTTTTTGCTCATTTACACTCAATTGCATGACGAATTGTATTGTATGTATTTTTAATTAAATTGCACCCGTTTTAATACCTGCACTGTTTCCCAGTTCCCCTGTGCCCTGTTCCACCGCGGCTGTTCTGTGCCGATTGTAGTGGAGGGCCAGGTCGGGGGGCGCCATCTTGAGTGAGGCCCGGTCCCTGGCTGGTCGGGAGGTAGCGGTCCTGCTCGGGGAGGGGCTTGGGTGCTAAATAATGGTCCCCCATAGGGCGCGCAGTGGTCGCGGGCAGCGGGCGCGCCGTCTGCGCGCCGAAGGAGCGCCAAAGGAGGGCCCGTCTGTGCCCGTCCGTGCCTCGGACGGGCCCAGGGCCAGCCATGCTGCTCGGCGACCTTTTGGGATCCCTTCAATAGAGAAACGCAGGTACTCGCACTGTGATCTGTGGAGTCTGGCTCCCCCTGCTAAGGGTTTACCCTGCCCACGGGTAGTCCCTGACTGTGCTCTGGCTATATGCCCCCACTGTGGCTTCTTCCCCCAACCCTCCCTTTCTTCACATCTAGTCAATAATGTCCCTGCCCCCAACATCAGGGCGGGTTTGATTAATGCCAGATCTGCGGTGAGGCATGCCGCTGATATTTTTGAATTACTAGGGAAGGCCAGTTGGATGTATTGTTCCTCACGGAGACGTGGATGACTAACACTTCCGCTCCCAGTGTGGAACTTGCTGTCCCCAGGGGTTTTAAGATAGTTAGGGTTGATCGCCCCCTAGGTAGAGGGGGGGGGGGGGTAGCAGTTGTTTTTAGGGAGGGGTGGAGCTTCACCTCTGAGCCTCCGATTGCGGATGCTGGGGCAGAGGTTCTTAATTTTTCAATAAAAACTTCTCCTCATTTTACCTTGGGTGGATCTTTGATCTATAGGCCACCGGGCCAGCCTAACCATTTTCTGGATTCCTTAGAAGAATACATAGTGCCGCGGGCCCTAAGCTTTCCCAAGTTTCTGCTGGTCGGCGACTTAAATATCCATATGGATGTTCCGGATGCCCCGGAAGCCCGAAGACTTGGTGAAATCCTCGAGCTTGCTCAACTTAATCAATGGGTTACTGGTTCAACGCATGCGGGTGGTCATTTGCTTGACCTGGTCTGCTCTAATTTTCCCATTCAGTCGGCCACTGTGGAAAAGACTACATGGTCGGATCATGATTTGGTCAGATTCATGTGGGAAATGCCCGAACCCAGCCTCCCATCTCCCATCAGTCACCCCCAAAAGATTAATGTACTCGAGTTCAGACAGGCTTTGTCCAGTACCCGCCCAAAACTTAACTCACGTTTGGACGTGGCAGTCTGTGAGTTTAATGAGTGGGCTCGAGAGGCACCTATCGCCTCTACTAAGCAAAGTACGGTGTGTAGAGCTAGGCGCTCTCCCTCCCAACCCTGGTTCTCCCCTGAACTGAGAGAGCTGAAACTGGGGTGTAAAAAATTAGAACGAGCTTGGAGATGTGGATATAGCTCTGAGGCTAAATCCGCTCTACGACTCGCCCAGAAAGATTATTATACAGCCATCAAGGTAGCTAAGGGGAATTTTTATGCAGGGCGCATTGCCAAGGCTGACAACAATTGCAGAGAGATTTTTGCTATTGTTAAAAGCTTTATGTCTCCTGTGGCTGATGCTATTCCACTCCTGTCCTCTGCGCAATGGTGTGAGGAGCTGTCCTCCTTTTTCATTATGAAAATAACGAGGATCCAGCAGGACCTTCTAGCGGCCCTCCCAGCCGATCACCTAGCTGCTGATTTGGGCCCTTCACTATGTCCAAATCCAGGACAGCAGTTTACGAACTTTGCGCAAATTGAGGAATGTACCGTTCTCCCTCTCCTTCAGGCCCTGAAGTCTGGCTCCCCAGCCGATCCGTGCCCGGCCCGGGTGCTGTCGGAGGTGGCGGAAACAGTCTGCGCTGAGATCATGCAGATAGTTAACCTTTCCTTGGCCACTGGGGAGGTGCAGTCAGTTTGGAAACAGGCCAAGCTGCTGCCGCTTTTGAAGAAACCTGGATTGGATGTGTCGGTTCCTGGGAACTACCGTCCCATCTCCCTTCTTCCGGCACTTACGAAAATTTGTGAGAAGGTAGTTCTTCAACAACTGGAGAGCTTTGTTGACACCTCTAATGCCCTCCATCCCGCTCAATCAGGCTTCAGGGCGGCTTATAGCACTGAGACGGCGCTAGTGGAGATGACTGAGTCAATTCGGGAATGTCTGGACGGAGGTGGCAGAGCGGTCCTAATTTTATTGGACCTCTCTGCCGCGTTCGATACCGTCCCCTATGAGCTCCTTCTCTGCCGGTTGTCGGCTATTGGTATTGGGGGGGTTGTCCTAGACTGGCTATCCTCTTTTCTGTCCGATAGGACTCAGCAGGTCTGGATGCCTCCTCACGCCTCTGAGCCTAAACCACTGCTTACAGGGGTTCCGCAGGGGTCTACTCTTAGCCCCCTGCTGTTCAATGTCTATATAACCCCCCTGTTTTTTTTAGCAGAACAGTTTGGGGCTAAGATAATAGGGTATGCAGATGTTACCCAACTGCTGTTTACCTGGCCGGATGATAATCTGGACACATCGGTAGTTCATCTGTGCTTGTCCGCTGTATTTCGCTGGCTAACACAGGCCCAGTTGAAATGCAACGAGGAAAAATCCGAAGTACTTTTTTATGGTTCCTTCCCCACCTCGTTCAAGAATACACTGTGGCCTCCAAACATTCCCTGCCCGAAAGAGATGGGGAGACCTGCAAAAAACCTCGGCATCTGGTTTACAGAGGATCTCGGATTCGAGGTCCATATTAAAAAACTTACAGGCACCCGTTTTGCTACCCTGAAAATGCTCCGCAAATTCTTCCCTCTGCTCCCTAGGTATGCTAAGGAGACGGTTGCTAGAGCACTTATACTGGCTAGGCTGGATTATGCGAATGCATTGTTTAGTGGCATCCCGGCCTATTTGGTGAAACGCCTTCAAATTATCCAGAATGCGGCAGTCCGACTCTTATTTAACATCCCGAGATGGAAGAGCGTTCGCTCTGAGATGCGCACGCTCCACTGGCTTCCGGTTGCTCAACGCATTCTGTTTAAATCACTGGTGCTTGCGTTTCGTGCCTCCCATGATCAAGGCCCCTTGTATCTGAGGAAGAGATTTACCAGCTATGTCCCTGTACGTACCCTCAGATCCTCCACCCTGTACAAATTGTATCTTCCCCGCTTCAAACGAGCAAGACTTGGCGGCCAATCGATCTCAGTGATCGGGGCCCGGGCCTGGAATGCTCTCCCTCTCCAGCTACGTTCTATGTCCTCAGTGGCTGATTTTAAAAAACCAAAGGGAAATCCCTGGGGTGTATCAATGCGTTACTGGTGTATATGCTCGCACGGTTGCACTATAGCCCCTAGTTAGCAGGTTGCTGTAGATCACCGTCAGAAGAACAGAGAATTTTATAATGATTCCCACAACGAAAAATATTTGTTAACAATCTAGATTTTTTATTAAAAATTGAAACAAAAATTTACAATAAAAATGTACACATTTAAAATTTCAAGGGAAACTTTCCCTGAAAAGTAAAAGTTAATCCACGAGATGTCATTGAATGATAACAAACTGTAAAGCATATAAGTATATTCACATTACATTGCATATCTTACACACAAACATTGATTATTATAGACGACACATATAAAAAGAAGAAAAGAAACGGAAAAACACCCCTTTAAAACGGTGGCACTTTGATGTTTCTACCACAGTTGATTCCTAGATCCACTAACAGAGAATGGCCTATGTGTTATAACACACATGTGACAATCATATATGTGCATCCAGTGCGTTTGGGCTAAAGGTGGATTCTCTCATCTAGAAATGCGTCGACGCGTTTCGGTGCTTTGCACTTGGTAATGTGGCACCTTCCTCAGGACTTCTTGATAGGGGTTTCCTGTACAAGAAAGACTTCACTTTCCCTGTATATGGGGCGAAATAATATCATGTCAGAGTCTATTGGCCCTAAATTCATAGTCATATTCTTTATATACTTTTATCTTCTGTATTGCACTAATATTCAGGATATATTCATGTTAGCCCTCCTCAATGACCAACTGTATGAGCCTCTTCAATTTCCCATCAATGTGGGGACCATCTGCAATTGCTCTTAACATTTCGGAAATTCCACAATTAATAATTATACCATTTATGTACAGTTACTATTTCCTTTAAAATGATTGGAAGTCGTATGTAACATTTCATTTCCTTCAAATACTGTTCGCATGTGGAAATCATTACTAGAAGCGGGGGGGACTCCAAAAATACGGAGTGAGGAGTGCAAGTTATATATATATTGGGCAATACCAGCAGTCTCACCTAAATATAGGTGAAAGGATAAAACACCGTTCCTTTGTCGGTGGGTCCTGGGCGCCAGTTAGGTCGTTCCAGGGCAATCGCTGTAGGATCACAGGCTGTATTTGGCCTAAGGATAGATATAACAGATATTCAGAAACCGGGCTCAAAATTGGTTTTATACTCCAGGGTAGTGTCTAATGTTCACTCATTACCTCTGTGTGATCTATCACGCTTCTATTGGTGACATTCCTTTATCGTCAAGTTCGATCTCGTCTATTTCTTTATTCTTTTTATTTTAAAACTCGTTTATCTGGTTGGAGAGAGATCATATGTTTCTATGCCTCTGTGGTACAGACAATTAGCATTATTATATGGTTGTTTAACACTTTTTCTTACCTTAAATGAATAAAAACTCGCTTTGAACGGGCATATATAGGGGGCCTCGCTGAGACTGGATATGCTCTGATAGGATCAAAAAAGGCATAAAATTGGTAAAGTGAAAAAATCACTCTTATTAAATTCATTGTTTAATCTTTTGAAATCGTTCTAGCTTGTAGGCAGTAGTGTTCTTTCTCTAAAAAGATTCATGCATCTGCTGCCTAATTCCAATCTAATTAGACTAATATTGGGCATGTTTAACACTGGGTTTCCTATCTCTGCCCCAATACACCCTCCTTTCATTAGCCCTGCTTGTTTGTTAGAAACGCTAGTTACATGTGTTTTAACAAACAGAGTGCCTGTTTGCATTTTCTCTATATCTTAACGTGCTGCATAAAAGGTTGCTTGCCAGAAATGAAAGGCTGTTGTGCGTGGGCCCTACTTGTTTAACGGGCGCTGATTCCATAAGCTTTAAAACAACCCTCCTCGTTCTTTTACATTACCCTTGGGCTACAGCGGGAGATAAAGAAAACGGGACGCAAAAGGCGCCTGCATGAATTTAAACACAGGGCTTTTCCATCTTTTAGTGGGCTACTAGTATGAGCGCTCTTTACGACATAAATGCTGGTTCCGTTAAACAGGCGCCAGTTACACGCACTGTACACGGGTCCCTTTCCCTGTTAACTGTCCCCGTTTAAAAAGGGGTTTCTCGTTCTTACCTTTGTGCGTGTTGCGCCTCGTTTCTGCCTCGTTCAATCTTCACTCTAACAAGTTTGCTACACGCTCGGCTATTTATGTTCGATTAATTACTACCATTACTCACAGCTGGTCACTGGACTCAGGAGCGGGGCGTGATGTATGCGAGCGGCGTCGCCATCTTTAAGTGGAGCCCGCTTTTGCTGTATGTCTATTGTGTTAACTAAATGAAAACCCCACGTTATTTTGGAAAGTGAAAAAGTTGGTCTACATGTCATTTTAATTTAACCTAATGCTGGCCCTCTTTATTTAGATCGATTTTATTGTCTTTTATCCAGTCTATATTTTTTTCATTTTTAGTTTCCATTATCTCTATTAAGCTATACCACGTTTGTTATATTGGGTCTTAATCCTAATGTTAAATTATTGTGTAGGGTGTTTGCTGATTTTACACAGCCAACTTTAAACTGATGGCTAGCAAGCTGGGGTTTTTTCCTATGTGTAGCAATGGTATTTGCCACTCATTAGATTCGCCACTGATCTGGTGTCTTGATAGTGGCAGTAACACTGTTGTTAGACTGATTGCCGGCAGGATGAAATCCTTCCCTATATTTGGCATTTGTAATTGATGTTGGTCTAATCTTATGTTGGTGGCATTTGCGATATTATTCTACATTCAATAGGATTATTTATTGTGGGGCTAGAAACTAAGCCATTCATCCCTAATTTTGTTTACAGATGGTTTTAAAGGTTTAATATCGGTGGTTGTGTACCCTCCACCTTTGTTCTTGTAATTGTGTGTTTGTCTTCCTTTTTATACTTAAGAGGATTACTCATATTTGAACTAATTTCATATTTTTATTAATATATCATATACAGAGGGGATATACTTTTTCACATCAGATAAGGGTTTCCCATTCTTCCCTCGAGTTGAGGCCTTTTTTAATGGTGTTAAACTTGATCATGTACCACTGTTCTTGCTGCTTACGTCTGGTGGTACTATCACCTAGTCTGGTTAGTTCCTTTATCCGTTCTATGATGACCCACCTGAGGTCTTTCTCACTATGGCTTTTTTCTCTCCAATGCGCCACCAAGGGGGCATTTTCCTTATTGTTTTTGATCGCAGATTTATGTTCGCCAATCCTTACTCGTATCTCCCTGCCTGTCTCCCCAATATAAGCTTCTTCACATGGGCATAAGATCATGTATATCACATTTTTTGTTCGACAATTATTTAGTGTGGTGATATCATGTGTGACACCATTATGCACCACTTTTTTAGTGACTACACACAGATCACATATGCTGCAATTACCGCATTTGTTATTGCCCACTGCTCTGTTGCCAGTGAGTGTTGTCTGGTTTTCTACCACGTCATCCCTGTACGTGTGTACCAGGTTGGATCGCAGGTTTTTGTTTTTCCTGTATGCAAACAGTGGGCGTTCTAAGGTACTGGTGTCTGGTCCGTTGTTCAGAATTTTCCAATTATGGTTGATTATGTTTTTTACTTGGTTGGTTATGGAGGAATGTTGGCTGACCATTACTATTTTATCTGGTACATTCTTTTTCTCCTTTTTAGTTAGTAGGCTGTCCCTATTATAATAGCGAGCCCTCTTGAAAGAATGCTCAATCAGTTTCCTTGGATATCCTCGTTCCCTGAACTTCTTTTTCATCTCACCGGCGTGTTTATGGAAGTCTGCCAGGTCTGTACAATTTCTTCTCAAGCGAAGAAATTCTCCAAATGGTATTGAGTCTTTTTGACTCTTAGGGTGGTAGCTGCAGTAGTGAAGGATGGTGTTACGGTCCGATTCCTTTTTGTAAAGCTCAACTTTGAGTTGTTTGTCCTCGCTTTTAATGCTAATATCCAGAAAATTTACCTTTGTTTTACTGAATGTTGCTGTAAATCTGAGATTTGGGTCTCCCAAATTCAGCCATGACAGGAATTCTTCTAGGGACTCCGTGTTTCCCAGCCAGATAAAAAATATGTCATCAATGAAGCGAGCCCAGTTTCTGATATTCTCAGAAAATGGACTCACTTCGTTGTATATGTGCTTGTTTTCAAACAAGCTGACATATATACAGGCCAGACTCGGCGCGCAGGTAGCGCCCATGCTGGTCCCTTTCTTCTGAATATACAGGTCTTTCTTGAAGAGGAAAATATTATTGAGGAGTACCATTGACACACATTCAACGATAAACTGTTTGTTCCCTCCTATAATCTCAGTTTCTTCTAAAAGAGTGCTAACTGCTGTGATAGTATCTTGTTACTATCAAGTTTAACACCATTAAAAAAGGCCTCAACTCGAGGGAAGAATGGGAAACCCTTATCTGATGTGAAAAAGTATATCCCCTCTGTATATGATATATTAATAAAAATATGAAATTAGTTCAAATATGAGTAATCCTCTTAAGTATAAAAAGGAAGACAAACACACAATTACAAGAACAAAGGTGGAGGGTACACAACCACCGATATTAAACCTTTAAAACCATCTGTAAACAAAATTAGGGATGAATGGCTTAGTTTCTAGCCCCACAATAAATAATCCTATTGAATGTAGAATAATATCGCAAATGCCACCAACATAAGATTAGACCAACATCAATTACAAATGCCAAATATAGGGAAGGATTTCATCCTGCCGGCAATCAGTCTAACAACAGTGTTACTGCCACTATCAAGACACCAGATCAGTGGCGAATCTAATGAGTGGCAAATACCATTGCTACACATAGGAAAAAACCCCAGCTTGCTAGCCATCAGTTTAAAGTTGGCTGTGTAAAATCAGCAAACACCCTACACAATAATTTAACATTAGGATTAAGACCCAATATAACAAACGTGGTATAGCTTAATAGAGATAATGGAAACTAAAAATGAAAAAAATATAGACTGGATAAAAGACAATAAAATCGATCTAAATAAAGAGGGCCAGCATTAGGTTAAATTAAAATGACATGTAGACCAACTTTTTCACTTTCCAAAATAACGTGGGGTTTTCATTTAGTTAACACAATAGACATACAGCAAAAGCGGGCTCCACTTAAAGATGGCGACGCCGCTCGCATACATCACGCCCCGCTCCTGAGTCCAGTGACCAGCTGTGAGTAATGGTAGTAATTAATCGAACATAAATAGCCGAGCGTGTAGCAAACTTGTTAGAGTGAAGATTGAACGAGGCAGAAACGAGGCGCAACACGCACAAAGGTAAGAACGAGAAACCCCTTTTTAAACGGGGACAGTTAACAGGGAAAGGGACCCGTGTACAGTGCGTGTAACTGGCGCCTGTTTAACGGAACCAGCATTTATGTCGTAAAGAGCGCTCATACTAGTAGCCCACTAAAAGATGGAAAAGCCCTGTGTTTAAATTCATGCAGGCGCCTTTTGCGTCCCGTTTTCTTTATCTCCCGCTGTAGCCCAAGGGTAATGTAAAAGAACGAGGAGGGTTGTTTTAAAGCTTATGGAATCAGCGCCCGTTAAACAAGTAGGGCCCACGCACAACAGCCTTTCATTTCTGGCAAGCAACCTTTTATGCAGCACGTTAAGATATAGAGAAAATGCAAACAGGCACTCTGTTTGTTAAAACACATGTAACTAGCGTTTCTAACAAACAAGCAGGGCTAATGAAAGGAGGGTGTATTGGGGCAGAGATAGGAAACCCAGTGTTAAACATGCCCAATATTAGTCTAATTAGATTGGAATTAGGCAGCAGATGCATGAATCTTTTTAGAGAAAGAACACTACTGCCTACAAGCTAGAACGATTTCAAAAGATTAAACAATGAATTTAATAAGAGTGATTTTTTCACTTTACCAATTTTATGCCTTTTTTGATCCTATCAGAGCATATCCAGTCTCAGCGAGGCCCCCTATATATGCCCGTTCAAAGCGAGTTTTTATTCATTTAAGGTAAGAAAAAGTGTTAAACAACCATATAATAATGCTAATTGTCTGTACCACAGAGGCATAGAAACATATGATCTCTCTCCAACCAGATAAACGAGTTTTAAAATAAAAAGAATAAAGAAATAGACGAGATCGAACTTGACGATAAAGGAATGTCACCAATAGAAGCGTGATAGATCACACAGAGGTAATGAGTGAACATTAGACACTACCCTGGAGTATAAAACCAATTTTGAGCCCGGTTTCTGAATATCTGTTATATCTATCCTTAGGCCAAATACAGCCTGTGATCCTACAGCGATTGCCCTGGAACGACCTAACTGGCGCCCAGGACCCACCGACAAAGGAACGGTGTTTTATCCTTTCACCTATATTTAGGTGAGACTGCTGGTATTGCCCAATATATATATAACTTGCACTCCTCACTCCGTATTTTTGGAGTCCCCCCCGCTTCTAGTAATGATTTCCACATGCGAACAGTATTTGAAGGAAATGAAATGTTACATACGACTTCCAATCATTTTAAAGGAAATAGTAACTGTACATAAATGGTATAATTATTAATTGTGGAATTTCCGAAATGTTAAGAGCAATTGCAGATGGTCCCCACATTGATGGGAAATTGAAGAGGCTCATACAGTTGGTCATTGAGGAGGGCTAACATGAATATATCCTGAATATTAGTGCAATACAGAAGATAAAAGTATATAAAGAATATGACTATGAATTTAGGGCCAATAGACTCTGACATGATATTATTTCGCCCCATATACAGGGAAAGTGAAGTCTTTCTTGTACAGGAAACCCCTATCAAGAAGTCCTGAGGAAGGTGCCACATTACCAAGTGCAAAGCACCGAAACGCGTCGACGCATTTCTAGATGAGAGAATCCACCTTTAGCCCAAACGCACTGGATGCACATATATGATTGTCACATGTGTGTTATAACACATAGGCCATTCTCTGTTAGTGGATCTAGGAATCAACTGTGGTAGAAACATCAAAGTGCCACCGTTTTAAAGGGGTGTTTTTCCGTTTCTTTTCTTCTTTTTATATGTGTCGTCTATAATAATCAATGTTTGTGTGTAAGATATGCAATGTAATGTGAATATACTTATATGCTTTACAGTTTGTTATCATTCAATGACATCTCGTGGATTAACTTTTACTTTTCAGGGAAAGTTTCCCTTGAAATTTTAAATGTGTACATTTTTATTGTAAATTTTTGTTTCAATTTTTAATAAAAAATCTAGATTGTTAACAAATATTTTTCGTTGTGGGAATCATTATAAAATTCTCTGTTCTTCTGACGGTGATCTACAGCAACCTGCTAACTAGGGGCTATAGTGCAACCGTGCGAGCATATACACCAGTAACGCATTGATACACCCCAGGGATTTCCCTTTGACTTTTTGTCCTTCGTGCCCTGTTCCCTGGCGACAGTGGGGTAACCTCTCTTTTGAAATCTGTTAAGTACGGCTTTATGCTGGAGAGTCTAGGTTTTTCATGGTGACTACTCCAGTTTTTCCTATCCAAATAAAACCCAATAGTCTCTATCCAATCATAAAATGGACACACTAAAGACCTTTGGCTTTAGTGAAGAACAACTAAATAAAATATTAAGTTCTAACAGAGGCAATAGTAACATCACAGTTATTCCCAATGGGGGTGAAAAATGGAACCAGCTTATCAACCTGAAAAAGAAAATCATCAGGACTGAGTTACATGCAGACTTTATGACTCAGTATGTTAGGGCAGGCAAAATACCTATAGGGTTGCAAATTCGGAATGAACCCGGTCTGTTCGTGGATAATCCAAAATTCTTGGAAACATGGACATTTATTTGCAACCGTTGTAGCAGAGACCTTATGCTACTTATCATTGAAACAGCACAGGCCACGGTCCTAATAGAAATAAAAGAAATGGAGGAATTAGAGAAAGCACTATTAGACAACAATGTAGTTGAGGATGTTAAAAAGAGACTAGAGGAAATAAATAAGGACATGAGAGGGTATTGCGAGTACTTAACCAACCGTAAAACGCAAAAACTAAGGAAAGATATCGCTAAATTTAGCCAAGAAGTAGTATACCCCTTTTTACAAAAAGATTACTATACGGAAAGACCTGACAATTCAAGGAATGAAAATAGTAAACCTAGATTCCAAACTAGATTCCAACCCAGAAGACCTAGACATGTACATTTCTCAGGTACATCTGAGAGTAGCCTAGAGGAGGAGGAACACTGCAGAGAAGAGGAGGAATATGTAGGACCAAATAGAGAATATGATACTCCTTTTTTAGACCAGCGCCCACAGAGGGGTCGTGGGAACTTCCGTGGCAGAGGGAGAGGCCAATATTCCAAAAGACCGGCTCAGAGAGAACAGGAGCAAGACTATCAACAGAACCCGGCCCCTCAGGAATACAAGCGGACCAGAAACAAAATATACTGGCGATAGAAAGAACACCCATAATTAATCTATCCCGGAGAACCCTTACCAGCACAGAAAAACAGGTGTTAGGTATGGGTTTCAACTTTGTACCAACTGCAGGGATAAATAGGTTTCAACTAGAGAAAGACCTCAGAGCGTTCTTCCGGAAAATTAGATTACGCAGGTTCTTCGAAAACAGACCACCAAGAGAGACACCAACAGACTCAGGTCTGCGAGCAAAGTCCACATTTACTCCCAGTCTTGGGATGGTGGACAAAAACCTTGAGATCTTTGAATCCATGGTTAAACTGGAAATAGGCATCCTACTTGAGAAAAAACATTATCAGGAGCAAAATATTAACAAGGAACAAAGGGAAGCCATTAACTCCCTGTCCGCAGATTCGAGTATCACAATAAAGCCCGCGGACAAGGGTGGAGGGGTCGTGGTATTTGACACCATTGACTACGAACGTAGAGTAGGGTGCCTCCTAGCAAATGAAGAGCACTACAACAGGGTCCATCAGTCCAGATTGTACAAACTTAAAAAAGACGTTGAAACTTTACTCCAAACCACCCTAGAGGAAGGCAGGATCACTGAAGACGAATGGAAATTTTTAAGTAATCCAAATCCAAAAACTCCCGCCATGTATGGACTACCAAAAGTTCACAAAAATTTAATTGATCCACCTCTAAGACCAATAGTAGCCTCGATAGACTCGCTACTGGAACCATTAAGCCAGTATGCGGATAGATTTTTAAAACCTCTAGTTGAAAAACAGAAGTCCTATATCCGCGACACCGCAGACATGATATCAAAGATTGAAGGTACCTATTTTGACGAGGATAATGAATATATGGTGACTCTCGATGTAGAGTCACTCTATACAAATATACCCCAACAAGATACTATCACAGCAGTTAGCACTCTTTTAGAAGAAACTGAGATTATAGGAGGGAACAAACAGTTTATCGTTGAATGTGTGTCAATGGTACTCCTCAATAATATTTTCCTCTTCAAGAAAGACCTGTATATTCAGAAGAAAGGGACCAGCATGGGCGCTACCTGCGCGCCGAGTCTGGCCTGTATATATGTCAGCTTGTTTGAAAACAAGCACATATACAACGAAGTGAGTCCATTTTCTGAGAATATCAGAAACTGGGCTCGCTTCATTGATGACATATTTTTTATCTGGCTGGGAAACACGGAGTCCCTAGAAGAATTCCTGTCATGGCTGAATTTGGGAGACCCAAATCTCAGATTTACAGCAACATTCAGTAAAACAAAGGTAAATTTTCTGGATATTAGCATTAAAAGCGAGGACAAACAACTCAAAGTTGAGCTTTACAAAAAGGAATCGGACCGTAACACCATCCTTCACTACTGCAGCTACCACCCTAAGAGTCAAAAAGACTCAATACCATTTGGAGAATTTCTTCGCTTGAGAAGAAATTGTACAGACCTGGCAGACTTCCATAAACACGCCGGTGAGATGAAAAAGAAGTTCAGGGAACGAGGATATCCAAGGAAACTGATTGAGCATTCTTTCAAGAGGGCTCGCTATTATAATAGGGACAGCCTACTAACTAAAAAGGAGAAAAAGAATGTACCAGATAAAATAGTAATGGTCAGCCAACATTCCTCCATAACCAACCAAGTAAAAAACATAATCAACCATAATTGGAAAATTCTGAACAACGGACCAGACACCAGTACCTTAGAACGCCCACTGTTTGCATACAGGAAAAACAAAAACCTGCGATCCAACCTGGTACACACGTACAGGGATGACGTGGTAGAAAACCAGACAACACTCACTGGCAACAGAGCAGTGGGCAATAACAAATGCGGTAATTGCAGCATATGTGATCTGTGTGTAGTCACTAAAAAAGTGGTGCATAATGGTGTCACACATGATATCACCACACTAAATAATTGTCGAACAAAAAATGTGATATACATGATCTTATGCCCATGTGAAGAAGCTTATATTGGGGAGACAGGCAGGGAGATACGAGTAAGGATTGGCGAACATAAATCTGCGATCAAAAACAATAAGGAAAATGCCCCCTTGGTGGCGCATTGGAGAGAAAAAAGCCATAGTGAGAAAGACCTCAGGTGGGTCATCATAGAACGGATAAAGGAACTAACCAGACTAGGTGATAGTACCACCAGACGTAAGCAGCAAGAACAGTGGTACATGATCAAGTTTAACACCATTAAAAAAGGCCTCAACTCGAGGGAAGAATGGGAAACCCTTATCTGATGTGAAAAAGTATATCCCCTCTGTATATGATATATTAATAAAAATATGAAATTAGTTCAAATATGAGTAATCCTCTTAAGTATAAAAAGGAAGACAAACACACAATTACAAGAACAAAGGTGGAGGGTACACAACCACCGATATTAAACCTTTAAAACCATCTGTAAACAAAATTAGGGATGAATGGCTTAGTTTCTAGCCCCACAATAAATAATCCTATTGAATGTAGAATAATATCGCAAATGCCACCAACATAAGATTAGACCAACATCAATTACAAATGCCAAATATAGGGAAGGATTTCATCCTGCCGGCAATCAGTCTAACAACAGTGTTACTGCCACTATCAAGACACCAGATCAGTGGCGAATCTAATGAGTGGCAAATACCATTGCTACACATAGGAAAAAACCCCAGCTTGCTAGCCATCAGTTTAAAGTTGGCTGTGTAAAATCAGCAAACACCCTACACAATAATTTAACATTAGGATTAAGACCCAATATAACAAACGTGGTATAGCTTAATAGAGATAATGGAAACTAAAAATGAAAAAAATATAGACTGGATAAAAGACAATAAAATCGATCTAAATAAAGAGGGCCAGCATTAGGTTAAATTAAAATGACATGTAGACCAACTTTTTCACTTTCCAAAATAACGTGGGGTTTTCATTTAGTTAACACAATAGACATACAGCAAAAGCGGGCTCCACTTAAAGATGGCGACGCCGCTCGCATACATCACGCCCCGCTCCTGAGTCCAGTGACCAGCTGTGAGTAATGGTAGTAATTAATCGAACATAAATAGCCGAGCGTGTAGCAAACTTGTTAGAGTGAAGATTGAACGAGGCAGAAACGAGGCGCAACACGCACAAAGGTAAGAACGAGAAACCCCTTTTTAAACGGGGACAGTTAACAGGGAAAGGGACCCGTGTACAGTGCGTGTAACTGGCGCCTGTTTAACGGAACCAGCATTTATGTCGTAAAGAGCGCTCATACTAGTAGCCCACTAAAAGATGGAAAAGCCCTGTGTTTAAATTCATGCAGGCGCCTTTTGCGTCCCGTTTTCTTTATCTCCCGCTGTAGCCCAAGGGTAATGTAAAAGAACGAGGAGGGTTGTTTTAAAGCTTATGGAATCAGCGCCCGTTAAACAAGTAGGGCCCACGCACAACAGCCTTTCATTTCTGGCAAGCAACCTTTTATGCAGCACGTTAAGATATAGAGAAAATGCAAACAGGCACTCTGTTTGTTAAAACACATGTAACTAGCGTTTCTAACAAACAAGCAGGGCTAATGAAAGGAGGGTGTATTGGGGCAGAGATAGGAAACCCAGTGTTAAACATGCCCAATATTAGTCTAATTAGATTGGAATTAGGCAGCAGATGCATGAATCTTTTTAGAGAAAGAACACTACTGCCTACAAGCTAGAACGATTTCAAAAGATTAAACAATGAATTTAATAAGAGTGATTTTTTCACTTTACCAATTTTATGCCTTTTTTGATCCTATCAGAGCATATCCAGTCTCAGCGAGGCCCCCTATATATGCCCGTTCAAAGCGAGTTTTTATTCATTTAAGGTAAGAAAAAGTGTTAAACAACCATATAATAATGCTAATTGTCTGTACCACAGAGGCATAGAAACATATGATCTCTCTCCAACCAGATAAACGAGTTTTAAAATAAAAAGAATAAAGAAATAGACGAGATCGAACTTGACGATAAAGGAATGTCACCAATAGAAGCGTGATAGATCACACAGAGGTAATGAGTGAACATTAGACACTACCCTGGAGTATAAAACCAATTTTGAGCCCGGTTTCTGAATATCTGTTATATCTATCCTTAGGCCAAATACAGCCTGTGATCCTACAGCGATTGCCCTGGAACGACCTAACTGGCGCCCAGGACCCACCGACAAAGGAACGGTGTTTTATCCTTTCACCTATATTTAGGTGAGACTGCTGGTATTGCCCAATATATATATAACTTGCACTCCTCACTCCGTATTTTTGGAGTCCCCCCCGCTTCTAGTAATGATTTCCACATGCGAACAGTATTTGAAGGAAATGAAATGTTACATACGACTTCCAATCATTTTAAAGGAAATAGTAACTGTACATAAATGGTATAATTATTAATTGTGGAATTTCCGAAATGTTAAGAGCAATTGCAGATGGTCCCCACATTGATGGGAAATTGAAGAGGCTCATACAGTTGGTCATTGAGGAGGGCTAACATGAATATATCCTGAATATTAGTGCAATACAGAAGATAAAAGTATATAAAGAATATGACTATGAATTTAGGGCCAATAGACTCTGACATGATATTATTTCGCCCCATATACAGGGAAAGTGAAGTCTTTCTTGTACAGGAAACCCCTATCAAGAAGTCCTGAGGAAGGTGCCACATTACCAAGTGCAAAGCACCGAAACGCGTCGACGCATTTCTAGATGAGAGAATCCACCTTTAGCCCAAACGCACTGGATGCACATATATGATTGTCACATGTGTGTTATAACACATAGGCCATTCTCTGTTAGTGGATCTAGGAATCAACTGTGGTAGAAACATCAAAGTGCCACCGTTTTAAAGGGGTGTTTTTCCGTTTCTTTTCTTCTTTTTATATGTGTCGTCTATAATAATCAATGTTTGTGTGTAAGATATGCAATGTAATGTGAATATACTTATATGCTTTACAGTTTGTTATCATTCAATGACATCTCGTGGATTAACTTTTACTTTTCAGGGAAAGTTTCCCTTGAAATTTTAAATGTGTACATTTTTATTGTAAATTTTTGTTTCAATTTTTAATAAAAAATCTAGATTGTTAACAAATATTTTTCGTTGTGGGAATCATTATAAAATTCTCTGTTCTTCTGACGGTGATCTACAGCAACCTGCTAACTAGGGGCTATAGTGCAACCGTGCGAGCATATACACCAGTAACGCATTGATACACCCCAGGGATTTCCCTTTGACTTTTTGTCCTTCGTGCCCTGTTCCCTGGCGACAGTGGGGTAACCTCTCTTTTGAAATCTGATTTTAAAAAACATCTGAAAACACATCTGTTCAAGAGTGTAAGTTAAGTTTTCCTCGTGTGTCTCACTGTCTGCCTCTCCTTTACCCGGCGGAATTGCAGCGTTGTGGCTGATTACAAGAAGGAATCTGCTCTTCTCTCTAGGAACCTCCTTGATAGGGGCTACCCCAAGAGTGATGTTCGCAAGGCACGAAAACGTGCCAGAAACAATAATAGAGAAGCCCTGCTGGAACGACAGGAGAGAGCCCCTGTTGATAACCAACCAATCACATGTGTGACTACATTTACCCCCCTGTCCAATAAAATCAGGAATACGATCAAGCATCACTGGGGCATACTCAACACAGGTGACATGACCCTAGATGAACCAAGATTTGCCTTCAAAAGGTCACAAAACCTAAAAGATATCTTGATTAGCACCAGGCCTAAACACACGAGGAAAGAAACCCAACTAACTTTATGGAATCTACCCCCAGTGATGGGCCACTACCCCTGTGGCATGTGTGGAGTCTGTAGATACACCCTAACTCTCAAAACTATACAACTCTCTGACACCTTCAAATGGGAAATCAGGCAACACACGAATTGCAATACATCCCACTGCATATACCTGCTAATATGCCCATGTAACCTGCAATACATTGGGATGACAACACGCCCAATTAAGACTCGAATCATAGAACATCGCAGCAATTTCCGCTGCAGAAAGACCCACACCAAAATGTGCAAACACTATGTGGAAGCAAACCATGATGAGAATTCAATGAAGTGGGTAGTTCTGGAGTCCAGTCCCAACTGCCCCACAAAAGTACTCTACAATAAGGAACAGAGATGGGTACATCGGCTGTCATCTGACCAACATGGCCTCAACGAGGACATTCCCTGGCATTCATTATGAACTCCCACATTTATAATTTCTACCCATGAGATACAATGACCTGACACATTCCATGCCACGAGATTTGACAGTGACATATACCATATACCACTTCCGGGCCATTCCCTCCCCTGAAAGTGCCACCACTGACCCTAGGACACTCACTAACACCAACATTTGGTTACCTTGATCCCACTACATATATAGACCGGATGTTAACACCGGCATTTTGTGACACAGTGAGGTCAGTCCTTGACACCAGGGCGACCTATGGGCGAGATCACCTCTTAATAGTAACCAATATGTTAATAGAAACCGATATACTGCTACACTGGCGACTCCAAGGGACCCCTTTCAACATGGCCGCCATCTACAATAAGGCATCAACATTGTTTTCCACTACCAGTGAGTCACACCTCCAAATTGGTTTGAATCGGATTCGCCAGACCCGTTAGTTTGCCACACTATACAGACGTCTAAGCGATTGAAATAATTAAGGCTCTGTTATATTTTTAAACGGGGCAATTTTCCAGGGTAATAGCCGATCCGCAGTATTTACCCCATTATAAGATGGCCGCCACGCTCGCGGGAACGTACACGTGACCTTGGGCAGGGGGCGGTTACCCAACGCGTCACGCTGACCCTCCGGTGTTGTTGAAATAATCCCCGCCGCCGAGCTCAAACATCTACTCGAGCTCGGCGGGGATGGGTAGGTCACTACACCCGGACACAGCAGACTTCAGGTGAGTGCGTTTAGTACGTGGCACACGGGGCGAGCAATTAGCGCTAATACAGGTTTTGAACCTTTGAAATGCAGGGATGCAATTTACTTTACCGCGTTTTTCCCTATCCCTACTCCAGCCACACCTTGGGCTCAGCGCTGTAGTTCAGCCCTGCCGAACACTCATGTGGCCTCTAGGATATGATCATTAGGTGAGTAGGGGAATCTAAACATGCTTATTTCAATGGTTATTAAGATCACAGTGTAAGTGTGCTGTTATGTCTATTGAGCTACCGAGTGGTGTTTGCACAAAAACCCTGCCTAATACCTGACATGCTACAGACAGGCTCTGTGATTAATACTGCTGCATTTTTAACTTTGTATTTTTACACTCCTGTTTTAAACCATCACCCTCACTGTTCATGGTCCGAGTCACAGTTCTAGTTATTGCGTGTGCTCCACAGTTTCACATTGCACGCTCAATACACTTGGCATGCGGTGGATGAGTAAATTCACTTTAAATACCACCAGCATGTTAGTATATTTTCTTCCTGGCAATATTGTGACTGGCAATTTTTGTTTAATTATTGTTTCCTTATCCTGTCTCTATACATAGGCATAGGAGGATCCACAAAGGTAACATTACAACACATATGACACGAGCATGTTGTTGTTTTCACTTTGGTCCTGAAGAATCGCGGTAAATATACCATTAGCGAGAAACATGTTGACCACATGCACCACTAGTATCTTCTAGGGTCACACAACATAATAGGTTGACACCTAGGGAACTAGCTTCACCTTTTAACCGTAGCCAGGGGACCCCCAGAATAAAGTCCATTCCGGTACCCCTTGTTACATTTTAGCCACCTTACCATAGGTATCCACCACCCTGCCCACATACCCCCACTTCACCGATAGGCAGTTGGAAAAAGATCTCCGCCAAAGAGCCCCTCTCTGAGGTGTGCCCGTCGGGGATTGCACCGCCTCCCCGACGAGGAGCAACCGCCGATGATGAAGCATGACACTCCTCGGGGTGTGTGAGGCAAATATATCCAACATAATGGATGCCCCAGGGTATCAGTAATATCCCCCCCCCTTGGTCACGCCAGCAAGAATTCCCCTACCTTTTCTTTCCCTAGGAACAGTGCAGCACCCCCCTTGTTGATTAGACTCTCTAGTACTCTGTACGGACACTAAGCTGCTACTGGACCTTCCACCAGTTTGAGTGGTAAATAGTGTCCTCTCGCCTCCCCCTTTTTTTGAAACCTACTCGTGCACGGTGCAAACCGTGGGAGCTATCATTTGGTGGGTGAGTCTGTTCAAATCCCCCAAAAAAACTTGAGCCTATACCTCTGCGGTGGCTCATACCCGGTCCATAGCCGAATCCAGTATTGGACCTGCTCTTATCTCTCTTAAAGGTTGTTTCCGAAGTGAACCACCCTTACTTCTTCTCCTTCTTTCTTTCCCTACCTTCTGTGAAGGACCCCACCACACCGGGACCATTCCTATCAGACCCCACCATCATGGAGGGGCAGGGACTGAGTTTCGGTGAGGAGGATGCAGCAGCCATAATGAGGACACCTTCTCTTTTTGGCATCGATATCGAACCAGGAACGAGCAGTAGCACCCCTGATTGGCAATCCCTGTCAGACCTCAAACGGGAATGGATTAGGGTAACTATCCATGGAGCTATGATGGCACAATATTTTAAAGCTAAGATTGCACCCAACGGATTGATAGTTAAAAATTTCCCGAGAATATTCTGGGAGGACGGACAATTTAAGGTGGAATGGTCACAGGTCTCGTGGAAATGCACCCACGACCTCCTCATCCTTATAGTTAACACGGCAAAACGACTAGCCGATGCTCTGCTGGTTAAAATACAAGCAGCAGAGGCTGCCTTGAAGACCTCGGTACAAAATCCGGGCTTTAAAACAAAACTTGCCGAGATTAACAAAGAAATGGCAGAACATAAGGAATATCTTATGAACCAAAAGGTAGCCAAATTACAAAAGGACATCAAAAAATTCTCTAAAGAAAAAGTCTACCCCTATTTAAGGGATACTACGTTCCCCCAGGTACTAGCTATAGTTCAGATTCCAGCACGACTTCTTCAAGGAGGGGCTCAAATAGTGGCTCAGACAGCAGTGAGGACAACAACCCTGCACAGATGCCCCCCAGGGCTAAAAGAGGTAGGGGACGGGGACAGCACAACTTCCCCAATTACCAAAATCAGGGGCAACCTATATGCCCCCCACTCTGGCAATACCCACAATTCCCCCACTTCCAACCACCTTTCGGCCCACAATACCCTACATTCTATCCGCCCCAAAACCCTTCACACCCTCCTTTTTTAGGCAGAGGTTGGGGCAGAGGGCGAGGGCGACAAAGAGGCAACTCAGCAGAGAAAAGGGTCCAATGGGAGGACACACGCCCCCAAGGGATGGACACGAGGAGCACGAGCCGGTCAGGACAACAGTGAGTTTGGTGGTCAACCTATCAGATCGCCACCTTACCCAAAGAGAGGAAGAAGTCCTACAAAAGGGCTTGGGCTTCGTCCCGACACCTAGGATCGACCAGTTCCAACAAACTAGAGAACTCAAAGCCTTCTTCAGAAAAATAAGGTTAAAAGCCTTTTTTGAGGGAAAACCCAGTGAACCCACAGAAGATTCTGGACTCCATAATCCCTCAACTTTAACACCTCACAACGGTATGGTTCCTAACGAAGTGCTGACGTTTGAACAGGCAGTACTAAAAGACATCAACAAGCTTGACCGGCTGACCCCACATTCCAACATCTCCAAGAATGAGTTGGCAATACTGAAGTCACTGGCAAATGATTCCTCAATCACAATCAAACAGGCAGACAAAGGGGGAGCCACTGTTCTGATGAACACTGTGGATTATGAGTTGGAATGCACCAGACAGCTCAGTGACCAGAGATATTACACTCCAATCACTGATGACCCGACCACGCGCTTACAGACCAAGATCACAAGCCTGATATCCGGTGCTGAATGTGATCAATGGATCAGTAAGAAGGAGGCAGAATTTCTCAAGAAAAAGGACCCCAGGATACCATATTTCTACATCCTACCTAAGATCCATAAAGCCACCAGACCAGTACCAGGGAGGCCAATTGTTTCTGGGATTGACTCTGTGCTAGAGCCCCTGTCACAGTTTTGCGACCACTTCCTGCAACCCCTAGTGAAAAGCATCCCCTCCTACATTCAGGACACTACGGATGTTCTTAGAATACTGGATACAGTCCAGGATACAGGAGAGATTGACCTTCTAATTACCCTAGATGTCGAAGCACTCTATACGAACATCCCCCAGAGGGCGACTCTCGAGGTAATTGAGGAAAGACTTGGACAGGAATTGTGGAGCTCCAACACTCCCCAGACCTTCATCATGGAGTGCGCCACACTAGCCCTGACGGAAAATTATTTTGAATACAGAGGCAAATTCTACCATCAAACCCAGGGGACCTCTATGGGCAGTACCTTCGCCCCCTCGGTGGCCTGTTTATACATGGCCAAATTTGAAGAGACTCATATACACCATGAGTCCAATCCCTTCCGCAATAACATCAGAATGTGGAAACGCTTCATAGATGACATTCTTATCCTATGGAGCGGTCCACCGACCTCACATGAAGGTTTCTTGGTTTGGGTTAACACACTTAACCCTCACCTACATTTCACCATGACAGCCTCACCCCATGAAATCGCTTTCCTTGACCTAACGATCAAATTGGAAGCAGGTTCCATAAAGACAACCATGTACCGTAAACCGACAGATCGTAACAGCCTCCTGCACTACACGAGTCACCATCCCAGGGCCCTACGCACCAATCTGCCCTTTGGCCAATTCTTACGAATCAGGCGGAATTGCAGCGCTGTGGCTGATTACAAGAAGGAATCTGCTCTTCTCTCTAGGAACCTCCTTGATAGGGGCTACCCCAAGAGTGATGTTCGCAAGGCACGAAAACGTGCCAGAAACAATAATAGAGAAGCCCTGCTGGAACGACAGGAGAGAGCCCCTGTTGATAACCAACCAATCACATGTGTGACTACATTTACCCCCCTGTCCAATAAAATCAGGAATACGATCAAGCATCACTGGGGCATACTCAACACAGGTGACATGACCCTAGATGAACCAAGATTTGCCTTCAAAAGGTCACAAAACCTAAAAGATATCTTGATTAGCACCAGGCCTAAACACACGAGGAAAGAAACCCAACTAACTTTATGGAATCTACCCCCAGTGATGGGCCACTACCCCTGTGGCATGTGTGGAGTCTGTAGATACACCCTGACTCTCAAAACTATACAACTCTCTGACACCTTCAAATGGGAAATCAGGCAACACACGAATTGCAATACATCCCACTGCATATACCTGCTAATATGCCCATGTAACCTGCAGTACATTGGGATGACAACACGCCCAATTAAGACTCGAATCATAGAACATCGCAGCAATTTCCGCTGCAGAAAGACCCACACCAAAATGTGCAAACACTATGTGGAAGCAAACCATGATGAGAATTCAATGAAGTGGGTAGTTCTGGAGTCCAGTCCCAACTGCCCCACAAAAGTACTCTACAATAAGGAACAGAGATGGGTACATCGGCTGTCATCTGACCAACATGGCCTCAACGAGGACATTCTCTGGCATTCATTATGAACTCCCACATTTATAATTTCTACCCATGAGATACAATGACCTGACACATTCCCATGCCACGAGATTTGACAGTGACATATACCATATACCACTTCCGGGCCATTCCCTCCCCTGAAAGTGCCACCACTGACCCTAGGACACTCACTAACACCAACATTTGGTTACCTTGATCCCACTACATATATAGACCGGATGTTAACACCGGCATTTTGTGACATAGTGAGGTCAGTCCTTGACACCAGGGCGACCTATGGGCGAGATCACCTCTTAATAGTAACCAATATGTTAATAGAAACCGATATACTGCTACACTGGCGACTCCAAGGGACCCCTTTCAACATGGCCGCCATCTACAATAAGGCATCAACATTGTTTTCCACTACCAGTGAGTCACACCTCCAAATTGGTTTGAATCGGATTCGCCAGACCCGTTAGTTTGCCACACTATACAGACGTCAAGCGATTGAAATAATTAAGGCTCTGTTATATTTTTAAACGGGGCGATTTTCCAGGGTAATAGCCGATCCGCAGTATTTACCCCATTATAAGATGGCCGCCACGCTCGCGGGAACGTACACGTGACCTTGGGCAGGGGGCGGTTACCCAACGCGTCACGCTGACCCTCCGGTGTTGTTGAAATAATCCCCGCCGCCAAGCTCAAACATCTACTCGAGCTCGGCGGGGATGGGTAGGTCACTACACCCGGACACAGCAGACTTCAGGTGAGTGCGTTTAGTACGTGGCACACGGGGCGAGCAATTAGCGCTAATACAGGTTTTGAACCTTTGAAATGCAGGGATGCAATTTACTTTACCGCGTTTTTCCCTATCCCTACTCCAGCCACACCTTGGGCTCAGCGCTGTAGTTCAGCCCTGCCGAACACTCATGTGGCCTCTAGGATATGATCATTAGGTGAGTAGGGGAATCTAAACATGCTTATTTCAATGGTTATTAAGATCACAGTGTAAGTGTGCTGTTATGTCTATTGAGCTACCGAGTGGTGTTTGCACAAAAACCCTGCCTAATACCTGACATGCTACAGACAGGCTCTGTGATTAATACTGCTGCATTTTTAACTTTGTATTTTTACACTCCTGTTTTAAACCATCACCCTCACTGTTCATGGTCCAGGTCACAGTTCTAGTTATTGCGTGTGCTCCACAGTTTCACATTGCACGCTCAATACACTTGGCATGCGGTGGATGAGTAAATTCACTTTAAATACCACCAGCATGTTAGTATATTTTCTTCCTGGCAATATTGTGACTGGCAATTTTTGTTTAATTATTGTTTCCTTATCCTGTCTCTATACATAGGCATAGGAGGATCCACAAAGGTAACATTACAACACATATGACACGAGCATGTTGTTGTTTTCACTTTGGTCCTGAAGAATCGCGGTAAATATACCATTAGCGAGAAACATGTTGACCACATGCACCACTAGTATCTTCTAGGGTCACACAACATAATAGGTTGACACCTAGGGAACTAGCTTCACCTTTTAACCGTAGCCAGGGGACCCCCAGAATAAAGTCCATTCCGGTACCCCTTGTTACATTTTAGCCACCTTACCATAGGTATCCACCACCCTGCCCACATACCCCCACTTCACCGATAGGCAGTTGGAAAAAGATCTCCGCCAAAGAGCCCCTCTCTGAGGTGTGCCCGTCGGGGATTGCACCGCCTCCCCGACGAGGAGCAACCGCCGATGATGAAGCATGACACTCCTCGGGGTGTGTGAGGCAAATATATCCAACATAATGGATGCCCCAGGGTATCAGTAATATCCCCCCCCTTGGTCACGCCAGCAAGAATTCCCCTACCTTTTCTTTCCCTAGGAACAGTGCAGCACCCCCCTTGTTGATTAGACTCTCTAGTACTCTGTACGGACACTAAGCTGCTACTGGACCTTCCACCAGTTTGAGTGGTAAATAGTGTCCTCTCGCCTCCCCCTTTTTTTGAAACCCTCTCCTTTACCCGCGCCAGGATACTCTCCAGTAACGGAGCGCGCTATAAAATGGTTTATACATACATACATACATACATACATCTCACAGACGATAAATTGTGGTTGCATTGACAGCATAATTTGTCAGTTTGCGGCCTTCGGTTACAAATTCAACTTTGCAAAGTCTCACATTGCTGAGTACACAGTGTTGTTCCTGGGCTATGAGCTCAACAATCAAGGTCGAGGTTTAGCACCTCACTTCTTGGAGAAATGCGCACAAATGCGCTCTCCTACAACGCTGAAGAAACTACAATCTTTACTGGGCTTTTTGAATTTCGGGTGTACTTACATTCCCAAATATGCCCAGCGTATCAAACCTCTTTACTCTTTGATGCAACCAACTTTCAACAAATCGTGCTGGCAGCCTGCTCATTCAGCCATCTTGCAATCTTTGCAGGCTGATCTGCTAAAATCTAAATTCTTATTGACACATGATAACCGCACCAACCTAGTGATTAGAATTGTACCTGGGGCGGTGGGTTTCACGTACCTGACTTTTAATGAGGGTGACACAGTCCCTATTGCTTACAAGTCACACTTGTACACTTTGGCTGAGCTGTGATTTTTCCACTGTGGAAAAAGTTTTGACAGCAGTGCAAATGGAGATTGTGAAGGAAGTGCGCTGTCACAGTGAAAACGCATTTTGGTTGTCACTCCGTATCCTGCCCTGGAGGCAGTGACGAAAGCCGGTGTACCAAATTCTAAGGTTTTGCACCCGAGGTAGATACAATGGGCTACGTCCTTGACCTCTCGGGATGTCACGTTCATTTTTGACTGCTCTTAGCAGACTCAGGAGTATTTGCAGTATGAATGTGTTCATCCAGCTCCTCTGACCATGCGCCTGCTAGAGGATTTCCATTGTATCATTTACACTGATGGTTTTGCGCAACCGGCCACGGTGTTCAAAGCATTCTTATTTGTCAGCCTGCGCAATAGTGGTTGGTACTATGGTGAATAGTGAATTCAAGTCAGATGTTGTGCATACACAGACATTAGGGGACTGTCCACCCAATTGGCAGAGCTACGTGCTCTACTGCTTGCATCGGAGTACGCAGATCCTAGTGTGACTACTCTTATCGTAAGTGACTCTTACTACTGTGTTCAGTATTACAATGACAATTTGCTCTTTTGGACTCAAAATGAATATCGTGATTCCAAAGGTAGCACAATAAAACATAAAATGATCTGGGTTCGAGTGGCTGAGCTTAAAGAACGTCTCCACTCGTATTTGTGATTCATACACTTGGTCACCAGCGTGTTGGAGTTCACGCTGTTGGCAATAGTCTTGCTGATGAAGTGGCGAAAACAGCGGTTGCGACATATGTAGTTGCAGCAATTACACGTTCCAAAAGTAAGATTGATGATGACATCTTGGCAGCTATTGCCGTAACAGAAAAGGGAAGTAATTACCCTAGAGGTGTCCCTTCCAAATGTTCTTATCACTTAATTCCTGATAAAGTACCTTATGTGAGAATTAATGACGTTGGTGACAGATTGATCCACAGCGCGGACCGCAGGTCCATTTTGATTACAGTGGCTCACGTGGGTATGGCCTCAGCCCATACCAGCATCTCTGCGACTGTATCACTTTTACAACAGCGTTACTGGTGGTACGGATTGTAAAATGTAAATGTAAATTGATACTTGTATAGCGCACTACTCACCCGCAAAGGTCTCAAGGCGCTTGTACGAATACCGCTGTGGAACCCATCCTGGCTTTCCCTGTGAGGGGTCCACTCCTGGGCACCCCCAAGGTGGAGGCCAGGCATCCTTAGCATTGTGGGGGCCATTGTGAAGATTAAGCAAGCTATTACCCAGCATTGCAGAGTGGGACTCCATGATTGAAATAGGCACCAAGGCAAGAATTATCAGGTCCGTGGAATTTTGAGCCCAAGACTCGCCAAGGCGGGGATTTGAACCCTGGTCCCGGGCTAGACCTCTGTAGCAGGGTCTGCCGCTCTAACCATTGAGCCACACTTCTCCACACAATTGTACAAACAGTCCGTGATTATGTCCTTCATTGTGACATTTACCAGCAGATTAAACCTTCAAGTGCTGCACCCCCGCCCCAGACACATTTGTATACATCTAATAAACCACTTGGCTATGTTTACTTAGATCACTGTGGTCCTTTCGCCTCTGATACTGTGTATACGTACATCGTAGTTGTAGTTGATTCTTGCACAAGCTTTGTGTGGGTGTGCCCCAAAGGAGTGCTGATTCTTAAACTGTCATAAGGGATTTGCATGTCTTTGTGGGATTTTTTGCATGTGGTACCTTCCACTCGGAACAGGGTCCAGCGTTCGCCTCTAAGGCGTACAATGATGCCATGCATTCATTAGGGGTCCAAGTCAAATGTTCGTCTCCATACCGGCCTGAGGGCAATAGTGTTGTGGAGCGGATGAACCATGACTTAAAGCAATCCTTGACAGCTAGAGTTTTAGGTACAGGCCGGAACTGGCTAGCCCACCTCAATAGCGTTCAGCGTGCACTTATTAATCCCCCTAGAAGGTCTCTGGGTGGGCGGACCCCTTACGAAATGCTCTTTGGTATCAAAATGTTTGTTTCGGACCTTGAGAGTCTAGACCGGGCAGAGTCTGCTGCTCCCTTTGACGTAGATAAACATTGTACTTTTTTCCAGAATCTACAAAAGACCCGAGACAGTCCTGCAAAGGAACATTTGCCCTCCACATCTGATGCTGCGTTGGAGATTCCGGTAGTTGGCTGGCTACCCCGAGTTGGTGAACTGGTCCGAGAGAAGGTCGAGAATAAGAAGGAGTTTGGCCCCTCATATCGTGCTCCAGTACCTGTAGTTGGTGTGCAGGGCACAAGAACAGTCATTGTACCTCCACTTCCTGGTCGTAAGGATAACAGGTACATCTCCATTGACAATGTCAAACTACACAGAGTGACCGATTCTTCTTAGTATGAAACCTTCGGTATCTTGTCCAGCAATGCTGCGAAACTCTTTTTTGGCCCCGGCACCTACCACTAGGCCTGATGTTGCCTTTGAGATGAGTACAGTTATGAATCCACCGGCTGGTGATCCTCTTGATGATACTGAGTACACTTACCCCACAGATTTATCGAAGCCCGATTTGCAGACCTGTGTGGCTAATCAGTCACGTTTTTCATTTGACACTGACTCTAACACATCAAAGCCACCATCAAAAGTTTCAAATTTTGCTGTTTTGTTTAAAAAACATTCATTAATTCGCCTTGGACTTACGTTTGGCTAGTGCTTTTTTAATTTTTTTTATTCATGTCCATTGGATTTGTGGTGTATTTTTTCCATCTTGTGAATGGACACTATGTTAAAGAAAGATATACAATTAGAATTATTGATGGTCCACTCCTCATCGCACATCATGAAGAGGGACCAGACTTTTGTGATTATCACTGCTTGGCCTGTCTTAGATGGGATTGTATGGGATGCTGTCAAATTTCAGATTCATGGTCCCACAGAGCTTATTAATGTCCCTAATGTACTTCGTGTTTCAATGGGGGATGTGGTTAAACAAAATATATGCTCTGATGACTGACACGTCCAAGCCGTAGAGGCTCTGTTTTCTGATTTTAAATATTATGCTGCCTTTGATGCTGAAGATTAGTATTTAGACTCTGCACATTATGCTTGTTTGTTTTGTTACCAACACTATGGCAATCATTTTCTGCACAAAGCAAACACATTTAGGAATGTGGTTAAATATACACAATGGGAACGTTGTCCCGCTCTGGTTGAAGGCAGCACCAAAACTCTTTTGAAAAAGTTTTCTTACTTTACTGATTTTAATCAATCCAACGCTGATGCATTTTATTTTAAGAGGACTGAGAAGCCCTCTTCCAAAGTTAGACTTACCCACACTAAATTATTATATTCAAAGACCTTTATTGACTAATTGGCAATAGGAGGGTCTAAGCTGTGGAAAGATAGGATTGTTCTTAAATCTGTTTGGGTTCTAAAAATTAGCAAGTGCATTGCACTGAGGCTTTGCATCGTGCATGTCTCATTCCGAACCATATGTTGTTTCTGAACTCGACTATTTCACAAACCACCTGCTTTGGATTGGCTACATCTACAAAATGAAATGCCCCCTCTATTCCTGATTTGGGAGATTACCCCAATTGGAACAATCACACCAGTAGGTCCCTTAGTGACTTACAGACTCTGCTACAAAATTTGTCTTTTAACGTCTTTTAACATTTCCAGTTTGGATCCCCAAGGTTGGCTGTTGTGGAAAAAAAGTGCAGATTCATGCCAGCATCGTTTTCTGGATTTGGCACCTGGCTATACACAGGTTAGAGTGGTTCCCCTTTTTCAGAGTGACCACTCTGTCACTACCTATTATGTAGGCAAGCTCTGTCAGAACTGGCTCAAACACTCCACTTTAGCGTCAGTTAAGCTTCACTTATCTAAATTGGCTGACAATGTTAATTTGAATGACTTTGTGAAAAGTCCTGCAGCAGGCAGATCCAAAAGATAGATTTATGCTGTATACAATGAAGTTTGGAAGCTGTCCCAAATTGAAGCAGCTTCTAGGTTAAGAGCTATTGATCAAGCTAATTTAGAAAAAGTGCTTGCAGTTGTAGATAATAGCATTGATATACTTTCTTCCCGAATTTACAACTTAGATAATATTGTTTTTTCTGTTGTTGATATTGTAAGTAAGTAAGTAAGTAAGTAAGTTTAAAATTTGTATAGCGCGCTACTCACCCAGAGGGTCTCAAGGCGCTTGGGGGAGGGGGGTGCTTTACTTATCGAATATCCAAGTTTTTAGTTGTTTTCTGAAGGAGAGGTGGTTTTGTGTAAGGCGGAGGTGGGTCGGGAGAGAATTCCAGGTCTTGGCCGCTAAATAGGAGAAGGATCTTCCCCCCATGGTGGCTCTTTTGATGCGTGGGATTGCGGCGAGGGCTTGATTGGAAGATCGTAGTTGGCGGTGGGGGTGTAAAAGGACAGGCGCGAGTTGAGGTATTCGGGTCCTAGGTCGTAGAGGGCTTTGTGTGCATGGGTGAGGAGACGGAACGTTATTCTCTTGTTGATGGGGAGCCAATGAAGGTCTCTCAGGTGACCGGATATGTGATTGTGTCGGGGGATGTCTAGGATGAGTCTGGCTGAAGCGTTTTGGATGCTTTGGAGTTTTTCTGTAGTTTGGCTGTGGTTCCGGCGTAGAGGGTGTTTCCGTATTCCAGTCTGCTTGTGACCAGCGCATGGGTGACCGTCTTTCTTGTTTCAGTAGGGATCCAGCGGAAGATTTTTTTAAGCATACGTAGGATGTTGAAGCATGATGATGAGACGGCGTTGACTTGTCTGGTCATCGAGAGGGAGGAGTCCAGGATGAAGCCAGGTTACGTGCATGGTCCGTTGGTTTGGGTGCGTTTCCCAGGGCCGGTGGCCACCATGAGTCATCCCAGGTGGAGGGGGATGATCCTAAGATGAGGACCTCCGTTTTGTCCGAGTTCAGTTTTAAGCAGCTGTTCTTCATCCACTCGGCTACTTCTTTCATCCCTTCGTGTAGGTTGGTTTTGGCGGTGTTTGGGTCTTTGGTAAGGGACAGTATTAGCTGGGTATCGTCTGCGTAGGAGATGATGTTGAGGTTGTGTTGGCGCGCGATGGCTGCGAGGGGACTCATGTATACGTTGAAGAGGGTGGGACTGAGTGATGATCCTTGAGGTACGCCGCAGATGACTTCGGTGGCCTCAGATATGAAAGGGGGGAGGCGGACTCTCTGGGTTCTTCCAGCGAGGAACGAGATGATCCAGTCCAATGCTTTTCCTTGAATTCCGACGTTGCTGAGGCGTTGTATAAGGGTGCTATGACAGACTGTGTCGAAGGCTGCGGAGAGGTCAAGTAGGATGAGGGTGGCTGTTTCTCCGTTGTCCATTAGAGTTCGAATGTCGTCTGTTGCTGCGATGAGGGCGGTCTCGGTGCTGTGTTTGGCTCGGAAACTGGACTGTGAAGGGTCCAGGAAGGCGGCGAGCTGACTGTTGACGGTTTTCTCGATGACTTTGGCAGGGAATGGGAGGAGCAAAATGGGGCGGTAGTTCTTAAGTTCAGTGGGGTCTGCTGTGGGTTTCTTCAGGAGGGCGCTGAGTTTGGCATGTTTCCAGCTTTCCGGGAAGGTAGCGGAATTGAGGGAGCAGTTGATGATGTCTCGGAGATGGGGTGCGATAATGGAGTCTGCTTTGTTGAAGATGTGGTGGGGACAAGGGTCAGTTGGTAATCCTGAGTGGATGGAGTTCATCAGGCGGTTGGTGTCTTAAAGTGGAGATTGGGTTCCAGGCGCAAAGGTTGTTAGAGGGGGGTTTTAGTTCGGAGGTGGGTGGGGTGGACTGGTCGCCGAAGCTGCTATGTATGTCAGCGATTTTGTTGTGGAAGAACGAGGCTAGAGAGTCACAGAGGTCTTGGGAGGGAGTGATGTCGTTGGTGCCGGCGGTGGGGTTGGTAAACTCTTTGACGATGTTGAATAGTTCCTTGCTGTTGTGGGCGTTGTTGTCGAGTCGATCCTTGAATGCTGATTTCTTGGTGGATCGGATCAGTTGGTGGTGTTTTCGGGTGGCGTTTTTGAAGGTGGCCAGGTTGTCAGTGGTTGGGTTTTTTCGCCAAGCTTTTTCGAGGGTGCGACAGATCTTCTTGGATTTCCTAAGGTCATCATTGAACCAAGGGGCTTTTTTGCTACCTTTCTTGATTTGATGGTTTTTCAAGGGTGCTAATTCGTCAGCGCTGTGGGTGATCCACTGTGTGAGGTTGGTGGCTGCTTGGTTTGGGTCTGATGATTTGGCAGGGGGGTTTTGGTGGAGCGATGAGAAGAGTTGCTCGGTGGTAATTTTGTTCCAGTTTCTGCGTGGAATTGGATGTGGGTGGTTGTGGGTCATAGTCTTTTTGTAGTTGAAGTGCACGCAGCTGTGGCCCGTCTAATGGAGAGCTGTGGTGTGATTGAAGGAGATGTGCTTGCTGGAGGTGAAGATTGGGTCGAGCGTGTGTCCGGCATAGTGGGTGGGGGTGTCAATGAGTTGTTTGAGTCCGAGATTGGCGAGTTGTCCAGAAGGGTGGTAGTGTTGCTGTAGTTGTTCTTTTCCAGGTGGAAGTTGAGGTGTCCCAGTAGGATGTAGTCCTCAGAGGGGAGGGCGTGTGGGCTGATGAAGTCAGTGATGTCTTCGCTGAATAGTGTGCAGGGTCCTGGTGGCCTGTAGATGAGGGTGCCTCTGAGTGTGGTTTTGGGGTTGGTGTGGATCTGGAAGTGAAGGTGTTCGGCGGCTGCGAGGTTATCGTCGGAGCTGGTCGTGATGCGGATGGTGTTCTTGTGGACGATGGCGATGCCTCCTCCTGTTTGGTTGATGCGGTCTTTTTGGATGATCTTGTAGCCGACCGGGATGGCTATGGCGATGTCGGGCGCTGATGAGGCGTTCATCCAGGTTTCTGTAAGAAAGGCGACGTCCGGCGATGTGGTGTCGAGTAGGTTACAAATTTCAATGGCGTGTCTGTGAACTGAGCGGGTGTTGAGCAGAATACACTTCAGGTGGTTGTTGTCGGAGCACTGTTTGGAGTTTGTGGATTTGGTGTGGGTCCTGATGTAGTCGAACTTGCAGGAGTGGCAGGTGAAGGGTCCATGGGTGTGTCCTGGGGCGGCTTGGTAGCAGTTTGGGAGTCGGCCGGGGTTAAGTGCAGAGAGGGTTGCGGCGTCGTACGTTATGCGGGTGGAGTGGGTTTTGCGGGGGCCAGGAGGTCTGGCGCTGGGCGTGGTACAGGCGCGGACGGGCATAGACGGGCTTACCTTTGGCGCACCTTCGGCGTGCATGGGGCGCGTCCGCTGCACGTGGAGGGAGGAGCAGCTGGGAGGCGGGAGGTGGGGAGAGACGGGCTATGAGGCACAACAACAACAAAATGGCAGCAGAAACAAAAGCGGAACAGGGCGAGACTGGGGCACAATCTGTGGTGTTTCCAAGATATGGGCAGAGACACAATCGGGCACAAATAACTTGGAAAGCAATGCGAGCAGTGCAATATAATGTAGGGCCACGATACCAGGCAGCTCCAAATTACAATGCAGGCAATGAGAGCTATGCAAATGCAATACAGTGCAACAATATCACAAACAATAATAATACAATATCACAAACGATGATGCGAGCAAAGCGAGCGATGCGCAAATCAGTTATCAGCAGCAGAAGCGCTACGATACCAAGAGTCAGGGACCGTGGTCAAAATCAATTGCGTTCTATTATTCAGTTTGCATAGACTTTACAAACGTTGAAGGCTGGGAAAGTGCCTTGGGACTATATGAACACTTCTTCGCTGTTTTTACCATTTAATCTGACTGTGAAATAACAATTTATGTCAATGAAAGATGCTTCATTTTCACTTCTGCATTTTGAAAAATTAGAACCTTTACCATTTTCTGTGGCCGAAACAAATTCTGCAATTTGGCTTATTCATGGGTTAATAACGCTACCATTCCCACTGTTTAAATTTGAAGCTTGTATGAAGCACTATGCCATAGGCAGATATGAACCATTGGGTAGCACATAACTCCATGATGTTTGGTCTCTTCCGTTCACCCATAGGTGTCTGAGGGAGGGTAAAGAAGTTTATTTGAAAGGTGAAGATTGCACTTCCTCACCCGTTCACTCATTGGTCTGTGGGAATATACAATTGCACGGCTCATGTAATCTAGAAGCACCAAATTTGGCCTGTATTTTAAAAGGTACACCCGCCCCGGCTATTACACTTACTTTCACGTTGTTGGCAAATAGTAGTTATTTATTATTAAATAATGAAGATTGCTGTGGTATGCTGGTAGGGATAACGTACACAGTAACTGTTTCCCAACGTGTTGTCTGTGGTAAAAATGTACTGTTCCCCCCCGCATGGGAAGCTCGATATATTCATCTGGCCTTCCATTCCGACCTTGAAAGCAGAGTTCAACAAGATGAGTCAAATAAGGGCTCTTTTGTCTCAAAAAGAAGAGTCCCTTACATCTGAGCGTAAAACATTCGTCCTTCACGTGGCTAATACCCGTACTGAGGTACATGCCTTACTCAACACTGATCTCCCCCTGCAGTTTGGAGCGTTGATGCACACTATCTTTAATGCCTCTTCGACCACAGGCTTGGCACACTTTTTTAAAGTAGTAAGTTCTGGCCTTGTGACTTCATTCCAAACTATATTTGGTGTGATACCGGTATTTTTTCATTCTATTTTTTCCAGCGTCTTTGGCTGTTTACCATTGATTCTCGCCTTGGCTGCCGGTGTAATGCTGTTAATTTGCTTGCTATAAAATGGTTGCACATTCTGTGCCCCACGACGATCTGCCCCGGCTGCTTCAACTTCGTAACCGGATGCTTGAATACTATGGATCGCTACCTCTGGCTACTTTGAGTGTGGGTATGGTTTATCTTTCCGGTTTTTGTACTTTCCATGTGTGCATCCAGTTTGCCACTGCCTGGATTGTTGTTTGTGAGTGGGCTCTGGATTTGTGTCTCTGCAATACGGTGTCTTCTAACCCGGAATATGATCTACTAATGAGTCCCTTAGTTGCTCATGAACTAGACTGTTCTGGTGTTGGGATTATGGCCTGCAGCCTATGACTTTTTGGCACGCAGTTATCTAGAAGAACACCAGAGTTGTCCTCTGATGGTGCAGTAGGCTCCGGCTATTGAAGAACATGTGTATTCTTTCCCATTATTAAATTGGACGCAGGAAATGTTCACTGGCAAAAACAATGACTTCCTATTGGAGGCGGTTGCGACGTACTATGTCTATACACTGTTGGATTGAAGTTACAATTTGTTGTCTGCTTTATAGACACGTACTAGACTGATTAATTTTTTTCTCCTACATTTTTTTCTTGACACTATACACCCCTGTTGGGTTTTGAAATTTTTATGGTTACTAATTCGGATTTTACTCCCAATTATCCAGTTTGGCAACATTTTGAACTTTGTTCTGTCTCATTCAAACTTGAACTCTGCGTTCTAAAAATTTCCCTCACTTCTTGTGCTTTCTCCGATCAAGGGAGGGTGTAGTGAGGGCTGGACCTTATTGCGCACATTGCTATGTTAGCATAGGCTTATTAGAAGTTTAAACACCATTTTACATTTTTGCTGCTTTTGCACATGACACAGCATATAGCTGTTGTTGTAAGTTAGGCTGCGTGAAATGCTTCACATAAGAATGGCTTGTTTTCGGCATCCCTAGACTTACATCGCGACCCTAGTCTGCACAGTGAGTGCTAAAAGTCTCCAAGATTATCATAACAAGGTAGCTGTTGTTTGGGCTGATCGGCTCACGTTTTAGACATAACATACATGCAGCTGCAGCCAACGTGATTCTGGCGCCTTTAATATTGCACTCTAAGCATGATTTCAGACACTTGGAAGAATCCCGTTTTTCCAGAGAGACCGGGAGCTTTTGCAGATCCTGATGTGATACACTCCTGCTGATCTTGAAGGTATGAGGTCCCCCACACAAGACTAAGAGACCTTCTATATTTTATAAAACATAGTTCCTAGCTAGTGAGGGTGTTACATTAGGCACTATCAGACCTGTTTTCACCATCATTGTAATATGTGTGTTTTATGGGATTGTAACAATGCTGATCATATTATTTCTAATCATATGTCTGCCTATGTTAGCAAAGATACTGAATCTTAGAGCACGTCGTTAAAAATAAATATTTTAACCTTTCCCGTGTCTCTTTTTATTACTGTTGTGGACTGGTATGAAAATAACAAACAAAAGAGTGTTCTTGCTTCCCACCATTTCTGAGTATAATCTAAGTCACATGTTCTGGGTTGTCTAATCATTGGTTCCTTTGCTATAGGAAGAAGAGCTAATGTGACACTGATGCTAGCTAGTTAGGATTTCTAGGTACTGAGGTGAGTTTTGGTCCACCACAATTCACTGAGGTCCTGGGTCTCTGTGTACAGTTCTGCGTAAGAGCAGAATCTATGCAACATGGGCACTAAGAGGGAAGGAAACACACTTTGTTTTCACTTTACCATGCATTAAAAACTTTGTAAATGCCACATTTACTGAAGCAGATGCACATTGTACAGCCAACACTGCAGTGCATACTGCTGAATGGACTGAGAGGGAAGGGAAACACACTTTGGGGCATATTATCAAGGGGGTTTATCTCTGCTTTTTTGGCTTTACAAGCCAAGAAAGCGGAGATAAAATTATCTCCCTATTACCTAGCTGTCGCTAACATCAGTTAGCGGCAGCTAGTAGGAGATAGCGACCATCTTGGGCCCCGCTTTGCATGTCAGTGATATTTATCACTAATGACATGCAAAGTGTGCGTGCCAAGATGTTAGCGACTGGAAACAGTCGCTAACTTCGCTATCTCCTATTACCAACTTTTGGAGATATTCGCGCTAAGCGTGAATATTTCCAAAAGCTAACAACTGCCCCTGAGCAGTTCTTAGCCATGTTATCCAATGGTAGGTGGATAACATGGCTAAGAGCATTAGCTCGCTAATGCATGAATATCGCTGACTTTTCAGCGATGTTCATGCATTTCGGCCGATTTTTATTGGTTAGGAGATATACCTTGATAATAGCAAGGTTCCTAAGCGATAAAAATCGCCGCAGCTCGGCGATAAAAATATCGCCGCTAAACCAACATAGCGATAATTATCGCTAGTTGTTGGTAATATGCCCCTTTGTTTTCACTTTGCCATGCATTGAACACTTTGTAAATGCCACATTAACTGAAGCAAATGCATATTGCACAGCCAACACTGCAGTGCATATTGCTGAATGGAACCATGCAGCAGTTAGGTCATGGGAGGCACTGGCGAAATGCCTGGGAAGGGAGATGATGGGTGGGCTAGATATCTGCCTCGCTTAACAAATACGGTGTGCCAAGGGAGTAGACAGAAATACCCCCCACTTTGAACCAAAGCTTTGATAAAACCTTTCAAAGCAAGAGACGTTGGTGAGCAGCAAGCTCCTCTCAGGAAGAACTCCCTTGTTTCTTCATCCAAGCAATTATCCATTTATCATTTCATTGTTGTAGTATTCTTTACCCTTTGATACCCATCATTTAAGTTTTAAATTCTCTCTCCCGGTCTTTTGCCATTGAAAACCATCCATCCACATATATCCATCCATTCATTCACCTATCCATGACTCTCAACCATCCTTTCACAAACACATCCATTTACCCACCCACGCATCCTTTCACCCATTCGCACTTTCATCCATCCTGCTTTAACCCACCAGAGAATACCTGTCACCCATCATCCATCTTTCACCCACCAAAGCTGCCTATCACCCACCTCTGGATCCTTTCATCTTAATTCACCCACACATCCTTTTACTCATATAACATTTCACCCATCCTTTCTCTTTACAAGCTTTTTTCCTTTTTCCATCAACCCACCATTTTTAGTGTTCATTATGAGCTATTGTCTGCTGAGTTGCAAATAGAAGAGCGCATTAACTCAACCCCGCTATCACTACTAAATTGGAGGTTTCACAATGCCCTTGCGGTGAGTATACTAGTAATTGTCAATAAACAAGCAATGTGACTTACCACCACCTGTCCCTGCTGCCGTGGGACTCCCCCTTCGACTGCTACTGTGTCTACTCTGCAGGCGCAAGCCCCAGCCCTAGTGGTCCGTGCGGCTAGAAAAGACACTACACATTTTAGATGCCAGATATACTTCCCATTATTATTTTTTTAAGGCAAATTTCAACCACTATACTCACTAATCACTACAGTTCGTTGCAGTATCTTCTATCAGAAATATAACATTGAGAATGTTGTTGGTTGGCAATGTTTGAAAAGCTAGGTAGTCAAGCCAATCAAAAACATTTTGTTATAGAGGGGCAGAGCTATGATGAATCTGAGTCATTGAAGTGCATTGATGGGGAGGAATAATTGGTCAATGAAGAACATATGGTCTTGGGTGGCATATGCATTGGGAACGTCCTCATACTAGTATCCAGCCATGCTGTACTGTAAACAAAACAGACTACTACTGTATAAAGGAATGATAATACATACACAACATTGGGGAGGGGTCCATCCATGACCATGGCCACTTTCTAGTTTTACTGTTTGAGCATGAACAAGAAAAAGAAAGCCTTCTCAACAAACATGAATAGAATAAGAATAGCTAACTTGGGCATGCAATCTTCACAATAGTAACTGCCCTAAAATCGGATGTCTTAGTCTTAAAGAACCAGTCCACAAGATATAAAATGGGAGAGGGAAAATTTACTGACAAAGCAGAAGAAAGGAAGCTAAAATTTACTAATATAGACAGGAGTAAGTCAACTACAGAAATTGAAGTATAGAAAATAACTAGGATAATGCAAGAATAACAAGAATTTAACAAACATCAGATAGAACTAAGAGGAGTTGGAATACATTTGGAGACAAGCACAGTAAAAAAATAAAAAGGAATAAATATTCTAAATGTGAAGTGGTAAAAGCTAGGAAATAATAATATGAACAGGAGGACTTACTGGGGCCAGCAGATCCATCTGTATTGGCCGCGGCACTGGTGGTAGTGGGTGGTGGTGGAACTTCCACCCCCATGCAGTGGTGGGGGTGGCAGCCCCAACTCCCTGCCCTGCCTCCATGCTGCTGGCCCTCTTCTTGCCCATGAATGCTGATGTAAGAAATAAAGGTCAAATATAAAAGATTAGTGGTACAGTTAATAATCTCCCTAAAAATATTTTAACAGACAAGGACAAACACAGTAATATTGTATTTTTTCTATATCACATTGCCTATACTACTAGTATCAAGCTGACCTTTTCCTAATTTCCTAAACCTAAGCCCTATTCCAAATTTCCAAATCCTGAACTACATTTTTGAACTATTAATGCATTGCTATTAATGATCTTTGCTTCTCATCTTATTCTCAATCTCAACCCCATTTGACGTGCCAACTCAGTTTCCATTTTTTTCAGATTCTCAGATGCATACTATACATCACTGGGAGATTGCTTGGGATTGTACAAGCTACATAAACAAAGGTACAGTGAATGATACCTCACTGATAATACGACTACTACTACCACTTTCTTAGTGAACGCAAGACGGAGAAGGCTGCATGAATTGTTAAATAATCAGCCAAAGCGAGTTCCAACAAGTATGATTAGGTAGGATCGAGCCCCTTGCTGGATCACATAATTATTGTAACGTAAACTTAACTTATCTACAAGTGTGTGCAGCATGCTATTTGTAGAATTTTTTTTCAGCATGGAATGAACACATCACATAAATACTCACCAAGCCCTGCTTCCTTGACGCCCAGCAGGTTGAGCAGGTCCTGCTCCCTGTCCAGGATATCGGCCGAGCGGTGCGTTAACTGCTGTTTGGAGCGCGGGACCCCAGAGCTCCGGTGCACATGCCAGAGCACCCTCCTCCAAAGCAGCCGATGCTCCATCAGGCTGTACCCACTGCCAGACCTGCACTTGTTGCCAGCATAGAGGGGAGGCGGCAGCGCATAGAAAAAAACTAGTGCAGCTACCTCTTAGAAAATGGTGCGGGCTTCATCCCTTGGCGACACCAACGACCACAAGGTATACACCTAGCAGCCACAATGATGCCGCCGCTCCCTCTCTTGCCCTGCTCTGCATTGGTGCTGTGTGGTAAAAAAAAAAAGAAATCGGAGAAGGAAAAAAGGAAAAACTAAGGACTGAAAGAGAAAACCAAATAAAGTATAATTAACGAAAAGCACAAAAAATGACAAAAATGGAAAATACAAAAACAAAAACTGAGTGAATTAAGGAAAATGAGGGATGTATGAGGCAGATAGGTGGAGGATTGAAAAGGTTAAAGGTGGACTGAAAAATCGGACCCAGGACCATGCACAGAAAAGAAAACAAAATGGCAGCGCTGATGCGAACAGTGTGCCGTCATTCACGCGCAGTCTCCAGTGAGAGAATGTGCTTTGTGCTACTATACATCAAAAAGGTAGCACAAATGGGCACGTCAAGCATTTCTGCCCATCTGTGGAATTTTGCATTTTCTCGCAGAATTTTGGGGCTGCTCTGCAGAATTTCATGTAGCAGAACTCCGCAAGCTCTGCCCAAGCCTAGTCTTTTTCTGTCTTGATTTGAAAAAGGGTATTACCAACTCTAACTGGAAGAAAATCGCAGGTACATTACTACCTTTTCGACTCTGGAAACTAAGTTTCAGAGTGTCATCGGCTGTAGAACTCTCTCAGGATGTAATTCATTGCATAATACAGCCAGTCACAAATGCTTTCAATTACAGTGATGATATACTAGTTTTCGGGGCTGCACGAAAGGAACATGATACAGCTCTTACACAAGTGTGTCACATACTTGCTGATGCAGGTCTCAATTTGATTGCAGCAAAGTGTGAGTTTCATAAAACCAACTCAATTTCTTTGGTCATATCTTTTCTGATGGGAGAATGACTTTGGATCCAAATAAAGTACCAGCTTTGTCATTCACTTCTATCCCAAAAGATGTAACTATGCTGCATACCAAATAAAGTACCAGCCTTGTCATTCACTTCTCTCCCAAAAGACGTAACTATGCTGCGATCATCCCTTGGTATGGCCAGTTACTGTTTAAGTTGTATATGTGACTTAGCCACTGTAAGTGCCCCATTGAGAGACTTGACGAAACAAAAGGTTCCATTTTGATGGTCAAGTGAATGTGAACAAAACTTAAAGAAAATCAGACATGCAATTGGGAACACCTTTGAAATAGCTACTTTGACCTGGAATTGCAGACAGAGGTTGTTGCTGATGCAAGCCCAATTCGTTGGGTGGATGCCTAGCACATTGGATATCCTAATACTCCAAGACAAATTATGGCTTATGATAGCCAAAGTTTGTCATCGACTGAACGTGCCTATTCACAACCTGATAATGAAATCCTCGCTGTGGTGTGGGCTAGGGAGCATTTTCATATGTTCCCATATGGAAAGCCTTTCACAGTTGTCACTGACCACCAAGCATTGCTCCTAATTGTCAGCAATCCTAAAGCCAAGATACCCCCTTGCATTGAGAGGTGGTGGTTGGAATTGCTGGTGTATGAATATTCGATTATGCATCATCCAGGATAAGATCAAAACCCTGTTGACTACTTCTTACATGTACCAATACAGTGCCCTGGCAATACTTCTAAAGTATCTGATGCTTATGTTAACTTCATCATGAAAAACCAGTACCCATGTTGCCTTAATCATTGCTGCCAAGAGAAGTGACAGTGATTTGCTTATAATCAAATACATTATCGCTCATTAATCGTGGCGAAAACATACTTAAGTTATTGAACTAGCCTATGAGGAACATCATGGAGTTGTTGCTACTATACAAGCTCAATGGGACTGAGTGTGGTTTCCTTGTCTTGATGAAAGTGTTGAAAAAGAGTTAAGGGCATGTCATTTGTACAACTGGTTGTCATCCGTAACAACCATGCATCTGTTAAACATGTCTGATCTTCCAAAGCATGCGTCGGAGAAAATTGTAATTGATTTCTTTGGACCCCTTGACAATAGACATCATCTACGAGTAATTGTTGAATATTTCCATTTTCCACTTGTGTAAGATCTGTCATCAACTCCTCATGACAGAGTCATTGAGAGATTAGAAATAATTTTTACATCCTCTGGTGTTTCTTCGAGTTTGAAATCTGACAATGGCCGGCCTTTCAATAATTGATAATTTAAAGATTTATTGACTTATCTAAATGTGAAGCATCAGGAAAGCACACCTCACGGGCTACAGGTGAATTATGTTGTCAAGAGATTTACGAGCAACTTCAAGAAGACGGTTCAGCATGCTGCACAGGAATAGCTTGATCGCAATTCAGTTCTTTAATCTATGTTTCGTGCTTACAGGTCAACTCCCCATTCTACCATGGGTGAAAGTCCTGTCACCTTAATGTTTTAGAGAGCCATAGGAACTAAATTGCCACAATGGTCCAGTGAAAGATCTATTGACAATGATAAACTTCGCACCACTCATTCATCTCACAATCGCAAAATCAAGACCTATGCGAACAGAAGCCACTGTGCTCGGTGCACTGTATTCAAAAGAGGAGACCAAGTTATTGTCAGGCAGAAACGGAAATGCAAGTCTGATGTTACTTTTGATGCTGACCTACTGAGGATTGTGACAAGTAAAGGACACATGGTGGCTGCTAATCGTCCTAGAAAGTTCATTACACAAGATTCTTTGCATTTTAAGCACCTGCGTCAACATTTGCCAACTCCTGATGTCAGAAGTGAGATTTATCCACCTAAGAATCCCGAGAGCCCAACAACTGTACCAATGTCTCTGTCACCAGTTCCAGTCATTGACACTTCTAAGGTATCTCCGCAGACCCGATCTGGGTGATGGATTAAAGCACCAAAACAACTTTGTGAAGAGTTGTGATGTATATGTGTATTATTTCTACTTCTTATTTAACAATAAACATATATTTTTATTTAACAAAGAGGGAGATGTAGTGTCTTGTTAGTTAGAGATATCGGGACCCTTGTGTTTACTGATGGACTCCGTAGAACAGTGACATAAGTGTGGGTGATAGAATTCATGATGTAGAATGTTCAGTTAATGGTTACTATCAGAAGATTAAAGAAGTGTAAAACTAAGTTCCATGTGCAGCATGATCATTTGCTAGTAGCACACTACCGAAGTGTCATGCTTGGTCTTAAAAGAATGTGCATTCCTCTCAGACAGGAAGAAAAGGGGGACTAGGTGTTGGCAGAATGGGCCATCCTGTCACATTGAAAGGAATGGAGCTCTTCCCTGCCCCAATCATATTTCATAGAGGCGGCCTTCTGCACACTCACAAACAACTTGATATCAGTACTTTGTCACCCCAGGCCTCTTTGACCCTGAGCAAGCAAGGAAGGAGAATTCAAGAACCAGATGAGGGGGAAGTCTAGACATTCCTCCCACTTCAAAGGATGGCACCAGGCACAAATATTGGACCCTCAGACCAACTCTTCAGTTCACTCCTGGAACGGAGGAGGACCCCCCAAATGACTGCCTTGTACTTTGGAGGAATGCCATACTGCTTGAGACCTGCTTTGTACTTCAGAGTGCTTCTGTGGTGCTATGAGAGGATTACGCTTCTTCTTTAAGCCTGCCTCGTACCCTCAGAGAACTACCCTGTGGCTTGATGGTTGACTAGCTGCTTGATCCCACAACTACCAGAGTGGTTCCAAGGCAAAGTTGACTGGCCTCCTGTTCTGAGCTACAGTTATATTGAAAGCTCCAACTACTTTGTACTCACACATGCACCCTGCCTGTAGTGAGTCCGGCCCTTCAGGGGGTTCCCTACAGGTGTCAGATCCTTGGAAGGTAACCAAATAGCCAAAAACTGAAACTTAGGATTAAAAAACTTTTCACCAAAAACTGACCAGGGAACCATCACAAGACTAGGATCTAGCTACTTGTCAAGCTGCCTAAGGTGCATCACCTGCTGGCCTGACTTTGGGGTAGCTCCTGATGCATTCTCAGCTGCTGCAAATCCTGTTCAGCAGCTCCACTCAAGATGGGTATCCAGGTTTTTAGGAGCGATTGTCAGATACAGCATGCAGCTTCATCTTGCTGGTGTTTTTCTACTTCCAAAAAAGTGGCAAAATCTTAATACAGAAATATTCACAGAAACTTTGTCCAGCCGCTCTCCGATGACAACTCCTCCTCCTCAGACACTGCAGGCTGCCTTGCCCCACTGAACTTGACCTTCTCAGCAATTGTTCTTCAACATTTCCCCTAAGTCCGAAGGTGAACTGCGACCCCGCCCAATCAACCTCAACTATCTGAACTGCACTACATCATGGTTTGCCATAATCTTTAAATTTGCCATAGTAGCCCGTGACTAGATTTCCGGGGTTGATGCCTTGCTCTTTTACAATACTGTAAATAAGAGTACAATTATCAGTATTGTGTTGGTTGCCTAATATCAAAAAATACATGAAAAAGAAAAATAAGTATAAATGAAAATAAACATGGTGTTTTGATACATTGGAGTATATGCTTAGGTTTGTATACTCTTCTCCTGCATGTTAATTAATGATCACGATTGTGACATAATCTTGAACAATAAGGAAGTTGAAATAATTCTTCTAGGGACAATTGTATTTTGTTATTGCTCTTTTAGGCACTATTTTTCATTAAAAACTTGAATTTGATTGGTGAGAGATTTGTCTTGTGTTGTGTTTTCACTCTATTACTACTTGTGTGCTGCTTCAATCCTAAGATACGCCTGACTGTTTTTTGTGCCAAGTCATCAGAGGGTTAATGTTAGAAATGGCATTTCGGGTTGGCTAGGGTGTGCGCCTAAGCCGGGCAGAAACCACCACTCTAGTCAGGGCAAGGCAGTTACACGCTGAAGATAACCCCTGCTCACCCCCTTGGAAACTTGGCACGAGCAGTCAGACTTATCCCAGAGGTGATGTGTAAAGCGTTTGCGCAACACACACACACAGGGCAGCAACACACTAGGCACACCACAAAAGTAACTCAACACAAGGTTATATAAAAAATAGCCTTTGTATTATCCAAAACAGATTAGAGTCATAATCATACAACTGGCATCAGGTAATAATTTACAGGGTATTATATACATGACAGGGCCAATTGGGCCACTGTCAGAACCATTTGAAGCATAAGTAGTAAAAATGACACAACCAGTAACTACTGGAATAATACTGTACTCAGCACTAGCAACATAAACTCATTATGTCTGCATCACATTAGGCATGAAACACATTATGTATAAATCACAATTTGGCGTGCACCGTAGTAACACTCCCCAGGTGCATACATTACCCTCAGCATACACTTGTTATGCATTCCTCCAGGGCCTTGCGCCCTACAGGTACACACAGGTAACTAAAAAATGACCCCAGGCCAACTGGCCTTCTGTGGGGCTCAAAAGCCCTCTGTCCCAAATGTCAGGGCTCTTCCAGGACCTTCCACAGGCCCTCTGGCTGCCTTGGCAGCAAGAACAATGTGCGTAATGCACTGGGGGCAGGTGTTGCACCTCATCCCCTCGTCTTCATCTAAAAGAAAAGGCCCCACGTTGCAGCTGCCCACGCTCTCGCGGTGCAGCTGGGAAAATTAGACCTGGCACCACTGTGCCTCTCAGGTCCCACTCAGGGAACCAAGATGTCCCCAATGTTGCAGCTGCCCGCTCTCCTGCGGGCAGCTGGGGAAAACAGGTACTGCTACCAACACTGCCACTGAAGCCCCACTTCGGGACTTCTAAAACAAAACGGGCCCCTCGTTGCAGCTGTCCAAGCTCTTGCGGTGCAGCTGTGTAACAGAGACATGGACATGGCCCAATTTGAACCCCACTCACCTGGGCTCTCCTTCACTGCTCTCTGTCTCCACCGGTCCCTGCCTCAGCGCAGGGGAAGGCACCGACAATGTGCCTCGAGGAGTCCTGCTCACAAGACCTTTGCTGCCTTCATCCGGTATTCTCCTGGGGATCTCCGGGGACTCGTGTTTCTCTCCTCCGAGGCGAGGGGAATGCAGAAATGGGGCACGCAAGGCTCTGACTCCATCACTGCGCAGGCCCCACCCACAGTCAGGCACAGGCACCTGTCTTCCGGCTGTGCTGATCCCAGTGGCTCCTCACAACTGTGGGGTGGGCTCCCACCAGTCTCCTCTCTCCAGCAGTGCATAAAATGCATGGTAGTCTCCCGCCTTCACAGGCCACAAATGCAGGGTGGGCTCCCGCTAGCAGGAACACAAATGCGGGGTAAACATCCTTTACTACGCGGTGTTTACACCACGAGTACACCGCGAGTCCTTTACTATGCAGCCATTACAACGCAAGTCGTTACTACGACTTGCGCTTGAGGGCGCTCTTGGTAAAGGAATAGTTTGATTTTCTATTCCAACATATTCCCTACTGTTACGTGGGCTGGAGTTGGAATAGAAAATTAAACTAATCCACAATCCAGCGCCCTCCAACGCAAGTCGTTGTAACGACTTGCATTGTAATGGCTGCGTCCTAAAGTACCGTGATCATTTTGATCGCGTTGTACTGACGTACATCCCGAATACGGGATAGGCTCCTGCGTTTCAATACTTGCCAATGAGGGGTGGGCTCCTGCTTCCTTTGGAAATGCGGGGAAATCCCCACATCAGGATCCTCTCTGTAGACGTCACATCCCAGTGCTGCAGGCCACCAGCACTCCTCCTGGAGTAGAAATATAGAACTCACAAGGCGCTAAGCCCCCAAAAGTTTCAGGGCAAAGGCTAGGCCAGGCAGGCCAGCTCACAGGGCCCTCCAACAGGGAGGCAGTCTCTCGTGGTGGCTCCTCCTGGGGCCCAGCAGGAGCAAGTCCCAAGTCACAAGGAAGCTCACCTTTCATGGGGTCACAACCCAGGTACTTATAGGACATTTTCCTTTGTTCTGCCCTTGGCACAGGGCTTTGGGAACCAGTCTCATCTGGTTCTGGGTGTTAGTGAAGCACTCTGTTTACCATGCTCCTCTTCCCCTGTTCAGGTGGGGGCTCGGTCATCAGACACACCCCAGGGGGTGGAGCCAGCATTCACCCAGGCAGGCACAGACCTATTCAGGGTCAGAGGACTACTCCGCCCACTACTCAAAATGCAGATCCCCTATTCAGCCTAGAAGCTGACTCACCCTGCCCTCCCTGGAGCCACAAACACCTCACCAGCCCCTGTCACTCCAGAGCCAGACATGCAATACACATCTGGCAGGCAGACACATAGCACACAGAAATGCCAACTTCTAAAAGTAGCATTTCTAAAATAGTGATAATAAATCTGTGCCCACCATTGCGTAGCATTTATTATTACTATTCCAAACATACCAAACCTGACCACGCTGCTCCTCTCATATCAGGATTTACAACTGAAACACTTATCAGGGAATCCCCAATGCATTCCTATGAGAGGGCAGCTTCAGAGTAGTGAGAAACCAAAATAGCTGTTTGTCACTACCAGGACATGTCACACACTTAAGGTACATATCCTACCTTCTACCTACAATGCACCCTGCCCACATGGCTAGCTAGGTAGGGCCTACCTTAGGGAGACTGACATGTAGTAAAAGAGGGGGGCACAAATGTGGCAGTAACACTGTGCGCACAGGCCCTGCAATGAGACAGGTTTGAAAGGCTACTTTGGTGGGTGGCGCAATCAGACCTGCAAGCCCACCAGTAGAATTTGATTTCCTGGCCCAGCGTAGATGAGATACCATGTTACTTGGGACTGACAGGTAAATTAAATATACCAAACAGGTGTAGACCAATCTTACCATGTTTACCACAGAGAGCACATGCACTTTACACTGGACAGCAGTGCTAAAGTGCCCAGAGTCCTAAAACCACCAACACCAGGTCAGAAAAAAGACTAGGAGGAAGGCAAAAAGTTCAGGGAGCTATCTCCACCTGAAGATTGAGATCAGAGAGAATAGGATCACCATGGCCCTATATCGGAAATCAACTGGTGGAAACAGCACATTACATGCTACCAGCAGTCATCCAGCAAAATTAAAAAGCAGTATCCCTTATGGAGAATTTTTACATCTCAAACGCAACTGTTTCAGAGAAAATGATTTTACTAAGACAGCTAGAGAAAGTCTGGAAAGATTTGTTGCCCGAGGCTATGATCTAGAACTTCTTGAGAATACCCTAAGAAAGGTTAGTAAAATACCAAGAGACAGCCTACTAACCAACAATAAAAAAGAAAAAGCAAGTGTCCTCCAGGAGAGAGTGGGCATGCAAAAAACGGTTCTAAAATGGTTCTCCTCCTTTCTCAACAACTGCACACAAAGAATAAAAATCAAAAGCTTTGAATCGGACCCCCTCCCCATTAGTAGAGGAGTCCCACAAGGATCAGTACTCTCCCAGCAACATTTCAACATCTACATGGAGCCCCTCACATCAATTCTAAGGAGCTCCAACATCCCCTTCCACCTCTACGCGGACGACACACAACTCTATCTGGAAACCACATTGATCGCAGACATTCACAGACTGAATGGCACACTCACAGAGGTTCAACACTGGCTCTCATCCAACCACCTCAAACTCAATGAAGAAAAAACAGAAGTGCTCCTCATCTTGAATAAAGATGAAAACCCCCAAATAGTAGAATGGCTCAAAGCCTTAAATGCCCTTAATGTTCCTCTTGTGCCTACAGGCTCTGTAAAATCCCTAGGGATCACTCTTGACCCCAAACTGGACATGAAAGAACACATCTCAAAAACTGCCAAAAGTGCTTTCCTTAACTTGAAACTTCTCTACAAACTAAAACCCTTCCTCCCCTCGAAAGTTCTGAAACAGGCCACTCAGGCACTCGTGCTCTCCAGAATCGACTATGGCATTGCAGCTCTGACTGGAACAGCCAAATCTTACCTGGGACCTCTGACCACTACCCTCAATGCCGCAGCAAGAATGGTCACGGGAACAAAGAAATACGAGCACATCTCTCTGGCACTCAAGTATCTGAAGTGGCTCCCTATTGACCAACGAGCCAGCTTCCGTACAGCTTGCCTCAAAAACAAAGCCCTGCATACAGGCAAACCAGAATATCCGGCCACCAAACTCAAAAGGGTCTGTCAGTCTAGGAACCTCAGAAGCTCCAAATCGCTCCTACTCATCCCTCTGAAATCACAGAAACACAAAACCTCTAATATATCCTTTGCGGGTAATGCTCCCAAGATATGGAACTCCATCCCTGCCCATATCAGACTGACCAACTCCTTCCCGAAATTCAAGATGCTACTCAAAGCCCTCTTTCTTGAGCGCTCTGGATCGTAACGAGAACCCCACGTTTGACTTTGAAAGACCACTATCTCTATGATCCCAGAGCCGGATGATTCGCTCCCGATCTCCGCCCTGTAGTGCGCTCATGTTGTTATTGTCCAGACTTTTACTTTACCCCAGTGCTCCCTGTTCTTGTTTACCGTCCACACTGTCTTTTTGGCGCTTATTTGTATTTGCTGTGAAGTGCTCTGATATCCTCGGGTCCAGCTAGCGCTATACAAAACGGCAATAAATAAATAAATAAATTACAACCTACTCGGAAGACACAAATCTCATAAGGGCCATTCTACGTAGGAACTGGCATGTTTTAAAAAGTGATGCAATCATCAGAATGGACATTCCACCAGTTCCACAAATAACCTTCAAGAAGGCAAGGCCCCTTAGAGACAAATTGGTCCACAGTCATTTAGACAATCGTGCACCTAAACAGAGCACAATAAGCGAGATGAAAAGGCTTTTACCCCTGTGGTAAATGCAAGGCATGTGCATTCAGTAATAGGGTTCTTAGTTATGATATCCCAGGGTTAAAAGATCGAAAAACAATAAACAAGTTTGTAACATGCCAGACTACACATGTAGTTTATTGTTTAGTGTGTCCCTGTAAATTAAAGTACATAGAGAGTACTATACATAGTGTCAAAGTGAGGATCTTGGAGAACATGCGTGCAATTGTGAACAAGGACATGAGTTATCCAGTGGCGAGACATTTCACCATAAAACACAATAGTAACAGAGATTTACTCCAATATTTTTGATTAGACCATGTACGACCCCACATTAGAGGGGGAGACAGCGTGCTCAAATTAAGAAGACTGGAGTTAAAATTTTTAATCGACTACAGACCAAAACACCTAATGGTCTGAACAGCGGTGAGGAGTTAACAGTACACCTAGGGACCTAGGTAATTCAGCCATTGTACATGAAATGAGTACAAAACCTTCACAATTCTTGAACTATCAGTGAAAGGCGAGGGATATTAAGCCAATACACGGCTAGAATAAGATATATGAAGTGGGATAAGGCGGTTCCTTATATTGGAATCGCCAATAGCTGATCCACGGCAAGATTGTGAAAAAAGTGATGTGTCTTAAAACCGCTTCTGATATTTAATCATGTAAATATATGAAATTGCACAGGATGAAAATACGTTTATGTAAATATTGCAAATATTGTAAATATCAATGTATATAACAGACATGTACAGAGTTTGATAGACATATACTTGGTAATAGAGTATTATCAAACATTGCAGATTTTGCACATTACAAGAAGGCGCCCAAAAACGTATGTGGCGTATAGTCCTACATCGTTTGCATTGCCTGTTCATTTTGGTTAATAATGGCGCCTCAGTTTACATAATGTAAACACATTGACGAACGGAGAATCCCGAAACGCGTTTGTAAAGCGTTAATAAAACTGAGTTGGAAAGAATCCCGCAAGTGATGCTACTTTTCTTCCAGGCTGGGAGAGAGGGTTTTGGAGCGGCATATTTATATATATCTATACAAAAAACAAGGTTGCCCCCAGGAGAAATCCATACACAAAAGGGTTACAGCACATCACTTTGCAAGCAGCAGCGTGAAATCAGTCTGCGTGCACTCCATCTGGCCATATGAGTTTCTCCCTTGAGCTCTTGATCACTGGCGGCATGAAGAGGGAAACAGGTGAGTAAGAACAACTGAATTTTATTGATTCCAAAGTCCCACCCATGTGTGTGTGCAAGGCATGCTGGTAGTGGTAGTTCCAAATAATGCCTAAAAGACTTGCACGTTCTTTAACCAAGTGGAATCTGCTCCCTCTGCACTTAAAATATCAATCTCGTTAGGTAGAAATGCTCTGCCAGTCCTGCGTTCCTGCTGCTAAGTCTCCAAACGGGTGAGGTCCCCTTTGTCCCGCACGCATTTATGGTTATGAGCGCATAGGGCCCGCACAACAGCGTTTCACTAGGAAAAACTAAGATTAAAATAACTTTATAATTAGGTAATTTCTCAGTGACAACATTAATGTTTTGACCTAAAAAAGCCTAAAATTCACCAGCTATAATTAGCAGCACTAACTATAACTTGAGCCCCCTCCCTGCACTGCTTATGACCTCGCATATGATATCACTCATGACTTGTTCTATGACATCATTTATGACATCACTGATGGCATTTCAAATGACCATTGTTTTTTTCAGTAAATTTGAATGGTTTTTTAATGATAAAAACATATTTAAATCATACATAGAAACTAACTACTCCAACAATGTTTGCGCTGGCAATTTTCAACTCACATATACAGAAATTTTCTCAGCATAGTTTTAATGCTTGTGGATTGACTGTCTGGTTTGAGGGTGACAGGGGCTGGGAAGCCCCCAGGATGTTGCCTGAGTCAGCCCGTGGTTGAATGACTGCATCTGCAACTAGAGTGGTGGGAGGAGATGGCACCTGGGAGTGAATAGGGCTGTGCCTGCCTGCCACAATGCTGGCTCCACCTCCTGCTGGGCGGCTGTCACCTCTGCCCCTCACACTGAAAGGAAGGAAGAAGCCAGGAAGCCCAAGTGCTCCAGCAACACCCAGAACTGGTTTAGACCGGGCTCAGGGCCCACTTGCACAAAGACTTCAAAGACTTTTAGGGGTATAAAAGAAGGACCCCTAACAACAGATTTTTAGATTCTACAATCAAGAGGAACCTCTGCCAGAAGAAGGACCGCTGAAGGAACTGAAGGAAGACTGCCTTGCTGTGTGCTCTAAGGGCTGACCTGTTCTGCTGTCCAACTGAATGAGAGAAGAAGAAGGGCTTTGCTGTGTGCTGTGCCCCTACCTGCTTTAAACTACCAAGACTTTACTGTGTACTGTGTCTCTGCAAGAATCTCCAAGGGCCTGAGAAGAGCTGGCCTCCTGTCCTGGAACCCAGGGTTAAAAGGTTCCCTAGAAACTGAACTAAGCTGCAAAGACCGTGCTGTGTTGGCCTGGAGCGTGAGCTTGTCAACTGCTGCTTGTGGGCTTAAGATCGGTGTGCTCATCGGCACACAGTTTGCGAGGGTCGGAGGTCGGAGGTCCGTGGTGCCTCGCCTCATGAATTCTGCCCTAAACAGCATCGGTGCCTTGCCGTGACCAGCGCCCTCAGAAACCTAGTTGCCGCTGAAATTCTCCACTGCCTGGGGCCGTAAATCACCCCACCATCTCACCGTACCTTGACGGCGCTACCGAAGCAAAGATCGAGCCCGCTGCTCTCTCATTGGTCGAGAAAGTCGAGCCTCCTCACTAACACCGCACTGGGATTGGTCCCAGCGCCGCCGCGTCATCACCCGAGCCGCGCAGCCATTGGTTTGAGGCTAGCGCGTCACTAGGGGCTCGTCCCGGGAGCCGCACTGCCATTGGCTGACTCCCGGGTGTCTGCAGAAGCTCGCCGCGAGGGCCGCGACTGGATTGGCCCGTGTCATCTGAGCATCCCTGGAAGCCGTGCCAAGAGAAGAACCTTCGGGGCGGAGCTGCCGCCGAGTCATCTGCGTGACCCATCCCCGCCAAGGGAGCAGCGAGTGTGTCCAGCACCCCCGGCCTGCCGTCCCAGAAGAGAAGTGCCGCACTAGCTCCCCGCCGCTCGTTAGATTGTCGAGAGCGAGCTGGGGCTGTTCCTGAGGCCCCTCCTACGCTGAGGCTTCAGAGGGAGCGCAACGGTGAGGGGAACCTGAGTGAATACCGCTAGAGTTAGCAAAGAGCTGACTTTGGCCCTACAGCCCTGCTGAATTACTCCTGTGATAGTTTTGGAGACTTGAGACTGTTTTTAAGTAAAGAACTTCCTAGCGAACTAAGTGCAACCATTAAGATTCAGTGCAACCATTATTATTAAGTGCAATCATCCTGTAAGTGACTGTTTTTCCTGCTAAACTAGATAAAAGATATATTTTCATATACCTACCTGTGTGGTCTCAGTTTGTGGTGTGTTGTAGAATTACTGTGTGTGTTAAGTGCAACTATTATACACATTGCCTTGGGGATAAGCCTGTCTGCTCGTGCCAAGCTACCTAGGGGGTGAGCAGGGGTTATCTACAGTGTGTATCCCTTCACCCTGACTAGAAGTAAGAGTCCCTACTTGGTCAAAGGTACTTACCTCTGTCAATTAGAGACCCCCAGTTCTAACAGGGTCCCTGGAGGACTTTGGATTCTCAGGAAAGGGGATGTGTGACCCCTTCACCATTTTGACAAATTTCAGCTCCATGACTTATGATGTGGGAGGGGGAAATGCAACCCTCCCTCCCCATATGCAAGAATTTCAGCCACTGGGTGATACATTATGGCCTCTGATGGCTCTAGGAGGGCTGAGCACCCCCCTCTCCCTATTCAATAGTTTCAGCCCCAGGTGTAGGCACCCTTGGACATATAAAGGCTATGGAGGGGGTCTGCGCGCCCTCTCCCTTTAGTAAAACAAAGTGGCCCAGCCACCATTTTTTCTTTTTATGATCCCATGGGAGTCCTACTGTCGTAATTGGCCTGTTCGCATTAGCGATTAGCTGAACCTACACGTTGTCCTCCTTAACTTGGCTATATATGATAAACGCCATTTTGAATGTTACGGCGGCCATCTTAGATCATGAGCGGCCTCGTGGCCGACGTGCCCTTTAGTCCGTTGTCCGTTCCAATGACCACTCTTGTCTGCCCAGCAACAGGCTATTTTTAGTACTGGTCAAGCCGCACATGCGCAGCTCCCACTGACCCGTAGATCTTCAGGAATGTGCACCAAACTGACCAGCGGAGTTGTGCCCCCTCCAATGAGCTGGCAGTATTCCAAAACATGACCATATATGTCTCGAAAATGTGTCTTAACTTGTGCCGCCTATCTTTTATTGCCCCAAAACTGTATATAATATGAGGTTGCACCGATGTTCGGTGTGATACCTCTTGCATTACCGAAGGGTGCTGTTTGAGTGTACCACCACCCCATGGGGTCTTAATAAACTTGTTCTTTGCCTTTTACAGTTTCCGTGCCAACAGTTCTTGAGTGTGAGTGGGTTATCTCCGGAGCGTGTAGGCCTTGGGAACCCCGAAATACTTCAATTGGCGACTCTGGTGGGACTCATCGGCGACTCGGATGCCCGAAGGAGAGGTCGTGACGAAGGCTTGGAAATCCGCCATGGGCGCGCGCTGCCACGAGTGACCCGAGTCTTGGCTGCCACGGTGTTTTTTCCTTTCCTTCCGATCTGACCTTCCAGGTGGCGCCGGTCTCCGACTGAGTCTTCGAAGTGTCTGCATCGTTGAGAAAGTGCCGTTTGGCTGATTTGGCTTACAAGACCTTGGCAGTTGGAATCTGGACAGTTGGGAATTTGGTAAGCTTTGTGTTCGGTAAGGTAGTCTTCGGACGCTTACTGAAGTTCTGTGATTTGTGTTCGGTAAGGTAGTCTTCGGACGCTTACTGAAGTTCTGCGATTTGTGTTCGGTAAGGTAGTCTTCGGACGCTTACTGAAAATCTGTGCTTTGTGATCGGTGAGGTAGTCTTCGGACGCTTGCCGAGTCCTATGAACTTTGATTTGAGTTAGCTAACATTGTGAATTTGTGATCTTTGAACTTATATGTGTAGTGCACTTCACATAGGCAGGCATGTAGAGATGTTTCTCTAACTTTGTTTTTTTTCCTTTGAGCGGCACGATCGTGTGGAGAACTGTAAGTGCCATTTTGTCCGGTGTCACGCTTTCGTGATACTTTTTGAACATGCCTGTTTTCAGCACACTCCGAGGAATGTGTTGTCTAGGAGAAGGTACCTCAATTAGGTTAGCGGAATCACAGCCGGCTCCCCCAGAGGGAACTCCAAATAGGGACATGTACATAAAGCTTGGCCTTCCCCCTATTATGTACAGTAAATTATGGCATAAATACACCAAGGCCGATCCTGAATTGCAATGGCCTCTACACGGGTCGTATGATTTGAGTAAAATACAATTTGTAGAGCAATGTATGTTTCAACGCAGGTCTAGACAAAACATGTTTGATTGTGTACGAATGTGGGAGAAAGCGGCGCGTGAGCGAATGAAGCGTGAGGTTGCCTTGGCGGACAAAGAGCAGCGCAAGGCTGCTCGGGATAAGGCTTTACAGCTTGAGGAAAAGGAGGCTCAGGAGAAGAAAGAAAGGGAGGAACGGGAACGTAATTTGCAAACGACTGGTCAGTTTCCTATTCGCCGACCACTTTATCCTGTCCTTAATAATGAAATTGATGATTTTTCTTTGTTAGATCGGTCACCGCCTCCGCACGTTTCACCGACGGCTCCGGCTGCGGATTCCGAGGATGATGGACAGGATCAGTCGAGCCAGAAAGGGGTATCGGCTCTCAGGTTTACTGCGGAGAGGTCCGCTCATTTACGCAGTTGGGATCGTAAAGTGAATAAGCATTGTGTTACTCAGGAGCAGTTGTTAACAGAAAAGAAAGGGTGGTCGGATCTTGAATTAATGTATTTTCTGTCCAGCCTGGCGGATGAAGTTGTAAACGCATATCGTGAACTTTCTGATACGTTAGAGCCTAAAGTTTTGTCGGTGTATCGTGAGAATTTAGCTAAAGGTGATTTTGATCTTACAGATGTTGACGACCTGTTCAAGCAATTGATCCAGCTGCGGGATGAGACAACCCAATTGCGACAGGAACGAAAACGGAGGCAAAAGGAGTCCGAGCCGGGAAATAATGGGGAGGCTAAGGAGTGTTCTCTTTGTGGTTCAGATAAGAGTTCTGCGTTGCATGTTATGCCTATGCGTGAAGCCGCGCCTTTGTATGTTCCACCAAAAGGGGAAGGTACGGATGATGATAAATTGTCCAAGGATGCGAAAGGGTATTTTGTGTATAATTGGGTATATACGCCATGGAATAGAGCAGATGTCATGGCATTAAAAAATTCTTTACCTGATCTTCGGAAGAATCCGGCGGCATTTTATGAGGGGGTGGAGGGGGCTATATCGTCTTGTGTGATGACTCTTGTGGATATAGATTTGTTTTTTGGACTAATTTTACCACCTGATATGTGGAGACAAATTCGTAAAAATAATGATGAAACGATATTGGGGGGGACATGGAAAGACATAAATGCTGCAGATTTGGACAGAGAACCAGCATGTAAGCCTTGTCAGTTAATTCTAGACCTTCCGGCAGCTATCTTGAATAAATTAAAAACGCTCGTCCCCCCCAAAAAAGATTGATTGGACCATGTTAACGTCGTGCAAGCAGAAACCCGATGAAACGGTCTCAGATTTCTTTACACGCTTCGAGGAGGCGTTTCATGATTACAGTGGTCAATCTTTAACTGATGATACGGGTCGGCATTTGTTTGTAGATAAGTATGTAGCCAATCTCCTACCGGAGATCGCAAAGCGATTGAAGTCGAGTGAGAGTTCCTGGGCCACGGCGACCCCTGCGTCCTTGTTAACTATGGCTCAGTATTATGAGCGGCAGGAAGTGGAGGCTAAAGAAAGTGTAGAGAAAAAGGCGAAGGAATTGAAAACGAAGGTGATGTTGGCGCAGGTTCGGGGAACACAGGGTAGAGGGAATGATAGAGGTAGACGAGGTGGAGGAAACGCATCGTATGGTCGTACGGACATTGCGGAGGATCAGTGTGCTTATTGTAAGGAGTTTGGGCATTGGGCCGAAGATTGTCCGGTACTTCGTGAACAGCGTAGTCAGCGTGGTCGAGGCAGTGGAAGGTCAAGAGGAGGTTATACTGGAACGAGAGGTGGCGGAGGTGATCGTAGACAGGTTGAGGAGAGGGGCCGTGGCCAGGACGAACGAAATACGTTTGATAGACGGAATCAATAACAGATTTCGGAAGGAGAGAATGTGGAACATCAGGATTATGTGCATGCATAGGATTGCGTAGGATGGGGTAAGGAATCAGTTGAAGTGCCGGTAGATCAGCAAGGTCCATATGTAACAGCGGGTATTTTGGGTTCTACTGATCAATTTCTAGTCGACACAGGAGCTACTCGTAGCGCTCTGTCGAAAAACTTGGTTCCGAGGGCTCCCCTGTCTGGCGAAATGATTACGTGTGTAGGGTTTGATGGCACACCCTCCCCCAGCCCATTGTCCAAGCCCCTTGCACTATGCATTGACAAATACTTTAGTTTTGGCCAATTTTTGTTATCACCCCATACCCCAGACAATATCCTGGGCATTGATTTGCTTAAATATTTTCGAGCAACAATACGCTGCGCTCCAGAGGGAGTGCGGGTTATTCTGAACGATAATTATCCTGACCCTGATGATTGCCCTGACCCTGACAGATTTTATGCCATTTTAGACATCCCTGCTTTGGCTTCCCTGCCGCACACATTGTGGGCGATTTCAGACACGGATGTGGGAGAGATGCGCATTCCACCAATACGCATTACTGTTAAGGAGGGGGCCCCTCTACCACGAGTGCCCCAGTATAAGATTTCGAAAGAAGGTGAAAATGCACTGACACATATTGTACAGGACTTGATTTCAGCAGGGGTGGTGGAGGAGGTCCCTTATAATGTTTGTAACAGCCCTATTCTACCGATTCTTAAGAGAGACTCAGATGGCAAGATCTATCGATTTATTATTGATTTGCGTGAGATCAACAAAATTGTAATTCCCCAATACCCGGTGGTGTCTGATATCACGACTTTGCTTACTCTGGTTCCACCGACGGCCACCACCTTTAGCGTTATTGACTTGAAGAATGCGTTCTTTTCCATCCCTGTGCACCCAGATAGCAGATATCTGTTTGGTTTTACGCTCAATAATAAATCGTATAGATTTTGTCGTGTTCCCCAAGGATATACTGAAAGCCCTAGTATCTACAGCCAGGCTTTGAAACGACAACTAGATTCCTTTAAATTGCAGTCTGGCGTTGCGCTCATCCAGTACGTGGATGACCTTCTGCTTGCCGCCGACTCCTATGCACAATGTGAACAGAGTACGCTTGCATTGCTTTCCTTTTTGGCACAAAACAATCACAAGGTTTCCAAGAAAAAGCTTCAATACTGTAGACCCCAGGTGACCTACCTCGGTCATCTGTTGTCTAAGGAGGGGCGGGCATTAACATCTGATCGAATTCAAGCAATTTTAGACACACCAGTCCCTCGCACGCAGAGAGATGTGCGTGCCTTTATAGGGTTAACGTCCTTTTGTAGGCAATGGATCATGGGTTTTTCACATATCATAAAACCTTTGCTAGCATTACTGTCCAAAGCTACACCGATGCCTCTTGAGTGGACAGATGAATGTCAGAAAGCTTTTGAACAGTTGAGACAGGCCCTTTGTTCCGCACCCGTGTTAGGAACACCAGACTACACGAAACTTTTCACATTGTACGTGCACGAGAATGATGGGTGCGCGTTGTCAGTGTTAGTGCAGTTACACGGGGATAAGTGAAGACCATGTGCATACTTCTCTGCCATTTTGGATCCTGTAGCACGAGGGTTGCCTGGGTGTTTTCGAGCGGTAGCGGCAACAGCAGTAGCCATACGACAGAGTGAGGGCATAGTGTTATCACACAAATTGTTGGTGTTAGTCCCTCACGCAGTAGATGCCCTGTTAAATCAAACAAAGACCCAATACCTCACGAGTGCACGACTTACAGGATACGAGCTGACACTCTTAGCGCCACACATAACATTGAAAAGATGCGCTACTTTGAACCCTGCCACCTTATTGCCCTATCCGGCCGAGGAGGGTCAGGAAGAAAAACATCACGACTGTGTTTTCCTGACTGAGGAACAGACAAAGGGTCGTGTTGACTTACAGGATGTGCCACTTCCTGATGTGGATGGGGAACTGTGGGTTGATGGATCGTGTTTAAGGCTGCCAGATGGTACGACTTCCGCAGCATATGCGATCACGACTCTTAAGACGGTGGTAGAAACAGCTAGAATACCACAAAAATCGGCTCAGGCAGCAGAGCTGATAGCTTTAACAAGAGCCTGTGAATTGAGTGCTGGCTTATGTGTGAACATCTACACGGACAGCCGGTATGCCTTTGGAGTGGCCCATGACTTCGGGCTTCTTTGGAGGGAACGCGGGTTCCTGACATCACACGGGGAGCACATTATGCACGGAGAGCTAGTGCGTGATCTCCTAAATGCGTTGCTTAGTCCTAAAAAAGTAGCGATAGTGAAGTGCAGTGCCCATAAGAAGATTAAGGATAAAGTGGGTCAAGGAAATGCCTTTGCAGACAGCATAGCAAGGCAAACGGCTATGTCCCGAACTAGCTCCCCCATGTACGTGGTACAATCACAGGCTGAGCGATGGAGTGATGCTAGAGCAGAGATACGGGATATTCAAAAATCAGCCACAGAATCTGAACTTGCGGCTTGGGCAGCAGATGGGGTACTAGATGACGAGGGTTGTTGGAGAAGCAAAGACATGGAGAAGTGGAAATTGCCTGCGGCTTACTTACAGGCGATGGTCCAGATGACTCATGGACTGGCCCATGTCGGAGCTCTTGCAATCACTCGGCTTTTAACACGAGTTTGGGAACATCCCGAGATTGCGAATACTGCAAAGAGAGTAGTGCAGACCTGCCTGGTATGCTTGCAACACAATCCTGGAAAGGGGACCCATACTCCGAAAGGAGGGTTCGTTCCACCTTCTGCACCGTTTGAAGTGCTTCAAATGGATTACATCCAACTCGAGCGCTGCAATAACCTGAAGTACGTCCTAGTGGTGGTGTGCGCTTTTAGCAAATGGGTTGAGGCCTACCCCACGAAAGACAATACGGCTTTGACAACAGCTAAGGTGTTGCTTAAGGAATTCTTTCCTCGCTTTGGAGTTTGCAAATTTTTGTGGAGCGATAATGGGCCCCATTTTGTTGGAAAGATTGTGGAATATGTACTGAAGGGGTTAGGGATTCAGCAAAAGTTCCACGCTGTATTCCACCCTCAGTCAGCAGGTTTGGTCGAGCGGTACAATGCCACGTTGAAGCTTAAGCTGGCCAAAATTGTGGCGTCTACATCGTTGAAGTGGCCAGATGCGTTGCCGCTAGCACTACTATCTCTTAGATCAGTACCCCACTCACGAACCGGCCTTACGCCCTATGAGGTGGTGTTTGGCCGCCCTATGAATATCTGGGGGGTGCCCAAGCCGCGATTAATACATGATGTGCCTTGTGTTATGATGAATGATTATTTGGCACGATTAACAAATGATTTGCTCTCTATTCATCAACAGGTTCGAGAAGCGCTCCCTGATAACTCTACTGGAGAGGGCCACGATCTTCGTCCTGGTGACCATGTAATGGTCCGCTCGTTTGAGAGAGCAAGCAGTCTGGAGCCCAGGTGGAAGGGCCCCGAGCAGGTCCTCCTGGCGACCCGCACCGCAGTACGAGTGACAAACAGGAAGCGGTGGGTGCATTCGACACACTGTCGCCGTGTCTCTCCGGATCTGGTGACTCCTGCTGTGTTGACTGATTATAAGGAGATCTTGGAGAAAGAAAAGAGCCCAGCTGTGACGTCGGCCGAAGTGGAGGGAGCCTTCCCGGACCAATCTGCTACCGGAAGAGAGCGCTACGATCTACGTCCACGATAAGAAGATTTTTGTTCCTTTTTAATGACTGGTTGGTTACCGCTCCAGGTTTGTGAAACGGAAACCGGGAATTCCAAGGGGGGGGGATCAGTTCTGCCAGAGTAGCGACACCCGTCTTGGCCCGGAGAAGAAAACAACGGCTACCTCGGAGTTCAGCACCGCATTTTTCTTTTTTTAGGTATACACGCACGTGTATCTGGGACAATTTGTGAACAATTTGTGAACAATTTGTGCCACTTGAGACTTTGCACAAACTTTCTTGAACTATGGCACCAACGGCATCTCGTGATAAGAAAATATTGGGTGCCTTTCTCTTTGTTTTGACCATTGTGGTGATAGCTGTTATAGCCTGGGTAGTCGAACTTGTGGTGCCTGTACGTGAACATTTGCTGCCGACTACCCCGGCACCGTCTGAACACTTTCATTTTACATTGCCTTTCCATGAAGAGCGCCATCGCCAAACGTATTTAAATAACAGTTTCATTCAGATTCTTCACCACACGCATAATATGACCAATACCTCTAATTGCTGGGTGTGTGGAATGTTGCCTGGGCATCAGAAGAGAGGGGGCACCCCACTTATTCCACTCCCGTTTTCGCACAATGGGTCGTGCAACGCCTGGTACACCCTCCTTTTTACTCTGAGATGGCCAACAAAAGGGGGGGTGCTTTTCCGTCTGAATAAAGTATGTTCCCATGACAAGGATGGGTTTCCCCGGGCTGAGGGCACACGTTTCGAATGGGAAGAGTACAGGCCTGACAATGTATCTGCTCCACGTGTATATAGCAATCAGCGAAATGTGAATGTATCTAGTGCTCATGTCATAAATGTCATTGCTACAAAAGCCGATTTATGTATTAGAAACAAGGGCACGATTGCAGTGGGGAAAAGTGAATGTAACATTACTCTCACGTTTGATAGCCCGAATGGCATTTCATTTGTTGCATCTCGAAACACATATTTTATCTGTGGAACGAAGGGGTACCATCAGCTTCCAGTGGGGTGGTTGGGCACGTGCTACGTATCGTTTGTGCTACCTCCTGTATTCATTGCCCCTCCAATGTACCACAACGATTACACATTGTACCACGATTTCGTTTTGAACAGGGTTAAACGAACTGTTGCCCTAGAGGACATTGATCAAACGGACACTGCATTACAACAGTATGTGGATTTTAATCTGGGACTATTCTCCTTTGTGGGGGCTGCATTGAACAGCCGGAAAATCAGACGACTGACACGCGTTGTCGAGGCTGTTGCGAATGACACTGCCGTTGCCCTGGGGAATATTACCGAGGAACTACAGATTTCCAGAATTGTCACCCTCCAAAATCGAATGGTTTTGGATGTTGTTTAGGCTGATCGCGGGGGGGCATGTAGAATTATCGGAAGCAGCTGTTGCGTATACGTCCCGGACAATTCTCCATCTGTGTATGATGCTATTTCCAAGCTGCATAAAATAGCTGCTGAGATACACCCGGACAATGGGACTTGGACACTTTCAGGATGGTTCTGGTCCATGATTGCAACTTGGGGCTGGAAACTGTTGACAATTCTCTGTATACTTGTGGGAGCAATGTTCTTTATATGCTTATGTATTCAATGTGGCCCCGCCTTATGTTCAATGTGTCTATCAGCTTGCTTACCATCGAGGCGAGCTCTTGCCCACGACAAAATGATGCTACACAAAGAGGTGACACAAATTATGTTAATAGATATCGAGGACGAACATCCTGACTATGTCCATTATGAGGTAGATTCAGCTAAACGCTAAAAGGGTCGTCTGTCGTAATTGGCCTGTTCGCATTAGCGATTAGCTGAACCTACACGTTGTCCTCCTTAACTTGGCTATATATGATAAACGCCATTTTGAATGTTACGGCGGCCATCTTAGATCATGAGCGGCCTCGTGGCTGACGTGCCCTTTAGTCCGTTGTCCGTTCCAATGACCACTCTTGTCTGCCCAGCAACAGGCTATTTTTAGTACTGGTCAAGCCGCACATGCGCAGCTCCCACTGACCCGTAGATCTTTAGGAATGTGCACCAAACTGACCAGCGGAGTTGTGCCCCCTCCAATGAGCTGGCAGTATTCCAAAACATGACCATATATGTCTCGAAAATGTGTCTTAACATGTGCCGCCTATCTTTTATTGCCCCAAAACTGTATATAATATGAGGTTGCACCGATGTTCGGTGTGATACCTCTTGCATTACCGAAGGGTGCTGTTTGAGTGTACCACCACCCCATGGGGTCTTAATAAACTTGTTCTTTGCCTTTTACAGTTTCCGTGCCAACAGTTCTTGAGTGTGAGTGGGTTATCTCCGGAGCGTGTAGGCCTTGGGAACCCCGAAATACTTCACTACAGGATTGCAACGAATTTTGCCATGTTTCTTTTTGCCCCAGGAAGGACCTCTGGGTGCCCCCCATAGGGAAAGCGGGTGAGGTTATCTGTACTCTCCCCTTATTAATGTTAATGTTTTGCATGTTCTGACTTGAGTCCTGTCGCTTTTTCTCATTGCTGGCAGCCAATCAGCGCACTCGCTCTCTGGGAGTCTGATCCACATGGAAGCAAATTGTCCCAAGGGAAAAAAAGCTCCATGGGCCAATCAGAATGATCAATTTTTTTTATATTGGGTTTGAGGGACTCTCGCGAGATATGTTTAGATATGTGTTTTAACTTAATTTCTCAATAAAATACACCAGTTACTGTCAGGCCAGCACCTAAGAACACTGCAAGTGTCAGAAAACGCTCCCTATGGCTTTCAAAGCATGCTGCTAAGACCTGGGGACACAAACACAGGCTCACTAACAAAGGAGCGAATACTATAGTAAGTGTACTGCAGACATCAGATTCCACAGTATCCAAATGTTGTTGTAGGCTGACTACAGGGTTATCCTCATGGTGGAAGGAGAAGAGAAAACTGTAACTGTGAATCAGAGTCTAATGTACTTGTTAACCTCAGCATGTTATTATTTTATGAAGCACCATTGTGAAACGCGTTATGATAAATAAACAGGGTGGCGTGCAAAGAGAAAGGGACTGAAAGTCACATGATGCCTCCTATTGTAATTCAGATGCGTCAGCAAGGTGGCCACATTGGTAGGGGCTGTAGTATAAAACCTGTCCCATGCTTAGGAGGCATCTCGTTATTGCTGCATGACAGCAGGTAAGCAGCATCAGAGCAGAGCATGTGAAACCGAAAGGAAAAGCCGCATCGGATCGCTGCATCTTTCCCTGCACCACTAACAGGCGCTTGACAAATGTATGTACACCCTGGTCAGGTGCGGCTTGGTTTCCCTTCTATGAGGAAGAGTTATGGAGCGATTGTAAAGGACTCGTTACAAGCTGGATCTGTTTGTTCACTCATTGGGAGCAAACGGTGACTCTCGTTGGGCTTTTGATTAATGGTCAAGACAGGTGGACTCCGTTGTTCGCAGCCTTGTGCCACTGAAACAATTTGTATATTAGGAATGCACAGAAAGTACAATTATGCAGTCTTGCTGTGAAACATCAACAGTAATAATTGTGATTGATATCGCTTTAACAGGGGTGGTGCGATGGAACACGAGGTGCGGACTAGTTGTTCTCTTGATCCCGCCCACACCTACATATAAATGGGGGCGCCATTTTGGCCGTGCAGCGGGCGCGCCGGCGGCGTGCCAAATGCAAGCCCGTCTGCGGCCGTCCGCGTCGGACCGCTGCCAGGTGCCAGCCACTATGCCTGTTCCATCCAAGGTAATGACTCTACCATTGAGGCTACCAGGAAGATCAGCTACTCTAGGCAGGAGCTACCAGATCTCTCTATCAATGATAATAGACAGACACATACAGTCACTATTACTCATCGATGTAAACACAAGTTACCACCGTGCCTAGAAGGTCCTTTCGCATGTAGGTTCTGTAGATTCCACAGTTTCCGAGACGACACAAGCACACCTCCACAGACCGACCCAGACACGAAAGATCGTCCCGCTAACCACATCTGGAAAGCTTTTTTAGCGAATGTACGCTCCCTCCCCAAACACACCACCCACATATGGGACCTCCTTTCCACTTTGAACCCGGATCTCGGATTCCTCACTGAGACATGGCTAAAGACCACATCGGCCCCAGCCATTGCAACAGCCCTACCTGAGGGATATCGGATCGCAAAACTAGATAGACCCAGGAAGACCGGGGGCGGGATTGCCATTGTTTATAAAGACCCTATAAAGGTCACAGTATTAGATGATCACTTAAGCTCCAACCTTGAGTTAATCATATTTAGAATCGAACTCCATGCGCAACTTAGCTTTAACCTCTTCCATGCTGGTGACGAACCCCAGCCGTCACGCTCTGCGGCGCTCGTGTGCTGATGACGGCTGGGGTTCGTCACGGCCCCGCCCTGTTCTTTTGTTTACCGCACAGCGGCGGAAACGGCCCAGCATGGAAGGGGTTGAAGGCGCTCTAGTCTATCGACCCCCTAGTCCCATCACTGATTCAACCTCACTCCTCTTAGAGCTAATTGCTCCCCACGTCATCTCTACCAATAGATTTATCCTACTAGGAGATTTTAACATACACAGTGAGGATTCTAGAGACCCTGATACCCTACACTTTCTCAAAGACATCTCCCCATTCGGACTGACTAAGAAAAACAATGGGCCTACACACGGTGCAGGCCACACTCTGGACCAGGTACTCTCTAAATCCATGGACTTAATTTACAAACAAACGCTACCCCTAACCTGGACAGATCACTACATGATAACTTTCGATCAAGTAGGACAGAGTGCGAATGCTCACAACAAAAAGCCAAGCACCCGCTGTTTTAGACAATGGCACAAACGTTCGCCCCATTCCTTTTCTGAAGCATTTCACGCTCCCCCAAGATCCCCAACAGCACAATTGAGGAGCACCTCCAGTCACTCCAAAGGGCTACTAAACTTACCCTAGATGCCACAATACCTATAAAAACTGCATCCACTGTGGCGCGTCGCCCTCAGGCACCCTGGTATACACAAGAATTAAAAACAGAGAAAAGCAAATGCAAGGTAATGGAGCGTATCTGGCGCCGCTCAAAAACACAATCAGATAAGAACAACTTCAAGGAGATGCTGAGAATATACCACAAGAACCTTAGAAACACCAGAAAAAAACATATAGCACTACAATTAGAGCAGGCGGATAGTACCCCCAAAATGCTTTTCCAGATCCTTAATACATTCACTAACCCAAAAGCTTGCAACCCCAAGGATGAGTCCTCCCAAGCACTCTGTGACAATATAGCAAATCACCTAACCCAGAAGATAGAAGACATCTATTCAAAATGTCCATCCCCCAGCTCTCGAGGACCAGACATTGAGATCGCATGCATCAGTCCATGTTCTCCCACTCAGCCATTTTTAAAAACGTTCCCCCTACTTACTTTGGAAGAAACCGAAACTCTTCTTAAATCAGCCAAGTCAGGATCCCCTAAAGATCTAATCCCGGCAAAAATGGTAAAAACCCTAGCAACACAACTGGCAGGACCTCTCAAAGTCGTCTTTAACAAATCAATCACAGAGGGGAAATTAACTAAAGAATGGAAAGACGCACAAGTCATGCCCATCAGGAAAAATCCCAAACTTTCACCTGATGTTATCACAAACTACAGGCCCATATCCTTGCTTCCATCATACAGTAAATTGATAGAAAAACATATAAATAAACATCTCTTATCTTATGTGGAGACTTACAACTGCCTAGACCATTCTCAGTCAGGCTTTCGACCACGGCATAATACGGAGTCCACCTTGGTCAATGTCATTGATTATATCAGAATGCAGGTGGATGGTGGTCGAGCAGTAATATTGATACTGCTCGACCTATCCGCCGCCTTTGACACTATATCACACCACATCCTATTAGAGAGATTACACTCCATAGGCATTCGGGATAGGGCCTTGGAGTGGATGTTGGATATCCTGAAAGATCGGACCCAAATATTTAACCTTGACACGTTTCAAGCCAAGACCACCGCTGTTACCAAAGGAGTCCCCCAGGGCTCCTGCCTCAGCCGAACCCTTTTCAATATTTATATTGCTCCACTGGCTTCTCTGCTTAGGAAGATCGGGTTTATCCCGGTCTCCTACGCAGATGGTACTCAATTGCTCTTAGCCTATGACACTGACACGCCTAACATCCAAGAGATCTTCTCTAAAGGCATGATCAAGATCACGGCCTGGATGAGTCAGAACTTCCTGCAGCTTAATACTAGCAAGACAGAGATTATGCTATTTACAGAGGCAGTTACAAACTGGTCCCCGAGTTGGTGGCCACAAGAACTAGGAGCTGCCCCTACCCCCAAATCAGTAGTAAAAAATTTAGGAGTACTAGTAGATAGCAAGCTGAACATTGACGAGCATATAACATCAACCAAACGCTCATGATTTCACACCTTGCGTCTACTGCGGAAAGTGTTTCACTTCCTTCCCCTCTCCACCCGGAAGATTCTTATACACGCATTGGTACTCAGCCGACTTGATTTTAGCAATGCCCTCCTTCTCTCCGCCAAAGACTCTTCCTTACAGACCCTCCAAGTAGTCCAGAATACAGCACCCCATCTGGTTACTAATTCCCCCTGCCGCTCCCCATCTATCCCCCTTCTACTTAAACTGCATTATCTCCCCATACGCAAACGCGTTCACTTTAAAATTTGCTGCCTAGTTTTTAAGGGCCTCCATCAGCTAGGCCCCACATACCTAGCCAACAAACTGATCACCTACACCCCTGCATGAAAATTACGTTCTGAAGGCAAGGGCCTCCTGGTAATTCCACGCTTTAAGAAAACAAAGTGGGGAGGGAAAGCCTTCTCCCACCTAGGACCCAAAATGTGGAATCAGCTCCCTGAGGCACTCCGACTCAACCAAAACTACTTAAGCTTCAGAAAGACCCTGAAGACCTTTCTGTTCTAACTCTACCACCTTACGCTCACACAATCATTAGTGCGGAGATACCCCATTTGGGGCGAGTCATGCGCTTTACAAGACATCTAAATAAAAATAAATAAAACACCAGCAATTGCAGAAATACCCTGGTGAAGATTAAGCAATCCTTTTTACTGGATTGTGTCAGTCCAATAAAAAATTTAAAATTACATTGTTTAAGATTGGTTCATGAAAGCAAGCGTAATCATCATTATGAGTTTATCTTTGTAGACACTGCATTCCACAATAACAGTATAACATTGGGAATCCTAAAAGGATTCTGGGATTCATACTGATTTCCTAACAAGTATTATAGGGGAAAAAGAGAGGGGGTAGTTTATAGGAATTTTAGGTAGTGTAGGACTAACCTGGTCCTTTGTTCTTTAAGGTCTCCCTTCTCACTGTTCCCTTCCATTCCTTCCCTTCCCCCACTTTATCATCTCAATTTTCTGTGCTACAACAGAATACAGAAGTTGGGACTATCGAGAAGTGGACAATTTTGAGCATAGAGCTGATTCCTAGGACTTTACATGGCTGCCAAAATAACAAGCCAAGAAATAATCTCCTCACAGTCAGTTCGACCTAAAATATGGCCACCTTGAACAATGTTCTTAAGGCGTTCGCCCATAGTCCAAAAATAAATTGCATCCTCAAGAGCAGAAACAGCAGCATTAAAAGACAAGGTGGAACATATTCAGAGGAGTACCTTTGATGTAAGCTTAGGACTCTTCATTGGGGAACAAGCACGGACCCTTGGAGTTGGAACCCCACCAGCAGTCGTTCCGCTTGTGTCAGTGGGAAACCATACGTCTCTCCATTTGGTGACCCCAGAAAGTTTCCGCAGGGATGTTAACAAAGTACAAGTGTTTCTTACTTACATACTATTACTTTTCACTTGTCAGCCACAAGCTTTCCCTACAGCCCAATTCAGGGTAATATTATGATTTCAACTTAGCAGGGTATGCAGCACAATGGGCAGAACCATTAGTACATAGAGATGATTCCATATTATATAAATGTGATGAATTCCGCTCCGAGTTTGAGAAGGTATTCGATTGCCGGGCCACCTCATTCTCAGCTGGCAGAGAGCTCTTGGAACTAAAGCAAGGGAACAAGGATTTAGTATTGTATCTTTGCACTTTTCAATGCCTTTTTGCAGAGACTGATTGGACGGAGGCAAAACAGGTGGCCTTATTTCACCAAGGGTTGTGAGATGAAAGATGTAATAACTCAATTTGAACCTCAACCAAAAACTTGTAATGACCTTTTAAATCTAACGCTTAGACTGAATCATCGCCTTAGTGAAAGGAAAATTGAGAAGAGAAGAGAAGAGAAGAGAAGAGAAGAGAAGAGAAGAGAAGAGAAGAGAAGAGAAGAGAAGAGAACAAAGGCAATCCCAGCATTATGAGAGGAGTACAAATTCTGTGACCAGTGCTGACACGTCTTACGAACCTATGGAAATTGGAAAAGTGCAAGCATCTCTGTCTAAGGAGGAGAGAGAACAAATACACAAAAATGGTTGATGCTTGTACTGTGGACATAGAGACCATTTTGTTAAAGACTGTTTGGTCAAGTCAAAAGTAAAATCTTTTCTCCAAAGGTAGCAGTGGTAAGGGAAGACAAAGAAGTGCCTGCAGAAAACTGAGTCGCTCTATGGTGGTCAAAGGGAAACGCTTGAGCTGCTATACTGGCCCTTCTTGAAGTGCAAGCAGTAACTCCGAAAATAAGCATATTAGGTGGAGCATTCAGTTGCTCATAAAGGATCAGTGGATGCCAATAGAGGCAATGTTGGATGCTGGAGCCACGGTACATTTCGTAAGCAGTGATTTGGCTCACAAACTGCACCTCCCTCTTTTAAAGAAAGGTAAACCAGAGACAGTTTTGGCAGTAGATGGGAGTGAATTGTTATCTGGCCCTATGCAGATTTTTATAACACCGAATTAGAGCCCAAACATGCTGAGAAACACTACGAAACGTTGAAATTGATTGTCACCAATGTCCCACAATATAGAATAATCATGCAGATTCCTTGGCTAGGGAAACGCAATCCCACAATTGAATGGTGATCACGATCTATGGAATTGTTTTCTGATTACACATATTCAGGATACTATACAGTGTGCCAACACTCACAAGAATCCAAACAACAATGCAAAATACAGGCAGACAAACACAGAAAAGTCAGTCCAGTGTACCATTGAGGAGATCGAGTTAGGCTGTCCATCTGTAATTGACAATTTAAAAGGTACAGCATCTTTCACTCAAGGTTCATAGGCCCTTAAAAGGTGCTGAAACACATTATTAACCAAGTAACAGTTAAATTAGCTCTACCATGCACTCTTAAAATACATCCATTGTTTCATATTTCCTTGTTGAAACCTGCTCTTACACCAGTCAAGAAAACCTCCACTCCCATATTGGTGAGTAATGAACAGGAGTATGAGGTATAAGCTATTCTTGATTACAAGACATGTGGTTCTCGATTGTGGCATTTGTTAGCCTGAAAAGTGTTATGTTTTGAGCAGTCTAGTAGCTGGGCGTGGGCGGAGTCATGGGGTGGAGGAGAAGGCTGGGCACGAACAGGAAAGGGGCAGTTAGAGTAGGGACAGGGACGAGGAAGAAGTGTGTTAATAAAGCTCCTTGAATATCAAGTAGTATCTGTCATTGTTGCATGCACGACACTACAGCTGGCGACGAGGGTGGGATCAGGTAACCTGCCATCCCCACAGTGAGGAAACGAGCGCCCTGTCCCTGGGCAGCACCGAGAAGTAGTCGCCGTCGCGACACGTGTGCCCCCAGAGAAGATCGCCGCCTGAGGACCCAGGCCAGCGACAGCTGTGACGGCTCCACGATCCGTCGATCGTGTGGAGCGCTGCCGAGTAAGTGCTGAGATAAGTTTGCTGCCGAGAAGTCACTTCGTGCCAAAATGGGAGCTCACCCCGGATGCGTGCAACTTGGCAAGGCGTAGGAAGTGGCAGCGAGTGAAGCGACAGCATCGCGAGCCTACCGTGACCCGTCGTGAAGAAGCTCCAGAGAAAGCAAGTGGAGCGCGGCTGCTACAGTGCTGCTGACAAGCTCGGCGATCCGGTGAGTCTCAGTAACTGGATCGGAGCGAGGAGAATGAATGAAGTTGAAATCTCGCGGGAGCCGAGATTTCACTAGCGGCGGCCATCTTGAAGTCAAGCAGCCCACAGGACAATCCCTATGTGTAGATGAGAAGCGGCCATTTTGAAGTCAGGCGGCTCATGGTTTCAGCAAACAAGCATTGGTGAATGTGAAACAAGCACTGGTAAATGCAAAAACAAGCACTGGCAGATGCAAACAAGCATTGGTGAATGCGAAACAAGCACTGGTAAATGCTGAGACAAGTACTGGCGAATGCAACATAAGCCTTGGTAACTGCGAAACAAGCACTGGTAAATGCAAATGCAAGCATTGGCAGACAAAATAAAATAAGCACTGGCAAAATAAAACAAGCACTGGTTAATGCAAAAACAAGCATTGGCAAACACAAAACGATTGGCACCTGTAAAATAAAAGGTGACGTAGCCAATCTCGCTCAAGGATGTCGAATCCACCACCAGAGAATGGCACTGCTGCAGTGGCTACCTCGACTGACCCTCGAATATCACATTTGCGTCCCCCTGAACCACTAATGTTGGTAGCTGGTGGAAGCATGGGCCCTCGATGGCAGGAGTGGCTAGAAGATTTCGAGGACTATCTTGAAGGGTCAAAGGTCACTGTGGATAAAGAGAAACTCATTGCACTGCGTAATTTAGTTGGCAAAGAAGTCAGCAAAGTGATTAAAGAGCTGCGAGAAGATGACAAAAGGACTTATGCCAAAGCAAAAGAAGCGCTGAACAAGAAATTCATACATAAAAGGAATGTGGACTATGAAAGATATGTCTTTCATCAAGCTCGTCAAGACAAAGAAGAAATGATGAGCACCTTCATCTCCAGGTTACGACGGATGTCTCAGTACTGCAACTTTGATGCGTTCTCAACGGAAGACGCTATTCGACTGCGAGTGATTGAAGGCTGTCACTCCGAAACACTCCGAAGGAGGTTGCTCAGAAAAAGCCACAACCTTGACGACATGGAAGAAATGACAAGGGTACATGATCAGGCGGAGGAACACGCCAACTGCATGGAGACAGGAAGAAGTGAGAGAAAGGAACAGGCCTTCTGGACGCACAGTACCAAGACTCGCAGGAGGTCAGGTGAACAGCAAAGAAGGTCCAGACCAGCCTCTCATCATCAACACAAAGGACGCAGACGCTATGAGTCTAGCCGGAGAGCCAAGAAGGCCGAACCTCCTAAGAAATCGGACAGGTCTAGAAAGTGCTATTGATGTGGATACGATTATCCGCATTCAGAAGTCTGTGCAGCGATGGGTCAACAGTGTCACAAGTGTGGGCGCCAGAACCACTTTGAAGCAATGTGTGGAACATACAACAAAGAAAGGAGAGGTGAAAGGAACAGGCGACAGTCTGACCCCAGAAGACACCATGCCAAAGCGGTGCAATATCGGGCGATATCATCCTCTGGATCGTCCCGCTCCAGCCGAGACTCTCGTGAATCTCAGTGGACCAGAAGGTCACCGAAACGATCACCGTAGAGAGAGTCCAGATCGACATCTGCAGAGTCTAACTATACTGATGAATATGTTTGCATGGTATCAGACCCTGATCAACTAAAAAGGTATCCTCCTCTGGACATAAAAGTGGGGACTCATGAGACACAGTTCATGCTTGACAGTGGGGCATCCCTGAATTACATGCCCGTGACAGAATATAACAAGATGAAGTCACCACCTCACCTGAGCCCAGCACACGTAAGAGTGTTCACCTGGATGGTGAAGAAACCACTTCCATGCCTGGGCAAATTCGAAACAACTCTCACACATGAAGATAAATCGGTGACAGCACATATCCATGTCATTGAAGGTCCCGAGGCGGAGTGCCTCCTCAGCCTGCCGACGGCAGAACGTCTCCGCCTTGTGGAGATCCTTTACAGAGTCAGTGATGACCAGGACATAATCCGCAAGTTCCCTAAATTATTTACTTGGCTAGGCAAAATTAACAAATGCCAGATCCGCCTCCACATCAATGATCAAGTGTGCCCTGTAGCTCAACACCCTCTACGAGTGCCTTTCCATCTTCAGAAAGCGGTGGAGGAGGAAATTCAGGAGCTGCTACTAACTGACATTATTGAAAAGACAGATGGTCCTACGCCATGGGTGTCTCCTGTTGTCATAGTCCGAAAGAAAGGCACTCCAGACAAAGTGCGCCTATGCGTAGACATGAGACTTCCCAATACTGCCATAGAGAGAGAGCGTCACCCAGGACCCCACCTGAGTGACATGATAACTGCCTTGAATGGAGCCAGGGTATTTTCCAAACTTGATCTGAACAAGGGCTATCACCAGCTGGAACTCCATGAAAAATCAAGATATATAACGACTTTCGCTACACATTTAGGTCTGTTCAGATACAAGAGACTTAGTTTCGGCATTTCATCAGCAGCTGAAATCTTCCAAGAAATGATTCGACAAACCATAAGACCCGTACCCAACTCGCTGAATTACAGTGATGACATCCTGGTATATGGGTCAAACACGCAGGAGCATGATAAGGTGCTGGATCGAGTATGCCATGCTCTCTTGGAGGCCAACTTGACTCTAAATAAAGACAAGTGTGAGTTCCACCAATCCACTCTCAAGTTCTTTGGCCATGTGTTTTCGGGTGCAGGCATGAGGCCTGACCCGGAGAAAGTGACTGCACTCAACGCCACCAAGAGTCCCCAAGATGTTAGTGACATTCGATCCTTTCCGGGCATGGTAAGCTATTGTGCCAGATATATCAAAGACTATGCCACCATCAGTCATCCCCTGAGAGCTCTCACCAAGCAAGGACAACCTTTTGTGTGGAGTTCCCAATGTGAGAGGGCCTTCCGGGAAATCAAATGGCTGTTGAAGCTGCAGACAATCTGGCATACTTTAGGCCCAAAAGAAAGCCTGAAATAACAGTAGATGCCAGTCCAGTAGGTCTGGGTGCCATCTTGGTCCAGTATGACAAAGACAATGATCAACGGCACATCGTGGCCTACGCCAGTCGCAGTTTGACTGAAACAGAAAAGGCCTATTCTCAACCAGAGAAGGAGAGTCTCGCAGTTGTCTGGGCTTGTGAGCACTTTCACGTCTTCATCTATGGTAAGCATTTCACCATGATAACAGATCATCAGGCGTTGGTCACCATATTTGACAACCCAAATGCCAAAATGCCACCTAGGATAGAACGTTGGGGCCTGCGCCTACAGGAATACACATACACAATCATCCACAAACCGGGAAAAGGGGAGAATCCTGCGGACTACATGTACCGACACCCTCAGGAATCCCAGGCCTCGCCTCCGTCAATTGCTGAAGAATACATGCATTTTGTAGTAGGATCAGCCCGACCTCCGGCCATTCCCTTAGAGGCAATCAAGGAAGCCACTGCCCACAATGGCATTCTTCAGAAAGTCATGCGTCTACTGCGCACCCATCAATGGAGACATGACAGTGAGGAAGAGAAGACCGATCCTCAGGTCCGCCAAGAAATGCAGGCGTTCAGACACATCTGCGAAGAGCTATCTGCCACCTCGGAGGGGCTCCTCCTGAGAGATCGGATTGTCATCCCGAGGCAGTTATGACAAGGAGTCATCAACCTGGCTCATGAAGGTCACCGGGGAGTGATTGCAACAAAAAGAAATCTCCGTGAACGAGTCTGGTTCCCGCTGCTTGATTCCATGGTGGAGGCCACCCTCAAAGACTGCTCCCAGTGTCAACTAGTCAGCCATGGGACACCCCCGGCCCCGCTTCAAATGACTAAACTACCAAATGGAATCTGGCAAGAACTAGCCATGGACTTTTACGGACCCCTTCAATCGGGCAAGTATGTGGTGGCTATTATGGATGAGTTCTCAAGGTTCCCGATAGCCCAATTCGTGCCTTCCACTAATGCCTCCTGCACCATCGCAGTACTTGATGAGGTGTTTGCCACCTGGGGTGTCCCAAAGGAACTCAAAATGGACAATGGTCCTCCGTTATATGGCCAGGAGTTTAGTGAGTTTGCACGACACCTTAATTTTAGACATCGAAAGGTCACGCCTCTGTGGCCACAGGCTAATGGCACTATTGAGAGGTTCATGGCAACTCTGAAGAAAACATTCAAACAAGCCACGCTTGAAAAGAAGGACTTGCAAGTTGCCCTCAACGAAGTCTTGCGAGCCTATCGGACTACCCCACATGCGACCACTGGAAAGCCGGCCACTCTCATGCTGGGGCGACCCATCAGAACAAGGAATCCCGACGTGGGAAGGTGCTCTGCGACCAGTGTCTCCGACACATGTCCACCAAGAGGTGGCTCTTGCTGATCGCACCAATAAGAACAAGATAAAATCATATGCAGACGATCGACGGCGAGCCAAGTCTCCTTCCTTACCGATGGGGGACTGTGTGGTGGTCAAACAAGAGCAATCCCGAAAGACAGACTGCATGTTCAAAGACGAGCCGATGGTCATCACCCAACAAAAGGGCACCATGGTTACAGCAGCATCTGAAAGGAGAAAGATTACCAGAAATGTGTCTCACTTTCAAAAATGCACGCCGGGCCTGAAAGAGTCTCTTGAACAGGATAGAGACATACCGGACACACAAGGACCCAGTCAAGTGGGCACAACACAAAGACTTGATCAGAAGACTGAGGCTGAATTGGATGCTGGCAGTATGAGTCTGCGACCAAGAAGAAACATTCACAGACCTAAAAGACTGATTGAAGAACTTGAATAAAGTTAGTCTGTTCTTTTGTTAACAAAGGGGGAGATGTTATGTTTTGAGCAGTCTAGTAGCTGGGTGTGGGCGGAGTCATGGGGTGGAGGAAGAGGCGGGGCATGAACAGGAAAGGGGCAGTTAGAGTAGGGAAAGGGACGAGGAAGGAGTGTGTTAATAAAGCTCCTTGAATATTATTATTATTATTAAAGGGGTTTGTAAAGCGCCTGGTGACGCCTCCCGGCGTGTCCCCGCGCTGTGGAGAGAGAATGTAGGGAGGAGAGAACAGGACCACTACGAAGTAAATAGATGGGTTTTCAACATCTTTCTAAAAGAGGCCTCATTCATTTCTAGCCTAATGTTCATGGGGAGGAGATTCCAGTTCTTGGCTGCCAGTGAGCGGAAGGACTTGCCTCCCATTCTGGCTTTTTTGGGACGCGATGTTCTGAGCAAGCCCACTCCTTTGGATCTAAGGGATCTATTCGGCTCATACAAAGATGCCAGATCCGATAGATAGGACGGAGCTTTTTGGTAAATGATCCTGTGGCACCAGAGGAGTGCTTTGAATAAGATCCTCTTACTAATAGGTAACCAGTGGAGAGAGGCCAAAGAGGGTCCGGAGGGGGCTCTACGGGGGAGTCTCAGCACCAGACGTGCTGCTGAATTCTGCAGGGCTTGTAGCCTCCTGATGTTTTTTGCAGAAGTGCCCAGGAGCAACACATTCCCATAATCAATACGGGATGTGATAAGTGCCTGAGTCATGGTACGCCTGGAATTCAGAGGAAGCAAGTCCAGGGTACGATTGAGCGTTTTCATTACTCCAAAGCACTTACCAACTGTTTTCTTGATATGGCTGTCAAAAGATAGCTTATTGTCTACCCAGACACCTAAGTTTTTTGCTTCCAGGTTGGGAGTACGTAAGGGACCTAGACAACTGGGCCACCATTCTTTCGTCCATTTTGTCTCATTTCCCCCTATTATAAGTACCTCCGTTTTTGTGCCATTCAATTTAAGACAGTGCTCTGTCATCCATGTGGCAAGCTTGCACATGCATTTTGTGAAACAAACAAGGACCCCCTGATGTACTCGTTTTTTATAAATGAATAATTTTTTATGTACTAATTAAAATGTATCAAATGTGCAAATACCTGTTTTGATTGCTTCTTATTGTTTTGTTTGGCTAATGCCAATAATCATGTGCTAGTGTTGTCCATACATTTGCCTGAGTATTATATTCACAAAAAAGCTTGCACATGCAAGCATTGAAGTTGGCAGCTTCCAGGGAGGGGGCTTGTGACAGTGATATAAGAAGTTGAGTGTCGTCGGCGTAAGAGACAAGCTCTACGCCGAACGATTGCACTACTTCTGCCAGGGGAGCCATGTATAAGTTAAACAGGGTGGGACTCAGGGCAGAGCCCTGGGGCACCCCCTGTTCTAGAATCACATTGTCAGAGAGAAAAGTCCCTCTTTGGACTTGAAAGCTCCTATTGATAAGAAAGGCTTTCAACCATCCCAGTGCCTTTTTGGTGACCCCCGCTCTGTTTAGACACTGTAGCAGGATGGAATGCGCTACAGTGTCAAACGCGGCACTGAGGTCCAGCATGATGAGAGCCATGGTCTTGCCCTCATCAGCTCCCTCCCGTAGGCTTTCAGTAGCCCTCAAGAGCGCTGTCTCTGTAGAGTAGCTTGATCTGAAGCCAGATTGAGATTTATGAAAAGCATTTTAGGCTTCTAGATGGGCCATAAGTTGGACATTCGCAACTTTTTCGGCTAATTTTGCAAGATAAGGTAGCAAAGAGATAGGGCGAAGATTCTCCAATATGTCCTGACTCATATTAGGCTTTTTTTTAATTGGTAGCACTATAGCTTGTTTCCATTCAGTGGGTAAGCAAGCCGCGGAGAAGGAAACTTTAAGCATGTGTCTAAAGTGGGGTTCTAGAACAGAGACCGCTTCAGCTAGAATTTTAGGTGGTGCAGGATCTCGAGGAGAGCCCGATTTAATGCTTTTGCACATTTTAGCCAGTTTTTCAGAGGGAGGGACAGAGAATGAGCCTAAGCATACTGGAGTACTTATGAGGTCTTCATTCTCAGTAAATTCAGTTCCCGACTTTAGATTGGTGGAAAAGCTGGCATAGATGTTGGTAATCTTTCCTGAGAAATATTTGGCAATGTTATTACAAGTTTCCACAGAATCACTTTGAGAGGTGGGGTTAGAGTCAATTATAGATAGCTCTTTATAGATTTGATAAAGCTCCTTAGAGGAGTTTTCCGCTTCCAAAATACGGTTGTTGTAGTGAGCTGCCTTGGACAGGCGTATTTTTTTGTTATAATCTCTTTGCGCTACTTTATACTGGGCTTTGATTTCTGGGCAAAATTTTTGGCGCCATGCCCTTTCAAGTTTTTTACAAGCCGTCTTCATGGTTTGAAGTTCTTGACTAAACCAGGGAGCTGTTTTTTTTGTTCTCATGGCATTAGTCATAGTGCGGATGGGGGCTGTAATGTCAAGGGCCTTAGTGATGCAGTTATTCAAATGCTTATGTGCTGTCTCACAATCAGTTCCGCTAGGGGGACCTGCATCCTGAACAATTTTGATGAAAGACTCTACTAAGAAATTCTTCCATTTTCTGCGTTTGTAGCGTAGAGATTGATGATGATAGTGCTCAGTTCTATCAAGTTGGATTCTTATAGGGATGATATAATGATCAGACCAGGGTATGGGCAGGGGAGATAAGGTTTGGACTCCCTTCCAGTTCCCAAAAACAGGGTCTAACAGATGTCCTAATTGATGTGACGGTTCATTATTTTTTATTTCTAGCTGTACAGAGAGTAGCTCAGATTTCATATCAGTCGCATCCTTGTCTAAGGGGTCTTCAAAGTGGGCATTTAAGTCAAGTTCAAGAAGTCTTTATTCGATTAATTCATCATAAAAGACATAAATACAAAATACACAATAACATATATAAAATCAGTATTAAATCATCGACATCGAATTAACTTCATGCAGAAATATACAAAAGTTTAAAAGGTGTTACAGATACCGGTTACCACAGTAAATACAAGATAAAACAATCTCTGCTAATTTTGTTTAATAAACCTACTTCTGATAACCCAAGCCCAGCCAAGGAACTTGGCAACCCCCACAACAATAAGCGGATCCAGATTAGTGTTTAACAATCTCAAGGCCTCAGCAGACGAGCGAGTGCCTAGTTGACTACAAACTGGTTTGAACCACTTAGATCTGGGGGCAGAGTATAAGGGGCACACAAACAAAAGGTGAGACAGACTTTCCCCAGAACCCTGACATTTTGCACAAAGCCCCAGACTAGCTTTTCCCCACTTATTGGTGAAGTCCCCAATAGGGAGTGAGCCACATCTAAATTGAAAGAAGAGTTTTCGGTCCAGAGGTTTGGTAATGATTTCCCAGAATTTTTCTAACCTGGGTAGATCTTTGTGTACCAAAAATAATCCTGAAAGACTACTTGGGCTTGTTTTTGAGAAAGTATTGTGCATCACCCAGTCCCAATAACATTTTTTGAGCTCATTTTTAGATGGAAATGTGGCTGTCTCAGGCGACAACCACAACTCGGTAAGGCCCATAGATAGAAGAGTAGCCTTGAGATCTCTGAACCATCCGATTTTTGAGGCTCCAGGAAGGTTTTTTATCTCCAGACAGGCTTCAGCATAGTGGTGTAGATCTGGGGTTGTCCACAAGCGTCGCCAGAATGAGATCGGTCGATATTTAGCACAATCGACCACCGAGTGACACCCCAGGTCGAGTAGAAGGGGGATTAAAGGAGTCGATTGTGGCAGACCAGTTGCCATCCTTAGGAACTTGTTTTGGGCGTGTTTCAGGGAATCCAAGTTGCTTCCACCCCATAGCTCTGCGCCATATAGCACCGCTGATAAAACCTTTCCACCATAGATCTTCATCAGCGGTGACATAGGCTTCGTAAATGAGCATTTATGTTCCTTGATCAAAACTCCACCCAACTGTTGGTGTTTCAGGGTCAAGAGCTCGATCTGGTGGGTCCAGCTTAGTGTGTCGCTGAATGTAACACCCAAATAGGTAAAATGCTTGGTCTGCTCTAAGGGGGAATTCCCCATTGTAACCCTAGCCTTGACCTGTTTGTGTCCCCTCATAACCATAAATTTGGTCTTGGCAACGTTCACCTCCAGCTCATGCTCACTACAGAAACTCTCAAACCTCGACAGTGCTAGCTGTAATCCCTGTCTGGTTCTCGAGACCAGGAGAGTGTCGTCAGCGAACATGAGCAGAGGGATTTTCATGCCAGCCAAACTTGGAGCATCTGTGGGACAGCCCTCAAAGTACTTAATGACTCTATTTATGTATAGGGAGAACAGGGTTGGCGCCAGAACACATCCCTGTCTTACACCTTTCAGCACAGGGAAGTTCTTAGTCACCTCTCCAGGTTTGCCCCATCTTACAAAGGCATAGGTCTCAGCGTGAAGGTTAACTATGATGCGAACCAAAGAGGGAGGCATACCCATTTCCAGAAGGCAGTTCCAGAGCCCAGCCCTCGGAACAAGATCAAACGCAGACCGAAGGTCTACGAAAGCCGCAAAAAGGTTACCTTTGCCCAGAGTGACCGTCTTCCAGTGTAATAACATAAACCGGAAAGCCTGGTCCAGGGTACTTACATGGGGTCTAAACCCTGCTTGGAGAGGGGTAAGTATATTATATTCCTCAATCCAAGCCTGGACCCTGGAAAGGACAAGTCGAGACACTATCTTTTGAACAGCATCAATAAGGCTGATCGGTCGGTAGTTGGAAGGAACCGACCGATCACCCTTCTTGAAGATGGGCAAAATCTCGGCACCTGCCCAAGAAACAGGCACCTTTGCTCCCCTGGCCAGCGTGTTTGCCAAGTGCAGTAGATAGGGTACCCATAGGTCTTGATCCTGTTGAAAAATGTCCGCTGGAATGCAATCCGGGCCGGGCGCTTTGCCCCTGGGGATGGTGTTCAGGACGTTTTCAACCTCTTTGGCCGAAAACACAAGGGTATCAAAGGACAGCGGCCAACCAATGGGGGCTTCCCCTTCCCTGAGGCACCTGAACTGTTCCTCGAAATGGGACACCCATTTTTGTTGGTCGACAGAAGCAGGGCTAGGACGATCATCCAGGGACTTACCCCATTTGAGGAGGTGCCAAAAGTGCGTGAGATTCCTAGAGCCACAGGCCTCAACAAGGAGAGCCCAGCGCTCTTCATCCCAGGCGGCTTTAGCCCGCCGCTTGGCTATATTGTAGGCCTTCCTGGAAGATTTAATTAGGGCTGGGTTCCTAGATTTTAGAGCTTTGAACAGGTTTGAATGGGATGTGCCACACTCATCATCAAACCAGTTCGCGGGCTTCCTCGGCTTTCCTGAGCCCTTTTTGGCAACTACTTTAATGAATAAAGTCTTTAGGGATGCGAACAAACTGGCATGGATGTCAGAAATTTTGAGAGATATTTGGTTCGGGTCGTCACATTGCTCAAGTATTCTTAGGGAGTCAGAAACCAGAGATCTTATTATAGTACGTGCATTCACGTCCACGGCAACCTTTGGCCACCGAACCCTCCTCATATCATTTGTTATTACCAAGGCCTCTTGTACGGCATTGGAGAGGTGCACAGAGGGCCCGGCAAAACTGAAATCCTTCAGTTCTGCTAGGAGAGGTTCGTGATCGCTTTCGGGCCGAGGTCTGATTAACATATCCGAGACTAGAGGCCACATAGTTACATCGACTAAAATGTAATCGATACGACTACTATGTCTTCCATTAAAGAATGTTGGGTTGCCCAGTCTGTCCGATCTAGTACGACCGTTTAGGGCACGCAGTCCCCAATTCAGACATAGGCCTTTGATGAAAGTGGCACTTTGGGACCATTTAGTAATCGGAGATAGCTCTGGTTGTGGAATTCCCCATGTCATGTCCTCGGCCTCAGTTAACATCCCATCCTCCCCGCTTAGAGGTTCGAAGCAAGTATTAAAATCTCCCATAACCACCACATGACCCCCTTGCTGTGTAGAGCCAAGGAATTCATCTAAGAGTGTTAAGGTAGATGATACACGACCACCCGGTGTTCCTCTGGCATAAACAATAAACAACAGAATAACCAACCCACTATTGAGTTTCAGGCTAACTATGAGGATATCAGGACAGTCGATATAAATTTCTTTAACAGAGACTCCTACTGTTTGGCGCACCCAGACAGTAAGACCCCCCATGGCCCTACCTCTTTGACCTCTAACTGCGGGTTTGTTAAAACTCAGAAAACCTGGGAGAAAAACCGGAAGAGTTGACCATGTCTCCTGAAAGGACCAGACGTCACCTTGTCTGATGAAGTCAGCCCAGTCAGGTATACATATGCAGGAATCTATACCCGCCACATTCCAGCATCCCAGCGTGGTACCCTTAAGAGGGGCTTGTACACCCGGGACGATAACATCTACAAGAGAGGATTCACCGGAATGTGGGGAACTTACTACAGATGGGGAAGCCTCAACAGGCACCCCTTCCATTGACATCCTACATAACCCAACCTGAGTTGCCTGTACTGAAAATGAGCCTGTGGGAGAAGCAGCAATAGAAAGCAGAGTGTCATGAGACGGAGGAGAAATGACCCACTCAGTTGGGTAAACAGGGTTACCATCCTCACAACACACGAGTGGAACTTTGAAACTTACAGCATTACGTGGGAGGATGCACGGGACCGCTCCCACATATGGATTAGACTGGGCGTCGATGCTTTTCTCACTTGTTTGTCAATCAATAGACGACAGCCCTGAAAGAGGGTCATATAAGTTTCTCAGTGGGATGTTCCACAGATCTTTAGGATGGGGGGGCCTGTTAAAATTAGAAAAAGCTGGAAGTAGGCTGGGGGGCTGCAGTGCCTGTGTAAAAACTGGTGTAGGGGGGATCAAGGGGTACGGGGGATTGTTAGAAAAAGGCATTCCCAAGGATGTAGGAGGACCAAATGGCTGGATAAATGGCTTAGCCCAGCCCGGCGTTTGAACAGGACAGTTGTAGGTGGATTGGATGTACGAGCGATAAAGTGCTTCAGGGTTGAAATGGGCAACATGGAAACTTGATGTGAAGTTGGACCATTTGGGGTTTTTTTAGATTTGATAGTACCACCAAGCTGACTTTTGTGTGGGTTAGTCAAAGTTTCAGGGTAGAAATAACCTAGATTCCTTGTGGAAATCCCACCCTCATTGTTCCCCACATACCAGTCAGTGAGGTGGGATACAACCCTATGGTCTCTAAAATTGATAATGACAATGTCCCCCTCAATGTCCTTAGGGCGCACCCCAACCCACTGACATCTTCTAACCGTGACGATATCCCCATTGAGGTTCGAAGGAAGGGGTCTGTTTGTTTTTAGCCAGAAGATGACTTTATTTTTTAAACTATCGTCATTTTCCCTGTCTCCTTCCTGTAATGGTGGCACACCTGTCATGACAATAACAAAATTTAAAGAATCGGGCGGCAAGTCTACATTTCTTTTTGAAGGTAAGAGTTTCTTCTTTTTACAGTTTACATCAGCAGATTTGCCCATCCCATTTTTGTTCGATGGTACTGCCCCCTTGGCCAGTGGTTTGCTAGTTACCGCACTTGGGGTAGCTGCCACGGGGGGTTGTGTTGATGAGGATTTCGCAACCACTAACGGTGCTTTGTTTGATGTGGTAACAGATTTAGTGGTATTGGAAGTGAGTATTTTGGTGGTAGTGGAGGAAGAATGACTAGTGGCTTTGGTTAATACACCTGCAGCAAGAGATGAGCTTGCAGGGTTAGTGGGGGGGCCTTTGATCTTATCTAAGCCTGAGGTATGAGACGATTCAAAGGACGCCACAAGGCGATCCAACTTTTCGCCCATAACCCTTACACGTTCTAGCAGGGGGAGCATATAAGATTTAATAAGTTTCCCCAAGATGTCAAGAGTCACTTCACTTACCCCTAGGGAAACTAACTCAGGTGTTACTAACTCAGGGGCTGCATGCTCACCAGCGTCAGTGGGGCGGGACTCTACTGTAGGGGGTGGGCCCAACACACTATTTGTGATGGGTTTCGGTGGAGGTGGGGTGTGGCGACTACGTCCTTTCCTTTTTACCCCCCCTTTCGCCTTTTCTTCCTTGGAGGGGAGTGAACCACCCCTAGAGCTGCGTTGGACGAGCGTCCTGGCGTTAGGCCATTCGCCTCTGGAATGGTCTCTCCTGGGACTATACAAACCAGAGACAAGTTGGACAGCATAGGGGATGGATCTACTTCCCTGCTATGTGACTCAGGGATATTTGTTTCTATTATACTAGAGTGATTAATAGGGGGACAGACCAACTGACCTCCGCAAGTAGCACTACTACAGGGCGGGGAGATAGCAGGGAACCTAAAAATACTAGGGGTGAGATTGAGATCAGTCATGTCAGCATCAATAACGCTCATACCTTGGGCGGGGAGATCCTTGGAAATATTAAGGACTGGCAGTGGGATACTCTTTAACTGCTCAATTGAACGTCTACGCTCAGCTCTCCTTTCGGCCAGAAGTAGGTCCATATCGACCTCCTTTGCAGATTTCTTAAAAAATTTATCAAGGGGACCCAAGACAGAGACACTAACACCTGGAGGAGCAGAATGGCTCATGTTAACAAAGGACAAAACAGAATAATGGGGGTTGGGTTAAAGGCTAAAAAACAGTGCTAGCAAACCCAATTGTAAAAGAACTTAGTCACTGCTTACAGCAAGTAAAATGAAAATGTCCTGGCCCAGCCCGGCCTCCAGCGGCCCCGGACGGCCACAGACGGACCCGCCCTTGTCCCGGGCTTCTCCCGGCGCCCTCCCGCGCGCTCCCGCGCTGCGGGAGAGACTGCTCCTTTTAAAGATGTACAAGGATGACCTAGGGGGCGTGGCCGGCAGGGAGAGGAGCCCAGCTGACAACGGGCGCGCGGGGACTCCTGGAACTTGGAGTCCACCCACTCTACCCTCGCAGCCCTGCCGGTATCCAAACGAGGCCCCTAGCAAATTACCAACAGCTGCTTGAGTCCGCGAAGCGGGACCCGCGCAGCGGGTCCGGCGAGCAGCAGCGGCTCAGCAGGCTGGTTTCTGATGATACGGAGGTCCGTGGCGTGACGAGGATTCCTGGTGAGTTTTCCACTGCTGTGTGGGCTGGAAGCGTTTAAGTGGTGCTGTGTTGGAGGCGGGGCCGGCAGGGAGAGGAGCCCAGCTGACAACGGGCGCGCGGGGACTCCTGGAACTTGGAGTCCACCCGCTCTACTCTCGCAGCCCTGCCGGTATCCAAACGAGGCCCCTAGCAAATTACCAACAGCTGCTTGAGTCCGCGAAGCGGGACCCACGCAGCGGGTCCGGCGAGCAGCAGCGGCTCAGCAGGCTGGTTTCTGATGATACGGAGGTCCGTGGCGTGACGAGGATTCCTGGTGAGTTTTCCACTGCTGTGTGGGCTGGAAGCGTTTAAGTGGTGCTGTGTTGGAGGCGGGGCCGGCAGGGAGAGGAGCCCAGCTGACAACGGGCGCGCGGGGACTCCTGGAACTTGGAGTCCACCCGCTCTACCCTCGCAGCCCTGCCGGTATCCAAACGAGGCCCCTAGCAAATTACCAACAGCTGCTTGAGTCCGCGAAGCGGGACCCGCGCAGCGGGTCCGGCGAGCAGCAGCGGCTCAGCAGGCTGGTTTCTGATGATACGGAGGTCCGTGGCGTGACGAGGATTCCTGGTGAGTTTTCCCTCATTTAAGTCTCCTAGTGCTATTAAGCGAGATTTTCTTAGTGCTAGGTGGGTTATGGCTTCCATGAGAGTGGAAGTAAAGTCATATAGCCTTCCAGGAGGCCGATATATCAGGATGCCAGAGACGGAGTGGGTGGTAAGTAGTGTCTGTCATTATTACATGCACAACACTACAAAAAGGATATCGTATGGCCCAGAACAGAATTCCTGGGAATCAGCATCAGGAGTCCATGCCCCTTGACTTCAAAGACCGTTTCATGCCTCATACCCCGATAAACCTGGACCCTGTCAGCATCCTTCGGGGGAGGGTGTACTGTCAGGCCACCCCTAAGAACTCTGCCAGTGTAAACAAATGCCTCCTATATATAGCTTTCAACGCATACTGCTTATACTGGGGGACACAATCACAGGCTCAATAACTGAGGAGCACATACTATAGATACGTGCACTGCAGACATCAGATTCTCCAGCGTCCAAATTTTGTTGTACGCTGACTACATGGTTATTATCCTCATGTCAGAAGGATAAGAGTAAATTGTAACTGTGGACCAGAGTCTAATGTATTTTTTAATCAAAGCATATTATTTTATGATGTGGCATTGTGAAAAGCATTATGATAAATAAACAGTAAGGGTGGTGTGCATAGAGAAATGAACTACAATCCCATGATGTCTTTTAGTGTAATTCAGCCATTTTAGCAAGGCAGCCATATTGGGAGGGCCGTAGTATAGAACCGGGCCCGCCCTTAGGACGTCACTCGTTTTTGCTAACCGACAAGCTGAGAAGCAGCAGCAGAGCAGCGCATCCAAAACCGGAAGGAAAAGCTGTATCGGAGCGCTGAGTTTGAAGATTGCATTGGGAAAAGGGTGCACTCGCGCCAATAACAAAAAAGCACCTGACAAATGTATGTACGACCCGGTTGGGCGCAGCTTGTTTTTTTCTCAACGAGGAAACATTATGGAGCAATTATAAAGGCCTCAAATCAAGCTTTAATAAGAGCATATTTGTTTAGGTTTTGATCACTATTGGGACTTGATCTGATTGTGAGGTCATAGTTAGAGAATATTGACTCTCGTGGGCTTGTGATTAACGGTGAAGGCCGGTGCATTCCGCTGTTGACAAACTTGTGCCATTGAAACAATTTGAATATTAAGAATGTACAAAAAGAACAATTATGCAATCTTGCTGTGAAAATACTGGACAACAAACTCACTCCTAATAGTGATGTAAAACTCCAGCATTCTTTTGGGTGCCATGAGAAACGGCAAATAATATTTGTGATTGATATTGCTTTAACAGAGGTGGTGAGATGGATCACCAGCAATCGGAGAAATACCCCAGTGAAGATTAAGTGATCTACTGGTATGTGTCATTCCAATAAGGAAAATTACATTGCTTGAGAACGGTTCAAGAAAGAAAGTGCAAACATCATTGTGCATTTATCTTTGTAGACAATTCCTCCCACAATACCAGCATAACATTGGGAAGCCTAAAAGGTATCTGGGATTCATACTGGTTTTCTTACAAGTATATTACAGGGGAAAAAAAGGGGAATCGTTTATAAGAATCTTAGGAAGCGTAGGACCAATATTGTCTCTTGTTCTTTTATGTCTCCCTTCTCACTGCTCCCTTTTATTCCTCCCCTCCTCTCGCTTGATAATCTCAGCTTTCTATGCTATAACAGCATACAGAAGTTGGGATTATCAAGAAGCGGACAATTTTGAGTATTGAACTTATTCTGAGTAATTCGTCTGGCTGACAGAGATTTACACCAAATCACAAAGTGCACAATCTTCATGCCAAGATATAGCTTTCTGCCAAATTTAGTTTAATTACGTTCAAGTGTTTTTGCTGTAGCCCTTCCTTAAGAAGTCTGAAGAAAAGAAATGGGGATTTTGTGTTTTCTGACCCGTTTTTTTCTTGGCCCATCAAATGTTAATTCCTATCTATAACATGCCTGAAACCTATGTTTTTTTTCAGTGAATTTCAAAAGTTTTTTAAAAGCTAATTTTTAACTGTAACATAACTGAAACCTACGGTTTTTTAAGTGAATTTCAAAGATTTTTAAATGCTAGTTTCTAACTATGCCTACAGAGGTAGGACATGTGAAGAAAGATGAAAAACACCTACATACAATAGGGAACACTGTGTGTTGAGGCACCCCTGTTATTAGCATGACCTCCTCTGTAAGCCCCTAATATATAATAGGCCTGGAAAATTAAAACTACCTCTTTAAACGGGCCACAGGGCGCGTTTGCATACCGGTGAAGGGAGGGGGATGGGGCTGAGCTGACTTGTGCAAATACGCCCTGTGGGCATTTTAATTTGGTGGATGAAGTCCCCCTGAATTCTGAGTGCCCCTTGGGTATAACTAGCCCACCAGGTATCTCTAGTTAGCGCCACATAGCTGCGTTGCAGAGTGGTGTAAAAGGGGGCACGGCCTGGACCACCTCTCTGCAACGCATCGCAGTGGCGCTTAATGGAAGCACCTGGTGGACTAGTTGGCCCCCATGGGCCCTCAGGATTGAATGGGACTTATTTCCCCAACTTAAAACGCGCCATAGGGCGTGTTTGCATACCTCACCTCAGGCCCCATCCCCTCGCTTCCCCACTGTGTAAACACGCCCTGTGGACATTTTGAGTTGGGAGAATAAGTCCCTTTGAATCCTGAGGGTCCCTATGGGCAAATTAGCCCACTAGCTACCTCCTGTAAGCGCAATTGCAGAGAGGTGTAAAAAGGGGCACAGCCTGCACTCTCTGCTTAAAATGCGCAGCAGGGCGTGCTTGCACACTTAATCTCAGGCCCCGTCCCCACCCTTCACCACTGTGTAATTGCGCTCTGTGGCAGTTTTAAGTTGGGAGATGAAGCCCCCTTCAATCCTAAGGGTCCCTAGGGTCCAACAAGCCCACTAAGTACCTCCAGTAAGCGCCACAGAGCTGCGTTGCAGAGAGGTGTAAAAAGTGGAACGGCCTGGAAAACCTCTCTGCAACGCAGCGCAGTTGCGCTTACTGGAAGCACCTGGTGGGCTAGTTTGCCCCCAGGGTCCTTCAGGATTGAAGGGGAATTATTTCCCCAACTTAAAATGTGCCACAGGGCTTGTTTGCACACGTCACCTCAGGCCCCGTCCCCTCCCTTCACCACTGTATAAACGCACTCTGTGGCAGTTTTAAGTTGGGAGATTAAGTCCCCTTCAATCCTGAGGGTTCCCAGGGGAAAATTGGCCCACTAGCTACCTCCTGTAAGCGCCATTGCAGAGAGGGGTAAAAAGGGGCACGGCCTGCATCACCTCTCTGCAATGCAGTGCAGTGGCACTTACTAGAAGCACCTGGTGGGCTAGTTAGCCCCAAGGGGCCCTCAGCATTGATGCAGAATTATTTCCCCAACTTAAAACGCAGCACAGGGTGTGTTTGCAGACGTCACCTCAGGCCCTGTCCCCTCCCATCACCACTGTGTAAATGCGCGCCTGTGGCAGTTTTAAGTTGGGAGATTAAGTCGCCTTGAATCCTGAGGGTCCCTAAGGTCCAACTAGCCCACTAGGTATGTCCAGTAAGTGCTACAGACCTGTGTTACAGAGAGGTGTAAATAGGGGCACGGCCTAGACCACCCCTCTGCAACGCAGCACAGTGGGGCTTACTGGAAGCACCTGGTGGACTAGTTGGCACCCAGGGTCCCTCAGGATTGAAGGGGAATTATTTCCCCATCTTAAAATGGACCACAGGATGTGTTTGCACACATCACCTCAGGCCCCGTCCCCTCCCTTCACCACTGTGTAAACTTGCCCTGTGGCCGTTCTAAGTTGAGAGATTAAGTCCCCTTGAATCCTAAGGGACCCTAGGCTCAAACTAGCCCACTAGGTACCTTCAGTAAGCACCACAGATCTGCGTTGCAGTGAGGGGTAAAAAGGGGCGTGGCCTCTGAACACCTATCTGCAACGCAGCTACCTGGCGTATACTGGAGTTACCTTTAGATAAATAGGTGGTGAGGTATTGTCAGCGCATAGCCTATGCAGCAATAAATCTACAGATTATTATCTCAAAAGGGGCATCAAGGGAACCACAGACAGCTACCACCCACCGCTGTCAAGAGACAGTAAATTACAAAGTAATTCTTGTCACAATAACAAATTTTACAGAGTTCCCTGAGCACAAGAATATATGAGCGTATCTGTAAGGTTTACAGATAATATCCATTCAAACAATGATAGTCCATATCTATGTATCCAAGTTTGAAAAAAGTCCTTATTTTATTTTCTCAATCCAGATGATCACGAAGGCCCCCCCTCCCGAGACCATAATGTGCCCCGGGGACCCCATCTCCCGGGGCATGCCCATTTTTTTTGCTCCTTTTTTTTGGAGGGGGGCTGCCTCCATTTATAGCCCCGGGGACCCTATCCCCCGGGGCCGGCCTTTGTTTTTTAAATATATATATTTGAGGAGTGAGGCCGCGTGGCCCTCCTCCCGGGCCACTAATAGCCTCCAGGGCCCCATCCCCTTGGGCTCACCATCTCTGTTCGGGACCGTGGTGGGTCTCCAATCCCCCCACGGTACCGCCAGCTCCCCGCATCCTGAGGGAGCAGGCATTCCTTTTCCACATGGGAAGCTGCGAAGATGAAGCTCCCCATGTGGAAAAGCAATCGTCTTTGGTTTTTGGAAGAGAGAGCAGGTTTCCTGCTCTCTCTTCCAAATACCAAAGCAGTTTGCTACGGCTCCCGACCTGCCTTGTCAGGAGCTGGCCCAGGGGGCTGGCGGTCCCCAGGACCATTGAGGGCTCCAGGAGGGGGCCGCGCGGACCCCCTCCCAACATGTACAAAGCCCCAGGGTGTGTTGGTCTCCGGGGCTGGTGGGACTGTCACGGACCTCCCAATTTCAATACTTAGTGCCCGGGGGTGGTGGCGGTTCCCGTGGCATGTGGAGGGCTTAAGCCCCCCCACACAGTATTATTTATTTCACAATTAAAGCCCCGGGGTTGGTGTTCCCCGGGGCTTGGGGAGACCTTTGAGCTCCCCACCCATCCTTTTTCAAAGCCCAGGGGGTGGTGGTCCCTGGGTGAGGGGGGACTGAGAGCCCCGCCCACACAATTGAAAAAAGATCCGGGGGTGGCGGTCCCTTCACATTCTCAATATTGCTCTCAGGACTTGGCCCCGGGTGCCTAATTACCAAGGAAGCGCAGCAGCCCGCGCTTCTTTCTTTTTTTTATGGGCAGGATCCGCGCACACTGTGTGGATTTTGCCGATTTAAAAAAATAATAATTTGGCCCTGGGGATCCTTCTGGGACCCCCTAAGCAGGCCTAAGGGGTCAGAGTCTTTCTACCCTGCCCCCTTTTTGTGTTATGCGTGTTTTTTTCTCTGCTTTCTTGTGCCTTGGTTCTACCAAGTCACAAGATGGCTGCCAACACTTTCTGGTTTGGATTGTTGACAGCGAATTAGCATAAAGCTTGTGCTCCTGAGGGTGCGGGGAGGGTGCGCGGATCCTCCGTGGCCATAGATATCACTTGCTTTATTCCTTATTTTCTCAAAAACTACTGAATGGATTTACACTATTTTTAAAAAGGTCGCTTTCTGAGCCAAGCTGTACATTTATGCCAAATTTGGTGTAATTCCGTTCGCAGTTTTTGCTATAACAGTGTCTAAAGTTTCCTATGTGAAAATTATTTTGTCACCACTATTTTTTTAATTTCTCAGGAACTACTGAACGGATTTACACCGTTTAAAAAAAGGGCGCTTTCTGAACCAAGAGCATAATATGGTGTCATTCCGTTCAGCCGTGTCTAAAATTTCCTATGGGAAATAACATGGGGAAAACGGGTTTTAGGACCCCCCTTTTTTCTCGGCACCAGCTTTAATGAATCACCTCCAAACTTTCAGAATAGGAGCGGACCGCAGCGCCCAAGAGTTTTGAAAATTTCACGAAGATTTATCAATCGGCGCAAAAGTAATTGGAAATAGAATGTTGCGGATTTCCTATGAAAAAAGGTCCTAACTATAACTACCTACTGGCGATCGCCAGTAGCTAGTATACATATATGTGTGTGTGTATATATATATATATATATTTATTTTTTTGTAGGATTTCCTGAAAATCGTCCCAATTTTGACGACGAAGCAAGAAGCGGCAGACCAGAAGTCAACGACTTGGTGCACAATAAATCATTGTGCCATCTTCTGGTGTGCCGCGTCTTGCTTCACCATCAAAATTGGGGAGATTTTCAGGAAATCCTACAAAATTAAAGCAGCTACTGCTGCCGCTGGCTGGCACCGACGCCGGAGGCAGGTAACCGGGAAAAGCAGTGTCTGGGGAAATATATACATATATATATATAGATATAGATTTACATATATTACTTACTGGTGTTCACCAGTAGGTAGTTATAGTTAGGACCTTGTTTTTCTTCAAAAAGTGTTTTTTCTTTTGCCAATATCTTTGGTGCCGTTTGATGTATCTTTGCAAAATGGTCAAAACTAATGGGGTGGTCAGGTCAGCTCCTGTGTTGAACGTTTCGGGAAGATTTGTCAATCGGGGGCTAAGAAAAAGGGGGGGCCCAAAACACAATTTCTCCATGTTAATTTCCATAGGAATCTTTAGACACAGCTATAGCCCGAATGGCTGAACGGAATTATACTAAATTTGGCAAAAAGGTAATTCTTTGTTCACAAAGCACTCTTTTTGTTGAATGGTGTAATTTCAGTAGTTTCTGGGAAAATGTAAACATTTTTCAGATATACAAATATCCCTGCGGAGGATCCCCGAACCCTCCTGATCTTGAGTCTTCAATCTGATTAGCTGCCAACAGTTCCAGCCAGGAAGTGTTGGCAGCCATCTTGTGACTCGGTTGAACCAAGTAACAAGAAAAAAGGTAAACAAAGAGGATTAAAAACAAGCAAAGGGAGCAGGGTAGAAACACCCTGACCCCCTAGGCCTGCTCAGGGGATGCCACATTTTAAAAATATATATTTTTGACGGGATTCACACTGAGTTTCTTTTGAACCCCTGGGTGGGCCAGGACCCGGGGGCAATGCAAAATTATGCTGTGGGAGACGATGCGGCCCCTGCATCCCTGGGGGCCGCCACCTCCCTGGGGCTATGTTCAGGAAATGAGGGGGTCACGTGGGCCCCACTGCAGCCTCAGGGACCGCCACCTCCCAGGGGGCATTAATAATTAAAGGGGGTGTCAATGATTAAGGGGGGCACTTGGGACCCCCCCAAGTCCCAGGGACTGCCACGTCAATAGGCGTTTATTTTTTTTTCTAAAGACATTGGGGAGCTCCTGCTCCCCCATGCAGCCCCGGGGACCGCCACCTCTCTGGAGCTTTTAAGGTAATTATGTGTGGAGTGGCTCCTGCCCCACCCCTTGCAGCCCCGGGGACTGCCACCTCCCTGGGGCTGACTTCAAATTAATGTGTGGGGTGCTCCAGCCCCCCCCCATACAGCCACAGTACAACCACCTACTGGGGCTACTTCAAAAGTGGAGCCGTTAATGGCCCTGGGGACCACCTGCCCCAGAGGGCCGGCTCCAGCAACCTCCTGAGGTGCCCAGCCCTGGGACATTGCAGTTTGCTATGGGATAGCGGGAGACCTGCTCCCGCCATCCCATAGCAAACTCCTTTTCTGCTTGCATTTGGCTTTCCTTCTCGTTTTTCTGCCCTCTGTTTTGCCTCCTTCTGCTCGTTGCTGACTTTTATTGTGCCTCTTTCTGCTGGTTTCTCACCTTTATTTTGCCTCTTGCTGCTGGTTTCTGACCTCTATTTTGCCTCTATCTGCTCGTTTCTCACCTTAATTTTGCCTCTGTGCTCGTTTCTCACCTTTATTTTGCCTCTTGCTGCTGGTTTTTGACCTCTATTTTGCTTTGTTCTTCTTGTTTCTCACCTTTATTTAGCCTATTTATGCTTGTTTCTCACCTTTATTTTGCCTCTTTCTGTTTATTATTGTCCTTTATCCTGCCTCTTCTGCTAATTTGTCACCTTTATTTTGCCTCTTTCTTCTCATTGCTGACCTGAATTCGGCCTCTTTGTCTTCACTGCTGACAATTATTTTGCCTCTTTCTGCTGGTTGCTGACTTCTATTCTGCATTTTTCTGCTAATTTCTGACCTTTATTCTGCCTCTTTGTGCTGACTTTTATTTTGCCTATTTCTGCTAGTTTCTGACCTTTATTCTTCCTCTTTCTGACCTTTATTTTGCCCAATCTGCCCTTTTTTACTGTGAGTGTGGCAGGATCTTCAAGGCCCACGCTGTCCCATCCGGCTCCCCGCCTCCTGCGGGAGCAATTGCTGATGCACGGAAGGAGCTGTTGTAAAGGGAGCTCTGTTATATTCTGGTCTTCTCCTTCTCTGCTGCTCAGCCTGTGTGTGTGATGTCATTGGAATGTTCGTGTATGCATGGTTTGAATGTGTGGTCAGTTTGAGTGAGTGGGGCTGAGCAACTGGATGCTGCTCCCGGTGGGGCCTTCCTTACTACCAACTTATAATTAATAAACCAACTTTAGAATACCTACGAATATTGGATCTACTTACTTTACAAAGTACTTTTCTCAATGTAACAAGCTCCCTCCATGCAGGAGCAATCGTTTCAACTATTTCCCTACCCGCATGTCTGCGGGCAGGGAAAGTGATGAAACTTCAGCTTCCGGTAGGGGTGGAGCACTTTGACAGCTGCAGCCCACTGGAATCAGAGTGTTTGTTTTAATTTGGTGGGTGCTGTGAGCTCCCACCAAGCTAAAGCAAACAGCATTGTCCCAGAAATAGCAGGAGCAGGCCCTCTGGTTGTTGGTCCCCAGGGCCATGTATGGCTCCAGGAGGGGGGCCACATAGCTTCCCTCCTTGGATCTGAACGGACCTGCCGCAGGGAGTAGTTGGTCCCAAGGGCCCAGGGGGCCGTGTTTCCCCTCATTACTTTTAATTTAGCCCCAGGGAAGTGGAGGTGGGCTTAAACCTGCCTTGGGAGGTCCATATGCCCCCCTCTAAATTAAAAATAAAACCCATGCGAGGTGGGCCCCCTGGGCACAAAAGAGCCCATGGAGAGGGGTCAGCGCGTTCCACCTCCATTACATTATAAAAGCCCCGGGGAGGTGGTAGTCCCCAGGGCTTAAAAGAGCCCAAAAAAGGGGGGGCCCAATTTGCCCCTCTTCTGTTTTTTTTAATACCACATACCCCTGGGACCTGGCCCACCTGGGAGTCAAACAGTAGAGATGCGAGGGATCCTACGCTTCTTCTTATTGTTTGTTCCTAAGGGAACTCCGGGTCCAGCATGACTCCTGCCCAAATATTTTTCAAAAATACTTTGGTGCCCTGCAAGGTCCCAGGAGGACCCCAGGACCAGGGCTAAGAGGTCAGGGTATTCCTGCCTGGCCCCCTTTTCTTTTTTTCAACAGTTTTTTCGGGGACTCGGCTGAAGCTGAGTCCCAAGATGGCTGCCAACAGTTCCTGGTTGAAGTGTGCCAGCCAATCACATTTCAGGATCAGGACTGTCGGTTTCCTCCCTCGGAGGATAGGCGTCCCTAGATATACAAATTTGTTTTCCTTTAAATAACTTTTAAATGAATGAACTGATTCATACCAAATAACATAACACACTCCTTCTAGTCCAAGAGCTAGCTTGCTGCAAATTTGGTGTCATTCTTTCCAGCCGTTCAGGCTGTAGTGCTGTTTAAAAATCCTTATGGGACATGGAAAATTCACTTTTTCTCAGCCCCCACTTGATGGATCGCAATGAAAAATTTCCATGCGCAATAAGAATCCCCAGCACACTTTTTTATGCAACATTTTGGGAAGATTCGTCAAATGGCACCAAAGACATAGGCAAGTCAATAAACACTTTTCCTATAGAAACATGGTCCTAACTATACCCACCTACTCGCGATCGCCAGTAGGCCATATATCCGAATGTCTAGAAGGTAATGCATGAACATTAAACAGTGGAAGTCATAAACAGAGAGAGCCCATCCCTGGTCAATGTTTCAGAATGGTCCTGCCTGCATTTTATGCATTAATACAGAGAAATTCTCAGTTATATGTATTAATTTATGACACCTTGGGCAGGATCACAACATATTTTTGCTGTTGCTATTTTATGTCCTTAGTGGGAAGCTAAGGCAATGCTTGCTCCAAACACACTTTTACCACTGGATTATGAAAACAGGACTCTGGAGGTAGCAATGTGTGACTAGAAGGTGTGTGCAGGATGACTTTCAGTATTGAAAGATTAGCTGTAAGGCCACCACCACTTACCATCTGAAAAGGAATACACACTGAGGGAGCTCATGTTTTCAATTTTAAGGAGATTCGAGACGCTCATTGCCATTTGTTTTTTCAGATCACTGCACCTTAGAAAACAGCCCTCTACATTTATGCAGATTATGGAAATTATTCCCACACTTACTTGATGCCTTTGGCAAAAACATCACAGATGATTAATGAACATCTGCTGTCTTTACATGCAAATAATAAACTCTCTGTGGTCTAAGGGAGAGACAGGAGATTACAGTGCGAGAAGGAATTATTTTATTTTACTGTGTACGTGCAGATCAAAAATATATTAACATGGTGATGACTTTTGGTTAAAATGAACATTATTTTCATATTGTTAGAGAGAAGCAATCAAGAACAGGAAATCTGCCCCCCTCACGTTGTCTGAATGCTCTTGGTGCTTTAAACCATCCAATTCTAAGCTACAATACGTTTGAGGACACAGAATTTAAAAAGAAAACAAATATGTGCATCTAAATAATAATATGTTCATTTACAAATGAGATCTGTTAAAAGGAGAACTAAGAAACGGTTTCAAGATGTCAGATATATGTCACCCCTTCATTTACTAGTGTGACAGACCCAGTCAAGAAATGCGAAGCATGAAGCTATTTCTTTGATGTTTAAAGTCAAGGTCATTGAAGCATCTCTTACGCCCATTCCCTGAAATCCCCCTCCACTCACCTACAGAAAAATCTCCAAACTTCTGGTCTAGTTCTAAATGGATTTCACAGACTGAACTCTGCATTATCTCCAAAATGAAATCCTCCAATAATGCCCGAGACCCACTACCAATTAAGCTAGCCAAAGAGCTGTGCCTCACCTCGATGCCTTTCTGGGCTGACCTGATCAATCTCTCTCCTTCTGAAGAACTGTTCACTGACTGCTTCTGTAAGGCCAATTTACAGCCCTTCAGAAATAAACACTTCTGCTGACACTGACGACTTGAGCAATTTCCGACCTATCTCAAATCTATCTTTCTGAGCCAAATTACTAGAAAGAAGTGTCAATAAACAACTGAAACGACTTGCAATAATCTGCCTGAAAATATCCAGTCTGGCTTCATGGCTGGCTGCAGTACGGAAACATTCATCCAACAAATCACTGAGGACACCCTACATATTCAAGACATAGATGACTCTTGCATGCTGATACCACTAGTCTTTTCAGTTGTCTTTGACAATGTTATTCATCTGATACTTCTTCACACCCTTAAAGATCATATGGGATTAGAAATCAAAGTTCTAAATGTAATCATATCCTCTCTTTCGAATCAGTCTCAAGTGATTAAAATTGACAACTTGCTCCTGTGCTTTTCCCTCGATAGGTCCCTAAGGGTCCTTCCTTGCTCCTGTGCTTTTCCCTCGATAGGTCCCTAAGGGTCCTTCCTTGCTCCTGTGCTTTTCCCTCAATAGGTCCCTAAGGGTCCTTCCTTGCTCCTGTGCTTTTCCCTCAATAGGTCCCTAAGGGTCCTTCCTTGCTCCTGTGCTTTTCCCTCAATAGGTCCCTAAGGGTCCTTCCTTGCTCTTGCACTTTTTACTCTTTTTTGTACCATTAGATGATGTGATCAGAGATTCAGGACACTCATATCACCTTCACCTGTATGCTGATGGCACATATCACTTCTTTAAAGGTCTCCACTCCAAGATATTTCTTTCATAACCCCAACCTGTAAGAATAACAAAATATGGACAACTGCACACCAACTTAAGTCCAATGGCAATAAAACTGAACTCTTCCCTACATGGTCTCAACGTGATGCTGTTTCAGTTAAAAATGGCTTGCCGTAATAAATATCTTAAAGTGCACTCTATTCATCATTAACAACATCAGATCCTTAGGCTTTGCCATAGAGACCATGACCAGCAGTGCAAATCACCAACATAGATTGAGTCATGGAATCAAGCCTCTCCTCAGAGAACAGGCACTCAAGAAAGAGACCATAGTGTTGATACTACATTTGATTATATGTAATTCAACCCTCTTTGGCATTCACAAAACTCATCTTGCCCCACTTAAACCTTCCATTCATGCCACTGCTCGCTTGATATTTGGGAAAAGCCACTCTGGTCATATTAGCATTGTATTCAACTCTACAAACTCAGATGCCTAAAGTGCAATCTATTATACTGTGATCACTCAGCATATAAAACCAGGAAGCTGAAGAAACTGAGCTTTGAAGATCAGACACTCTCATGCTTGAAACAACCTGAGCTTTGAAGATCAGACACTCTCATCCTTGAAACAAGACTTTAACAAAAACACAATGTAATCCAAGCATTGTCCAGATTTGTCCCAAAGTCTAGACTGCTATTCCACCTTCAGTATGCACCATTGCTTCGCTGCATATGTTCAAATGTGAACTTAAACATGTTCTACTTGATCATTGCTTCACTCCTCCAATCATTTAGTAGTTTGGGTCACTAGGTCGTAGTGAGTTTACATGACAGTCTTGTTGTTTGCTGGGCACATTTGCAAAATTACCTTTCTGTTACTTTTTCTGCCTGTTATTACAGACTTTCATTCAATATGTACCTGCTTGTTAGATTTATTAACTTTGCTGAGTACATTTGTTTTATTATTTTTTACTTTATCTCCTTTCATTTATAAAGCAGTCTGATGCTTTCAAGCCTTTTACACACTTTATAAAAACGTTCACAGATAACTAAATAACAATGCTATTGTTATTATACGCCAAAGAATTTCATTGTATCAACCTCCGCATAATGCTGAACGGCTCATTCAGCCCTGCTGGATTCTGTTCTGTGACTGTAAATTACTTTCAGATCGCTGTAACAAATGTGAAACTCAATTAATGTATTTACCTGTTTAATCATAGATGCTGATACATGTACACAGGACCATTCTATCACTGAGGCCCAGATTCACTAACCTTTCATGCAACACAACAAGGCAACTTTCTGCCCGGTGTTTCCCTGTGTATCCCTTCCTGCACAAAAACAACCCTTAGAGGCATATTCTTCTATCTATGTGTGCACACACGGAAAGAGGAAGTAACAGGAAGAAATGAAGGAATGTTGTCTAGTTATGCTGCTCTCTGGGAAGGCACAATATTTTGGTGCAAAACCAGGTGTACTTCCTTTAGTAAAATAGGCTTTCCGCCAAAAAACATGGCTGGATGCATGGGAACGTCCATGCTCCACCCATGTAACGCCTACCCAGGGCCGGACTGAGAACCAAAACCGGCCCTGGCAAAGTGCTTGGCCGGCCCCCTGGGGGTGCGACCAAGCTCTTTGGCGGGGCCGGTTTTCGACCGATTTTGTTACAGGGCCGCTTTTGTAGCTGACCCTGTAACAAATATGCCCCCCTGGGCCCAAAACCGGCCCCCACACTTGTGGTGCACCGGGGGATTGCCTGGTGCCTGCAACGGCCAGTCCGGGCCTGCGCCTACCCGATGCTTTACAAAAGCACGCAAGGTGATGCAAATTGGCACTTTGGATGCACAAAAAAAGTGGCTTAACCACAACACAAAATGTTAGTAAATCTGGTCCTCAGTATTGAATTATGATTGAACTGACGCACACCAATACATTGGTTACACTACATTGTGGGTCACATTAGTGGCTTCCTTACCTCATGTTACAATGCATCAGAAATTAGACATGGGTTAAATAAAATAAGGGTAAGGACGCCTAATACCAAATAGGGTAAGGGTAATTAAAAAAGGAGTGGGCCTGGGGGTTCCTCCCCTGAGAAGATGTAATGCGATACTGACATACATCCCATTGAGCCAGTCCCTCTTTAGGACATTGAAACGCCTTCCCATGAAACATGCTCCCATTCAGGCTGAACTCTGAAAGAAAAAGCACGACACTGCTCTGCGGTATTATATGCATGTAACTTTGATCATCATCCAAAGGGCCTTTGTGTGAGGAGAGAAACCCAGCAACAAAACAATTAAAGTAATGGAGGTAATCGTCTGACAAGATTACCCATTCCTGAATTCAATCAAGTGGAGAAGAAGTGAGAAATAATGCCAGTGACTGTTTGAAAATTGGTGGCAGAGAATAAAGGCACTAAAGTTCCCAGAATAAATTATACAAGTCAGAGCCTAATGCATGTGTCAGACTAATGCTCAGGGCATGGCTGTTCCCTAAGTGTATTCACAGGAGACATCCGGCAATTCTACCAGGCGACAGGTGTACATCTGTCAAAACTTACATCCTCATCGACCACTGCCATTGCACTCCTGCTTTTCTTCATCATCACGATTAGTTAAGGAGCAGCCAGAACGGAACGACAGCACCAGTGCTTTATGACCTTTAAGACAAAAAGAAATATGTAAAATAATGATTGCAAATATTATAAAAATAAGCTAAAATGCACCCCACAATGTGACAGGATGCATCTTTACAATTCACTGGAATGTTACGTTATAAAGATGCGAGTAGAAAAGCAAACATAAAAATATTAAGATATTTTATCCACATTCTGTCAATCCTTTGAAAAGATCATAATATATGAAAGTTTGAAATGTATTTTCTCGATGGCAATGTTCGAACTACAATTGTATTAAAGTTTGTGGTTTTTGTTGGAAACCCTGAGCAGTTATCGGTGTTGACATTATTGAAGGGTGTCATTTTGTCATCACGTGCGGGCAAATCCGGCCTTTTTCGTTGTAGAAAGGCCTTATCTTCAACCCAAGCTATGCATTGTAGGTATTTGTTGATTTTTCTCCCAATTAATCATGTGATCTCATTTTAATGACCGGTTTAAATACAGTTTGGGAAATTAAAGATTCGACATGGATCATTTTTTTCCCGGGTGTGGTACCCCCTCATCATTGTGATTCCCTCAGATCAAAATGGGGATAACGCTGGGATACAACATGTTTACCCAGTTCTGAATTCAAAAATTAGCAAAATACTGAATTTTTCACATGCTAGGCCTGTGTTTTAATTCCGCACACGTTTAAGCATCAGGGTCTGAACGTTATTAATTTTGCACAAGTTACAATACTCATTTGGAAGCAGACTTCTGTGTGCTCCTGAAAGAGGATTTCTTGCCCAATTCGACTGAGGGACATGATGGCCAAGACAGACCTAAATTCAGCGTTCTGGTTTTTGGAGGGCCTTGGGGAAGCTTGGTTCGGCTTCGGCTAGGAAGTTGGATGGGGGAGCAGGGTTTCAAAGTCGTGCTGGTTTAGGTACCGACAAGTCATAAAAAGTGAAATTAACATATCTTTATTAATGTTGGTTATAACTGGAAGGACCATCCCCTAGATTCATCAAACATCTATTTTGCGATTCCTTATTAGCAGAAAATAAGGATTCACTAATAAGGAATAGCAAAATGCAATGCACGAAGAACTCGCTTAAAAAATAGCGATTTCTTAAAATTCCTTAATTGCGACTCGCAAATTGCGAGTCGAAATTAAGGAATACCTCCCCCTTCATTCCTATAGGCCTAGAGGCCCATAGAAACGAATAGCAAGACAATCTCTATTTGCGATTCTTAATTAGAGAATCGCAAATTGAGATTGCAATTTCAAGGGTACCAGGGTGTCAAAAGGACACCCTGCTGCACCCCTGAAATCTGCATATGGGTACATCTTGCACACACACATGCCCTAAGGGCATGTTTGTGTGTAAAATGGAAGGATGTATGACGTTACAACGCATACTTTTACCACGAATGCCTTTACAACGCGGTTTTAACATCGCAAACCTTTACAACGCATAGCGCTTTGGGGAGCTGGATAGTGAAAAGTTTAATTTACTATTCCAACTCCAGTCCCCGTGGACACTAGGGAAGGTGTTGGATAGTAAATTAAACTTATTCCCTATCCTAGAGCGCCCCCCAGCGCAATGCGTTGTAATGGTTTGCGTTGTAATGGTTGCGTTGTAATGGTAGTGCGTTGTAAAAGTTTCGTTGTAAAGGTTGTTCACCAAAATGGAACTTTGAAAAATGCACTTTAGTGCATTTTTCAAAGTTTTTGCAAATTACCATGAAGTTCAACTTCACAGTAATTTGCTCCCCCTATTAGCGAAATCGCTATTTTTTTAACTTTAATGCATTGCATTTAGGGAATCTCAATTTGAGATTCCTTAAATGCAATAGTAATTTAAGTAATCGCAATTTTGCGATTTCTTAAACTGCGATTTTTGCATTTGGGATGATGCATCCCAAATGCAAAAATACCGCTCGCAAAGGGGCAGATTCTGAGAATCTGCCCCTTTGCGAGCGGTTTTTAGCTTGATGCATCTGGGCCCATGTGCCGTGCCAAGCGTCCACTGTATACTGAGAGCAGGGGTACTGGGCAGTGGACCAAGGTACTCATCATGCTCTTTGCCCAGGGCCCACTAAATAAAGTGTCAGGCCATGCCCAGTGGTATCAGGATACTAGCTAGAAAGCATGTTTGCAGGCCATGCCCTATGCGTGCTAAGGAAAGCTATGCATAACTATGCATTTACCGCAGGATGCAAGCTGAAGGGCGTGTCTAAAGTGAAGGAGCAGTGAATTTGGGGGTGTTAAAATGTGAAAAAATATGTATTATGTCCTTTAGGCAGTGGTTTCAAAACTCATTTTTTATGGAATCATTTGGTGTTTATTTTCTGTTGATTGTGTAAATTATAATAACCATTTTGGATAAATGCATTCAGTAGACATTTTCATGGTTAAAAAATCTTGTAATATATAAAACACATAACAGATGATACAAAATGTTCTGGTGACCAATACCTTATTTTATTTCATGGTTGATTAACAGTTCATGACAAACTCACAATTCATTTATAAAATTGCAGTACCTAAACTTCACCAGCATACAACTCCCCACAGGCGAAAAATCTAACTGCGGGAAATTGTTTTCCCTGTGTTCACTCATACTTGGGTGACAGCAGCAAACACAACAGTATCATTTCCAGAAGGCCAACCCTAGTAGTTCCAGCATTGTAGAAAGGGTGCAAAGCAGCTTATCAGACCGGAATCTGACGTAGTGCTCCTGGCCTTGTGAAGTATTGGTAACACTCTTGCTGAGTACAGCCCGCTTTTGCTAATGTATTCTTTTTTTTAAAGAAATCGTTTTACCATTTTCCAGCTTCACATTCTGCGAAGCAAGGAAGATTTAAAATAAAATGCAAAGACGCAAAGAGCTAGGCATCACAACTGTGCACATTTGTATATAGAAGCATTTATTTATTTACCCTCTTTCCAAACAGACAAATTGCTTACAGCACAAATATCTCACAACCATTGGGCGAGAGGGGAGCAGCAAAGACCACATACTCATTTTTGTTAGCGAAAAGGGCAGCTTTATTGAAGACAGGTGAGCATCACATACAAAACCCTAGGCCTTTTGCCTTACAAAGCCGCCTACAGTCACTGACTTCCCCACCCTTGAAACGTCCCGCTCCCTTCACATATTGTTCTACAAATGTCTAACTCCCACCCTGCTACACTATTGAATTGATGACCTTTAACTCCCCTTCCACTTAACCTACCTCTATCAATATCTATCTAAATTTCCTACAGCGTAACTTTGTTGCTTACCTCATCCAGTAGAAGCCTTCTTTACATCCTCCTATTTATCCTGATTTGCTGACCGCAACAATATAAACTTGATGGAAAACCAGGCCAACTTATCGACTAACCGTTAGTCAGAAAAGTCTTAGCAGCACCTTTCTGACCCCCCTACCTATGCTCCGCAGCTTCACTTGCAAATGTTCAGTGAGACAAATGAACCCCATCCCCCCTGAAAAAGGCTGCAGTGTCAAATCTCAGATCCGGATGCTCAACCCTGCCCAAACCTTATTCCCTGCAAAAAAAACGCATTTCTCTATTAATTTTCCTCCTGGCCTTATCAATTGCAGAGGGCCTCCTTGCACCCCCTCCACTCTCTCCCCTGAGAATAAACTCTGCCCAGACAACATAACAACCAGGCTACTGTTGTCTGACTTCAAATCTCTCTTCATTTCCTTCAAGAACGTGAATCTCTTGCAGATTACCATGTCATTTTCTCCAAAATGAACCAACAAAACATCTGGGCAGCTATGCCTACTCAACAAGTTATTCAAACACTGCAACAGCCCTCTCCATCTCATACCGCCTTTCCCATGCCATGAGACGTTCTCCAAACTTTTGTCAAAACCCAAGTTTGTGAATTGACCGCTTCGCTCCTCATGCCTCTCTGCCCACTTTACAAATGAGTGTCCCGCAGTCCAGAGGGAAAGTTCGATAGGCTTTGGACCAGCGACTGCATCTGGAAAGATAACATGTATGAGAAAAACCGTAAAAAGCTCCACCCTTACAGTTAACAAGTACCCCCACCTCACGTAGCGACGAAAACAGTCATAAGACCACCTACCCAGACTCATTATCCTATCCCTGTCCCAGTCACTTATTACCACCTTAGTGGCCACCCTAAATTACAATGAGTGAGTGCGGTATTCACCCGGGGCTTCCCCCAGGCTCCCCAGGGCCTTGCACAGCACTGCCAACAGCTTAAAAATCTCCTCATTACTATGTCTGACACTCACCTCTCGCTGAAGCTCTCAGATATTCTTTTTATTTTTTCTCCTGATCCCACCGGGCAGAGGCCCGGTACAGGGAATTGCTGCAAAATCTCTGTCCTCCCCTTTGATCTTTGGTCCATTTTGGACTGGTGTAAGTGTAATTCCAGACTCTGTCCCATGCTTATGACATTGTCCCATTGCAAACCATAAAAACCCCTTCACCCCAACAATTCTCACACCCAAAAAGCCGCAAAAAACATCAGCAAAGTCAATGTGGAAAAAAGAATAGTCTCTCCCTCCCCATCGCGTATGCCAATACAGCCTCTAATACTTGACCGAACAATTGCCGCATTAAAGGCTTCGTGTTCGCACCCCTTTGACCTATCTCCCTGGCTCACCCATTCGCATGGTCTACTCAATTTCCATGCCAATGGTGCATATCCCCAAAATTGTTTGTCCATGAGTGCAATCCCTGCCAGCTTGTCAGTTATTGTGACTCTAGCTAAGCTTTTTTCAATCTGCACCAAAATGAACTAAACAATATCTTTCTCCCTGCTTCAACCTACTGGTCTCCTCTGTGCAACATTAAGCAGAAACACCTCCCATGCCTGTGCATTTGAGCTCCTTTTGGACTTTGCCAATGACCCTATGACCAGCTGGAACATCCTCTGACACCTATGCTCCACATGTCTGACAGCATCAGTGTCTTGTCCGTGTCTGCACCTATGGCCAGCCCATGGAACCTCTCCCACTGTGAACTAATTGTCCACACCTAGCACATGTCTTGCCCTGAACAAGACATCATGTCTCAAGCAGCCCATCACGAACACCTGCTAAAGCGTCCGCTCCTGTGGACCCCTGCAAGATTGCCTGTTCACAATTTATACCCCTTCCATGTTGTTGATTCTAAACAGGACTTTCTTGTCCCCATAGCGTCACTGCCACAACCAGAGGAAGACATTTGAGAAAAACAATGCTTCTGTCTCCATATTTCCAGCTCACCGGCCACTCCTATGCGCACCACCATCCTTGGCAGTACAAGCCAAAACCCAAACCACCTGCTGCATCTAAATAGATATGAACATCCTATTCACAATCCTTTGGGGTCACAAATGCAATACCATTGAACTCTTCTAAAAACTCTTGCCACATGTGTAAGTCCTCCCTTGTACCTACCAGCAACTGCATATAGTGATGGGGCTGTGACAGACCCCCTAGGGACATGTCAAGCTACCTGGAAAAAGTACTACCCGCTTGGACTACTTTTCAAGCAAATGTCCCAGCAATACCTGTACCTCCCTCACTGTCACCTTGGCCTTTGCCAATATAGAATCCAACAGAAATTGCATAGTCACTTTTTTAACCATAGGGAGCCATGCCTCCATAGCTACGGAATCTGATTTAATGCCAAAGAATGCGAGGACCATGCTAGGTCCCACAGTCTTTTTGGGAGCCAACAGCACCCCAAGGTCCCCCATGAGCTCTTAAAAACTTGCCAACTGCTGTTGGCAGTCTGCAGAACCGGGTTGATCCACCAAAACTAAATCATCTAGGTGATGTGTCACCATTTTGTGTCTGGTGCACCACATGAACACCCACTGTAGGACAGAGCTGAAGCTCTCAAAGAAGGAACAAGAGATGGAACACCCCATGGGCAATGCCTTGTCCACGCAACATTGACCATCAAACTGTATGCCCAGTAAAGGAAAATGTTCTGGGTGTACTGGAAACAACCTATTAGAAGATTTTATGTCACTTTTTGACAAGTGCACTCCTCTCCCCATTTACTTGACCAATGACATAGCCAGATCCACTGATGAGTAAGAGACCATTGTGATCTCATCAGCAATGAAGTTATTGATAGAATCCCCTTCAGGCCATGACAGGTGTTGTTTGAGGCGAAATGTACCTTTTTCTTTCTGGTGAACAATGTCAATGGTCAATACAATCAAGTCATGCATTGGCCAGTTGTTAGATTTCCCTGCCAATCCTTCTCAAATCTCTTTGTGCAGATTCTCTTTAACAACCTGTGTATGTCACTTGTCTGATTTAAGATTCTCCACCCATCCAGATGTTCCAGAGCCCTCCTATCCCAGCCTCAAACCTCAAAGAAAACTAATCTGTCACCCAACAGGTAACGTCTTCGATGTTAGGATAGAGAGATAGCCAAACATCCAGCCCTTTCCCACCTCTCGGTGTGATCCCTGATCTCCTTGAAAGCCTGTGGACTGAGTACTGCACTGGGCACCAAAATGCCCTTGCTGCTGTGTCCACTGTTCAGTTTGCTGACTTTGGTAGACCCACAATCGCCCCATAACACTGGACAAGAGCATATCTCTGGGCACATTTAAAATACTTGTGCCAACATTTACATTATTCCCATATACGCAAACCTTGGTTGAAATCCCAGCATGCCCCAAGCACCCCTCCCTGACTCTTTGTTACTGTTCCCACTCCACCTTGAGTGGGATAGCCCTGAAAGGACCGATATACAAATTGGAGATCGCTGGAAGTAAATATAGTCTTCCCAAACTTAACTGGGCCCATCATATGCTGCCGGTGGTTGTAGTCAATTTCTCAATACGTTGCTTACGAGTCGAGGGCCAGATACATGTGGAACTCATCATTATATTGCGCCCAGGCATAGCACCCATAGGTGATCTGTTCTTTTCTGATCACATACTGAAAAGATTATTGTGGCCTGTGCAAAAACTATTTTCAATTGTGAACCAAACTGTTCAGAATAATGAGACTGAGAAAGCGTGCTGTTTGGTGAATGGGCAGCCAGCCCGACTAAATGAGCAACAGCTAGTGGAAAACATCTGGTATATCAAACGCACAGCGATGTTTAAAGTATAACATATGAAATTACTGTAATTATGAACTGTAATACAAATGTTCTAATCACATTTATCCTAGAAAAAACATACTTAAATCTAATGTTTGTTAACAATCTGTTCATTAGGATATTCATGAAAATGTACTGAAATATCACACAAAATATTCAATGAGTTTCACTATGTAACAAATAATACATCCAAACGATATATCAATAATACATTGGATTATTCAACAATATGATGTTCAACACGTCTTAGTAGAGCCCAATGCATTTCGGGAATATCTCCCTTCTTCAGGGGCACTAGTAATGAAAAGAGAAAACAAACTTAAAATTCTAAACATCATTCTCCATATAGTATAGTCATTCCACACATGTTAATGAAGATGCTGTGCTTAAACAATGACCAAGTGTCAAAGGACAACATAATTACATAAATCCTCATGTGTCTCCTAAAGATCAAAACAAACTTCTGTTTGCATAGAAAGCAATCACCCAGTGTGTTAACATCTTAATTAGTGCATATGCCTCTCCTATTATTAACCTGCTAATGCTCACCGAAACATGACAAACTAACTCACCACTAAGGAAATGTGCACATCAATTTCACCCTACAAGCCACAAGATCAGGTTTTAATATTCAAACTGACTTACTGCGAACTTCATATGTATCATACAGTTTATGGGGGAACTCAGCAAAAGTCAATCTTGTTTCTGTATGAATACGAAAACATATCTCTAGACTCCCATCTTCCAACTCATTTCAAAGTAGCCTTGACCAATTATAGATACATTGTTTATAAGCAATTCCAACTTACTCAAACAATGACTTGTTCTCCGTCACGATAACAGATAAAATAAAACCGAAATCTGTGAAGATGAACATCACATTTTAACTACTACCATAACTGCTGCTGTTGATTCTGCTAAACACCAAGTCACCAATCTTTATCGACATCAACAGCTGTGTACCTGAATTTTTCCTGGGTCGCTATATATGCCAAGTCCGATATATAAACGAAAGACTCCAATATCTGCGAAAACATAACATATCGAGTCTCCACTTAGTTTACCACGATTCTAAAATCAACCACCTTTACTGCCTCGCAATGCAAATAAATAAAGCTTACAGTGTCAAAACTTTTTCTATTGCCGAAGTTTCCACATGGACCAACAGAGCGTTTCTGGCATTCTGAGACCTCGCTCGGTGTACTGAGGCTGACTAAATAGAACTAGAGAGTGGACTAAAGGCATCGGCCATCTTGTAAGGGTGAAATGCTAAGGAGCTTGATACGTTTGTAATTCAGCGTTTGAACGCCCATCAACCACTGCTCAAGGATCCACGAGGCCACCAAATACTGAGTGGTGCTAAAACAAGTGGAATGTAGAGATATTCATTATTACCTGTGAAAGTGGTGAAAACACTCACAATTAACCACCGGTGTTATTATGTATCAAACTGAAATCCAACAGAATTTACTGTTAGCATTAAACAGTGTAGATACCGATGTAAAGACATGAAAGTATCTAAGTATCTGATCTCAAAACATCGAATAAAAATGAATCACTCACTAAAAAGTGCAAAAATGAAAGTGAAGAAGAGGAAATACCACCACCCCATGACAACAATGTAAAATGAACAAAGAGAGAATACAACATATGAAGTGCTCTAAATCATAAACTGATTTGACCAAAAAGGAGACACATTCACAAACTCAGAGAACTGCCAGGGTTACAGGAATAGACAGTGAGATTTGTTTGAGTTACAAAAAGCATTGCAGTTCAATCCTATCATTTAACCCGCTCGGAACAAGGGTCTGCAAATATTTTATCCACCATGCTTCCCTTTGGGCTAACAGTATATTCTGATTTTGATCTGCCCATGGTGTTAATACTTCTAGAATCATAAATTTTAAGTGTGCATTGGTGTGTTGATGTTCTAGCCTATGAGAAGCAAAATATGATTTTGTAGATTTAGTTCTGAACGTGCTTTTGTGCTCTGTGATTCTGATTTTTATTTTTCTTGATGTTTTGCCCACGTTGAGTAACCCACATGGGCATTTTATTGTGTAAATTAAGTTTGATGAGTTACAATTCCCGTTGTACCTCAAAGAGATTGTTTTGCCCGAATGTGGGTGATGTATGACAGTTCCTGTTATGATATTATTGCAATGAACGCAGTTATAACACTTCCGCATACCATGGCATTTCTGCTCTTCTGTCATCTTTGTTGAGAGGATTTCTTTAATATTTTTGCTGCGGGTATACGCAAACAGGGGTTCCTCATCGAATAAACCATTAAAATCAGGTTCATTTTTCAATAACTCCCACCTCGACTTGATGATTCTTTTGATTGCGTAAGAACGTGTAGAAAACTTTGAAACAAAGACTAGACGTTTCGGTTCACTTTTAGTCTGTGGAGTCAGCAAAATATTACGGTCTTTAAGTTGCATTTTGGTCATTGCTTCCGTTAGTATAGTCAAAGGATATCCACGATCAAGACATTTCTCCTGTTGCCTCTGCATTGTCTCCTGCAAGGTACTTATGTTGGATGTTAAGCGCTTAATTCTCAACATCTGTGAGAAAGGAAGATTTTTAATCAATGTCGAAGGATGAAAGGTGGAATAGAGTAACAAGTTATTCCTGTCTGTGGATTTCGTGAAAACCGATGTTTCAAGAGTGCCATTTTGTTTGCTAATCAGCACGTCAAGGTAAGTAATGTTATCTTGATTGATAGAATACGTAAACTTGATCCTCTCATGCTTTGTGTTAAGTTCCAAAATAGTTTGTTCCAACAGTTCTTTAGAGTTTTTCCAAATCAGAAAAATGTCATCGATAAATCTGACATAAAATGCCAGATTAGACTTCCACACTTCATGATTGTAAATATTGTCATTCTCGAACTGTGCCATGAAAGTGTTAGCATACGCAGGAGCCCCCGGAAAACCCATGGAGGTCCAGCTGACTTGTAAATAAAAATCTTCCTGCCACTTCAAGTAACTGTGTTGTAGACAGAAGATGAGTAACTCCAGTAAAAAAAAAATTCCACTCCCAATTCTGGAAGTTGTAACAAGGCCCACTCACAGGCCTCAACTCCTTCCTTTAACGGTATTGAAGTGTACAGTGATGTCACATCAATAGTACACAAAAACCAAGAGGGTTGGAGATGATCTTGTACTTGTTGAAGTTAGTTTAAAAAATGGGTGGTGTCCTTCACATAACTCCTCCACGATTGTACAAATTTTTGAAGAAAGCGATCTACAAGTTGTCCTGCCGGTGTGAAGATGGATTCACAACCGGAAACTATTGGGTGAAATGGAGGATCTGTTAAACTTTTATGCACTTTTGGGAGCATATAAAATTTAGAACGTCTAGGATATTGAACTGTAAGGAAACTTCGTAATGGCGTTGTTATCCAGGACATTTGTTCAGCTTTATCCAATATTTGACTGAGAGTATCCATCATTTTAGTAGTAGTATCTTGGTCCAATTTAATGTATGTTGTTGTGTGTGCTAAATGCTCAGTCACCTTCTTGACATAAAAGCTTGTGTCCATAATAACTAGAGCACCGCCCTTGTCTGCCATTTGGAAAGTAATCTCTTCATCAATGCTCAATTGACGCAGTATGTTCATTTCATCCTTTCTCAAATTAGTTTTCACTTGAGGACGTAAATTCAATCTGGATAAGTCATGCCGAACTAATGATTCAAATCTATCTAAAAGTTTGTGTGATACTGGTGACATGAATATGCTCTTTGGTTTAAACGTCCTCAATTCAGGGTCCAATACTTCAGTCTCAGATGTTGATGCTGACTCAAGAGTAGGTACCACATTAGAAAAAAGTGTTTTCATCTGAGATTGCGCATGAATTTGAAAGTGGATACTTCCAGTTCTAGTTGATTTGTGTGGTAAACAGGCACAAATTAAGTGCCTTTATTAGGAACCAGTTCCTGAGCTTTTGTTAATTGTTTAGAAGCAATATTTATGACAAGGGTTTGCCTTTGCTCCTCATGGTCCGTGCTTCTACTTCTGTTTCCTTGACTTCCTTCTCTTTTTCTTTTACCCCTCCTTGTCTTCTTGGCTCTGGCGGTCTGCCTCCCCCTTGGCCCTTCTCTAAAAAAGAAGAGGTGGTAGGGGCTGAAGATGTAGTTTGATGACTAGACGAGCTTGCTCCATTTTTTCTGCCTGAAGTTGCTGTCTCTTGTTCAACTACCACTGGTCATCTAGATGGATCCAACTCATTGTCCGATACAATTGAAGCGTCTTCTGGCGTACACCTCTGCCCAGGTGTACACCTCGTTCAGTTTATAATCAATTGTATCTGTGCGGAATTTGCACTGTTTTCTTTCCTGTATGTCTTTCCCGTAGGCCTCTAATTTGGTATTAGGGTCATCTAGTGTATTTTGCCAAAATTCAGCTTCACAGCGACTCGATAAATCAGTTTTAATGGCATGGATTTATTCTTCCAAATCTTTGATAGTTTTAGAGAGTTCTTCTATAAGAAGTAGAATCAGATCAAGTGAGCATTTGTTTAACACTGCTTGCCACTTCTCCATTAAAGCTTTATTATATTGAAATTTGTAAAGGCGTGGTTTAATCGGTAACCCGAGACCACGTGGTATTCTTTGAACCTTGTGGTATTGTATAAGTGTGGAAGCGTGTAACCGTTGGCTCAGTGCTCTGCGTGTAATGAATTCCAATTGTCTAAGTTGTTGTGTTATGGAACTACCTTGGGCATTTAATGATGGTGCATCTTCAATAAGAGAATAAATATCTTGAACCTGAGTACTGGTGTATGTTCTGGTATCTGCTCGATTATCAGTAACGTTAGAGATGCTGTCAAACGACATTGTTAGACTATAATGTAGTGTTAGGGTGCTACTGACTCAAGGGTAGTCGTAACAAATACTGAAAAGATTATTGCGGCCTGTGCACATCCTATTTTCAATTGTGAACCAAACTGTTCAGAATAATGAGATTGAGAAAGCGTGCTGTTTGGTGAATGGGCAGCCAGCCCGACTAAATGAGCAACAGATAGTGGAAAACCACTGGTATACCAAGAAAAAACATCACTTAAATCTAATGGTTGTTAACAATCTGTTCATTAGGACATTCATGAACATGTACTGAAATATCACGCAAAATATTCAATGAGTTTCACTATGTAACAAATAATACATCCAAACGATATATCAAGAATACATTGGATTATTCAACAATATGATGATCAACACGTCTTAGTAGAGCCCAATGCATTTCGGGAATATCTCCCTTCTTCAGGGGCGCTAGTAATGAAAAGAGAAAACAAACTTAAAATTCTAAACATCATTCTCCATATAGTATAGTCATTCCACACGTTAATGAAGATGCTGTGCTTAAACAGTGAGCAAGTGTCAAAGCACAACATAATTACATAAATCCTCATGTGTCTCCTAAAGATCAAAACAAACTTCTGTTTGCATAGAAAGCAATCACCCAGTGTGTTAACATCTTAATTAGTGCATATGCCTCTCCTATTATCAACCTGCTAATGCTCACCGAAACATGACAAACTAACTCACCACTAAGAAAATGTGCACACCAATTTCACCCTACAAGCCAGAAGATCAGGTTATGATATTCAAACTGACTTACTGCAATCTTCATATGTATCATACAGTTTATGGGGGAACTCAGCAAAAGTCAATTTGTTTCTGTATGAATACGAAAACATATCTCTAGACTCCCATCTTCCAACTCATTTCGAAGTAGCCTTGACCAATTATAGATACATTATTTATAAGCAATTCCTACTTACTCAAACAATAACTTGTTCTCCGTCACGATAACAGATAAAATAGAAACCGAAATCTGTGAAGATAAACATCACATTTTAACTACTTCAATAAAGCCATCATGGAGCTGTAGCGTTTGTAATGGCAACCTCCTAGCCCTTGTACTAAAAAGGATTCACTGCACTTACAATATTTGTAAATGGCACATAAACTGTAGGGGCATATTGCTCCTGCAGCTATGCCCTTACCTGTGGTATGGTGCACCTTGCCTTGGGGCTGTAAGGCCTCCTAGACGGGTGACCCACCTATGCCACAGGCAGTGTTGGCAGACATGGCACACAGGGACTTTTCAGTTTGGTTTACACCCAAACATGCAGCCTGCAATGGTGGTGTGTGGGTGGTAAGGTGAGGGGTCTCTGAGGATGGCATAATACATGCTGCCGCCCTTCAGAGGCCCTCTCTGGTCACAGGGCTCTTGGTGCCAGGGGGACCCTTTTCAAGGGATTCACATGTGGCCCAGAGGTGTGCCAATTGTGGAGAGAAAGGTACAGTTTTGGGAAAGAACACTGGTGCTGGGGCCTGGTTAGCCTGGCATCAGGTATCTGGCAAAAGGTTAGGGGGTAACCATGGATAAAGGGAACTTTCCTACAGCCTGTAAAACCTGCTAATCCTCCATCTCACCAAATTGAAATTGCTTTGTCTCACTATACCAGCTACCCTGTCATCTTCCTCAAAATGTGCAGGTATACTGAAAATGACAAATTTTATACTTGGGCTATTTTTTACATATGGCACATCCCAAAAAGAGCCCATGTCAAGCCTGGGCTGTACCACTCTCCCAATCACCCCTGGGGGTGCACCTCCCTCTGATTGGATGCCCTTAAAACCCATTTGCATCACGTATGATCAAACTTGACATGCATGCATGAGCTGCTTGGCCCACATTTTGAAAAAGTAAAAAAAATGTCTTCACCACTGACAAACAAACTTATTGAATGCACAAGAGTGTGCATTCAGTGTGGGTCTGCAAGAAAGGTCAAATTCATAGTTAGTGACTAACTGATAAACATATGTCGACATCACTGCGGAATACCTTCAGCAATGCAAATTCTATAAGCTTGGTTACTGTCCGGCCATTATGAAGAGGACCTTCCACATAGAATAATAACCTAATCAAATGTAAAGTCATTTTAAATAATATATATTCAGTCAAACAAGCGTCAATTCATATTTATATATGTACGTGTGAAGCAACAAACTGCATTTGAACCAACAAATATACATTGCCACAAAGAATTATCCATAGAGCATTAAACATACTTTCCCCAAAACAAATGTATATTTATACAGTATAACATCACAATTCCAGTAGTCATCTGGGCATGTACCAATGCGCGGCCTTAAAAGAAGCCTTCTCTGCTGAGGAAAATAACATGCATGATTTGCCCTTTACTAAACAAAACATGGCAAAATACACAATCAAACTGGATAACTCTTTTATCATTTCAAGTCTGAAACTTGACGAATTATGCATGCAAAATAATCTTGTGAGTGTGGTATTACCGCAAAACTCTGAATACTGGGATCAGGTATAAAACAATGTTTCAGCCCAGATAATAAGGACCTTAGTTACTGTCATTCACATAATGCAACATTTTCAACAGGAGGTAAGGATACAATGGATTATTACTGCAACACTTAAAAAAAATATATCTTATCTCAAATATACTGGTATGCATTACTGCCAAGTAGCAACCGCAGTCCTAGTCAGGGTAAGAGGCAGACAAACCCTAAATTAATCTGTGTTCACCATTTGGTAGCCTGGAACAGAGCAGTCAGGCCCAATTTAGAGGCAATGTGTAAAGTATTTGTGCAACACTTCAAACAGTAAAATAGTACCAACCCCACACAAAAAGATCCCACACCAGGTTAGAAAAATACAGTAAACCTTAGTAAATAGAACAAGACCAAAACAAAAAACATCCAATTAGTAGATCAGGTGTTATGATTTTTAAAAGAATAAACTGTACAATAGGGCCTGGAAACAGAAAACCCCAACTGTGTCTATCTGTTTGCGCTAGACCGGGGGAAAGTTAAAATTTGAGGCTGACAGCGATGGACTCCAGGTTGGATACAGTCGCAGATTAGTCCTGCTGAAGTTTGACCTTCTCATGTTTTGTGCCAAGAATACTGTTAGAAGGGAAGGAGTTCAATGGGAGCAAGGAGAACATCACAGGAGATGGTCGGTGGGGAGCAAAGAGCTTGCCAGGCCTCACAGATGGCTGCGCTGGAGCCTTGCATTGGTGATCCACTTGGGAAGAAGATGCTTGATTTGTGAAGAGACAAACTTGTGGCGGCTTGTGCTGATGTCTGGCGCGTCCGACGCCGTTCCGGTATGAATGGGCCCATTCATGGTCACAAAGAGCTCAAAAGCTTGACCTTAAGAGCTAGAGAACCACTCCAAGGGCCCAGGACCTGAAAGGTGCCTCTTGGGGGTCAGGAACTCTTTGAAGATGGCTCCAGGAAATGGGGGAGCCTGTTATGTCCTGAGGCTCAGATCAGGAGGCAAACATAGTAGCCCTTTGAGTCACTCTGGGGTCCTTGGCTCAAGATGGGTTCCAGGTTCAGTTCTTCCTCTCCAGGCAAGAGTACAGCAAGCAGCAGGTCAGTACAGCAAGGCAGCAGCACCTTCATAGTAGCAGTCCAGCAGAGTGGCCGTCCTTTCAACGGCACAGCAGTCCTTTTCCTGGCAGATTATCCACAGGTCCAGATGTCCACTGAAGTGTTGGTGTCTGACGTTCAGTACTTATACTCAGTGGTGCCTTTGAATTGGGGGAGACTTCAAAGACATGCTTTTGAAGTGCACAGATATCTTTCCTTTCCGCCCTGACTCCAGGCTCACTACAGGGGGGGTAAGCAGCCCACTGTGTGTGGACAGGACACATCCTATTCAGGTGTAAGTAAGGCTGTGCCCAGCTCCTCCCTCCCATCCAGCCACATTTAAGCTCCCATTGTATGTGGCTGTCTAGGAGAAATACACAAGCCCAACTGCTAACTGCACTCAGTCATATGATCAGAGATAGTCTACAGGCACCAAATGGGGAAAGCAAGAAATAGCCAACTTCCAAAATGTGGCATTTTATGAATTGTAATTTAAAATCCAAAATCACCATAAATTAGGATTTTAAATTAGGATTCCAGAGACACCAAACTTTAATCGGTCAGATCTTCACATTCTGAAAGTACACTAATAAAATGTAATAAGGTAATCCCAATGTAATCCTATGCGAGATATAGACCTTGCAGTAGTAAAAAACAAATTTGAGAGTTTCTCACTACCAAGAACTGTAAAACATCTAAGTACCTGTCCTGCCTTTTAAATACAATGCACCCTGTTCTCTGGGTTGACAAGGCCCTATGCAAGGCGTGAATTACAAGGAAGGGTTGTGCTGGACAAAAGGTTTATTTTGCCAGGTTGATATAGCAATGTAAACTGCACACACAGGCTCTGCAATGGCGGGCCTTAGACATTGGTTAAAGGCCTACTTAAGTGGTTGGCACAAGCAGTTCTGCAGGCCCACAAGTAGCATTTATTTACAAGCCCTGGGCACATGTAGTACACTTCACTAGGGACTTAAAGGTACATTTAATATGCTAATTGAGTATGAGCCAATATTACCAGGTTTAGGGGAGAGAGCACATGCACTTTAGCACTATTGAGCAGTGGTAAAATGTTCAGAGACCTAAGCCCAGAAAAAATGAATTCAGCAAAAAGTAGTAGGAGGAAAGCAAAAAGTTTAGGGGTGACCCTACACAAAAGGCCATTTACAACAATTACTTAATGTGTTTTTGAAAGTAAATACCTAATAATTCTAAACAAAATTATTAAATTATTCGGAGTGATCGTCAATAAGCTCAGACTTCCTCCATAAATGAAGAATAATTAGTAGCGTAGCGCTATGATGGTTTTTTTTTTATAAAGCACCCTAGCCTATGTCTTTTAGCACTTTTGAGACTTGTTCTATTTATGTGTTGTAGCCTATGGCATTTGTAACTAACACTAAAACATTTGTTTTTTTCATTAAACAAGTATATAGATATGTGTTTTAATAGCCTATTTTGTAACAGTATAAATAACAAGTGATCATACTAAATAATGAATTAATGCTATTCATTTTAGCAGACTCAGAAGAGTAACATGCTAAAATGCTCATTCAGTGATTTTAAATAGTGTACTGAAGGTTACAAGTGATTCCTGGGAAGGTAAAATACTGCCACATATACCGATATTGATACACATGCACACCACGTGATCTAGGTAGAAAGGTCCATAAATTGTACTTTATTTGCCCGAGTGTCTAGATGCAACATTTCTTTTGTTCACTGTTTATTATTCATATTGCAATTGGAGCGTCTCAATTCAGAAATTGCCTTACAGGAGGAAAGAAATAAAACAAATCACACCTAAGATATATGTTCTAGTTGTACATACATTTTATTAATTATTTGATTGATTATGTCACTTCTTTCTCTAAACATTGTTTGGACCTGGAAAGACTCCTCCTGAAGACCTAAGCCCTGCTGGAAAAAGATGGCAGCCTTGTTCTAGAAGAAGAGGGCACAGTAGAGGAGTCAAGGTTGTCTGAATGCTGTGGACAATCAAGGACTCAAACTTCTCTTCAAAAGTCATTTGGTTGTCTGACCATTTACCTGCTTCAGAGACACAAAAATCAGGTGTTCTCCTGACTCCAAGAAACCTCAGCTGACCACAGAAGACTGGACCTTCCTGGAGACCTGGCCAGAGCTAGATCTGGTGCCTAGAAGCCTGCCCTGAGTAACTAGGGGCTGCAGGCCTAACCTTGAGGAAGTTTTACAGGTTTTGTAAAAAGGTGGTACTTAGCCGTTTTCCTATTTCACAACTGGAGGAACAGGACAAGAGCTGAATCTTGCCCAAGAAGCTAGCACTCAAGTCAGCCAAGTAAACTAGATTTGTCCTGTTAAGAGCTTTTTGCCATGCTAAGAATTCATTCTGCTAGACGTTGCAATGACATTTTCAGGCCGTGTGAAGACATACACAGCTATGGCTTCCAGCCTTGCCCTGCTGGAGAATTTTCACCGCCAAAAAAGTGAGAAAGTCTGAATGTAAAATCTAGTACGGGGACAAGATGGCAAATCTATCAAACTCAGGAAGCAACATCAGTGGCTAGGAAATCCAGGTTTTTTCCATTTGGAGGTTTTGGGAGAGATGGGTGCAGCAGATACCACTGGCCACAATGCTGTGTGAAAAGGCAGCTTTATTGAAACAGGTGCACTGCACATCACAAACTTTTACCTGTCTAACCGCTTTACAAAAATTAAACTTTGTTATGCATCAAATGAACTAAGAAACCTCCTATCCCAACCCCTATTGTTCCCCCACCAGTAGCTGCTTGAAAAAGGAGTGCCGCGGGGCGGTTAGGCGGGTTGGGGGTGGGGCAGAGCGGGGGGTGGCAAACTCCGGCCCATGGCCGACCGGAGTAATGTAAACAAATACATAAATAAAACAAATTTTATTCTGCTCGCTGAAACGCCAAATGCGTTTCAGCATGCCCAATGAAATCCGTTCAATGTATTTATTTATTTACATTACTCCGGTCTGTCGTGAGCTGGAGTTTACTAACTCCCACCGGGCCCTCCCTCACCCCTCCTCACCACCCCACGACACTCCCTCCACGAGCCACTACTGGCCCCCACGTGTCCCAGCCCACATCTATCTCATTTAATTGTAGTGCATTTGAACAGTTTTCAACTTTATATTTCCTCTACAGCCTATGACTACATGTATAAACCTCAAAGCAAATAAACTTCCAAAATTTAACCTTGAACTTCCTGGCTACCCTTCCATTTTGACATGGTTCACCAAATGGTAACATCATTCAAACCTCTCACAACTGCAGTAATACTTTGCAGTCCACTGCCACCCAGAAAAAGGGGTGTCTGCCAAACGTTTCTGCCCTCCCCAAGTTCCCACCTAAAACCCTGGTTATCTTCTAATGCTCAGAGTCCTCACCGCAACTTCTCTGGTTTCCAACAAATACAGCTCCATCCGAAGCATGACAAATGTACCCCATCTCCCCAGAAAGACTCCTGATAGTCAAATCTGATATCCGAATAACAAATGCACCTATAATTGATTTCTCTGCAAAAACTGACAATTTCCTGATTCAACTTCCTAAGTGCCCTGTCAATAGCCAAGGGCTTGCTCGCCCCCTCCAAATCCTCCTCAGAATGAACTCTGTCCATAAGGCAAAGCACCTGGTCCAGTGGGCCCTGATCTGCAACAAGTCTTCTTCAGCAACCTCATGAGCACTACCCCCTTTTCTTTCACCAGGTCATTTAGCCCTAAATGGATCACTAAGACATTTGGTCAGCTGCTGCCCTCCAACATACCATTCACGCACAGCATCAATACCTGCCGAAACATATCCCCATTTCCCTTCCAAGCAATAGGAAACAGCCGCCAGTCAAAACCTAAATCGACCACAAAATCTCTCTGTTCCACTTGTCTCTCTGCCCATTTGATGAAAGTGTGCCCCAGCACCTAAATGGCCATGTCTTCTGCTGCCGGACTGACCACTGCGCCTGCAATAATCAGAATTGAGTAAGGGTTTCAAAGAACATACCTGCAGCGCTTCCCACATCTCCCTGTTGCGTCCACCGAGTGTAACATTGCGCTCTGCCTTTGTGCCATTTGACCAGTTTTGGAGCTACTGAGCCATATCTCCAACCTCCCGTTCTCCGAGGGATATCCTCTCAAAGCACCCCACCCCATCCTCTGCCAACCAGCAATTCCGAGACTCAGCAAGCACCGACATACATCCAAGATCTGAAAACAGGTACACCTCCAGTGCCCCTCTGCACACTTCCGGCAGTCATCTCAAAACCTTGCAAAACAAATTCCAAGTTAACGGTTTGCTAGTCTGCCCCAAGTGTCTCTGCTCTATCACCCAACCTTCACCCGCTGAAGAGGCGTACCGCCACAGCAGTTTTCCCATAAAGGCATAGCCACTTGTGTAACGGTAATGATAACTTGCAATAGTCCTTTTTTTAAGTCCAGTATAAACTGAATTGCGTCATGCACTAGCAAACAACCCTCCTCCCTGCGCTGCACCCCTGATGCTTAGAATTCCATCCATTGTCTGACCATAAGCTCTCTGTGTTGCCTCCTTGAGAGACCCTACCATCAGTTGCACGATCCTGCATTTCCGATCAACCACAACATTTCCAGCATGGGCACAATGTCTCTGTCAGCGTCTTTGGACAACCCAAGGAATCTCCCCACTGTGAATGAGACAAAGCATCCACAATGCCATTGTCCACCAATGGCATATGCTGGGCCCTGAAAGGAATGTCGAATTGCAATCACCCCAACACAAAAGCCTGCAGCTACTTCAAAACCTGTACGTCCCAGGCTGATTGTCTGTGAACGACCTCCACCATCGACATATTGTCGTACCTGAACAGTACCCTCCTGTGCGCCAGTTCCGCTCACTACAAGGAAACAGCAACCACCAGAGGGAACAATTCCAAAAGCAAAATTATCCTGCCCCGCCTGTCCACTGTGCTGGCCATGGCCCTGCGCACCACCTTCCTTGCCAATACAAACCAAAACCCAAACCACCCACTGCATCTGAGAATATCTGCACGTCCCAGTCCATCTCATCTTGCCTTGCTAAAGGAATCCTATTGAAACGCCTCAGGAAAAAACACCACATGGGAAGATATTCCTTTACCCAGGCCGGGAGCCCCACATGATGATAGAGCAGCGAGAAACCCGAAAACATTAGACACAGCCTGTGTCTAATGTTCTCCCCAACCTGACAACCCTGTATGCAAAATTAAGATGACCCAACAACACCTGAAGCTCCTTTACTTTCACCTTGTCCTTCGCCAGCATGCCAGTCAACAACAATAGCATTGTCTCCTTTTTGTCCAGCAGCAATCTTGCCTCCATCTTTTGTGAATCTATCTCAATGCCTAGAAACACTGTCCCCGGGCTCATGGTTTTCTCTTGGGCAAATGGAACCTTTATGTCACCCATGAGCTTTTCCAGCTTGAGCCGGGCACACCCATGTAAAAAAAATTGTGCAGATAGTGAGTCACCAGCTCATGCACCGTGTGCCATGTGAACAACCACTGTAAAAATGAACTGAAGCGTTTAAACAATGCACATGATAACGAGCATCCCATTGCAAGTGCCTTGACCACGTACCACTGCCCTTCCAAGTGCAAGCCCAACAGCTGACAATCAAGTGGATGTGCCGAAATTAGCAGAAAAGCTGATTTAATATCACACTTTGCCATCAATGCCCCCGTGCCCGCCATTACTCCAAGTGACATGGCCACATCTACTGAGGAATATGACACTGATGCCACCTCCTCTGAGATGAAATCATTCACTGACACCGCCCCCTTCGGCCAGGACAAATGCTTTATTAACAGAAACTGACCCTGGTTTTTTTTAAGGACCACCCCTATTGATGACACAATATAACTCTCCATAGGCAGTCATCAAAGGGGCCCACCAACCTGCCTTCCGACAACTCTTTCACCAGTTTATCCTGTATTGCTTTTTTGCTATCTTTGGCGGACTACAGATTGTGTGCCCACTGCCGAACCCAAGGCAAGACCCTCATATCACTGACAAAAACTCAATTGAAAACCGTTCTGTATCACCCTCGCCTTTTCCTGACAATTGTAAAAACCCTATGGAAAACAACAAAGGAGTGACTACTATTTACTTGTCAAACACGAGAGGACCAGTGTCTATACCAAGAAAAGGAAAGAAAAATCGTGGGGTGTGTACCAAAGTGTAAAAAACGAACACGTTTTTAGGAAAACCCTCACTCACCCACCTAGTGGGTTTCATGCCTTATCATCGGGTTCCACTGGGTGGGCCGAATGCCTACCCGGTGTGCTACAACACCTGCGATTGCAGTGGAGCTGGTTATTGAAGTGTCAGGAAAGTGAATTTAGTGACAAAAAGTGATTATTAAAAAAGGGCAAACATAGGCCAAAAGAATATTTAATCAAGGCCAAGTAAGCACTTATTAAAACTAGTGATGGACAATCGAATTTGGCTTTCAGTTTGAGCCAATGATATCCAATTAAAATTAAAAAGGTCGGCATGTTTCTGCTCGTTAATGCCAACTTGGCTGAGCTTTCATCAGGACTAGTAGTAGTGAAAGAGATGTCACTGGGCGGTGTACACGCGCTAAGGCGTACCCTAACCACAGTGAACTGTGTGAAAAATATTGTAAAAAACTAAAAAAATTTATTCCAGACTCTCCTGGTATTTCCAGGTGTCCGAACGTGAAAGCACTTTCGGCATCACTTCATGGCGCGGTGAGCGGGGGTACCTTCACGTTGGAGAGAATTCACTCCAGACAACTCCCCACCTAGGACCTGCATTGATCGCCTTCACCGCCCGAATTGTAAAAACCTAGTCATTTCTCCAACCTATCAAGTTTAACTAGAGTATGAGCCCTTTGCGCCTGATCCTTGGGCTACCCCCACTTTACCATATGACTGTTGCTGGTGCTGAGACTCCCGCCCGCTAGTGGGTGGCTGCCACTGCCCAGACATCTGCCCCTGGTACTTACTTCTTCTGCCAACACATTGGATAATGTGGTGTCTGCCTGAGCACTTGGAGCACTTGTGCTGAAACTTACAGGGATGGGTGGACAGGGAAAATCCCAATAAATTCTCACCAGGTCACCTGAACCTGAAATGGTGACAGGGAGCCCAACTAACCCCACTATATGTACCTTGAGCTGTAATTGGGCTATGAGGGTATCCCAAAACAAAATGGCAGTTCCGGGACTGCACCACTCTCCCAATATGCCCTTGGGGGGGGCAGACATCCCTGTGGTCAGCTTCCCCCCAAACCCTATTTGTCACCGAAACTAGCGGCTTCAGCAGGAGCCTCACAATCACACAACTAATTTGTGAGGGTCCTTCCTGAGCCTCAACCTTCTCCCACTGGAGGATTTTCACTTTATTTTAGAGACTAAGGGTCTGATTTAGAGTTCAGCGGATGGGTTACTCGGTCACAACAGATATCCCATCTGCCATATTATAAGTGCATTATATCCAGTTGCACTTGTGCATTGATAAAGGAACATATGCCAAACTCTAAATCAGGCCCTAAATCCCAAGATAAAAATGTAACCTGGGATGACCAGCTTAGTGTATCTAGTCTATACTCTCTCACTGTCATCGTGAAATTGCACCTGTGTCCCTTTCTCAGGTCATCAGCTTTTTAGATTGGTGCTTTTCTTGTTATTAGCACTTTATATTCTACAACCTAAAAATGTAATATTTCGGTTCCCCTTAACCTATTTTAATGATCTTATTGTCTTTTGCTCATAATTTATTCTCTATCTTTCTAAGTTGGTTTGGACTATGATTGTGTTGTGTTATGCAAAATTGTTGGCACTGCCTGAATTTAACACACGCTTTTCAGGGGATTATCCTGACAATGGTTCTTTTTACAACAATTGTACTCAACAAATTAACTTGTGCCTATTTGCATAATTGATACCCACATGGTAAAATCTTCCAAGTGGAAAGTCATCCGAAAACACCTACTTACCTGTGAAATATTAGCATGGTGGATATAGATACTAACACCATCTTCGAGGTTACTGATTCATAAAAAATAAAAGTGGTAAAAAATTTTAAGCCTAACTCTGTGATTTAGCAATGTGTGTACTGACATATCCTATCCGTATTAACCTACTAAAGAGTGAGAGCATAATAGATGCTGATAACCACTAGCTTTGTCTGCCTGCTGAATTTTCTACATCTATTGTAAGAACGTCTAGAAATAATTCATAAAAATATGATATAGATGCAGTATGAAGGTGTAAAAGCAAGCCTAGTGGTAGTGGCATTGTCTATGGACTAGGTTCAAGCATAAAAAAGTTGCATTTAATTGTGATACATGCTGCAGTAGGGTATTACTCCAGTACTTACATTATCCAAAGGTGTGGTTCTTTTTTCCCAATTGTCCACCTATGATAATAACAGTTACTTTAATACTTTAAAGCTCCAAAGCACTGTGCACGACAATACAGTCCATAAAGTGCAGCTCATTAATAAATTTGGAAATTGAGGCCCAAGCAGTCAGAGTCAAAGAGTTACCTTCGGACTTCGAAATTTTCTGAGAAGGCAGAGTCCTCAGATGAGCAAGCAAGCATGCTGGATTTGAAGATGAGGTCATCGATAATGGGTTTTTGAAGGAAGAGATCTCAGTAAAGTCTTTAGCAAAGGCAGGAAATGCTCCGACCAGGAAAAACCCAGAGTTAGCACCCAGAAAACGCTCTGAGCAGGAAAAATCCAGAGTTTACGCCCAGGAAACATCAACGTCAATCGGACAATGATAGGCATTGGGTTCAAAAAGATTTTTACCTTTGGATTTAGAGCCTGATTTAGACCTCAGCGGACAGGCTACTCAGTCACATCAGTGACGGATATCCTGTCCGCCAAATTATAAATCCCAATATGTCCTTTTCTGGAAGTTGGTTTCCTTCAGTGGGGCAAGGCTACAGTAGGAGAGCGTTTGACGTCCATAGATGCTGATTAGCGTGGGGTGTGCTGAATTAAATTTGTTGTTGTGGAGAAGAAGGATGAGCACACTTTGAGACTTATATAATCGCATCAGGACATTAGGGACACCACTTAGAGATCAGGAGTCACCTGAGAGAAGACTCCATCAGGGTTCAGGCAGGTCCAGTTTGAAATGGTCAGCTGGACTCTGCTGGGAAATGGGCTTCGTCCAGCTTTTGTGTCACTGTGGCATAACAGGAGGTCAGCTAACTGACCCTTGCAGTTCACTTCTCAGTCCTGGGTACAAATCCCTTGGAGGCCTCTCCACAGGTCACAATAGAAGGTGCAGTCCTCCCTACTTCTGGCCACTCCTTAACCACTTGGGTAAAGGTTCCCAGGGGTGGCTTACACAAATTTGCATCACGTCCTGTGTGTTTTTACTGTAAACTATCCCACAGTGGCCTTCTCTGTCTCAAACCAACATGGCAAAACCTTTCTTCCCCGTGCAAAGCTCTCTATGCCCACCCAGAGGTGTGACTATTATAATGTAAAATCCCTCTCTTGTGGTCACTCAGAACAGGTTCAGGAGGCAGCACCTCTCACACCGGGATTAGTGCCTGGCAACCAGTTAGACAATACAGGAGGCCGAACCAGGTTTGAGCTACAGTGAGTGACAGCTAGTGAATGAAAGGGCAGGCACTCTTTGAAGTTAACAAGCTCCTGGGCACAGCCAGATAGCCATCCTGTCATGAGAAAGGCACATTTGGTTCAAGCAGGAAAATTACAACTTTCTGCAAGCGTAATTTTCAAAATAGCAATATAAATCCACTTGACAATTAGGTTCAGTTTTAAATTACTATTAAAATGAGTTCTTGGATCATATTTCAAGCAACTCCCAAACTGAAGTTAAGTATTATATGTTATAAAGTAACCCAGAGTTTTCCAATGGGACAGCCAGTCCTGCCACAGTGAAATATGACTTTGGTGTTTTTCATTGCCAGGATACGTAAAACATAAAATCCCAATTCCCTATTTAATAAATACAATGCACCCTGATCATTAGGCATTTAGGGCCTATCTTAGGGGTATTAAAATGGAAGGTTAATCTCATTGTAAGGTTTATTTTGCATTGAATTAGTAGTTTTAAAACTGCCTACCAAGGCTGGAGACATGCTTTGCATTGTCACTTTAGTGGTGGCACAATATATGCTGCAGTCCACTAGTGTCAGTCAACATGCAGACACAGGGTACACTTTTGTGCCCTAATAGTACGGACTTATAGTTATTTGAATATGCCAATTACACCCTTGAGTGCTGATCAAGTTATCAGAAGCCTGCTGTTGCTATGCAGAATTAACTCAGACCTCGTACCAAATTCTTAAAATACAGCACAACCCAGAGAATGCTGAAGCTTCCCTTTCAATAGTAGAACACATACATTGTGTCCCACATAAGGCTTTTGATCCAAATACTATGTCATTATCCTTTCTGCAAATGTTTTGAAGTTAAATTGCACCTGGACCATGACCTTTAGGATCAATCATGATGATGTACACAACTCTGGTGTCAAAAGGCTTAGGCAGTTAGGCAGCAACTACGTCATCCTGTTGCTGACAGAATACAATTTCACATTCCAGACATAACGCTCATTATTCTGAAACAACTTTCATAATGCAGACATCTATTTAGCAACATTTGGGCCAAACATGGAGTAGTACTCCATAAACACCAGGAAGAAGTGTAACTGGTCTGAGTCACAAGCAGAGGGTGTATCCTCAATTTCCTTCAAGATTTTAAATTTGTTATGTTGTGAACATTTGTAAAGCGATCTATCACCTGGAAGGGTATCCTGGCACTGAGCATGTGTGAGTTCAGCCACACCTAGGGGCGAGTGGGACTACTTGAAGAGGCAGCTCTTCAGGTTCTTGGGGAATTCGAGAAGTGCGGAAGAAACTCTTATGTGTAGAGGTTGTTCCATGCTGTAGGATTGATACATGAGAAGGCTCTTGCTTTCTGTGTGTGTGAGATTTGTGCAAGTAGGAGTATGGATGAACAGTGGTGGTCTGGAAGATTTGTGAAAGCAGACACAATTGTAAAGGTATGCTGGGCCAGTGTTATATATTGCCTTGAAAGTGTGGGTGAGGAGTTTGAATTGTGCTCGTTTGTGAATTGGGAGCCAGAAGAGCTCCTTCAGGTGTGATATAATGTGGGTGTGGCATGGGAGGATGAAAGTGATTATGGCAGCTGAGTTCTGAATGGTCTGCAGTCTTCTGGTGGGTTACACCCTTGTTAGACGCATTATGCTCGGGGTAATTCAACCCATCTTAAATGAAAATGCATTTGCCCACCCCCAGTTTCAATCTACTCTTCTGCAGGATGCTCAACACCCTGTCCTATCTCCCCTCATGATGTTCTATGTCTTTTATATGCACCAGGATGTCATCCTGGTAGCAAGCCACTCCATCCATAAGTCTAAACAATACATTCCTAACCCTCTGAAACACAGAAGACGCAGAGGCTAGATCTAATGTCATGAGCCTGTATTGGTATGTGACCTTAGAAGTTACAAATGGAGTCAGATGCCTAGAGTCTTTAAACAGCTCTACCCGGTGATAGGCTGTCTGTCTAGGGATGTGATCATGTCAGCACCCTAAAAGGTGCACATTTTGTTTATATATTGGGCAGAAGCCGATGGTTGACCCATGTATTGTAGTTTAAGTCCTGCAAGTTGACATATAGTCTTAGAGACTTGTCCGCCTTCGCTCCCAGGAAAAGAGGCAAGCCACTCTGAACTCTCTATTGGCTGTATAATTCCAAGGTCACACAGCTTCCATAACGCAGACAACAGCTTTCTGCTCAGACGCACTGGCAAACTCTGGGTCTTCTGTACCACAGGCTCCAGATTTTTTAATAAAATAATTTTGTATTGCAATCCTTTTAGCTTACTGAGGTTGTTGATCAATATGTCTGGATATGCTTCCAATGAGAACAATCAGGGTGGTTTGCGGCACTCCTTAGTTCGAGTATAAACTTAGGTGTGATGTCAATCGATTTCAACTGAAGTGATAAACTTCTGAGTGCCACGGGGTGAGTCCCTCCTGGCCTTGGGGGACCAGAATTTTAACAAAATTAAGTGTCGAACCAAACGACGCTCGGTCCTTGGTGGCACTCCTGTGGGAGCCAGGTGTCTCGTAGGAAATTAGCTCATAATCTGTATCAGATGTGCAAAAACTAAAATTCTTTGAAAATCAAAACATGATTTATTCAATTAGTTCCAAATTCTAATCATCTGGACTTAATCCATTAATAATGGTAAATCTTGGGTGCAAGTTCAGATTAATCCTATTGAAGCAAATATGTCCCTATGCATTTCGGGACTCGTGCCCTTCGATTTACAAGCTGAAATCAAAAGAGTTTACATTCAGGAGGGGAACTCAGCCTCACAAACAAATGCATGAAAAACAATAAGGGGTGGGCGTTGAGGAAGTGTGCTGAAAAACTGATGCTATACTCGTGAATAAGCAATGGTGAGTTGGTAACAGAACCCGGGTGTAGGGAAACACAGTGTGATTAGTGTACAAAAGTGTTGGGACAGTGAGAAAGCTGTGTGTAGTCAGTTCAAGCAACCATACAAGAAACATGGGAGGTGTGACCGGTATACGGACCAAAAGTGATGGAGCGCGAGAGAGCCATCTGTGGTCGGTTCAAGCGGCACAAAAGTGTTGAGAGCATGAATACATCTGTTAAAGTGGCCATTCACGAGAGACACTCACAGTGGAAATGGATTCATGCATCGCTCGTAATAAGCTAATTTCCTACGAGACACCCGTCTCCCACAGGAGTGCCACCAAGGACAGAGTGTCGTTTGGTTCGACACTTCACTTTATTTTGGATATGTATCCACCCACATCCTACTGGAATCACACATTTTACTCACCGGATTTAACACTCTAATCCTGAACCTTGAAATGACCTGATCAAAATGGATGGGCTCTAAAACCATGCTAAGGTCCCCTTCTTCATCCCAACCCAACTAGTTTGGCAGATCCTTTGCCACACAATCTGTGCACTGATCAAATTAGCCCTACATTTAAATCTTGTCTCAAAATTTCCCAACACCACAATGCTCTTACCCTCTTTGCACAAATATTTTGATATTTGTCTTTTCAAACATAACATGATCAAAAGTGACCAACTTTGGGGATCCCAAATTGATCATTAGTCTAACTTCCTTCTCATTGACGAACACTGTGCAATACAGTGGTGGCCTCTTTCTACTTTGCACTGTAACAACTTCCAACACCAACTCTCTTACTCTATTCTCTCAGCAAGTATGATTAGCACATAACCCTCTTCTTCTTCCAAATTGCCTACCTGCTGCCCTCTGTCAAACTGCTACACAACTCGCTCCTCTACATACTAGGGACAATTCTCTTTTTATTGCACCTAAAACACACTTGTGCCTAAACAGGACACAGTTACACATTGCCAGCATATGCCTTGCTTCTGCAACATATTTATGCACTCTTACTGCCATCTATCATGCCCCTTTTGTTTTCTAGATATCCCTGACACACACTAGCAGCCATCTGGCCCTAACCCTTTCAGAAACGTTTGACACATTCTAGCTTCCTCTCTTCTGATATGGATTGTACAGTACATATTTACCTCATATACATTTTGGAATGTTCAATTTCTCATGCCAAACCCAAAGCTCTCTCTAAATTTTGATAGGTTGGCAACTACTCCTGCATTTTCCTAAATTCTCTTATTGCTTTTGTTCTTAATTAGCCTGTCTTTAATATTCGTTCTTAAATTCTGGTAATTGCACATTGCAGCTAGCGTACGTAACACAGCCACATAGTTAGACATAGCCTTCTTAAGTTGTTGTGTCCCATGAGAAATGCGTGCCTTTAAGGACCACATTCATTTATCTCCTGCCATCTTGTTTTCATCCAACTACCATCACAATGTATTCATCCTTACAGTGTAGTACCTTTACCCCTTCAAAAGGCAATATTTTTTAAATGGTTACATTGTTGATGCTGCAGGCTTGAAAATGCACTGGATGTCATACCACAGAGTGGTTCCTGACAGTGGTTAGTATGGACTTTCCTGACATGACATCTGGTGCTGGGCCACTTTCCACTAAAAGATAAACTCACACCAGCAATGTCGCAGTCAGCAGGAAACCTAGAGATAGACCAAGCCCACCGATACCAGAACAGGGACAGGGGCGCAACATGATGACTGAGGTACCATTGAAGGATGGCGATGGTGAGACAGAGATATGCTTGCAGCGGGAATAAGCAAAGCAGAGTGAAAGTACTAGGCCCAATAGCTCAGCACCAACAAGTTCACAGCAAAGCAACAAAAACTATGATTGGACGGGAGACGAGAAAGAGCAGGCACTAAGTGCAATGGATTTGATTTGAGAAAGAATCAAGGAAGAAGAGACAAAGAGAGCACCAAGAGGTTGGCACAGACTGCCTGTGAGTGTAAATAAGGGAAAGCCAGAGTTGTGAGCAGAATTAGCAGAAGCAACATCGAGATTTCAGCACAGAAGTCCTGATAACCCTGACTCTTGTGAACAGAACATGACCAGCTCCCATCAACACCACTAGCATTGAAACCTCAGTTGGCTTTATTCATTTTTGCAGTTTTTTAAAGGGTGTTAGGGAAAAGCCAAAGGTCAGCTGCGTTAACGTACCTCTACCCTCAACTGGTACAAATCTTGCCCCGGAGGTCAACGTACCTCTACCTTTGACTGGTATACTACCCCTCGCTCTGTTCTCTCCTTTCACCTTTCTTACTTAAGGCTCCCTCAAACTATGTGCCTTCTCCTCCTTCTGCTTCAACACACCGTCACTACACTTATGGCATTCTCTCCTTCCCCTCCACCATCCTCACCTCATCCTCTCCATTTCATAACTATGTCGACCAAATAAGTGAAAATTGGAGTCAACTGCTATAAGATCATTTACCTTCCCAATTTGTCCAAAGCATTAGAAAAATGGTTCAAGCATAACAGCCTTGAACAATTTCCAGATTCCCTTTTCATTGACCAATATCATAGCAGGGATTTGGGAGGTTCAAAACTGACCTCATTTTCTTGACCAACAGCATCTCATCCTGGACAACTATCTTCAATAACTTGGAAGGGGTGGGAGCACACAGCTGACCTCCCAGCACAGTTCGTCCCTTAGGTACTGAGACCCGTAAGGATTGTGGCAGCCTGCTCAGCCACCCCAGATGAAAATCGTTTTTTGTTTATCTCTACTGATGAAGGATATAATCCCGAAACACATGTGTCTAGAGATGTACAGCACTAACCTGCACCAACTTTGGTAGAACACTACAGCAAAATACCAAGTAAGCTTGCACTACAAACTGCATTTACCATAATGCTAAGGGGCGAACTGTGCTGGGTGGTCAGCAGTGTGCTCCCACCCCTTCCTATCTTCAATAACTTCTTTAATATCACTTCTTCCTCCTGAAACCCACATTGTCAACAACTAAAAATTTCCCCTTCAGCTTGCTTCAATGGATAACTCACTAGATCACTCGAAAATGGTAAGGTCATGATTCAAGCTAAATACATTTTTCTCTCTCTTTTTGACCACCTTTTTCTATCCTTGTCCACCATCTCTGGAACTTCAATTCCGCCTGACTCTCAAACTGACTCCTTCCTCAATTCACTCTTGCCTCCCCCTCTCTACCAGGACGCCAAAAGGTGGCTTTTTCAAGAGCACAGGCCTCTCCCTTGGCAGACCCACTCCCCTCATTCACCCCTGCCAGTGGCCAGCACTCTCATTTACCCTTTCATTCCATCCTGGGACTCTGTAGAAACCTCCCCTGTACCAGTTTAATCATCCCCTTATTCAATTCATTTTTCCAACTGCCGGACTTCCCAGCTCACATAGCGACTTCACCATATGCCCTCCCTTCTTATCCACCCACACTTCTATCCCTGCTTACTCTCCCTTCAACCTGAATGCTTCGCAAACCCCATATATCTCTCTTCACCCTCCATTATTCCAAGACTGCTACTCAGCCCATTATCCTCCTATGGAAACCTCCACCTTTCCCCTTCCTCTTCCTCTAGCCGAGAAGCACTGTACACTTTCTACATCTACCTTCCAGGGTCAATTTCCCTCATTGTGCATGTATTCAGCCCCCAAGCACTCACTTTAACCAGCCCATGTGCTGTCTCCATCCCACCTTCTCTTCTCCCAAACCACTGCCTTTCTGTGACTCCTTTCTAACCCCTCCCATCCTATCGTCCTCCCATCACAGCCCTCACACTTTTCCTCCTCAGTTAGAACTCAATACTTCTATATTTTTCAATGTATGCCCAGATACTTTTCTCTCCACCACAGCTACACCCCAAATCACCACTCCACTCTGTAATCATTTGCTCCAGCGCACCTTATCCTTGCTCTCCTTCTCAAGTTGAACTCTGTCCTGAACCCATCGAGCAACCTAACATTCCGTGCTCAGCTCTGCCCTCCTTAAAAAAAAGAGGTTATCTCATCTCCTCAATCTCCGAGCTTGAAGCTACCATCGTCCACCTAAGTTCTAAAATATCCACTTTATCCAACACCCTACTACCCCTGGCAAGTCCTCATTACCACAAACTCCTGAGGAGTACCCTTCTCCCATGCCCTAAAAAAGCTGTTCACAATCTGTCCCCAACAGACATTTCCAATTTAGTTACGTTGTGTGACTTTGTTGGTACTGGTGCGATTTCTGGCAGTAGATGACTTGTAGTCCCAGGATTCCAAATGTGCAGGAGAAGGAGGAGCTTCCCTTGTGCTGCACCCTGAATAGCACTATTGACCTCACACAGCATGGGACTCCCGCGTGCCCGGTCAAAGCCCAGGCTAAGGGCGGGTCTCTCTTGGTCCCTCTTTTACCCCAGCAGTTGGGCTCACAGGGATATATCAGTTAGCCGACACACCTGAAAGGCTTTGGGGGAGCACATGATCTGAGTTACAAGAGACGGTAGGAAATCAGCTCACTTTTCACTCAATGCTTTGGTATTCCTACTTGTACCTATTTAAGAAGGGTAGAAGGTCCAATTATGCTATTATAGCTGACTTTGCATTTTGTGTTTTGAATTGTTTACTACAATCCCTATTAGCAGTATGTTCATTGACTTCATGTTAGCATCAAACAGTCTTCGTCATGGCATGGGAAAGTTATGGGAAAACGCAAAGCGGTTACGCTGACCCCCAAGGTCTCTGCAGGCATTGTAATCACCATGGACTCCTTCTTGCAAAGGGTGGCTGGGGTTCTTCATAAGGAGAAAGAGTTAGTGACCCAGAGTGTTTCTCGCTCCCCTGCTAATCATCCTCTACTAGCCCTTCAAGAGCGTTGTTGCTCCCTGAACCTGCCCTAGGATTCCCTTTCATATTGTTTACACAAGATATTGGTTGTATGTCCAGTTGCGTGACTGGCCAACCCACACCTTCTAAACCTCCCGTCTATGTCCCTGTGGCTGAATCTTCTTTTCTTCAGATGTAGGGAAATGGCAGTTCAGTTAAGTCTCCGGCCACTCACCCATCAATCCCAACCAGGGGGACTAGAGGAGAAGTTGGGGATCGAACTGGTGCAAAAAGAAAATGATCTCCGACTGGGGGAAAAGCCAAGTGGTGATAGCTGAGGGCACGTGGAAAAAAGCACAAAACGCGTAAGTCTTTGGTAAGGCCGATATAGTGGCTATGTTGGAATCTTTTTTAGACTCCCTACAGGCCGCATTGGATCTGAAATTAGACCCACTCATACAATGTCTAACTTTTATAGAATTGGAACTTCTTAACCTCAACCAGCATATCTTATTGAGAGAATAAGCACCTCAGGTGGAACCCACAGCACTTACTGGTTGTGCCATCATTGAGACTCTTAACCTTGATGACCAAGAGCACAAGGTGTAAGAAACAGCAACTTTTACAAAATTTCATTATGGAGAGTGCCACACATTCTCCACGGCGCTCATGGCTCCCACAGCTCCCATGGAACTTTGCGGCCACACTAGCAGGGTCAGAAGGAGGGGCTTCTTCATCTGAACAACCTAGTTCAAGAAATTACGAGGAAGAAATATCGAAAGAGGAGGGAGGGTAGTTTGTCGGGTTTGCTCTAGCAGAACCCAGTTACCTTCCACCAGAGTCTGCACCATATGTAGTGGTCTCGGGAATGTGCCAGTGCTCCCACCGGGTGTCTCCGAAAATTTCTTTCAGTTGAAGACCAAAGTCATGCACTGTTTGACACGTAACACAACACTGGGATTAAGGGTGGAAATATTCATCAATATGGTGTGTAGAGTTAACTGGGTTGGGATGTCTAAAAAAATTGTAAAGGAGATTGTATTATCATTATTTTTATTAGACCTCATGTCGCAGAAAAGATTCTAGCCTCAATCCCCTCTAGTACCCACTTTGGTCCTTATTCAACTCTTGTGCCCCTCCCCCTGGGATTCTTCGACATACCCTCGTCAACTGGATGGAGCACTATCAGTTACCCCAAGCTGGCCCAGCATGGTGGGCAGATGGTCACTCCAATGTATCCCTTTCAAACAGTTTTACACCTTTGGGTTCCGTAGACGACTGTGATTGAGTGCCTGGGGCATCCCCTGTGGAACTAGGGATATCTATTTCTCAGCGTGACCACTTTCTTCAAGGCTGTGTTCCCTTGGGTGGGAAGATTTGTATCTTTCTCTCTTGGAACATAGCTGGTCTGACAAACAAGTTATGAGATTCTGCATGGATTTAGTTTATAAATACGTTCAATGTGATCTGCTTACAGGAAACGTGGCTCACCGACAATAGTTTTTCCTTGGAGGGATACAAGTCCTTTTTTGTATCTGCTATCCCTTCAACATCAGGAAGACCTAAGGGGTTAAGGGATTTATGTCTCTTTACCAGTAGAATCTAGAGGGGGCTGTGTTAACCACAGGCAATCCCTATTTGCAAGCTCTGTTAGTGGGTCATGTAATCTGGTGCTTCTGAACTTTTGCAATGCTACCTCTTCTTCTTCAGACATTTGCAATATATCTCTGTTGGGCTCCTTTTTAAGAAACCAGATCTCCTTAGATTATAACAGTTTAATGATTGTTGGAGATTTCAATATTCACCTCTGCGGGGACCCCAGGGTAAAAGGCTTTAGAGACCTGGGTTGCCAACACCTGAAGGGTATTTATTTTGAGCATACATTCCAGGGAGACTCCTTTAACTCTCTAGTAAATGAATTAGATCTACCTTTGGCCATGTGTAAAATAGAACCTTGTAGGAAGGACATTAACACCTCTTTTTCAGGGAGGGGATGTGGTTCGTTTTTTTATTTCATTCTTGTGCCAACTCCTATTTTTTACTTGATCTCAGACTTTTCTATTGAGGCAAGTATATACCGTGATCATAACCCCATAACCCACTATGTGCTCTAATCGGCTGGCCACTACTAGCACCTACCAAGGGGGCAGGAGGCTAAATAGATAATAGATACTGAAAGCCATAGATGGGGGCAGAAGGCTAAAATGGCTCAGATAAACCCAGAGTCCTTTCATGCATCATTATCTGTCCTGTGCCAGAAGGAGTTAGCTATTTGCATAGTGCAGCTGGCGGAACGATGTGATGTCATAGAGGCTTTTAAAGTAATCTCCAGTACTATAACAGACCTTCTTAATGCCACAGTTAGGGTATTTTCTGATTCAGCCCCCAGATGGCCTGACCATGCCTGTTCTCGTGCGTCTAGGAAGCTGAAGGGGGCACTAGTTCAAAGACCGAGAGATGCTGCCTTCATAAAGACGAGTCGAAGGTCTTACAAAGCTGAATTAGCAAGACGTAAGGCTGTGCTGAAGGAAGAGGCATGGATCGAGTTTATTGAGGCAAGTACCTTGAAGAGAAGCTCCATGTTCTGGAGTAAATAGCTCCTTTCTAGCAGAGGATGCAGGTAACATCCTGGGGGCCCGAATAACAGAGGATGAATAGGTGCACCATTTTGAGAACATGTTTCAGTGCCCCCCTGACAAGATCACTGCTACTGGATTGGGTGAAGGGAAATCTGCACTGATATTTTCATTTGAAGAAGTTACGAAGGGCATTGTTGGGTTGTCCAGAAACAAGGCACCAGGACCAAATGAGAACCCCCCCTGATCTTTATAAATCTAACTTGAATCTGTAAGTACCGGTGTTGTGTAATATGTGGTATCCCCTCGGGATCGTGTATCCCCTGGCGATCGGCAACATCCGGAGGTCTTGCCGATTGGACAGCTCGGACGGGCCCCCAGCAGCTCCGCCCTCCTCAGGAGAAGCGAGCCTCGGCTCTAGCAGGCAGGAGCAGCAGCTCACCGAGCCGAACAGCTGATGGAATGCACACAACCCTCGCTCTGCTTACAGACTCTCAGAAAGGGTTTCAGTAAAGAAACGAACTGTTTCTTTTGTTTATTCCGCCGTGACCTCTGACTAATTGGGTAGAGTGAAAATAATGACACCCATTCAAAATGTAACATATATTCTAGGTGTAGAATAATTTGACTGTACCGCTGGGCAATAACGAAGTTAATCATCCTACCCCATGATATCTGGTCAGATTTGCAAAGGAGGGCCCATTTCGAGGGTATTATTATTACGTATTATTTGTAAAGAGCAGCTGACAGCCAGAGGTCTTGGCACTAAGGCGCTATAAAGAAAGCCTGGTGACAAACACGAATGGAAGTTTAGCGAAACATTAAAGTTTTCAAAGAATGCAGACCCAAATGCGCCCGAACGGCAGGAAAAGTTAAACAAGCATTGGCATAGCCAAAAGCTCTCGACTTTGGGACCTTATAAGTGTTTAGCCTGAGATTTTTATAATGTTTTAGAGGTATGTTATAGAGCAATGCAGCTGTTGTCTTTAATACTGTAAAGTTTGTGTGCAAGTTTTGATTAGTTTAGTGACGTAAGGGTAGTGGAATATAGTTGTGAGTTGTGTTTTGCTGGTGTGTATGTTGGCGGTATATGCACGTTTACACCCCCCACCCCCAAAAAAACCAATTGTAATGTTATTAGCTATGTGCGTAGTTTGATGGTATTAAAGAGAAGAGGGGAGCAAAAGAAAGAGAAAAGGGACAAAATCTGGGTATGAGAGAAAGTAGCAGGGAAACAGAAAGGCCAAGAAACAGGGGGACTGAAAAGAGAGGAGAGAGGCAGAGGAACGAGAAGAAAGACGGTCCTAGGCACTGTTCCTAGGCACGGGGTGGTTACGTGATTTGCTCTGAATCACAGGCTGTTGAGTCTACGCAGACCGCCAGCTCCAAAGTCGGCCTCTCTGGCCGTTACGCCACACCTTCAACTCTCAGCCCTTGTTACCTACTCTGGTTGTTTGTCTCTTTCAGAAAAGGGCCATGGTTATGAGTCAGGCAGAGAGGAATTACTGTAGGATCAGGAGTGGATCAGCATTAAAACACCTGGTATTCCTAGTTGCTGGAACACCGGACCACATTTTACAGGAAGTAATTCTACTTAGTAAAATCGTAAAGGACATTAGCTGCAGAAGGCAAGCCTTGTCACCCGATTTGTTTTTTTTATTTCTGGTGGGGACGTATTCAGTTCTACCCCCTGCTCCACCTTCAATGCCCCTTTCCTTCCTAATCCCCACAGCCTTTCCCTCCATCCACACCCCACATAGACACTCCCACATACATTGATCAGGTGGTAAATGTATGCGTGAAATCCCATGGAATTTAGAATTCTGCATCGTTTTGTGACCGTAAATCCAGTTCCACATGGTAATTCCCCATTCCAACTCTTATTGTAATGACAGGTGGAACAGGTTTACCTATGGAATTCTAATCCAAATGATAATGATTGGTGGGGCGTTCCAGCGTCTGATCTGATTTTACCAGGCGCAAATTTTTCTCAGAGCAAGTGTGAATGTATGCCTTAAAATCCATAAAACTGAGAATTCTGTGTGGCTTTACAACCAGGAAGTCCAGCTCCACAGACCAATTCCCCATTCCAATACATAATGTCATGTACTGGTGCAATGTTACTGCACGGTAATTCAAATTTCACCTGCAGATTTACCTCCACGCCCTAAACAAGTACCGTGCAATTCCTAATTAGCCCCAAAGAGTCAGAAATGCATCTCTTCCCATTTGCATCTGCTGACTAAGTTTGTTTTAATGTTTCCCTTAGATTGAAGATGTTAGCTGCCTTGCACACAACAGCAGCTCTCTGGTGCTTTTAACATACAAAGAGGCCCACATGGAAGAAGAAATGCAGATGACTTATGGAACTTCCAAATATTTTTACCTTATGAGGTGTTCTGTTTTGCCCAAACCTATTGTCTTTCTCCCCTCAATTTCACACCCAAGGCTCATCTGTATACGATTTAGGGCATCACGTTTCATCTCCAGCATACCCGCTGCCTTCCTGACCTCCAGATTAATATTTGGACGAAGCCAATTAAAAGTTCCTCTCAATGTAAATATATATGCAGCTGGCAACAGGTGCTGGAATAAATTCTCAAAGATTTTCCTGACAGTACCACAATTCTCACTTATTTAGGTGAAAACATATGTTTATTTCCGGTCCATATGCTTCATTATCACCTCCAAGACACGTCATATACGAGCTTCATGAAGAAGAAAAGTAAATAAATGTGCATTCATAATAAGACAGAGCGGCCTAAGAATGCGCCTTGTGTTTTGCTGGTAAAGTGTCATGATTGCTCTTTTAGTTAAGCGCTCGCTGCTGATGTTGACTGTGATCTGGTTATCACGCGTGACCCTCTTAGTGATTAAATTGGGCAAATAATACAGCCTGATATTTGTATCCTTTGAAAGCCGCAAAAGGGTGGTATAAAGTGTGATAAACAGGCTTTTGTTTTCAGAGGGCAGCTATTGTCTTGTAACATGTAACATTGAGAAAACAAAGATGTTGAAAGTAAAACTGTGAATCACCCGCCAGACAGGGCGGTGTCCAGGGGAAGTCAGCATCAAGTGTGTACAGAATTCACCTTCTTTCAGACACTTGGAGTGTGTAATATCCTGATTTAGATGCTATTTCTCACAGCTGCAAGAGGAGATGTTAGTCGGCAGCGATGAGGAGAAACAGATTTAATGTATAATAATCCATCCTACAGCCAGCATCTGCCCACAGAAAGCCAGGCATCTGACTGTCAGAGGGATAGAAACCAACAGCTGCCGAGAATACTGAAGCGTGAGGCAAGCACACCTCAATCGCCACAAGAATTGAGACATATACTTATAAATCATCAGCTGTACGAAACATATTATGGAAATACAATATTAGATTTTTTACAGTTTTAGCATTTTCTCAAAACAAAAAGCGTAGTTATCCAAAGATGGGGTGAAAATCTGAGTACATTCTATTATGCTCTCCTTGGCAGTCACCACTAAGCGTCTAAAAAGAGTAAAACGTCAAGCCTCTTGTCCCGTGCTCTACTGCGAACGAGGAACCTAGAGGAAAAGCCCCTGCGACAGGTAAGGGTGGACTCACCGGATGAGTACTGTTACCGGCGAAGGACTGGGACGGAGGCCTACGGATGCACAGATGGATGATGGCAGTGACAACCCGGGCCTCATCGGCTAATGCAGGCCTTCATACACAAATGGCCGTACATCGGTGGGAGTCGCAGCACTGGGAAGGGAGTCACACTACCGGAAGTAGCAGGGGCTAGTGAAGGAGGAGATGACGTTCTGACATACAAGTAAGGGCCGTGTGGCTCTTGCATAGTAGCTATGGCATCAGCGATGCAGTCTAAGCAGCTCTCTGAACCTGTCTTAGTGGATTTACTTACCACCAGAAATCTTGTTGACACGAGTCATGCGTATCCTTTCATTGGCCACAGTCCTTCTTCCAGGCTTAGTAGGCAAACAAGCTTTATTAGCCTGCGCTGCTAGCTTCTTCAAGCTGAGTTAGTCACTCTGTATAAGGCGTCACGTCACCTTACTTTTGTCGCTAGAACCCGCCCACAGCAGCAGCAGCTAAACACCGAGCTATGGGCACGTGCAACTCTTAGAGGCACGCAACCAATGACACAGGGGGTGGAGGGGGGACTGCGCGATTCATTTGCGGGAGCACGTGGCTGGGGCCGGGAGAATTGCTACCATATGGTGCCAGCCGTGCACTCCCGCAAGTGGATCGCCACACGTGCATGCGTTGCCATTGATGGCAATGGAACGCGTGCACGTTCTTGGCTGAAAATACAAAGCGATCGGAAAAGGTCTTTATGTGCACTGCGTAGGCGAGACCTAAAAAACGGGCCTGTTTGTTTATTTTCGCTCAGGTTCTTCAGCACCCTTAAATACAATTTACAATTACAATTTGTACTTACCCTTTCCTCAGGGCATAGGACGGGGTGGGCCAGTATGGAGTGACAGCAGGAGCCGCTTCTGCTCAGAGAGTTGCTAATGTGGCCATAGCGGCTTATGGCACCAGGTCGCCTCCGGCTGGGGCTGGCTTCCAAGATGTGGCGAGAACTATAGAGTACCCGGGACTTGCCAGCCACAGCATGCTACCTTTGCGGACCTATTACCACAGCCACTGCAAGCCCGAGGCATTGGGAGGCCCAATTATGCGGCATGGAAGACAACATGTGCGGCAATAAGAGCGAATTATGCAGCATAACATGGTGCAACCTTCAGCAATTCTATGTCATTATTTTGTCACTTTAACAACTATTAGTGATCAGTCACGGCTCCCATACGGAGGGTCGCGCAGGGAGTTTAAAATAAAATGACAGATTAATATTAAGCAAACTTACCTGACCGGGTGACCTGGACCAGGGTCCCACATTGGGGGCTGCTTGGCGCCTTCTGTGCTGCTCTGTCCTGGGCCGGTCCCGCGCCTTTTGAACAACAGCCCTCAGGCTGCCCAGTGTCTCAGGCTGCCAATCCAGACGCTGCATTAGCAGCGCCAGGATTGGCTAGGGCACGAAGATGACCCGCCCATTAGAGACCAGGGGTTGCTGCATGAAGCAACCCTCAGCCTCTCGGGACCCGACTCTCCCCTCGCTCTCCTGGTCCTTAGGAGGTGGCTTTGGTGAGCATGTTCGGGCTAGTCATAATAATGACCAGCCCAAAATCGACCATGCACACTATTGCAGCTGCGCTTTAGTAAGCGCTGCTGTCAGTCCCCCTCCTTGCTGCCGCAGCCAGCCCACCCCCACCCCACCCCCCCTTCAGTGCTGATTGAATGCCCGCTTGAGCAGAGCAGCAAGTACTTGTCTTTAAAGTTTGCTATTTTGCTTGCGACCTGAGGCCATGAGCACCCCAATGAACGCACCACCTGCTAGTTGATCAGGCAGCCTCTCTAGATGTTAACTAAATGTGAAATAAAGGACAAAAATACACAGAGATCTTGAATGCTTGAACATCATTACTTAACATAAATTGTTACTTGTCAAATGATCATTTACTTAAGATATTTGTTTAGGTGTTCATATTTGGCCGGACAATAGTTCACTATTTTTTTATTTTCAATAGTGTTTATGGACTCAGCTGTTTCAGAAGTCTATAAAGTGTGGTTTGCAAATCATTTTGCATTTATTATTTATAACGTTGTGAACAAAGGGGATCAGGTTAGGGGGACAGGCTTTCTCCGTTTTGTGGACATGTTCTCCCTTCCAATTACTATACTAATCTTCCACTCAAGAGGTGTGAGAAGTAACACCTAAAAGCAAGCTCGGATGAAATGTCCAACCCCTGTGGGTTAGCTTCATGTGCAGGCCATGTTAGGTTTCAGTGTGTGTGGTCTTGTGCTTCGGAAGGCAGATGTTTAAAACAATCATTTGCAATGCAATAGGTCTCACTTTTTTTCCGTTAGAGCTAGTGGCATTGAAACGGAAATGTTTTTAACAGTTATGACTTTTGTATTAGCAATGTAGAGCCAATAGAAATTGATACAATCCTTTTTTAGATTACTGATGCCAACCTTGTTTGTGGCACTGAGGTGGTTCACTGTTGGGGATAAAAAGGCCACTAATGTAAACTTGTCTGATAGGCTGACTATTACAACAGTAATAACAGTAGCTTGTGATGCGAGCAGCAACTGCCACTGTAACTGTCCAGTTCCATATTGTGCAGCTTAACACGGGTATAGAGATTATTCTAAACACTCACGGGGTTCAATGTTTGCCACAGAATGGGGACAAAGAGATGATAGGCGATTTGGCCAGGGTCACACAGTGTGAACATGTGATCAATAAAAGCGGTATGTGACAGAAGTCTAAGGTGAGGTGGGAAGGGAAGGGAGCACTTACGACTACGTATTGGGAGAAGAGAAGAGGTAAAAACATAAATGAAGATTTTCCACATGTAATACACATGGCTGGTTTAATTAAAAACTCTTCCTTGTTTTTAGGTAGTAGGAAGCAATGGATGAACAGTGTCAAAGTGCAGTAAACCGGAACTTTGGTTTCCTCATCCCACATGTGAGAATTTTTCCATAGAACAAATTCTAAATGGGGTACTGGGAGAGGTTGTGAAGGAGCAGCAACAAAGGTCAATATATGGGATCAGTCCTGGATGGGGGAAAATGTGGTTTATCTGTGGCTGCGTTATGCCAGGCACTTGCATCATATGTGCCCTGGAACCGACTGTCCGCTGGACACAGGGCTAGTAGTATTTAAAAAACAACCCCTAACACTCCTGCCTGGACTCTGCTGTGTTACCAGATGTCTTTACAAGGGCACCATGGGTGCAGAGCACCTCACTAGTGTCCACTGTCCATCCTCATCATGGCAGCAGTGCCACCCGCCACGCGGCTCCCCTATGGATACCGTGGACACTGTTTGATCTACTGCATATTTGTGTCTGCATGTGTGTCTGCGTGCATGTGTGTGTGTGAGAGGCTGTCTTTGTGTGTGTGTCTGTCTGTCTATGTTTATGTGTGGATGTAGATTTTAAGCAAACCAGGTAAAGCATCAGAGACTACAAAACGGATGGAAGCAGCAGCTGCAGGCTTGTCTGGGCAGTTTGAGGGCTAACTTGCAGGCATGTCCCAGCTATGCAACAGCATTCCAGGGTGAGGGAGAGAGCAGCAGGGAGGGAGAAGGAGAAATAGAGAAGGATAGGTGGATAGAAAAAGCAGCACAGCCCAGACGGCATGCTGCACTGCCTACGAAAAGCATAACATTTTGTAAAAAAAAAACAGTTGGGCGAGCCGCTCCTTTAGTTTATTTAGCAACGTTCAAAAATCTCTGTTGGGCATTTTTCAAGCCCGCCTCGCCCCACTCTAAAAAGTGCATCTCGACATAATATTTTTTTTCAATATTTTATGCTTTTAGTCAGCAGCATAGCATGTGGCCTGTGCTGCCCTGCTCATTAAAAGCATAAAATATGATAAGAATAGAGTTTCGTTGGGAGTGGGCTGCTGCTTAAGGAGATGAAGGCGAAAGGCTCGCTCGCAAATGTTGCACGTGTCCCAGGAGAAGAAGCTGTATGCAGCACTCGCACACCCTTACAATTCCTTGTATTGCCCCTTTGCTGAAAAGGGAGGAGGGGCCATCACATGCAGATGGGAGGAGGGAATAGAGGCCACTACATGCTGTACTGTGTGATGGCCGACCAAAATGCTCTCTGAGTGAACTCGCCGGAAAGGGAGATGAACACACAAAGGAGGGACTTTTACAGAAATACACCAATAAGAAGCGAGCATTTTTTATTACCACAGATAGTAACCCATGGCAATCAATGGGTTTGCCAGACCCCACAAATGAGACATAACAGGTCGATCGAAGCTCGACCTAAAAAAGGCTGGCACCCAGACTATAACAGTTTTGTGAGCCCTCTGAATTTAGATGAGCTACTGTCAGTGAAAGACTTAAACTATCTGTGGAAATGTTTGGTATAGGAGTGGTACAAAGTGAAAACATGTTTTACGTGTTTTTATTTTTATAAAAAGTGTTTGTATTAGTACATTTTTGGGGGCAAGAATGTGTATTGAGTGTACTTTTATTGTCTGTGAGTGTTTAATCTATATGTAATGCTACTTGTTATTGAGTACCCATGTATGTTGGAAGAACATACGTTGGGAGATAAGAATTCAACACCCATGCCCTTAACCACCCATACTAGTATTTTACAAACGATTCTGACATATAATTCCTTAGTCTGGGCAGGAGTAATGATTTCAGGTATTGCACTCTGCACCAGGTCAGCTTGCCTGTCAGAGATGATCTTGACTTGTTTCTGCAGTGCTGCAAAGTTGGCTTATGTTATGTGTGACACTATCAGTTAGTTCATGCTTTTGAGTCCATACTTTTGAGCCAGCAGCACAATGCCTTCTGGGTATTGTAGTTTTCCTTCTCTCCTTAATAAACATGGGCTTTCATGGCTAAGCATGCAAAACGCTGTTTACTGATAAGCCAGAAATTGCTGCAGGTTTAGCACTTGGCACAAGGGCATTGACCTGATATATAAATGATTGCACCACAGCTCTACCAAACTTTCAGAGGTAGCTTATGGAAAGGCAGTCACTTACTTCATGGAATACAAATTATTTGTAAGATATACATAGCCTCATTTATTGTAATTGCATTTATCTAGCGCTTATTTTTCCATTTCCATTTCAAAGCTTTATTTCATTCTTATAGACCATAAAATCAAAAATATAAAATACATACATCACTAAATTTGGGCAATAAAATCATCAATGGACATTACAGGATATAGCCATGTACAGTGAGTTGAACACATTTCATAACAGTTAAAAAGATATTAAAATTTAAATAGTGAATTAACAGTGATTTCATATATTAGTAAGATCAAGACAGTAGGAAATGGCAAAGGAACATATATCATGTGCAGGGAGAGGTTTAAAACTTGCAGCGCCTATGCCACATAGAGTTAAGGAAACGGAACACAGCAAAAACAATCTGAGGATGAGTGTCGGTTCTCAAAACTCTAAAGGCCTCCCATCACTGTCTGTACCCCAGGATCCTGCACATTGGTAAAAGCCAGTACCTCCTAGGTATATCATTTCCTGGACAAAAGAAGAAAACATGAATGGGAGTCTCTTCTTGGATGTTGCAGGCAGGGTATCCGACAGGGGAAGCTTTTGCCCAATTCTTTGTAAGTGCATGGACCGGCATGAATTAAACATAGAGTTTCCTTGCCATGAACGGATGTACATCATCAAGGAACCGTTCAAATAAATACTGGTCTTTAAAATTAAGGAAGTCAGAGGTTAAATGGCCTGTTTTTTGTGCTCCTTTGGATTTCAGCCAATCTAAACTGTCTGTAAGTTTCGACTAGTTCGAGCCGTGTTATTGTCGGGGACGCTTCCTCATGGTGGGTCCATAGGTTTGGCCGGCCTAGTCTACGGCACAGATCTTTTATGTGGGTTAACCAGGATAGTTTTCCCACCCCTGGGAGCCCAATGATCGCCTTTAGTTCTGACTGGTAGGCTATTAGCTCTGGAGTCGCCCATAATCTTCGCCAAAAAGTCAGGGTCACAGTCCGATCTCCTCATCTATGGGTCTTATCCTGAGGTCCATACGTAGGGGGATGAGAGGGGTGCTTTGCGGTAGGCCCAAGAGCTGCCTCATGAACTTATTCTCGGTTTTGACCAATCCACCTATAGGGAGGTGTCCCCAAAGTTCTGCCCAGTACATTACAGCACTCCTGATTTGGACTTTGTATATCTCAGTCAATGGGCTCGGTTGTCTAGATGTGGAGTGTCTGTATAGTTTTGCTATTCCCCCTGCCATCTGTGCTAACCTTAGGCCTGCCTTTTCTTGCTATGGGCCCCAACCAAAGGTTTCCGTCAGCGTAACACCCAGGGAATTGAAGACAGCTACCCTCTCTAGCTGGATATCATTTAGGGTAGGGTTAGGGCTATATCAACTTGCTATTCAGAGGCTTGTCATCCGTGTGCTGTTGGGAGCTGCTGTGGCGGTCCTACCGTGTTTTTAAACTTTCACTCACTCACTTTAAGGTTGCTTAGGGGGTAACTTTGCTCATTTCCCTCTCTCACACCAGGATCATCCCGCTCTCCTTGATTCGGGGGGTCCGTCCGTGCGAGCGGACCCGCCATCTTGGAGTTAGCGGTCTAGTCTTTGTTGCCTGGGCTGGATTAAAATCGATGCTGACGCGAGCGCACAGCGTTCGATTGGCTATTCAGAGGCTTGTCATCTGTGTGCTGTTGGGAACTGCTGTGGTGGTTCTACCATGTTTTTAATGTTGTTTTCAAACTTTCACTCACTCACTTTAGGGTTGCTTAGGGGGTAACTTTGCTTATTTCCCTCTCTCACTTCAGGATCATTCCACTCTCCTTGATTCGCGGGGTCTGTCCGTGCGAGCGGACCAGCCATCTTAGAGTTAGCGGCCTAGTCTTTCTTGCCAGGGCTGGATAAAAATCGATGCTGAAGCGAGCGCGCAGCGTTCGATTGGCTATTCAGAGGCTTGTCATCTGTGTGCTGTTGGGAACTGCTGTGGTGGTCCGACCGTGTTTTTAATGTTGTTTAAAAACTTTCACTCACTCCCTTTAGGTTGCTTAGGGGGTAACTTTGCTTATTTCCCTATCTCACTCCAGGATCATTCCACTCTCCTTGATTCGCGGGGTCCGTCCGTGCGTGCGGACCCGCCATCCTGGAGTTAGCGGTCTAGTCTTTCTTGCCTGGGCTGAATAAAAATCGATGCTGACGCGAGCGCGCAGCGGACACGTGCAGCGGCGTGCCAAAGGCAAGCTTGTCTGCGCCCGTCCGCGATAAGGACACGCTCAGCGCCATCCACGCTGCTTCTTTCTCTGCCTGCATGGGATCTGATAGAGGGTGTTGCCCGTTAAGCTACTCCAGTGAAGAGCTCCACCATATTGATGAGGTGGGTAATGGTAGGGGGGCTCTTTGTTTTGCTGAGTCAGCCTCTCCTCTGTCTGACTTCCTTGTCAAATTTTTTTATCCTGTGGGACTTAAACGTCAGATCGCTGCCTAAGCACCATGTGGAAATTCAGTTGTTGCTTGAAGTTATTGAACTTGAAGTGCTGCTCATGACAGAAACCTAGACCCACCCAGATTGTGAGGTTGACTCCGGTTGGGCCTGTCCACCCGGCTACAAAATTTGCCATAAACGGAGATTGAGGGGGAGGGTGACGGGGTTGGGGTGATCTATAAGGATACCCTGACTCTAGTGAGCATAGATATTGATGTGGTCATAGGTTTCGAACTACTTGACTTTGTCATCAAGAATGATCATGGTCATGCTTTAACTGGGATTATCTGCTACAGACCGCCCATGGTCTTTGGTGTGCAGCAGCAGCAACTGCTGCTGGAGACTTTTACTAGTATGGCGGCCACTCACCACAGATTTGTGATTTTGGGTGACTTTATCCTCTGGTTAAATGGCTTCCTTGATTCAGGCTATGCCAATATTCACCAGTCTTGCGAAGACCATGGCCTATTCCAGCAGGTGTCCAAGGTCACTCACAATGGAGGTCACCTACTTGATTTAATTTTCTCAGAGGCTACTCATCTGATTATTGGGGAAATTCTGCCTCTGGACTGGACAGACCATTTCCTGATTCAATTCTATGTGAACTTTGCTACTCAAAATACTCAGGTAGCCAAGTCTATGTGTGAATATGTGAGTAGAGACTGGAAGGTTCTCCTGCGTAAAAGGGACCATGCCCCGTTGTTTCAGGTAGAGGATTGTTTCTCCCTGGATTTGCATGTAGAGGAGAACTATGCATCTCTATGTACGAAAATTACCTCGGTTTTGGATTCATTAGTCCCTCTAAAAAACCACCGTAGTAGGGGCAGACCTTCGGCCCGTGGTTTAATGATAGTCTAAAAAACATGAAACTTAAATGTAAGCTTGCAGAGAGGAGGTGGAGACAAGGCTATCTGGAGGAGAATAAGCTCACATGGAAATCAAAGATTGTGGGCTATAAGAAGGCAATTAACAGGGCCAAGGCGGAATATTTCTCCACTTTGATACTTAATACCCCTAATAGCTCCAGAAGTATTTTTAACATACTGAATAGCTTGACCAGCCCAGATTGTTCTAAGAACGTGATACCCCCCTCTCAAAAACGACGTGAGAACCTGGCTAGGTTCTTGCATGATACAATTAAAATAATTACTGAGGATTTGGGAGGGGCTCATCAACAATCTGAGGCTGTAAACACTATGACTTTGGGCATTGATGATATGGTGGTAAATGGCTCTGAGGCTTTGGGTGCCATCTTGGAATGCGGGGCCGTTAATTACCTTTCTGAGTTTGTGCCTCTGGAAGTGGAGGACTTTAATAGGTTAGCTTGTAGTATTCCTTCTGGGTCTCCTCTAGACTTGGTGCCACACAAAATTTGGAAAGAGTTTAAGGCAGAGTTGTTTCCTACCCTCCGTCTGATCTGTAATCAGTCTCTTTCTTACGAAGTGGTCCCTTCTCAGTGGAAACAAGCACTGGTGACAACCCTGCTAAAGAAGCCCTCTCTTGACCCGGAGTGCCCCAAAAACTATAGGCCCATCTCTCTCTTGCCTTTTCCGGCTAAAATTGTGGAGTGAGTAGCACTCTGTCCAAGCATTTGGAACAACATAATTTACTGGAGGAGGTACAGTTTGGCTTTCGGCCGACCTTTGGTACCGAGACGGCCTTGGTGACTGTGATGGACGAGCTACGGATGCGGGCAGACAGGGGTCAGGCAGCTGTGCTTATTCTGCTCGACCTGTCTGCCGCCTTCGATGTGGTCAACCATGGGATCCTACTGAGAAGACATTAGGCCCGATTCACAGAACTAACTTATGACAAAATTCTAAACTTACTACTTTTGGTATTCACAGAAGTAAGGATTTTGTCTTAAAACAGACTTAAGACAAACTTAAGACAAAATCCTAACTTAATTCTGTCTTAAGACAAACTTAAGACAAAATCCTAACTTCTGTGAATACCAAAAGTAGTAAGTTTAGGATTTTGTCCTAAGTTAGTTCTGTGAATCGGGCCCTGAGAGAGGTGGGGCTGACGGACTGTGCTTTTAGGTGATTCCAGTCTTTTTTATTGGACAAAAAGCAAGCAGTGTACCTCTCCGCTGCCTGTGTAATGCAGCGCTTTGGCTGAAGGAAAACTCGCTGCAATTCAATGCAGGTAAGACGGAGGTGCTCTACTGCTCTATGGAAAGGGTCCCCTCCGTGATGCCCACTAACTTCTGGCCCACCGACACCTCGATTGTTGTTCAGCCAGTAAAGACGGTTCGTAATCTGGGCGTTATGTTTGAGCGCAGCGGGAGCGCCGACTTCGCGCCGAAGTCAAGCCAAAGTCCTGCCCGTCTGCGCCCGTCCGCGGCCGGCTGCGTCCTGCGGCCCCTCACTCTGCCCAAACATTCAGGTACTCGCCCGCGGACTTGCTTTCCCTTCAACACCCAGTCCCCCTGCCACCCGAGGCCATCAGGCGGGCTTATGAGTGCGGCATTTCCACCACCCCCTGTCTGGTTCTCCCTCCCCTGCCTGGACCTGTTCCCTCCCATGGTCTCGCTAACTCCCCACCACCTATACCCGTCAGTTGCACTCTCACCATCCTTTACTTGAATACGCGCTCCTTGGTGAAACACCAACTAGAAATCTACTGTTTATTAGAAGATACTAATGTAGACATTCTCTTCTTATCTGAGTCTTGGCTGACGGAGGACTCTGCACCCGATATTCTGGCCGCCCTCCCCATCGGCTATTACATTCTTCATGTTAATCGCCCCGGGGGGCAAGCTGGCGGAGGAGTAGCAGCTATTATTCGCAAGGAACACGTATTTTCTACCCTAAACTGTACCCCCATTCCCAATTCTCAAACCCTCGTCATCCAGCTTCGCTCAACCACTACCTCCCTTATCTGTGTCCTCATGTACAGACCTCCCACCTACATGCCGGCTTTTGCTGAAGCTGTTGGGGAACTTCTCTCCCAGCTTCTTATAAATCACTCCAGAATCCTTATCTTGGGAGATTTTAATTACTGGCCCACTGACCCCCAAGAATGCCGACTTTCTAAGCTGTTCTCAGACACCCTCACTAGCCTGAACTGTCAGCAACTGATTTCTGCCCCCACCCACTGTAAGGGGCACATACTCGACCAGGTTTGGACTGCCAATCTCGATCATTCTCCTCCATCGATCACCCCCTGCACCTGGTCAGACCATTACTTTGTCTCTTTCTCCATTGATCTTCCCAGTTTTTCTCGCCCCCCGCGCCCCGCTAGCATCACAGCCCGCAACTGGAAGAATGCCGACATGTCAATACTCCATTCCCTTCTGGCGACTTCAGCCCCTTCAGCCTCAGAATCTGTCTCGGACCAAGCTTCCGCTCTCGAATACTTGGTGAAGACAGCTGCTGATTCTGTAGCCCCTCTAAAGGCTATCAAAGTCTCACGCCCCCACGATGCCCAGCGCTGGTTCACGGACCAGCTGAAATTAGACAAATTGGCTCTTCGGCAGGCCGAACGGCGCTGGCGCCATAAATATGACCCAGCACTCAAGACTGAATTTACAAGCCTACTTAGCAAATACAAATCCTCCATTCTAGAGGCTAAGACTTCCTATTTCTCTGGTAAAATCCTGGCGTCGGCTTCAAAAGCCAAAGACATCTTTTCAATAGTCAATGAGCTCTCCCTCCCCGATCGTGTCACCCTCCCACCTGTTCCCACTCAGGCTTTGTGTGATGAGCTCAATGCTTTCTTTCAAGACAAGATCTCCACCATTAAAAATAATATCTCTCCACCTTCCCCTTCCAAATCACTTCCCCTCCCCCCGGAAAATTCTCAGAAATTTCTATCCTTCCCTCCTATTTCCATCACCGAATTCAACAGTCTTCTTCACAAAGTTAGCTCCGGGTCCCCAAAGGATTGCTGCCCCCCACACATTTTCAAAGAAATCTTTATGCACTGCCCTGACCCCGCTCTAGCCCTTCTCAACTCCTCTTTAACATCAGGCGTCGTCCCTGAAGCTTTCAAGCAGGCGGTAGTGTTACCCATCCTGAAAAAGCCCAGTGCAGACCCCCTAGTGCTAAGCAACTATAGACCGATTTCCCTTCTCCCTTTCTTGGGAAAGATCTTAGAGACCTACGTCACTAAATGCTTGAGCACTTTCATTGAGTCTTCTTTCTTTCTTGATCCCCAGCAGGCGGGCTTTCGCCCCCTGCATTCTACGGAAATGGTGATTGCAGCTGTGATGGACACACTTCGAACTGGAGCTGACAACAATATCTCCCAGGCCCTTGTATTGTTAGACCTGTCGGCGGCTTTTGACACGGTCGATCACACTATCTTGATCGACCGTGTCAGAAACGCCGGCATTCGGGGCACTGCCCTCGACTGGGTTCGATCCTTCTTGCAGGACCGTTCCCAGGCAGTCCACCTTTCCAACTTTTCTGCTTCTTCTCTCCCCCTCACTTGTGGTGTTCCCCAGGGTTCGGCTCTCTCTCCCCTCCTTTTTAATTTGTATATGCAACCACTCATGGCTTCTCTCCGCCATTCTTCTGCTACAATATACAATTATGCCAACGATTTACAACTGATTTTTCCCCTGGACACTAAACCTTCCTCTCGCCTCAACTTCCAAACAACCATGTTACTCATCTCGGACTGGATGGCTCACAGCCAGCTCAAGCTGAATCCGTCTAAAACGGAACTTGTCCTGGTAGGCGGTCCTTCCAGTCCTTGGGATGACAACTATTGGCCTCCCTCTCTGGGCCTCCCCCCCTGCCCGGTCAGCTCTGTGAAAAGCCTAGGAGTGATCATCTCGGAGGATCTCTCCATGAAACCTCAGATCTCTGCGGTAACATCATCCTGCTTTTTCCAGCTACGCAGGATCCGCAAGATCTGTAGATTTCTAACCAGAGAGGCACTCATCCTAGTAATACTGTCTCTGGTCATCTCCAGAATTGACTTCGCCAACATTCTGTATGTGGGGATTCCTGCCTATCAGCTTCACAAACTTCAGCTGATCCAGAACCAGGCAGCACGCCTGGTGTACCACCAACCCAAACACCAGCATGTCTCCCCCCTTCTGAGGAGCCTTCATTGGCTCCCAGTGGCTAAACGATGCTCCTTTAAGCTAGGCTGCACCCTATTCAAATCTTTGCATGACCAGGCCCCAGTTTTCATTTCCTCCAAACTTAAGCGTTACTCCCCAATCCGCAATTTACGGTCCTCTGCCAACAATCTCCTTTGCATTCCATCTTTCCGCCGTAAAAAACATGGAGGATCATGCTTTTCTTTCTTAGGCCCCTCCTACTGGAACTCCCTCCCTTCTTCCTTCCGCCATCTTACCTCATATGAGCTGTTCCGCAAAACCCTCAAAACACACTTTTTCAAGGCGGCTTCTGAGTAACTCTCCTGCCCTGGCTAGCTATGTTTGTTATGAGCGCCAAGAAACCGTCTCGGTGTACGTGCGCGGTATACATTTTTTAACATAACATAACATAACAAACTTACTATGGAGGCTCAGGTGATGAAAACAGTGAGCTGTTGCTTAGCCATTATTAGATCATTGCGGAAGATCTTCCCTCTGCTACCCCCTCATGCGCGTGCGTTAGCACGTAGTACTATTCTTAGTAGACTAGATTATTGAAACGCCTTGCTACTTGAGTCTCTGAAATTTCTTCTTGATAGACTGCAGTGGATTCAGTCAACGGCAGCCAAGTTAGCGCTAGGCTGGACAGAAGGTTCTCTTCTTCCTCGGCCTTGGCGTAGTTACACTGGCTCCCATTGAGATAGAGAGTTCAGTTCAAGTCTCTTTGTTTAGTGTTTAAAGCCTTGCATGGGCTGGAGCCTGTCTCTATGCAAAGAAAGTTCGAGTGGTATGCTCCTGTGAGAACTCTTTGTTCTTCATTCTCGAGACTGGTGAAGGTACCTAGATTCAGGAAAGTTTGGTCAGGTGGTAAGTCCTTCGGGGTAACAGCTGCCAAACTTTGGAATGCACTCCCACTGGAGCTCAGACAAGTCAGTGACCTCCTTTTTAGAAGGAGATTAAAAACATGGTTGTTTCCTAAGACCTAGTTGGTTGTCGGCAGTGGGGGCCTTTTTTCTATTTGTACTCTGAGTTGCTAGCGCCAGGTGACAGCGGGCTTTATAAATAAAATAAATAGATAAATAAGGGTGAGATGTTTGACTAGGATTAAATACCATGTACTTGGTTTTTAGTGTATTAATATCTAGGCCCCTATTCTTGCAAAATAGAGAGAAGCTGTCAAGGGTCATTTGGATGCCCATGGGCGATTTAGATAGTAACAAGGTGTTGTCCGCAAATATCATTGCTGGCACTTTGCCACGGGCAAACACTGGGGCCTCGGTGTTGGCTACCTCATTTAGTGGGTCCACCAGGGCATTAATAAAAAGACAGAACAGAGTGGGGGCCAGAACACACCCCTGCCTTACACCCCTATTCACTGGGAAACACAGAGTAAATTCTCCATATTTCCCATATCTCACCTGGGCAAAAATTTCAGTGTGCAGTCGCTTGATCAAAGAGAGCAAGTAGGGCGGAATGCCCAGTTGCTCTAGAACTGCCCAAAGTTTGTCATGGGGCACCAAATCAAAGGCTGATTTAAAATCAACAAAGATCAAATAGAGGCTCCCACCCTCTAAAGTCAAAGTCTTCCAATATAATAATTGGAGCCTAAATATTTGGTCGATGGTAGAAATAATTTTACAGAAGCCTGCCTGGTACGCACTCAGAATCTTACGCTCATCCACCCAGGGATGGAGGCGCTCCAGGACAATCCTGGCTAACAACTTCTGGGTTATATCAATCAGCCTTTTTGGCCTGTAGTTGGTGGGCAGAAGGGGTTATCCCTTCTTATATACTGGGAAAATTTCTGCCCCTAACCAAGTATCCGGGATTTTCATGCCATTTAAAATGGCATTAAATATTAAAATATTAAATATCCCGAAATAGGACCCAGGGAATCTTATGTAATTCAGGGGCCTTTCCAAGAGGAAGCTTCCCAATTGCACTAAGCACTTCAGCCAGGATAAACCCTGTATCATCTTCGAGGGGGTTCCCCACAACGGTTGGCGAGATTCCCCCTGTGGGCTCTATAATGTCCTGGGTTGAATACAACAATTGGAAACAAAGTTTCCAAGCGTCTGCTGCAATGTTCGGCTCAATGGGTGAGCTCTCTGAGGAACTAGCTGTTCGAACCAGGGTCCAGAATGCCCTCATATCTCTATTAGTGAGAGCTGTTTAATTGCATCCCATCTTTAAGACTCCCACTCCGTTTTAGCTAACTTTAAAGTATAACTGTATGAGGCCCTCTTGATTTTTATCAGAGATCTGTCTTTTGTTTTTATGGCGTCAATGAGGGCACCCATTGCCATTCGGCAGGAATTATTAAACCAAGTGGATTTAGGGGTCCTCTTGCCTTTGGAGTGTATCAAGGGATTGAAGATGTTGGTCAGGCTAGTGGTCAGATCTGTGTAGATAGCTGTAAGTTGAGCGATAGCACCACGAGAGTTAGGGGTCTGTGCAGCCTTCTCCATTACCAGTAAAGGTGGAATAATTAGGGAATACAGGGCAGCAGTCTTGCCTGGTGACTGCTTCAGGATTTCCCACTTAATTCTCCTCCTGTTATTGTCTAAAGATAGGTTGGTACCAGAGAAGTGGCTAGTGGTTGGGGGACTATGAATTTCCGGTACCTTAAGATCGAGTACCAGAGTGTTATGGTCACTGTCATGTCTTGGCCAGGCAGGGAAGTCGACACCCAATGCCATATACTTGCTTCCACCAGAATATAGTCCAATAAAGATGCTTGCCCGCGTCTATTAAAAGAGGGTTTTCCAGGCTGGTCTGACTAAGTTCGACCGTTCCATGCCCTCAGTGCATGAGTTAGTGTGACTGCATTGACCTGTGATACCAGGGGGTCAAAGCTCTCACTGGAGAAATCAGTGGTTCAGGAATTAGCCAAAGGGAATCCTCGGCAGTGAGCGAAGGGTCGGTAGGGAGGGCTAGAGGCTCAAACTGACAATTAAATTCATCTCCTATCACCATCCTGGTGTTCGGGGGAACTAGCTCAACGAATGTGGTAAGCATATCTATGGTCTGGGATTCCTGGGCAAAGGACACCGGATGGGGATTGATGTTAATAAATGCAATTTTAATCCCAGTATTAAAAGTAAGGAGGGTACACTGGATATCATCCGTAAAGGTGTTCAGCTGTTCAACAGTACAGTCCAAGTGTGTGGCAACCCATGTGCCTAACCCTCCCGATGGTCTATCTCTGTCCCCCATAGTTGCTAGCACATTAAAAGTTGCAAAGCCCCTCATGAGAGAGTCCTCTCTAGCCCAGGTCTCTTGGAACATACATACATCATGATTTTGTACAAACTGTATGCAATCAGGATTTTGAAGTTTGTTTTTGATACCAGCAATGTTCCACGTCAACACCCTCAGCTGGAGACCCAAGTTCGAAGTGGCATCGCACACAATAGTACCAGAAGGGTTCGTAGTTTGTGTGATGTTTGGCTCAATCTTGGGGTCAGGTACTCCCACTTTTGCTAAGGATCTATTCCCGTCCTTAGTTGCTATTGCCAGTTTGGAGATAAGAGGGGCTTGGTTATTTAATACCTCTAGGGTAGCACCTACCGAGCCATGGAATCCCGGGTGAGATTTATGATGGGGTTCGCCTAAAGCAACTTGTGTCTCACAAGCGATGTTTAGGGACTGCAACCCAGTGATTTTCAGATTAGGCTCTCTATTGGTCCTCCATAGCCCCTGGGTAGAAGAGGAATCAGATGGGGTCGAAAGTCAAACTACCTCTTCAAGGGCCCCAAACCTGTTTGCTACTGCAAGGTTATACTGTATTCTGGAGGACTGGCCAAATGTAGGATGGGGTTGTAACCAGTGTGTTGGAGCTCTAGTGCAAGGAGTCCAAGGTGTGTAGTTGGATCCCTGTGGGCGGTGCACGAAAGCTGTGGGACTGGTCAGCCAAAATTCGGACTGTCCGGGGATGACTAAAGTTAATAACTATATAGCCTCCTTTGAATGACTTGGGGTTCTTGCCAACCCAACTCAATCTCCAAACTAGTAATATCTCACCCGCCCTCTCATAGGGAAAATATCCATGCCTGGTGAGCCAGAAAAGGCACGTGTTTCTCAATTCCAGCTGTGTTTCTTCCTGTCCAATTTTTATTTCAGGTGCACCAGTAACATAAGGGAGTCAGGCTGGGGTAAATCGATTATTGGGAGGGCCGGGGAGACTGGGCCTGGTGCACGTTGTCTGCTGTGTTGGGCACTTCCCTGTCCATCATCTGATGATGCGTGCTCCTTATCTGAGCCCAGTGTGTACCGGGTTCCTCACCAGGAGAGTGAATGTTGCCCTCTTGGGCAGCGCCGAAAGTCCCTATCTTGACAGCAATCATAGTGGCAGGGCATGTTGGAATGGTGGAAGTACCACCTCTGGCTAGTGGAAGTTGCCATACTTTGTCCTTCTGTGTACTGCAATCTTTTCTCTCCACTGGAGCCGGCAAAATATTGACCAGAGGGTTACCAGGTTTGCACGGGGCGGGCATCTGACTGCTAGCTCTGTTCCCAAGGTGGAGCGATAACTCTTCTTTAACAATACTCTCATCTGTGCCTCTAGTTCAACAATCAAGTACCTCACCCATGAAGGGCAGTTGGGGTTTTTGTGAGAGTTGGAGGGGGGTTCTACCACTCTTCTCAGTCTGACTGATTCACCCTCACTGAGCCTAATTTCTGGACTGGGCTTTTTAATTGATCCTGTCCCATTGCCTGTTTTTCACCTTGTGGCTTTGGGTAATGTAGTGTTTGTTCTACCTTTGCGGGATTTTGTATTTACTGGGGAGGGATGTATGGGTGATGACAAAGTCTCACTTGGTCCAGGTAGGGATTTTAATGGCTAAGGATAGAGCCCGGACTAGATTGCACAGAGATAGTTGGCCCTAGGGATTGAGGAAAGATATCTGGGGTTAAGGATAGTTGCCTCTCAGTGAGCTCGATTTCAGTCGAGACTACCCTAATAGCTCTCTGAAGCATCCTATCAATTGAGGTTTGGGGGAGTGGGGCTGGTAATAAAACCAAAGGCTTTTTTTTGGGTACACAACCACGCTTCCCCATATTCAAAGCAAGAGGAGAAACAATCATACAAATAATACAAAAAGGAAAACGGATAACCACAGACCCAAGGGTCGGGTTGACAAATAACCAATCAACTGGATTTCAGAGTTGGTCAGAAACCAAACGAAACCTTGACCCTAGGGACACAAGTGCAATGTGCTAATGGGTTTGGCAGCAAAAGGGCATGTAAACACAGACCATAAAGTACAAAGTACTGAGGCTAGCAAGCTCTGGCCCCAAAGGACAAAAGTGCGACGTGCTTAATGTGTTGGCACCAAAAATGGGCATTTAAGCAGATTACTGTCGATTCAAGTGCATATAATGTCCCGGTTTTAGGTACATAACAAGTCCAATAGGGTCCAATCAGCCCATGCTGGAATAGAAGGTATGTTATTAATATTATACCCAATCAACTTGGCCGCGAAGCCTGCCTGTTCCAATTGTCTACGCGAAGGGAAGTGTCAACTGCAAATGCAAGGGCGGTTAAAGAATTTCTCACAATACCTGTCTGCCGTCTCTTGTGGAGGATGAAGACCTGGGCCCTTAGAAGTAGGGGTGGTGGCCCTGCCCTGCCTCTTCCTGGCAATGACGGGCATGACCTTGGCCCAGGGTTCGCCCGGGTGCTGCCCCGAGCTGCGGGAGTGCAGCAGCGCTTTTCATGGTGCAGCAGGCGCACCAATGACGCTCCTTCCTTGCACCAGACAGGGATTGCTGGGAAATGTACTTCATTGCCTTAATGGCGGTCCAGGTAAGTGCTGAGCCATTCCCCTCACGGCGTTGAGATGATCAGCCCAGCCATTCCCCTCACGGCGGTTGAAAAGTTTCAGAAAGCGCGTCCTGATGGGGCATTAACACCTTGGCTGCTAGGGGGTTTTCCCGCTGGGTGCTGCTGTTTACAAAATCCCATTATTCATGAAAAGGTCAACTCGTCATAAGCACAGGGCAGGTAAAACCCATGAAGAGTTGACCATGTCATGAGCATGGAAGGGGTTAAAGCACTTTACTGTGAGTCATACCCTACTCTGGAACCCAAGGTTAGTGGTTAATCCAGTGGGTAAATGTGTGTTACGGCGATTGGTCATGTGCGATTGCATCACCGTAAAATGCTAAGACCATTCTTTCTGAAATTGTTTTTGCGATCTTCCTCTGAGTTTTTGCAGTTAATGTTTAAACCCACCACCCCTCCAATGAAATGTTCTGCTGCCTATTATTTAGCTTTTTAATACGTTTCTTAATCATATATTGATCTTTTAGCACAAACTAAGTTTCAAGCTGTTAATGTCTCTTATGCCTTCAACAAGTTTTGGCTTCCCTAAAGATATTGATGTTTTATGTCTTCCACTATAATTGAAATTGTTCTGTGTATTTTGTATTATTTTGTGGATACCAGTTAGGTGTCATCATTAACAGCGGCTATGTAGTTTCGATGAATGGTTGGTGAGAGAGGCTGGGGGATATTAGATAATGTTAGGTTGTAAGGGTAGGGTTTTAAACCAGCAGAAATATATCTACTTGGTGATGGGACAGGTTGCTTCATAAATCTACTTGTCCTGTAAAAACGTCTACTTGTCCCTTTGGTGCCATGTAGTGCGGCCACATATTATGGCAGCAATCTCATTCCATAGGAGTTCTGATAATGGCCTCTCTTATTATACCAGTGCTAATACCATAGTAGGGCTTGCATGCTAATAATTTCCTAATTTTCCCACGTTTTTGCAAATCTACATACTGGGGCTGGAGGTAGCAGTTAGCAGTTCCAGGGTTGGAATGCCCTTTTGAGTCTGTGCAAAGCTAATAACTTTCATTTTCTTAAGGGTTTTCACCACTTCTTCACTAGTCTTTTCCCATACCGAGAAAGGTTAAAAATGTACTCTTGATGAGGGTCAGGAGCAAAACTTCTTTCAGGGTTGGGAAAAAGTGGTTGGAGAGAAAGTGAACTTGTCAACGCTCAACAGATTTTTGCATGAGCAAACATACACATGGATAATGCTTATGCTAAAATATAGTTTACAAATATTTTCTAGGACTAGGATTTTCTGGTCTACTTATATAAATTCTTGTGAATTCATGAAATACGTAAATCTGCACTAATATAAAGACATACCATGGGTGCACCTTTGTGACTTTCTTTAAGATTTGGGCCCCTAATTAGATCTCGCGTCAACTGAGATCTTTTGTTTACATTAAAATTCTACCCCTCTCTCTCTATAGCCATCTAACGACTGGCTTCATTATAAATGATCACAATCTGCTCTTTCACAAGGGGCATATCAGCACAGAAAGTATTTTTGTTCAGTGTCAGGAACTTCAATGGCAATGTGTGCTTTTTGAGACTGATAGAAATGGGGAAATCTTGTTGGCAGTGGTATGCATCCTGTCCAAATAGGGACCCCTCCTTCTAGTCAGGGTAAGGGAGTTACACACCCAAGATAACCCCTGCTCACCCCCTTTGCAGTTTGGCACGAGTAGTCATGCCTATCTCAGAAGCAATGTGTAAAGGATTTGTTCATAACACACAAAGTAACACAATGAAAACACTACATGGACACCACACCACTTTAGAAAAATAAATCTTTATTTAAATCAAACAAGATCAAAATGACAAAAACCCAACATACAGAACTCAAAGTTGCTTTTTGGAGCCTGTCCGAAACTGGTAGGGCCTAGGACCAGAAATGGTGGCCAAATTTACATACACCAGCACCCACCTTACCCCATCCACAACCAGGTTGACACACTCAAAGCACATGCACTCTACTCATTTACTACAAAGCAACCCTAGACAAAGTTCAATATCTCAGCACCCACTACATAACCCTAGAAACCACACCAATACACCCTTCTATCCCAGCTACACATGTGCACCATCACTTACGAACAATACACAAATCTATCTTATACCACTGACCAATCCACTCATCAATAACAGAACCCAGTTCCACCCCAGACCTAACTATATCCCATTCAGACACACACTCCCTGCTTTAATTACTCCTAACAGACCCCTTTTTGTCACTAACAATCCTTTACTCAGCCTTCCATCTTTTCAGCCACCAACACCCTACTCTTCTTTCTCCTGCAATAACACAACCACACAACACTTACAGTCCACTGCACCAAACATATTACCTCTTTCAGTAATCAAATCTAACACAACTCTAGTTCACCCCCTCTTACACGCAAGATAGAGTATTCACAAACACATCATCACCACCTTTATCTGATAACTTCCACTCACCAACAATACTTTACATACAAATCCTTCTAAGAAAACAAATACATCAGCACTTTCTTTCTGTACTCCTAAAAACGTAACACACAAAAGCACAACAAATTCTCTCACACACAACACCTCTGTCGGAAGGCAGGATCCTTCTGCATGCTTACACCCACTTTCTGCCTAGTGCTATGCTGTTTCTGACTCGTCTGACTGGGCTCCTGCTAATCAGGACCCCAGTCTCTGTGCTGTCTCCTCTAAATTGGTTATGGTAAGTACCTATTATGTACCTCCCAGATTGGATACTTGTGAACACTTATAAGTCCCTAGTGTATGGTACTGAGGTACCCAGGGCATAGGTACACCAGGGATCCCCCATGGGCTGAAGCATGTATTATACTACCCTTGGGAGACCAGTCAAAATGTAACTAAAGGAATGCCATTCCAGCTTGTGTAAGCTGGTGTTAGCACCACTTACGAAATATATAGGTTTCCCTATATCTAAGGTCACTGCACGTAAATCCTATAAGTCACCCCTAAATTAGGCCTTTCAATCCTGAAGGCATGGTGCTCAGTTCTAAGTGTGAGGGTGCACCTGCATGAGCAGGACTCCCCTACAACCTTCAGAGTCTATTCTCCTGAGTTGTAAGTGCATCAGCCATTATGATACATAGACTGGCCATGCGTCATTACACGATGACCATCTCTAAACTGGCTGTAACAAACCCTGTCATGTTTGGTATCAAACATGTTGGAATCATGTGTGGGAGGTATGATTCCACGCACTGTACAGCTCTTCTGGGAGGCCCCAGTACTTCCGATACCAGTCTTCAAGTCCTGGACAGCATAACATCGCTGATGCTGACGACAGACACAATTCTGCCCTCCTGCTGCTGAGCCAAGCTTGAGCAGGGGAAGACAGAATAATAGGTATCCTGTGACAGGGAGGTGTGACAACCTCCCAGACAGGGTTTAGTGTATTGGGGCAGGGTGGGAGCACTTGCCAGTGCCACTCAGTCTGCTTGAAGGGCACAGTTTGTGCCCTCCTTGCATAGTCCAGTTCAAACCAGCTCAGGAAGCCATTGGCACCTGCTCTGACGTGAAACTGGATAAAGGACATGGGAGTATCTTCCCCACTGACCAACCCCTCGCCTGGGAGGGAACCATGAATCATCCCAACCCTTTCTTTCGAGTACTTAAGGGCTTACCTGAGGGTGTGTCTATAGATTAGTCATGGAACACGATTCATTTCAATACACCACTTCTTCTTGGACCATTTGGGCAATCTGGACTTTGCTCTGGACATCAAGCCTGCAACTGGGAAGACACCTGCTGCTCCTGATCACGTCGCCCTGCCTGTCTGCTGCAACGTCCATGACTGTGCTCCATACTGGAACCTTCCAAGGCCTGTGGACATCCAAGACACCTGAAGTAATCTCCTTTGAAGTGAAGGAGTCACTTCCCTGCATCTGCAGGCACTTCAACTAAGCTGACCGGTCTGCTGATCCTGGGCTCCCACAGACTCTGAAAGGTTCAGCAACACAGGTGATATTTCTTTACATCCCGTGAGGCCTGCCCTGTTCTGTCACCAAGTTTGAGGCCAGTATCCCTCGTCGTAGCAGCAGGAACTGAATTCCTGTGCACTGCATCGACTTGCTGTTGCAAACGCTTGGTGGCTTCCTTCCATCAAGATCTTCAGGCTCAAAGTAGCCCTCCACGTCAAGCATCTCCTGTGACCAAGATCTTTATCCTCATCATCTCACTTCCACTGTGGGCCGGCACACAGAAAAGCTATACCATAGCTATCCTCATATATCTAATACCAACACTAAAGACTCACCAGATACAAGCCCACAAAATACTGCTCACTCTTCCACAAAACAAAGTCACACTATCACCAAAGCACATTCTCTAAACTCCGAGTGAGGGGTCCCGACAGTGCTTGTCTTAAGCGATGTGTCAAAGGACACATCGCTTAAGACGAGCACTGCCGGGACCCCTCACTCGGAGGTCTCCGCCACACAGACTAACCCGCCTGTGCCCTCTTCCCTCATCCACTTCACCGTATCTATGGCCCATTGACAACCCGCCGACCGGGTTGGAATTATCACTGGTCCCCTGCTTTCTGATTAACGCCCAGTGCAGCCCTGATGAGACACAGGTATCGCCCTGTTTGACGAAACAATTGTTGGCTGGCGTTGTACAAATCTCAAGAAAAGATCCACATGAAACGATGTGTTTTATCACACCACTGGTGTCGTCTTACTTTGCTGTAAACTCCTTCAGTATCAAAACTGTGTATTATACGTGTGCCCAGTAACTGATAGACATTTTCCTGGTCAAGGTTTCTCTTCCTTGGTTTTTCAAGAGGTTTAGAGTTTTTCCGCTATACTGGTTGCACAGTCCGAAAACTATACGAATCCACCACCCTTCACCAATTTATGCACTGCTAGAGCGCCCTACTCCTGCTCGCCTCAAACCCTTAGCCGACCTGGCACATTGTCTAAACTGTCTACTAATGAATGCTTGATCGCTCTATAAAAACAAACATCACATCTACCACCTTCTCACTGACACATAACCTGACATACTCTTCATAACTGGATCATGGTTGGGAGATGATATTGCTCCAGTCTTGGATGAAGCTTTTCCTCTAGGCTATCAAACTATCACACAAAATCATATAGGCAAAAAAGAAGGTGGTCTAACGGTTGTGTACAAGCAAACATTAAATATCAGTAAAAATCATCTCAATACAAGGTTGTGAGGCCCTCTTCACCAAATGCAACCCTACACTATCTTCCTTCTGGTGCTTCCAGCTTCTTTACAGACCTCCACCTAGCAATGCAACATTCTCCGATACACTTCTAGGCACAGTTTCAAACATGTTAACACTATATTCCAACCTATGCATTCTGGGTTCCCTCAACATTTGGTTTGACAAACTCAATATGCCCCCATCCAAATATGATCCTCATTGGCCTAGATGCACTGAACGTGCTTCAGATATTACACACACCCACACAAATTACTGGGCACATCTTAAATGTTACTTTTGACTCACATCGTCAGACCACCATTTGCTTCCTTTCCAACATAAAGCAACTCACCTATAACCACTTTACGTGCATCCACCTACTGACCATGGAACAAACTCAATTTGGAACACTTAGAAACACAGCTAACATCCAGTACAGATCTAGATACAACAAATTCAGTTACAAAACAATATGAGTGGCTACAGGAAGCTTTTAATATCCTAACACCACTAAAATCTAAACAACAGAACAAAAGAAAACAGGCGCCTTGGAGAAATACAGAGATAAAATAACAAATTAGAAAGCTACAACATGCCTGACTACAAACAAAAACCAATCAGGACAAACTGTGCCAACAGATACTTAACAGATTATACAAGTCAGCTATCACAAAATCTAAGTAAAGGTACTATTCAGACTGAATTCAAAATGTTATAAATAAAGAATTCTATAAAAGTCTCACTAAATTATTTCGTAAACAAAATTGCCTAGAAGGAGCTCATCCTGTTACTCAAGATTTCACAGACAAACTGTCAAATCATTATAAGGCCACAGCAGAACCACTGGACTCATTTAAAACAAATAAAGCACCATCACTGACCTTTTTCTAAAACAAACAACCCAAGAATACTCTAACCCAGCCTCTCCATTTCTTCCATCAAATGTCACACGATTAATTTGTCAACCTGTTCATAACAAGTAGGCCTGCCGGCCACGCTTCTGACCCCTGTCCACCACACACCTTCAAGAGTATTCTTCTAACAACCTCTACTGCTACACCAGTAAGAAAAATCATCAACAATTCCCAATGGCCCAGATGTCCCTGTTCATTGAAGATAATGCCATACTTTCAGATTTCCAAACGGGATTCCGTCTAGGAAGAGTGTAAGAAGCTGGCTCTGTATATACTATACCAAAGTAAGATATAGTATGCACAGAGTCCAGTTAGTCCACAGAGATATAGCAGAGGCTATCTTTGAGGTAGTGTGGGTGAGCAGTTAGGCTTATCCAGAGAGTGTGTTAAGCATTTATTGTATTCACTTCATCAAAGACTAATACACACACTCAGAGACAGATTCCAGACCAGTGAGGTAAGTATAAAAAAGATATACTTATGTTTTATTTAAGAAACAAGCAGGAATTGCCACAGGTGGGTAAAATGAACCTTAAAATGCAATAGTGTTCAAGGAAATGCAATTGTACTATAAATTGCAGTTGTTACAGGTTTGTATCACTTTTAAATGCAGTTTGTATAATACAGTTAGTACTTTCAGATTACTTTTTAGTTACTTCAGGATTTCAGTGAGTACACCTTAAGATCCCTACATACAAGGTAAGTATGACTTTTTTTTATACTTTGCAGGAATTCCTTTTCTTCATACAACACAGTTCAACACTTAGATATTTTTAGGCCCAATACCTCTTTATTACATGGGTTCCTATGTGAGAAAAGTGTTAGTGGTTTTGGAGGTAAGTACACAATCTACAAGGGTGAGTTTTGGGGGTTAGGACAAGGTCTACATGGACACTCAATTTGCACCACTAACGGCACTGGAGCGGCCGGATGTAGAGTGCAGGGACCCAATGTTAGCCAATGGGCCTAAGGGGGCCTTCGGTTAGGGACTGCTGACACGCAGGCCATTCGGTTGTGGGAGACAATCTCTTGGGGTTAAGATCAGCACTGCAGGGGTCAATGTCCAGCACAGCTGCACCATCTGCGTTACTCGGGCGGACGGGTGCAGGGTGCAAAATGGACATTAGGAACCCTGTGCTTTCCAATGGAGAACTTCGGTTTCTGAAAGATGCTGCAGGCTTGGGCAGGAAACTGTTTGAAGGGGACCTGGACACAATTGGTTGGGTCACCCAAGGCCATGGGGGTTTGGGTGCAGGGGTGTCTTCTGGCATCTGCTTTTCTTACCAGCTCTCGTCGCGGCTGGGAGACCATTCAGGTATCATCTAGAGTCTTGTGGGAGGTTGAGGATTGCCAGATTCCAGGTCAGGATCACTGGGGAGCCCTCTTTGGGGTGTCGGGACACTCAAACTCGGGTCATGGGCGTCCGGTGCAGAGTGGTGCAATGGAATCTAGATTCTGGAGGTGAGTCTTTCGTTGAGCAAATCTGGTGTTCATGGGAGACAGAGTCTGTGGAAAGGTTGCAGGGCAGGTCTTCTGGGCTGTGGGGGTTGCTGGCTGCTGAACTAGCCATGGTTCTTGCTGTTGGCAGGTCATAGATGGGACAGGCTGGTAGGGCTGGGGCCAAGGCAGTTGGTGTCCTCTTCTCCTTCCTGGATAAGCACGGATCTTCGGTCCTTCTTCTTTCTTCTCAAATCTGAGGAGGCAAGGTTCAGAGTTGCCCCTAAATACAAGATTTAAGGGCATTACAGTAATGTGCAGGTCTGGACCAATAGGTCCCTTCCTTCGGTGGGTACACCCCCTATCATGCCACCCTCTACTGGGAGGGGAATGAGCCTCCTCCTACTTGGCTGAGTCTCAACATCTTCAATATGGAGAGGACTGCGATGTGTGGTTGGCATAGGTGGGCGCTTCTCTCTTCCTAGCCTGGATTTACTGCCTCTTCGCCTGCTCAAAGCGAGACCAGAACTGGTGGGAGACAGTTGCTGGGGGAAGCAAAAGGCAGGGACAGTGTCCAAAGGTGGATGTCTCTGAAGCTTCCCCTTTTGTCGATCCAGCTCATCCTGGGAGAGGAGGCATGACACCACTGCCCAGGATGGCATTTGTTTCAGTACCAGAGAGTGGTCAAGAAACGTGTCTGGTGGTGGAAAATGGTGGATAGCCATTCAGGAACCACACATAGGCAGGTCGATTTTCGGGATGCATCTCTATGATGTCCTCTGTGTGCACTTTTTATTAAATCCCACACTGGCATTAGTGAATGTGCTGATAGATTTGCTACCCAACTATCAAGTATCAAAGGAAGTAAGAAACCTCGAATGATCATGGACTTCAAGCTATCAATGAATACCCAAGTGGACAAACTATCAAGATCATGCTTTGGTAATATAAAAACTCTGCAATTGATCTTTTCCCACCTGGGATTTCCACACAAGGTCCTGGCTACCATCTCTTGTTCTTTTCAAATTCGATTATGCTGATAGCCTCTACCATGGATAACCTTTTTTTTTTACATGTTTTATTGAGGTTTTTTAAAGCAAAGGAATAATAGCAATAATTCACATAATACTGATTTGCAAATCGACATATAGATGAGCATTGTAGATTACACCGACAAGTATGGAATATAAACAAAAAAGAAGCAAAGAAATAATAACAAAGAGAGAAAAATGACCAATAATCACCACAGTGCAGGTTTGTACAACAGTGGATTGTAGAATACATTACATCACAATTGGCCAGCCATCATTGCAATTGTTTGATAGTGGAAGGACACATCAATCAGTGAGTTCGGAAAGGAAGTAAGAGCGAAGCGGTTACCAGATACTTTCTGGCCTGGAGGAAGGAGGAAGCAAGGATGAGTAGACATGGCTGGTATTGTCACAGTACATCAAATCCATTAGCCAGGCCTTCACTACTGGTGGGCAAGTTCCAGCCCAATCCAAAGAGACCTGTCGCTTAGCCAACAGGAGCGCAATTGCAGTAAAATGCCATAGGCAAAGCCACAGAGGAAGAGCCTATCCCAGCAGCACCGCTAAAGGTGAGGGAGTTACGTTGGTCTCAACCAATAAACAGAGATGTTCAAAGACTGACTCCCAGAAGGCCAAGACAGCGGGGCAATTCCATGCCAAATCAATAAAATAAGCATGATCCATCGCACACCTCTGGCAATTGTCTGGCTTAGCGCAATTCATCTTGGCAACCAACATGGGAGTAACATACATTCTATGTAAATATTTAAAATGCAGACGTTTATGTTTATATTTATTCGATACATATTGGGTCTGTTCGCAACAATAGGTCCACATTTTGTCTGTCAAAGGGTTTGGCAAATCTCCCTCCCAGGCTGTCCTCGCCCACCCGCCCACCGTCGGTCGGAGTGTCTGCGTGAGATGGTACAATCTAGAGACCAGGTGTGCATTGTCGTGTGTTGTCATTATTTTGGTAAAGGGCATGAATTCAGGGAGTTCTGCTGCCAGGGGACGTAATACTGTAGCCAACGACGTGCTTGTGCTGTGTAGAAGGAAGCGGTCCCATACACTCACATCTCGATCCTTCGTCAATATGCTATGAGGAGAGCATTTGACCGTTATCAAACATATAGCCCATAGTCTGAAGACAGTTGCGGGCAATCGCCCGCTGAGTCAGTGTTTCGGTAGTAGGAGGCAGCCATGGGTTGTCCTGTAAGGGCAAATGCGGAGAGTAAAAATGTTCAGTCCCTAAATATTTACAAATACGTCCCCAGCCCAGCTAGAGGTTTGAAAAGTGTGGATTTCAGCAGGAGTCCTAGTGAGCCTAAGCAGGAGAATGGAGGAGAGGGGAGAAGGGTGATCCTGTTTAAACTCCGGTTTAAGAAATCGCAAATGCGCATCTGGATAATACCAATAATATGCGTAGTGTGTCTGCGCCACGAAATAGTGTAAATATAAATCGGTAACTAAAACCCACCCCGCTCAAACGGCTGAGTGAGCATCTGCCATTTCACCCGTACCTGACTCCATGCCCAAATCAGTCTTGTGAACATGCCACGGAGGTTGTTGAACAAAGTAACTGTGAGTGGGATCGGGTTATTCATGAACAAATACAGAAAACTGGGCCGTACTAACATTTTAATGATCGCGGTGCGACCAGCGATAGATAATGGAAGCCCTATCCAGCTGTCTTTTTATCCCACCAGCCGGACTATGGCCATGCCGTAATTAACCTGGTGTGACCGTTGAAGGACTCTGAGCTGTATTTGCAGCAGACACCTAGGAGGTGTATTCATGAAGCCCTCACCCACCAACCTAGTTGATGGCATGCTTCATCATCGGGCCCAACCAGTGACATCTAACATGTCCCGGATGTGCTTCGACGCCTGATTACAGCGGAGCAGGTATTTTACTGAGTGTGCAGTGAGGTGAGTGATAAAGTGAAAATTAAAACAGCTGCTTGGTAGTCCCAGTACCCGAGGGTAAATTAAAGTTTAATAACTGGGTCTCCAAGGGCGGTTAAAAACAAGGCAGGGGGATGTGTGGTGGTTAAGTTAAGACCACCTACATCCAGTGTAGGTCGACATGTTTCAACCAGTGCCTTTATTAATGCTGGCTTTCCTCAGGACCAAAGAGTGGTGATAAAAAATATTTTAAAGTGAGTGTTGTGCAGACTATGTGATGCACACACTAAGGTGCTCTAGGTGTGCGAGGAGGATTCCCTGACCACGCATATCTGAACACATAATTAAAATGACAAAACAGGACATACAAGGTAGAGAGTCATTTAGCAATTGTTTAGTGGTCACAGAAAATAATCGCCGGAAGTAAGTGCTCCGTGGGTGGGGGACTATAGCACGGCAAAAGTGTATCAGCAATGGTGTTGCTGCTAGTGGTTTATGCGGGATATCTGGTGTGGTGAGGCTAAGAAACGAGCATCACACACACTCTATGAAGTGATGAGGACGTAAGGGTAAGTATCTCACGCTAGTGTTTTAGCTTTGTTGCCTTCTTGGAAAGATGCAGTGGGAGGATTGACCCTGGGGAGGGAGGACAGGGGGTTTAAACAGCCTGTGGGAGAGAAGAAGCGCTTACCCGGTAGTCGTGTCGGGTGAATCTCATACTCACGGGATTTCCAGTCAAAGCCTGCTGTGTACCTGAACTGCTGTTATCGACCTCCGGAACCCGGCTGAGGTTTGTGGTGATCTTAAATAGTGTCCCGTAAGTGCCGGCATCTGAAGAGGGGGAAATGGTAAACAGACTCCCTTGCCGGTAGCGAGTCTGGTGTGCGCATGCCCGAATTGGGTGCGCTATGGATTTGCTAGCGCATGCTCTGTGGCGGGATATTGATGTGCATCGAATGTGGCATATGGGTAAATTCCCGGGTATTTGGACAATGCCTATTGCGGATAGGCGTGCCAGCAAGGTGTAACACATGGTGAACCCGGAGTGTTAACGGTATCTGGCAAAGCACGTATAAGTGTGGGAGCAAGGAGTGTATGCATCAGGTGATTACGTAAGGCATGACACGTGGAGTTAGGGGGTAGGCAGCGTTGTGACGCAGTGGTGCACGTGCAGAAGACATTACATCTTGTCAGAACGTAATGCAGAGCACGTGGGGAGCGTGTGGGTTGGGGGTAAGAGTAGGTGTCCCACAGTGCACCTGACCATGAATAGCAGAGCAAAAGTCATGGATGAGTCAGAAGAGATAGCAAGAGTCATGGGTTGAGGGAGTTCCATGGTACAGAGTCATTTAATCCGTGTTTGTGAAGCGAGAGGCGATAAATCCACCGTTGCTCCTTATTAAGGAGGAATTTTTCATTGTCAGTACCGCTAGTGTTGAATTGTTCTACCACAGTCCAGGATAGGTCATTGGGGGTGTGGTTGAGATTGAGGAAATGGTCCGTCAATTTGCTGATGCTCTTTTTACATCTGATGGTACTCGTGTGTTCCAACACACAGGTGCATACTTACTTTCCTGGTGGTCATGCCGATATATCTGAGGCCACATGGGCATGTGAGGAGATAGATGACATTACTGGAGTTGCAATTGGTGTGGGTTCGTTGGGTCCATACTTTGCCCGGTTCAAGGTCCAGAGTTTTGGTGTGTCGGGTAAGATGGCATATGCTACAGTCGTTGCAGGGGTAGTGTCCCGTGATCTTGGGCAGTCCCCAGGTGTTGGTGATGATGTTGGTGTCCATTGTGGGCTGGGGTTTGTGGCGGGTGAATAAGAGTTGGTCTCTCAGATTGCTAGAACTCTTGGAGGGTGACATCAGCAGGGAAGAAATACAGGCAGCCATTGCCAATCTGCCCTATCAAAAAACCCTGGGTGATGACGGCTTCCTGCTGAGTATTACAAGTGGACCTGGGAGGAAGCACTAGACACCCTACATGCGGCACTACAGGTAGCCAACAGAACTTCTTCGTTGGGTCCTATCTCCAACAGGGCCGTTATTGCGGTCTTGCCTAAACCGGAGAGGGATCCTCTCCTTTGTGGCAGTTACCTCCCTATTTAACTTCTAAATGGAAACATTAAAATAATGTCCTCGCTGCATGTCTAATGAAAGTAATACCTTCTCTCATCCTTTATGAGCAGGTTGGTTTTGTTTGTATCAAAGAGGGGGAACAAAGGTGGACAATTTTTAATGAGGTCCAATGTACTTGTCCTATGAAGTAGTAAGCAACAGCAATTGTACAGAGTTCCCCAGAGTAAGCCAACTAAATGGCTCAAACTAACCTTTCTCTCATTGAGTTTGACAGGGAAAGTGAATGATGTGAACCCTTTGCGGAATTAAGGATACCTCATACAAGTCACCGGTTGAACGACTATTGTCATCCCACCCGATGACCGTCCAGCGTCATCATTGGTTTCCTGCTCCTGCGACAGGCTGGCGGTGCAATGCCCGTCGGGCAGCACAAGGTGCTGCACTTTGGCGGAGTTCTTTTATTCCTTTGCCAATGGGTGTGTGAGTGTGAGGGGCCTAAAAAAGTGCAATAGTGAGCGTGAGTGTAGTCTAAAAAAAGTCAGTAGAGTCCATTAAACGAAGTTTTAATAGCATGGCTCACTGCTTTATTAAAAGGAAAATTAAGGGGTATTGAGGCGTGACGGGTTGGTTTTGTTCCAGGGCGATTTTCTAGAAACCATCTCTGCACTCTTGCTCATACACTATGGACAGCAAAAGATCTTTCGGTAGATGCAGCAGTCCTCTCCTTTGATGTGGGAAAAGCGTTCGACGCATAGGTTGGAATTACCTTTTCGCCACTATGAAACGCTTTGAGCACGGTGACAAGTTAATCTCCAAGGTCCATTTAATCTACGACTTCCCGAGGCCCAAGTCAAATGCGGAGGGTTTCTGTTTGTTACTTTTAGGATGCAAAGAGGCACATGTCAGGGATGCTCACTCTCTCCCCTCCTGTTTCTTCAGGCCATGGAACCCCTGGCCTCTGTCATACGTCACTCGTCAAGAGTAACAGGTATCCCCATAGCGACTGGCCTCTCTGAAATATATCTGTACGCAGATGACATACTACTTACCCTCATAGACCTCCCACGCTCTCTCCTGGAACTATTGGACCTCATAAAAGACTTTGTAACACTGTCGGGTTATAAGGTAAACTGGGATAAAACCGTTTCCCTCCCGCTCTCCTCAGGAACCATGAAAGCCGCAATACAGGGATACCCTTTTCGGTGGAAGTCCTCTCGGCTCACATACCCCGGAGTGCTAGTCAACAGAGGCCTGGAGGGAATGGTCGTAGATAACCTAACACCCCTAATTGCACAAATAAAAATAGACTTTGATAAATGGTCCCTACTAGGATTCTCCATGTGGGCCAGGGTACAGGCTGTGTGCATGGTGACGTTTCCATGCTTCACTTATATCCGAGTTATGCTGCCCATGGTGATACCCCTGTCAACTTTACACACTATTGATGCAAGAATACGGGCGCCTGTGTGGCTACACCTAAGCTCATGGTCTTCTGCTCTTGTGGTAGCCTGAGCTTTCCATCAGTAGAAGATTACAGTTTGGCCCTACATCTTCTCAAACTTGCCTACCTCCACCCAGCAACACCAGACCCCTCCAGTGGGTGACAACGGCAAGATCACTCCTCAATCATGGCAAATGATTGGGCCTTTTATATTGGGATACCATCATGCACGAACCAGTTCCACACCTAGTGTTACAGGCCACACACAAGGCATGACACCGCGCACACCACCTCTTAGGCACCAGCCACCATCTACATGCCAAGGCACCGATCTGGGGTAATGATAGCATTAGAATTGACAAAAAGACACTCCATTGGCCTGTATGGAAAGCCCTGAACATACATTTCCTCGATCAGGTGATCCTCGACGGTGATATAAAACCCTTCACAATACTGCATTACCCCCACAGCAGGCCTGGAGATACCAGCAGTTGCAAGACTGTCTACAAAGATGACTTGGCCACCGACCTTGGGCCCTTTCATCCTCCCCGGTGGTGGAATATCTGTCATTCTGGCGCAGACACAAAGGTGTCATGTCAGGACTCTATGGTATCCTAATCAATCACTTGTTCTCGCATCCCCTCCTATACAGTCTCCACGCCATATGGCTGAGATACCCGCCACCCCCTCTCAACACAATCCCCAAGGATGGGAAACCGGAAACAGTTCTGAAGTCTTTGGAAGACGGGAGGGAGTAACCCTCCCGGCCGTATTTATTAAAATATGAAACAAAATTAAAACATTAAATAAACAGTTTCATATTATGTACAATTTCATTACCACATTGCGATGTTTGGCTAACCTTAACAGATTCTCTAATACAAAGGTTCTCCTAGCCGAACTAACATCCTACAAAACATTTACTTGAAATTTTGAAATTGTACATCCTAACGTTTAAGGGCCAACGGCAAGGTCGTAACCGGTGTCAAGATCCCTAACCCAGAAATATCGCCCTCACTTGTGAGGGGCGGCCCAGAGGCGTACCTCAAGTGCAATTACCAATTTCCCTTGACTTGACGGGGGCCCCAATAAAACTCGACGCCACTTAGAGGTCGTACGAGGACTCGTGTGAGGTATCTAGAAGGTAGCGTAGACCCCCCCCCAAACCCCACACAACTTACCACATCTGCCGTCGCAGACGTCCTGGCCCCGGGAAATTCCCCAGGAGGGGGCTGTAACCCCTCCTACCCAGGAAGGGGCCTTGACCGCCTTTCCTTTTCTTTCGGCGACCCATCCTTAGAAGGGACCGCCTCCCCGTTGAGGGGCCAATGGCCACCTCCCCCGAGCGCTCCCATCCGTGTTGGGTGACGCCCACTCATAGGGATCTTCCAATTAGTGCTCACCGATCATGACCTTACCGCCCGACCAAAATAAATACGACAATGCTAACTAAATGACTAAACTAAAAAGACAGTAGCAACTACACTTTTATTAAATGCATGCTTACCAATGAACACTAAAGCAGAATTTCTTTATTTGCGAAATGTAACACAAGTCGACCATTCTTTATTACATATTCAAAATCATCACGATAATAACACAACCTGTAAACGAAAATCAGAGTTATCCATCAACTTTATTCAAAAACCACTTGCTGTCCTCAGGGGCTGGTGGGTGGGTCAAAATTGGCTCTTCGTTCCGTCTCGAGCTCACGTGCAGCGAGGAGGTGCAGCTTCAGAGCACAGGAACAAGAGGATGCCTTCGGATCTTGCTTCTCCTTTTATCCGTCTTCAGGGCGGGCGTAAACCCGCCCCTGCCTGCCCCAAGGGCGTGGCCAGCCGCGTCGGTGTCTAGGCCAACCCACTCTAGGGCGGGAAAAGGCGCGCCCCGGCTACGCCGCTTCGGGCATACCAGCCGAGACTCGCCTCCCGCCCAAGATGGCTTCCCGGGGGGATCGTGGTACTCCGCCATACGTTCGGGGGGACCGAGTGGTCGCCCCTTTCCATATGGCTGAGATACCCGCCACCCCCTCTCAACACAATCCCCAAGGATGGGAAACCGGAAACAGTTCTGAAGTCTTTGGAAGACGGGAGGGAGTAACCCTCCCGGCCGTATTTATTAAAATATGAAACAAAATTAAAACATTAAATAAACAGTTTCATATTATGTACAATTTCATTACCACATTGCGATGTTTGGCTAACCTTAACAGATTCTCTAATACAAAGGTTCTCCTAGCCGAACTAACATCCTACAAAACATTTACTTGAAATTTTGAAATTGTACATCCTAACGTTTAAGGGCCAACGGCAAGGTCGTAACCGGTGTCAAGATCCCTAACCCAGAAATATCGCCCTCACTTGTGAGGGGCGGCCCAGAGGCGTACCTCAAGTGCAATTACCAATTTCCCTTGACTTGACGGGGGCCCCAATAAAACTCGACGCCACTTAGAGGTCGTACGAGGACTCGTGTGAGGTATCTAGAAGGTAGCGTAGACCCCCCCCCAAACCCCACACAACTTACCACATCTGCCGTCGCAGACGTCCTGGCCCCGGGAAATTCCCCAGGAGGGGGCTGTAACCCCTCCTACCCAGGAAGGGGCCTTGACCGCCTTTCCTTTTCTTTCGGCGACCCATCCTTAGAAGGGACCGCCTCCCCGTTGAGGGGCCAATGGCCACCTCCCCCGAGCGCTCCCATCCGTGTTGGGTGACGCCCACTCATAGGGATCTTCCAATTAGTGCTCACCGATCATGACCTTACCGCCACAGGCCGGATAGTTGACCGGCTATCCGGACCCCCCACACAACTCCTACCTAAAGGTCATGTTATAACGTTTTCAGCCATGCCAAGTAGTCTCCTATGAGTAACTCATTCCCCACCCGAGACAAATGCACACCATCCCCCAAATACATACTGTCATCATTAATACACCCATGTGAAATAGAATGCAGTGTCTTGGAACGGAACAACCTACTCACTTTGTTATTAAGCTTTCTAACAGAATGATTTAAAGCCGGAACCGAAATAGCCCCCCGCCACACTTTTCGTGGGATCATATGGGACCATGCAATTGTGCACCCTGGAACTCTCCTAGCTAACCAACTTACAGTGGAAAGCATTGCCTCAAGGAGAAGTCGTCTACCAGTGGTGACCAAATCATTACCCCCAAGATGTACTATGACTACAGCCGGCGGTGACCTCGTCCGCCCTAGTAAACCCTCAAAAAATGATTGAAACTGGTCAATACAGAGACCGCCTCTTCCGTAGAAGGACACACTGTACCCGTATTCCCCAGCCACGTGAATCATGTCACCTGCCTTGAATACGTCCGCGGCACGTCTCACGTATGAGTGGCCCACGACCCACACCTCCTTTCTCACAGCCGGTGATGTCTGACCGCTGGCCCGGTGTTGGGTCGACTGCAAAGTTCGCCCCGCCTCGTAGGCTTGCGCAACTGAAAACCAAACAAAAACAAGAAGCGTGAGTACATTGTTACAGCTTCACAACATGTGCAACCGCACATACCTTTTATAACAATTGGAGGACCAACGCCCCACCCGTTTAACCTGTTCAACATTCAGACCCCTGGCTGTAGCTTCTGTAGCAGCCCCTATCCGAAAGGAATGGGTCCCAAACTCGCCCGGGTTCAAGCCCGCAGCGGCAATTGACATCGCAAGCACCCGCTGAAACTGAAACTTTGTCAGTGGGGTGGCGTCAGCGTGTCTCAACAAGGTCCCCCCCCATGATGCCACCCTCCGTGCTAAATAATCTTCTAGACACCTTACCGGGCACATGGAGGACCCGGGAATCCTGCGTATGATTACACAGTCACCCATCCCACTTTGATCGGTCTTGGACCTGACAAATGAGACCGTCATCGTCTCCCCTCTGATCTGGACGTGCTCCTGGCACAATCCTCCTGTCACATCCTGCTTGTTCCTCGCCACTAGTTCGCTTACCCGCATAGCCCCATGGAATGCCAGCGTAAAAGCGGCTCGGAATAACACTGTCTCAAACTGAGATGAACACGTAGCAGGGAGTCTGGATAATAACTGGGCCAGCCTATCCAAACCTATCGGGCGCCTCTCGTCTACTCTGCGACCCTCAAGGCGTTGCCACCCCCGTAGCGCTTTCTGTACTACGAAAGACGCTGTCGGGTCCTGGATCCCATGAGCCCTAGCAACAAAAGAAATGGCAGCCCGATGCCTCTGAGCCGTGGCCACCGATTCCCCAACCAGGTGTAAAGACATCAGAAAATTTACCACCCACTCCTCCTGTCCCCAAAGCTCCTCTCTATCAGTCCCCAAAAAGGCTAAATAGGACCGGAACGCCCCTTCATATGCCTTCCTCGTCCTGGGTGCTAAACTCTCTCCCACGAGGTTACGAAGTTCGGGGCACCGAGAGACCAGAAGGGTGCCGGCTCCGGGTCCGCTGTGGGAAGAAAACCCCAGAAAGCCTGCATACGAAAACGAGACAGTGCATCAGCTGCCTGGTTCATTACCCCCGGGACATGTCTAGCTTTAAACAACACATTCAATTGCATACACAGTAAAACAATTTCTTTTAGTAATCTCAAAATCCATTTGCATCGTGCTGCCTGGCTATTGATACACTCGACCACGGTCATATTGTCAGACCAGAATACCACGGAGTGATCCTTGAACCCTTCGGGCCAAGTTCTCAGGGCCACTAAAATGGGGAAAAGTTCCAGGAAAGCAATGTTACTTGTCAATCCACTGTCATGCCACCATGTCGGCCACTTTTGTGCCGACCATCTTGTGCCAAAGATAGCACCAAAACCTATGCTCCCTGCCGAATCCGTCCACAGCCCCAGCTCCTCAGAGGACACGGCCGGTTTATTCCCGATGACTCGACCATTGAAATCCGCCAGGAATGCCAACCAAAATGCGCATGTCCTGGCGGACCTCAGCCGAGAGCCTCGTGCGATGGTGGCCTTCCTTCAGGCCGACCATGGCTTGAGCAATCGAACGAGAAAAGGGGCGGGCCATTGGTATAACCCTCAGGGCAAAATTCAACTGGCCCACTAGCTGCTGTAACTGATGTAGTTTGACCTTGGATCCATTTATACACATTTGCAGGGATGTCTTGAACTTTAACACTTTTTCGGCTGGTAAACGAAAACAACCTTCATCGGAGTCCAACTCGATCCCCAGAAACTCGAGGCAAGTGGACGGCCCCACAGTCTTACCAGGTGCCAATGGCATGCCAAACTGATTCATCAAGACACAAAATTGTGCCAAAGCCTGCCCACATTCCAGATCCCCGGCTGCCCCCAGGAACAAAAAATCATCAAGGTAATGCATCACATTTCGGAAACCCGTCTTCCTTGTGAAGACCCATTGTAGAAAAGTACTGAATTTTTCGAAATAGGCACAAGATATAGAGCACCCCATCGGCATACACCTATCCATGTAATAATGACCCTGAAACATGAAACCTAGGAGACGCTGATCGTCTGGATGTACCGGGAGCAACCGGAACGCTGACTCGATATCAGATTTTGCCATCAGCGCCCCGGGCCCCAGGCGATTCAAAATGGCTACGGCCTCATCGAAGGATGCGTACCGCACCGAACACACTTCCGGGTCTATTGCTTCGTTTACGGAAAGACCACGTGGGGCTGATAAATTATGTATCAGCCGAAACTCACCCGGGTCCTTCTTTGGGACCACACCTAAAGGGGAACAAACAAAGTTAGGAACCGGTGGTACACTAAACGGACCGGCGACTCGACCTCGAGTCACCTCTTTCCTGATCTTATCCTGTACCACGGTCGTATGCTGGAAGACCGATAGCTGATTTTTACATGTCGCTGCACCTTGAAAGTCCCCCACTGGGATGCGGAAACCATAAGAAAACCCGTTCCGCAACACCCCAGCAGAAGTACGATCCGGGTATTCACTGAGCCAAGGAATCATCTCCAAGGTATCAATCGGGGTAGGTAAAGGCGTCCCTCGGACTATATTAGACCTGTTTGGCGCCTCCTCTACCCCCGTTATCACCCGTTTTGGCTCTGCACGTGGACTCAGGATGGGATGATTGCCCACACCCACATTCGTGCCTAAATTTGCACGATCCCTGGGGCCTGGTACATTTACCCCTGTTGAAGTTCCAACAAACCCCCCTTTTTCCTGTATTTCCTGTATTTCCTGTATTTCCGGCAGGCCTCGAATAATTGTCGGTACCTGTACCTGATCGAAAGGGCGTCCCCGCATACTGGCGGTAGGATTCGCCAACGTTACTTCCCACCAATGGCACTTTCAACATACCAGTCTCCTTCATTTTATCCCAAGACACAGAATCATAACAATCCCAAGTTAAGCTTTTATCATGTTCTTTAGCCTTTCTAAACAGATTATCATAGCAGAACCAATGGTTACCCTCATGTGATACCGAGTACCCCATGATTCGAGACTGATAAATCGGCAATTCATGCAGCAGATCGGGCCTTCGTTCCCCCAAGATCGATGTAAAGACCCCCCACGCTTTGCCCCAATTGCCAATATTTTCGTTCACCTTAAAGGCGGCCATTTTTGCGCGCCAAACACTCGGATGCATGAGATCCTTCTGGCCCTTAACATGCTCCATTTCATAGTGATCAGTAAGCAACGAGAAAATGTTTACATATTCTCCCGCCCATATCTTCTCCTTAATAGCCAAGGGAACATGCTGACCCACCCTTTCCCTACGAGAAGGTGCTGACTCATCCCTTGCAATCGGCAATGGCCGCTTACCTGAACCGGACGGCGTCTCTGCGACCGAACCTGTCCCCTGTGGCTTCTCTACTACTGCAGCCGGTGTGGATACCTTCGCTGCTTCCCGTGACTCACGCAGTTGCTTCATCAGCACCTGCGCGTCGACAGCCGTGGCGCCCTCACTATCTTTACCCAACCACGCTGCTAGTTGTGCTGCCAGCTCAGGCGGCATATCGTCCCCGGACACGGGGGTGACCACAACGGGAATCGGATTCCCTCCCTCCGGCACGGGGGTGGGTGCCTCTAGCGGGGCACTAGGGCCCGGGATGTCTTCCACAGCTCTCCCTCTCCTGGGCCTCTTGTTTTTCCCTCCCGGGGCTGCCCCCGCCAAAGGACGTTTCGGTCCCCCTTCCTCGTTTTCATCCATTCGCCTCTTTAACTCAGTCATCTCTTTCATAAGAACGCGCAGCATCTGGTCAGTAGTCATGCGCTTTCCCGCCTTCTTCGGCATTCTCCAACAGAGTATCTGGAAAACAAACAAGAAAGATTACAACGCTCAAAATTGGCTCTTCGTTCCGTCTCGAGCTCACGTGCAGCGAGGAGGTGCAGCTTCAGAGCACAGGAACAAGAGGATGCCTTCGGATCTTGCTTCTCCTTTTATCCGTCTTCAGGGCGGGCGTAAACCCGCCCCTGCCTGCCCCAAGGGCGTGGCCAGCCGCGTCGGTGTCTAGGCCAACCCACTCTAGGGCGGGAAAAGGCGCGCCCCGGCTACGCCGCTTCGGGCATACCAGCCGAGACTCGCCTCCCACCCAAGATGGCTTCCCGGGGGGATCGTGGTACTCCGCCATACGTTCGGGGGGACCGAGTGGTCGCCCCTTTCCAAATGGCAGGCACAGCTACGACACACAGATGCGGCAGAAGATTGACAGATATTGTTGAAGACCTAGACAAGGGAACTCAAGGAGACAGGTAAATGTTGTCTCTTTAAAACTCTACACAATAGGTACTGGACCCCAGTGAAACTGAACAGGCCTGGCTGCTACCACATTCCAAATGCTGGCGGTGCCCATTTGTGCAAAGTGATCTCCCCATATACCATGCGAGTATCCCTCTGGCCAATCCTTTTAGTCCTTTGTAAGGACCACACCGGGAGCGGTGATACCCCTCTGCCTACCTCTCCAACCCCCAGTTATACTCCTGCATGACATCAGCACCACCCCGGACGTCACACGACCGCAACGTTGCAATCTTCATACAGCAATGTCCACCGCTAAACTCTGCATCTTAAGGAAATGGAGATCGCCTGACCCTCCCTCCCAAGAGGAATGGATGGCGGCGATGAGCCAAACGGCCTCATACGTATGTGTTATATACGGCCTCGGGACCAGACGAAGGTATATACACAGACTTGGGCCCCCATTCTCAGAGAGGCCACAGAAATAAGACTCTGCAGCCCGACCCAGCCCAATTCCATCTGTCAGTTCGATAACCACAGCTAGAAGAAGCGCCCATTCCCCCGCCATAAATGCCACCTTGTCCTATAGTAACTCACTTTCATATGTCCTCTACAATGCCTCTCCCCTCCCCTCCCCCTTCTCTTCCTCTCCTCTTGCTATAACTTCTGTTTTCCACACGTCCTTTCTCCATCCACCTTCCACAGCCCCCCAGACTTCTTACTATGCCCTCAGCTACCATCTGGACATGTAGGCGGGCACCCCTTCACACCATGCCCCCCTCCCATCTAGAGGTGATTACCACTATCCCATCACAGCATGACGACATGCAGCCATTACATGAGGGACTGCGTACTACTCTGCCCCCTCTTTGTTTTGCACCAACACCCGCACACCCTGAGACTCAGACACAACCTATCCCCTGCATCCCCCCTGCACAACAATACGTGCCCACCCTCTTCTCTTTCCTTCCAATGATACCATCTAATCATTGTTGCTCCCCCTACACCCGAATAAGACCAGGGGCTGCCTGACCTCGTCCACTTATCACCCTCACTCCTACCTGCCTCCAGTACCTGTTCCATAAAGATAATTGACCCCTCCCAACATGAGGATCCCTTTCCGTGAGAATGAGTCTGAGTCTGTTGGGCCTCATAACATCCTGCTGGTAAACCATGCAAGGTGGCAAATGCAGGCTGTGCAGTAAGACCTGAAGTTCCAATGGGCACAGCATTGAGGAAATCTGTCGTGATCTCATGCAGGTTTCCACTAACCTGTTCAGCCGGGTACAGCAGGAGCGATGAAGGTAGCTAATTCTCCTTATCCCTTCGCAATGGCACACTCAGCGAGTATATACATATGAACTCTACTAAGTGTATCACCACCAGGGAAGGGAGAAAAATGGACAAAAGAAACAATAAAGTAGCAGCAGCTCAAATCAGCAGGTAGGTATGTTCGGATATAGATACGCTGTATAACCTCCCTGGTAACTGGTGATGAACCCTGCAGAGGGAGAAACACGGGGTCACACATGCATTCAATTCTTCTACGATTAAGTTAAATGCCATATACGTATATGCCCTTACACTTGAAACTGCTGCCCAGGCTCATAGAAAACAGAGAAAAAGGTAAAAATAAAGCATAAAAGAAAAGAAGCGCCATTTCTGCATGGTGCTTAACATCCTCGAACAAAGGTTAAGTCACCTCCTAGTGCTACCAAATGTTTATAACACGTTCGGGTTTCTTAAGAAAACGTAGTCTGAATGTTCAATAGCACCCCGCTATTGAATGGTAGCAAAGTAGTGGAACTGCATAAAATCCTGCTTGGTACTCGATGAAGGACAAAGTTAAATGAGTACTTGATATAGGAAATCTCCATGCGCCTCACCCGAGTATTATGGCCATACTGGAGTAAAGCAAGACAATCAAAATCATCAACGATGCGGTCGAGGCAGGGAGAACAAGGGAATCAAGTACATAGGAATTTCTAAACGGAACTGTAGAGCGGCCGCTCTATAAACAAATCCAGCGTAATGCAACACGCGACAAGGCAGCGCTCCTGCGCCTTACCTTACCGCGAATCCTTCACTCCTCCTCGAGTCTCAGACAACAAGATTAATTCGGGCCACACAAACCTCAGATCCCAGCGTGTTCAATGCGCGATCGAGGTAAGGTTCCACCCGATATCCATGGATGCCTCTGACTGTGTGTAGTTCAAAAGTAAAAATGAAAAGAAAACAGAAAGGTCTAATCCGGGTTCTGTACACCAACGTCCAGGGCTTCTCAGTACAGGTACTCCTACGTTCAGGTGACAAGCACCGGACTCCATGACAGGAGAAGTTAAGTAAAGAAACGAAAAGAAAGAAAGGAAGGACAGTGCCCCTAAGCATTCTAGGCGATGTAGTGTAACATTCACGCACAATCATTCTTCGCGAACCTAGGTAACCTGGGACGAAATGTGACAAAATCTCACCGACATGGTTCAGATTTCGGAGGGCACTGTGAAAGAGCTGCAGAGGTGACTAACAGACCATGATTGGATTGAGGGCAGACCCCTCTCCCGTCCCCACCCAGGCCTTACAGTAGTGATGGATGTGGCCCTTCTGGGATGGTGAGGCCATCTGGGAGAGGTGGAGATCAGAGGACTCTGGTCACCATCAGAAGCAAAGCTCCAAATCAATCTGTTGGAGATTCGGCCGATCCTTCTGGAACTGAAAGCCTTTTTACGGTCTATAAAGGGAAGGCTGAAATTACAACACTACCGCCATGTGGTACTTCAGCAAACATGGCGGCATGGGGTCGTGGATGCTTTGTCAAGAGGCCCTGCGTCTTTGGACTTGGCTAGAAAAACAGGGCATTTCCCTGGTGGTTCAGCACCTGGCTGGTTCTCTGAATATTCGGGCCAACAAGCTCAGCTGAAAGTGCCTTGTGGATCACGAGTGGCGTCTCCATCCGGATGTGGTACAGGGTCTCTTTCAGCAACTTGGGGGAGCCTTGGTTAGATCTGTTCACCTCTGAAGAGAACGCACACTGTCAGCAGTTTTGCACGTTGGAATTTCTAAGGTGGTTCTCGCTCGGCGATGCCTTTCGCTGTGAGTGGAGTTCAGGCCTCCTGTACGCCTTTCCGCCCATGCCACTTCTGCCCAGAGTGCTCAAGAAGATTAGGAATGAACAATCACAAGTAATTATTGTGGCTCTGGACTGCGCCCAGGAAGTTTGGTATCCCGAGGTTCTAGACATGAGAATTGATCCTCCGATCAGACTGTCCCTTCGGGAGGCTCTTCTGTCACAGAAGGGGAAGGTCCTTTACCAGAACCTATCTACTCTCCGGCTCCTTGTGTGGAGACTGATCAGCGAAAGTTGACAGCTTTTGACCTCCCTTCCGAAGTCTGTGAGGTTACGGTGGCCTCCATGAAATTGGTATATGCCTGCCAATTGAACACATTTTGTAAATATTGTATAAAAAGGTACATTGGCCCCTTGTCTTTCTCTCTGGCAGATATCATTTTTTTGTACTTTCCTTGGTACAGCAGGGTCCTGCCTTGGGCACTCTGAAAGGCTATCTTTTGGCCCTCTCAGCTTTTCTTCGGCTACCAGATCAGCCTTCACTTTTCAAGTCCCTTCTGCTGCACAATGGGACCTTAATTTATTTCTCTCATTCTTGATGTGCGCACCGTTGAGCCAATGCACAATTGTCCTCTATGGTTGCTCACCATAATTACAGCTTTCTTGGTGAAAATTACCTCTGCCTGGAGGGTGAGCTAACTGCAAGCACTGTCATCACAGCCTCTTTACCTGACAGTTTTTCCTGAAAAAGTGGTACTGAGAACTAGGGCATCCTTTTTGCCCAAGGTTGTAACTCCCTTTCTTCTTGGACAGTCAGTTACCCTGCCTACTTTCTATGCACCTCTCCATCCTTCCAAGGCAGAAGAGCATCTCCAACTTCTGGCCCCAATAAGGGCATTATCATTGTATCTCGATCGCACTAAAAAATTGTGGGAATAAGACCAACTCTTTGTAGGATACGTGTGGCAAAGAAGGGGCATGCAGTTCAAAAGAGGACCATCTCCTGTTGGGTCATCCTCCGTATACAAATCTGTTACGCCTTGGCTAAGTAGTAACCTCCTGAGGACCTTAGAGCTCATTACACCACAGCAAAGGCAGCCACCACGGGGCTTCAGAGCGGGGTTCCAATCGATGATATCTGTCAAGCTGCCATGGCAACGTCTCTGCAAAAGTTTGCCTGACAGTACTGCCTAGATTCTCAGGTTCACAGAAAAAGCTTGTTTGGGTACTCTGTCTTGTAGGGTTTACTTGTATAAAACCTTTCCGCAGTCCCTCCTTTGGGGAAGGTCTTTTTTGGGTATATGTTTAAAGGTAAAGCATCTGCGGCTAGATGTCTCTATCAGATGGAAAAGTTACTTACGTTTGGTAACACCTTATCTGGTAGAGACATGATCTAGCTGCAGATTCCTTACCGATCCACCCATCTTCCCCCCTCTGCGGAACAGTTTTTACTGTCAGGGCTTATCCCCTTCAGGGCCTTTGCTTCTTTTTAAAAACACCATGATCAGTCACTTCATGACTTCGTGCTTCTGGCATGGAAAGTTGTGAAAAGTAGTGACGTCAGCGCATCAGAGTGGCTGTTAGAGTTATGACAGATATGTGACGACGAACACAATGCTGACAACGTCACACGGAGTTTACCGACGCCACCTACTGATGAACCGGGTGTACTGCTAAGAAAATCTTCCGGATCCAGCCCGATGCCTGGAAGTCCAAGGTTAAGGAATCTGCAGCTAGATCCTATCTATAAGGTGTTACCAAAGATAAGTAAGTTGTCTGTCAATAGCTTAAAGATAACCCATGAAAAGCTGGGGATGCATAATATAACAGCCTTGCATAAACCATTATATTTGGTATCCCCTTAATAAGAGATGTTGGAAAACTCGAGGAAGGGTTCCAGTTGGCAGAAAAATACTGTGCTCATAAAGCCAACTTCAGACCATGTCCGATTGAATACTGGTAAGTTGTAACATTAGAAACCTAGGGGATACCACAAAGTATAGTTCGTAAGGCCACTATATTTGATATCCGTCAGAGGAACTGGATGTGAAAGATTGTGGAATGCAATCCAAACTGAGAAAGGAAACTGCAATCTGGTTTCAAATGAAAGGCAACTCCAGTAAGTCAATGTCTAAACGGTAACCCTTGAAAAGTAGGGGACAAAAGATATTACAGCTATGCGTGAGCCATGATATATGGTATTCCCATAGTAAAAAGTGTTGGAAAACTCAAGGAAGGGTGTCAGTTGGCAGAACAATAGTGTGCTCACCCATTCAACATTAGACCATGTCAAATTAAATATACCAAATATTATAGGCGGTAGAGGACATTATATTTGGTATCGCCTAAGGCAACCGGATGTAAAATCTTGTGGAATGATGTAACAAATGTGAAAAGATACTCTAGTCTGCTATATAATAAATGGCATCTTCAAGTGGCCAATGGGTAAAGGGTAACCCATGTAACATAGGGGATACGAGACATTACAGCAATGCCTGAGCCATAATATTTGGTATCCTGATAGTAAACAATATTTTAAAGCAAAGGGAAGGCTGCTATATGGCACAGAAGTACTGTGCTCACCCATCCAACATAAGACTATGTCAAATTGAATCCTGGTAAGTTCTAACCCAAGAAACACAATGGATACAAAGCATTATAGATGGTATAAGCCATTATATATGGTATCCCCTAAGGTAACAGGGCTTACAATCTAGTGGAATTATGAAAAAAAGTGAAAGGTTACTGTACTCTGCTATCAAGTAAAATGCTATTTCAAGTGGTCAATGGCTAAAGGGTAACCCATGAAACGTAGGGGATACGAGATATTACAGCAATGCGTTAGCCATAATATTTGGTATCCCCATAGTAAACGATGATGGAAAGTAAAAGGAAGGGTTATATTCAGCATAGAAACACTGTTCTCACCCATCCAATATGCGACCAAGTCAAATTGAATCCCGGTGACTTCTAACCGAAGAAACAAAGGCAATACCAAATATCATAGGCGGTTTAGGCAATTAAATATGGTATCCCCTAAAGGAACCGGACGTACAATCTTGTGGGATGATGTAAAAAATGTGGAAAGATACTGTAGTCTGCTATCAAATAAAAGACAACTTCAAGTGGCCAATGGCTAAAGGGGATACAAGGTATTACAGCAATGCATGTGCCATAATATTTTGGTATCCCCATAGTAAACAAAATTGGAAAACAAAAGGAAGACCGCTACTTGGCATACAAGTACTGTGCTCATCCATCCAACATAAGACTATGTCAAATTGAATCCTGGTAAGTTCTAACCCCAGAAACACAAGGGCTACGAGATATTATAGCCGGTATGGGCCATTACATATGGTATCCCCTAAGGGAACCGGACATAGAAGCTTTTGGAATAATCTAAAACATTTGAAAAGTTAATGTAGTCTGCTATCAAGTAAAAGGCAACTTCTAGTGGTCAATGGCTACAGGGTAACCCATAAAAAGTAGAGGATAAAAGATATTATAGTAATGCGTGAACAATATTATTTAGTATCCCCTAAGGGAACCGGATGTACAATCTTGTGGAATGATGTACAAAATGTGAAAAGATACTGTAGTCTGCTATCAAATAAAAGACAACTTCAAGTGGCCAATGGCTAAAGGGTAACCCATGAAACATAGGGGATACCAGATATCACAGCATTGGGTGAGCCATAATATTTGGTATTCCCATAGTAAACGATGTTGGAAAGTAAAAGGAACACTACTCTTTGGCACAGAAGTACTGTGCTGACCAATCCAACATAAGACTATGTCAAATTGAATCCTGGAGAATTCTAACCCAAGAAACACAGGGGACCCCAAATATTATAGGTGGTATGGGCCATTATATTTGGTATCCCTTAAGGGAACCGGATGGAAAATCTGGTGGCATGATGTAAAAAATGTGAACGGTTACTGTAGTCTGCTATCAAACAAAAGGCAACTTCAAGTGGTCAATGGCTAAAGGGTAACCCATGAAACATAGGGGATACCAGGTATCACAGCATTTGGTGAGCCATAATATTTAGTATTTCCTAAGGGAACTGGATGTAAAATCTTGTTGAATGATGTAAAAAATCTGAAAAGATACTGTAGTTAGCTATCAAGTAAAAGACAACTTCAATGGCTGAAGCGCAACTCATGAAACCTAAGGGATAAGAGATATTACAGCAATGTGTGAGCCATAATAATTAGTATCCCCATAGTAAACGATGTTGGAAAGCAAAAGGAAGGGTCTTATTTGGCATAGAAATACTTTGCTCACCCATCTAACACAAGACCATGCCAAATCGAATTCTGGTAAGTTCCAACACAAGAAACACAGGGCATACCAAATATTACAGCCTATATAGTCATTATATATGGGATCCCCTAAGTGAACCGGATGTACAATCTTGTGGGTTAATGTACAAAATGTGAAAAGATACTGTAGTCTGCTATCAACTAAAAGTCAACTTCAAATTGTCAATGGCTAAAGGGGAACCCAAGAAACGTAGGGGATACCACATATTACAGCAATGCGTGAGTCATAATATTTGGTATTCCCATTGTAAATGATGTTGGAAAGCAAAAGTAAGGGTGCTATTTGGCATAGATATACTATGCTCACCAATCTAACATAAGACCATGCCAAATCGAGTCCTGGTAAATTCTAATCCAAGAAAGACAAGGGATACCAGATATTATAGCCGGTATAGGTCATTATATATGGTATCCCCTAAGAGAACCGGACGAACAATCTTGTGGAATAATGTAAAAAATTTGAACATATACTGTAGTCTTCTATGTAATAAAAAAACAACTTCAATTGGTCAATGGCTAAAGGGGAACCCATAAAACAGTGGGGATACCACATATTAAAGCAATGCGTGAGCCATAATATTGGTATCCCCATTGTAAATGATGTTGGAAAGCAAAAGGAATGGTGATATTTGGCATAGAAATACGCACATAAGACCTTGTCAAATTGAATCTTGGCAAGTTCTAACCCAAGAAACATAAGGGGTACCAAATATTATAGACGGTAAAGACCATTATATATGGTATCCCGATAGAGAATCTGACGTACAATCTTGTGGAATAATGTAAAAAATGTGAAAAGATACTTTAGTCTGCTTTCAAATAAAAGGCAACTTCAAGTCTCCAATGGTTAATGGGCAACACATGAAAAGTAGGGGATACGAGGTATTGCAGCAATGTGTGAGCCATAATATTTGGTATCCCCATTGCAAACAATGTTGGAAACCAAAAGGAAGGGTACTGTCTGGCATAGAAATCCTGTGCTCACCCATCTAACATAAGACCATGCTAAATTGAATCCTGGCAAGTTCTACCACAAAAAACACAGGGGATACAAGATATTATAGCTGGCATAGGCCGTTATATATGGTATCCCCAAAGGGAACAGGATGTAAAATCTTGTGGAATGATGTTAAATATGTGAAAAGATGCTATAATCAGCTATCAAAGAAAAGAAACTTCAAGTGGTCAATGGCTAAAAACATAGGAGACACAACATATTGCAGCAATGCATGAGCCATAATATTTGGTATCCCCTTTGAAAAGGACATTGGAAAGAAAAAGGAAGGGCGCTATTTCCCATAGAATACTGGGCTCCGCCATCCAACATAAGATCATGTCAATTTGAATACTGCTAATCTCTAACCCCAGAAACACAGGGGATACCAGATATAATAACCGGTATAAGCCAATATATTTGGTATCCCCTAAGGTAACCGGTCGCAAAATTGTGTGGAATGATGTAAAAATCTGAACAGATACTGTAGTCAGCTATCAAATATAAGGCTACATCAAGTCGTCAATGGCTAAAGGGTAACCCATTAAAATTAGGGAATACGAGATATTACAGCAATGTGTGAGCCATATTTGGTATCCCCATTGAAAACGACATTGGAAAGCAAAAGGAAGGGTGCTATTTGGCATATATATATTGTGCTCACCCGTCTAACATAAGACCATACCAAACCTAACATAAGACCATGCTAAATTGAATCCTGGCAATTTCTAACCCAAAAAACACAGGGGATACAAGATATTATAGCTGGTATAGGCCGTTATATATGGTATCCCCAAAGGGAACAGGATGTAAAATCTTGTGGAATGATGTTAAAAATGTGAAAAGATACTATAATCAGCTATCAAAGATAAGAAAACGTCAAGTGGTCAATGGCTAAAAAGTAATCCATGAAACGTAGGAGACACAACATATTGCAGCAATGCGTGAGCCATAATATTTGGTATTCTCTTTGTAAACAATGATGGAGAGCAAAAGGAATGGTGCCCTTTGCCATAGAAATACTGGGCTCATCCATCCAACATAAGACCATGTCAAATTGAATACTGGTAAGTTCTAACCCCAGGAACACTAGGGATACCAGATATAATAGCCGGTATATCCCATTATATTTAGTATCCCCTAAGCGAACTGGACGTAAAATCTTGTAGAAAGATTTAAAGAATCTGAAAAGATGCTGTAGTCTGCTTTCAAATAAAAGGCAACTTCAAGTCTCCATTGGTTAATGGGTAACACATGAAAGTAGGGGATACGAGGTATTGTAGCAATGCGTGAGCCATAATATTTGGTATCCCCATTGTAAACAAAGTTGGAAACCAAAAGGAAGGGTACTATTTGGCATAGAAATACTGTGCTCACCCATCTAACATAAGACCATGCTAAATCGAATCCTGGCAAGTTCTAACCCAAGAAACACAGGGGATACCAAATATTATAGCTGGTATAGGCCGTTATATATGGTATCCCCAAAATGAACAGGAAGTAAAATCTTGTGGAATGATGTTAAAAATGTGAAAAGATATTATAATCATCCATCAAAGAAAAGAAACATTCAAGTTGTCAATGGCTAAAAGGAAACCCATGAAACATAGGAGACACAACATATTGCAGCAATGCGTGAACCATAATATTTGGTATCCCCTTTGAAAAGGACATTGGAAAGCAAAAGGAAGGGCGCTATTTCCCATAGAAATACTGGGCTCAGCCATCCAACATAAGATCATGTCAATTTGAATACTGCTAATCTCTAACCCCAGAAACACAGGGGATAACAGATATAATAACCGGTATAAGCCAATATATTTGGTATCCCCTAAGGTAACCAGTTGCAAAATTGTGTGGAATGATGTAAAAAATCTGAACAGATACTGTAGTCAGCTATCAAATAAAACGCTCCTTCAAGTGGTCAATGGCTAAAGGGTAACCCATTAAAATTAGGGAATACGAGATATTACAGCAATGTGTGAGCCATATTTGGTATCCCCATTGAAAACGACATTGGAAAGCAAAAGGAAGGGTGCTATTTGGCATACATATACTGTGCTCACCCGTCTAACATAAGACCATACCAAACCTAACATAAGACCATGCTAAATTGAATCCTGGCAAGTTCTCACCCAAAAAACACAGGGGATACAAGATATTATAGCTGGTATAGGCCGTTATATATGGTATCCCCAAAAGGAACAGGATGTAAAATCTTGTGGAATGATGTTAAAAATGTGAAAAGATACTATAATCAGCTATCAAAGAAAAGAAACTTCAAGTGGTCAATGGCTAAAAAGTAACCCATGAAACGTAGGAGACACAACATATTGCAGCAATGCGTGAGCCATAATATTTGGTATCCCCATTGAAAAGGACATTGGAAAGCAAAAGGAAGGGTGCTATTTCCCATAGAAATACTGGGCTCAGCCATCCAACATAACATCATGTCAATTTGAATACTGCTAATCTCTAACCCCAGAAACACAGGGGATACCAGATATAAGAACTGGTATTAGCCAATATATTTGGTATCCCCGAAGGTAACCGGTCGTAAACTTTGTGTAATGATGTAAAAAATGTGAAAAGATACTATTGTCTGCTATCATATAAAAGGCAATTTCAAGTGGTCAATGGCTAATGGCTAACAAAAGAAACGCAGGGGTTGCAAGATATTACAGCAATATCTGAGCCATTATATGTGTTGCCCCCTTTGTAAAAGATGTTGGAAAGCAAAAGGAATGGTGCTATATGGCATAGAAATACTGTGCTCACCCATAGCACATAAAACCATGTCAAATTGAATGCTGGCAAGTTCGAACCCCAGAAATACAAGGGATACCAAATATTATAGACATTAAAGGCCATTATGTATGGTATCCCCATAGAGAACCTGACGTGCAATCTTGTGGAATAATGTGAAAAATGGGAAAAGATACTTTAGTCTCTTATCAAAGAAAAGACAACTTTAAGTGGTCAATGGCTAATGGGAACCAATGAAACGTAGGGGATACGAGATATTACAGCAATGCGTGAGCCATAATATTTGGTATCCCGTTTGTAAACAATGTTGGAGAGCAAAAGGAATAGTGCCCTTTGCCATAGAAATACTGGGTTCATTCATCCAACATGGGACCATGTCAAATTGAATACTGGTAAGTTCTAACCCCAGAAACACCAGGGATACCAGATATAATAGCTGGTATAGGCCATTATATTTGATGTCCCCTAAGCAAACTGGACGTAAAATCTTGTAGAAAGATTTAAAGAATCTGAAAAGATGCTGTAGTCTGCCTTCAAATAAAAGGCAACTTCAAGTCTCCATTGGTTAATGGGTAACGCATGAAAGTAGGGGATACGAGGTATTGTGGCATTGCGTGAGCCATAATATTTGGTATCCCCATTGTAAACAAAGTTGGAAACCAAAAGGAAGGGTACTATTTGGCATGGAAATACTGTGCTCAACCATCTAACATAAGACCATGCTAAATCGAATCCTGGCAAGTTCTAACCCAAGAAACACAGGGAATACCAGATATTATAGCTGGTATAGGCCGTTATATATAGTATCCCCAAAGGGAACAGGATGTAAAATCTTGCGGAATGATGTTAAATATGTGAAAAGATGCTATAATCAGCTATCAAAGAAAAGAAACATTCAAGTGGTCAATGGCTAAAAGGTAACCCATGAAACGTAGGAGACACAACATATTGCAGCAATGCGTGACCCATAATATTTGGTATCCCCTTTGAAAAGGAGATTGGAAAGCAAAAGGAAGGGTGCTGTTTCACTTTGAAATACTGGGCTCAGCCATCCAACATAAGATCATGTCAATTTGAATACTGCTAATCTCTAACCCCAGAAACACAGGGGATACCAGATATAATAACCGGTATATCCAAATATATTTGGTAACCCCTAAGGTAATCGGTCGCAAAATTGTGTGGAATGATGTAAAAAATCTGAACAGATACTGTAGTCAGCTATCAAATAAAAGGCTACTTCAAGTGGTCAATGGCTAAAGGGTAACCCATTAAACTTAGGGGATACGAGATATTACAGCAATGTGTGAGCCATATTTGGTATCCCCATTGAAAACGACATTGGAAAGCAAAAGGAAGGGTGCTATTTTGCATACATATACTGTGCTAACCCGTCTAACATAAGACCATACCAAACCTAATCCTGGTAAGATCGAACACAAGAAACCCATGGGATACCAAATATTATAGCAGTTATAGGCCATTATATATGGTATCCTCTAAGAGAACCAGACGTACACTATTGTGGAATTATGTAAAAGGTTTAAAAATATACTGTAGTCTGCTATCATGTAAATGGCAACTTAAAATGGTCAATGGCTAATGTGTAACAAATGAAATGCAGGGGATAAAGAAATTACAGCAATGCGTGAGCCATAATATTTGGTATCCCCATTGTAAAAGATGTTGGAAAGCAAAAGGAATGGTGCTATTTGGCATACAAATACTGTGCTCATCCATAGCACATAAGACAATGTCAAATTGAATACTGGTATGTTCGAACCCTAGACACAAAGGGGATACCAAATATTATAGCCGCTAAAGGCCATTATATATGGTATCCCCATTGTAAAAGATGTTGGAAAGCAAAAGGAAGGGTGGTATTTGTCATAGAAATACTGTGCTCACCCATCTAACATAAGACCATGCCAAATCGAATCCTGGCAAGTTCTAACCCAAGAAACATAGGGGATTCTAGATATTATAGCTGGTATAGGCTATTATATATGGTATCCCCAAATGGAACCAGTGGTACAATCTTGTGGAATGGTGTACACAATGTGAAAAGATACTGTAGTCTCTTATCAAAGAAAAGACAACTTTAAATTGTCACCTAAAAGGTAACCATTGAACTTAGGGGATACAAGTTACTACAGCAATGCCTGAGTCATAATATTTGGTATCCCCATTTTTAAAAGATGTTGGAAAGCAAAAGGAATGGTGCTATTTGGCTTAGAAATAATGTGCTCCGCCATAGCACATAAGACCATGTCAAATTGAATACTGGTAAGTTCTAACACCAGAAACACTGGGGATACCACATATTATAGCCAGTATAGGCCACTATATATGGTATCCCCATAGAGAACCTGACGTACAATCTTGTGGAATAACGTAAAAAAATTTGAAAAGATACTGTAGTCTCTTATCAAGGAAAAGACAACTTTAAGTGGTCAATAATTAAAGGGTAACCAATGAAACATAGGGGATACAAGATATTACAGCAATGCGTGAGCCATAACATTTGGCATCCCCTTTGTAACAATGTTGGAAAGCAAAAGGAAGGATGCTCTTTGCCATAGAAATATTGGGCTCATACATTTAACATAAGACCATGTCAAATTGAAAACTGGTAAGTTCTAACGCCAGAAACACAGGGGATATCAGATATAATAGCCGGTATAAGCCATTATAGTTGGTATCCCCTAAGCGAACCAGACGTAAAATCTTGAGGAAAGATTTTAAAATCTGAAAAGATGCTGTAGTCTGCTTTCAAATAAAAGGCATCTTCAAGTCTCCAATGGGTTAATGGGTAACGCATGAAAGGTAGGGGATACGAGGTATTGCAGAAATGTGTGAGCCATAATGTTTGGTATCCTCATTGTAAACATTTTTTGAAAGCAAAAGGAAGGGTACTCTTTGGCATAGAAATACTGTGCAAGAAATACCTGGCAAGTTCTAACCCAAGAAACAAAGGGGATAATAGATATTATAGCTGGTGTAGGCCATTATATATGGTATCTCCAAAGGGAACGGGATATAAAATCTTGTGGAATGATGTAAAAAATGTGAAAAGATACCACAGTCTGCTATCATATAAAAGGCAACTTCAAGTGTAACCCTGGGCGTAGTTCGCGTAGTAACACTACGAGTAGCTAAGGGAAGTGCACTTTGCACTACGCAAGCTACGTGAACTGCGTAGTGCACTGTGCAAAATGCTGTTCGCACTGATTGCACAGTGCCGGATGCTTGTTCGCACTGTACAATCATTGCAAACGGCATCTTGCACAGTGCAAGCAGTCGTTTTCTGCCGCTCGAGTAGATTTGTACTCGAGCTGCAGTTTTTTCAACGCGGACTGGTAGTTTCTCATCGTGAGCGGTCGCGAGCATACGTGACCACTCGTAATGAGAACCCTGACCTCCCCACATTGAGAATCTCACCGGGAGGTTTATTTTCCACGCTTGCGATCGGCAACTTGATGTTGCTGAACGCATTTTTGCAATGAATGAGCCATAATTTTTGGTGTCTCCTTACTAAGAAATGTTAGAAAACTGAAGGAATTGTGCCAGTTTTGCAGAGAAACACTGTGCTCCCCAAGCCAACATAAGACCATGTCCAAATGAAGCCCAGAATTTTTTATCCCCCAAAACCTACGGGATACTAAATATTATAGTCTGTATGGGTGATTATATTTGGTATCCCCAAAATGAATTTGATGTGAAAGCTTGCGAAATGCATTCAAAAGTACTAAAATTCACTCTATTCTGCACTCAAATAAGAGGCCATTACAACTTGTTAATTGCTGAAAGGTAAACCTTGGACAGTAGGAGATACCACATATTATAGCAAAACGTGAACTGTGATATTTGGTGTCCATATAGAAAGAGACTCTGAAATACACAAAAAATGCTGCGATGTGGCTGAAAACACTCTGTTCACCCTGCCAACTTAAGGACGTGTCAAATGTTGTCCTAGTAAGCTTTAACTCTAATAGCATATGGAATAGCAAAGATTACAGCCCTTATTACCCATTATATTTGATATCCCCCATAGGAACAGAAGGTGGAAGCTTTTGTTATGCAATTACAAGTGCATGTTTCATTATGTTCAGTATCCCTGCTGAAAGAGACAGTGCAAATTATAAACAAGGGTGTGATGTGCTGGAAAAGCACTTCAAGACCATGTCAAATCCTAGTACGTTTTAACCCAAGAAACAGGGGATACCAAATATTATAGGCCATATGAGCCATTATATTTTGTAATCCCTAATGAAACCAGAAGTGAAAAGCTTGTGGAATGGTATCAAAAGTGCTAAAAGATACTGTAATCTGCAATCAAATAAAAAGCCATTTCAGTTCATTAATAACTAAAAGGTAAGCCTTGAAATGTAGGGGATAGAAGCAAAAGAAATAAATGGGCCACAATATTTGGTGTCCCTGTAGAAGAAGATGTTATAAAACACAAAAAAGTGTGTGACTTGGCAGAAAAGTACAGTAGTCAACAGGCCAATATAAAACTGTTTCAAATCTTATCAAGGTAAGCGTTTACTTTTTTTTTTTTTATTGATAAAGGTTGACGACCTACAATTATACAACAGTGACACATAAGATTAGCAAATTACATACATCAGCATGCAAGTTATAGAGGTTGAAAAAACAGATATTTCAAATAGTTACGCCTCTGTCCACATTTCAACGCATTTCCAGGTCCACCATGGGTGATACACAGATCTCTCCCCTGTAAATGTTCCATTTCGACCATTTTTATCCCATTTCTTTGGGCACCCCCTGGTTACAAACACCTCCTTCTTCGCAATCATACACCTACCCAATTATTGCAGCCATATCGATACAGCAGGCGGTGCCGCGCCACCTCATCCCTTTGCCAGTTCTCTTTTAACCAACGTGTGCCCAGCGTCACCAGTTGTTGTTCAATTTCAGTCAGGTCCGAGTCCGCCCATATGTTTAGCAGGCCCAGGCTGGACATCAGGTCTATCGTTTTTACCAATGCCGACTGCATGTGGTTTGTGGCTCTATCCCAGAGACCGCGTATCAGCGGGCACTCCCATATCATGTGATAGAAGGTAGCCGGCTGCTTGCAGCCCTTCAAGCATAAATCATCCTGCCTTGCCCCTATTTTTGCTAGAGTTTTTCCCATCATATACGACCTATGGAGGATCCTGAGTTGTATCAGTCTAAATCTGAGCATGATGGCTGCCTCCCTAGGTGACATAAGAGCCTCCCGCCAATCTTCTTCGATCTGCCCCAGGTCTCTCTCCCACTGCTCTTTGAGCTTGCCAAAACTATCCGGTAAATTATTACTACGTTTTTTGTACATCAAGTATATTGCTTTAGACTGCAGAGGGCCATCAAGTAAGGCATCCTCCAGTGGCGACGAGTCTGGTATGTCCTTGCAGTTCGGGAAGGCCGCCTGTAAGGCTTGCCTTATTTGTAGGTACCTAAATACCTCCCCCGGAGCCATCTGGTAACTCTTTCGGAGGGCTTCAAATTTGAGTATTGCCCCCTTCTTAACCAAGTCCTTCACTGCCGAGATGCCGATCATATCCCACATATCAAACCCTGGTTGATAGAATAGCATGCCTAGTTTCTGAGTGTACCACAAAGGTGTTGCTCAGTTGTGAGTTTGCCAAATGCCAAATTTGTATTGTGTGTTGTGTTGGACCAATAAATCTCTGTCTCTTGGTGCGGGAATACAGGGCGCCCAGATAGCCTGAGCGATCCATCTGGTATCTGTCCAGGGCGCAGTAGTATAGCCTGAGATCAGGCAATGCTATCCCCCCGTCGTACTGTTGTATTTCTATCTAGGACCCTAATTCGATATTCCCGATTCATGCCCTTATGTGGTTATAATGAATAGTATCCTTATAAAGGCATAAGAATCATATCCATATTTAGTAATAGCCCATGCAGTCCAAAGCACAGCAAGGCTACTCCCATAGACTCCTAGAAAGCACAACGCGTTCTTTAAACAAACCAAGCCTCCAGCAGCCCGGGAATGCCCCCTCTTTTGTTTTGATTTGCACAAGAACTCCTGGAGTCCAGAAAGAACTGTTAGTTCATAGTGACGTCTTATGTCCAACCTTACGTCAAACCTGGCACCTTTCAGGTATAAATATACCAACATTGCCTTAAGCAAACACACGGTGGTGGGGAGCAGAGCGACGTTCTACTTGTCCGAGAGCCCAGCTGTTGCCAGAGCCGAAGGAAGCCCCCCCTCCCTTTTTGACACGCTGGAGAAACTGCCTTTTCTCACGCCGAGAAATCCAGCTCTGGTATTACCAAGTCACCCTCGCAGGTTGCTGGGAGATGGAGTCCTGAGAAGCGAGATACAAGACCTCCTTCATTCTATAACCAAGGTACGGAGCTGATTAAAACCTTAGAGAGAATTCTTGGTTCCGATACTTGGCAAAATCCTAACTTAACTTAAAACTGCAATTTACTTACTCCTTCCCACGTATTAGGCTTAGGTCAGGTACACCGGGGTAGGCATATCTTCGAAGCATCAGTTGAGTTTGTTAGTCAATGTTTTTATGTATGTATATATTTTATCCATTTTAAAGTATCATATGGCTAAGAAACCATATCAATGCTTTTACAGTATTATTTCATAATACTACTTTTACTGTACGCACTTTACTTTAAGATAAGTATTGCAATTGTGGCAATTCATTTCTCTTGCATGAGAAACAAGACTGCTCAATAAAATAACACTTTTTATTGAAAACGCCCCTCTCTATTTCTCTGCACTCTGGGGAAATTAAGCATGCACGATTGACTGAGTGAAATAGCTGTCTATTGTTTTCACACGACTCAAGAGATACACTCTTTATTCTGAGGGAGCAAAGTTGTCATGTTTATGCGGTTGTCAGAAACTAATCCCTTCTTGTCTAAATCAGGACGGTTAACCCTTTCCTGAACATTCGAGAAAGTTTCTAGTAACCTCTGAGCTAGCTGGCAAAAACTAATTAAGTCTAACATAGTCAGTAGAGATGCTGTTTATGTTATTCTAATGCGCAGAACCTATTGGGAATATAGGAACTACACTACAGTACCATCCTTTTGTTTGTTTTTGAAGCGCTATTCTAGGGGCCTTACCATCCCTTAACAGTGTGTGTACCTCTCCCTCAACCGCTACAAAGTATGCATCTGGAATTCGGTGCGGGCAGTTTTAGAGGATATATAAAAATCACGGGAGTGCCAACATTTTAAAAAGGGCAGCACGGCCCACCAAAGACAGGGGCAGCGACCTCCAATGTTTAATGTCTGCTCACAGTCTGGCCAGCGGGGTTGACAAATTATGGCTGTAAAAGAGGGCCGGATCTGTTGTAACAAAGATTCCCAGGTATATGAAACCATCTACTGCGACCACTGGCGTGCAGTCCTTGGGGAGACGTGGTGTCTGCCCATGGAACACGAACAACACAGACTTACCCCAGTTAATGGCATACCCCAAGTAGTTCCCAAAATTTGTGAAGATATTAAGAACAGTATGTATGGACTTGTATGGGGGAGCATAAGCGTTTACTTTTTAAACAAAATATTACAGCAGCGTACAGGTATCCTCCACAAGAGCTGAATGTGAGGGTTCATTAAAAATACCAAATGTAGATAGACCTGCTGATAGACCATGCCAAATAAAATAAAAAAACTAATTTCAAATGGTCAATGGCTAAAAGGTAACCATTGAATAGAAGGGGATAGAAGATACTATAGCAATGTGTAATCCATAGGATTTGGTATTCCTATAAAGCAGAGTGGAAGTTACTACGAAGGGTGTGACGTGACAGATAAATACTCTGCTAAATTTGCCAACAAGTGAATAGCTTGTCATACTCTATGCCGGTAATTGTTAACACTGGTTAGGTGCTTCTAAATACAGCCAGTATGGGCCATTTTTTGGCACACTGCTAACTTAGCTTCTATGGCCACGTTGTGTTATCTACTAATTTTGAATTTTTGCAAAATGTCAAATACTCAATGCTATAGTACAAGGCAAGTGTGTGCTATAACCAGTGGCAACCAGGCTTGCCGCCATTAAATAGCACAGCACCATAAGCAAACCGAATAGACAATGCATTCAACATCAAAAACCAATGATTTTTTTCACATTGATTTTGTTTTTATTTTTAAATGTTTCCCTCAAATTTGTATGCACTTCTCTTGGCTCCTTAGAAAGTCATCTAGTACACCTGTGTCTGTAACAGTGCACAGGTGTACTATTGTACCTGTAGCTATTTTGTGTTTGACTTAGGTTTGCACTGCAGGTGCCTTGAAAGTACTGATTCTCTTCAAGTTGTTGACTAATGCACTGTTGATGCCCGCAAAGCATATTCAATGTCCTTCTCATTTAGCCACATTACCACTTTACTTGCTATCACTTTTCACCTGTACTGTCAAACTTAAAAGAGAAACATTTCCAGTCCCAGAATGCAACATGGTGTAATTAAAAAGTGAAGACTGCAATCTCACATGACATACAGATACTTGATAATCGGGTTAAACTAGAAAAAAATATATTTTGCTTACATTTGCTATTTTGGAACAGCCAAGAGCTAGTAGGTGGAAACAAATTTGTGTACAATTGTAAGTCCACATTAGTAAAAATCATGCCTTCATTTCCTTTATTAAGTATTAAAAAATAGACACTTTTAAATGATTTATTCACATACATGCTGTTTTAGGTTTATATGTCAAAAGAAAATATACAGAATTGTATACATTTGCTTTGGAGCTCTCGCCTAGGCAGAGCAAGCGCTGTGAATTTGAGATCTTTTGTTTTCCAAGAGTGGGCTTAGAGCCCGCTCATTGCTTACCATTCATTGGCTTTATTGTGACTCTCTTTTGTTTGCTTTTTATTGGCAAGTAGGCTTCCTTTGTTTTTGCGTGTTTGTCCTTCCACTCGGGCATGGACACACTACTTGTATCCTTCCACTGATCATGATTTTTTATCCGTACTTTTTCTATGTGTTTAAGCGCTATACTAGAGTGCGTCTTGTTCAGCTGGCTCCCTCATGTACTTCTCCCACTTAGGGTTCCTCACTCATCCATGTTGCGTACCCACACTCCCTCCTTCCAGTGTTGTCCATGTTGTTGCTTACCCTACCCATCCAACTTCCTTTTGTTTTTGCCTGTGTTTTTGCCTGCTACACCCACCTTCCCATCTGCCGTTGTTGCCCATGTTGTAGCTTCCTCTACCCACTCTCCTTCTTTCCTTCCTTCCTTCCATTGTTGCCAGTGTTGTTGATTGTTTGCTCCAACCCTCCCTCCTTCCATTGTTGTCCGCATTATTGATTGCTTCTACCTGCCCACCCTACTTCCATTGTTGCACTTGTTGTTACGTACCCTGCACCCTCCCTCCTTCCATTGTTGTCCATGTTGCAGCTTGCAACATCCGCCTCCATCCTCTTTCCTGTGTTGCTTGCTTACACCCACCCACCCGTTTTCCGTTGTTGCAACAGTTATTGTTGCTTTCCCCACCAATTCTTCTTTCGTCCATTGTTGCCTGTGTAGTTGCTTTCAACACCTACCCTCCTTCAGTTGTTGCCTTTGTTGTCGCTTGCCTCCACCTACACTACCTTCTTCTATTGTTCCTTGTGTTGCTGCTTGCAATCCCACCCACCCTCACTCCTTCCGTTTTTCTTGTGTTGTTGCTTTCCCCACTCACCCTTCTCTGTTGTTGCCCATATTGTTCTGTACCTTAATCCACCCACCCACCCTCCCTCTTGTTGTTGTCCTTGATGCTGCCAGTGTTTTATTCTACCCACTCTCCCACCATGCGTTGTCAATTTGCCTGCTGTGAGCCCCTCCCTTCTATCATCCATTGTCTGTGTTGCCCCCTTACTCATCCACACACCCAAGGTGCCTCCATATCTGCTTATGTGCTGCTTATGTGTGACATTTCAATGGTTGAAAAGTACATATGAGTGACATTCAATGACCAAATATGTGACACATATAGTAACACTTTCTCTTGAGTAAAGCCAAGCACTGAAGTGCAAAGAAAGTGAAATGACAGTCTTTTGAGTAATGAAAAGCTCTAAAACAATCTTGAAACAGCTGCTAAGTACCTCAAATGGAAGGTTAGTATCCCAACCATCCTCCACTATAAAAATGTCAGAAACTCCTGGACTGGCCACTACTTACCAGGGCAGCTCTTACCCTTGCCGCACTATGGACAAATAATGGTATTACTGTCTCTGAAAAGTGCAAAATTGTTGGGCCAGGATGTAATTTAGCTATATACATACATCTTTTATCACAACTTAGAAACTAGATTGTATATCTCCTTTTCTCATTGTTTTAGAGAACCACAATATGACATACAAACATGATCACCCCAAACGGCACAGTGTTTCTCCTAATGGTTGCCCTGCCTGAAACTTACCAACTCCCTCTGCTGGCCTTCTGCGTGCTGACTCTCAGGTTTTTTGTTTCTTTAACACTTTATTTTGCATTTAGGTATCAGAAGAACAGTACACTGGGACAAAGTCAGTTATTTAACATGCACAGGCAGCAAAAACATACATCACAGGTTGCTCAGTCCGTGATGCATTATAATCATACATGACTTAAAGCAGATCCCCGAGAGTCCAACCTTACTCTGACCCCAACAGTCTCCAACACCGAACCATCCCGGTGGCTTACCCCAGCATGCAGTGGGCGCGCAACAACTGTAGTGACAGGAGAAAGTACAGCTCCTAGTGCAAGCGTGTAACGACACAAATCTTGAGACAATTTAGCCTACTCCAGTAGGGTCTATGCCCTGTTCCTGCTGCGTAAGGGGGTCTCGCTGCTGCACCAGTAGATAATCCCTGAAAGGGCCCCAAATATCATTGGGCCTGGAGGTGGGGGAGTGTTGTTGAGTATATGTCACTGTTTATGGTGCAGGATGCCATGCTCCTCAGCCATGCTTTCACAGAGGGTGCTGTTTTATCCCCCTAATGTACGGCTACTTCCCTCTTGGCCAGGAGTAAGCTAATGGCCACAAACCTACGAGTTTCCTGTGGGAACTCGTTAACATAACCCAGAAGGGTGTTCTCAGGTAGGGGGGTCATTTGAACCTTGATCACGTCGCTCACCATCTTGTGTATAGCTACCCAGTATGAATGTATGTTCGGACAGGTCCAAGCGAGATGAGCGAAGTCTGCATTTGGAGCGCTGCATGTGGTACAATGGTGTGACCTAGCAGGGTCTATCCTGTGGAGTCTTGAGGGGTCATATACATATACGGAGAAATGCTGACTCTCATGTTATAGCTGATCCTGTGTGTGGACTCACACCGGCTGCTTTTTGATACTCACTAGTACAGAGATGCTGCTACCTACTGTGTTGTCATGTTCTGCTGCTCAGTGCTGATGGTGACGATGTGGAGTAAGAGTAAGTGGAGACCTTGTGCTCTCTCTCATGGGTGTAGATGGGGAAAAACTCCCTGCCCATTGACAGTCTGCCACACCTGACAGCCGCCCCAGCTTTTTGAATCATTACAGCGTGGCACATGTCCCTGCCATGATTGGACACAAACAGATTGCCATCCTGTGCCTTCCCACATGCGGATGCCTATTGAGAGCAGCATGTGTGACATGAGCGATTTGTTGTTTATCGTGTCACTAGGTGGGCCCCATGGGCCCCGTCCACTCGCAGCGATGCCTTCCTGGGGAGCGGCAGGGGGATTTTGAAAAATACATCTTGGTGCCAGTCTTCAGTGTGCTGACACACTAGCACACAAGGTAGTACAAACAAAGCACTGTTAATGAGGCTGGGGGTCTGTATCGATGCGTGGTCTGAGAGGTGCCAACAGCCCCACTCACTCTATGCCTGCTGAGGAGCACACAACGTGTAGCAAAGTAAGAACACACTTGTGCCCATCAGTTGCTGAGTCACTGGCCAATCATCCAATCACTCACTTTGTGGAATTGAATTAACTGTCACTGACTGGGACGAGTGCAGGAAGCATCAGTTTTCAAAATAAAACAGGGCAAGTTGCCACCCTCTGGATGCATCATCACTCTCAGCCTCAGTCTGAGCAAGGGGCAGTGCACAGCTGATTAGTCTCAGTGTTATTACTACACTCCAGGGAGGATGTAATTATCAGTGGCGGCTCCTCATGGAAGTGCTGCAGGGTGGTGGACGAGGTGTGGGAGGGGAAGGGTGGGGGTGGGGGTATTAAACTCCAGCTTAAGGCCGAACGGAGTTCTGTTAATAAATAAATAAATAAATCCAACGATTTTCATTGCGAGCGCTGCATAGCATCACTGCAAAGCACTCCCACGAGGAGCCGCCACTGGTTATTGTCAGCCAGTTTAACAGACTTAGCCATGGCATGTCACGTGGCTGAGTACCGGAGGCTCTGATTCATTGTGCACTGCAGTCTGAACCTGAGACTACATTATTCCGTGTGATCACAATTTGTGTTCATTATTGTTAGTGAAGAAACTCAACCTTGAAGGCGGCACTGTATAATGCAGGCTCACTGGCAGCACAGTTTGCACAGCACTGCCAGCAGGCAGCCAGCTGCTTGCGCTTTTTCAATGGTCTACTCCTATTCGCAGTTTCTTATGCCTAGCCTGTGTTAGGAGGTGCCACAAATGCATGATTAAGCATTTTAGTATGGTGATGAGGACTTCCACGCTAATCTGCATTGGTCTAACCACTGATGCATGATACTTGGCAGACCTGTACCTCCAGCTTGAAAAAATAAAAAGGTGCTTTAATTCCAAACCCCTCGACTGTCCATGTTGCCCCCGACACCCATTCATCCCTCCCTCCTTGTATCCCCAACTTTCCCTCCTACCCCGCCAGCAATTTAAAAAAAGAGTTATGGCTGTGGCATATCTCCTTTATAGGTAAAGGCTAGAGTCAGCATGCATGTGCTGCCCTGCGAAGCATGATGTATCTACAATATGGGCTTTAACCAGGGGCCATCGATTGCCATTCGTTCTTTTTTGTTCCTATCAAAAATGCTGCCTTTTCATTAATGCATTGCTTGTAATTGTCCCTTCTTTGGGTACTTGGTTCAAGCCCAGGCGATTTTACTAATTGTTCCTTCGGATTGGCTATCACGTTTCCTCCTGGTTTTCCATCGCAACGAGCGACTCATTTGCTCTTTCCCTCTTGATCAGCACGGCATGCAGTGTTTTATCTATTCATCTGTGTGGTACATCAAGCTTCAATTTAAGCATGGATGCATTTGAACTTTAAACCGCATGTTTCAAACAGACAGATATCTTGACCGCTACACGTTTCTCTGTGTATTTGGCATGATTCTGCTCAAGCCAGTATTATTGCAGTTTAGGTTTCCTTTCTTTTTCACAGACGGCAATTGTAAGTTACGTGGGGGGGACCTGCCAATGTGGTCTTATGTTTACATCTGGAAGACCAGTGACTGGAAGCACAAAAGACAAATAGAAATGTAACTTGAGAGATTTAGACTGAGTGCCCTCTGTGCCTCGCTTGCTTGTGAGAATATACTGCATGTAGAGAAGTGATCCTGTACGTCGTTTCAGAGCTGTAACTATTAACGCACATGATGCCTTATTTCTCTAAGCTATCGTGCAGAGTTGTTGGAAAATGTAAGAAGCATTGTGTAGTTCATCTTAAAGTGCTTTGTAGTCCTCACTCCCCTTCAAACATTCTCCATTGGAAACAGTGGGCACCAAAGAAAGCTAACCAGGGCTGGTCCATGGATTTTTGCTACCTTTTGAGGTTCCGTGACGATTCGAACCCGTGTTTTCGACATCGTCGTAAACCCATAATTTCGGTACCAGTGAACCGTAAATGATCCATATAGTATATCCTGGTGTTTTCGCTATGCTACGAGCAAGAGCACTCTTGTTATGAGCACATTTCCGGTACGCCGATGGCATCCATTTTAGATTATGGCATCCATCTTGTATTCTTGCCCTCACATAGTCAATGGGCAAACAGTGACCTCTGATCAAATTCATTTCGCTAAAGGACACGTAGGCTTTAGCCGGCGATTCACCTTGCTAAATGACACGTACACCTTAAGGGTCAGAAACGCTGTGGCCGCATGACTCGGCAGAAGCTGCCTCCTCTGCCTGAGGCCAGTCCTGCTATACTGGTTCTCGTGCCCGCTGGCCTGATCATGATTAGGCGGCCGAAGTTGGTAGCCTTGCCCGTTTACAACCCACAAACATCTCTTATCCTGTTTTTCTATCTTCTGCACCTGGCTCTGCTCCTTTCCTTCTGGGCCTTTATTAGGGGGAGGTAACGAAATTTACGATGAGGCGGTCCGGCTCCTGATTAAGAACATGACATGGGATTGTGATTGAACAAGTGGGAACCCCTCATTCGTAATGTTTAGCATCAGATATTTGTTGACAATTCCTGTTTGACGCCAAATATTTATTGTTTATGATACGAAGTTTTAGAAATGTACTAGCATGTGAAGAATGTTGCCCATGGCTAGAAAATGTGTATTTAAGGAGCAACCCACTTAGTGCAAATCGAACAGGCTCCTAGAATCTGCCCGTGTGTAGTTTCTGTGACTTCTGTATCCCTACAGTAATAAACCTTTGGTCTCTGACGCCACCATCGAGAAGCCCGTGTTAGTGTTATTTGTGCACCGAGACAGGTAGAACTCAGGGGTCTTTGGGTGTTATCCCTGACACCTCTGGACTGTAATAAAAAGTTCAGAACTCCACTTTGGCAAAGTGATATTTTTGCGCCACTTCACCCCCTATAATCTTTGTTAGTTTTACGATAATGCGGATGGTCTTCTGCTCCTCTAGACTTAAGGCAGCAGCCTGCTCTTGCCTTGTTCTTGAAACTGACTCTGGAAGATGAGACCGTTTTCCCGCTGAGACCCAACTCCATAGCATGCACTCCACTGCGGCTGGGATCTGACTGCAGAAGAAGTGATGTGGCTTTTGGCTCAGTGTGTTGTCAGATTTCCTACCTCTTCGTGAATGTGCTTTCTGTTACCATTCAGACTCACCATCTGTTTTCTGCACCGCTGCCCGATAGCAATGGGAGCAAAAAAACATATCTTCTCTGTTTGATTTTGCAAATAGAAGAGGACACATGGTATCTAAAGCAGATTACCTTGCTAAGTGTGCATGTTGGTCCTACCATCAAATTAGAACCTGAATATTTTTACAGTGCTTTCAAGTGTTTACCATTTTTAGCGCTCTAAATAACAAGTGTGAAAAGATACAAAGGTTCTGTCGGGAAAGTACAGTTGCTTCACAATTATGAGCTTGATCATCAAACATTCATTTGAGTTTGGAACATTAATATATAGCAAATAAAGTTGAAACACAAAAAAACACAAATTTGCGTTGCGAACTGAGAATTTACTTTTTGTTCAATAAAGCAGTATTGATATGTATTTTTGTTATAAGGCTGTCAACAATTCAATGCAAGATTGTGGTGCCATATAATACAGTGAAAGAAACGTGTTCATTGACAAGTTCTAAATTAACAAGAAACTGTGCAAACTACCAGAGATATTGGTGTCCTCGTTGTTCTGACCATTTTTAAACTACTCTTTCATGAAAATGTGTAAATAAGTTTGATTCACCCATGTATATATGACACTCACTACACCATTGTCACTGAGCTCGACATCGATGGTTACCGGTGTCACGGGGAAGTTGCTGCCTGTGCGGCGCGTCTTCGTGCCACGTCAGGCTGTTCAGCCCCTCTTTGCCTTTATGGTACTGCCCCTCTTTTGCAATCAAGACCGCAAATGCAGGGTGGTTTCAAAATTCTACAGAATAGAAACACTTTGTATGGGTCAAGCGATGGTGTGCAATGTGTGTTCAAACTCGCAGGCGCCCCCCAAATAGACTGTACATGGGTGCCATTGAATCACACATTTAAGCAAATAATTATGAAAGCCAAAGGGTTGGATTTTATGTGCAAGGCATTGTGAACTTTCGCACATCATGGTAATCTGTGATGTAATAACAGATTCATATTAAATGCTTAGTGCCGGTGTGGAGGAGTACGGGCAGAATGAGGTGGAAAGGTCAAAGAACCTGTAGTGTTCACGCTCCTTCACGAATATTAACTATTTTCATAGGTGCTATTAATGGTTTAGGTAAAGGATGGAAAGGCCGTGGCTATTTCTTTAATATAGTGATGCCCACACTGGACGCAGACAGGTAGGCTATTGTCTGTGCGCCCAGGTCTACAACAAAATTATTCTCATTGAGATTGTATTCATTTCCAATCTGGAGCCATGGTATTTCATCATTCAGTCCTGTATCACATGTACGTAGGAGATAGCACCACTGTTGTTCTCTTGTGTGGAGGATCCTCTGGATATCAGGGCCTGTTTTTTTATGACCTCAAGTACCACACATTTCAGATCTGTGTCCTTGTGATTGTGTTCCAAGCAATGCCTTGTCAACTTTGTATCTGTTTTTTTGCATGTAATGGTGCTCATGTGTTCGTTGATGCGGACCTTGATTTTTCTAGTTGTCATTCCCACATACATAAGATTGCAGGGGCATGTGAGCAAACAACATTTTCGCTGTTACAGTTGCTAAAGTTTTTTAATATCCATGAAATGTTTGTTTTTATATCCACCATTTTGGTTGTGCGGGTAAATGGGCATGCCACACATCCTCTGCATGCGTAGTGTCTAACTGGTCTTTGGTTGACCCATAGTGTGGTTTGGTTCAGGTCCTTTGGAGGTGGTGCCTTAGTAAGAACAAGTTCATCACAGATTCTCCTGTTACGTCTGAAAGCAAATAGTTGGGGGCGGGCACTGTTTTTGTGCCCCATTAAGGATATGCCATTGTTTATGTGCAATGTTTTGTACTTTATTCGATTATGGGGTGTATGTGGTGACGCATACTACTCTTTCATTCCTCTTCTTTTCTTGTTGTTCAAGTAGACCATCTTGATTATTGTTATTAGCTCTTTTCCTTGCTCTTCCGATCATATTTCTAGGGTAGTGTTGTTCAATCAACTTCTTCTCCAGAGTCTCAGCCTGTTCCTCATAGGTTTCCATACGAGAGCAATTCCTCCGGATCCTGAGTAATTGACCTACTGGCAAATTTTGCTCCAGGGATCTGGGGTGGAAGCTCTCAAAAAGTAGTACGCTGTTTTTGTTTGTGCTCTTGTTGTGAACTTTAGTCTGGATCCATTCCGCTGTCATGTTTATAGCTAGGTCCAGAAAAACAGCTCCCACCGTGCTGACTGCATGTGTGAATTTCAGATGTTCATCTCTAGTATTGATCCATCTAACAAAGTCCTCAGCTTCATCTTGGTTGCCATGCCAAATGATAATATATCATCTCCATACTTTCAATTGTGCTGCAAACGAGTTGCCTTGATAGAAGATGTGGTTTACTTCGAATTGGTGTACATAGAGGCATGCCATGCTCGGAGCAAAAGAGCTTCCCATGTAAGTCCCTCTGATCTGATGGTATATTGCATCTTCATATTCAAAGAAGTTTTCCATGAGAGCCAATTCTGCCTACTCCATGATGAAATGTCTGAGCCTCATGAACTCCCAGTCTCTTTCCAGGAGAATGTGTTCTACCACCCTCAATGTGCGTCTGTGAGGTATGCTGGTGTATAATGCCTCGATGTCCATGGTAATGAAAAGATCTTCAATTGGGATGATCTCGAGGTCTCTAAGTAGGCACAGGACATCTTTAGTGTCTTAGGCAAGAGGTAGACAACTGTACGATAGGTCTCAAACACCAATTGCAGAATTGGGAAAGAGGTTCAAGAACTGAACCTATTCCCAACACTATAGGTCTCCTTGGTGGGGGCACCCTGTTTTTTATGTATATTGGGGACAGTATAGAATCTGAGGGTGCAGGGATTATCACCCACCAGAAACCCAGCCTCATGTTTGGTTTTCCAATCATTCATCAGGCCCTCATCCACCAAGGTTCTGATTTTGTTCACAAGTCTTGGAGTAGAGTAAATCCGGTGGATTTCATAGCTGTTTTTATCTGATAGCAATCTGATGCATTCTTTGTGATCCATGTTTTTATCCATGATAACGATTGTGCCGCCTTTGTCAGCTGGTTTAATGACAAGTATAGTATTCTATTTCAGGTCCATGAGTGCCTTCCTCTCACCTTTCTTCAAGTTCTGTTAGCCTTTGATGTTCTGAGAGTCGATTGTTTAAATTTCCTTTAGTACTGCCTGTTCGAATGCCACGACTGTCACTGTTGTTGTACTTACAGTGTCAGTTATATGTTTTGTGGGTAGGCTCCCGTTGTGCATTTAGACATGCAGCTGCCCCAGGCAGCACTTATAATACGGCACAAACACTGGGTAGGCACCCGCATTTCTCCTGCACACAGGGGGGATCTCCACGCCGGGGGTCACACAGCAGCGGGGTAGGCTCCTGCGTAAGCATGAGCGAATTTTGCGGATCTCGCGTTCGCGAATTTTGCGGATTTGCGGATTCGCAATCCGCAAAATCCGCGAATTCCCGCGAATTTGCGGATTTTTTTTTTTTGTGTTCGCCCGTGTTTCTGCCAGTTCGCGAGGGTTTTTACAATTTCGCAATTTGCGAACTTACCTGTCGGGTCGCAAGTTTTGCGAACTTGTTGTTTCTACGTGTCCAGCCTGTTTGGGACACTCTTCTTCATCACTGCCACTCTCTGTCACCACTGCCACTCTCTGACTACTCATGCCACCCTCTGGCCCACCCATGCCACCCTCTGTTTCATCACCACACCCTCTGGTTGTCCAGTGTACATTATTTTCGGCAAAGCAAAGCACACCTTCCCTGCCTCAAGTGACCTGAATTAATTTGGGGCTGATTAATGTGTCACAGAATATTTTTTTAGCTGGCACCTGCTTCCTTAGTGCGCCCTGATTAGTGATCTTTTGCACTTGCTAAGTGCTTTCATTGTTGCAAAATTAGTTACAACACCTGCCCTGCCCCAACTGACAATAATGAATTAGGGGCTGATTAATGGATTTTAACTTCCAGCCTGGCTCCTGCTTGTCTCCCTTAGCTGTAATTCAGGACCTTTGTGGCATATGTGTAACTATTCTGAGGTTCAGAGCAGGGTCACATAATAGTTTCAACTGGCAACTGAACTCTGGAGGGGCCCCTCAGGAAGCACTACAGGAAATGGCTACTAATGATGAGCCTGAACTTTTGAACCTGGTAAGTAGTTACTTTCAGTTTTGCTAAGATCGTATTTCTGCAATTTTGCACTTATTCGCGGGGCGCGAACTCACGCGAACAGTGCGAGCAGTGCGAGCAAAATCCGCTGCTCGCGGATCTGCGGATTTTGCGGGAGATTCGCGAATCTCGCGGATTGCGAATTTCCCGAAAATCCGCAAAATCCGCGAGCGGAACGGATTTTCCGCCCATGCCTACTCCTGCGGTATTTCTTAAACAAGCAGCTCTCCCTGGCAGCAAACGCTACAGGTCCCCCGCACCTTCTTCCTTAGGATAATGAAATATAGTGATCTGGCGGAGCTAGAGTCCTCCCAGGATCACATAGCACTCTGGAAGCATAGCGCTGCAGGGGGCAGGCGCTCCGCACCTCCTGGACAGCGAAGACAAAGCGCTTCCCAGGCACTAGGCAGCAGGCAGAGCACAATCCATGCTGGGGTAAAGCTGTGGCACTCCCCGGGTGCTAGGTCCCATAAAGTAAAGTAGTGCCCACGCTCCTCACCTCCAAAGCACAGTTGTAGCACTCACAAGACGCTAGGGCTGGAGCACAGGCAGGCAATGCTGGGCCAGATCAGCAGTCAGTGGGCACTCATCAGTAGAGGACAGCAAGAGGACTTGATGCGCCCCCCAAATAGACTGTACATGGGTGCCATCGAATCACCCATTGAGTCTGCAAAATGATGTGATCTGTAGAAGATGTTCTCCCACTCCTTGTCTGTCAAGGTACGGCCAATCTCTATCTCCCACCGCTTCTGTCCCACAGAATGGGTCCCCTTTGACCAAGGCGAGAGAAAGGCGTAGAACTCTGAAATAAGCCTGTGATCATCCTTTTTCTGGAAGTGCCACTTCTCTAATGGAAGCATCGGCCTACTGACCAAGGGCTGCGCCAGGGGGCCCGATGTCCAGTGGCACATTTGGGCATGGAGGAAATCGTCTGAGTCTGTTAAGTTATAGTCCTCACAGAGTACTTTAAAAGGGATATGGCCATCCAAAACAAACAACTGCCCCACTCGCTTACATCCTCCCTCCACTCAGCGAGAGCCTGCACCTCTGTCCATGCCCGGAGGGAAATCAGTATTCAAAAAGATGGGAGACATGGGGGAGGGGAAAGTGGTGAGATTGGCTCGTCGAGACACCTTGTCCCATGCTAACATGGTAGGGCCAGTGACTGGTGAGGAGTAAAGACCACATGCATGCGCCGACCTAGGTAACCAACACTCCCTCCAAATATGCCTACCAGCTACTGACTGATCCATAAATACCCAGTGTTTCTCCGTCATGGGATGGTTCCACTCCACCAGGTAACACAAAATCGAGGCTTGGTAATAATGAATGAGATTAGGAAAGGCCAACCCCCCTTCCTTCTTAGGTCGTCGTAGTAAGGTTTTCTGCAGCCTGGGTGACATAGGACCCCAGATAAAGTGCTCAATCTCTGTCTGGATTCGTGCGAGCGCAGTCGACGGGGGCAGCAGGGGAAGGGTCTGAAATAAATAGAGAGCCCGGGGTAGAACATTCATTTTTATCGTAGCCAGTCTGCCGAGCCAAGACAGGGGTAGCCATTTCCTGGGGGCGAGGTCTTTCCTAATGCGAGAGAGTAAGGCAACGTAATTTGCTTCCGCTGTCCTAACCAAGCTAGTGTGCAGAGTCAGTCCGAGGTAGGTAATGCCCCCCGTCACCCAGTCAAAATCAAAGTGGGCCTGCAGATCCACCACTGTAGAGGGCCCCACAGTGAGATTCAGTACCTGCAATTTTTGTACATTTATTTTAAAACCTGAGACCTGGCTGAAGACCTGCATAGCTGTCACTACGGTCTGCATTGAGGCTTGTGGGTGTGCCAGTGAAAAGATAACATCATCATAACATCATCAGCCATAGAGGCTGATAAGGTGACGATCCACACCGAATGGAATCCCCTGCGCCTGTGGATGGTCCCGAATCCGCTGGGCAAAGGGCTCCATATATAAAACATAAAGCAATGGGAAGAGCGGACAGCCCTGTCTGGTGCCTCTCTCCACCCTAAAGCTTTTGGAAAGTACGCCATTGACCCAGACTTGCGCTGAATGGACATTATGTCAAGTCAAGTCAAATAATTATGAAAGCCAAAGGGTTGGATTTTATGTGCAAGGCATTGTGAACTTTCGCACATCATGGTAATCTGTGATGTAATAACAGATTCATATTAAATGCTTAGTGCCGGTGTGGAGGAGTACGGGCAGAATGAGGTGGAAAGGTCAAAGAACCTGTAGTGTTCACGCTCCTTCACGAATATTAACTATTTTCATAGGTGCTATTAATGGTTTAGGTAAAGGATGGAAAGGCAGTGGCTATTTCTTTAATATAGTGATGCCCACACTGGACGCAGACAGGTAGGCTATTGTCTGTGCGCCCAGGTCTACAACAAAATTATTCTCATTGAGATTGTATTCATTTCCAATCTGGAGCCATGGTATTTCATCATTCAGTCCTGTATCACATGTACGTAGGAGATAGCACCACTGTTGTTCTCTTGTGTGGAGGATCCTCTGGATATCAGGGCCTGTTTTTTATGACCTCAAGTACCACACATTTCAGATCTGTGTCCTTGTGATTGTGTTCCAAGCAATGCCTTGTCAACTTTGTATCTGTTTTTTTGCATGTAATGGTGCTCATGTGTTCGTTGATGCGGACCTTGATTTTTCTAGTTGTCATTCCCACATACATAAGATTGCAGGGGCATGTGAGCAAACAACATTTTCGCTGTTACAGTTGCTAAAGTTTTTTAATATCCATGAAATGTTTGTTTTTATATCCACCATTTTGGTTGTGCGGGTAAATGGGCATGCCACACATCCTCTGCATGCGTAGTGTCTTACTGGTCTTTGGTTGCCCCATAGTGTGGTTTGGTTCAGGTCCTTTGGAGGTGGTGCCTTAGTAAGAACAAGTTCATCACAGATTCTCCTGTTACGTCTGAAAGCAAATAGTTGGGGGCGGGCACTGTTTTTGTGCCCCATTAAGGATATGCCATTGTTTATGTGCAATGTTTTGTACTTTATTCGATTATGGGGTGTATGTGGTGACGCATACTACTCTTTCATTCCTCTTCTTTTCTTGTTGTTCAAGTAGACCATCTTGATTATTGTTATTAGCTCCTTTCCTTGCTCTTCCGATCATATTTCTAGGGTAGTGTTGTTCAATCAACTTCTTCTCCAGAGTCTCAGCCTGTTCCTCATAGGTTTCCATACGAGAGCAATTCCTCCGGATCCTGAGTAATTGACCTACTGGCAAATTTTGCTCCAGGGATCTGGGGTGGAAGCTCTCAAAAAGTAGTACGCTGTTTTTGTTTGTGCTCTTGTTGTGAACTTTAGTCTGGATCCATTCCACTGTCATGCTTATAGCTAGGTCCAGAAAAACAGCTCCCACCGTGCTGACTGCATGTGTGAGTTTCAGATGTTCATCTCTAGTATTGATCCATCTAACAAAGTCCTCAGCTTCATCTTGGTTGCCATGCCAAATGATAATATATCATCTCCATACTTTCAATTGTGCTGCAAACGAGTTGCCTTGATAGAAGATGTGGTTTACTTCGAATTGGTGTACATAGAGGCATGCCATGCTCGGAGCAAAAGAGCTTCCCATGTAAGTCCCTCTGATCTGATGGTATATTGCATCTTCATATTCAAAGAAGTTTTCCATGAGAGCCAATTCTGCCTACTCCATGATGAAATGTCTGAGCCTCATGAACTCCCAGTCTCTTTCCAGGAGAATGTGTTCTACCACCCTCAATGTGCGTCTGTGAGGTATGCTGGTGTATAATGCCTCGATGTCCATGGTAATGAAAAGATCTTCAATTGGGATGATCTCGAGGTCTCTAAGTAGGCACAGGACATCTTTAGTGTCTTAGGCAAGAGGTAGACAACTGTACGATAGGTCTCAAACACCAATTGCAGAATTGGGAAAGAGGTTCAAGAACTGAACCTATTCCCAACACTATAGGTCTCCTTGGTGGGGGCACCCTGTTTTTTATGTATATTGGGGACAGTATAGAATCTGAGGGTGCAGGGATTATCACCCTCCAGAAACCCAGCCTCATGTTTGGTTTTCCAATCATTCATCAGGCCCTCATCCACCAAGGTTCTGATTTTGTTCACAAGTCTTGGAGTAGAGTAAATCCGGTGGATTTCATAGCTGTTTTTATCTGATAGCAATCTGATGCATTCTTTGTGATCCATGTTTTTATCCATGATAACGATTGTGCCGCCTTTGTCAGCTGGTTTAATGACAAGTATAGTATTCTATTTCAGGTCCATGAGTGCCTTCCTCTCACCTTTCTTCAAGTTCTGTTAGCCTTTGATGTTCTGAGAGTCGATTGTTTGAATTTCCTTTAGTACTGCCTGTTCGAATGCCACGACTGTCACTGTTGTTGTACTTACAGTGTCAGTTATATGTTTTGTGGGTAGGCTCCCGTTGTGCATTTAGACATGCAGCTGCCCCAGGCAGCACTTATAATACGGCACAAACACTGGGTAGGCACCCGCATTTCTCCTGCACACCGGGGAGATCTCCCTGCCGGGGGTCCCCTCGGGGGTCACACTGCAGCGGGGTAGGCTCCTGCGGTATTTCTTAAACAAGCAGCTCTCCCTGGCAGCAAACGCTACAGGTCCCCCGCACCTTCTTCCTTAGGATAATGAAATATAGTGATCTGGCGGAGCTAGAGTCCTCCCAGGATCACATAGCACTCTGGAAGCATAGCGCTGCAGGGGGCAGGCGCTCCGCACCTCCTGGACAGCGAAGACAAAGCGCTTCCCAGGCACTAGGCAGCAGGCAGAGCACAATCCATGCTGGGGTAAAGCTGTGGCACTCCCCGGGTGCTAGGTCCCATAAAGTAAAGTAGTGCCCACGCTCCTCACCTCCAAAGCACAGTTGTAGCACTCACAAGACGCTAGGGCTGGAGCACAGGCAGGCAATGCTGGGCCAGATCAGCAGTCAGTGGGCACTCATCAGTAGAGGACAGCAAGAGGACTTGATGCGCCCCCCAAATAGACTGTACATGGGTGCCATCGAATCACCCATTGAGTCTGCAAAATGATGTGATCTGTAGAAGATGTTCTCCCACTCCTTGTCTGTCAAGGTACGGCCAATCTCTATCTCCCACCGCTTCTGTCCCACAGAATGGGTCCCCTTTGACCAAGGCGAGAGAAAGGCGTAGAACTCTGAAATAAGCCTGTGATCATCCTTTTTCTGGAAGTGCCACTTCTCTAATGGAAGCATCGGCCTACTGACCAAGGGCTGCGCTAGGGGGCCCGATGTCCAGTGGCACATTTGGGCATGGAGGAAATCGTCTAAGTCTGTTAAGTTATAGTCCTCACAGAGTACCTTAAAAGGGATATGGCCATCCAAAACAAACAACTGCCCCACTCGCTTACATCCTCCCTCCACTCAGCGAGAGCCTGCACCTCTGTCCATGCCCGGAGGGAAATCAGTATTCAAAAAGATGGGAGACATGGGGGAGGGGAAAGTGGTGAGATTGGCTCGTCGAGACACCTTGTCCCATGCTAACATGGTAGGGCCAGTGACTGGTGAGGAGTAAAGACCCCATGCATGCGCCGACCTAGGTAACCAACACTCCCTCCAAATATGCCTACCAGCTACTGACTGATCCATAAATACCCAGTGTTTCTCCGTCATGGGATGGTTTCACTCCACCAGGTAACACAAAATCGAGGCTTGGTAATAATGAATGAGATTAGGAAAGGCTAACCCCCCTTCCTTCTTAGGTCGTCGTAGTAAAGTTTTCTGCAGCCTGGGTGACATAGGACCCCAGATAAAGTGCTCAATCTCTGTCTGGATTCGTGCGAGCGCAGTCGACGGGGGTAGCAGGGGAAGGGTCTGAAATAAATAGAGAGCCCGGGGTAGAACATTCATTTTTATCGTAGCCAGTCTGCCGAGCCAAGACAGGGGTAGCCATTTCCTGGGGGCGAGGTCTTTCCTAATGCGAGAGAGTAAGGCAACGTAATTTGCTTCCGCTGTCCTAACCAAGCTAGTGTGCAGAGTCAGTCCGAGGTAGGTAATGCCCCCCGTCACCCAGTCAAAATCAAAGTGGGCCTGCAGATCCACCACTGTAGAGGGCCCCACAGTGAGATTCAGTACCTGCAATTTTTGTACATTTATTTTAAAACCTGAGACCTGGCTGAAGACCTGCATAGCTGTCACTACGGTCTGCATTGAGGCTTGTGGGTGTGCCAGTGAAAAGATAACATCATCATCGTAGAGGCTGATAAGGTGACGATCCACACCGAATGGAATCCCCTGCGCCTGTGGATGGTCCCGAAGCCGCTGAGCAAAGGGCTCCATATATAAAACATAAAGCAATGGGAAGAGCGGACAGCCCTGTCTGGTGCCTCTCTCCACCCTAAAGCTTTTGGAAAGTACGCCATTGACCCAGACTTGCGCTGAATGGACATTATGTCAAGTCAAGTCAAAGTCAATTCAAATGATTTATATAGCGCACTACATACCCAGAGGGTCTCAAGGCGCTTGAAGAAGGGTGGGGGAATTACTTGTCGAATATCCAAGTTTTAAGTTGCTTTCTGAATGCTAGGTGGTTCTGAGTGAGGCGAATGTGAGTGGGAAGTGAGTTCCAGGTTTTAGCTACCAGGTAGGAGAAGGATCTACCTCCCATGGTGGTTTTGTTGATGCGAGGTACAGTAGCAAGGGCTTGGTTGGAGGATCGTAGCTGGCGGGAGGGGGTGTAGAAGGAGAGTTGTGTGTTAAGGCAATCGGGTCCAAGTTCGTAGAGTGCTTTGTGAGCGTGGGTTAGGAGGCGGAAAGTAATCCTTTTATTGACGGGGAGCCAGTGGAGGTTTTTCAGGTGACCAGAGATGTGGTCTTAACGCGGGATGTCTAGTATGAGTCTGGCTGAAGCGTTCTGAATGCGTTGGAGTTTTTTCTGGAGTTTTGCGGTGGTACCGGCGTATAGGGTGTTTCCGTAGTCCAGGCGGCTCGTGACCAGAGCGTGGGTGACAGTTTTCCTAGTTTCGGTGGGGATCCAGCGAAATGTTTTTTTGAACATGCGAAGAATATTGAAGCAGGATGATGAAACGGCGTTGACTTGTCTGTACATGGAGAGTGAAGAATCCAGGATGACGCCCAGGTTCCGGGCGTGGTCCGTCGGGATGGGTGCTTTTCCAAGGGCCTCTGGCCACCAAGAGTCATCCCAGGCGGAGGGGGAGGTACCTAGGATAAGGACTTCTGTTTTGTCTGAGTTCAGTTTTAGTCGGCTGTGCTTCATCCACTCGGCTACTTCTTTCATTCCTTCATGTAGGTTGGTTTTGGCCGTGTTCGGGTCTTTGGTGAGTGATAGGATCAGTTGAGTGTCATCAGCGTATGAGATGATGTTGAGGTTGTGTTGGCGTGCGATGACCGCGAGGGGGCTCATGTATACGTTGAAGAGGGTGGGGCTGAGTGAAGATCCTTGTGGCACGCCGCAGATGACTTCAGTGGCTTCAGACTTGAATGGTGGGAGGCGGACTCTTTGGGTTCTTCCGGTGAGGAACGAGGTGATCCAATCCAGTGCTTTTCCTTGGATTCCGATGTTTCTGAGGCGCTGTAATAGGGTGCTATGACAGACTGTGTCGAAGGCTGCGGAGAGGTCGAGGAGGATGAGGGCGACTGTGTCTCCATTGTCCAGTAGAGTTCGAATGTCGTCTGTGGCTGCGATGAGGGCAGTCTCAGTGCTGTGTTTGGCTCGGAAGCCGGACTGTGAGGAGTCGAGGGATTTGTTGGTTTCGAGGAATGCGGCGAGCTGGTTGTTGACAGCTTTCTCGATGACTTTGGCCGGGAATGGAAGGAGCGAGATGGGGCGGTAGTTTTTGAGTTCGGTGGGGTCAGCTGTGGGATTTTTCAGAAGGGCGCTGAGTTCGGCATGTTTCCAGCTTTCCGGGAAGGTGGCGGAGTTGAAGGAGCAGTTGATGACGTCTTGGAGGTGTGGTGCTATGATGGAGTCTGCTTTGTTGAAGATGTGGTGAGGGCATGGGTCTGTGGGGGATCCTGAGTGGATGGAGTTCATCAGGCGGATGGTGTCCTCAGTGGAGATTGGGTTCCAGTCATTAAGGATGTTCAAGGGGGGTGAAGGTCCTGCAGAGGGTTGGGTGGGTTGGTCTCCGGGTCGGTTGTCGAAGCTGTTGTGGATGTCTGCGATTTTGTTGTGGAAAAATGAAGCTAGGGAGTTGCAGAGGGCTTGAGAGGGGGTGATGTCGTTGGAGTTGGCTGAGGGGTTAGTAAACTCTTTGACAATGTTGAATAATTCCTTGCTGTTGTGGGCGTTGTTATCTAGTCGGTCTTTGAGTGCGGCTTTCTTGGCAGACCGGATTAGTTGGTGGTGTGTGCGGGTGGCGTTTTTGAAGGCGTCCCTGTGGCTGGTGTTTGGGTCTTTTTTCCAGGCCTTTTCGAGGGAGCGACAGAGTTTCTTAGATGTCTTAAGATCGTCGTTGAACCAGGAGGCGTTCTTGCTGCCTAGCTTGATTTGGCGTTTTTTCAACGGTGCTAGGATGTCGGCGCTGTTGGATAGCCATTGGGTGAGGTTAATGGCTGCTTGGTCGGGGTTTGAGGAGTGGACAGGGGGGTTTTGAAGAAGCGATGAGGAGATCTGGTCGATGGTGATTTTGTTCCAGTTTCTTCGCAGAGTAGGTTGAGGATGGTTGTGAGTTGTGGTCTTATTGTAGCTAAAGTGAACGCAGCTGTGGTCCGTCCAATGTAGAGTTGTGGTGTGACTGAAGGAGACATGTTTTCTGGAGGTGAAGATAGGGTTGAGTATGTGACCTGCGATGTGGGTGGGGGTAGTGACAAGTTGTTTGAGTCCGAGGTTGGCGAGATTATCCAGAAGGGTGGTGGCGTTGCTGTCATTGCTCTTTTCCAGGTGAAAGTTGAGGTCTCCCAGTAGAATGTATTCCTCGGAGGGGAGGGCGTGTGGGGTGATAAAATCAGTGATGTCTTCAGTGAACTGTGCACCGGATCCTGGTGGTGGGTAGAGGAGGGTGCCTCTGAGTGTGGTCTTGGGATCGGTGTGGATCTGGAAGTGAAGGTGTTCGGCGCTGGTAAGGTTGACGTCTGAGCTGGTTGAGATGCAGATGGAGTTCTTATGGACGATAGCGATGCCTCCTCCTGTTTGGTCGGTGCGGTCCTTACGGATGATCTTGTAGCCTTCCGGGATGGCAATGGTGATGTCTGGGGCAGAAGAGGCGTTCATCCATGTTTCTGTTAGGAAGGCGACATCCGGAGGGATGGTGTCTAGTAGATTCCAAAGGTCGATGGCGTGTCTGTGGACCGAGCAGGTGTTGAGCAGGATGCATTTTAGGTGGTTGGTGTCATATCTCTGTTTGGTGTTAGTGGGTGAGGAGTTGGTCTTGGTGCCGTCATACTTGCAGGAGAAATTTCGGTCCTATGCCATAGCGCTCTAACGTGGCACATAGGTACGGCCAATGCACTCGATAGAAGGCTTATCAATTAAGTGGCAGATCCTCTTCGTGTTATCCCTGCACTGTCTCCCCAGGATGAAACCCGACTGATCCGGGTCTATTAAGCTGGGCATAAGAGGGTTGAGCCTATGGGCTAAGATACTTGAGAACAGTTTAGAGTCCAAATTTAGCAGGGAGATGGGGCGGTAGGAACTGCAAAGCACTGGGTTTGTCCCTGATTTGGGAATGACAGAAATCGTGGCCTGCAGCATAGAGGGCGTAAGAGTGCCTGTGTCCAAGAATGAGTTGAACAGTCGGGTGAGCACTGGTGCCTGTTCCGTACAAAATGTTTTATAAAACAGGGCACTAAACCCATCCGGGCCAGGTGCTTTCAGCGGTTTCAACCAAGATATGGCGGATATCACCTCTTCGATTCGAATGGGGGCCTCCAGTCCTTCCGCTTCCTGCCCTGGGATGGGGGGTTACTGCTGCACCTCATACGTACTCGAGAGGATCCAGAAGGCCTGAGGTCTTGGCGGAATATAGCCCCGCATAAAAGAAGGCTGTGGCTATAGCAAGATCATCTGTCGCCTCTGACCCCTGGGCTTCTCGGATCACTTTCACTGCCTAGGCCTGAAGTTGGCAATGAAGACAGTGTGTCAGGATGCGGCCGCCCCTATTAGAACAAACATAATACTTATGCTACAGTCGTAGTACCGCATATTCGGCTCTATCCAGATCCAAGCGCTTCAGCTGTCGCCGCCCCTTCTCCAACTGGGGCCAGACACAAGTGGCACCGGTGCACTTGTGAATGGCTTCGTGTTCCCTCACCCGGCCTTCAAGTTCTTGACGCTTCTCACCCTGATTTTATTATCGTAGACCGCCCTAGAGATAAGAGCCCCCCGCGCATCTAGCTAAAGCACCTCCCATGCGGAAGCCTGGGGAGTGGAGCCATTGTCATCGAGCTTCAGGTAATCTGTCAGGGTACTACGGAGGCTCTCCACTACTGACGGGGACCGCAGGAGAGAGTCCCATAGCCGCCAATGAGGGGAGGGCGATTGTGTGTGCGGAAGGCTTAGTGTGAGGGTGATATGAGGGTGGTCCGACAGAGATCGGGCTTCTATAGAGGAGACCTGAATGCAGTTCCATGCAGCACGAGTGACAAGGAAATGATCCAATCGGGCATATGTCTTATGAGCCGCGGAGTAGAACGTATAGTCCCTTTCATCAGGGTGCAAACACCGCAAAGCATCTCTAAGCCCGCAATCATCCAGCCAAGCCCTCCCCACCCCCGAAAGAGCACCTGCGCCACCTGTGCATGAGCAAGAGCGATCTACCTGTGCATCCATAACCAAATTCAGGTCCTTTCCTATCACCACCAGAGAGTCAGGTGTGAGCAGTACTTGGGCCAAAGCATTAAGCAGGAATTCCTCTTGGTGAAGATTGGGAGAATAGAGGGAGGTTATTGTGATAGTGGTGGACCCTATACAGAGTTGTTCTGCGAGTAATTGCTCCAGAATTTCTGCGACTGTACCCACAACTGAGCCTCTAAAATGCGTGGAAAGCAAGATGGCCACCCCTCCTGTTTTCCGTTTCCCCGAGGACCACAATTGTACCGGGAACGCCCTGTGTTGCACGCGATGTGTGTCACTGCAGAGGAGGTGCGTTTCTTAGAGTAGGCACACATCTCCCCGCGTGTTCTCAAGTAAAGATAGCACAGCATTCCTTTGAGTGGGATTATTAAAGCCCTTGACATTATAACTAACAATCTGAACTGTCATCAGTAGTGAAAGTCCCAGAGACCCAGTAAGGAGAGGAGTACTGCAAGGACAAAGGGTATATGTGTAGGCAAGTAAAACTTATCTCAGCGTACATGACTAAAAAACTCACCATAAGAAGGACCCACCCACACCCAGAACAACAAAAAGAACAAACTGCAGACCACCAAAACAGCACATGGTCCAACGTGAAGGTTTGGCAGTATTCAGAGGAGACTGCCAAGGAAGTAAGGGTCATCTGCACCAGGTGAACAAAACCTCCCGTCTGCCCCCACCAGGCCCACAAAAGTGGTAGAAACCCCCAGACACATCACCCTCAGTGATTAGCATCCAACAAATCCCCTCCCGGTGCCCGTCAGGGATCGAAGAACAGCAGAACGTTCCTTGAAGAAGGTGTCTGGGTCAGGGCAAAGTCGGTCAGCGGTCCAGGCGTTCCGAGGACCGCGGTTTCGAGATCTCTGTGAACCCTGAACTGCAGCATCTGGAGGAGAGGGCAACTCATCGGGAGACAACTTCAACACTCTGGAAGCTTCAGAAATGGAAGAGACCTGTATGAGCTTCCCGTCTAGATGGAAAATGAGGCGAAAAGGATGGCCCCAGGCATAAGAAATGTTCTGTGAGCGGAGATAATTTGTTATTGGGTGAAAATCTTTCCTCTTCTGGAGTGTGCTAGCAGCTAAGTCCTGGAAGCGCTGCGGAGTATGATCCCTGAAATGGAGAGGTTGTATGGAATGTGCCGCTCTGAGAATCTCCTCCTTCACTATATAGTTATAGACGCATATCAGGATGTCCGCAGGGGGACGATTCGACAGGCGGGGGGACCAACCCGATGGCATCGATCTATCTTAATGGTGGAATCCGATGAAGAGCCCAAAATCTTGCAGAAGAGATCCTGCACATATCCCACGAGGTCCCCGGCCTCCGCCCCCATAGGGAACGCCAGGATGCGAACATTGTTCCTCTGAGATCTGTTCTCCAAATCCTCTGTGTGCATTTAGAGGTCTAGATGTTGTTCCCGCAGTCTCAGGACTTCTTGTTGAAGCATTGTAATTTCCTCATCCCTCGCCGCCGTGGAGTCTTCCAAGGCGGCAACGTGCTCTCCCAACCGCACCCACATCGCGCCTGACCTCCTGGAGAGCCGCCTCCAAATCTGTCTTGACAGCCAGGATGTCCTCCCTCTGAGAGGCAAAGAGAGACTCCAGAAACTCCCGGGTGACAGCGCTGTCCGGAGTGCCCTCCGCCAATGCTGAGCTAGAGCCCGATGCGTCTCCCGCAGCTTTCATTAGGAGATCCCGCACCGACCTGTCCTTTCTACCTTTAGCGACAGCCACTGCTGGAACCGCAACCAGCGGGCAATATAGGCTACAGCGCCTGATGCCAGTAGTAGCAGCAAGAAGACCAAGCCATTCCCCTGTCACCACAGCCGCCATTGACTGCTCACACCTCCTGCGATGATATCAGCCAGCCAGCTCCTCACCAACCCCTAGTGAAACGCTTGTGAAAGAGGATTATCAACTGGGCGGCCCAGGCTGAAATTCTATTGTGCTGCGATGCTGTCGAATAATGTCCCTCTACTGTACCACTCGGGCCCTCCACAGGCCAGTCCCCAAGAAATCAGCAGGGGGTCGGTCAAACACTCGGGGGCCAGCAGGTGACCCTCACCGCAAAAACCATGGAGACCCCCTGTGATGTGCACTGTAGGCCTGTAACTGCCAAGGGAGGAGGCCTCCTCAGTGCGCAGGAGCGCCTTGTCACGCAGCAGACCACAGGTAGGCCTCACGTAGGCTGCAACCCAACTGCCAGCAGGGGGACAAAGAGGCGGGGCTCCCCGCGGGCACAGGAAAACAGAGTGGGGCCTCAACGGGACACTTGCTGGCTTCACGAAGTCCCGGATGGCGCCAACCACCGCCGCAGGCCTGGGGCGGCAATCTCAGCAGGCTGGCGGTATCACGTAGAACAGCGCCGCCTCTTCTGGAGTCAGGATTGGGCGCCTCCGCAGCGCTGCACTAAGCCCTGGTGCCCCGCTAGGTCCGGGGCGAGGGCGCGAAATCAGCTCAAAGGTCCCCCAGCAGGACAAGGGGCAGGGTGAATCTTATGCCGTCCGCCGTCAGGGCCGTACTGCCGTTTTCCAGCTCCGATGCACCCTAGCAGGCGCAGCAGTATGGCTGACTCTTCGCCGGAGCCGTGGGCAGCTCAGGAAACTCTCGGGAAGGCTTGTCGCTGGGTGGGGAACGCGACCCTGTGCTCTCTGCCTCATCTGCTGGGCAGGTCCCTGGACCTCCATTGGTAAGTCCGTGTCCAGGTGTTCAATCTTCAATGCTGTGGGACCAGCAGGGACGGAGCACAGAGAGGACACGTCCACTCACTCTGCCATCTTCGCAACACCTCCCCTTTTAGGTTTTTTAATCTCTGCCATTGTTTCCCTCTGCTCTGCCAAGTATCACGCATCAGATGTTGGACTAACACATTTCAGTGTGGTTCTCTGCATCGCCGCACTGAAATTGAAAGACATGCATTTGTAGCTCCTCAGGATCAAGCCAGAGTGCTATTAGTTCTCTGTTGGAAACTGAAATCCAGGATGCAGCGCGCGGTCCGCGCTGTTCGTGCCGGCTTTGGGCGGCTGGCTCAGCTCGTGACTAGGCTTGCTTAGGCAGGCGAGAGCAGAGGCTACAATGTAACAAAGTTATATACTTCCCCTCGACTCGGGTAATCCATTCAGGTTAACTGTGTGACTCACTGTGAGACCCGTCACGCGATGGCACCTCACAGTCCGTGTTAAAATTATGGCCAACAGCTTCTATCAAGAGACATGCTCTCTTTATACATTGGTGGACCAGCTTGGTGCGAGGGGGCTATGCGGCAGTCACTGACTATTGTGACAGGCTTGTGACACATGGCCGGTCCCGTCCCAGTCTAGACAGCCACGGGATTGGTGGTCTCTTACAGGCAGGACTTAACTGCAGCCAGGCAGCCTCACCTCAGAATGCATGCCGTGGCGCAGCAGGCAAGGAGTCGTCAACTCAACTCCTAGAGGAGCACGGCTGTAGCCAACTCTGAAGACAGCAGCACCCAGGAGGGAGAGGGTGAGCCTACACCAGCAGCAGGTAATGGAACCTGTGCTCCCCCCCTTGACACTTAACCTTGCTCCACGTGGGCCAGTTCTAGCTTCCCCGGTCGGTTTGGTCTTGAATTCTCACAGAGCAGGCGAGGAGCGCAAGTACTCACGCACTCAGCAGGTAATGGGAGCCACAGGGATGAAAGGGTCTGCACTTAGCACCTAACCCCGCAAATGGCTTGATGCCCCACCTGCGCTTCATAGCAGATAAACGGCAGTGATCTGCAGCGCCACAGAACGTAAGGGACCCAATGTGAGACACCTGCCTGCAATTGGAATCTTTACCCCACGCCCTCCAAAAACACCAGAGAACCCCGTACACTCACCCCCCCTTCACCCAGCATTCCTGCTTTCATACTTTCCTTCCACAAAGGACTGCCTGGGTACACCCCGTGCATACTAGGCTGCCGCAGGTGAGTGCGGCCTACACATAAACAAGCTGGAAGGTGAGCCCTAGGAAGCAGTCACCAGGATAGATGCCGCCTCCCTAGGGCCTCAGTCTGTTGGCGCATGCCTAGGGAAGTGACCCTAGCATCGACAACTTGATACTATTGTAATCAGGGGCAGTGGTAATGATGTTGGTCCAACTTTCAGCATGGCCAGCAGCTTTGTCACTTACGAGCCTGTTGTTTTTAGAAGGTCTGTGATCTGGTGCTGCGGCGTGGGGCAGGTAGTGGTGTGCCAACCGGGGCTGACACCACTCAGCTAAACTCCTCAGTTATCATTTTTATTCGGATTGATTACTGCAGTGGCGTCACTAGGGTTGGTGTCACCCGGTGCGGGTAACTCATGGTGTCACCCCCTCAAGACTTACCACATGGACCGAGTCCGTTCCGAGACCGCTGCGCCAGTGGACACAGATGGCAAATAACGGGACCATATAGAATCCTTACGTTTGTAAATTTAGTTCCTATATTTACAAAGGCCATAGGAGAATATCTTAATTCAACAAGGTCGGACTTCTTCCCCATGCCACTGCCAGCCTGGCTGCATCTTGGCGCCTAAGATTTTTTCATGTCCACCACATCGAGGGTGTTGATTAAAAAGGATAATCTCTTTCAGAGCCCTGCGCTGATTACTAGGTGATAAGACCTTGTTTTGTGACTTGACCGTGTTTTCAATTATCACCAGCATTCACAAGTCGCACTTAGGGGGCACATCAATGATTGATTATGAGGTGTGGTGGGGGGGCCAGGGCCTATCTTTCGTGACTGTCTGCCCGCCCCGCAGCCCAACTAAGGAAGGTTAGAATTGAAAGCTTTAGCCTGGTGCACGGGCCGCACGTTCGTTTGTCATTGTGCCAGTAATTTACAGTAAAAAAGAAAAAAAGCATGATATTTGTGTGCCACTGCACTGCCACATTTTTAACTTAGTAAGTTCATGCACTGTCTGTCGAGTGAGTGTTGCAGAGCCTGGCTATATGAAGAAGAAGACACATAAAAAAAAGAACAAACTGAAAACAAGACTCAAATTTACGTAAAGCAAGAGCTTTGGGCTCACTGGCAAAGAAAGTAGAGGGTCCATCAAAGTAGATGGTCTCAAAGGTCTTTGGCAGTACCATCTTTGGTGAAGAAATGCCAGTCTTGGACTAAGGAAGAATATGCCTTGGGTTTCCAGTTCAATCACTACCATCAGAGAGGCCGGCAGAATCTCCAAGCACCACCTGTTCTTCCTTGGGGAGCTGTTAGCGGAGCATGAAGCACCTGAATTTGTAACACCCTGAAATACCGCAATAGACATGCAATGTGACCCGGGTCCAACCTCGAGCCTGACCTACGTATGCCTAATGGATCCCAATTGCTTAACGACCAGCACTCTGGCGAGTCCAAGTGAAGTTCCAGCTCACATTGTACAATTATTTTGCTCTGTAACTTGTGTGGATTTTCTAGAATTTGGTCGCACAACAGTTTAAGAGTTTAGTAACACATAGGCAGTTAATGGTGGTACCAGTTTATGCCACTATAGCCAAGGGTGCTGTAGACTGGTAACAGCCGGAGTAGTACTACTGTAATAAATAAACATTTGTGTGCCACTGCACTGCCACATTTTTAACTTAGTAATAAGTTCATGCCCTGTCGGAGTAGTACTACTGTAATAAATAAATATTATTTCTCTCTCTCACCGTCCCAAATTTTGAAGGGGAGACTGGAGAGACGACTACGAGACCACGACGACGGCAATCGCGGCGATATCATCAACAACAAAAAGATGATGGTGGTCTCTCTGATGTCGTCGGTTGGTCGGTATTAATTGTTCATTCTCACGACGATGACCAGGCACCACTGCGCATGCCGGGTGCGTGACCGCCGCCGTGACCCGTCAGAGAGGGAGCAGCAGGTGCGCACAGCGCGCGGGGGCTGTCCCAGGGCCGTCATTGGTGCACAAATTAGATTGACGGCCCTGGGACCCAAAGTTAACTTAACTGCTAAATACGCGGCGAACCAGTGTACGCCGCGCCGCACGCATCCGCATCGCACCACCAGCCCAGGCAATGATGATCGATCCCGAATGGGATCATCATCACAGTATCTCTGGTGGCGCGCCGCGGTGCGTCGTGCGGCTGCCGCTGGCGGTGCGCTGAGTCTGATTAGCACTGCATGCACTAGCAGTAGTAGCGCGGCCAGGAGGGAGGAGGCAGCTAGATTGGTGTCACCCCCAGATGGGGTGACACCCGGTGCGGTCCGCACCCCCCGCACCCCCCTGGATTACTGTCTTTGAAATCAACAGTTTTCTGGCTGGCTGTAAAGGCTGCGCCTCACTGTCCTGAGCCTTGCCATTGCCTTGGTCTTTCTGGGGCAGTTTGCGAGTTCTAGGTTAGTGCTCTTCCATAACTGGTGACTTGCAGTCATTTTAGGATCTTCTTAGAGTTTCTCTTTCTAGAAATGGGTGTCATTTTTTATATTTATATGCTTCCATCATCTTTATTACTTGACTTTGCTTTCCAGAAAGTGTAACTCGTTGTTGAAATATCACTCATAATTACACTGAAAGATATGAATGTCACACATAGCAATATAAAACCTTGCAAGCTATATTCCATTCTCTGTCCTTCTCTCTCCCCATGTTTTAATTTACGTCATTCCATCGCTTTGAAAATAAAAATTCCTTTCTTTCACTCGGACTTCGTGTATATGTTTCCTTTTCATTTATTTCACGTTTCCTTCTCTGTACTACTTGCGATTTGCCTAAATAATAAAAAAAAATGCCATTCTTTCACTTCCAGTCTGCGTGCATTAATTTAATTGTCATTGATTTCACCTTTCCTTCTTTGTACTAGTTGGGATTTGGTTGGAAAATAACCATTTCATTGTTTCACTCCGTCTCTGCCTTTATTTTTCATTTATTTAAGCTCTCATTCTTTGAACCACTTTTATTTGCTTCCTTTCTCTTGTGCTGCTGAGGCTCCAGCATTAGAGAAACGAAACGCCGTGTAATTTATAGCGTGTGCTCGGTCTGGTGTCCCATGATATCGGGTATCCCTGCACTCAGCCCGAGCAGAGATCGACTGCTTCTGTCTGATCCTGCCCGGGCTGAGTTCATTCTCCGAAGACGGCCGAAGTGGAGGGGATACACGATCCCAAGGGGATACCTGATATTACACAACACCGGCAATTAATGCTGCAGTAAGATTGGGCTCCCATGGGTCCTGGAGTACATCTATCATTTGTCCCAGTATGTAAAAAGGGAAATAGACAGAGTACCCATTGCTATAGGCCAATCTCCATGATGGACTCAGAGGTCAAGGTGGTTGGACGTATCTTACCAGTTAGGCTGGCTCACTGGGCAGAAGGTAATAACATTCTAGCAGATGCCCAAGATGGTGTTCGTTCAGGACGGACGACCATGGACCAATGTTTAAACTTATTTGTGATCCTTAATAAGTACATGGTTGCTCGCCCCGGCACTATCCACCTGGCCTTTATAAACTTGTCATCTGCATTTTATTGCATCAATAGAACAAAGCTTTGGCAGAACATGCTGTCTATTGAGGTGGATGGAAATAGTGTCCTTTTCCTGCGAGACCTCCAGAGAGACACAAAGGACGAGGTTCGATAGAGTCAAGATTTTAAGGTTACCCGCCAGTATTCAATATAAAGAGGAGTCTGACAAAGATGTATTTTGGCCCATTTCTTGCTTAATTTATGCTTCAATAATTTGGAGAAGGTTTTAGTGGAGTCTAAGGCATACTATCCCTAGGTGGGTCGACATGGTCTTGCCCAGACCGCTAGAGGGCTACAAATGCTGCTTCATTCCTTCACCTAATTTATGGAGGAAAAGGACCTGCTGATAAATAACTCAAAATCCTATGTGATGCAGGTGGGACCTTGTTCAAGAAAGCTTTACAGGTTGGATCTGTTCAGGTCCCCCGGACAGATGTTTTTTCCTACCTGGCGGTCCTGTTAGATAATAAGATGAATTGGGGGCCATTAAAATATAGAAAGAAAGGGGACAAGGTAATGCCGCCATTCTTAACATTGTCTTGAGACAAGGAAAGAGAAGGATCGGGGCTCTAAGGCAGATACACCTGGCATAGAGTATCACCAAGGTGTACTATAGCAGCGAAATTTGGGGATACATTTCTAATGGGGAATTACATGTAGTAAAAAATAGCTTTTTGAGACATCTTTTAAGTGTGCCCCAGGGAGTGTCAACTCTAGCAGTACATGAAGAGCTGGGTGTAGCTTACCTTTCTGACTTGCTGTCCTTTCGCCCACTTTCCGTGTGGTTAAACATCTGGCTCAGCCAGGGGACAACACTAAATAAACGGTTTTCGGAGGACTGTATGGCCCTTGACTATGTCCACCATATTCCCTGGCTTAATTATATCAAGGGATATTTCTCGAGCTTGGGAAGAGCTGACCTATTTTCCAACACAGAAACAGTAAACAGGAAGGACCTGGGGTGGGCAAAGGAGTACTTCTTTAGACAGTAGAACTTAGATCCGGAAGATCAGGAGCTAAAGAAACCTACTGTATGCAGATTTGTCATCTTGAAAACCATGCAAGCCACGAAACCATATCTTCTAGGGCCTTTAAGTGGTTAGGCTCACTTCTTACTGATTGGTTCAGTTTAGCTCTCTATTATCTTCTTGCGCAGCCACGTGGGTGTAGCATGGGTCAAAGCCTAATCTCCTGTGGCTGTGACAGTAAGTCTCCACCCACAGCACATGCTCCATTTTATAATGTTCTGTAGTTATTATGAGGTACTCCGAAAGACTTTTATCGTTCACATTTTGAAAAAGTTTAAGTGTAGGCTGGTGCGCCCTCCTTTTACCTATTTACAAATATTATCTGGTAACATCGTCTTTTTATGTTCTTAGCTTTTTAAAATCCACTGTTAGGCTCCAAGCCAGTTATGGTTAACTGTTAGAGGTGTATAAGGGATAGTTGAGATGTGATCTTGGAAGCATCGCTATTTTGTATCAACTTTTGTATTGACTTTTTTAAACATATGTTATACATTCACTTTACAATGGTATATTCTATTCCTGTGTAGCATTTGATGTCACCTGGTAGGCTTTTTAATGATACATTTTTCTGTATATTCTGTTCATTTGACTCTCATGGTTTTATGCAAAAACGGAATAAAGTGAATTTGATGATGATGGCTAGTTCCAATACTTCTACCCTCCACACCTTCTCCTCTCCAGCTAACACTAATCATTGCACTATTCTGACCATCTCATTAAACCAAATACCAGCCATTTTCAACCCAGGCATCAACATTCAGGAACATTGTTCCTTATCACCCCTAAAAGCCCTGACACCCCCTTCACCAGACAGTCATATCAGAGTTGCGCTGTCTGCTTTACAATTGTAGATCTGCAAATAAGCACAGCTGGACATTTCAGACTTCATCAATCTTTACAATCATGATATACTATTCCTCACTGAGACCCAGTTCAATGACACCTCCCACACTACTTTCGATCTGCTCATCATGGACTATTCCATTATCAGAAATGATAGAGAGCATAAAGTTGAAGGAGGCGTGGCAGTTATCTTCAGAAACTCCCTTCAATTCAAGGATTTTTCCAGCAGCCCTTTCCGCACCTTCAAATGCCTTTCTCTGGAGCTTCAAGTACAGTACAGCTCGCCTTTCAGGTTTCATGCCATTTATCACCCGCAAGGTGACTGCTCCGCCTTTAAGGTGGAATTCACTGACTTTGCTAGTGACCAATACTCACAAAGTGACAAACAGATCTTTCTTGGATACTTTAATCTTCACTGAGGCAACAGGCTTGCCACATTTCTTTTAGGAAATGATCTTATTTAACATAACACAAAACCAACACACTCCAAGAGTTCCACTCTTAACCTTGTTACCTTCAAAGTGGATAGGCTAACTGCTGTTGATCGAATGTCAGTAGACTGGTCACACCACTTCCTCATCCCCTTCTCACTGCGCCTTTCTCATTGTGTAACCCTTGGCCAACCTAAAAGGACTACTACCTGGTTCTGTAACACCCAAAACATCGATCATGACATTCTCTGCAACACAGCTAAGAGAGCACACCCATTCTTAGATCCCAACTCTGACATCAATGATACTCAGTGTCTCGCAAGTATTTCAGTCATGATTGATAATGTTGCTCCACTACAAAGTAAAAAGAAAAGGCCCAATCCTTCTGCAGCATGGTTCAATAAATACCTCTATTAAGAAAGAAAGAACTTGAGGTACCTGGAAAAACAATGGAGACAATCTCCTTCCACCATTAATCTCTATAATCTCCATTATGCAAGATAGCACAATCACAAACAAATCTTTTGTGAAAAAGAGGTTCACTTTAGAATCATCCTTAGATCTGCGAAGAACAGACCTAAAAAGCTATTTGACCTTATCAAAGGTTTCAGCAACTCTTTGCCAACCATCAAAATTGACAACCTTCCCAAGAAAGCAGCAGAATGTGCACTATTCTTTGATGAAAAAGTGAAATCACTTGTGTATCATATCACTTATTCTGCCCCCCTTAAGGACTGCAAATCCATAGTCTTGTGGCAGAACTTTGATGTCATCACCGAAGATGCCCCCCTCAAAAGCATTCTGGAAACAAAACCTTCAAACCATTCTATCGATCCCATCCCTAGTGAGATTGCCATTTACATTTACACCTAACAATCTCCTACTTGGCCAGTCTGGTTAACCTCTTCCTCAACCAAGGCTCCCTTCCTATTGCCGTTAAAACAGACCTGGTTAACCCACTTATTAGGAAACTCTCGGCTGAACTGAATAACCAAAAGAATTTCCGTCCTATCACCAACCTCCCTTTTCTTGCTAAAATTACCGAAAGTTGTGTAGTGAAGCAACTCTCCCATCATATCAAAAACAACAACCTTCTTGACAAATTCTAATCTGGCTTCACTCAGGGTTGCAGCACTGAAACAGACCTGCTATAATTGATCGACAATGCCTTGCGAGTACTTGACTCTGGTGAGTCCTGTCTCCTGATCCTTCTGGACCTATCCACAGCTTTAGACACTGTTCATCACAATTCTCTTCTGAACTCATTAAATCAAAGAAATGGTTTTGAAGGCACAGTGCTCAAATGGCCTCTTGGACAGATTACAGATGATCAAAATAGCAAACTGTCTCTCTACATCAATGGCTGTAGGCCTCAAGTCTCTCTCCTCGCACCCACCCTGTTCTATCTTTACATGGAACCGCTGGGAAATATCCTAAAAAATCCAGGATCCATTATCACCTCTATTCTCACCCAAATCTACCTAAAGGTGTCCTCCGCACATGGCATTTCAGTCCTCAACACCACTCTCAACTACATTGAAAGATTGGATGTCAACTCATCAACTAAATCTATATCCCTCCAAAACAGGATTCCTTCTTCTCTCTACTTTACTGTCTCCTCCTCCTGTTCAATCATGGACGGACAATCTGAACATACTTGCCAACAAATCTATCATTGTTGACAGCACCAAATCCCTAGGCATTATCCTAGACAAAAGACTCAACCTAGATTCCCATATCAATAACATTACCAAGAACGCATGTTACCAATTGCTCCTTCTCTGGAGGTGTGTTGGACAGGCCACATGAAGGGCCGCTCCCCCCGGCCCAACCAGGCCTGAGTCCAGTCCCGCAAGTACCACACACCACCATTGCACGTCCTCCGTCCCCTCAGGGACCTCTGCCCTCGAGCATGTCGACCTCGTGGGTCCGATCCACTGCCGGCCCACGCGCCCAGCCTAGGGCGCCATCTTGGACACTCCACCACGAGGCCGCCTGGCCCCCGATCGACCTCGACCCTGGGCCTGGCCCGGCCTCAGACATTCCGGCACCACCCTCCACCCAGGAGGTGAGCGGGCTACTTGGCAAGTCAATGGGAGAAAGAGGTGCCGATGGCTCTCCCCCACCAAGTGCCGCTCGACCATCGCCTCCCCGGGCGCTGGCTCCACCCCCCTGCTGGGTGTCTGGACTCCCTCATCCCGGACCTCCCGACCTCCAAGTGCGAGGGTCCGGACATCAAAGCACGCCAGCCCTATAACTGGGGCAGCTCCAGAGCAGGAAGGCAGTTGTATCTTGGAGTCGAGAGACGTAAAGAGGAACTCATCCTTGACGGACTACTGGCGCTGCCGTAGCTCTGTCTTGTGCACCATCGTCCTGCCTGTTGGCGCTGCCACAGCCTTCGTAACCTTCATCACCTTCATCGTCGTCGGGACCTGCTGGCGTGGCCGCGGACCGTTGTAACCGCCATCTTCACCGGGACCTGCAGGCTCCGCCGCGGACCGTCGTTTTCCTTCGTCCATCTCGGGACCTGCCTGGCTCCGCCGCGGCCCGATCATCTAGAACGCCGAGCTCGAGGATTGAGAGCTATTTTCCACTCATTGGTAACAAAGACTGTCCCGCTACCCCTTTCCTAAACCAGAGACTAGAACCGAGGGGACCCCTGAGTCCAGACCTCCTTGTATCCATCATCGTAACCTAAGAATTGCATATAAAGTCTCGTTAACCTTCAACCTTGTGTGGTGTCCGTCTGTGGGGGGGAAGTTACTTATCTGTACAGTCGTTGGAGACGGCTCTCCCTGGAGACCTCTCCCCGTAACCTCGGCCGACCCTCCCGGTCCGTCTAACATTGGTGGCCAGCGGCGCGATCCGAATCACCGCATAAACGTACAGAGAGTAGCTCACCCCACGACAAAGTCACAATGACCACGAAAGAGAGCGGATCAACTGAGAAATTCCAAATGGAGAAATTGGAGGAGTACAACCATCGTGAACTAAAACAATTCTGCATCGAACTGGGTATCGCTACCACCGGACTGAGTACCAAGGACGATTTTAAGCATGCCCTAGAATCTTGGGCAGAAACCGGGGCTGCCGGAACCCCTGATCAAAGCACCGCAGAAAAAACGACCACGGCCCCTGAAGGACAAAGAACGGGTCTCTCGCAAGACGAGATCCAGGAAAGAGAAAGAACCCGACTACACGAACTAGAAATGGCCCGACTCAAAATGGACGTTGAACTTAAGTTGGCCGAACAAAAAATCAACTTAGAGCACCTGCGTCTCCGAGAAGAAAGAGAGGAGAAACAGAGACAAAGGGAGCTCGAGGAAAAGAAACTAGCGTACGAACACGAACGGAACCTAGCCGAGATCAACCTACGCAAGCAGAATAAAGAAGCAGGGGTGACCGAGCGACCCCCCACCTCAGGGGCCACAGACAAAAAGGTACACATCCCCAAGGATGTTGTCCGAGAATATTTCAGAGAGGACGACATCCAGCAATGGTTTAAAGCCTATGAAATCGCTATGACTGCACACCGGATCGATAGAAGCGACTGGGGAGCCGGTCTTTGGGGAAGATTCCTCAATGAGGGCCGCGACACCCTGCTACAGCTCCCGGACCACCAGATGACCTCCTACGACCATATGAAAGCGGCACTCCTCACCCGCTATGGTCTCACCCCCGAGATGTACCGTCAGAGGTTCCGAGACTGCACCCGCATCCCGGGTACAACTTGGGTGGACTATGTAACATACTTTAGCCGAGCCTTCGAGGGCTGGATCCGAGGAAGCAACGTCACGACCTACGAGCAACTATTTAATCTGATGGTATGGGAGCATCTGTCGAACAATTGCTTCATTGAACTCCGCCAGCACCTCCTCGACAGCAAGTTAACGGATCCCCGGCAGCTCGCAGCCGAAGCTGACCGGTGGGAGATCACCAGAGTGGGCCGGAATGGGTCCTACGAACAGAACCGGAACAACAATGGTCAGCACCGACCCAGAGGAGGAGGAGGGGGCCAAGGGCGGGGAAGAGACAACGCCCCGGTCGCCCCCGCTACCAACACCACCCCCCCGGCCAACCGGGGTAGCACCCCAGCGCGACCGGGGTACCGAGCCAATGTCACGTGTCACCGATGTCAACGAGTCGGCCACTATGCGAACGACCCAAACTGCCCGCAGTACCAGAGCCCAAGACCCCGCCAAGTGGCCGCTGCAGCCCTAGGGGAAGAACAGATCTCCGAGGAGCAGGAAGAATACGAACAAGAGCATCAAGAGTGGGAGCCAGCCGCCATGGCTCTAGCCTGCTTAGGGGGGAAAGACATGGTCCCGCGGGTCCCCCTACCCGCTAACACCCAGAAGTACAGCCAATGGGTGAGCATCAATGGACGCCAGGCCGAAGCCCTTCGTGACACCGGGGCCAGTGTAACAGCCGTCCGCTGTCACCTGGTGGCCCCAGAACAGTATCTACCGAACATTCTCTGCCCTGTACGATCAGCCGATAACTCGGAAAGCCTGTGTCGGATGGCCTGCGTCCCCTTCGAATGGGGGGGGGTCTCCGGCATGTTGAAAGTAACGGTCCGAGACGATGCCCCCGTAGACTGCCTCCTGGGCAATGACCTGGAAAGCTCTCCGTGGGCCGCCGTGGAGCGAAAGGAACACCTGGGGCTGTTGGGCGTCCCAGACTGGGCGTGCGTCACCACCCGTTCCATGGCCGCCCGTGCCAACCACCGCCCAGAAGAACCCGAATGGCCGGCGCCACCACCTCCGGTCGCCCCAGCCGAAAACACCGACCGTACCAATCCCTCCGAACCAGCTCAGCCTACCGACCTCGCTAACCTCGACCAGTGGCCTCAAGAAGGGGGGCCCACGCAAGAACAATTTCGCCAAGAACAGAGGACCTGTCCCTCCCTCGAGGGACTCCGCCAGCAAGCGCTCGCCCAAAGCGCAGGGGATACCTCCGGAACTCATTGGGTCTACTGGGACAATGATCTGCTGTACAGCGAGCAAAGAATCGCCGAGCTGGGGAGCAACCGAGTACTAGTGGTACCCCTCCGTTTCAGAGACTTCCTGTTAAACCTGGCCCACGATGTCCCCCTGGCAGGACATCTGGGACAAGATAAAACCTACAGTCGCCTAGTGACCCACTTCTTCTGGCCCAAAATGAGGAACGATGTGCACCAGCATTGCCGATCTTGCCCCACGTGCCAAGCCAGTGGAAAGAGCGGCCGCAAACTAAAAGCCCCCCTGCAACCTTTTCCCGTGGTCACTACCCCGTTTGAGAGAGTCGGAATAGACATTGTGGGGCCCTTGGACCCACGCACAAAACAAGGCCATCGATTCATCTTGGTGCTAGTGGACCACGCCACCCGCTACCCTGAGGCTGTTCCTCTGCGAACTGTGACAGCCCCGGTAGTCGGCCGGGCCCTGATGGGGATCTTCTCCCGTGTGGGCTTCCCCCGAGAAGTCGTCAGCGACAGAGGCACGAACTTTATTTCCAAATACATGAAGTCCCTCTGGCAACAGTGCGGGGTCACCTACCGATTCACAACCCCCTATCACCCTCAAGGGAACGGACTCGTTGAGCGGTTCAACCGCACGCTAAAGGGAATGATCGGGGGGTTGGAAGAGCCCCTCCGTCGCCAGTGGGATGTGCTGCTGCCGTGCCTCCTCTTCGCGTATCGAGAGGTCCCCCAGAAATCCCTGGGCTTCAGCCCATTTGAACTGCTATATGGACACCCAGTGCGAGGGCCGCTCAGTCTCGTCAAAGAAGGCTGGGAGATGCCTCCGTTAAAGAACCCTCCAGATGTCTTCCGGTACCTCCTCACCCTCCGCAACCAGACCCGGCGGTTCAGAGAACTAGCGAAGGCCAACCTAGAGGCCAGTCAAGAGGACATGAAAAAATGGTATGACCAGAACGCCTCATCCATTGAGTTCGAACCTGGCCAACAGGTATGGGTGATGTCCCCCACTGAGCCATGCGCCCTACAAGACAAATGGACGGGGCCCTTCAAAGTAATAGAGCGCAAGGGTCCTGCCACCTATCTCATCGACATGGAATCCTCCCGGAACCCTCTCCGGGTCCTCCACGCTAACAGACTAAAGCCCCACTTTGTGCGAACAGAGCTCAGCCTCCTGATGGCCACAGACACTGGGGTTGAAGAAGACTCCGAGCCTCTCCCTGACCTCCTACGGACTCAAGAGCAAGACGGCTCCGTGGATGGGGTCCGGCTCTCAGAGGCCCTCACCAGAGAACAACGCCAAGAGTGTCAAGCCCTCCTATCACAGTTCGCCAGTCTGTTCTCCCTCACCCCAGGTGTCACTTCCTGGTGTGTGCACGATGTGGACACCGGGGACAGCCCCCCTATCCGCCACCGGGCCTACCGCGTGCCGGACCGGGTACGGGCCTGCATCCAGGAAGAAATAGCCAAGATGCTCACGCTCGGGGTCATCGAGCCCTCAGACAGTCCCTGGGCCAGCCCTGTCGTACTGGTCCCCAAAGCAGCTGCCCCCGGCACCACACCAGAACTCCGGTTCTGCGTCGACTACCGGGGCTTGAATGCGGTCACCAGAACAGACGCGCATCCCATCCCCCGGGCAGATGAACTAGTCGACCGAATGGGAGCTGCCCGCTACCTCAGCATCTTCGACCTGACAGCAGGCTATTGGCAGATCGGCCTCACACCTCGGGCGCAAGAACGCTCTGCCTTCTCCACCCCCGATGGCCATTACCATTTCACGGTCATGCCCTTCGGCATGAAGAATGCCCCAGCAACATTCCAACGGCTCGTCAATCAGGTCCTGGCGGGGCTCGAAGGATTCAGCGCCGCCTACCTAGACGACATCGCTGTATACAGCCACCATTGGACCGAGCACCTCCACCACCTCCGAGCAGTGCTGCAAGCCCTTCAGCGAGCTGGCCTCACGATCAAGGCCAGCAAGTGTCAAATTGGGCAAGGGTCTGTAACCTACCTCGGACACCAGGTGGGAAGCGGCCTAGTGGCCCCTCTACAGCTGAAAATTGCCGCCATCCAGGCCTGGCAGCCCCCCATCACCCAAACCGAGGTACGAGCCTTCCTGGGCCTCACGGGCTATTACCGAAGGTTCGTGAAAGACTATGGTACCATAGTGGGGCCCCTCACAGAACTCACGTCAAAGAACCAGCCCAAGAAAGTCACCTGGACCCCAGAGTGTCAAACTGCATTTGAACAATTGAAGGCCGCCATGTGTTCCGCCCCTGTGCTCCAGGCCCCAGACTACAGCCGGGAGTTCGTCGTCCAGACGGACGCCTCCGACCAGGGCATTGGGGCAGTCCTGTCTCAAGTGAACACCGAAGGCCTTGATCAACCGGTGGCCTTCATCAGCCGGAGACTCCTACCACGGGAGCAACGCTGGAGCACCATAGAGAGGGAAGCCTTCGCTGTGGTATGGGCCCTCAAGAAGCTCCGGCCCTACCTTTTTGGCACCCACTTTCGGGTGCAGACCGACCACCGACCCCTGCAGTGGCTGATGCATATGCGGGGGGAGAACCCAAAGTTGCTACGCTGGTCCATCTCCTTGCAAGGTATGGACTTCACAGTCGAACACCGGCCTGGGTCAGATCACGCCAACGCGGATGGCCTGTCCCGGTTTTTCCGCCTCGACGAGGAGAGTCCCCAAGAGGATGGGTAACTCTCCCCGCCTTCAGCTGGGGGGGACGCATGTTGGACAGGCCACATGAAGGGCCGCTCCCCCCGGCCCAACCAGGCCTGAGTCCAGTCCCGCAAGTACCACACACCACCATTGCACGTCCTCCGTCCCCTCAGGGACCTCTGCCCTCGAGCATGTCGACCTCGTGGGTCCGATCCACTGCCGGCCCACGCGCCCAGCCTAGGGCGCCATCTTGGACACTCCACCACGAGGCCGCCTGGCCCCCGATCGACCTCGACCCTGGGCCTGGCCCGGCCTCAGACATTCCGGCACCACCCTCCACCCAGGAGGTGAGCGGGCTACTTGGCAAGTCAATGGGAGAAAGAGGTGCCGATGGCTCTCCCCCACCAAGTGCCGCTCGACCATCGCCTCCCCGGGCGCTGGCTCCACCCCCCTGCTGGGTGTCTGGACTCCCTCATCCCGGACCTCCCGACCTCCAAGTGCGAGGGTCCGGACATCAAAGCACGCCAGCCCTATAACTGGGGCAGCTCCAGAGCAGGAAGGCAGTTGTATCTTGGAGTCGAGAGACGTAAAGAGGAACTCATCCTTGACGGACTACTGGCGCTGCCGTAGCTCTGTCTTGTGCACCATCGTCCTGCCTGTTGGCGCTGCCACAGCCTTCGTAACCTTCATCACCTTCATCGTCGTCGGGACCTGCTGGCGTGGCCGCGGACCGTTGTAACCGCCATCTTCACCGGGACCTGCAGGCTCCGCCGCGGACCGTCGTTTTCCTTCGTCCATCTCGGGACCTGCCTGGCTCCGCCGCGGCCCGATCATCTAGAACGCCGAGCTCGAGGATTGAGAGCTATTTTCCACTCATTGGTAACAAAGACTGTCCCGCTACCCCTTTCCTAAACCAGAGACTAGAACCGAGGGGACCCCTGAGTCCAGACCTCCTTGTATCCATCATCGTAACCTAAGAATTGCATATAAAGTCTCGTTAACCTTCAACCTTGTGTGGTGTCCGTCTGTGGGGGGGAAGTTACTTATCTGTACAGTCGTTGGAGACGGCTCTCCCTGGAGACCTCTCCCCGTAACCTCGGCCGACCCTCCCGGTCCGTCTAACAAGGTGTTCTACGTTTCTTTCCTGAGCGAGAACTAAAAACTTTGGTCCAATCATTGGTTCTCTCCAGATTGGACAACTCTCTCCTTGCTGGCCTCCCCAAAACCCACCTTTCCCCTCTAATATCCATTGTCCATTCAGCGGCATGTTTCATATACGGGACCAAAAGAAATGATCACCCATACTTTTTCTCTACTGTGGCTTCCCATTGCAGCTAGGTCAATTTAAAAGACTGCCTGTATCACCTACAAAGCCTTACACAGTTCCACCTTTCGCTATCTGGTGAATAAACTCAAAATATCAGGCAGCTCCAGAACTTCACGGAATGCTGAAAGCTTACTGCTTGAACCTCCTACTTTCAAAAGGGAATGATTTATGGCTCAATTCTTCTCAGGTAATGCAGCAAGAATTTGCAACTGGCTACCTCCAATACTCTGGACCACCGCCTCTTTTCATACTTTCAAAACAGATCTTAAAACTTCTCTTCCAAAGACACTTCCACAAATAAATCAATCCAGTTCATGACCCTCAATTCCGCTTGGTATTCACGTGAGCTCTATTTTGTAAATATGTATTCTGTACCTGTATTACCCTAATTATGCCACCTTTCTATTTTATAATCGTGATTGTATATGTAACTTGTTAATGTGTAAATTCCATCATGAGTACCTTATGTAAATGACTTGGTTCTATTGCAAAGTGCTCTCACACCTTTGGGTAAAGTTTGCGCTATATAAAATTGAATAAAATAAAATAAATAAATAGAAACCACTGCACAGGTGTGTTAATACCACAGCAAGTGACTGACACTGCTAAGCGCAGTAGGCCTAGCTGCCTAACATGGGCCACAACAGGAAATCCTCTAGGATGTTCCCACCGACTGCACACATCCAACACTCCATCCAATTCCAGTTCCAGTTGGGTAATTGGTCCGGTTATGTGCACAGTTCACAACAACTGTGAAATCTCTGGAGTTAGAGTCCCCATAGAAGTAAGAGGTCTTCAATGTAAAAAATTATGCAGGAACTGGGAAATGGACCGCCATGAAAAGACAACACCAGATTAAGCCAGGATTTATTGGTTTAAGTACTCGTGTACTGGCAGCGCTCTGCACTGTATCACACGGCAGAGGATCGAATTCCATTTCAAACCATGGCCAAGTAAGAATGCGGAACCATGAACAATCCCAAGATGACCTAAAGGCTACCAACATGTATCAGGACCTAGGCTTATGCTGTATTAAATTTTGCACCTGAAACTTCATTCATCATAAATATACATTACTGCTTGTTTTTGATAGTTCATGATCACGTCATTTATGCAGACAATTTTTTTTTACTGTACAGCCTTCCCCTGTAACCATATTGTTCAACTTGACTTGCATGGATAGTACCTACAGAACCAGGGAAAGTTGGCATCATTGTCGAATACCAGGAGCAGTATCAAAGATGACTGCCTCAGAACCTTTGACTTAGAAATGTGCCTGGAATAAAACTTTGATTCAATCAAAGAATGGGGTATCTATTAACCACCCTCTTGTATTGCACGGCCGAATCATATTCCCCACCTTTTCTCTAATCCCTTATTCTTGTTTGTAGCTCAAACGTGAGCACTTCTGCATTTATGATTGACAGGTCGCTCACAATGTGCGCGGGAGGATAAAAGAATATTTTTTCCGCCAGGCGTTTAGCAGAGGAGCCAATCACCCCGCGCTCGAGTGCAACATGTGTAGGAGGGAACATCACTTAATTTCAAAAGATAGTCTATTTTAAAACACATTTCTACGCTAAACATTACATGCCACTGTCTCTGCATCTTTAACATGGTTTGTCGAGTTCTTCATGATTTTGATTTTATAATAACATTTTAAACAGAACTCAGCTTCCAAGTATTCATAAGGCAACATGTAATCGACACAAAAGTTACAACTAAATAAAGATACAAATGTTTTACGCAGTGGAAATGTGGTGGAATCTTTCAAAAGAAGGCAGTAAAACAGAAGAAATCTACTTGATTTAGATCGTTTGTATCCTATGATTAAATTGTGGCTTATACATCACAACAATAACTTCTAAACTTTGTTCTCCAAAAATACTTTATTTTATCGCCTTCACAGCGTTTCATCTAATAGAACAAATAGGATAACGAGACCTAAAATGAGTCTCAAAATGAAGTGTTTAATTTGTAAATGAATGAGTTCCGGTGACCAGAAGACCACGTCCCGTGCAATAAATGCTCAGCATGTTGAATTCCACAGCTGTGTAGTCTTCAATTCACCTGAAACCTCTTTAATCCACGATCAGACACTCCCTGCCGCTTTTATTAGGTAGGCGTTAGTTAGTCAAGACCTTTTGATTTTACTGAAATATATATATTATAATTTCATATGGGCGCTTTCCAACACCTTTCCTAATCCATAGCTTGGAGAGTGGGTCCGCCAACTCAATCAATCAGTCAAACAGTGTTAGAAATGGGGATCTATAGTTGGCAATGGTTTGCACCATGTCCAAGTAGGGACCCATCCTTCTAGTCAGGATAAGGGAGGTACACTCCTAAAATAACCCCTGCTCACCCCCTTGGTAGCTTGGCACCAGCAGTCTGGCTTCTCTCAGAGGCAGTGTGTTAAGCATTTGCACATAACTAACAGCAACACAGTGTAAGCACTACAAAAGGACACCACACCAGTTTAGAAAAATATCCAAAATTTGTATGTACTTAAGACAAGACCAAAAATGATTAAAACAATCCACAATACAGCACTCTCTACAGTTATCAAAATAAACTTGAAATACAGTTCATTGAAGTCAATAGCAAAGAGGTTGAGGAGGATCAGGGCCACAGTCTCTCTATGTTTGAGGAGAGTTCTGGTGTCGTCTGTGTCAGTGATCAGGGTCTCAGTGCTGTGGTTGGAAGGGAATCCTGATTGGGAGGCATCAAGTAGGTGGTTTCGATCCAGGTATTAAATAAGCTGCTTGTTGATGGCTTTATAGAGTACTTTGGCTGGTATGGGCAGCAGGGAGAGTAGTCGATAATTTTTGAGTTTGTTGGGGTCGACAGAGGGTTTCTTTAGGAGGGGTCAGATCTCTGCATGTTTCCATCTGTCCAGGAAGGCTGCTGTGGTGATAGAGGTGTTGATTATGTTGGTGAGTTCCGAGGTTGAAAAGACGGTAGGGGCAAGAGTCAGTGGGTGTCCTGGAGTGAATGGATGACATGATGGCTGCGGTGGTCTGAGGAGTAAGTGGAGACCAAGTGTTGATCATTCAGCAGGTGTGTGCTAGTTGGATGAGGCTGTGGAGGTTGGGAGCAGTAGGTTGGAGGTTAAAGTTGTCTTAGATCATGGCAATCTTGCTGTTGAAGTAGTCTGAGAGGGTGTCGCAGAGTTCTTGAGAGGAGTGCATTGTGTTCTCGGGGGCTGCTGGATTGGAGAATTTCTTGACTGTATTGGAAAGTTGATGCAGGCTGTGATGGCTGTTTTTTTGGCTTTGAGCCGTTGGTATTTGCTGAGGGCTGCTTTGTGAGCAGCTCTGCCAGAGGGGTGTCTTGCGGCGTACCACTGTTTCTTGAGCTGGTAACAGCTGTGCTTGGTGTTTATGAACTCTGGGATTTACCAGCTGGCTTGTTTTGAGGTTTTGTTGGTTTTTGCTGGTTTCATCGAGGAGACTCTGTCAGCGCATTTGGTGATCAATGCGGAGAAGTTCTGGATGGCCTGGTCAAGTTCTGACGAAGCTTCGGGTTGGGTGGCGCTGAGGGCCTGTGTCCACTGAGTCTCAGTTACCATGCCTCAGCTGCGGTGAGAGGAGCTTTGATACTTGTGGATGGGTGTGCTGAGCTCACAATTTGTGAAGTGAACGATAACGTGGTTAGTCCAGGTGAGTTCTGTGAAGTGGCTGAATTTGATTCTGATGCTGGAGGTGAAAATGGAGTAGAGTGCGTATCTGGCTTTGTGTGTGGGTTCGGTAGCCAGTTGGGTGAGGCCCATGTTGTTCAGGTTCTCCAGAAGGGTGGTAGGAGTTGGCGTAGTTTGGTTAGTTGATGTGGAAAATGAGGTCGCGGAATAGGACGTAGTAGAAGGAATAGGTGGCTAGATGAGCAATGAGGTTAAAATGGAGTCGTAGAAAGCTGGTCAGGGTTCCGGGGTTCTGTATATGAGGTTGCCTCTTATTGTAGTCTTGGCATCAGTCTGTAGTTGGTAGTTGAGGTGTTCAATGAAGAATGTTGGATCGTCATTGGTGACGATGCATTGGATGGTTTCCTTGAGGATGATGGCGATGCCCCTGCCATGTTTGTTGGTGCAGCCTCGGTGTATCATCTTGTAGCTGTTGGGTGTTGGTGCGTTGGCGATGTCGGGGTTCGAGGAGGGGTTGAGCCATGTTTTGGTAATGAAGGCAATGCCAGAGGAGAAGGTGGTGATGTTGTTCCAGATTTCTGTGGTGTGCTTAAGGAGGGAACGGACGTTGAGCAGGATGCATTGGAGTGGTTTCATGTTGTTCGTGCTCTTCTGGGCGGAAGTGGCGAAAGACCCAAGGTGGGCTGGCAGTCCAGAGTTGCAGGAGAAGCAGCAATGGCGGTGGGTGAAAGGTCTTTTGGTTGATTGCTGGGAGGAAGTGCAGCAGAAGTTGTGGCAGTGTAGTGGTGGGTGTTTAGAGGGCAAGGGGTCCTCGTGCTAGGCATGGTCAAGGCAAGCAGCAAACTGGCTGCACATGTCTGGTGTGCGGCCGCACTGTGGCCTCTATTAAGTAGGTCCTGGGTGGAGTTCGGGGCACTGAGTAGCAGGAGGAGGGAAATGGAGGGAGTAGGAAAACGGAAGGAAGAGGGAAGAAACAAGCGGAAAAAGGCAAAGTACAGGGCAGAAGCATGCAGAAACTGGCCAAATAGAGGGCAGAAAATTTGCAGAAAGGGCAAAACAGACCAGAAGAGGGCAAAACAGAGGGCAGAAAAATTAGCGGAAAAGGCAAAACAGAAAGCTGAAGAACGAACTGGAAAAGCAAACCAGAGGGAAGAAAAACAAGCAGAATTAGGCAAAACAGAGGGCAGAAAAACGAGCAGATAGGCAAAATAGATCAAGAAACGAATAGAGGTGACACAAACAGAGGGCAGCAGGTAGACAGGCAGCAGAGGGTAGAGGACAGTAGAGGGCAATCTGGATGAGATCTGTCGCAGGGGGAGCTGGCATGAGGACCTGCTCAATGGGTTTGTGCTGCGGCCTCCATTAAGTAGGTCATGAGGGCGAGGTCAGGGCGCTTAGTGGCAGGAGGAGGGAAATGGGGGGAGGAGGGAAACGATAGGAAGAGGGAAGCAATGAACAAAAAAAAGGCAAAGTGCAGGGCAGAAAACGAGCAGAACAAGGCCACATAGAGGGCAGAAAACACGCAGAAACGGCAAAACAGAGCAGAAGAGGGCAAAACAGAGGGCATAAAAATGAGCAGAAAGGCAAAACAGAAAGCAAACACGAGCAGGAAAGGCAAAACGGAGGGTGGAAAAACAAACGGAAATGGCAAAACAGAGCAAAAAATGAGCAGAAGAGGCACAAACAGAGGGCAGCAGGTAGACAGACAGCCGAGGGTGTAGGACTACTGGCAATCTGGACAGGAGAACTGTCTCAGGGGGAGCTGGCAAGAGGACCTGCCATTGGTTAACTTTACTTTGAGCCACTGCATTTTGCTCTCTCACAAGGAGCATATAAGCATGCAAGTTAATTCCATTCAGTGCCAATGTTTTTGTTATTACTTTATAATTACTTAATTGTTGCCTTTGTGTTTAGAGCCTGATGTAATATCAGGATGCTTCTGATACTCAATTCAATTCAATTCAAAAAAGTCTTTATTCGATTTTCATCATAAAAGACATATTAGCATACAAATAATACAATTTCATTAGTAAAAACATCCCAGTTATATTATTACCATAAAATCCATTCAATAAAATCCGATGCTAGTAATGTACATATTAATAAAATTCATAAATATATAAACATAGATAAAAAAGTATTAAATCCAGAAAACACTTTACAATATATGTTGATAAAAATAGTTGACACAATGGTGCTAGAGAGAAATACTATTCTCCACCCGGGGCGCAAGGGAACATTCTCGGGCAACCCTACACCGAATAATCCATGCCCAGCTAATGTATTTGGCTACCCCAGTCACTACTACATTGGAAGTGTCAGTTTTCAAGATTCTACTGGCTGTTAGAGGAGATCTTGTGCCCAACAGACAGCATACTGGATGCAGCCACTTCCGCCTCGGAGCACAATACAACAGGAAAACAAATAGGAAATGGTCTAATGTTTCATCCTGGTCAACACAAGACAAGCATTTGCTACTGCCCCCCCGCCCCAGGATTTGGCTAATCCCCTTACGGGCAATGAACCCGCTCTAAATTGATGGAAGAGCTTACGATCAAAGCTCTTTGATATAATGCCCCAGTAGTCCTCCAAGAGGCAATTATCTTTGGCATTTAGAAAGCTAGCAGTAAGAGAACCAACAGCTACACTAGAGTGACGTCTGCATGTTATCCACTCATTTCATCTTTCTCAGACCCCATTTCCTGCCAATGTTATTGTAAATTCCTTTTGGAGTGTTTTGCTTTCCTGGCTGATGCTATTTCACGATTCAGAAAAGGGGATGGTGATGAACAGAGTGTCTGAATTAAGCAGACCACTCTTACCCAGTCCAAAGATCAGGGCTTCCGGGGACCGGTTTCTGGCATTTCAGCCGTCGTCGGCCCGGCTTGCTTGAATCCTGATGGTGCAGTGAACAAGGGACTCATGTCTGAGTATACCCTGCCACACCTATAGTGGCCAAAAACGATTCAGAAAAGGGGGTGGTGATGAACAGAGTGTCTGAATTAGGCAGACCACTCTTACCCAGTCCAAAGATCAGGGCTTGATCCATCACCTTTATTTAGCTCACTGCACCATCCCAGCTCAGAACCTGGCTATATGCAAATTAGCCTGTCCCTGGCCCAGTGCATCATGGGAACAGGGCAGACCAAACTACCAAGCCAATTCTTCACCAGAAAGGAGACAAGCTTCCGGGGACCTGTTTCTGGCATTTCAGCCGTCGTCGGCCCGGCTTGCTTGAATCCTGATGGTGTAGTGAGAAAGGGACTCATGTCTGAGTATACCCTGCCACACCTATAGTGGCCAAAAACGATTCAGAAAAGGGGGTGGTGATGAACAGAGTGTCTGAATTAAGCAGACCACTCTTACCCAGTCCAAAGATCAGGGCTTGATCCATCACCGTTATTTAGCTCACTGCACCATCCCAGCTCAGAACCTGGCTATATGCAAATTAGTCTGTCCCTGGCCCAGTGCATCATGGGAACAGGGCAGACCAAACTACCAAGCCAATTCTTCACCAGAAAGGAGACAAGCTTCCGGGGACCGGTTTCTGGCATTTCAGCCGTCGTCGGCCCGGCTTGCTTGAATCCTGATGGTGCAGTGAGTAAGGGACTCATGTCTGAGTATACCCTGCCACACCTATAGTGGCCAAAAACGATTCAGAAAAGGGGGGGGGGGTGATGAACAGAGTGTCTGAATTAAGCAGACCACTCTTACCCAGTCCAAAGATCAGGGCTTGATCCATCACCTTTATTTAGCTCACTGCACCATCCCAGCTCAGAACCTGGCTATATGCAAATTAGTCTGTCCCTGGCCCAGTGCATCATGGGAACAGGGCAGACCAAACTACCAAGCCAATTCTTCACCAGAAAGGAGACAAGCTTCCGGGGACCGGTTTCTGGCATTTCAGCCGTCGTCGGCCCGGCTTGCTTGATTCCTGATGGTGCAGTGAGCAAGGGACTCATGTCTGAGTATACACTGCCACACCTACAGTGGCCAAAAACGATTCAGAAAAGGATATGTCCATGTGAAACTGTAATGTAGTCACTTATTTCTCTCCTTTCTTGTATTCCTTTCTTCTTTCTTTCTTGTCAATGCCTGTCTCACTCTTACATATTCCTGCTTTCTCCCTTTGTGGCTGGTATTCAGTCCTTTGCTTCCTTAATCTTTCTGCTTTGTTTATTTTTTTATGTCTTGCTGTTGGGAAATGTCTGATGTGGAAAAATAACTACTTATCTCCAGAAATAAGTGCTGGTGACTGCCAGGTGTGGCTACACCTGGACGTATTGTAAGCAGACCCGATGATGAAGCATGTCACACACTTCGGTGTGTGAGTGAGGGCAGTTTTTTCAAAACAATACATTTTTTGTTTTGTGGGACGTGTTGGGGTTGTTTGTGTTCACTTCTCTCCACCCCTCTACGTGCGTATAATCTCTGCCACCAGCAACCACAGCCTCAAATCAAGCGCTGCAAAAATTAACCATGCACTTTCTTTTGAAGACCGAAACAATTTGTGGCACGCTTCAGAAATGTTAGATATCTGCTCCTGACTGTAAAAATGACTTAAAAAACTGGCTATGTTTTATTAAATAACTGAAAAGTTAATTATGCCTAATGTCTACAGACAGAAGCAACCAGGGCATAGTAATTACTAAAAGGAAAACATGTCACTTGTTAACGTGGAACATTTGTGAACATCTGGGGCAAAATAACAGCAAGTTGTAATCTTCATAACTGTTTAACAAAGCCGTCAATTGGCCAATTTCTTGTAGATGATCTTCAACAGCGAGTATTTGCTACCACTTTGAATAAGCATGTGTAACTACAACAAATTAGGCCCGGGCGTGAACTTTGCTCAGTTCGCAGAGTTTTCTGCACTCCGCAGAGCTTTGAAAATTATCAGGCAATAAGAGAGGTGATGATTTTGGAGTCACGTCTAACCTAGGGGGAAGGCAAGCAGATGCCTTAAACACAACGAGCATATCATGCTGAACGATTCGGTAGTGGTCCCATCCTGCTAGGACCACCCCAAGCAAAGTTATGGCCAAAAATACATACATTGCCAACCAAAGGCCCTGCATAGCATTATGGGGCTAGATTCTAGGGTGCAGTGAATGTTATAGTATTAGCTCTCAGCTGAGTCAGAGAGCCTGCCCCTTGAGGAATGTTTTGATATTGCATACTATAATATTCACTGCTCTCTGAGTAGAATATCGTCCTTGCAGGGCCTTTCGTTGGGATTGTATTTTTGCCCATATCTCTGCTTGGGGTCATCCTACGGGGATGGGACCACCACCGAATCGTTCAGCTTGATGTGCTCTTTGTGTTCAAGGCATCTGCTTTGTTCTCTAGGTTAGGGAGGACCCCAAAATGATCACCTCTCCCAGTGCTTGCTATATTTTCATTTTTACTTTTGTGAGATGACTGTATGCATTGTAGCATGTAAAGATAGAATTATTTATTGTTTAAAAAATACTTCTTGTTATATTTTCATGTTTGTGAGATGACTATATGTATTTTAGCGTGTAAAGATAGTTGTTTTAATAAAGGTATGTCAAATTTCTGTTTTATTGATACGCATTACATTGAAAATTCAAGAGTTCTGTTTTATTAATATGTATAACTTAGAATTAATGCAAAAACTCTGGAGTAAGCTACTGCACTCACAACCCTTTGATAAAACAACTTTATCTTGACAAGCTAAAAAGCATATAAAGAATTCCAGTGAACTTTGAGAAATATCAAGCAATGAGAGAGGTGATGATTTTGGGGTTCCCCCTAACCTAGGGGGAGTACCAGGCAGATGCCTTAAACACAAAGAACATATCATGCTCAACGATTGTGGTGGTCCCATCCTCCTAGGACTACCCCAGCAAAGTTATGAACAAAAATACAATGCCAACCTAAGGCCCAGGAAAGCATTATGGGGCGAGTTTCTAGAGAACAGTGAATATTATAGTATTAGCTCTCAGCTGAGCCCGGAGAGCCTGTCCCTTGAAGAATATTTTGATTTTGAATACTATAATATTCACTGCACTCTAGAATCTCGTCCCATAATGCTATACAGGACCTTTGGTTGTGATTGTATTTTTGGCCCACAACTGTGCTTAGGATTGTCCTAGGAGGATGGGACCACCACTGAATCGTTCAGCATGATGTGCTCTTTCTGTTCAAGGCATATGCTTGGTTCTCTACCTAGGTTAGGGAGGACACCAAAATCATCACCTCTCCCACTGCTTGCTGTAATTTCATTTTTACTTTTGTGAGATAACTTTATACATTTTTGCATGTAAAGATAGAGTTACTTGTTCTTATATCAAGGGTATGTTTGGTTTCTGTTTCATTAATTTGGATGGGATGGAGTGTAGTTTTTGTTCAATTATGCACAATTCTGTGTAGTGGTACTCCACCAACTATGACTACCATTAGTTCTGACCCTGTGCCTCATGGGAACAGTCCAGACTGATCTGCCAAACTAGGGCCTCCAAGGACTGGAAAACTAGTTTTGGGGTATGTCACCCCTCTTCAGCCAGGCTAGCTTGAATCCAGTGGCACAGTGAGCAAGAGTCCCATGTCTGGGCATACCCATCCCACTTAGGGCGAAAAGTGTAACTGCACCAAATGATGGACGGAATGCTGAATGATTCAGATTCTCCTCCAGTCAAGAAATCTGGGTTAAAATCATCGTTCTTTTGCCCACTACGCCACCCCAGTTTAGACCCAACCATATGCAAATCAGAAAACATGAACAATGTCAGCTAACGAGACTGATGTTCGGCTTCTAGGTTGGATTCTCCTGAGATCTATGTTCAATGAGATCAGAGCTCTCAAGTTTCCTTGGCCCTGGCATGAGTTTTCCACCCAGTCCAATATTCTTAGCACATTGCGACTTTCACCCGGCTATAAAATCAGAAATACGAGTACTAGTAAGCAGAGAAAACATAATTTTATTAGCTTATCACACATGTCCCTAAAGAAACCAGAGAGCTCTGGGCAATTAGGATGCTTATAGGAGCAGTACATCAAACAAATGTAGGAGTTTATCACTGTGCTTATTTGAAGACTGCTTTAAAGAAGCAAAACACATGTTTACCGTAACCACATGCGTGCGGCGGCTTTTTTGGCGCTGTGCGGCTTTTTTCAAAAAGCTGCGTTAGATGACGAGCTGAGCTCGTCATGAGCATGCGAGCGGCACAACTCATGACGAGCTCAGCTCGTCATGAACACGGAAGGGGTTAAACAGCAATGATGGTGACCTGCATAGTCATCAGCTCAAGGGACAATGCACTTGATCTGCCGGCTGCCTTTAAGAAGGGCTTTTTTAAGAGTGTGTGTAAAGAAAGCTACAAGTAACACTCCCACCACCATAGCAATTGTTTGTGAAGCCTGTCGCTGTCTTCAACCCTAGTCGCTACATTAAGGTCCTCATATCATCCCTCATCTTATCATAAGCAAAGAAAATGTTATATCTGTAATGTAGAATACTTATCTAAAATGCTTTATATGATTAAAAACAGTTGTTCACGCAGAGCTCTGACATTTCCCAGGTGCACGTTCAAATAGCTGATACAATCCTTTCTGTGATCAGTCTGTTGCAGACAGCATTGTATCCCATACTTTTTCATGCTCTTTAATTGGATTTCTTTTATGTCTATTTCAATGTTCTCTTTTGGTTCACTGCTTTCCTCCCTAGTCTCTGTTTTCCGTGCCCTGGAGTATAGCTCTCTCCTCCATGCTTTTTGATTAGATGTGTTATATCCTTACTTAGCTGATGTCAGGAGAGTACGGTGTTTGTCCTTCTCTTGTTTTGTAAATATTCCTTCCATTTGCCATAGATCCTGCGTCATTGTTTTTTCTTGCTGTTGTTCCAGTTCCCAGTTCGCTCTGTAGTCTTTTGAATATGTTTCCCCCACCTCCCTTCTCATGTCTTGTCTTTCTACCCACTGCGCGAGATCCCTGCTTGCTCTATTGTCTTTCTAATGTATTTATTTCCGGTCGCTATGATGGTTGCTGCTATTGGCTTTGTCATTGCTAGAGGCATTTAAAAGCTACCGGCACTGGAAAAGCGAATAGTGATGATCAGCCATGTTGACGGTATAGAAAACATGTTTTATCATGCATTCAAGATGGTCATTGCTTTGCATGATGCGTTACATCGTCACATCGCATCATGCACGGCAGAAATCAATATAGAGAGTACAGAACATTATTTTCTAACACTTTTAACATTGCTAGATGGACAATTAGAAATTTAATTCCTTCACTCTCCAAGCATTGGAAAAGCAAGCTTAAGCGGTCTTTGCCAATTCTTGTTTTCTTTGGATGCTGACGCTTGGAGACCGGCTTACCATTTATTAATTTAGGGCATCAAGAACTGAAAGAAAAAATATTTATTTGACGAACAACCTGTAGAAAGAAGAGTTTCTCTTCACGAATAAAACTCCTGAAGTCACAAAGGTTTTGTTGAGGTTTCTTTCTTTAAAGTAAGATCTCCTGGAACCATACCAGAAACACCTTCAAGCTGCGCCACCTGTCGTCCACATCACATTCTACATAGAATATAGTAGGCTGGAGGCAACATATGGTTCTGTGACCTAATATTATTCAATTTAAGCAAATACCACACAGCTCACTTATGGAACTGGGATACAAAGAGCTTGGATGGAGTGTGAATAAACAGCATCATATAGCTGTCGGGTGGCCCATAAGTTGATTGTAACACCACCAGATAGTCCGAGACATTTTGGGCACTGCACTTTCTCTGTAGAGACAAACAAGCGCAATCATAGTTAACAATGAACTATCAGAAGTGCCAGAATGCAAACTGACTTTGGCTTAAAACCAGGACTGGCAGAATGCACACCACAGGGCTACCAGCTACGACTCAGACTCTGGGGTATATGTACCAGCCCCTATCGGCACAGGAACGTCACTTTTTGTGACGTTCCCATGACGATAGGGGCTGTGCTTTATGTACAAGGCAGCGTTAAGCCACGTTAAGCCTTATGAGATTAATAGTCTTTACAAAAGGCGATTTTAAGCCGTTTGTGTATGGGTTTTTTTATATGAGATTTATATATAAGGTACCCTTTCACGCTAACTTAGCGTGAAAGGGGCATGCAGTGGGTGTTGTAGTGGGCGTTCCACCGCAACACCCATTGTATTTGACGCTTCCCCCTATGTACAAGGATGGCGTACATAGGAGAAATGGCCAAAATTAAGACCACGAAAATTCTGGTCTTAAGTTGGCGAAACAAGGGGAAATTAATTATTTCTCCTCGTTTTTGCTTTTTCCATGTGTGCTGCACAAGGCACCACACATGGAAAAAGCTAAATGTCACGGTTTGTTTATGTACAGGAAGGTGTCCCTTCCTGTACACGAACAAACCTTTTTTAAAAATTCCATTTTGCAACTTTCATGTGTGCTGCACGAAGCAGCACACATGAAAGTTACAAAATGGCATTTTATGATTGTTTATGTGCAGGAAGGGACACCTTCCTATACATAACCAATCCTCCCCTGCACACAGACATCCTTCCACTCTGGTGCAAGGGTGCCTGGGTAGGCGCTTAGTTATTAAACTTAGCGTCATCGCAGGGGTAGACACAAGGCTACACCGCGTTCTTCTAAATATGGTGCAGCCTTGCGTTTCCGAAGTGGCGGAGCGTGTTGTTCAGGCAAGGAGGCAAACAACAGGCTCTGCCACTTCATTGTACATATCCCCTAAAGTCTTCTAACAGTGACTGATGATGCGCTCACAAGTATTTGAAATTTGATCTCAAGCAATATCTCGAAACGGACTAGACCAAAGACCGTGATCTAGACTGATTTAGATTGGCTTTCAGTGCTATAAGTTTCCATTCGTGTACTTTCAAAATAACCCTATTGTCAAATACTGTTTAGAAAGCTTTGGTTTACACAATGTAGAATAAAAGGAAACAATGCAGGTGTAGCTGTTTGCCAGTCGAAGAACAGGACCTTTCTCCGGCAAGGGAAGAGGAGTCTGAGCTGTAAAGCACGACATTGAACCTAGGTGACATCTGACCAGAAGTGAAGAACTAAGGAGCCTAACTGCATTGAATCACAGGAGGGCAAAGGGTGTTCTCACATAGAGCAGTGTTATAGGAGGAATATTTGAATGGTCTATTACTTAAAAACTATATCCACTTCTTCATTGAACTGTGTTTCGTTTTTTTGCCTGCTCCCTAGAGCCTCAAACAAGGTTTGTGATTGAGAATTTCTTTGGAAGCAGCAAGAAATTTGGGAGGCAAGATGGTGTCTGAGTGAGTGGTGGCAGCAGCCGCTCCTCTGTTGCTCAGAGCTTCGCGTTGCTGGAGGGAAATGAAAGTTGGCTCGGCGTGGATGGGGCAAATATTACCCACCTCGCAGGAAACTGGGGTCTTACCTACAGTCCTGGTCAGCGGCTAAGGCTCGAGTGTTGATGGCAGTGTCCGCGGCAGAAGCTCTGGCGGCTCGCCACACTAGGCGGGTGCTATCAATGACTGCCTCTGTTCTGAGCGGAGGTGCTGCAAGGCCTGTGTGGTTTGCGGCTTGAATTTGCACCAGAAACAGGGTGCCACCCAAAAGTGGCTCACACAATGCGAGAGCGGATTGCTGACACAGTTCCAGTTGTACCTGCAAGCGTGAGTTCTACTCACCCTCAGCATCCCTCAGGGAAAACAGGCACAATGATTACTGGCAGTAACAAATCAGTCCTGAAAAACAGAAAAGGCTCAGAAGCTGCCATTTCAACGGACAAATAAAGGGACGACCAAAGTTTGCAGCGCAGAAATTAGATCCTCAAGGTAACCAGCAGCAGCAGGCAATCACCAAATTCTTCCCAGCCATGGTGGTAGTGCTGGAAATCCCCAAGTTTAAACTTTGGAAAAGCCCAGGAGGGAGGATGCTAGACCACAGGTTAATACCGAGGTCAGCAAATCAGTGAGTGCAATTCAGGGTGTGGAAGTGCTCCCAAGTAAGTTTACTATATTGGCAGAGAATGATTGGGGGCCCTCTCGATTGATAGAGATCCCGCTTGGTGAAACGGTCCAAGGGGCAGGAATTGGAGACATTGCTATGCAGGTTAGCCCTCTTATTCCTCTGGGGCATACGTTAACAGAAGATGCAGGGAAGGTGGTAGACAATACAAAAATCAAGCGGGTAGCTCTACTGTCACAGCTTTCCATCTGGGTTAATCCTGAAATAAACATAATGTAGTAGAAGGGGCAGTGAGCTCTAGTGGACTGGAACACTCCCAAGATTTAGGAAATACGTTTTTTCCCTAACTGATGGCTCAGACATTAGCTTAGTAGAATCAGAGTCTGGGAGCATCCTCCTGACTGCGACCTCAAGCTCAGGTAGCCAGTATGATGGCTCTGAACTGTAGTAAGAAGGAAGAAGCATTCCAGATGGAGTCAAGATGGTCTACAGCAAGGGCATTTTATGGAAGGATCAAAAAACATTAATCAAACATGGATCAAGTGCTACCCTAAAATGGGATTTTTCAGCCATGTAGAAAACTAATACAGATTCGCAATTTCAGGGACATATCAACATTGAGTCTAAGGTAGAACAAATCGATGAACCATCTTTAAAACTGATCTACGAATCTATAAAACAACATCAAGAAGAGACTCAGATGGACGGCAAAAAAGCCAGGTTACATAAAAGTTGCAAGGGACAATCAGGAAAGTGACTAAAGATTTTGCAGAAATAAGTGCGAGATTAAAGAACGGATGGCTGCTTAGGAAAATTACGTTGGCAGGGCTCAAAACCATACAGAAGTACAAGGCACACAAATCTTTGACATACACTGGAAGCTAGAAGACTATGAAACTAGGCAGCAAGGTAACATTTTGAGAATTTTAGGTCTTAAAGAAGGGGCTGAAGGGAATGATATCCAGGCCTACATGTTGAATTTGATGAAGGGGGCCTTTCCTAAGCTCCAACAATGTAACTGGGAATTGGAAATCCAACAAGTACACTGCTATACATTTATGTTATGTTGTGAAGTAGTGTGGCTCACTGGTTAGAGGCGGCAGACCCGAGAGCAGAGGATGGCCCGGGACCAGGGTTCGATTCCCGGCGCGGCAGGTTTCTGGACCAGGGTCAGCGGACTCGATAATTCTCTCGCCTCGGTGCCCACTCTGATCAGCGATCACACTCGGCAACTCTGGGCATTAGCTTGCCTCATCTTCACTAACGGCCCCACCAGACCGCTGGGGATGCCTGGTCTCACCCTGGAGATACCCATTAAGGGACCATCTCTCAGGGAAGCCAGGAAGGGTTTCGCAGCGGTCGAAGCGCCTTGGGACCCTCCGGGTAAGTAGTGCGCTATATAAATGCCTATACATATGTTCAGGAGATTTTAGGAAGCCATAATTGTTTACTTTGGGAACTATTTGCTCCTCAAAGCAGTGTTCCCAAAAGCTCGCCTTGAGGCTAAGTGGGCTAACGAAGGACAGTTGTGTTTCTCAGGCCTGACTTTTGTCATGCTACAATAGAAAGACGTTGGAGGCTAAGACAGCTGGTTCAACTGTGTAAGGCACTCTGTGCTGAAACTTACCTTATGAATCCTGTTTGCTTGAAAATTATTTTTAATAATAAAAACAGTTTTTAGCACAGAGATAAAGGCTACAGAATATATGGACGAAAGGTCATAGTAGAGATCTAGAAACGTAATAAGCCTTTTATCAGTATGGTAAAATTTGTGTGTGTGTGCTATGAGGGATTAGGATAGACACAGGTTATTCTTGAGGACAGGCACTTTTTCTTTTACATAGGCATATTAGTAGTCTTGAGGCCCAGATGGGCAGGGAAGGTCTGAGCACAGATTACATCACTGAGATCACCCCAGCTCTGTTTGCCTCTAGGTTTAGGAGGGGGTTGTGGGGTGGTGGGGCTCTGAGGAGGGAAGGGCTGAGGGTCGTACAGTAGGTTGGGTCATATGGAAGGGTCATGTAGGGTGGTATAAAATGGGAAAAATAATGGTACATGAGGAGATTCTAGAGATTTTGTGATAGAAAGGAGGAGCAGCTGGTAGGAGCTGGACCTAATTGTTATGCTGGGGTACTTGCATCTCATAAATAATAAATAGGCCAAAATGATGAAATTGCGAGTTGCAACACTGAATATATGTGGCATACACGATCATGTTAAAAGGCGCAAGGTAACAGAAGATTCAAAAACCTTGCGTGCCGATATCCTTTGCTTACCTTAGACCCATGTTGAAGGTGCCAAGAAAAAGTTACTGGATCAGTTAGGGTATAACTTTAGAGCTCATACCACATATGGAACCCGGAACATAAGGGGTGGCCATATTAGCCTGGAGAAGAGATATTAACTTTAAAAGGCACTTAAAAAAAATGTATTGAAGTTCTTGGGGTCATTAAAGCAAAACATACCAACATGTACTGCAGGATATAGAAACATAACAGGATTTACAAATTCTTTGTAAAATGACAAGTATTGTCCTAAAGCAATCAAAATAAAATCTCCAAGTTTTATCAAACTTTCTCACCCCTCCAATTCGTTGTGCATATAGTAATTCACTCTTCCTAACTCTCTTGATCTTTTGCAGCCATTCCTGGAACAAGGGGACCTGTGTTGAGCGCCATTTCTGTAATATCAATGATCTTGCCACTGCCATTGCTATATATATCAATTTTACAAGATGGTCTACTAATTCGAGGTCAGGGTCAATGCCATAGAGAATTAATTTAACATTGGATTCGATCGTGATCTTAAAATAAGTTTGAAGAAAGAAAAAAAACTCATTCCAAAATGGCTTGATTTTACAACAATGTACAATTATATGAGACCAATTGGCGGGAGCGGCTTGCAAACATCTGAAACAGTTAGCTGAAGTATTAATATACATTTTGGCGATAACAGCCGGAGTACGATATAATAACCATTTGCTAAAAAATAACATGCTACGCCAATTTGCACCTCTCAATACACTAAAGTTGAATTTATTAATAGTCTTCCAGGTGTAGATGGATAATAGATGGTTCTCTTGTTCCTGCCATTTTTTAATTACTTTTATGCTCAAATCTTCCTCCCTACTCTGTGCTAAGCACCGTTTCCATTCCCCTGGTTTTCTAGCTCTTATAGCCAGGAAGAGATTGTTCCATAACTGAGCAGGAGGGCTCATGTATCTTGGGTCCAATTGCGTCAAAGTTTTATAAATCAAACTGTAAGAACTTATTAACAAAACATTTTTCGGGATTAATCGTGCCATCTCTCCCTGAGATATCCACGTTCCATCCCTTAAAAATTGTTATGTTATGTTATGTTATGTTATTTTTGATTTCTATAGCGCACGGCTACTCCATTGGAGTGTCCCGGCTCTTTTTATTGGCAGCTTGTAAGCATAAAAACATAACATAGTGGGATAAAAGAAAAACAACAAAGCAAAGGAGGGAGCATGCTAAGGGGCAAAGAGCCAAGTTTTAAGGCCCTTCCTAAAGGTCAGCAAATTGGAAGTGCTACGTAGAGCCAATGGCAAAGCATTCCAAAGCTGCGATGCCTTCAGCTTGAAGGAGCGACCCCCTACGCGGGCCGTCTTTACTCGAGTGACCACCGCAAGGAAGAGAGATTCGGATCGCAGAGATCGGGCCGGGCGATAAAAGGTAAGCCTCCGTTGCAGATATTTCGCGCCCGAGGCATAAAGAGCCTTATGAGTCAGCGTCAACGCCTTGAAAACTATCCGCTTCCGGATAGGCAGCCAATGAAGCGACTGCAAAAGTCCGGACACTCTGGCTCGCCTGTGAAGGCCGAAGATAGCCAGAGCAGCCAAATTCTGCACCACCTGAAGGCGCTGTAGTAGATACGTGTAAACAAATAGGAGGACCCCACTCTAACTTTGTAGAGGACGGTGGGGAAACATTCAGGTTAAAGAAAACAAACGTCCAGGTTCGTTGGACAGTTCAGGTAGTGTCTTGTTTTAGTGTAGGACTAACAGGTATCCCACTTTCCCACCCTCTCTGATTTTATGTTCTTTCTTAGAGGGGCATGTTTCTCATGAAGAAGGCAAAGGTACTAACCATATATTCATACAATCAAGAAACAAAAATTATTTAAAGAACAAAAATTATTTTTTGATGTTATCAAGACAGAGCTATTGGGTGGGCAGGCGTGAAAAAAAGGAGTTGGTTTGGTTATCTATACCCAGAATCTTGTTTCATACAACAATCAACAAATGGACAAAGTCTTTGACACAATAGTTAGGTAAATAAACGTTTTTTTGATTAAGAACATATCACTACTTTGGTCTGGTAACAAAATACAAGTTTTATTCCACAATACAATGTTATAAAAAACAATTCATTAAAACCATTATACAATGTGCATATTCGTCAGAGTGTTATTAAAATACAATAAAAAGGTCACAGAATCAAAAGGTCGACGCGGCGTTTCGGCTTTTTTTCTAGTATGCCTTCATCAGGACTGATTCTAGACAATTAAAATAATAAGACACATAGTTACCAGACATGTCAATATCATCTTTTCACATCATTTGTCTGTCCATTGTTGCATTCTAAACCCTTTAGTAAAGATTTCTTTTCTTATTGTCTTTTATGTTATATTTACAATTATACTTAACATTCTTACTCCTGTGCTATACATGCGGTTATCTCTTGGAAAAAATCTTATATGAGTCTACCCACTGTTTGCCTTCCCCATGGATATATATACTCCATATGTTGCAGAGACCCCCATTAGCTCCTTCACTAAAAAAGAGAGAAAAAGTACCTCCTATAATAAGGTGCGTACCTTGTTGTTCCAGTTGAGTTTATTATCTCCCTGGATTGAACTACTTGGTTCTAAGAGAAATCCTTTTTTGGAATTAGGACTCTTGCAGCTTTGTCAACTCAATGTGTGCAAAGTTGCTCTGTCTCCTAGATAGAGAGCCAATGATTAATGGTCATTTCTTATAGATGCATGGATTTGTTCATTAAGATTGCGTTTCATGACCTTTCTTTACATACCATGTAATGGGTTTAGTGGATTTCCATTATTTTCAGGTCAGGTCTGTCCAGTTTTATACGGTACGATGTTTGATTCTCTCCTTTACTGCCTGTAGGTATTAAATTACTTATAATGAGTATTATCATAATTTGATTTTATTATATCTGAACCAAAAATTCATGTGTCACTTTGTCCCACATACCTTAATGAGGCTCTATATTCACTGTGTCTTTTGCTGCCAGGAGGAGCCACCGTTCTATATATTGAACCTTCTAGCTCTATTCTCCCTGTGGAAATTAAATTGTATGAAGTGTCTTTCTTTTCTTCTTAAATTAGTTACACCGTTCATGCCATATATTATTACTGCACTCACCGTGGGAGTCAGGGTTATAGTGCCAAGTTCCCCTTTTCAATTGGGTAACGATCTCCCTCGCAGTGTGTGTCCTGTGAGGTATCTTCTTCTGTGTAGTTGGATATCTGTATGGGATATTTCTTAGATATTATAATCTTGAAATGAAATCTTATAATGTCTAAGAAATATCCCATACAGATATCCAACTACACAGAAGAAGATACCTCACAGGACACACACTGCGAGGGAGATCGTTACCCAATTGAAAAGGGGAACTTGGCACTATAACCCTGACTCCCACGGTGAGTGCAGTAATAATATATGGCATGAACGGTGTAACTAATTTAAGAAGAAAAGAAAGACACTTCATACAATTTAATTTCCACAGGGAGAATAGAGCTAGAAGGTTCAATATATAGAACGGTGGCTCCTCCTGGCAGCAAAAGACACAGTGAATATAGAGCCTCATTAAGGTATGTGGGACAAAGTGACACATGAATTTTTTGGTTCAGATATAATAAAATCAAATTATGATAATACTCATTATAAGTAATTTAATACCTACAGGCAGTAAAGGAGAGAATCAAACATCGTACCGTATAAAACTGGACAGACCTGACCTGAAAATAATGGAAATCCACTAAACCCATTACATGGTATGTAAAGAAAGGTCATGAAACGCAATCTTAATGAACAAATCCATGCATCTATAAGAAATGACCATTAATCATTGGCTCTCTATCTAGGAGACAGAGCAACTTTGCACACATTGAGTTGACAAAGCTGCAAGAGTCCTAATTCCAAAAAAGGATTTCTCTTAGAACCAAGTAGTTCAATCCAGGGAGATAATAAACTCAACTGGAACAACAAGGTACGCACCTTATTATAGGAGGTACTTTTTCTCTCTTTTTTAGTGAAGGAGCTAATGGGGGTCTCTGCAACATATGGAGTATATATATCCATGGGGAAGGCAAACAGTGGGTAGACTCATATAAGATTTTTTCCAAGAGATAACCGCATGTATAGCACAGGAGTAAGAATGTTAAGTATAATTGTAAATATAACATAAAAGAGAATAAGAAAAGAAATCTTTACTAAAGGGTTTAGAATGCAACAATGGACAGACAAATGATGTGAAAAGATGATATTGACATGTCTGGTAACTATGTGTCTTATTATTTTAATTGTCTAGAATCAGTCCTGATGAAGGCATACTAGAAAAAAAGCCGAAACGCCGCGTCGACCTTTTGATTCTGTGACCTTTTTATTGTATTTTAATAACACTCTGACGAATATGCACATTGTATAATGGTTTTAATGAATTGTTTTTTATAACATTGTATTGTGGAATAAAACTTGTATTTTGTTACCAGACCAAAGTAGTGATATGTTCTTAATCAAAAAAACGTTTATTTACCTAACTATTGTGTCAAAGACTTTGTCCATTTGTTGATTGTTGTATGAAACAAGATTCTGGGTATAGATAACCAAACCAACTCCTTTTTTTCACGCCTGCCCACCCAATAGCTCTGTCTTGATAACATCCAAAAATAATTTTTGTTCTTTAAATAATTTTTGTTTCTTGATTGTATGAATATATGGTTAGTACCTTTGACTTCTTCATGAGAAACATGCCCCTCTAAGAAAGAACATAAAATCAGAGAGGGCGGGAAAGTGGGATACCTGTTAGTCCTACACTAAAACAAGACACTACCTGAACTGTCCAACGAACCTGGACGTTTGTTTTCTTTAAGCTGTAGTAGATACTCCGGTAGGCCCAGATATAGGATGTTGGAATAGTCCAATCTGGAGCCAATTAAGGCCTGCACAGTGATCCTCCTGTGCTCTTCTGAAAGCAAAGGAAGAAACCTCCGGAGCATCTTCAGGAGGCCAAAACATGTTCCCGTAAGATCTAATAATATATTGAACCCAGCAAGTTCCCAATTTCAAATTATTTCTAATCCCATTTTAATCCCTGTTAGGACAAAAACATTCATTAAAGGGGTCGATAAATTAATCTGGGGGAGAGAATATCTTTTGAGCATGGCTTCCCGTCTTTCAAACAACCAGTTCATAATCTTATATCGAACAAGTTTAGGTGATTTAGGTACCTGGAGGGGGGAAGGAATTTGAGCCTCAAGACTGATCCGATCAAAAAAAAAAATAATAAATATAGCCTGCCTATTAGATTCAATTTTAAATCTTTCTAGATATTGTGCAAAATATGCATTGTAGTAATCCTTAAGATTTGATAACGAGAGACTGCCCTGATCTGTATCTGCATAAAGTGTACCTATTGAGATACGAGGAGTTTTGTTACACCACACAAAACCTGAAAACAACGATTCTACTTTTGAGAAAAAGGTGCCGGGCAAAAAACAGGGAATGGTGGAAAATAAAAAATTAAAAAGCGGAAGTATGGACATTTTAATCAGTGCAACCTGGCCTAAGATGGATAATGGCAATGGGTTCCACCTAGCAAACATAGAGCGAACTTTCTGAAGAAGAGGGTCAAAGTTAAGTGTATATAAGTCTAATACTGAGGCAGAGAACAGGAACCCCAAATATTGTTTGGGCCTTGAATTAATACAGCCGCTTAAATCTGGATGTAATTCTAGTTCTCTGCCCCCACAGACCAAAATTTCAGTCTTTTTTTTTAATGTGATATCCCCCTAAAGCCTCATATTCTTCAAAAATCTGTAAAACATTAGTTTGAGATTGTAGATCAGGTTTAATTATTAACATGATGTTGTCCGCGTATAATTTAATTTTAGCCATAGAAATAATCGGGGGAGCCACATTTGCACAATTCCGAATAGCAATGGCTAGTGGCTCAATAAAAAAATAAAAAATAATAGGAGACAGAGGGCATCCCTGCCGTGTGCCTCGTTTAACTAGAACTGATCCCACCCCAACAGAATTAATGATCACAAAAGCTTTTTCTGCATCTAATAATAAAATTAAAGCAGAAACACCTCGTGTAGCAAAATAATCTAACGCCTCAGTCAAATAATGTGTGTTTGTAATTAATTGACGACCCACAATAAAACCATTTTGATCCGGATGAATCAAATCAACAGCAATAGTATTAAAGCAAATTGATAGTAATTTTGTAGTAATTTTATAATCCGAATGTAATAATGTTATGGGTCTGTATGAATTGGGCTCTTTTGATTATTTCCCCTTCTTCAGAAAGCTAACCACCGTACCATCACGAAAAGACTCTGGAGCTTGCCCACCATCGAGCATAGAATTTAACAATTGTAAAAATAAATCAGAAAAAGAATTGAAAAAACCTTAAAAAATTCAGCTGGGAGCCCGTCCGGGCCACAAGCCTTGCCAGTTGGAAGGTCTTTAACTATCAACTCTAATTCTTCCTTAGAAAATGGACTGATCATTGTCTCTTGGTCTATTTGTGAAAGAGAGGCCATCACATATCTACCCAAAAAATTGGAAAGCTTTTGATGATCTATAACGTGATTGTTGCTCTAAATCTTTTGATAGTGATACAACATAATGGAACCAATTTCCACCGGCTGTGACATTTCGATATGTGTGATGGGGCATTTTAAAGAACGGATCTGATTTGCAGCTGCATGCTCTTTAACCTGCCAGGCTAAGAATTTACCAGTAAAATTACTTTCCTCATAGATTTTTTGAGATTGTCTACAAAATATTTCTTCGCTTTGTGCGAATAGATCAGAGTTAACTTCTCGTTTAGCTTCATTTAATTGCTTTTGGATAATACCAGAGGGATTAGATTGCCTTTGCAAGGTTAGGGCCTGAATTTTTTGTTGTAATAAATTCCTAGATGCCTTAACAGCTGACCGATCAGCTGCATCCTTACTTATCACGATTGCTCGAATAAAAGCTTTCAATGAATCCCAAATAATATGAAGAGGGGCTGTACCAGAATTACGAGCAATAAAATCTGTAATCTCCAGTTTAAGTAAAGTGACCCAGTTTTCATTCTGTAAGTGAATCTTATTAAATATCCATCTCTTAGGGGCTCTCAACTCCCCTCCCAATTTTAACTCAATGGCTAACATCGCATGATCCGAAAAACCATTGTGGAAAACCTGCTGATAAGAAAAATCTACCTTGAGGCTAAAAAAAAATCAATTCGGGAGGAGGACTTAAACCTACCCGACCAGCAGGTGAAATCTGTTTTTTGTGGATTTTGTAGATGCCAAGGGTCACACAAATCGAGTATCGTCATATTATTAGAGATTGATCTCCAAGATTTAGGTTTAAGCTGTTTTTTTGAGGACGTAGTAGAATCTAATTCAGTATTCATAGGAATATTAAAATCCCCACCAATGACGATATCCCCTCCCACCATTAACAAAGATTGAAACAAATACTCATAAGGCTGAGGGTTATCGTCCACTGGAGCATAGAAACAAACAAAGGTAATCGGCCTATGTCTATTCTTCACTAGACATGTGGCCCAGCGCCACCTGACTAAGCCACCTTCTTCTGATTGTATAATTTCACCCTCCAAATTCTTATTTATGATGAGTGCAACCCCCTGTTGGGACAATGCAGAGGACGAAAACCCCCGGAATGAGGCCCATATCTTAAACATTGAGAACTCATCCATTTTGGATGCAGAAATATGGGTCTCTTGTAACATAATTACCGCAGGATTTTCAGTTTTAATCCATGACTCAATTGCTCGCATTTTTTTCCTATTATTTAGGCCGTTAACATTGAAAGAAATGATTTTAAGGCCCTTACTAAGAGACATTTGAAATTATAATCATTAAAAACACACATTTCAACAATTATAAACAGATTCTGTCGGAACGGTTTTTCTCTTACTACTAACATATAATAGCGGAAACCTTCAATTCCACAAGGAAAAACGCCGCCTCCAATGACTTCAATATTTTTTTCTTTTTTCACCCCCACCACCCGTGTCACCCACCCCACCCTCTTACTCCTTACCCCATGGCCCTTCTCTACTCCTTTACCTCCCCCCCATGATGGCCACAAGGTACTAACCCCGATCATAGAGGTGCCTTGTTATTGCACCCCTTAACCCTCTGGGTCCCCCCCTAACCCGACCCCTCCTCTTTTCACAAGCACCTGTAAAATCTATTCATAGTTTCCTAGTAAGAAAAAAAGCCCAGATTAGCCAGAAAGAAAAGGCAAAGGCAAAGAAAACGAAAATAAGATAGTTGCCAAATAAGTCCTTCCGAACAGAAATATAGTAGCCAGATAAAAGTAAGTCAAATCATTAGGGTCTTCCCAATCTTCCTAATTTTGTGAGATCCGATTAAGTAGATCCTGTGCTTCATTCACGTCTGACAGCATATAGAATTTGCCCTTGACCAGAACTTTGAGTTTAGATTGTTGGGCAATCATAGCTTGGGCCCCTTTGGCCTTGAATAGGTGCAAGATTTTAACGAATTCCTTCCTCCTCCGGGCTGCTGCAGCAGACATATCTGAAAAAATGTGGGACTTCATAGTGGCATTAGCAGCAAATTGTCTTTGTTTAAAGGCTTTAGACATAAATGTCTCTTAACTCGAACATCGGAAAAGTTAAGTAAAATAGTACGGGGAAGTGTGGAGTTGGGGAACGGTTGAGCTGGAACCCGATGAGCTCGGGTGATCGTTAAGTCCCCTTTAAACTCAGGTATTACTTCATGCCGAAGAAAAGAGGTTACCCATTGCATCATGTCAGACCCCTCTATTTTTTCCGGGACTCCTACAATTTTAAGATTTGATCTTCGATTATAGTTTTCCAAATCGTCCAGTTTAGTCTCTAGTCCTTTTGAAGATTTGGAAATGATTTGGACCTCTTTCTTGACTTCAACCATTTGGTCTTCGAGACCCGAAATTCTAGTCTCTGCCTCTTGTAGGCGAGCAGGAAAAGAGGACACGGAATCCTCAATTTTATCCAAGCGTTGATGAATAGCTGCTAGCTCGGCTTTTTGAAATTGCTTCATTTCTCTTACCTAGTCCCAAATCAGATTTAACATATCTTTAACCTTATCTGAAATTCTCCATTCGTCTCAGTATCCATTGCTAAAATTGGACTATTTAGATCGATGGCAACTGAAGATCTGAGATCAACTTGTGAATCTTTAGGGTTTACAGAAACGTCTATTTCTTTCACAGCAGATATTGAGCTTTTTTCATGGGAAGGTAAAGGATTAGCTACGGTAATATCAATATCAATAGATTTTACGGCAGGGCCCAAATTTTCCAAAAGGGGCATAGCAGTAGCTGGTTTTCTGACATAGCATTAGATAATAATACCATGGCAGGCTCGGTTGGACTATTAAGCGCTCAGATACCGGATTTCTTGTCAAATAGGGGAAATTGTTTAGGAGCTTTAAGAACCGCCACGGGGATCTTCAGGTCTTTAAGTGCCTTAGAATTGTCCATTGTCCCCTCAGATGACACTTGCTCTTGCACGAAATTATTTTCCAAATTGGGGTGGATATTTCCTGAATTAGGCTGTATAAGCACAACAGGCTAGTCCCCGAGAGACTGTTCATCCTCCTCCACAGAGCTCCCAGAGATATTGTCGGGTGTCTCCTCCTTGCCCATCTCCATACCTGCCTGTTTACCTGCGTCTGCCTCCTCTTTAGCCTGCTGACGACATATTCTTGCCTTAGTACGCGCAGTTAGTAGTTTCCCCATCGCGTAACTGTTGGAGACTAAGGACTTAGAGAGGCCCCAAAAAAAGCAACCCAAGAACTAATTATGGCAGTACTCTGCAGTTTCTAGCGGAAGAAAAGAGAAGAAAAAATAAATAAATAACGTGTCCAATGCAAAACTCACCAAGGAGTATTTTAGATGATTTCGGGCTTTTGGAGACAGGCAATTGAGAGCCCCAGCCGGGAAAAAATTCTCCGGCTGAAGAGCACCAAACCCTCAGACGATATCCGCACCCGCTGAGGTTGCCGCAAGGAATCCTGGAGCTCGATCGCCTATGGCTCTGATACTGCTGGACGCCAAAAAAGCGTTCCATTGGGTCTCCTGGTATTATCTGTGGGCTGTTCTTGGGAGGTTTGGCGTGGGAAGGGGCTTTATTGATGCCATAAGTGTAATGCTCATGGTCCCTGTAGCTTGATTAAAACTGATGGGGGGACAAACTGAGCAGCTCTGGATTAAAAGGGGGACACAACGGGGTTGTCCCTACTCCCCATTATTATTTGCATGTTAGATCGACCCCCTGATCCGGAAAATTTAGTCTGTTTGTTTTCAAGGGCATGATACTAAGACTTTGTGTTACGTTGGTGATTTGGCTGTAGTAACATTAGATCCCCATGAAGCATTGGTGCAAATCGAGAAAGAAACCTCACTGTTTGGGAGAATATCTGGGTATTTGCTCAAACAGCATAAAACGCAAATCATCATAAATAGATTGGCTAACCTAAATGATTCTTGGGTGATGCACTCAGCGATTTATTTAGGGGTAAATATAACATCTGAGTTGGAGCAATTTGTAGAGCTAAATATAGTCCCTGTTATCCAGAAAAGGAGGCAGGCTTTTGGCAGGATGAATAATTTACATCTGTCAATTATTGGCTGGCGTAATATAGTTAAAAGGATTTTTTTAATCAAAAGTTCTCAATTTGTTTTAGAGCAATACCACTGGAGATCAACAAACATTGGTGTAAGGTGAAGGAGGACATGACTAATAGATTTATATGGGCACATGGGAAGACAAAGAGGGCCCTTGGAATTATGACACTTACTAGGGAGAGATGGGGATGGGCCATGCCGGAAATGGGAATGTATTACTGGGCAGCAGTGCTCCAGTATATGTGTTAACTAGTAGGGGTGAATCTCATGGATCAATGGAGCAGGAATGAGTCACTAGATGTTCATGAACTATTATTAGGAGAGGTGGCTAAAAACTGTTTTTTTTTAAATATAATGAACCAATTTATTACAACTAAGTTAGAATTATAACTCTCAGCAGCATTTCGTGAATGGGTGGCTCTTAAGAAAAAGTTAGGTTTAGGGAGGATGAATACAGCATTTCCTGAAATTTTCCATGACGTGGTTATGTCATGCTGGGTGGACCTAGGAGTTAGCAGGATCTCATTGATGTAAAGGGAATAATTTCATTTGAGAAAGTTCAAACTAATTATGGGGTTGATCGCAAAGGTTGTATTAAATACCTGCAGATATGGAGCTTCTTAGCCAAGAATAAAGTGGGCGGTGGAGAGGATTTACTAAAGATTCTACAATGAAGATGTCAAGGGACAACAAGGGCTGCACACTTAGTTGGATATATGGGGGACTGAATCAATTGATTCAAGACGACCTTGAGAAACAAGTAGAGAAAAAAAGACTAGGTATAGCTTCAGCATGTAATTTAGAGTCTTTAAGACTAGGGCAGTCTGTCTTTTGCTCAGCCAGGTTACAGGCTCAACATTATAAAACAACCTTTAACCTCTATTATACCCTGGCTAAAATAGCCAAATGGAGGTGGTCTAACTGGTGTTCGGTGCCCTCGTTACCGAAGTACTGAAAAAGATTTTATACACATGTTGTCTACCTGCCCGCTCTTAGTAATCTTGAAGAAGGACATAGAAACTTTTTTAGAACTATCCCTAAAATTAACAGTAACTTTAATGCCTGAACTAATGTTGATGGGGTCTGTAGTGAAAGAATGATGGGAACACATCAATAGTTTTTGTTTTTGGCCATGGCAGTGGTTAGAATATGTAGTTCTTCTGCCTGGCTGGACCCACTGGCTCCCACATTCCAATAATGGCTTGTACAGCTTTTACAAATTCTTTACCTTGAAAAGGGGGTGTACGAACAGAAGGGGCGAGGGACTAAAAAACTAGGAAAGTGCATATGGGCACCGATCTATTGCTGAAAAAAGAGAGATGTGCCACGATAAAGTATGAATTTTTTGTAATCATGGTATGTTATATGATATTTATGGCTGTTTGTGTTTGATTGCTCTTGCATTTCTATTTTCTTTTTCTGTATTTTTTTCACGGCTGAATCTCCTCATGTATGTTTTCATGTCTATATCTATGTGATGCTGATAAAAGTCTAATAAATATTTTTTTTAAAAGGAAGCAGCAAGATGGATAAAAGTGCACAGATTTCATAATCTCATTTAGTTCAGCAGAGCTGGAGAGATTCTATCTTCTCATGTGCAGCTTACAGAGACCTCACAGAATAAGACTACAGATGGTTTACATTATTCCTACAGGAAAGTGTTTGGACAGCAGTAATAATTCTAACTCAGGTATCTGCTTTACTATATATTAATCAATCGATGTTCCCTCAAGAATTAAGCTTGCCCATTTTGAACAAATACATGGAAAGATTCTTCCTTGTATGTCTGTGTAGCACCATCTCTTCCAACGTATGCACATAATATGCCAAATACTGCCATCGTTATACTGGGGCCTGGAGTATATTAACATCATATCACGAGACAAAGATATTTAATTTAATTTGCATTTTATAGACCGTTTCAAACGATTTTTTAAAAGTCTTTTATATGCAAAATATTGCCAAATATTCCATCCAATTGACGAGCACCGTGGATAACTCTCCCTTGGATTACTTCAATAGTAAAGTTAAAATCCATCCTAAACTATGAGCTCTAAATACCCACTGTCCTTTCTTCTAAATACCAGTGCAGTTTCTCAAATCTAATAACATTTTCCCATGATACCCTCATCCTGCAGAACAAATTCCACAATGAAACAGGCAAGATCAATTACAAAAAAGAATCATATTTCAAATTCCCTAAAAGTAGCCTTTTCCCAATCATAACAGTTTTCACAATCCTTAAACCCTTAACTGCTTAGGCATTTTACCCCCTGTGCTCAGCCCTTGTTTTTGATATTTGGTGCACTTCCTGCTTACACCTTCATACCTTGTTTTAAGGTATCCAGGGTTTGTGAAGCCCCTCAAGTGCACCAAGAAAATGGCCAAAATATAGCAACATTTGTTTTTTTTTTGCGGGGGGCTAATGAGAGGATGGGGATGTACAAGAAAGCATGTGTTCTTTTCTAAATATGACATCAATGAGAGGTTTGCTGTGCTAGTTTCATCACCTTCTCAGCTATCAGAACCAAGCAAAATTATTTTTTACCAACTTTTTAGCATTTTTCTCAGATGTAGTCAATTTTTTGTAATTTTGTCGTTTAAACCTAGTTGCAGTTTCCCTTAAAACAGGTATGAAACCCATAAGTAATCCTGGAAACCTACATATTTGAAAAGTAGACATCATTTTCAATGCAGCGCACAACCATTTCAGTCAATCCATCAATCTTTTCCGAAATAAACTAATCACTGAATTAAAAGATAATTAAAATTAAAACAACAAGCAGTTGGTGAAAACATTTTCATCTGCAATTTTTCGTCACAATGGCTAGTTTACAAAAGCAACATTCCTTTACATCTGGACACAAGGATATACAGGGGTTGTAGGTTTAAAAAAAAAAGTGTAAGACACAGAGGTAACAACTGAGCTGCAGCATATGATTTTTCATTGCGTACCGACAATGCAGCAACTCATATAGTAAAATCTGAAGAATGAAATGTGGGTATGATGGAAACCTATTTACTTCTGAAATATGCTCAAGATACTGAGTTTACAACTAATGATTATTTGTACCCTGCTGAAATTGAGGTTAGCCATACTATCATGTGATGCAGAGGGCATTTTGCAAATTGTGTTCTTCTCTGGCCACTGGCTTAGATTAGGAGGGCAAAAATGCAGAGACATCCAACAGGTGATAAGAAATCTTTGACTATTCTGTGTTCCCTTGTGTCTCCTGATACAAACTGTACCCACCATGTATGGCTGGGCCTACTGCAGTGATACAAAATCCCACAAAGTGAGACATGGAGAAATCTTATTTCACAAATCATCACGCCAATCATCACAAGCAATGTTTTGGGGGTGCTTAGTGTGAGGGATGTAGGCCCTGGCTCACCCACTAACTCAGACAAACCTACCAAACCCTGGCATTTCTGAAAACTATACACCCAGGGGAGTTTAATGTGGTCTGACTTGTGTGGATCACAAACATTTCTTTTTTAACAAGAAGGCCTTGTAAACCTCAACCTTTGGCTAAAACACATATTTCTGTGAGGGATAGTTCCGGAAGTTGCAGAGATTCACACAACTCATACCACCTAGCATTCCAGCACATCTTCTGCTAGAAAATGTATTCCACTTATGTGTAGCTTCAGAGACACACCATTTTCCAAAACACAACCTGGAGACATTGCATCTTATTAACTACACTCCCTAGAAATTTCTGATGTGGGGGCCTGCAGAATTCGAGTCAGTTGAGGGGCACCCTGGGAAACTTTCAAACAGAGACATTTTCCCAAATGTTGATACCCAGGGGAATTCAGGCTGGTGTGAGTTGTGTGGACCACACAATGTTATTTTACCCGGAAGTTCTTGCTAACATCAAAGTGTGGCTACAAATATCCATTTTACTCATATTTGTGTGAGGGAAAGTTCAGGAAGCTGTGGGAATCCACACAATCCCTACCACCTGGCATTCTCTTGTGTGGCTGGGCTGAGTGCCTGCAAAATTAAATGCCCCACACCATGACCAGGAGACATCACATCTCACTTGGTAAAACTAGCTCTTGGTTTGTAATGCAGGTATTTGCAGAAGTCACCCCTGGAAACCTACCAAATCCAGATATTTCTGAAACAGTAGTAAACACCCAAGGAAGTTCAATATGCTACATGTGTGGATCTCATGATGTTTTGTTACTTGGAAAGCCTTTCAAGTCTCACATTTTGGAGAAAGATCTGGAAGTGATGTGTATCTACAACATTTCTACCACCAACCATTCTCACATGTCTTATAATAGAAAGGCACATCATTTGTGTGGCTAAAATATGTGCCAGTTGTGCCAAGTACCCCGAAACGCATTCAGAGGCATCAAATCTTACCAGGTCAAAACTACCCTTTTTGAGACAGCTGAAAATTTTGGGCCCTCGCTCAGCCACCCCAAGTGAAATTTATCATACCTAGACATTTACGAAAAGTAGACATCAAGGTAAGTTCAGGGTGATATAACGAGTGTGAATCCAACAAGCCTCAAAGTTTGGTTCAAGCACCCATTATCCTCTCATTTCTTTGTGAGAAGGTTCTGGTAGCTGTGAGGATCCACAAAATTCCTACCACCTAGCGTACCCACGTCTTCTCATAAAAACAATACCTCACTGGCTGAGCCTAGTGCCTATCACACAAAATTCCCTAAACTGTGACCCGGAGACATCAAATTCCATATGGTAAAATACATCCTCATTTCGTGATATAGTTAGCTGCAAAAATTGGACACAATCTCAACCGCCAGCCAGAGAAATCTACCAAACCCAGACATTTTTGAAAAGTAGACATACAGAGGAGTTCAGAGTGGTGGGATTTGAGTGGCTCCCACAAAGTGTTTTTACCCAGAAGACCTTACCAACCTTAAACTTTGACTACAAAAACCCACTTTCCTCACATTTCTGAGAGAAAGTTCTAGTAGATGTTGCCATGTGCAAATTTCACAAAATACACAACATTCCAACCATACAACATTCAAACTCCTCGACAATAAAACTGGTATCCCACTTGTGTGGCTGGGTCTTGTGCCCACATGGAGGAACACTGGGAGTAGCTATTACGTCGATCCTATGCGGTTCTGGATTTTTCTCTCATAGAAATATGCGCAAAATGTGTATTTTTTGTGAAAGGTTTAGGTTTGCAGTGCAATGGGTAATAAAATGTGGATCCACACATGTGACATTGTTGTACTCTGTCTTTTCTTTCCTCTTTCTACCTCCACATTTTACCATTATAATGGTATATTCCTTCTCCCCTCTTCCCTTGGAACATTCTATTAGAGCTCATTTTAGAATGTTCAGTGAGGCTGTGTAGAGTATGTGGAGAGCGGATGACCGGGAATAAAAAGGCTCCATGCTTCAAGTTATTCTCGTCTTGGCATCTTTAATTTTACTATACTGGCGACGATCTTGGTGTAGTACGTCAGCCAGTCATCTTCCCTCTCAGCGCTCTCTCCTTCACATGAGATTCTGGATTGCTTGCCTTACTACAGTTTACAGCACGTTTCCTTATACGACCCTAGAGGCGCATTGCCTACATACCGACAGCCATCGTCTTCACAGGGGTGGAAGCAACGTCTTCTTCAGGAAGTACTAGTAGATGCTGAGCCCTCTTGTTTGTCACGTCCAAGATATCCACTCCGGAAGATCGTGGATCAGTGTGTTCATTTTATGAGGAATGCCTCCTTCAGGAAGAACATTTGGAGGCGGAGCACAGTTGCTGGCCAAGCCCGGGTGTCTATTCGGCAGATAATTTAGCACATCTTCACGTTGGTGGGTGTAACTTCAGGAAACCAACACCATCCTCTCAAGGAGTCATGCTGAATGAGGGTAGCCGTCAGGTGACAGAAGGTACCAGCACGTCCAGCTTTACTGTACTGCGCACACTTCTCCCTTCCTTCAACACTCGATTATTTTTTTCTGAGTGTTTTAAAGGAGGGTGTGCATTACACGTGCAAAGTATCAGGTATATTCCACACATTTTAAAATTGCCTTCATGGTGAGGTCCCTCAGCTGGAAATACCTGCCGTAAGAAGATGGTCAGCCGCAGCCATACAGCTTAAGGCCTTATGCTTAGCGAGAGGGCTTAGAGCAGCAAATGGGCGAACCTTGTCTGACTGACAGGGAGAAAATACATTTGATAATGGCAGGTACTCCAGTCGCATAGATTACTTCCTGGTGGACATAAGAGAATGGCACTGTCTGATAGACATGATTGTTAAATCTAGGATAGAGAGCGATCACAATCCACTTTGTATGGTATTTCAAGTTCATAAGGGGACTAGTGAATTGACCCCGAGGCGAGGAATAGTTACTTTAGATATTGTTGCCTCTAATGACATGCGCCACATTAAATGGGGCAGATTCATTGAGAACCGTGAGAAATTGGAGATTCTTAAAAACATGGTCGACGAGGAAGTGGCTAACCTAAACTCTCACATTAGCAAGCATGATTTCCCCCAAATAATCCTTGAGGCACATACCGACTTCTTTACAAAACTCCAATTGATCTTTAGGAAGACTACAAAAACCAGACAAGGGAAACAAAAAGCAACCCAAGGTGGAGTGGTATAACAATGCTTGTAAATTAGCCCGCCAAGACCTGAGCAAAGAAATAAGATCTAGGAATCCCTCAGGAGTGAGAAAGGCAAGGGAGACATATAGACAGGTTCAGAAAGCAGCACAAAAGCAGTGGGATGAGGACCAGTGGCGTGATCTGAAATCAGCCTGCGAAGCGAAGGCCTCAAAACAATTTTGGGCCATTATCAAGTGGGATAGAGGAGGTGTAGCTGAACCCCCCCCCCCCAAAACAATGTTGCCAAACAACAATGGGTAGACTTTTTTAGACCACAATATGCCCATAACCCAGTTGAAGAAGAGTGCCCCCTACCACCAACTATTTTTTATCAAAGTCAGCTTTTCACAAGCAAAGATGTCAGCATAGCGTTAGACTGTGTGACTGGGGGAAGAGCTCCAGGCATGGGCGGTATCCCAGCAGATGTGTTTTTAAGTGATAGATCGTCTTGGTGCCAGTATTTTGAGATTTTAGCAAACTCTGTAGCTAGGGGTGCGTCAATTCCATCTTCATGGAAAGGTGCTGAAATAATTCAGTTTTTTAAAAAAGGTGACAAATCTCTACCCAGCAATTATAGACCCATCAGTCAATGTATTGGGAAATTATCTGGATGTCATCTCATAGTATTAGTGTAAATACCAATCTAACAGGCCGTTTCCTTGAATTTATACCTCGCCCACTTTGTGAGGCTTATTGGGATATCATAGAGGGTCCGTTTGACCGTAAATTATATTTTCAGTTTAGAATTGGGACTCTCCCTGTAAAAGCTTTCACCTATAAATGGTCAGTAACTTGGGGTGATAAATGTCACAACTGTAAAGATATAACTGAGAACAAAGCCCATATATTGTTTGTATGCCCCTTTTATATAAGCCCTCGCGCAAGTGGCTTAAACCAACATGTACGAACTCGGGCACCAGGAGGTACATTGAGGCCATGAGGATACTAGAGTCAGACTGTTCACCTTGTATAGCGATTGCTGTAGCTAAATTTTTAAGGTGGGCATGGACCATACGCACTCGCACTTTACAGTCTTTAGAAGCTAGCTAAAGTACTCCAAGACATCTAAAAAAGCAAGAATGATCTTCATTTTTTGTATTATTTTAGCTGAATCAAACTATTTTTAAACTTTTTTATTCTGTAAACGACAGCAATCTAGATTTAATAACTTTTTAACCATTGTATCTGCAATAATGTTTGTGATGGGATGTATGTTTTGCTTTTATGACATGCTGTCGAATAAAGCTTTGAAACTTGGAAAAAACTTGTATGTACACACCTTCAGCATAGAGTGCCTTCTGGTACAGTGTGTGCACATGCTTTTGACACGGTGAGACACACACCTATTAAATTGACTATACTTAACAGTTTTCCCTGGAAAGAAACATTATGGACATTTCATGGTGACATACTTGAATCTCTGTGTGTCGCTACTTTAGTCACAGTGACATGCACACCTTCAATACATGTGAGATTTGCTATATTGTTTAGTACAGTGCTACATGTTGCATATAGTTTCCCAGCCCTGTAAAATATTAATTGTTTAGGAGGGTGTTGTTATTGTTCCATACATCAATTGTTTTCCTTAATAGTCTTACTTCCTCATCTCAATAGTCTCACAATGGCTGTGCCTGCTATGAGTCAACCCCCTATGTTTCTTAATGAGATTGGGGAACCAGAAATCTATTGGAAGGACTGGATAAAGTTGTTTGAGTCGTATCTAATTACCATTTGTGGTGAAGGATTTTCCGCTGTTCGTAAACAACATGTACAACTACATAATCTAGGAATTTTAGGTAGGAAAATTTATGAGACATTACCAGAACCAGAGTTAGAAGAAGAAGAAGAAGAACAGGATGTTTTTAAAAAAAATTGGAAATGCATTTTGATGACAAAGTAAATGTAGTTTTAGAACAACAAGTTTTTTTGTCATATTCAAGGAAGACAGGAGTCTGTTACAAACTATGTAGCAGCTCTAAGGGGTCTAACCAAATTATATGATTTTGTTGACCTTAATGACTCCTTGATTAAAGATCAATTAGTTAGATGCACAAATAACAGTTGTATCCAAGAGAAACTATTAGCAAACGATCCTACATTAAGGGAGGTGATTAGCATAGCTCAATCCATAGAGCACACAGCTAAGGGCCTCAAGGAGATGAAAACGCCTAATGAAGTAGTTGCAAGCATTCAGAACCCCATATTTGCACAGGATAATCATAATGAGAGTGAAGTGCTTAAAGTCAGAACCAGAGAGGTAAAGATTACCAAATCCACTAAGGAAGGTAATAACTTGAAAGATTTCAGGTGTGGCAGCAGTAATCATCTAGCGAACAACATTCAACATTCCATTCATTGTACTGCTCGCAATGTAACATGTAAAAAGTGCAATAGAAGAGAGCAATTAGCTATGGTCTGCAGAGATGGAGGCAGTAACAAGGTAAAGGTTATTTGCAGTGATGAAAACCAGTTACCAAAGTATGTAATTCAGGTGAAGGATACTGATTGTGATAATACTCCTAAATATCTGAAATGTACTATCTACCTTGACAATAAGCCAGTAGTCATGTTCGCTGATTCATGTTCCCCGTTCATTTTAATTAACCAAGAAGATTTTAATAATATATTTGGTGTTTCTAACCTTGACATTTCAGAACCTGACATCTCACCAGAAGGATATACCAGGGAAGCTATACCTTTGGTCGGAATGGTGAGGATGCTTATAGACTTCAAGGGAAGATCCATTTGTGGCAAAGTAAATGTTGTAAAAAAGGGACCAAACTCTTAGGTTGGCATAATCAAAAGGAATTAGGAATTACTAGATCCCAATAATAAGGAACACGTACTTCTTGCTGAGCGTGTTAGTGGGAAAAACAACATTTGTGAAGAATACCCAGGAATGTTCTCCAAAAAACTAGGATTGTTAAAAGATTTTCCGCGTAAAATAGAAGTTAGACAGGGTGCAAAATCTATTGTATACAAACAACGTCCAGTTCCACTTATGTTGAGGGAGCCTCTAAAGAAGGAGTTGAACAAACTATGTGATGTGGGTGTCATACAATCCATAGAGGCATCTGAATGGACGGCTCCTATTGTTTTAGCAGCTAAGGCTGGTGGGAGTGAATCTGTTTGTGCGTGGATTTACGCAGCCGAAATGACAATTTAAGGGTGGAGAGATTTCCTCTTCCCCATATAAATGAGAAGTACTATGGGTGATGCTAAAGTTTTTTCTGTTAATGACTTATCCATGGCATATCATCAGGTGATGCTCCACCCGGAGTCCAGACCCCTTACTGCGTTTACCACTCCCTTTGAGGCATACATGTTCACAAGGATGACTTTTGGCATGGCTTCTGCTGCAGCAGTTTTTCAAAAAATAATGTATAAGATTTTAAGTGGCATAGAAAAAACCTTTTGCTTCCAAGGTGATATCTTAGGTTGTGGGTCAACAGTAGAGGAACATGATCGCATTTTAAAAGCAGTGTTAAAACATCGATGGATTCTGGGTTGACCGTAAAACAGAACAAATGCAAGATTAAGGTCAGTTCTGTAGATTACCTTGGACACACTATATCACAAGAAGGATTCAGGCCTAAATATAGTAAAATTCAATCTGTGAAGAATGCACCTTACCTAAAAACAAAGAGAAATTGAGATCCTTTTTGGGTTTAATTGAATACATGGCTAAGTATGTTAAAAACTTCTCTGAAAAGTGTGAGTGTCTTCCAGATCTCTTGAGCAAGGACAATGACTTTATATGGCAGACAAAGCACAGTGATATAGTAAACAAGTTAAAAGATGAAATTATACATTTACCTGCATTAGGTTAATTTGATCCTGCAAAAAAGACAATCCTTACAACAGATGCCTCTAACAAAGGTTTGGGTGCCACTTTGTCACAAGAGGGGGAAAATGGGGAAAACATAATTGCTTTTGCTTCACGCTGTTTAACCACTGCTGAATGTAACTATTCTGTAGTCGAAAGGGAGGCCCTCGCCTGTTACAGTTCTGTTCAACATTTCAAGTTTTATCTTTGGGGCATAAAATTCACCACTTGCACCGACCATAAACCCCTCTCTTTCATGGTCTCTGTCAAAAAAACACACTGTGGTTCTCCCTTCATATCCAAGTGGATATTAGGTTTGGAAGGTTATTGCTTCAAAATTGAGTGCCTACCACAGATTATCTTTCCAGAGCACCTTTAGAAGTGGATGTTCAGGACAAACCCCTTGATGTTCCTATTTTAGCAGTACAGTTACCAGCCATTACTGAGAGTGAATGGAATAAATGTGTGTGCAGTAATAACAATTTGAATATGCTTAAAGACCTGATTATCAATGGTTGGCCAGAAAAATGCAAAGACGTTGCTGAAGAAATGAAGAGTTTCTGGGAAGTAAGGCATTTGTTAACTATACGTAATGATAAGATATGTCGTAATGAGAAAATTGTGCCACTTGTTGACCTTAGAGACAAAATCATATATTTAGCACACAAAGGACACCTGGGCAAGAGTATCACAAAAAATAGAATAAGGAATCATTTTTGGTTTCCAAATATAGATTTCATGAGCACAAGGTTAAAAATTGCCTGAGCTGTGCTAGGAGTGATAAAACTTACCCCCACATGCATCATTGTTGGTATTTGCGATTCCTAAATTACGAAAATTAAGGAATCGCAATTTAGAAATCGCAAATACCTATGCATTAAAAATTCGCATTTTAATTTGCGATTCCTTATTATTCCTTATTTGCGATTCCCAATTTTGCGAATCGCAAATAAGGAATCCCTTTACATTGATTCCTATGGGCCTAGAGTCCCATAGGAATCAATTGGAAGGCATTCACATTTTGCGAATTTCAAATTGCGATTCGCAAAATGTGAATGCTATTTCACGGGTGCAGGGGGGGTCCAAAGAACCCCTCCCTGCACCCCTGAAATTGAACTGTAAGTGCAATTTACACACACACACACATGACCCAAGGACATGTGTGTGTGTAAATAAAACTTTCAAATATGCAACTAGTGCATGTTTGAAAGTGTTCGGTAAATTAGCATGAAGTTCAACTTCATGCTAATTTACCCCTTCCAAATTGCGAATTTGCAATTTCAAAATAATCATGCATTGCATTTAAGAAATCGTAAAATTGCGATTTCTTCAATGCTATCGCAATTTAAGAAATCGCAAATAAATTGCGATTTCTTAAATTGCGAAAAAGGCCAAAACCTTAATGCATCCCAAAAAAGGGTTTTGCATTCGCAAAAAGGCCGATTTTGGCGATTCGCACCGTTTGCGAATGCAAAAACCCTTGATGCATGTGGGCATAAGATCTTACGGAAAGTGCCTTTATCCCCAGTAGAACTACCAAGTATACCATGGACATAATTGGTCCTATGGAGTACATGGGTGTTCAAAAGAGATTTATGATTGTACTTATTGACTACACTTCCCATTGGATAAAGTATAATTTTGTATCACGCACAACTACAAATATTCTCATCAAATTTTTGAGATAGTTATTCAGCAATGAAGGGATTCCTGAAACATTGGTTACGGACAATGGTGTCCAGATCACTTCATTGGAAATGAAAGAATTCCTTCAAGAGCTGGGAATCAAACAGGAAAAATCTGCTCTATACTTCCCGAAGGCTAATGGCCTAGTTGAGAAGACAAATCGCATGATTAAAGAACATCTTCAACTAGCTAAAGTAAATGGACATGACGTGGACAAATCATTGCTTGACTGCATTTGGTTGTGTCACTCTTCGCCTAATTTAGAGACTGGAATATCTACTTTTGTTTGCACCAGGGGGAGGGAGGCAAGCACAAAAATAAATCGTCTATCGTGGTACGGAGGGAAGACATTTTCAATGAATACAGGTGATATTAGTAGAAGAGTACAAAAACATCAGCTCAAGTACAAAGGCTTGTTTGACACAAACATGGTGTCAAGGAACGTAATTGGAAAGTTGGTGACTCTGTATTAGTCAAAATGCCGACTCGAGGGAAAATAGATCGCAGCAAGTTTTACCCAACTCATCAGTTGACGAAAGTTAACACAAATGTTGTTCAAATTGACAATGGACAAATATGGAGTTGGTGATAACCTTGTTACAGTTGATGTGAACCACAAATAACTATTTTTCTTAGGCCATTGGGCGATGTGTTTTAATCTGTCTTTTCTTTCCCCTTTCTCCCCCCCACCTTTCACCATTATAATGGTATATTCCTTCTCCCCTCTTCCCTTGGAACGTTCTATTAGAGCTCACCTTAGAATGTTCGGTGAGGCTGTTTACAGTTTATGGAGAGCGGATGACCAGCAATAAAGACACTCCATGCTTCAAGTTATTCTCTTCTCAGTGTCTTTAATTTTACAATACACATCATCCTAGACTCCCCTGCGTGTGTCTATTTTTAAAAATGTCTGGGTTTTGTTGGTTTTCCTAATTGCTGGCTGAACTTGAGCAGAAAAATGCATTGATTCAGCATGGTAAGTGAGGTGAAATTAGGATATACCCCCACTATGCAAGCCCATATGTAAAGCCAACACCGAGAAGATTGGTAACAACCTCTCTTTTACCTTGGAGGAGGGGGTGAATTAGTCCCCTGGGGAGCAGAAAGACTATTTGAACTTTAGAGGTGGAGCCCTATGTCAGAGTGGGCCAGCCCCCACCCCATTATTTCTTGAAAGATTGCCCTGGCATCCAGTGGGCTTTCTGCCACCTCTGAGGGGGGTATATTGAAGGTAAACTTCTCCTCTACCCTGCATGGGAAGAAAGGTTGTTTTGCAACATTTGGATTATAACCCAATGCCAGGTTGGACACCATCACTTCTTTTTTGCCCCACTTTAAAACCTCTGGTGTGGGCTTTCAATTTCACCCGGGGTGGGGTATATTGGTGGAAAAACCTCCTAATCTGCCTCCCAGGGTGCCAGAAAGATAGTATTTCTCCCTTCGGGGTGAGGGCATATCTCTATGCCAAGGTGGCTGCCACACCATAAGCATGGGCGGAAAATCTGTTACGCTCGCGGATTTTGCGGATTTTTGGGAAATTCGCAATCCGCGAGATTTGCGAATTTCCCGCAAAATCCGCAAATCCGCACGCAGCGGATTTTTTTTGCGGCTCGCGTCGTTGGTGATACAATTTTTGCGGCGCGCGGCGTTTATCATCGTTTGCCGAGTTGTTTTTCTCGATATTTTGCGAGTGCTGCGCCATTTTGGATCTTGCTGTGTGATCCCGCGGGAATTTGGCGAGCGCGATTACGTCATCGCGGCTTGCCAACTTGGGGCATTACAGTTGCTGCAACAAAAATTTTGGAATTTTCGATTTTTGGGCTGTTTTGGGGCCTTTTGCCCAGGGGTACTCAGTGGTGGGTGGACTGAGTCTTTCTGTGGGTTGTCTTGAACTTAAACATCATGGAGGGCATGGATGGATTGGGATTGTGCTCATTTTTCAGTGATTTTCGTTTTTTGGGGCTGTACTTGTGGCCTTTTCACCAGGGGTATTTGAGTCTAGCATGGGCCTAGTCTTTCTGTGGGCTGTCTTGAACTTAAACATCATGGAGGCCATGGATGGAATGGGATTGTGCTGATTTTTCAGTGATTTTCGTTTTTTGGGGCTGTACTTGTGGCCTTTTCACCAGGGGTATTTGAGTCTAGCATGGGCCTAGTCTTTCTGTGGGCTGTCTTGAACTTAAACATCATGGAGGGCATGGATGGAATGGGATTGTGCTGATTTTGCAGTGTTTTTCGATTTTTGGGGGTGTTCATGGGGAGGGACAGGCCATGTGGCTGGTGGCCATTTTGAGTGCTGCTACAGGCACTGGCCATGTGCTGGGAGGCAAGTGGCCATTTTGAATGCAGGCTTTGTTGTTAGGCCTGCAACCATTTTGCCTACTTTTCAACCTTTATGCCCAGGGGTAGTGAGTCTTGCATGGGCCTAGTCTTTCTGTGGGTTGTCTTGAATTTAAACATCATGGAGGGCATGGATGGATTGGGATTGTGCTGATTTTTCAGTGATTTTCGTTTTTTGGGGCTGTACTTGTGGCCTTTTCACCAGGGGTATTTGAGTCTAGCATGGGCCTAGTCTTTCTGTGGGCTGTCTTGAACTTAAACATCATGGAGGGCATGGATGGATTGGGATTGTGCTGATTTTTCAGTGATTTTCGTTTTTTGGGGCTGTACTTGTGGCCTTTTCACCGGGGGTATTTGAGTCTAGCATGGGCCTAGTCTTTCTGTAGGTTGTCTTGAATTTAAACATCATGGAGGGCATGGATGGATTGGGATTGTGCTGATTTTTCAGTGATTTTCATTTTTTGGGGCTGTACTTGTGGCCTTTTCACCAGGGGTATTTGAGTCTAGCATGGGCCTAGTCTTTCTGTGGGCTGTCTTGAACTTAAACATCATGGAGGGCATGGATGGAATGGGATTGTGCTGATTTTGCAGTGTTTTTCGATTTTTGGGGGTGTTCATGGGGAGGGACAGGCCATGTGGCTGGTGGCCATTTTGAGTGCTGCTACAGGCACTGGCCATGTGCTGGGAGGCAAGTGGCCATTTTGAATGCAGGCTTTGTTGTTAGGCCTGTAACCATTTTGCCTACTTTTCAACCTTTATGCCCAGGGGTAGTGAGTCTTGCATGGGCCTAGTCTTTCTGTGGGTTGTCTTGAATTTAAACATCATGGAGGGCATGGATGGATTGGGATTGTGCTGATTTTTCAGTGATTTTCGTTTTTTGGGGCTGTACTTGTGGCCTTTTCACCAGGGGTATTTGAGTCTAGCATGGGCCTAGTCTTTCTGTAGGTTGTCTTGAATTTAAACATCATGGAGGGCATGGATGGATTGGGATTGTGCTGATTTTTCAGTGATTTTCGTTTTTTGGGGCTGTACTTGTGGCCTTTTCACCAGGGGTATTTGAGTCTAGCATGGGCCTAGTCTTTCTGTGGGGTGTCTTGAACTTAAACATCATGGAGGGCATGGATGGAATGGGATTGTGCTGATTTTTCCGATTTTTTTGTGGTGTATAACTGAACTGATGTTCCTCTGTCTTCCATTGTTTTTAGGTGCACAAGACTCAAGAGAACCACCAGTGCCAGGAAGAAGTCCTGCAGCGGTGTGTGTGTGCAGCATAACGTCACGCGACGTCACGTCTGGCCTCAGACAACTCTACAATTCGTGCAACTGCGGCCTGCTGTCTGACCTGCTCTGAAGAAGATGGCCCCAAAAAAAGTTCTCCGTAGCTCCTCTAGCAAGAAAGTTGCTAGTAAGGAGCAGAAGAAGCAAGTTACCAAGGAGGCTGGTGTGCCAACCGCCACGTTTTTTGGGAGCAAAAAAAAAAGTACGCCTGCAGCAGCAGCAGGATCTGCTGGGGACCAAGCTGGGAGCAGCACCCCTGCTCCATTGGGTTCAGTGCCTCCACCACCACGCCAACTTAAGTCAAAGCCCTTGAGTGCTTCAGAGGCAGTCAGTGTACTTCTCCAATCACCATCGACCAGTGATGTTGGCTCATCGCAAGAAAGTAGCAGCAATGTCCCTGAATCAACACAGGTTGTTGTAACTCATCTGACAAGTGTTGAACAACCACAGCCGCAACAACAACACCATGTGCAAGTACACGCCCAAGTACATGTGGAAGGAGAGGCAGCAAAAGGAGATGCGCAAGCAGAGGTGCATGGAGGGTCACAAGTGCCCACAATAGTTGTTCCTCCCGAAGTAGGGGCACATCAGGAAATCGACAATGAAGCCGAGGTATCATTGGAAGCCACTCCTCCTGATGATCATTCATTGTCTTCCACATCCCTAGCAAGGAAAAGATCAAGGGGGTGTCTACATCTTCTTCAAGCCCACCTCCTTCTGATGATACGGATCAAGCTTGGGAACCACCACTGCGGTCTGAGAGTGAGGCACACCATGATCTGACAAAGGTACCTAAGCGTAAAAGGAAGGTCGTCGAAAAACTCATAGCTATGGAGTGTGATGAGGCTCAACAAGAAGTGACAGATACTGCTGGTGATGAAGCCTCTCACGATGACGACGAGCCAGTCATCACAAAGGTCACTGCAGCCCCAGCGGGCATGCAGCAAAGAGACATTTTGACCCTATCCCGAGAAGCTGCTGAACGTGATGATGATGTCGACGAGGAGGCAATGGAAATGGAAACACAACAATCATTAGATTTGGAGTTAAGTAGTACACCAACACCTACCGCTTCCATATTTCTAACTCGCAAGAAGGGACCTACATCCACCTCGACCTCAATTCGTGGTGGTGAAAGTGCAAAACGTACTGAAGTTCGGCAATCCACATCCTCCACTTCATCTGGCATTAGCAGCAGGACCACCACCACCAGTATCGCCGCCTCCTCCGGCCCCCAAAGACATTTCAAGTCTGCAGTTTGGGACTTCTTTAGTGTTTGCCCAAAAAATGAAACCGTAGCCATTTGTAGCATGTGTAAGCTTCGAGTTAGTCGTGGTAAGTTGGGTTCCAACTATGGTACCGGAGGCCAGAGAGGTCATCTTGAAAGAAAGCACGCTGTCAAATGGTTTGCGCACCTACAGGCGATCAAGGAAGCCCGAATTGCACGTAATGCTGTTTCATCTGATGATGACGAGGAGGAAGAAGTCGTGTCAAACCCTTCACTTACACCCAGTACCCCTGTCAGCAGCACACCCCATGTGAGCCACACTAAGAGTGTGGGAGAGAGTGATACACCATTGCGAAAAAGTTCATCAGCGAGCGTAACTGGGTCGAAGATATCATCATCATCCCGTAAATCTTTGGTCCAGGGCAACATTAAAAAGATGTTGTTTACAGAAGCGCAATATGAACGCAACCACCCACTGACGCGTCTGTATAACACTAAGCTGGCTAAAATGCTAGCTCTGGACCTTCTCCCTTTTTCTTTTGTAGAAGTGGTTGGTTTTCTAGAATTAGTGTCAGCGCTCTGCCCTAAATGGAAGGTTCCTAGCCGGTTCTATTTTGCCCGAGTTGCGGTTCCAGCACTACATGAAGATGTTCTGAAGGTGATTGGGGCAGCTTTGTAGAAGAGTGCTGTTCACACTATACATATGACAACAGACATGTGGACCAGTGGCGCAGGCGCTGATTACATGTGCATCACTGCACACTGGGTCTCTTTTTCAGGGTCTAAAGCAAAGCTAAACACAGGTGTTGACACGGACATTGTTTTTAAAGCTGCTCGGAAACATGCAACACTAGCCATGTTTGGTTTGGAGAAACGTCACACAGCAGAAAACCTTTTGGATGTCTTTAACACAAAGGTCCTTAACTGGCTGTCCCCACTAAAACGCCAGGTTGGTTATGTTTCCACGGACAATGGCGCCAATATAGTTAAGGCCATGAGGGACGGTAACTATTTCAGAGTGCCGTGTTTGGCGCACTGTATAAACCTGGTTGTCCAAAAATTCTTGGGTAATAAAGGCAGTGCAGCGTACAGCGTATTGGACACCTGCCGAAAAATGTGCAAGCATTTCAGCCATTCTTTTAAGGCCCGGAAGCAGCTGAGGAGCCTGCTATATCAACGTAAAATGCCAGTGAAAGCACTCATCCAGGAGGTGGTAACACGTTGGAACTCAACCTTCTACATGCTTGAGCGTCTGTATGAGCAGTATACGGAACTCGATCAATATTTCCTTACAGAGGGTACAGAGGAGCTGAGGATGGGTGCGGCGCAATGGAACATAGTTCAAAGCCTGACACGCATGCTTCGTCCTTTTGAGTTCTTCACGCGTGCAGTCAGCAAGGAGGACTGTAATTTGGGAAAAGCTATCCCATTGTTGTACATGCTGGAGGACCAACTGAAGGAGGTGTGTTCTGTGTTTGAAAAAGATGTAAAAAACCAAGACTCCTTTCTTCTGGCTGAGAAATTATTAGAGCTCCTACAAGGTGATGAACGTCTTAAAAAGATCCACTCAGAAGAGCATTACATTTGTGCTACTATTCTGGATCCACGCTACAAAAAGGCGCTGGCAGGCCAAGCATTCTTTCCTTTTGATGATGAACATGTTCCAAAGTACAAACATTGGCTAGCCTTGTCAGCCAAGAGGTTTGAAAGAGAACGGCTGGAAATTGAAGGAAATGGCAGTACATCAGCAGGCCATCCCCAGTCAAAACAATCCACTTCTGCACCTGTGGCTGTGGCACAAGTGACCTCTCAGCCGTTAAAGACACCGGCAACCGGATCATCTGCACGAGACACAACAGAAACATTGGAGGCTGAAGAGGATTGGCTAGCTCTGCGTGGGTTTGGTTCTCAAAAGGTCAGAGGCACAGCAAGAGCTAAGCAAAGTGGAGGAACCTTGGATGAGGACCTTGAGTCGATGGTGAAGGACTATCTGAATGACTCAACAGAGGTCTATGTTAATTCTGACCCATTGGCGTATTGGCATGGGAAAAAAGAATTGTGGCCACAGCTCACCAACCTGGCTTTAAACTACTTGTCTTGCCCACTCGCACTTCTGAACGGGTTTTCAGTGCTGCTGGTGGCATTGTAACTCCCAAACGGAGCCGCCTCTCGCCCAAAAATGTGGAGAGGTTAACAATGATCAAGATGAATCAGCACCTCATACCACCAGATTTCAGAGTACGAGAAAGCGTGCCGGATGAAGAGGAGGTGGCCAGCAACATAGATGAGGGAATTTCTTCTCTGTCAGGTGACACTGAGCTCACCCTGCCTGAATTCGCAGAGTATGATGACGAAGCCTTATTCTCATTCCTGGACCGTGATACCGAGCCCTGAAAATGAGACAACGAATCAATAACTTTCTTTTTCGTCCTTATTCACTTTTATTCCTGTGTGTCTGTCTTTCTTTGTTGTGCACAGTTAATATATTTCAAACTTTAATCAGATAATCACAAAAACAAGCCCATCAGCAGAACTGTCTTCACTGGTTTGCTAATTGATTTGAAGTTGCCGCAGTCTGCATTCCTCAGGTTCACAAGTTCAGAAGAACATGCTCCTCTATCCTCCTCCTCCAGACTCCTATTTCCATCAAACCAGAGGGCTGGTTTACGCCCAATGAAGAAAGACTCAGCACTTGTGGGGGTGTTGTTGTACCTCTTTGCAGGTGAGTTGACGGCTCTGGGACCATTGTTGGGAAGCTCTAATACCGGATAAAAGTGGTTTGGACCAAATCCCAGGTGGAATTTTTTTTGTGTTTTTGATGACTTGCTTGCCTTTGAGGTGCTCTTAGGGGGGGTTCCGTCTGTTTGTGGGTGAGTTTCGTGGTCTGGGAGCACTGCTGGGACACTCTAATCTTGATTGCATTTGCTTTTCAGGAAATCCGTGGTGGCAACCCCGACTTATGGCCTAGCTACGCAGCGCGTTTGGACCGAAGGCCGAGAAATATTGCAAGTATGAGATTTTGCTTTTGGCCTGTTTGGGGGTGTTATGCTTCTTGGCGGGTGGGTTGGCGGGTCTTGGGGCATTCCTGGGAAGGTCTAATACCGGGTAGAAGTGGTTGGGACAAAATCCAGGCCGATTTTTTTTTGGCTATTTCTGACATTTTGCTCAATGTAGCGTTTTCGGGGGCCTGTTTGGGGGGCTTCCTGGTGTTTGTGGGTGGGTTTCAGGATCTGGGCGCACTGCTGGCTATATATACTTTACTTTGCAAGAGGTTTGAAGCAAATCCATGGTGGCAGAGGGGAGTTAGGGCCTAGCTGCAGAGCGCGCGCGGAGTGATTTGGGAAATTTGTGAAAAACTGACTAAGTCCCCATTTTTGTACTTTTGCTCTTTGGCTGTTTGGGGGTCTTCTACTCGTTTTCTCCTGGGTTGACGGCTCTGGGGCCATTGCTGGGAAGCTCTAATACCGGATAAAAGTGGTTTGGACCAAATCCCAGGCGGAATTTTTTTTGTGTTTTTGATGACTTGCTTGCCTTTGAGGTGCTTTTAGAGGGGGTTCCGTCTGTTTGTGGGTGAGTTTCGTGGTCTGGGAGCACTGCTGGGACACTCTAATCTTGATTGCATTTGCTTTTCAGGAAATCCGTGGTGGCAACCCCGACTTATGGCCTAGCTACGCAGCGCGTTTGGACCGCAGGCCGAGAAATATTGCAAGTATGAGATTTTGCTTTTGGCCTGTTTGGGGGTGTTATGCTTCTTGGCGGGTGGGTTGGCGGGTCTTGGGGCATTCCTGGGAAGGTCTAATACCGGGTAGAAGTGGTTGGGACAAAATCCAGGCCGATTTTTTTTTGGCTATTTCTGACATTTTGCTCAATGTAGCGTTTTCGGGGGCCTGTTTGGGGGGCTTCCTGGTATTTGTGTTTGGGTTTCGGGGTCTGGGCGCACTGCTGGGACACTCTAATCTTGATTGCATTTGCTTTTCAGGAAATCCGTGGTGGCAACCCCGACTTATGGCCTAGCTACGCAGCGCATTTGGACCGAAGGTCGAGAAATATTGCAAGTATGAGATTTTGCTTTTGGCCTGTTTGGGGGTGTTATGCTTTTTGGCGGGTGGGTTGGCGGGTCTTGGGGCATTCCTGGGAAGGTCTAATACCGGGTAGAAGTGGTTGGGACAAAATCCTGGCGGAAACGCCTTTTGGCACTTTTTGTAACTTAGGGTTCGTTAGGGTTAGCCCTCGCAGCAGGATTGCATGTGTTTCGGGGTGTTCTAGATTTTTGCAACTGAGTTCTGGGGTCTTAGAGCACTCGTGAAAATGTGTAATTTTGGTTGCAAGTCATTTGAAGAAAATCCATGGTGGGAAAGGGGGGATTTGGCATAGTTAAAGAAAGCCTTTGCCACTATTCTTAACTTAGGGTTCGTTAGGGTTAGCAGTATTTCAATTGCAAGTGTTTGAGTGGGGGGGATTTCGAGTCTTGGAGCGATTCTGGCTATGGATACTTTTGCTTGGTTGCTTGCAAGTGGTTTGAATGCAATCCACGGTGGGTAAGGGGTAATTAGTAAGGGGGTACTTGGGCCTACTTTTACTTTCAAAGTAAGTTTTGTCACCAGTTTTCTGCTAGGCCTCGTTTTTTGAGATTTGATTGGGGGTCTTCTACATTTTTGCGACTGGCTTTAGTAAGGGTCTGGGTGGGAGCACTGCTAGGAAGATCTAATTTTGTTCTAAAACACAGTTTACAGTACACCTAGCTTGAGGGGAAAGATCCGCTACATTAATTTGCCCCTACTTATTTATCCTTCAAAAGGTGACTCAGACAGAGTACGCACTTTCAAAAATATTGTACTGTATACTAGGAAAATCAAAGTGTGACTTTTTGCACTCCACAGCCTACATACCTTATATTTATTTATCAGTAGTGTTGTAATATTATATCACTTCCTGTTTTTCGTTGAATAATTACAGGCCGGGTTTCAGTCTCTGCAATGGGGAAAAAAGGATGGAGTCAGGCTTCACATTAGCGAGCCACAATTCAGCATCAGGCAGGCTGTGGACAGGGTGTCTTCTGGTGACCAACATCGATGGACGAAGCGTCGGCTGCAATGGAGGAGTGCCGCTAATAAGATGATTTTTTTTCTGCAGGCAACTTACTTACCACTTCCAACAGGACAACTACAACAACATAGATACAGTATCCCTTGCCTTTTTCTCTGACTGTGACTGCATTTCTTGGATCTCTCTCTGCTTCTAAATTGATCCCTTAACACATCACTTAGTCCACTCCACTATCACATCTGCACCACACATAGTCATTTGTAAGTGCTCCTACGTAATTCGCAAGTCGCAGCACGCCCCAGCCCGTAGAGGACTGGGATGGCCCCAATGATGAAGCATGTCACCAAGGGGCAACCCTGGTGAGTGAGGGGACACCTAGAAAAAAAGCAATTTCTCCTTTTCTATATACTATACCTTCCAGACCAACCCCATTGAGTGTTGTTGTGAATGGATTTATAGTGACCAGCAAGGCTCTCTGGTATCTGGCTACAGAGACCTTATGTTGAATATAGTTATCAATAATTCCACACAGGCCCTGTACTGTCGCATTCTTTCTTCCACAGTTGTCGAAAGTACTACTTACTTTTCACTGACATGCATGCAGTAGTGTATGCACTTTCAAAGATTGATGGATAGGTTTGTACCCAAATAATTGTTTATGTTCAATTGTTTGTCTATGCTGTGCTTTTTTTACAGGGTGTCTTCTGGTGACCAACATCGATGGACGAAGCGTCGGCTGCAATGGAGGAGTGCCGCTAATAAGAGGATTTTTTTTCTGCAGGCAACTTACTTACCACTTCCAACAGGACAACTACAACAACATAGATACAGTATCCCTTGCCTTTTTCTCTGACTGTGACTGCATTTCTTGGATCTCTCTCTGCTTCTAAATTGATCCCTTAACACATCACTTAGTCCACTCCACTATCACATCTGCACCACACATAGTCATTTGTAAGTGCTCCTACGTAATTCGCAAGTCGCAGCACGCCCCAGCCCGTAGAGGACTGGGATGGCCCCAATGATGAAGCATGTCACCAAGGGGCAACCCTGGTGAGTGAGGGGACACCTAGAAAAAAAGCAATTTCTCCATTTCTATCTACTATACCTTCCAGACCAACCCCATTGAGTGTTGTTGTGAATGGATTTATAGTGACCAGCAAGGCTCTCAGGTATCTGGCTACAGAGACCTTATGTTGAATATAGTTATCAATAATTCCACACAGGCCCTGTACTGTCGCATTCTTTCTTCCACAGTTGTCGAAAGTACTACTTACTTTTCACTGACATGCATGCAGTAGTGTATGCACTTTCAAAGATTTGTTTATGTTCACAATTGTTTGTCCATGCTGTGCTAATTTTTTCTTGTCTCCCAAAACCTTTCCCAAAAACCCCCGTACCCATCCATTTTTCAAACCCTAACCCTCTTCCCCCGGGCTGTGTCGTTTTGATTGATGTGTGAATAAATTACAGCAATAAATCCACACACTTGCTGGGGAGGATAAGGTGATAGCAACAGGCTGGTGAAGAAATCCGAGGATATATTCTTACTCTGCTTGACAAAGACCCATGGCTAATGTCAAAGAACTTCAACCGAATTAGTAGTTATACTTTACCATTTGTTAGGCTACAATGTGGCACTGTTCTAGTGTACTTCTGTCACCTGCTATATTCTCTATTGTACCGTTGAATTGCTCAGGAGGACAAACCAGATTTAATTTTCTTTTTTTTCATAGGCATGCAACTGCCACTGTGTCACACCACTAGTACCACCGCTATGAGGAAATTTTATCCGACCAAGATTGCCAACCTTATTCGCTGTTTCCCGTGGAGCCAGCCCTGGGTCTAGCCCTACTTCCAAACACAAATTACAGGTAAGATAAGCGTTTGGTGGTTTGGGGGTATAATGGAGTATTAGTAGGAGAGACGAGAGACTGACGGTAGTACTACTAAAGTCCTAGGACTCTTGGATTCACTTCACTTACTCTGTGAGAGGCACTTAGTGTTGAAAACATTTGGGCATTTACACTTAAAGGAAGAAAATGGAACTAAACTTTCAGGAAAACAAAGTCACTGTTAAACCCCCACCCACCAGGCAAGCAGTAAGAAACGGGTATGCTCAGATAAAGTTTGAAAAAGTATATTTATATCCCTAACAAAATAATCTCCCGCAAGACCCTCCCTAACCCCAACGATTGTCCTTCAAAAGTCCCCAAAAACCCAACTCCCAATTCCCACCCCCCCAAAGTCTCTAAAAAAGGGGCAAGGGGCACTATGGGTGGATGCTGTCTACTTTTTGGGCCAGGGCATCATGCTCCTGGCGGAGCAAGGCGTGCTCTACGCGGAGCCCCTCCAACATGTTTGAAAAGTGGTGGAGCTCCTGCTGGAGGCGGGACACCATCAGGGTACTGCGGCGCAGGCGTGCCTTCACTGCCTTGCAGGTGCAACGGCTGTGAGAGGAAGCTGTTGTCCTTGCTACTCGGCGGTGGCGTTTGGCTTTGGCAGCCCGGCTCAGTCTGGGTGGACCACTGTGCTGTGTGGCAGCCCGTGGGGGCACGGAGGCCGATGCAGACGACGTTGTTGTGGTCGACTGCACACTTTCTTCGTCCTCCAGGGCCACCAGCCGCCGATATTCGGCCACAGTGGCATCGATCCTCCGTTGCCGGGCCGCTCTAGCCAGCTCCTTCCTCCTTGTTCGTTTGGAAGGAGAATCTATATGAAGAAAGAAAGACATAGTCTGTAACCAATGCTCTTTAAGATTAACTCAATCATTCAGCAGAAATTTGTGTTGCAGTACAACTAGCAACTTGCAAGCGCATTACATAACTATTGAGGCCAGTATCTATCTAACCTCACACTTCTTCATCCTTGCTCTAACATTAGTGGGAGTTTAAGGAACAAATTCTACGAGCACTATGGACTTCCATTGGAGTCGACTATGAAAGTACACCAGTCTTATTCTTCTTCTTGTCTCTTGTTTAGGTAAATTGGTACGTTATCTTCTGCAAGCCGGCATAATGCCAGCGCAGTAAACTTGTACCCGAGAAAAAGAGACGCACGCCATGATGAGTGACCTAGACTTGCGTTGCGTTACTGTACCCGTCCAGTACATGCAGGTGGTGAAGCTCTTACTTTTCTATTACGGGTGGCACTGAGAATACTCTGTTACAACTCAAGGGCTACTGCTTAATTAATTTAACTTTCACCCTACAGTGGAAATGAGTACTAGAAATGGAAAATTGAAGAAGATAAATAATCTGATTATCTATCACTTCACATGGGATGTTTTTGCTTATATATGGGATGACTTGAGGTGCTTTGCTTTTTATTGAGTGACCAGTGATACATCCACACATGAATGACTGAGTACTACTAAACTTATTAAGAGAGGTAGGGAGTGGCCACCGTAATAACCGGATCTATGCTGTGCTTGCAATACAAACTACTGCTACTATTGATGGTAGTATTTGGACAAAATTAAAACTTCTTTTCCTTGCCTTTCCTACACTGGAACGGACGTGTGGGTGCAGTGTTACATGCTCTTCAAAGTTACACTTAGTTCATCCACTGACCGTCTACTCTCTCTAGATCATGGGTACTCACAAACTTTCTCTCAGGGGCTAAATGTACAGTGTAGTTTGTGGCCGAGGGCTGCACTGGTGGGGGCGGAGTCAGAGGGGGCGGGGCTAAAGCAAAACGAAAACTTGTGACCATGAGGTTGCACACAGGTCCCTGCAGCAGATGCCTTCATCCCCTGAGCCACCAGACCCAGCATTTACATACATCTCTCTCACTCATGCTCTCCCTCCTGCCCTCCCTCTCCATCTCTCTCTCTCTCCCTCCTGCCCTCCCTCTCCCTCCCCCTCTGTCATCTCACTGTGTGTGTGTCTGTCTGTGTCAGCCTTCAGCCCGGGCTGAGACAGCTTCCTCAACGCGCACACACAGACAGCCACACCAAAGTACTTAACAGGTCTTTAAAAGACCATTAACATATTATTGAGGCTTTGTTTGTTGTAGCACCCCTGCATCTCCACCCTGACAATCACTGCTTGCCCGGCCCCACAGAGCAGAGGCTTTGTTCTATTTCACCTCTTTGTGGCCCTGCATCTCCACTCTGCTCTGTGGGGGCCGGGGGAGCAGTGATTGTCTGCAAGGTCTGCACACCGCCAAGGAAGGCTTGCCGGGCCGCCACCGGCCCGCGGGCCGTACTATGAGTACCCCTGCTCTAGATACACATATGCTATCTAAGAGTCAGATAGTAGCATGATCCAGGTATATGGACACATACAGTTTCTGTGTCACCCACCCAGGCTGTTGTCCTTCCACCAATCATTGCTTCATCATTCACCCAGCCATGCATCTCATATTCTTTCCTTCCCAGCCACGTCTTCAATCTCAATAAGTAAGGAATATATAAGAGCTTACCTCTGCCCGCCACCACCACCGTCTGAACTCTCACAGCCGGCACTGGAACCGCCGCATCCTCCCCTGAGGAACTGCCCTCCGCCTCCGTGTCGAGCACCACCACCTCCGCGTTGGCCCTGCCACCAGATGTTCCACCTACAAAGTACATTTAAGAATGTTAGAATAAACCACTCACTAGTATTTGGTCAAGGAATGAAGACATGTGAAAACAATGTAATGCAGCACTTTTTGGCACAACTGATGAAGGCTGGCTTTTTAACACGCACCATTTTTTTCCACACAGACAGAAGATGGACTTCTAACAACAAGATCAAGTTGAAACAAGGTGAGAGCTCGGCTCAACCACAAGAAATGTCTTCAATTAATCGTCAGCACTAACCACTTTTACATTCTCAGTTAAACGTTTCGTTTTTTTATTATGACTTCATTTTAATAAATGTGTTTACTTTTAATAAAGCTTTTAAACTTAGAGAGACTCTGTGTTTTTTGGTCCAGAGTGACTAGAGTGACTGAGCGAAAGGTTTTGCAATTTTTGCAAGCATGAGTCCGTGCCTCTGACACTTCTTGACTCTGACTCCGTACTCTTCAGCTACGTTGGATAATAATCATCATTGGGGATCAATGATCGATGAATTCGGGAGGTAAATGACTGTGCCACACTATGTAGTCAGTCAGTAAGGACATTGGGGGTTCAAAGTCTGTTATCACAGAGGTATGTGGAAACTCTAACAGCGCCTATTATAATTGATAAGCAATGCACTATTTATTGTCCATAGTTCTGTTTCTGCAGAAGAATTGTCCGCGCCACTGTAGTGGTATGGATTGTTCTCCTATCCAAACCAAAAGGTAGTATCTTATTCTTTCTTGGTGGTCATTCACATTTTATAGTTGGGAATTTTCAAAGCAGATAGAACACTTCAAAAGACATTATGGACAATCCCAGAGGACTGCACTAAGTTGATAGAGCTATTGCTGACTAGAATGGGAGTTTCGCCAACCGTGCAATCTTAGTTAGCTACACAGACAGACTAATAAGAATAATCTAGTAATACCACAGGGAGTCATAGTAGAGGCAGGATAAGAATTTAGATACAAGAAGATCAAAGACGATTTTGAAAAAATCAAATGAGGAACGCTAGGAAAAATAGGTACTAGTCTAAAATGAAAACTTACTGGGGCCAGCAAAGGAGCCCTCGCCTGCCCGATCCTGGCCCTGTTCAACAGCATCCGCCGCCTGCTGCTCCTGTGTCCTCCCCTCGCCCCTGGGGGGAGCTGACGTACAACATGAAAGAAAGAACAGAAAACATGGATGATTGTTGCTTGTCAATGTCAACCAAATCAAACATTTCAAAAGAACAATAACAAAATATTTCCGCGAAATTATATTGATTAGGGTTAGTTTTCATTTATTTGCGGACCTGTGACTTCAAAAGTCACGTAACTCACTAAACAAAGTACTGAAAGGTTCACCTAGGACTGGCAGGCAGCAGTCCGCAGGCAAGACGCAAAGTGACAGACAAACTCCATTGTGATTTCAGTCAGATCAGTGACAACACTAACAGTTGCCTGCTACATTACCAGTCATTTAAATAGTCAAACTATCAATCCACCGCCACTATTTTTCTTATTGTCAGGGGTACAAAGGAAGGGGCAGATTTAAGCCCCTTGCGGCTCTTTTGCTCCGTTCTTGCGTGACTTTTGTGACGCAGCAGCTAAACAAAAAAGGGCGCCATGGTGCGGCGTATAATATTATAACAACGTGACGCATTTGGGAGATGCATCCCGTTATAAAGCCCTGCGCCATCAGGAGGCGTTCCGGCGCAAGGGAGGGCATTCCTGCGCTGGAACACATCCTAAAAGTGGCTGAGAGAAATCTACAAAATTTCAATCAGTCACCTTTAGGACAATGATGCGTCACACAAACCCTGCACCTGCTTGAAGCAGACGTACGGCTTGACCCAGCATTGGGGAGATAGGGTACCCCAGAGCATTGCTGGAGCTGCGCCATCGTTGCGACGCAACTCCAGCAGTAAAGCTTTGGTGACGTTTTGGGCCCATGGTGCGCCGCATTGCAAATACGGCGCACCATGTTTGGTGGTGGTAGCGGGCCACACAATTAATGGCGCATCCCTGCTACTTTGCAGGGATGCGACGGTAATTGCAATTCTGCCCCTTAGGGGCATACTTACTTACGCGTTCTGGCGCATCTCCAGAGATGCGCCAGATCAAATGTGTCACGCAACACTACCCTTGTGACACGGCAGATGCGCCTCATTTACAATGCGGCGCGCCCTGGCGCAAGGGTAGGCACTTGCGTGACGCATCTCGTCACGTAAGAGCGGCGCATCGCTGGAGTCACGTCGCCAACGCAATGCAACTCCAGTAATGCTCAGGGCCACCCAATACTTAACATGCTGTGTCAGTCCTTTCGCCTGCTTCAAGCAGGCATAAGGAATTGAATTGACGTAGCAGCGTCGCAGAAGTGCCTGCGTTAAATCTTGTAGATTTCACGCAGGCAATTTTGCGAGGCGCACAGCCGCCGGACCGCCCACCCTGCGTACTAGGAACGCACCCATTGTGGTGCAGGCCCATGGCTTTATAACGTGACGCATCTCCCTAGATGCGTCATGCTGTAAATGACTCGCAGGGATGCGGCACGTTCACGCCGCTGTTGCGTCACGCAAGGCAACGTAAACGTGGCGCAAGGGGCTTGTAAATGTAATCTGCCCCCTAGTGTCTAGCATTACGCAGTTCTGTAAAGTACACTCATACATAATAGTTACTCAGGCCAATGAGACCACAAAATAGAAAACAAATAAGCATAGTAGCAACGCCACTGAGAAGGAGAGCAGTGCACCTGAAATGCACAGAAGACTTTGAAATATAATTTAACTACAATGTAATCGTCATCAGCGGCATTATTGGCTTGCTCCATGTAAAAAACAAATATTTGCAATACAACAACACAGAGCAGGAGAAAACATCATAGTAGTGAGTGATGAAATGGCTACTACTACTCACCAAGCCCGGGGATCTCCAAGCCGAGCTGGTCCAGCAGGTCGCGCTCCCGGTCCAGGAGGTCCGTCCAGCGATGGGTGACCTGGCTGTAGGTGCGCTGGACCCCGTAGAGGTGGGATATGGCCCAGCACACCTTCTCCCACCGCTTCCGGCGCTCCCGCATGTTGTAGCCGCCGGCCGCGATCCTGCCGCCTCCCGCGATGGTCCTGGGCAGGCGGCGCTGGACAAAGTAGACCAGCGCGCCCACTTCCTCCGGGCTGAAGATCTCCCGTCGCATCACCTGCTCCCCCCTCAATCAACCGCATGGTGTCCTGGCACGGGGTCCAGGACTCCTCCTCCCCCTCAAGTGCCTGGGCAGCTTCACGGCGCCTGGCTTCACCATGGTCTGGGCAGGTAAGGTAGGAAGTAGAAAATTAAGAAGGAATAGGATAGGGAAGAAGAAAAGAAAAGAGTTTAAAAAAGTAGTTTAAAAGTAAAGAAAAATAGCAGAAAAGACAAAAATATACAGCTAGGAAAAGAGAGGGATAGATAAGAAGCAAAATCGAAAAAAAAAACCTGAAAACAAGCAAAGGATGGCAAAGATAGCAAGAGGATTAAACACCATGCCCAGACACAGGAAATGAATGAAAAACAAGATGGCCGGCGCCCGTTCACGAGCGCGAAAGTAAGTTCGCGCGAGATTTTCCTCGCGATCTCGTGCGAACTTCTACTCGCAATGCGCATACTGCGCGAGATTATACATAGCGGGCGGAAACGGAAATACGTCACGCAAACAAAATGGCCGCGCCCGTACTCGACCTTGGGGTAAATTCGCGTGTTGCGCTGCAAGCGGCTCGCGAATACTGCAAAAAACTCGCGAAACAACAAGCCGCAAAAAAATAAAAAGCTCATTCGCACGAATTGGCGGCTTCCGCGGTCGGTTTCGCACGACGCCGCGCCCCGCGAATAGCGCGAAAAAACCGAAAAACGATTTTTGCAAAAGCAAAAGCAATGAGCAGGTGCAAAAGGTCAACCTCATGATTTGTAACGATTCCCTGTAGTGCTTCCTGAGGGGGCCCTCCAGAATTCGGTTGCCTGCTTGCAACTATTGTGTGACCCTGCTCTGACCTTAACTGTATGCCACAAAGGTCCTGATTTACAGCTAAGGGAGCAGACAAGCAGGTGCCAGGCTGGAACTTCAAATTCAGTGACACATTAATTAGCCCCTACTTCATTATTGTCAGTTGGGGCAGGGCAGGTGTTGTTAATAAACTAACCCCAAATTAATTCATGTCAGTTCAAGCAGGGCAGGTGGGCTTGCTTTTCCCCCCCATCTTCTACAGTGATGATGAACCAGAGGGTGGCATTGATGTAACAGAGGGTGGCATGGGTCAAAGAGAGGGTGCCAGTGGTGAAACAGAGGGTGCTGGGGGGCTGTGATGATGAACTAGACGTAGAAACAACTAGTACCAAATCCTCGCGAACTGGCAGAAACACTTGCGAACACAAAAAAAAAAAAATCCGCAAATTCGCGAGAATTCGCGGATTTTGCGGATTGTGAATTCGCAAATCCGCAAAATTCGCGAACGCGAGATTCGCAAAATTCGCCCATGCTTACCACACCACTTTGTAAATATATCTCCATAAAATCCAGGGATTTCTTCCCTGGGGGAGCACATGTTAAAAGCAAACCCCAATTTGCCTACCAGATGGGCAAAATGTTATATTGCCCCCTTTCAGGTGGGGGCACAACCACATGCCACATTAGGCCTCTCCTACCCTTTTCAACAAAATTGCCCAAAAAATCCCTGGTGCCTAGTGGGCTTTACCTCCTTGGTGGCTGATTGGGGGTATGCACCCCATCCTCCTTCAGGTGGGGTATAAAGACGCTAAGTGCCATGGGGTCGTGCTAGCAAATACCCTAGCCTATGGGGTTGGGGCTGTTCCCCCACACCAAAACATTCCTGGTGTCTAGTAGTGTCTTGTAGTTACTAATAACACATAGAATCTGCATGTTCAGATAGCGTAAACTAAGGGATTGGTATCCAGACTGATTCCAGACACCCCCAAAGGATATGTTAGCCTTTAGACCAACTAGCTTACAGTGCCACCATAAGCCCCCTAAACCTTATGAAGGAGTGAATAGTTCCTGGCAACTATTGAACATGACAACCCTGACTCCTCAGGGATCGTGCAAACAGTAAAGTACTTTTCGCTCAGTTCCTCATGCTCACTAGGCCTCAGAGAGAAACACAGAATAAACAATGGGGACCTTTTCAATGAGCATTTATTGATCTAGCGTCATTTTAGAATAAAACATGATTGCTGCGACAATCATTAAACAGAAACAGATATATAAGATTACAAGCACTAACAGAGTAAACAATAGGTAGAATTTTACCATTGTGCTAAAACAGTTAATATATGCAGGCATATAGATACATGGCAGTAATCAAGCATACTCCTACGATGCAACTCTACCTAAGTGTACCTAAGTATGCCTACCATGTATTTGGGTGTAAAGCCAAGAATTCCCTAGGAAAGAGCCAACCCCATTACCTGATGGGAGAGAAGAGAGAACGAAGGACGCTGTGTTGGTCTCGAGTTGGATGCAAGGGATGTTAGACCACTACATGCTGGAGCTTCTGCAAGCCGGGACCACAGCATCTAGTGTCAGCATGGAAGCTTCTTCTCAACCCCTCTAGTGTTTGGTATGGTTCTTTCATACCATAAAGATAGCATCAGGGTTCCTTACACAATCGATGTGTTGTGAGTATGATTATTTAATAGTGCCTAAATCAATACCTGCAATTATGCAAAGTAGTTCTGTCGCCCTAGGATGAAGATGACCATGACTTTTATGCAGACTATGTACATGCTGTGATGTACGTCATGTGCAGAGGACTTTTCTAAGAATTCTCATGCATAATAAATTAGGCTAGTTTCAAGGAAACCAATAGGCATTTATTCAGCACATAACTGGGTAAAAGTCAGTGCTAGAACTGTTATGCAGAGCAAGGCAGGACAAATGTAGGTAAAATGTTGTGTAGCTACCTAGGCCTAGATTGGGGTACATTGGGCACATAACAGAAGAGTGGATCCCTGCTTGGGGGTCACCATCTCAGGGCGATCCTGACACAGGGCTCCACTGGTGAGGGACAGCGCTGGAAAGGAGGACATTCTCCACTTTTCAATGCTGCATCTTCCATACTGATTGCCGCAGGGAAGTCAGAGTTGTACCCACCTGGCACTGATCAGGAAGTGGAACAAGGGGGCACTGTTTTCACTTTTCATCTGTGATTTTAATATGGTACACAGTCATCACAGAAGGGTGGGGGAGGTGTGGAGACTTAAGCCAGAGCAATTCTGCTTTAGCCCCTACATTTTGAAAAATAAGCAAACCTTCTCTGCTTGAACATAAGATTATTTTCGAATCCTCCCCATCACAGATGTTAGCCATAGTCTGCATGTTAGAAAGTCATCCTTTTGCCCTGTACACCACATTTTTTTGCGAATAATACCGGTGTTAACTGACTCTGACCGTATCCTGGGCTCTGCTAACCAGGCCTAGGGCCAGTGCTATGTGTAAAAAGGTATATGTAATTGGGTACACTTACAACTGGCAATGAGAGACCCTATAGGTCCCTAGTACATAATAGGGCCTGGGGTTGCAATCTACTTATAAGCCCTTAGTTTATAAGGGGGCATGGAGGTTTGGAGGCCAAACAGATTTCCTGGACTTGCATGTGTGCGCTGCAGTGTGTCTGCTGCCCTCCTGTCTTTAAAAGTAAATTCTCACAATTGGTATTGACAGACCCTGTAAGTCCCAAGTATATAATAGGGCATGAAGTTTAGAGGACAGCAGATTTCCCACACTTGTATGTGTGCACTGCTGAGGGCCTGCTGTAATTTTAAAGGCAGCCTGGCCGTGCAGACACTCTATAAAAGTAAAATTGTGCACAAACTCGACTTTGGTAGTATGGGAACTTTACAAGTGATAATCTACCTTATTTTGTACCTATCAGGTACCCCCAGGGTCTTCTCTAGGCGTCCCAGGTGTGTAGGGTCATGTAACTATAAGCAGGGGCCTTACAAAAGATGTTTCATATGCCCTGGTGAGGGAAAAACTGCCCCTATAATTTTGCCCCATTGTAGATACTTAGTTCATTTGGTTAACATAGGAATATTTAATTTAGTTCTAAATATTGCAAGGAAACGAGTAAATATAATTCAAAGACTTAAATGATTGGTGTTGATAAATGCAACAACTTGCCTCTGTAAAATGTATCATAACTAGCACACTAGAGAAATTATGGAACTTTCCCTTTCTGCAAAATCCAGCTTTCTAGTGGTCTTTGCAGAATGGTCAGCCTTAACAGGCTTAGCTAGGCTGCTTGATTAGGTGATAAGTGGCCTGGCCCAACCAGAGGTTATCTGATGGAGCGAACTCTAAAGCTGTGGAGGATGGGTCCTGCAGAGAGTGCTAGGTAAATCATACTGCCCTCAAAGAGAGAGCAGAGATAGTAAGGAATGCCCGACGTACCTACCTCCACATCTGTTGCCCCAGCCAGATGGCAGGTGTAGGACTGGAATTTGCAGAGGTCAGGGGGGCTAAACTAATGGAAAGAGCCACACTGCGGGTTGGTTTAGCAGCTCTTACTCCCCTTGAGGGAATTCATCAATGTTGAATTTTTTAAGTGCAGTGCTTTTTGGGACATGAAGATTCCACACTTTGGAGGGAGTTGTCATGCTTTTGGGGAGACAACCAGCATCTCTTTGGACAGACGTGACCCCATGTTTGTTGCAAAGGACACTGAATACATATCTGAGAGCTGCAAAGTCTCTCATATCTGCTGCCTGAAACTACAAGGAAAAGAAAGAATGCCCTGCTGGAATCTGGATTGGCACCCAAAGGCCTGCACTCTGAATGACGGCAACTACTGCATAATTTGGTACTACAATCCTGGGGACTGTGCCTTCTTTCAAGAAGGTTTAAGGTGTGGATGTCCTTGAAGCTACAGATTAACAGAGCCCCCTGCATCATCTACATCAAGATTCCCCATCCTGAAGTGCCTCCAGTGGACGTTTAAGGATTTGGCCATGCCCACTCGGTGGTCCAGACATCCCAGAGACCATTAGGAGATTCCAGACCTTTAGATTGATGTTTACGACACTTGGAACCTAGAATACCTTCAGGAAGACCCCCCTGAAGTTTGGAGGATTTTGGGGACCTTTTTTAGAAAAAGCTCCATAAGGTGAACAACCCGACCTCGAGAGTCAAGCTGACTACCTTCAATCGTGACCCGGACAGTATTTCAGGTTCATCCCCGTGAAAGCTCCAGTGCTTAAGACTACCAGGATTTGACTGTTGTGTTTGGGGATAAGGTGGCTTGGGTCTATTTATTGTGAAACCCAAAGTAGTGTTCACGAAACAAGAATGACAAACATTTGTGTCTGATGGCCATAATGCACACGCAGCTGGAAGCATCATAGAAGTATTAAATGTACCGTTTCTTATCATGCTATTTAGTTGGTCTTCAATATAATTTGTATGAGATTGCCAATTATCAAAAAGGGCAAGGATGGAGTAGTGGGATTATTCAATTCTTTAAACTTAAGACATGTAGTCTGTCGGACTGTGTCATTAAGGAAGATAATTTGTGTAGGTATCAGACATGCACGGAATGAAGATTCTGTACCTTGGACTCACCAACACTCAGTGCCTCATACTGATTTCAAGTCAATATTATCCTTCCAGGAATCATATCCTTTCAAGACTTGATCATCAATAAAAAGGGATGCATATATTAACCAAAAGAACTTAACTGGAATAACAGAGGCTGGGATTGTGGATGTAGACCTGAGGCTAGCACTCCGGAAGGGGCCTTGAGCAGGGATCAGAATAAATGATTTCCATCATGGAGTGTGAAGAAGGTAAAACAGGTACCAAGTCAACTGAAGACTAAACATTTCCCTCCGGCAGCCGGGGATATCAGAAGCAATGGAGCTCACAGGCTGTAAAGGAACATCCCATTTTGGGCATACTATTGAGGATTGGCCAAATGGTGTAACTTGATATGTTCTACAGAAACAAATCAATTGTCTTTGTGTCCTGGAAGTGGAGGTAATTCACAGTTTGAGTGCCCTGAAGAACAAGTACTGGAACAGGAGCACAGTAGAAGGGACCCAATTCGTTCTTTCTTGATTGCCACCTTTTCACAAACAAGCTCTCCGACTTTAGGAAGCCAAACAGAAACAGTAATCAGGACCACTGCATCCAATGGTGGAGATGAAGGCAAATGGGTTTTAGCCAGAGAGTCACAACACTTTTGTATATCCTGTAAGACAGCATAGTGGTTATCTATGTCAAATGTTGCAGCAGCCGCTAAAACGTCTAGACCATCAAGGTCTGGAACATACATCTTGATGCCTAAGAGAATTTCATAAGGGGTGCGCCCACCCAGAGCTCTTCTTGGGAGATTATTAACCAGCCACAGCACGTACCTAATACCCTTGCTGTTAAAGATTGCTTTGAGTCACAGTTCATCAGCTCCACCACAGAATTGCCCTCGGGCCTACATGGAGACGAGAAATGCACCTGTACTCTCAGTAACATTATCGAATCACGGTAAGCCTTAGAGGTGAAAGACCGACCCTGGTCTGAATGGAAAGCACCACAGGCATAAGCTCCTACAAAGACATGCAAATCCTTATTAACAGTTCGAGCGTCAGCTGAGCGCTGTGAACAGACCCAGAGGAACCTAGTGCAAGAATCCACTGCAACCAAAATATATTTGAAATCATTATTGGATATAAGAGGACCGAAATGATCAAGATGAATATAGCCAAATGGCTGATTCGAAATATAAAGACGTGTCTGAGGTGATCGCAACACATTAGAGCTTTTAATTTGTTGACAAATATCACAATCGACAATATATCGTCGAGTCAGCTGGTATAAACCACGCCATCAATAGCATTGCTCTAAAAGAGAAACAGCTGCATCAACTCCGGCATGTGCAGAAGCAATACATTCATGGGCAGCCACTATCAAAGATTGTCTGTGGTCAAGGTTGGGAATCAGACAATCACCAACGAGCAACTGCGCAAACCCAAAGCATTTTATGCTTTATTGTGCTACCTTTAGAATCCCCAAAATTATTTTGTTTCCAAATATTACATTGTCATTGACAGACTGTACACAATAAAAGGAATCACACCCAACAAGGGTGGGTAATTCAGGATCAACAAATTCAAGAGCTAAAAGAAGAGTCCTCAATTCGGCCAGCTGTGCTGTGCAATCCACAAGGGACTGGTTATGAACCAAAGTAGAATATAAAACTCCATCCATCATAGTACCTACGACTACAGTGCAAACTGCAGAATAAGTCTGCTTAGAACCAATGGCCAGTTGAGCCAAACCATCAGTGTAAATTATACACTTGTGCTCATCAAGGGGAAGAACAGAAGAAGGTAGAGGGTGCATATGTTCATACTGAAGAAATTCTTGTGTTTGCATAGAAGGGTCAAAAACACAGCTGACATCAGCACATGTCAAAGACGTTTCCCATTGAATCCAACAAGGATGCAAAGCTTTAGAATTAGGAACACTAGTTTTCGTGACCTCCTCTAAGGCTGGCATGGGAGAAACTACAAAAATGTCTTGAGCAATAGGGCATTCTTTAAGAATAGCCATCTGCACAGGAGTAAAATAAAATTAGTAGAAGAAAAATGTAGTTCAGCAGGAGTATACAGATGTGATTTATAAGCCATTGGGACAGTGTCACCCTCATTAAATGTCACATAAGTGAAACAGATCGTACCAGACAAAATCCAGATGACCAAATTGGTAGCATCCAACCTCGTCTGTAAATACTGCGTAGCAAGCAAGTCAGACTGTAAAGCGTGCAACAATGTGGTGTGTTCTGGAAGCCAGGGGGAAGCAGAAAAGGATGGGTGCATTAAAGCATAAAGAGGTTTGATGCAATGAGCATAGTCAGGAATGTAAGTCCTGCCAAAATGCAGAAACCCTAGCAGAGATTGCAATTTTTTAAGCGTAGATGGAGGTTACAAATCAGCACACTTTGCCAAAAAATGGGGTGCTAAACCCCGACCCACATTTGACAATTCATAGTCAAGAAAAAGGACGGCTAGAAATGCAATATGCAATTTTGCACAATTGAATTTGTAGCCCATAGCAGCTGATTGCGTAATGATGCGATCCACTCTCGCAAGATGGGGATTCAATTCATCACCTGTCAGGTATATGTCATTGACATATACAAAAGTGTCAGGATCTATATAATGCAAAAGGGACACTATACGTGCTGCAAAGACCCCGAGCTATTCTTATACCCCATGAGAAGGCTCGCGTACCGCCGCTAAGAACTGAGGGCGCTGAACAGAGACATCTACCGGCTCTCAGAAGTCAGGTGATGACTGAAAAATCCATTTGAAATATCCAGTGTAGCTTTAAAGTATTTGTGCACAATATTTTTTATCAAAGCTGTACTATGCATCTTTTGCACCACAAAAGTACAGGTATGACTATTGAAATGTCTATAATCCAAAACTGTGCAATAGGAACCATCAGGTTTCAAGATCAGAAAGAAGGAGTATTCATTGTAGAGATACAGGGTTCAATTACATCCTGATACACCAATTGAGTTAGAATTTCTTTGACAGATGCTTTAGCATCACATTTAACAGGCTATCGAGGCTGCGGCTGAGGAGTAGAACGTATAGGAACAACATGTAAAGAGAATCTTTATCCCAACCAGCTTGGTTGCAGTATAAGGCTGGGGCCAAAGCAAGAGCCCACTCAGAAGCAGGGTATGCTCAGACGTGAGTCCCTTGCTCACTTTGCAACTGGATTCAAACAAGCCTGGTTGAAGACGGCTGAAATGCCAGAAACCGGTCCTCGGAAGCTTGTTTCGGGTCCAGGGAAGGCATGGTTTGGCAGTTCGGGCTGGACTGTTCCCATAGGCACAGGGTCAGACTGATTTGCATATGGCCATGTCTGAACTGGGGTGGCAGAGTGGGCTAAAGAACGGTGATGGATTAAACCCAGATCTGTTGACTGGGTGTGAGTTTTTGATTGGTTCAGATGCTCCATCCATCACCAGCCCTTTTTGTACCACTCAGAAGCATGAGCATGCTTAGTCTCATCAGGGACGTGTTGCGAAAAACAAGGTACAATCACATCCTTGCCACAATGACACGCAAGAACAAACGGGGCAGCCAATCGACCTCCATCAGTAAAATGTCATAAGAAGATGTCAAGTTGTCCCAAAAAATTGCATTCATGGTGCATTTAATGTCACTTTCAATCTGAATGTCTACTTGGTCAAGTCTATCAGGTGGAGCTACAAAGATATCTGTGGTTTCAACAGTTACAAATGAGTCAGTCACATTTGCCTCCAGAAGCTGGTAGAGTGTCCGGCGCACTATGGCAACTTCGGTCACGCTGGCGAGGAGAGTTACCGCCCAACTCCTGTCCAGGAGGAATGTTCCCACTGTCTGGGGCATACTTTGCTGTTAAAGCGGCAACTTTCTTTTTCAGGAATGGGCCTGTATATGGAGGTGGTTCCTCTCACTTAACTTTCACGTCAAAAGAGCGCTGTGGGTTGGGTAAACTCGCCCTGTCTTGCCATCCTCCTTGGTTATACAATTGATCAGATGATTCCTGAAAGGTATGAGGAGAACGAGGATCAGGAACCTGAACACTCTCAGGAGTCTCTAGAGCAATAACGTAAATCATATCTACGTTCAAAAGCGTCTGGTGGGGGTGACCAACCACAAGACCCAGGATTCTGTTGCTTCTTATATTTGTTCAATGTCTTATTAGGAAAGACAGGATGACCCTCCTTTTCAGGAGGGGGTTAATCTTGAGACTGAGTAAAAGGTCTAACCCCCAAATTAATGTGACCTCATGGATGTATACACATCAGCATTAATAATCTGCAACTCACGTTCTTGGTCAACATCAGCCACAACAAATAGTTGTTGACTAACCATTAAGTACACTGCCTCACCTATAACATTACAAAGAATAATTTTGGAGGCTACAGGAAAAAGAATCATCAATTTCAACCCCACAGCCAGGGCAGGACCTGCCCCATGTTTGTTCTGTACATGTTTGAGAACTGAAGAACGCTCATCAATGGGGTACCATAAGAAAGTGTATACACTGAGGCAAACACCGTCCCCCAGGTATTACAGTGAGCCAAAGGGGGAATCAGACCACTAGGCAAGCACATGGGGCCTAATTCACAAAGGTAAACTTAGAGTAAAAGTCTTGTGGTCTGAGTTGGTCTAAGTTTGTCTAAGATGGTCTAAGTTAGACTTTTGGTCTAAACTTAGACCAAAAGTCTAACATTACCAGTAGTAAAGTTAGACTTTAGGTCTAAACTTCGACTTCAGATCTAAACGTATACTTTTGGTCTAGGTTTACCTTTGTGAATCAGGCCCATAGTAAGGATCCAATGTTTCTCCACAGGACCCGCAAGAGGGAAAACAGCAACAAGCTGATAAATTTCCTAGGCAATCAAAAATGAAAAGTCCTCTCGATTCAGAGGACGTTTGCCCATCACCAAATTAATAGTAACAGGGCTAATAACAAGACCCCCATAGTCCACAGCCTGCACAGAAGGCATAACCTGAGGTGGAGCAATGAGAAAGGCACGGGCAAAAAATTGGATCAGGCTTCAATAAAGGAGAATACCTGAGCATACAACAAATGTACTTCTGCCACAGTGACGTTGGCATAAAGTGGAATAAAACTGCCCAACACAGGCCAGGTGGCCCAATCAATAATTAAGGGACCCATTTGAACAGTAGTAATAGGATGGGATAGGGTGCCATTAAACCAAATCTGGTGCTCCCAGGAGGTAAGAGGAGCTTCAATAACCGCATAGGGGTTTTAAGCTGCTGGAACAGCAGCAGCAGTGTAAGCATTAAAAGAATTATCATTCGCATCCACAGCGGGAAATGTAACCCAGGAGTATAACACTTCAAAGGAAATCACAGGATGCGCCTCGACAACAAAAACAACTGGAGACCCAGCATTAGAGACCCTATGCTGCAACAAATGTTGAGTAACCACCATCTTGCAATGAGTTGGAATCGCAACTGGTTGAGCCATGAATTAGAGGAAAGGGATTCCGACAGTAGCCTGAAAACTGGTCAGATAACCTTTTAAAATTCAAGCTTGAAAAACCTACAGCAATAGGTGATCCTTACAAACTGAGAAGGCAAAGCCCTCCCACCATGGACGTCTTTGGGAAATGGTGTGAGGGTATTGTGGACAAGCACAAGGGCTACTCAGGGGTCCTGTGAATAAGTACTAGACCAAACGTTAGCACCGCCAAGTTGCAGGAATTCTGCTGAGTCACAGAACTATTCCTTGGATCATAGAACCTTAGGAGGCAGGGACTGAGTCATCCTACCACCTGAGTACCCATGAGCCTGAGACCGATTAGCTATAGTGTCTCACTTGCCCTCCTACTCACTAACAGAGGAACAAGTGATTAGACACCCCAAAACATAACAATCCTGACCCTCTCAGGAATCGAGGTTGCAGGAAACACCCTTTTGCTTTCACACTTGACCTAATCCATAATAAGTTCTGACCAAGACACAAGAACAATTTTAAAATGTTTATTTTGAATTTCATGCTCTAGTATGCAGTATACGTGTCACAATAAGTAAGAACATGCCTAACACAAATATGGTCAGAATAGTAAGCAATCCATAAATCATAAAAGCAGCTGTCGTTAAATAGGACAGGGTAACCTAAGCCCCCTCCCCTTCTATAGAAGCAAAATGATTATACATTACAAGATCACCAGGTGTTGGCAGCAGATCCCATACCTTAGTATACACAGATGAAAGTTCCCCATCTCAGGTGCTATCACAATCTCTTCCCTGGAAAGATCCCTCTCAAAGAGTGTGTGTTACCTATACATCCATACCTATTTGACAAAAGTATGTGTTCCCAAACAACAGCTGCATCTGCGTATTTTGACTAGGTGATTGGGCCTGACTGGAACAAAATAACAAGGGGCATTGTTGTTCTACCTTGACTATAGTGTTCAAACTAAATTCCAGGAAAGAACAGAACGCGAAAACACAGCAGGTTCTATGTGAAAGTACAGCGTGGCACAAAAGCAAAATATGCTTGTATAGTAACGTGTGAAAAGTAGAGGGCAGTCTGCAACGTGCTCATGCTAACAGAGAAAATGACGATGGGCATGCACAGGACATATGACAACCTCTGGCCAGAAAGTTCCAATACCACAGTGGATAGTAGTCTAGTCCTTCTTAGATGCCATTGTCGAGTCTTCATAATCTCCAATCCATTCCTTTTCTGAATCGCATGAGTCTTTGCATAAATCATCGAGTGATCTGGCGATGTAGTGGTTACATACCTCAGGTATGAACAGATCCTATAGTGTGTACATTTCTCTGTAACCCCTTTACAACTTGCTTCTGACCAGACATCCTGACATTTAGACATCCTTCAATAACAATTTGCAGGTAACAAAGGCCTTTACATCAAAAGGAGAAAACAATATGATATACAAAGCCATTCTACATAAGATATCTTTGATGTTCCAGACCCAACAACCCACATTTCAAAGATCTTCAAACTCAATTACCTTTACATTAACTTCTAACGGCTAAGTCGAATACATACCTGCTAAATTCAATTTGTTTAGTTCAGTCACTTCAACTGAAGAATGTTCCACAAAAAAACACACACATATGCCTATAAAGTTAAATCCCTTATTCACCATCTTCATAATAGCTAGCCAGACAAAATCTGAGGACAAAATGATAGATCAAACTCAAATTGAACTCCAACTTTTTTGCTACCCTAGTTGGTGCAGGCAGAACTCCCAGTTCAGCTGGCAAACTGTTGTTAGTCCAATACAAAACATGAAAATAATATTTAAACAATTTGAAAAATACATTAAAATATTAACAATAACTTAAAGTTTTAGTGGCTTTAAGGCCCCTGGGCTAGATGGTTGCACAAGAACCTCATCCACAAAGTAAAGGACGATTTTGGTCCCACACCTGCTGGAGATTTATGCTGAATCTCTAGAGTTGGGCACACTCCCCCCGTTAATACGTAAAGCAGTTAATACCTTCCTGCTCAACGTTAACAAATCGCCAAAATTCTGAGCCTCCTACAGACCATTATCACTTTAGAATCATGACAACAACATTTTTGCCAAAGTCATAGCCACACACCTCAAACTAATAATGGGACGAATAATTTCTCCCATGTGATCGGGGTTTGTTCCACACCACTCCACACCACTCCACCTCAATTAATCTTTTTACGGTAATAAACAGTCTCCCCTGAGAGTCCTAGAAGGTGGCCCTGTTGGACGCTGAAAAATTGTCTGATTCCCTCGAATGGTTGTTCCTTCAGGCCACATTAACTACGCTGAGAATCCCTAACAGCTTCAATAACTTTATTACTTCATAAGGCTCCAGTTGCACGACTCCAACTCAATGGTATGCTTTCTGAGCCATTCTCCTTATCGAGAGGTACCAGGCAAAGCTGTCTGCTTTCCCCTCGTTTGATTATTATTATCCCAATATCCTCCTAGTCCGCTATCTACAATAATGACACTGGGAATGCGTACAAAACTATGGGAGTTGCATGAGAACACCCACTCAACGCCCATCAAACGCCTTCCCAGGGCAGAGTAAGGCAACGCAGATATTTGGGCTGCGTTGCCTAACTCTAGATTTATAGGGCCAGTCAGGGCCACACAAAGTGGCCTTGCGTGGCTTCATAAATCACATGTAAGGTTTGCGTCGCTCTTGCACCACATTGCGTGGTACATGAGCAACGCAAACCAGCCTCTCAGTTCTTCGCAAAGAGTGATGGTCCTCATAGTTACCCGACTAGGCCGATATAATTAAGACTTCACTCAGTTCAGTTCATCGTTGTGTCCTGCGCCCTGACTAGTTTGCTTTACCACAATGCTAGAACCATACAGTTCCTTTGTAAGGGAAACCGACAGCTAATACATCTTACAATAAATATAAATCCTTTAGACTATGGAATATTCAATCTGCGCTGAGCTGTTGCACTTTAAGGCATTACACCCTTTGGAGTGTAGGTTGGAAGATTGCTTTAAGAACTGAGATTAGACTTGTGATTGCAGTGACGAGTTCATGATTCACACTACCTCGTCAGAGGCTGTGATCCACTCTGGAGTAGGTGTAAAGTTGAACATCTACATTTAGAAGCCTTGCAGTACTCTGGTACATATACATTAAAAGAGTATGTTCATTACATGTCCGTGTGGTTTGTTGAACAAAAACAACCTTGCTTTAAGTACAGAATAAAAGTTAATCTTTAGTCGTGCATTTTGCTTTTAAAGACACGCTTTTTAATCCAGGACAAAGAGGCGGGCTGCAGTTATGAGTGACGCCTACAGTTCGTTTTACTGCTTTTGTGAGTTACATTATTGTGCTTGCTTTCAGAGAATTAAGTGTATTTCAGATATGACTCTGATGTAATTATATCGGTGCCTGGTAGTTTTTGCAGAAAGGCCTTGAAAGAATATGAAAAGTACTTGAAACACTGCCTGCATATTTCTCGAATGCCGTTTCCTCCGCCAGACGTGTCAGAGCTGCTTCTGTTAGTCATAGCCATATGCCAGATAACAAAACAGCCTCCGCTGGCTTTTTAGACAAAATACGAGCATTGAGTTTTGCTGCAGGGAAACAGTTCGAGAAAATGCAAAAAAAGCAGCTAAACAGAAGACCATTACAAATATAGAATATATGGTGCAATTAACACATTGGCGCTATTAAGGCCAGACCACAAAACCAGTCTACAAGTCTCAGAATATAAAGAAACAATCTGACAGGAACGGTATAGGCAGTGTGTGAAATCCTATAATACCAAATAAAGTTGCATTTTGGATACCGGTGAAAATATGAGGGGTTTTCTCTAAAAAGTTGGAATCCATCAGAAATGATGGTAAAATGATGGTGGTATTCAGGACCCTGCTCATGGGTGGAGCTTATACTATGTATAGGTAGATATATAGAATATAATGTATTATAATATGTAATACCATTTTTTAGCGTGAAGGAGGCACATGATTCATCAGAGATGAAGCCTAAAGTGAGCCATCATGTCCTTCCTCTCGATCAACAAGGACAATAAACAGCATTTTATAGTTACCCAATCAGCATGTGCGGTTTATCACATGCTATTCTTTACATGCGGAATAGTTATAAACAAAAGTGTTTAACCATGGCCAGAGCACAAGGGTTTACATCTATGGATTTAGATATGTTCACACTACATTAGGAGCTGTTTTCTGCTATAAAGTGATTTTAAAATGGAAACTGTGCAGCATCAAGCAGCGTTTTATCGAGCTAGTTACATACCACATTGCTCAGAACACATTTACACTGTACTAACAAACTTGTTCATCTGTGTTTATCTGATCACACTTATTTTCATAGCTATGATATTATTTGTAGGACTGGGTTTGTATAAAATTGATTTTTTGAGTCACTAGTAACATTGGTGCTGTTTGATGAAACTTCACAAAGCTTTTCACAAAAAAGGTTAAGTCAAGTAAGCTCCTTCTCCGAAAGTTTTGGGGTGATCCTTGAAGGAGGGCTGAGAAAAAGGGGGTCCCAAAACACATTTTCTCCATGCAATTTCAAATAGGAACATTGAAGGCAGTGCACCGAAATTGACAGAAAGCTACATCTTTACTCAGGAAGCGAGCGTTTTGTGATTTCAAGTGAACCCGTTCAGTAATTTTTGCAAAAGTAAGTTTAAAAATGTATGTGTCTATAGAGAACCAGTAGTATTGCAGTTCCAGCCGATCGAAAGATACCGATCTGATTGGCTGCTATTAATATCTACAAAGATGCTGCTGCAGCCATTTCAGGACTTAAGTACTCAGTCCCCATGTCCTTATAGACAACAAAATTAAGAGTAGTGATATCCTTACCCCCAAGGCCTGGTGGAGGGGTCTAAGAGCAGTGCAGCAGTATTACCACAGCACTGCAGTGAAGTACAAAAACGGGGTGGGCTGCTGACATTTTCAATTGACCCCTCCTCGAGTGGAGAGGGCCTAGGGGGCATGCAGACATGTTATGAACCCAGGATCCCATCCCCAGAGGCCTGATGCCTAATTATTTTCGGATCGCGTCCCATCCCGAGCCATGTTATTACCACAGGATCCCTTTCCTCTGGGGATCAATGCTTAATTATACGGGGTTGGGGGAATGAGGCCTCCATCCTCAAGCCATCTGATCTCCCCAGGGACCCCGTCCCCTGGGGCCCTATGTAAAACAGTATCCCGGGGAACCATCCCCCGGGACACTGTTATTCTCTGCTCCCAACTGGTGGGAGCAGAAAGGCCACCACCGGCAGGATAAAGGAACACAGGATTGCTCCCCATCCAGGCAGGGCAAAACAATACAGCTGTCTCGCACTGGCATCCAGCATGGGTGCTGGTAGAGGAGCCAGCAGGGCCATTGAACCTTGGATGTCACTTACTAACTCAAATCTTAAAGACATTGCCTTAAAAAATGGCAAAAGGCTTTGTCACTTTCTAGCTTGGCATGGATGTCAATATGCTAATCGTATGCTTACAAGAGTTGCTAGAAAAACAGAGAGTTTAGGTGAGCAGATTCAGAGTGTTGGTGGTGTTGTATTGTGCTCCATATAAAGGAGCTGCTCTCCACCTAAACTTGGGAACTACCCATAGTTCCTTGCTTCCTTTTCTGGACATTTTAAGCAGCACTCTAAGCCTGAAAATGTATTGTCTTATAATACCTGAAAAAACCAAAGGCTACAGTGATGGTATAGTTAGACTCAGATTTCACTCGTACAAAACCAAAACCCGAGAAATTCAGCACTTATAGTTACCTAGTTATAACTATAACTTACACCGATGCAAAGCACTGCTTATGACCTCACATATTACATTACTATGAAATGGTCAGTGACATCACTGATGACATCTCAAGTGACATCACTGATGACATCATCCACAGAATCACTAATACACCCACTCACACCCTAAACTACCTCTCGTACAGCCACTCCCACTCAGCCACTCACATACTCACATATCTATTCACAAACCCACATCAGTACTCACAAACCCACTCACTCCTTCATAGAGGCACTCACACACCCTATGCACAACGATACAAACAGTCATACAGCCACTCACATGATATATATTAGAACTAGTATCACTCATTAGTAATACAACTAGGGGAGACTTACTTACCTGCCGCCACCGCCGAGAGTCATATCCTGGGACTTGCCTGCACAGATCTCCCAGCCGCCACCGCCGAGAGTCATTCCAGGCCAAAAACAACTCGCCTGAGCTGACGCCCAAGCCGCCACTGCCGAGAGTCATATCTGGGCATTGGTAACCGCGCCGCCGCTCCGGGGGGACTACAACTCCCGGCAGGCATCGCGGCGGCGCGCGGAAGTGACGCGAAACGCGCCAGCAGAGGGCTTACAGGAGAATAAAGGGAGAAGGAGACCGGCAGAGCGGGGGAGACTTACTTACCTGCCGCCACCGCCGAGAGTCATATCCTGGGATTTGCCTGCACAGATCTCCCAGCCGCCACCGCCGAGAGTCATTCCAGGCCAAAAACAACTCGCCTGAGCTGACGCCCAAGCCGCCACCGCCGAGAGTCATATCTGGGCATTGGTAACCGCGCCGCCGCTCCGGGGGGACTACAACTCCCGGCAGGCATCGCGGCGGCGCGCGGAAGTGACGCGAAACGCGCCAGCAGAGCGCTCACAGGAGAATAAAGGGAGAAGGAGACCCGCCTCGCGGGACGCGAGCGGGACGCCCGGGGCGAAGCCCGGGCAAAGGGCGGGCCCTCTACGGCCCTCATCGGCACGAAGAGGCAGGAGCAGGGCCAAGACCGCTGCTCAAAAACATCCAAGTAAGTGAAGCACTCCCTTCATTCCTGCAAGTGTCTGGGTTACCATAGTGATTCTAACCCCACGGACCAGCATTGTTGCTACCTTGTAAAATGTCCAAAGCTAAAGCATCTACAGCTCCACTTAATACAATAGACAATTACATGGTACAGAAAGTTGCCAAAATTAACCAGGATAGGAGATCATCTTTGGGCCTTAGCTATTCACCGGACTTGCTTATTGATAACACGCCTCTACCTACCTCAGTTCTTGATATTAGTAATGAGGTCTTCCAAACTCCAGATAACAATCCTCTGACCCAATTACTAGTTGCAATCAATGAACCAGCTCCTGAATGTACCACTGATACTGACATTATTACTCTAGAAGAAGAAACCCCTACACCGGTCCCAGCCCCTAGAGTAACAAAGGGAGGGGGAAAGAATATACCAAAAAGGGGTGGTCTTCGATCAGGTAAAAAGCGCCTTGAGGCTTCTCCTCAGGAGAAAACTGGAGATGATACTAGGAGTAACGGGGGAGGAAAGGTTTACCTGGATGAAGATCAATTCAAAAAGCTACTGAATGCCATAGATAACAAAATTAAAACTATCACCAAACCACTCCTAAGCAAAATTGACCAGCTCACAGAAGAGGTTACCAGGCTGGGGGTACTTTTGCAAAAAACTACAGAAGAAAGATCAAAGCCTGCTCTAACAAATTTGGTTATGGCTGACCCGAAAAATACCAAAGCCGCACTTGGGCCAGATTCTTCAACAAATACTTCCCAGAACACCATGTGGAGGCCTGCCCAAGGGGGAGAAGGGTCGGGAATCCCAAACCCAGCTACCATTGATGAGGTTTCTGCAAGGCCAGCCTCTAGAAGTACAAAAGAGATAGACAACATAGATAAAGGGCCTGTAGAATTAATAGTGGAAGCCTCCCCACTAATATTGGTTTTAGCAAATGTCCCTCAATTAGAACCAGGGCAAGCTGAGAACATCCCTTCTTTGATAAATAAATCACTTCACTGGTTATCAAAGAATATGGCTTTTAAACCAGGAGGCAGGGACCAGTTGGCACAGGAAGTAGTGAAAGCTAGAAGGGTTGAATGGATCGGGGTGGCATCAAAAAATTCAAGGGGGATTGCATGGTGTTGCACTTCTCAGATCCTGAAGTCCTACCAAACATTCTAGCTAATATATATCCCCCCCCAGCGTAGATCTACCGAAATAGTGCCACTAACGTTGGATTTCTTTTATATAAAAAAGGGAAACAATATAAACCCAACACTGTTAAAAACTAAATGGAACCCTGTAATAAGAAAAGCCAATCTCCCTGTAAATAAAAACAATTGGGGAATTTCGATAGAAAACAGGTTCTCTGCCCTTTCAGGGCTAAGTCAATGTGATTGACTGGAAAAATCAATGAGTTTAGGGGAACCAAAGATCGCAAAGGTCAAACACGGGAATACTAGTATTCTCATGACAACAGGAACAGATTGTTGTGAGTCCAAGATACATGACCCTAGAGGCTATACCTTTAATGCAGTAGAGTACAACTAACTATTTGTTCATACTGATATTAATGTAGATGAAGTTAGTTCTCCACCTTGTGCGCTTCTCCCTAACCTGACTATTCCCTTAAATAAGAGGAATATGTAAAGGGAAGGTAGCATTAAGATCATCTCATGGAATATTGCGGGTATCCAACATAAAATAGAGACTCCACAATGGTGCAACTTTATAGACTGTTATGACATTGTGTTACTACAAGAAACATGGTCAGTGTCACCAGTCTTTCGTCAGGGCTTTTTAAACTACTATGTGCCTGCGAAAAAGAATACCAAGGGACGCCCTTCAGGGGGTCTAGTTATTTGGATACGCCAATCTCTGCAATGCACTATCAAACAGAGCCATATTACTAATAGCGACCTACTTTCTATAGTGCTTACCTGTAATGATGGTTACAAGTTGGCAATATATAATATCTATGCAAGGGGAACCCAAGGGGGCACGTCCTCAGACATAGTAGGTGCTTTAGACAATGACCTAGAGATGCTACCCACGCAGTACACTATTTTGGTGGGTGGAGACCTAAACATAACATTTGAACCTCTAGGTTGCGAGGATAACGATCTGACACATGAGGAAGACACCAAATGGGGAATTCCCCAGTTAGACCTTCCGTTGGTAAAAAAGTGGACAGAAGTAGCAATACAGTTTAAAAGTTTATGCCTATCCAGAGGACTAAGGGCAGCCAATGGCCGCACTCCTTCTGACCTTCAGGGCAGGCATACCTTTGATAACCTAAGATCAAGTAGTAGGATAGATTATATTCTGATAGATGTTAGAGGTTGGAGCAAAGTGGTTGACATGCAAGTCATATCCAGGTTGGAGAGCGATCACAACCCTTTGTCTTTGCTATTCAACTTAGAACAAAAAGCAACCACAGAAAATTTAGCTAGGAATATCACGACCTTAGATGTTGTTCCATCTAATAATCTCCGTCACATTAGATGGCTAACTTTAGCAGGCAATCCAGAGGATATGCAGGTCCTTGAGGGGTTAGTTATCGATGAAGTCGCCAGACTACAGGTTTTAATGAATGATGAAAATTTTAAATTAAGAATTGAAGAGTCACAGCCAAAGTTTTTTGCTAACATCCAGAAGCTATTCTTCAAAACAAACAAGAAGAGGAAGGGTATTGGACCACCCATAAAGAAGGGATGGTACGACCAATCCTGTAGAATAGCAAGACAAAATCTTAGCATAGCACTAAGATCTAAAACTGGAGTCTTAAATGCTAGGGATGAATATAGAAAAACCCAGATTAAGGCAAAAAAGCAATGGGATGAGAACCTTTGGCTAGATTTGAAGAAAGCATGTGCTGATAAACACCAGAAAGAGTTCTGGGCCATACTAAAGTGGGGCTCAGGTGGTGTAGCTGACTGCCCGAAAAATCATGTAGCAAAGGAGTCCTGGGTGGATTTTTTCAAACCCCAATATGCAGACAATTCAGGTTCGCAAGCTGTTCCCCTCCTAGAAAGGGTATTTTTCACCAATGAATTATTTTCACTAAAAGATGTACACGAGGCAATGGATGGAGTACCAGAGGTAGGGCGCCAGGAATCGATGGAATACCGGCAGATGTTTTCCTATCAGACAGGGATAACTGGTGTAAATACTTTGTATGGCTTGGAAATGCCATTGCACAAGGGACAAAGATACCAGCAACATGGAAAGGAGCAGAAATAATCCCAGTCTACAAGAAAGGGGACAAGGCTCTACCAAGCAACTATAGGCCCATCAGCCTCATCGATTGCGCCCAAAAACTGATGGGCAGGATGGTTCAAAACAAGATACAAGCCTGGATAGTTGATAAGGACATCCTTTCCCCATACCAAGCGGGATTTCGCCCTTTAACCAGCTCTGTCGATCAGGTATTCCACTTTCTAACTATATACTGGAAAAATGTAACCCTGCTAAATGGTCCTCTGTTTGCTGTTTTCGTTGACCTGAAGTCAGCATTTGATTTAGTTCCCCGGCAAAAACTCTGGGATGTCTTAAGGGATTTCGTAATAAGTCCTGAATTATTAACTTTGCTTGTAAGGCTCCATGAGAACAATTATGCCCGGATTAGGTGGGGAGCCCAGGGAGAGGTCACGGAATCCTTCCCTGTTGAGAGAGGCGTGAGACAGGGCTGCGTCCTGGCCCCCACCTTATTCTCCCTTTACATTAATGGCATAGTGGACTTTTTGAAGCAATTTCCGACGGATGCTCCATTATTAGACGGGAAGCGAGTTCCAGTACTAATGTTCGCAGATGACACCCTGCTGGTCTCGCGGACCCCTAGTGGTCTACAAAAGACAATAAACGCTTTTGGTGACTTCTGCCGGATTCGGGGCTTGGAAATAAATACAACAAAGACTAAATTTATGAATCTGAATCCCTCTAAGAAATTCAAGGGGAAAATGGTTCACAATGGGGCCTTTTTGGAAGAAGTAGATGCTTTCACCTACCTAGGCATCTCTTTGAATGCTAACATGAACTGGAGATCTCATATGGACTCTGTAGTGTTAAAATTTAATCAGTTGGCAGGGGCAATAGCCCAAAAGCACAAATCTTCATTCACAAAACCAATACAGCCAATAATGGAGATCTATGGCATGAAAGTGCTGGGTGCATGTCTTTATGGATCAGAATTATGGGGTTTCACCAATTTGAACACTTTAACAGTGGCAGAAAACAAGTTCCTGCGGCGCTTAATTGGTGTTCCACAGAGCACCCCCTCGACCCCACTCCACCACGATCTTGGGAGGAAAAGGATCGAGGACATGGTCAGACTGCGTCCTCTCCTATATTGGAGGCGCATAAAAACCACTCCTGAGTTGAGTCATTACGCAGCTGCCCTCTTGGATGTTGACAACTCTGATATTTTCCATAAAGTACTTTGGCTTAAAGAAGTGAGGAAATTACTCCAAAAACTGCACCTTGAACACTTGTGGTCTGCAGTAGACCCAGATGATTTTCCTTCAAAGACTACACTAAAAAAGCTATACTGGGACATGATAAACAATGCTGCATTGACCTCTAGTCAACCTTCTGTCCTGACATCCCAGGTCTTAGAAGTTAAAACTTCCCCAAAATTTGAACAGTATTGGGACTTGATCTCCAAGCCTCTAGATAGGAAATTGTATTTGCAGTTCAGAATTGGCACCTTACCCCTAAATGCTTTCACTGTCAAATGGTCTTCTGTTAATGTAAACACTTGCTTTTATTGTAAAACACATGTAGAGGACATCTCGCATTTTCTATTTGTATGCCCCTTATACGCTGCCCCAAGGAATAGATGGTTGAAGCCCGCATGCAGAAATCTGGGCACAAGGAAATGTTTAGAGGCCTTAAGGATCTTGAAATCAAATTGTGCCCCTAACCTTGCAATTACTATGGCTAAATTCTTGGGGTGGGCTTGGATAATACGAACGCGCACTTTAAAACTCCTATGAACTATATGAGCAACTAATCTTTGTTTTTAAACTTTGTGCTGTGATGATATCCTTTTAAAAAATGTGTATTTTTAAATTGTTATTCGCCAACAAAGTACAAATTGTATGGTATTTAATAAGATTTTATTATTAGATTAGTATTTATTCTGTTTAATTTAGGGATACATGCTTTTATGACAATGTTGTCGAATAAAGTATTTAAACTTGAACTTGACTTGAATACAACTAGTATACTAATTGAACCTTTGTAGTAGGTTAGTATATCGGTTTAACACCCGTTAACTCTTAAAACACTTACTCTCACTTGATGATATCATCAGTGATGTCATTTGAGATGTCATCAGTGGTGTCAGTGATGTCACTGACCATGAGTGATGAAATATATTAGGTCATAAGCATTGCAAGGGCATAAGTTATAGTTAGCTCAGGTAACTATAACTGCCGAATTTTACTTGTTTGATGTGAGTGAAATTAGAACCTAATTATAACGTCCCTTTAACCTTTGTTTTTTCAGTGAATTTTAAAGGGTTTTTACATTCTATTTGCTAACTATAGCAACCCTGTAACCTTTGGTGTTTTAAGTGAATTTCTATGTTTTTTTAACAAGTATTCACGTCTGCAGCGTGTTGGAGAAAAGGGGCGGAGCCTCCCACAAGCTCTCAGGAATCCTACTGTGTCGGACTTACTGAAGGTAACAGGAGGGCTTCTGGACCCTCAAGAATCCTCAGCATCCAAGACGACTTCATTCTCCAGCCAGGGGTGTTCCAGGAGGTGCATTTGCAGAGTGGTGGAGAAAGGGGGTATGGACCCTGAAGATTTCTCTTCAATTCCATTGTGTAGGACTTACTGGAGGTAACAGGAGGACTTGTTGGCCCCTAAGGACACTCTAGAGCCAAGAGGACTTCATCCCCCAACCATCAGGGCCCCAGGAGGCGTGTTTGCAGAGAGGTGGAGAAAGGAGGCATGGTCTCCAAAGTCCTCTCAGCAATCATTTTCTGTGGGACTTACTGGAGGTAACAAGAGGGTTTGTTGGCCCCCAAGAACCTTTACCATCCAAGGGTACATCATACCCCAACCATCAGTGCGATAGGAGGTGTGTTTGCAGAGTGGTGAAGTAAGAGGGCATGCCCGCCGGTGACATGCCGGTCTTTAAAACAATATCTTTTTCATTTATTTGGGGAGGGGAGACCCCATCCCCCGGGGTCAGGCCAATTTTGAATGGAGGAGGGGGGCCTTTGGGCCGGGTGCCGGCACTGCTTTTGCACATAGGGAGCTGCTAACATGCAGCTCCTTTTGCGTAAAATGCTTTTGCTTGCTCAAAGTGGAGCACAGTTTGCAATGACTTCACAGGAGCGGTAAAGCTCCCACCAAGCCATTGCAAATAGCTATGTCCTGTGGGGGGGTGGGCACCCAGGGATATAGCCGGAACCGGTCCTGGGGGGCAGTGGTCCCCAGGCCATGTTGGCTCCAGGTGGGCTTCTGACCGCCTCCTATATTAATATTTGCCATGGGGAGCTGGCGGCCCATGGGCTGCAGGGGGGTCCATGCGGCCCCCTGCATTATTTCCAATTAAAGTTCTGGGGAGGTGTTGGCCTCCGGGCTGTGGGGGGAGGGTCTGAGTAGCCCCCATGCATTATTTTTAAGTAAAGCCTGAGGGAGGTGGTGGTCCCTGGGCAGGTGGGGTCCAAGAGCCCCCCATTTAAACTATAAGCTCGGGAGAGGTGGTGGTACCCTGCATTTTTTCTAAAGGAATCCCCAAGGCGGTGGTCCCCGGAGTATTACTAAGCTCCAGGAGGGAGGCGGAGTGCCCCCCTTCCTATAAGCTCCAAATAAAATGCAGGAGCCCATTTTATGTGGGATTCCCGGGTCCAGCATGACTACCTCTGAAATTGTTTTTAAAATAATGCCTTTTTGGCACTGTGGTGTTCCAGTGGGACCCCCACCCAAGAAGCCTAGGAGGTCAGGGTGTTTCTACCTTGCCCTCTTTTCTTTTTTTTACATTTTTTCTGTTGCAAGGTTCAACCGAGTCACAAGACGGCTGCCAATTCCTCCGGGTTGGAATGGTTGGCAGCCAATCAAATCTCAGCACGAGATCAGGAGGGGTCACGAATCCTCTGCATCCATACATATATACACATGGAAATTTCTTTAAATAACTCAGCAACTACTGAACGCATTTACACCATTTAACAAAAAGGGCGCTTTCTGGACCAACAGCTACCTTTCTGCCAAAATTAGTGTAATTCCGTTCAGCAGTTCAGACTGTGGCCATGTCTAAATTTTCATATGGCTTTTAACATGGGGAAAATGAGTTTTGGGAGCCACCCTTTTTCTCTGCCCCTGCATGACGGATAACCCCAAATTTTTCAAGGCACCTGCTGAAGCTAGTTTTTAAAAGTTGGTGATGATTCGTGAAACAATGCCAAGGTATTGGCAAATGTAAAAACGCTCTTACTATGGAAACAACATCCTAACCAAATCTACCTAATGGCGGCTGCCAGTAGGTAATAAATAAAGTTATATAACAAGGTGGGAGGCATCACCGAAATGTGTGATCCTGTGTTGTTCCTGCTGTGAATTAAATAATTTAAACTTCACAATCCGATGGTGCCTGGTTTCAGTAATAAGGAGAGGGGCAGGAAAGCCACTGATTATATAAAAAAACAAATTTATAAAATAAAAACAATATATATATATATGTGATCAAGGCAGGGATCTGCCGAAATGCGTCGTGATGGCTGGTGGCACTCGTGAAATAAACTGAAATCAACACAAAATTGGGTCTACCTTGTCTTACTTGCAAGTCCGTGGTGAAGTTGTAGTGGAGGCGAGCTTTTGAAGCATATAAACATATATATATATATATATATATATATATATATATATATATATATATATATATATATATAAAATATATAAAACACACATATATATATTAAACACACTCTTTCTTTCACGAAAGATTTGGGGTGCACTCCTTCAGTTTTCCACAGCAAGGTATTTTATTTAAGGATCATTTTCATTAGTACGGGATAAAATCGAGTGATCTATATACATATTATCTACTGGCGGTCTCCAGTAGGTAGTTATAGTTAGGACCTATTTTCCATAGGAAATCCACAACATTCTATTTAGAATAACTTTGTCGCTAGTTGAGGAATCTTCGCAAATTTTTCAAAACTGGTGGGGCGTCCGGTCCACTCCTATCCTGAAAGTCTCGGGGTGATTCGTCAAGCGGGGGCCGAGAAAAAATGGGGGTCCCAAAAGGTGTTTTCCCCATGCAATTTTCCATAGGAACATTTAATCACAGCTACAGCCCGAACTGCTGAACGGAATTACACCAAATTTGGCAAAGAGGTAGTCCTTGGTTCACACTCGTGCCTTATGGTTAAATGGCGTAAATCTGTTCAGTATTTTTTTAGATATTAAAGATAAAAACATACATATATATCTGGGCGGGCCTAATGACACATCTCATCGTGAGATCTGATTGGCTGTCAGCACTTCATCCAAGAAGAGTTGGCAGCCATCTTGGGACCAATATACATGATAGCACCTAATTCACTGCAGTTAATAGATGGTTTTAAGACTTAAGTTACATTATAAATCATTTGTTGATGGTACTATAGTCATTTTAGGAATTGTGGTGTGTTCTAAGGTGATTTTACCATGTGAAAAATCCTTCTGTTGGGATATTATGAATCATGTTTGAGAGAAAACTATTTTCTCATGCTTTTCCCACAGAGGTTTGGAAGGTGATCTATAAGCTAAACTGAGAGCATATTTTCTGTAAATTCACATTATCTTTCTCAGTCATGTGAGAATGAAGTCTGACATTCTCAGTAAAACATGTACATCCAACAAGGGCAGAGACTGTCAGTTGATTCCTGTATGTTCTACTGCAGCTTCCCAGAGTGTTCTAAAGAACAACTAGAGTACAGCCTTACTTATGCCAAAAGTACAGCACACATAAAGCCACCTTGATTGGAATAAAGTGGTAACTCTTAAAACATTTAATTTAAAAAGTAACAACATTTGGGTTCATTTTGCCATGGAAAGTATTAGTGCTGCAGAAAGAAAAATTAGGGTACATTTTGAGAGACTTCTCAAATCCTCTTCTACTACATAATTTTTTTTTTGACATGCAGACTAAAACATGTACTTTTGATACCAGCAGCAGATGTCCCTGGTGAGCAGTAGCTTTACTACAGTGATCTAATGAGCAACTAGAGTGTAAAACACTGAAAGTATTTCCTACTGTGGAGACTGTAATAAATGAAGAAATTAGGAAACTTCATAACAAATAAGTCTCCCAAGATGGCTGCCTGAGACAAAAGAGCCCAAATGTAGCACAAATATCACCCAGATTTAGCCCAAGTATAGCCCAATGACAGAATGTCCTAGAGTGTTCTAAAGAACAACTAGAGCGCTAACAGTCTTACTTATGACTAAAGTATGGAATACCTGAAGCCATCTTGATTGGAATAAAGTGGTAACACTAAAAACATTTAATTTGCAAAGGAACAAAATGATGGGCTTCATTTTGCCATAGAAATTATAATTAGTGCTTCAGAAAGAAAAATTAGGGCACATTTTGACTTCTCAAATCCTCTTCTATTTCATAAAAAAATTCTACCATGCAGACTGAAACATGCACTTTGAATACCAGCAGCAGACTTCCCTGGTGAGCAGTAGTTTTACTACATTACTACAGTGATCTAATGAGCAACTAGAGTGCTAACATTCAGAATTTATGACAAATGTGTGACACATCTGAATGGACTTTTGATGGAACCAAAGCAAACAAGCATTGAAAATGCAATAGGTCTCGCCCTCGTTTAAGTTAAAGCAATTCTGTTTGTAATTAGGTGGCTTTTTAGCTTTGCTTTTATTAGTGTTTTTCAAACATTCATATGCATAACATGCATATGTATGCATATATGTATATGTATATGTATGCGTGCATTTATATTTGTATTTATAAAGATATGCAGATTATATATATGTTTATATATGTATATATATATATATACCCATATATATATATATATATATGCATGTATATGCATATATATATGTGCATATGTGTGCGTGTAGAGAGAGGTGGAGAGAGGTAGAGAGGCTAGAGGTGTAGCGGTAGAGGTGTAGAGGCAGAGGTGTAAAGGTAGAGCGGTAGAGGTAGAGAGGTAGAGGTAGAGAGGTAGAGAGGCAGAGAGGTAGAGAGAGCTAGAAAGAAGAGAGTGAGTAATAGAGTAGAGAGTGAGTAGTAGAGATTAGTAGAGAGAGTAGCAGAGAGTGAGTAGTAGAGAGTGAGCAGTAGAGAGTCATTAGTAGAGTGAGTAGTAGAGAGTGAGTAGTATAGAGTGAGTAGTAGAGAGAGAGTAGTAGAGAGTGAACAGTGGAGAGTAGTAGAGAGTGAGTAGTAGAGAGTGAGTAGTAGAGAGTGAGTAGTACAGAGTGAATAGTAGAGCGAGTAGTAGAGAGTGAGTAGTAGAGATTAGTAGAGAGAGTAGCAGAGAGTGAGTAGTAGAGAGTAGTAGATAGTGAACAGTAGAGAGTAGTAGAGAGTGAGTAATAGAGTGTGAATAGTAGAGTGTAAATTGTAAATGTAAAATGATACTTGTATAGCGCACTACTCACCTGCAAGGGTCTCAAGGCGCTTGTACGAATACCGCTGTGGAACCCATCCTGGCTTTCCCTGTGAGGCGTCCACTCCTGGGCACCCCCAAGGTGGAGGCCAGGCATCCTTAGCGTGGTGGGGGCCATTGTGGAGATTAAGCAAGCTATTGCCCAGAGTTGCAGAGTGGGACTCCATGATTGGAATAGGCACAGAGGCGAGAATTATCAGGTCAGTGGAATTTTTGAGCCCAAGACCCGCCGAGGCGGGGAATTGATCCCTGGTCCTGGGCTAGACCTCTGCATCAGGGTCTGCCGCTCTAATCATTGAGCCACACTTCTCCAAGAGTGAGTAGTAGAGAGTGAGTAGTAGAGAGTGAGCAGTTGAGAGTAGTAGAGAGTGAGTAGTAGAGAGTAGCAGTGAGCAAGTAGTAGACAGTGCATAGTAGAGGGAGTAGTAGAGAGAGAGTAGTAGAGAGTGAGTAGTAGTGAGAGAGTAGTAGAGAGTGAGTAGTAGAGAGTAGTAGAGTGAGTAGTAGAGAGTAGTAGAGTAGTAGAGAGTGTTTAGTAGAGAGTGAGTAGTAGAGATTAGTAGAGAGAATTAGTAGTAGGGAGTGAGTAGTGGAGAGTGAGTAGTAGAGAGTAGTAGAGAGCGAGTATTAGAGAGGAAGTCGTAGAGAGTGAGTAGTAGAGAGTGAATAGTATAGAGTGAGTAGTAGAGAGAAAGTAGTAGAGGGTGAGTAGTAGAGTGAGTAGTACAGAGTAGTAGAGAGTGAGTAGTGGAGAGTAGTAGAGTGAGTAGTAGAGAATGAGTAGCAGTGAGCGAGTAGTAGACAGTGAGTAGTATAGAGTGAGTAGTAGAGAGAGAGTAGTAGAGAGTGAGTAGTAGAGAGTAGTAGAGTGAGTAGTAGAGAGTGAGTAGTAGAGAGTAGTTGAGAGTGAGTAGTAGAGAGTGAGTAGCAGTGAGCGAGTATTAGACAGTGAATAGTAGAGGGAGTAGTAGAGACAGAGTAGTAGAGAGTGAGTAGTAGAGAGTAGTAGAAAGTGAACAGTAGAGAGTAGTAGAGAGTAAGTAGTAGAGAGTGAGTAGTAGAGAGTGAGTAGTAGAGAGTGAGTAGTAGAGATTAGTAGAGAGAGTAGCAGAGTGAGTTGTAGAGAGTGAACAGAAGAGAGTAGTAGAGAGTGAGTAGTAGAGAGTGAATAGTAGAGTGAGTAGTAGAGAGTGAGTAGTAGAGAGTGAGTAGTTGAGAGTAGTAGAGAGTGAGTAGTAGAGAGTGAGTAGCAGTGAGCGAGTAGTAGAAAGTGAGTAGTAGAGGGAGTAGTAGAGAGTGAGTAGTAGAGAGTGAGTAGTAGAGAGTCATTAGTAGAGTGAGTAGTAGAGAGTGAGTAGTAGAGAGAGAGTAGTAGAGAGTAGTAGTAGAGAGTAGTAGAGAGTGAACAGTGGAGAGTAGTAGAGAGTGAGTAGTAGAGAGTGAGTAGTAGAGAGTGAATAGTAGAGCGAGTAGCAGAGAGTGAGTAGTAGAGATTAGTAGAGAGAGTAGCAGAGAGTGAGTAGTAGAGAGTAGTAGATAGTGAACAGTAGAGAGTAGTAGAGAGTGAGTAGTAGAGAGTGAATAGTAGAGTGTAAATTGTAAATTGTAAATGTAAAATGATACTTGTATAGCGCACTACTCACCTGCAAGGGTCTCAAGGCGCTTGTACGAATACCGCTGTGGAACCCATCCTGGCTTTCCCTGTGAGGCGTCCACTCCTGGGCACCCCCAAGGTGGAAGCCAGGCATCCTTAGCGTGGTGGGGGCCATTGTGGAGATTAAGCAAGCTATTACCCAGAGTTGCAGAGTGGGACTCCATGATTGGAATAGGCACCGAGGCGAGAATAATCAGGTCCGTGGAATTTTTGAGCCCAAGACCCGCCGAGGCGGGGAATTGATCCCTGGTCCTGGGCTAGACCTCTGCATCAGGGTCTGCCGCTCTAATCATTGAGCCACACTTCTCCAAGAGTGAATAGTAGAGAGTGAGTAGTAGAGAGTGAGTAGTAGAGAGTGAGCAGTTGAGAGTAGTAGAGAGTGAGTAGTAGAGAGTAGCAGTGAGCGAGTAGTAGACAATGCGTAGTAGAGGGAGTAGTAGAGAGAGAGTAGTAGAGAGTGAGTAGTAGAGAGTAATAGAGAGTGAGTAGTAGAGAGTGAGTAGTAGTGAGAGAAGTAGAGTGAGTAGTAGAGAGTAAGTAGTAGACAGTAGTAGAGAGTATTGGAGAGAGAGTAGTAGAGAGTGAGTAGTAAAGAGTAGTAGAGAGTAAGCAGTAGAGAGTAGTAGAGAGTGAGTAGTAGAGTGAGTAGTAGAGAGTAGTAAAGTAGTAGAGAGTGAGTAGTAGAGAGTAGTAGAGAGTGAGTAGTAGAGAGTAGTAGAGAGTGAGTAGAGAGTAGTAGAGAGCAAACAGTAGTGAGCAAGTAGTAGAGAGTGGGTAGTAGAGAGAGTAGTACAGAGTAATAGAGTAGTAGAGAGTGAGTAGTAGAGTGAGTAGTAGAGAGTAGTAGAAAGTGAGTAGTAGAGTGAGTAGTAGAGACTAGTAGAGAGTGAGTAGTAGAGTGAGTAGTAGAGAGTAGTAGAGAGCGAGTAGCAGAGAGTAGTAGAGAGTGAGTAGTAGAGCATGAGTAGTAGAGAGTGAGTAGTAGAGAGTGAGTAGTAGTAATACGCTCTCATTCAACTTTCATTCTTCCATGCATTCCTATAGTCCTGGCATATGTAACCCAAGGATGGTAAGTTTGTTACATAAATCAGGATATTATTCCAGATAGTTGACATAAATACGGCATATAATGATTGTAACGCAATGTGCCGTATTTCTGGAAACAAAAGCCACAAAAGCGTATTAGATAGATTATTTTGGAATTTTGTGCGTATGAGAGTATGATTGAAACACGATTAATTACTGGGTAGGCTTTAAAACAGGATGAATTTCTCTTATTTTTATCCTCTTTTGCACCAATGTATGTTGTTTGATACTTTGTGGATTTAAAATGTTATCTATTTTTGTACGATCCTTTTTATATCAATTCCAAGAGTATACAACAAAATTAAAATATATATATATTTTCTAAACATGTTTTGTTGAGTATAATTGGATTGACTTATGTTTGTTATGTGCATTGCTAGACTCCTAGGTTAATCACCCCATATATATTGGGATCCTATTGCTAGGACCATTACATCTTTAGGCGGGGTTACGTTCTTTGTTCTATTTTCTGCGGGTAAGCTCCTTGCCTGGAAGGCGAAGACAGATAGGGTCCGAAATAATATTAGCTCTATTGCTAAGGATGGAATGACACATTCTACAGATGAGGGAATTAGTGGAGCTTTTAGGTGCTTCTTCAGCGAAATATATCATGAGGATAAGAATGTACAACCCAATCAAGCAATGGAATGGTTATCGGGGATTTCCCTTCCAGCCCTACTATTAGAACAAAGGAATGCTCTGGAGGGCCCTGTCACAGTCGAGGAAGTACGCACTGCTATTTTTAAAAGCAAAAAAGGCAGGGCTGCAGGACCTGACGGGTTACCATCTGAAATATATAAAGCAACCTGTTTATCAACTCTTCCTTACTTAACAAACCTGTTTAATAGCATCCTACTGGAAGGTGCTTTGCCCCCCACCTCATGGGATAGGGCCTCCATAACCCTGATCTTAAAACCGGGCAAATTGGCAACTAACTGTGGGTCATATAGGCCGATTTCAATCCTTAACACAGATTACAAAATTTTTGCGTCTGTTCTTGCAAATAGATTGGGAGGGGTGGCGAATAACATCCTGCATCTTGATCAGAAGGGATTCGTAAAAGACCGGCAGCTTTATGAGCTGACTTATGATCTCATCTGTGCAGTAGACATGGCCACGTTCGCATCCCTTCCCTTAGCAGTTCTCACGCTTGATGCCACAAAGGCCTTCGATAGGGTTAATTGGGTCTACCTAGCGGAGGTTCTGAAAAAGTTTAATTTAGGCGATAACTTTAGGCGGGCTGTAAAATTATTATACAAAGACCCTTCCGCCTCATTATTGGTCAATGGCGAACTTACTGAGCCATTTAGTATCACGCGCGGAACCCGCCAGGGGTGTCCCCTCTCCCCCCTTTTGTTTGACTTGTATATAGAACCTTTTGCACAATTAATTCGTGACAACCCTAATATTAAACCTTTTATTTTTGAAGGGTGGGAGTGAAAAGTCGCACTATATGCGGATGATGTTCTCATCTTTTCGTCCGAGTTGAGCTCGGCATTTCCCACTGTAATAGCCATTGCAGAAGAGTTTGGGGCAATATCCGGTTATGAAGTTAATGCTTCTAAGACCGATATCATGGTTTGGAATCATGCTGTGCTGGTGGCAGGGGCACAGCCTAGTTCTATTTTGAGATATCTGGGTTTAAATATCTACACGGATATTAATAAGATTGCCCCTTTAAACTTTGCCCATGTGGCCAAGGAGGCTCGCAGATTGATGAGAACATGGTCAGCTCTACCAATTTCCTTGATAGGTAGGTCCAACCTAGTTAAAATGACTATTTTACCTAAGTTTATGTTTTTATTTAATACTATTCCTCTTTTCTTTGACCCACACATGATTGCAAGATTTCAAGCTGAAATAAACACATTTATATGGAATAGTCATACACCCAGACTGGCCTGGAAGAAGATAAGACGTCGCCGAGAAAAAGGGGGCCTTGCAGCACCAGATCTGCAATACTACGGTTGGGCCTTTCAATTTTCTCACGTTAGGATGCTTTTAAAGACCCCTAATAGCATGGGTTGTGGGAAACTATTCTCAGCACTTCTTAAGGGGGAAAAAGTTAGGCCTGCAAATTTTTTGTTAAAGTTTAGTGACCCTAAATACTTCAAGAAGGTCAAGCTAAAGATATTGAGGGACCTAGCTAGAACATGGGGTAAATTTAGGCGTGGACTCAAACTGGACTATTATCATAGCAGGGCTCCACTTTGGGACTCTCCGGGATCCCCATCCTGGCTCTTAGATAGTTTAGCTCTATCTGTTAGAGAGGCCAGACTTTTATCATGGGGGGACCTGTTTGCTGAGGGTGTCTTACTTTCATGGGAGGCTCTGAGTTCAACAATAGGAACCCGTTTCTCAAGATTTAAATACCTTCAAATTCAAAGCTGGGCTCATGCTTACAGTCAGGTTAGGGGCAGATTTAAAATAGGAGGTGAGAGTAATCTGGTAACCCATCTGATAGATAAATTACCTTTCAAAAAAGAGATCACATTTTGGTATAACCTTATGATAGACGGGACTGATGGTGAATTTTTGCTCCCCCATTCGCTTTGGGAAACGTATATCGCCAACATCGATTTGGAGAGTTTGTGGCTAGAATCGTTTAAAATTTTGGGGGACACTGTGAAACCTTCGTGGCTTCGCCGTAACCATCTGTTCACATTGCACAGGGCGTACTATTCCCCACTACGTTTATCTAAATTCCCCAATAACCCTCTGATTGCCTGTCCCAGATGCGGTTTGGTAGCCGCATCAGATGTCCATATGTTTCTTGAGTGTTCATTTTTAACATCATTTTGGAATGAGGTCTGCGTCTTCCTTTCTTTAGCGGTAGGATCCCAAATCAGCCCATGCCCTGTGTTAGTATTTTTTGGTATTCTACCAGAATTATGTGGCATAGGTAAAAGAAAATTGGTCTTCTATGGTTGTTTGCTGGCTAGAAGAGAAATATGCAAACGTTGGAAAGATAAGACACCTCCTCTCTTTACCGAGTGGCGTGCTTCTATGCTACAGACGTCAAAATTGGACATGAATAGGGCTGGGAACCAAAATAAGAGAAGATTTTGGCTACTATTGAATTGGTAATCATGGATCAGATCATCATGGGGTTTTTTTTTTTCCCCATGTCCTATGATTACGCTGCTTGGAAGGGTCTCTGTATTTGGCCCCTTTTTGCTATACATACCCTACAAGAGCATCTTCGGCTACGAAAGTGGGTAGTATACAGCAGTATGTTAGCCTACATGGTACCATGTGACGATTAAATGGTTGATGTAGCGCACTGCGGGATATTCCGGTATGTATCATTATAATCCCCCACCAGTAAATCTGGGTCAGTGTCTCTGTCATCTCCTATATCTTCTCGTTACCATATGGTCACCAAGGGCGAATATGAGGACACAAAAAAAAAAAAAAGAGAGTGTGTAGTAGAGAGTGAGTAGTAGAGATTAGTAGAGAGAATCAGTAGTAGAGAGTGAGTAGTGGAGAGTGAGTAGTAGAGAGCGAGTATTAGAGAGGGAGTAGTAGAGAGTGAGTAGTAGAGAGTGAATAGTATAGAGTGAGTAGTAGAGAGAACATAGTAGAGGGTGAGTAGTAGAGTGAGTAGTACAGAGTAGTAGAGAGTGAGTAGTGGAGAGTAGTAGAGTGAGTAGTAGAGAATGAGTAGCAGTGAGCGAGTAGTAGACAGTGAGTAGTATAGAGTGAGTAGTAGAGAGAGAGTAGTAGAGAGTGAATAGTAGAGAGTAGTAGAGTGAGTAGTAGAGAGTGAGTAGTAGAGAGTAGTTGAGAGTGAGTAGTAGATAGTGAGTAGCAGTGAGCGAGTATTAGACAGTGAGTAGTATAGAGTGAGTAGTAGAGAGAGAGTAGTAGAGAGTGAATAGTAGAGAGTAGTAGAGTGAGTAGTAGAGAGTGAGTAGTAGAGAGTAGTAGAGAGTGAGTAGTAGAGAGTGAGTAGTAGAGATTAGTAGAGAGAGTAGCAGAGTGAGTTGTAGAGAGTGAACAGTAGAGAGTAGTAGAGAGTGAGTAGTAGAGAGTGAATAGTAGGGTGAGTAGTAGAGAGTGAGTAGTAGAGAGTGAGTAGTAGAGAGTGAGTAGTTGAGAGTAGTAGAGAGTGAGTAGTAGAGAGTGAGTAGCAGTGAGCGAGTAGTAGAAATTGAGTAGTAGAGGGAGTAGTAGAGGGAGAGAGTAGTAGAGAGTGAGTAGTAGAGAGTAGTAGAGAGTGAGTAGTAGAGAGAATAGTAGAGTGAGTAGTAGAGAGTACGTAGTAGAGAGTAGTAGAGTATTAGAGAGAGAATAGTAGAGAGTGAGTAGTAGAGAGAGTAGTAGAGAGTGATTAGTAGAGAGTGAGTGGTAGAGAGAGTAGTAGAGAGTTAGTAGAGAGTAGTAGAGAGTAAGTAGTAGAGACTAGTAGAGTGAATAGTAGAGAGTGAGTAGTAGAGAGAGTAGTAGAGAGTAGTAAAGTAGTAGAAGAGTGAGTAGTAGAGAGCAGTTGAGTATTAGAGAGTGAGTAGTAGAGAATAGTAGAGAGTGAGTAGTGTAGAGTGAGTAGTAGAAAGTAGTAGAGAGTAGTAGAGAGCAAGCAGTAGCGAGCAAGTAACAGAGAGTGTGTAGTAGAGAGTGAGTAGTAGAGAGAGTAGTGGAGTAGTAGAGAGTGAGTAGTGGAGAGTGAGTAGTAGAGAGTAGTAGTGAGTGAGTAGTAGAGAGTGAGTAGTAGAGAGAGAGTAGTAGAGAATGAGTAGTAGAGAGTGAATAGTAGAGAGTAGTAGCGAGTGAGTAGTAGAGAGATAGTAGTGTAGAGTAGTAGTAGAGAGTGAGTAGTAGAGAGTAGTAGAGAAGTAGAGAGTGAGTAGTAGAGAGTAGTAGAGTAGTAGAGAGTGAGTAATAGAGAGTGAGTAGTAGAGAGAGAGTAGGTAGTAGAGTAGTAGAGAGTAGTCAGTCAGTGTCAGTTAGGGTCAGTTAGTCAGTGAGTGTCAGTCAATCAGTGTTAATCAGTGTCAGTCAGTCAGTGTCAGTCAATCAGTGTCAGTGAGTGATAGTTAGTCAGCCAGTGTCAGTCAATCAGTGTCAATCAGTCATTGTCAGTTAGTCAGTGTCAATCAGTCAATGTCAGCTAAAGCAGCTCTGCTGACCTGGTTCTCTGGTTCTAAAGCAGCTCTGCTGACCTGGTTCTCTGGCTCTAAAGCAGCTTTGCTGACCTGGTTCTCCGGCTCTAAAGCAGCTCTGCTGACCTGGTTTCTCTGGCTCTACAGCAGGTCTGCAGACATAGTTCTCTGGCTCTAGAGCAGCTCTGCCGACCTGGTTCTCTAGTTCGAAAGCAGCTCTGCTGACCTGGTTCTCTGGCTCTAAAACAGCTCTGCTGACCTGGTTTCTCTGGCTCTAGAGCAGCTTTGCTGACCTGGTTCTCTCCCTATAGAGCAGCTCTGCTGACCTGGTTCTCTGGCTCTAAAGTAGGTCTGCTGACCTGGTTCTATGGCTCTAAAACAGTTCAGCTGACCTGGTTTCCTGGTTCTGGGGCAGCTCTGCTGATCTGGTCCCTTGGCTCAAAAGCAGCTCTGCTGACCTGGTTCTCACCCTCTAAAGCATCTCTGCTGACCTGGTTCTCTCGCTTTAAAGCTGCTCTACTGACCTGGTTTCTTTGGCTCTACCTCAGCTCTGCTGACCTTTTTCTCTGGCTCTAGAGCAGCTCTGCTGACCTGGCTCTTAGGCCCTAGAGCAGCTCTACTGACCTGGTTCTCTGGCTCTAAAGCAGCTCTGCTGACCTGGTTCTATGGCTCTAAAGCAGCTCTGCTGACCTGGTTCACTGGCTCTAGAGCTGCACTGCTGACCTGGTTCTCTGACTCTAAAGCAGCTCTGCTGACCTGGTTCTATGGCTCTAAAGCAGCTCTGCTGACCTGGTTCTCTGGCTCTAAAACAGATCTGCTGACCTGGTTTCTCTGGCTCTAGAGCAGCTTTGCTGACCTGGTTCTCTCCCTATAGAGCAGCTCTGATGACCTGGTTCTCTGGCTCTAAAGCAGGTCTGCTGACCTGGTTCTATGGCTCTAAAGCAGCTCTGCTGACCTGGTTCTCTGGCTGTAGAGCAGTTCTGTTATGTTATAGGGGAATTGAATGAATGAATGAATGAATGAATGGATGAATGAATGAATGAATAAAGTATTTAATAAAGCGCACGGTGGCCAAACGGCTTCCTGGCGCTGGGGACCTGATCAGAGCTCAGCAGAGGGAACCCAAGGAGGTTTTAGGAAGGGAATGCCTGAAAGAAAAGAAAAGTTTTAAGAGCTTTGCGGAAGTGAGTGTAGATGGGAATGGAGCGGATAGAGAGAGGAAGACTGTTCCAGAACAGGGGGGCCAGGACTGAGAACTGAGTGCCCCCCGTTCTGGATTTACGGAAGCGAGGGATATGAAGAAGAGAAAGAGAAGAAGAGCGGAGAGTGCGGACCGGGGCATGAGAAGAAACAAGAGAAGTGATGAACAGGGGCGCAGAACGGAAATGAGCTCGAAAAGCTAAACAGGCCAATTTGAAAAAGGATCTAAAGTGAACTGGAAGCCAATGAAGTGATTTGAGAACCGGGGTGATGTGAGAAGATTTGGGGAGGGAAAGGATAAGATGAGCAGCTTGATTTTGAATGGCCTGTAGGCGGCGGGATTCGTAAGCCGGTATGCCCACGTACAGGCCATTCCCATAGTCAAGGCGGGAGATGACAAGGGCCATGACTATGGATTTAAGTGCATCGGTAGAAAAAAAGCGTGACATTTTCCGGATTCAACGAAGAGAGAGAAAGCAAGAAGACACGACGGAGCTGATCTGACTGTGCATGGATAAGTCATGACTGACTTTAATACCAAGAGTGCGAACAGAGGAGGCGGGCACCGGGGGGGGGGGCCAAAAGAAAGGGGCCAATGTGCAGGGGACCAAGGGTTGGAGGGGCCACCAGTGAGAACAAGTTCCGTCTTGTCTGGATTGAGCTTCAGATGGTTAGCGCTCATCCAGTCAGAGATGAAGACTAAAATGGAGCAGAACTTGGGAAGAGAATCAGGGGAAGAGGAAAGATCAAAGACGAGCTGGAGGTCATCTGCGTAGTTGTACACCGAGACCCCCAGCTCAAGGAGAGAGGTGATGAGGGGGTGAATGTAAAGATTGAAAAGGAGGGGAGAGAGAGAGGAACCTTGGGGAGTGCCGCAAGTGACAGGGCGGGGGGGAGCAGAACAACCGGGGAGATGAACTGCCTGGAACCTGTCCCGCAGGAAGGACGCCAGCCAGGAGAAGGCTGCGCCCCGAATGCCCGCTGCGCTGACACGGTCGAGAAGGATGGAATGGTCAACCGTGTCAAACGCAGCGGACAGATCGAGAAGGACCAGGGCTTGGGGGAGGTTGGAATCGGCCTTCCCCTTGAGCTCGTCCAAGACTGCGAGGACCACCATCTCCGTGGAGTGGCCCGGGCGGAATCCCGCCTGGTGGGATGCAAGGAGGCCGTTCTCCTCTATATAAGTGGAGAGGCAGGAAGTGACATGAGCTTCAAGGATCTTGCCGAGGTAGGGAAGAAGAGAAATGGGGCGGAAATTGGAAGGAAGAGAGGGATCTAGGCCAGTTTTTTTTAGAATGGGAAGGACTATTGCGGATTTGAAGGAAGAGGGGGCAGATCCAAGAGCCAGAGAGGAATTAAGAAGAGCAAGAGGGGGGGCAGGACAGTTGGTGAAAAGAGTTTTGAGAATGCGTGCTGGCGCGCAATCCGCAGGAGAACCGGACTTGGTTTTGACCAAAAGTTTTAAGAATAAATCGGTGGAGATGGGAGGGAAAAGGGCGAAAGAGGAAGAGGGACGGATAGGGAGGCAGGTGGGACGGGGTTGAGGCACTGTGGGAATGTTGGCTTTAATCTTCACGATCTTGTCGATAAAAAAGTCGTTAAGTGAAGAACAGAGGGACTGTGAAGGAACTAAACTAGGAGTGGGGCGATCAGAGGTGGCGAGATTGTGGACCAGAGAGAAGATTTCACGGGGTTTGTTAGCCGCAAGAGCTAATCTCTCGGTGAAGTATGCGGTTTTAGCCGCTAAGATCGCTTTTTTATATTCAGAGAGGAGTGATTTGTATTCGACATGCAAAGAGGGGCAATAGTTCCGTCTCCAGTGGCGTTCCGACCGCCTAAGGTCGAGTTTAAGTGTTTTAAGTTCTGGGGAGAACCATTTGTGCGCGTCATATGGACGGACCGCCTTGATCTTTCTAAGCGGGGCGACTGGATCGCACGAAGAGGAGAGCCATGTGCCGATAGCGTTAACCTGGGATTCAAGAGGAAGATTAGTGAGGTTGGGGGCAGAGGAGGCCAAAGTGAGCGAGAGGGAGTCAAGGTTGGTCCCATTCCAATTGCGAGCTAAGATGTTTTTCGGACGGGGAGACTTATCGACCGCTCCCAGATGGATAGAGAAAGAGATGTTAAAATGATCCGACCACACGCATGGGGATATGAGGGGGGGTGAAACAATGGGACGTGAGGACCAAATTTGGTCCAAGATATGACCCTGGGTGTGAGTAGGGACTGAGACGTGAGAAGTGAGGTTTAGACATTGAAGAGTGCCCGAAAAATCTTTAGAGGGAAGGTCTTCCATGGGGTCGCCCGGAATTCATATCGGGCACTAATACTCTGGAGTGTCCTGGTGCGTAGGTGGACAATGGCAGTAGGGAGCAGAAATATTGAGGCAGCTGCTAAACAGAAAAATTTTAAGATGTTTTTTAAAGATACAGAAATCCTGAATATGCTGGATATCATCCGGTAGAGAATTCCACATCATAGCTGCTTTGACTGATAAACACTGACCACCAATCCGACGTTGGAGGGATGAGCGCAAATGTTGCCTGGGCGTATAGAACACAAAACGTGTTCTGATGTAGGCCGGGCCAGAGCCATGAAGCGCCTGGTGTGTCATGGTTAGTGATTTAAAATGCACTCGCTGGGCCACAAGGAGCCATTGAAGATCGCGTAGATGCTGCCGAACGCTAGAGCTCTTCGAGATATTAAAGAGGAGTCTGGCCTCGGAATTCTGAATGACCTGGAGTTTTTTTTAAAAGATAGCCAGGTATGCCAATGTAAAGAGTGTTGGCATAATCTAGGCGGGAGAGGATAAGCGCCCGGGCAACCATTTCCTAAGCAGTGCGCGGGAGCAGAGGGAGGAATCGTCTCAAGGCTTTAAGAGAGCCAAAACCAACTCCTGTGAGTTTTTTAATCTGTTTATCAACAAGGACTAGCTAAGTGTGACCATTTATAGGACTCTGAACTGTATTATCAGCAGGCACCTATTAGGTATTTTCATGAAGCCCTCACCCACCAACCTAGTTGGTGGCATGCTTTATCATCGGGCCCACCCAGTGACACTTAATGTGTCCCGGGTGTGCTTCGACGCCTGCTTACAGCGGAGCAGGTATTTTACGGAGAGTGCAGTGTGGTGAATAGTGAAGTGAAGTTAAAACGACTAAACGGTGGTCCCAGTACCCGAGGGTAAATTACATTTTAATAACTGGACCTCCGTCAGCGGTTAAAAACAAGGCAAGTGGATGTTATGATGGCAATATTAAGACCTCCTACATCCAGTGTTGGTCGACATGTTTCACCCAGTGCCTTATAGGTATGGTGGCTTTCCGCAGGACCGTAAATAGTGCAGGTGCATGTTAAAAACAATTAAGTGAGTGTCTTCAGGCTATGTGTCGCACTCACTAAGGTGCTATTTGTGTGAGAGGGGGATACCCTCATCAAGCATACGCTAGCGATGTGCTGCAAGTGCTCCCTGGAGTGATTCGGCAAGGGATTTGACCAGGATTCTAGGTCAAGGCCTGCGGGGTACCTGTTGTGCCGTCAACAACCTGGCCGGAGGCACATAGTCTGAACACACATAAGCAGTACTCATGCAGCCTAGGATATCTCCTGTCAGTCTCATGCAGTTCGCCAATCAGCCATCCAGCACTATGTTCTTATTGTATCACTCTGCCAATACCTAAGCACTTATGGGGCAGATTTACAAGTCCCCTGCGCCACCAGTACGTCACTTTTTGTAACGTAGTGATGGCGATGGCGACTCCTCCATATTTACAAGGGGAGGAAAAGCCACCCTGCATGGCTTTTCCTCTCCTTGAAAATACGACCCATTCAAACACAGCACTTTGTGTTGAAGGGGCGTTCCATGGGTGTTGCTGTGTCTGTTTTCACACAACACCCATGGAATAACACAACTCAAGACATACGAGAAAGTGTAAATCTGTAGATACATGTGAATAGTGCGCCACCCTAGAGGTGGTGTAGCGAGGCACAACAAGGAGAAATGTTTTCATTTCTCCTCGTTTTTTCCTCTTTCAATGCATGCTGCTTTCCACAGCACACATTGAAGGAGGAAAATGCCTTTAGTGATTGTTTTTGTGCAGGAAGTAGTCCCCTCCTGCACAAAAACAATCTCCCCATGACACAGATATCCTTGCACCCTGGTACAAGGGTGCCTGTGTCACTGCATGGCTGCAATGTGTGTGCTAGTACAGAGGGAGCACAGAATTGCAACATATTCATGTAAATATGTCACATCCCTTTGCTTCAGAAGTGCTGCATCACGGTGCAGCTAAAGGGCTTGCAGTGTCAGGCTGCAACACTTCCTCATCGATCTGCCCCTATAAATTCACCATACAGTACTAATGCATTCTTTCAGTCAATCATGCTCGACAAATACATTCAACCACCCTTTCACACATTACCATGCAATTATACTTCTTTTTTTAAACCAGATAAGGTAGTACTGAACTTTTTTTTTCTTCTGTTTTTTGTTTTCTATATTTTTGCAGTTTTTTAACAATTTTGTACTTTTGTTGGTGTTTTTTAAAAATTGAACAAAAAAGGAACTAAGTAAACAGTTAGCTTTTGGAATTCAACGTCATTCCAAAAACAAAAAAAATAAAAAAATGTGCATTTGTGGTTCCGTTGAGCTGCACAAATAGCGTCCACTGACTGTTCACCATAACAGATGATGGTTTTGCACTTAGTGCAGTGCTGCTGCAGAAAAGCAAATTCTGGGCAAATGTCTACTGGTGGTGCTGAAGTGGATGCTCCAGAGGTGCTAGCAATGCCTGGTGGAGGATTTTTTGCTGCACGCCTCATTTCTTCTTGTTCCACATACTCGTTGTTCTACAGGAGTATTTCTTGTCACTGCCTCGCGACAGGACCCTGTCATACAGCAAGCATGTGACTTTTCTTCCATTGACCTTTTTTTTCTCCTGCAGGAAAGGTGAAAAATGTCCATACCACTGATTCAGGCCTCTGCTTGGGTGGATCTTCCTCCAAGATATCTTCATCTGAAGAATGATGAGGAGCTTACGAACCAGATGCCATTTCTCCAATGCAATTTTTTTTCAATACCCAAAAAATTCCCAAACCAGCTCTGGCAGAAGAGATGTCTCTCATCAACTGCTCCAAACTGAATAATTAAAATTCTGGGGTCCTTCAATAGTTGCAGTGGGAAATGTTATGAGCCAATCAAATCTTTTTTTTTGAGGTCACATGGGATCACGAAACCATGCGCTCACGAAGCGCACCTGACGCAACTTTTTTCAAAAATATATTTAAAACTAATATAAGTTTATTACAAGTATAAATATTCTGTGCCCGATTCACAGAACTAACTTAAGACAAAATCCTAAACGTACTACTTTTGGTATTCACAGAAGCTAGGATTTTGTCTTAAGTTTGTCTTAAGACAGGCTTAAGACAGACTTAAGACAAAATCCTAACTTAAGTCTGTCTTAAGTCAACATGGGCCAATTTTGCGAATCTCGCGTTCGCGAATTTTGCGGATTTGCGAACTCGCAATCCGCAAAATCCGCGAATTCTTGCGAATTTGCGGATTTTTTTTTTGTGTTTGCGCGGGTTTCTGCCAGTTCGCGAGGGTTTTGTACAATTTCGCAAAACGCGAACTTACCTGTCGGGTCGCAAGTTTCGCGAACTTGTTGTTTCTACGTGTCCAGCCTGTTTGGGACACTCTTCTTCATCACTGCCACTCTCTGTCACCACTGCCACTCTCTGACTACTCATGCCACCCTCTGGCCCACCCATGCCACCCTCTGTTTCATCACAGCACCCTCTGGTTGTCCAGTCATTGTACATTATTGTGGCAAAGCAAGCACACCTTCCCTGCCTCAAGTGACCTGAATTAATTTGGGGCTGATTATTGTGTCACAGAATATTTTTTTAGCTGGCACCTGCTTCCTTAGTGCTTCCTGATTAGTGATCTTTTGCACTTGCTAAGTGCTTTCATTGTTGCAAAATTAGTTACAACACCTGCCCTGCCCCAACTGACAATAATGAATTAGGGGCTGATTAATGGATTTGAACTTCCAGCCTGGCTCCTGCTTGTCTCCCTTAGCTGTAATTCAGGACCTTTGTGGCATATGTGTAACTATTCTGAGGTTCAGAGCAGGGTCACATAATAGTTGCAACTGGCAACTGAACTCTGGAGGGGCCCCTCAGGAAGCACTACAGGAAATGGCTACTAATGATGAGCCTGAACTTTTGAACCTGGTAAGTAGTTTCAGTTTTGCTAAGATCGTATTTCTGCAATTTTGCGCTTATTCGCGGGGCGCAAAGTTGTACTGGGAAGCCGCGAACTCACGCGAACAGTGCGAGCAAGCCATAAAATCCGCTGCTCGCGGATTTGCGGATTTTGCGGGAGATTCGCGAATCTCGCGGATTGCGAATTTACCGAAAATCCGCAAAATCCGCGAGCGAAACAGATTTTCCGCCCATGCTTAGTCTTAAGTCTGTCTTAAGACAAACTTAAGACAAAATCCTAACTTCTGTGAATACCAAAAGTAGTAAGTTTAGGATTTTGTCTCAAGTTAGTTCTGTGAATCAGCCCCATTATTTTTATGAATACCTTAGATAATCTTTCACCCTAATATGTACATTAAAGACACATACATATAATTTTGAACCATAAAAAATTTCAGGGGTGTCACGCACCCAGCGTGCTCCTGCACGTATATGACATCAGCTGGGGTCCGCCACTGAGCAAGCATCGCGTACCGTAATAAACATGTGTCACGAATGCGTGGAAGCAAGAGTCACTGACCGGGTGCATTCCGGTCGCCCACACCAACTGACATTGTACGTATATGACGTAACTGAAAAAAACCACGCACTTGTCGCTCACCATAAGCAGTTCCTTCACAACTTTTCCAAAATGGCAGCTAGAATACGCGGACCCGCTGCGGTAGGTACGCTTTGGGTGCGCAACTCCCCAAGAAATTTTGAAAAGAAAATTATAAAAATATATTATAATACTTCAAAAAACTAAATAATAAAAAATATTTCAGTTTTACATTTTTTTTTGCAATTTTCAGAAATATTTATAATGGTGTTTAATAAATAAAATATTTATAAATAAACAGTTAAAAAACTGTAGAAATTCAGTACAAATAAATAGGTATAACTACTATTGCACTTCAAAATTAGCAGTTGAGGAGGAGCCTAGCCAGCAACCGTGATGGCCGCCTGAGCCCTCGGCTCCGTCGATCCGTCTGCTTCCCTCCCGGGCCGCCTCTTCTCCTGTGTGCTATCCTGTGACTAATATGCGGCATCGGGACCGGGAGGCGAAGCTGATTCCAGGGATGTGCTTCTTGATGATTTCCCTGCACTGGGAGTGACGGGACGCCCTGATCGCCTGCCGGTGCTTGAAGGAGGGGATCGGTCCTTTGTTCTCGATCGTGCCCAGCCGGACAACAACAACAGCGGCCATTGGGGGCAGGGCGAGGCGGCTGGCGAGACGAGGCAGGAATCCGTGACCTTCGGCTGCAGCGCAACAATCTCTTTCGGGACTTGCACGCTTTCACGGCTTTATTGTCGTGACTGCTACAATTGTATCCCTCTCCTTTGATTGTCCCGCGGCTTTCCTTGCCCTCAAGCGGAGTCGGAGGGGGCCATTTTGGGCGGAGTGGCTAGCGATTGTGCTTGCTGAGCTGATCTGTTCTGTGGGCGCCTGCTACGACCGACTCGGAGCTACCACTGCACGTGACGCTACAATGGAGGGGGCTGCCCTGGTTCCCGTGCCTTGGCTGTGTATGTCGGGGAGCCGAGTTGATAACCGGCTGTTGGGAGATGATGCCGGTGCGCGTAATCGAGGGCTGCCACAAGCTGGCGAGCCCTGTGTGCTGGGGGACTGCAGACCCATCCTCTCCCGAGGCGCCCCTGAATATCGGCGATGTAATGAGGGCTTTGACCGGTTTGCGGGATGCCTTGGTTTGCACTGCCTGGGACCTGGAGGGCCGATTGGACGACCTTCTGCCTCCGCTTTCCCCGACTGGCCGAACTGGCATTTGCGTGCGAGGCGCTTCGCCAAACCCTGGGCTCAAATGTTGCTACCTGCCTCTTCCGAGATGCGGTGAGGCGCTGAGGGAGACGGAGCCGATTGTCACCGCGACACTGCCGGTCACGGTAATGGAGAACAATGCGAGTCCTTCACCTGTCCTGTTGCTTGGGGATCGCTCTTGGACGCCATGTTTGCTACTTACACCGGAATTTCTTGGCATTGCTGGTACTCTTCTTCTGGGTATGCTGCTTCTGCTTGGATTGACTGCCTTCGGAGGACTGCTGCTTTGTGCTGGCCTGTACTGTACCTTAATGGATCGCACTTCCCTGAGTCAGATGTATGTTGGTGGACGGTGTTTTGACTCACCGAGGTCGTCCTGGTGGCTTCTCCTGTTCCGTGTGGCTCCTTCGCTTCTGTACCTCACTGGCACGTTGGATCGTAAGGGACAAGGTTGATTCTGCTTCTCCCCTTCCTAATTGCTGTTGGTTGCATTACCAAGACTGCTATGGATAGATGGGGCGGCTGGACGTTGGCTGGGAATTCATTAGGGGTCGGGGGTGAGGTGGCCGATATTCATCTTGGGACTGTTTCGGGTGTACATGGTTGGCCCTCCTCCGGTAATACGTGTTTTCCTTTTCTTTTCTTTTCTTTATTCTTTATTTCGGGTACTCTTTTGGGGCGACAGACACACTGCTAGGGGGGCGGGGGGTAGGCCGTAGCCTCTGCATGCGTGTAGGGTAGGGGGTAGGGGGGGATATTATTTTGTCCGTTTTGGTTTCTATGGGCCTCATTTTTCTTCTTTCTGTATACTTTTACTTTCCCTTTTTTCCTTGGGTCAATGGCGTTAGTTATAAGGGGGTGGGTCGCACTTGGCGCACTACGAACTCTGCGATTGTCAATCCTTCTGTACTGTTTTGGTGGCGCCATTTTGATGTTGTCTCCATGCTTGCTGTATCTCTGTGCTACGAGTTGCTCACTTTAGGTCTGGTTGGTATGTTTGGTCCTTGATCCTTTCTAGTCACTACAGTTATTATTCTTCATAAAAAACGTTTAAAATAAACCTTCACGTCTCCTGCTCCCCGGTAGTATGTACCTCTCCAGTGTAACTCAAGTCGATTGTAACTCGTTTGTACAACTACTGGGGTGCCGTATTGATTGCTGCTGTGCTCCAAACGTTGTCGAGGCCGGCCGGATGGTTGTAGGCCCGTATTTGTTTTATGACTTTGCGCAATAAAGGTTTTCAAAAATTAAAAAAAAAAAAAAAAATTAGCAGTTGAAATTCCGTGAAAAAAACATAAGTTTCAGAGATGGTATAGTTAGGAATTAGCATTTAAAAACCTTTGAAATTCACTGAAAAAAAACATAGGTTTCATGAGTGTTATAGTTAGCTGGACATTTCACTCGTACAAAACCATACAAATTCCTCCGTTATAGTTAGTTGTGGTAACTATAACTTGCGCACCCGCAATGCACTGCTGATGATGCCACATATTACATCATTCATGACATGATCAGTGACATCACTGATGACATCGCTGATGCTATAGATATATATATATTCACTCAAAAAACCATAGGTTTCATGAGTGTTATAGTTAGCTGGACATTTCACTAGTACAAAACCACAGATATAACCAGTGCATATTCATATTCAATACCATACATTATGTACCTTTTTTTATTGAAAATGTATAGAGTGTCAGATTGCTTCACAAAGAAACTGCATGAATGAAGTATCATGATAACTGTTTATGTAACAAGGCATATGGCAACCAAGTTGGGCTCTTCTGGCTTCCACAGAATGGAGGCTGAAGCAGATATATATATATTTCAATAAAAAAGGTACATAGGGCCCGATTCACAGAACTAACTTAAGACAAAATCCTAAACTTACTACTTTTGGTATTCACAGAAGTTAGGATTTTGTCTTAAGGCAGACTTAAGACAGACTTAAGTTAGGATTCTGTCTTAAGTCTGTCTTAAGTCTGTTTTAAGACAAAATCCTAACTTCTGTGAATACTAAAAGTAGTAAGTTTAAGATTTTGTCTTAAGTTAGTACTGTGAATCAGCCCCCGTATGTATGGTATTGAATTAATGTTACAGTTGTCATGTATGAAAGTCTGGGAATGTAGCATATAGGTTCTTAAATATTTTTTTCGTCATACAGACAGTTCTTTGCTGAACAAAAATACTCTTGGTTTAAGTAATGGGTCAAAGCTAATCAATATGCCGAGCTTACTTTTAAACAATTAAATGTAGCTGGTTATTCAGAAATATTTTAGCTGCATTTTTTTGTCTCAACCTAATTCTTGTCATACAATAATACTTTTACTACGCAGAATCATGATCTTAAAGAAAATGGGCAACAACAGGACTTCCAAGAAATAATTATTAAAACAGAAAAGTAATCGAGAATAATATCTGAAATTTGTAATTCAGTTAATACTAAAAACAATCTGAATATTATTGTGGGTATTTATCAAGTGGAAAATGTAGGTGACCCAGTTCCTTTTCTGAGAACCTAATAAAACATAATTAAAAAAATATATATATCGAGCTCTGATGGGAATCCTCATACACATATGATATACTTGCAGTAGAATACACAGGTATGGGGTTTTAAAGATCTCTTTCTGCACAAAATGCATATAACATTACTGACGAACAGTAGTAGCTTTCTGTAAGAGCTGAGGGGCACACACCCCCCATCTTCTTCCAGGCAAGGCAAGAAGAGTGTCTCTCAGGCTGAATAAAGGTCTGCCTGACAGACACCTTTTTTGTTCAGGTCAGGCAGGAAGGAGCTAGACATGTGCTCAAAGCACAGGCTCTCGGCTGCCTAAAGCTGAATGTTGACAGACTGAGAATTTTACAACCCTGTGTTGTAACCTCATCAGTCTGGCAAAAGTGCCTCCAGGTTCTTTCCCTCATGACAAGATGGAGCCTCACCGATTGCCTCAGACCTGGGTGCTTTAGTTTTAAGCCCTGAAGTGCCCAGGGATGAGTCATCAGTGACACCTCATCCCACAGTGGGGTGGGGTCAGCAGTGTCACTATCCTAATCCCACTCTGCAACGACGTTGGGATTGCTACCTTCTTTCATTGGCCGACCTAAGGTCCCCAACCCTCCTAAACCCCTGGGGCCAGCAGAGGCTAGCAATATTAGTTAGCAATAAAAGCCACTCAGTCCTCATCTGTGAACAGGGATCTTGTAGAAGCACGTCAGACAGTCTGAGTACTTAGATCGCTGCAGTTTTAATAGCTACAGCTGTCCATCATTTTGCGGGCTAGCCAAATGAGGGGACAAAAAGGGGGCACACCTAAAGGACATGGAGCAGTATTCCAGGATTTAGTGACAGTAGGTATGGGAGTTCTCACTGCAAACATTTCCCCCTTGCCACCACTAAGCTGTATAGGCACTCAACAGCAGGTCAAGCCCCAACAGACTCACAGCTCTGAGTACAGCACTCCCCTTGCAGCACCCATTCATTGTTGCAGTAAAACGGAAGAAGAAGGGCATCCTCTCTCTGGTCAACAGTCTGAAGCCAGGGCAGGCCTGGATCGGCAGCACAATAGCAGGCTCTGCAGACTCCAATCTGATTCCCCAAGTGGGCATCGGGTGGCACACCTGACACACTGAGAGACCCAGTCTGGGCGTAAACCCAGCAAGGTTAGAAGTTGCCTACCCCTGGTCCCACTGACAAGTCCAATCCCCGGATAGTCGTAACTTCTTGGAGAGGATGGCGGCAAGGCCCTGGATTCTGAGGCGGGCAATGCAGGCAGTTACGCCACTAGTGAAATCAGAAAATTTGGGCTGCCTAAGGTAAAACTACCACTCCCAGGAAGTCCATGGAAAGATAACCTCTCTACAGGGACATTGCTTGATGAGTAAGATTGGGGGGTGTAAGCTTTAGGTTTTCCAACACTCACTCTGGCATATCTAGTTAAAATTAACGGTGGGCGGCCAGCTACGCTCCGTCTGCGGAGTGTGCGTAGTGCCGCCTACTCCGCATTTTGCGGAGCTGGCGGAGCCAGGCGGCACTACGCACGCTCCGCAGACGGAGCGTAGCTGGCCGCCACCCGCCTCCCTCCCGCCCTCCCTAAATACTTTGAAATCAAAGAATCAAATAATTTAAAAAGCACTTACCTTGCCGCCGCTGCCCGCCGCGTCCGCGGGGCTCACTATCTTCCGTCTTCCGTCATCTATACTAATGCGCATGCGTGGGCGGCCGCGCATGCGCATTTTCTCGTGAAAATGAGCATGCGCGGCCGCCCGCGCATGCGCATTAGTATAGATGACGGAAGATAGTGAGCCCCGGGGACGCGGCGGGCAGCGGCGGCAAGGTAAGTGCTTTATAAATTATTTGATTCTTTGATTTCAAAGTATTTAGGGAGGGCGGGAGGGAGGCGGGTGGCGGGGCTGGCGGCCAGTGGTGTTTGCGGAGTGGGGCTACGCGGAGTGCGGAGGTGGGCGTAGTTTCTCGCCCACTTCGCGTAGCTCCGCGAAGCCCCACTCCGCGAACTCCGCCCAGGGTTAGTTAAAATACATGATGAGAAGCAGGACACCCATGGGGCTTAAGAGGCAGTGGAAAGAGAGAGAGGACTGTAAATTGTTAGGAGTATTTAAAAACAATTGTTTTCATACTAACCAAGTTTCAAGGCAGAGCTAAGTGTGTGTGTTTGTGTCAGTGTGGGCATGGATAAATCCAAGATGAATTCCAACAGCCACCTCACAATACCTGACTGAAGGCAGCTGTACCCAACTATTTACTACAGAATATATTTTTTGGGTGGGTTTAACACTCCGAACACCCACCTCTAAAGCTATGCTCCTGCCCCTCTATAGTCGTTTCTCTGCTGCTAAAAACTATGTGGAAATCTGAGTCTCAGAAACAGGTGGCCAAAGCTCAGTGATCAGAACACCATCTTCGACCACAACTCTCTGGTGCCCCAACTGTAGTGAAGTTAATGCCATCTCTCACTGTCATTGTTTATCCAGGGAGGCTGAGTTCATGTTTGGATCTCTTACTATGTATGGCCTTTAGGGTGATCTTTGGCTAATGCCAGTGTAAAAGATAATACCAGATCAGACTTAAACTTAATTTACATCGGCAATCGCTTCAAATAACATCAAGGTTTCTTATTTGCTCCCATTCGCTGCCTCATGCATCTGAAAACACTCTCAGATGCATGCTGTGACAGCAAATGTCAAAGAATAATTGGTCACTCTTGCATGGACAACTTACATCAACAAGCATTGGCAAAAACAATAGTTCTCGTCTGTGGCATAGCTATTGGTTTTGCCAACATGTTTAACCATCTTGCACACCAGTGTGGTTCCTGTGCAGCATGGCTAAAATTTAGTGACATAGAGGAGAATAGCATTGAGGGAAGTGTCGTGGAGTGTCATGGAGTGGAGTGAAGTATAGTGTCTAAGTGTGTTGGAGAGAGGATTGGCATAACTGTGGAGTAGAGTGCTGTACAGTTGAGTGCCATAGAGTGGAGGGCCATGGAGTAAAGTGTGGTTGAGTGTAGTGGCATGTATAGAGTAGAGTCGAGAGTCCTAGAGTGGTGGGTCATTGAGTGGAGTAAAGTGGTGTAAAGTGAAGTGGCATGGCGTGGCGTGAAGTGGAGTGGCGTGGCGTAAAGTGGAGTGGCGTAAAAAGGAGTCGAAAGGAGTGGCATAGAGTGGAATGCAGTGGTAAAGAGTAGAGTGGAGTGGCCTAGAGTGAAGTGTTGTGAAGTAGCATAGACTAGAGTAGAGTGTCTTAAAGTGGAGAGCTGTAGAGTGGACTAGAGTGTGGAGTTGAGAGCTGTAGAGAGGAGGGGCATAGAGGGGTGTATTGTACAATGGCATGGAGTAGAGTGGAGTAAAGTGTCATCGAGTGGAGTAGAGTGAAGTGGTGTGGATTTGAGTGTAGTGGAGTAGCACAGAGTGGAGTAAAGTGTCAAAGAGTAGAGTGTCGTAGAGTGGAGTTCTGTAAAGTGGAGAGTTGTAGAGCAGAGGCCTAGAGTAAAGTGGCACAGAGTGTCGTAGAGAGCCACAGACTGGACTAGAGTGTCATAAAGTGAAGTAGAGTGGATTCACATAGAGTGGATTATGCATGGTGTGGTTGCGCACTGTCATTACATACAACACATTTTCTATTGAAATAAGCATTACATTTGCACATACAGAGTTACTGATAAAACTATACAGTGCATAAATGATAATGTGTGGAAATGGCATCACCTAGTGTATTGATTTATTTTGATTGTATTGCAATGTTTATTTCCACCAAACTTCAAATTACAAAAAAGTGCTTGATTTGTGCTTTCCTAATTCTGATAAATTCTGACAAATTTGCACAGTTCATTTACAGGCATTTAAACTTTGTTGTATGCTAGGGAAAAAACTTCCTTTCCCATACCCAGCAAGATTATCACATAAACTCACTTTGAAGTCTGAGAAAGAAACATAAACACCAAGCTCCTTCAGAAGACAGACCCTGTTTACAGAAAGTGAGCACTAGGGGATAAATATAGTAAACAGGCAATGCTCAATGGGATGGACTAACTCTAGCTGGACGGCCTAAAACAAATAAAGTCAGCATATAGAAAGGAAGCAAAGTTGAGTTACAAACCACAAAGCCAATGGTAAGCGATGGGTAGAATGCATTCCCAGGGAAGCTTTCAGAATGTCTACAAGAAGCCGTTTGGCATAGCTGTCTGGTAGGCATTGACTTAACACGGTGTTATTTGCAATTCTTCTTGAAACCATATTGCAAACATCGGCGTGAACGCAGATAGGACTTTGATACAAAAGTGACGCATGAATGGTGGTTCTTCTGAGAACAAATTACCTGGCCTCTGTTAGACCTAGCATCTTGGCCTCGTTTCCCCTGTCTTTCTGCCTCTACACCCTGTTTTTTTGATGCTATGCTGGACTTAATTTTTAAAGGTTTATGTGCTCTGGGCACGTTACAACTGTTGATCAGTGCTAAAGTGCAAGTGCTCCCTGTGTAAAGTGAAATTCTGATTAGTTAGCCGTGATTGGCATATTTGATTTCCTGGTAAGTCTCTAGTCAGCGCACTGTGCGTGTCTAAAGCCTGTAATTAAAATGCTACTAGTGGGTCAGCAAACAAAGAACCACCACTGGGTCTGGGCCCCCAACAGCAAGGCTGAGCCACTAGCTACAATAGAACAAAAAGGATGCCAATACTGTCTCCAAAAGAAGAGAGTGTCCCAGGAAACCAGAAAGGACTGGGTATCAAAGTATAGCAAAACAAGATTCCTTTCTGTGTTATTCAGTTTTAGTTTTGTGACCAACTGGCCTACTTTCAAATGTTATGTTCCTTGTATACAACAAAACAATAGTATCATGTAGGTACTTATTACTACACAACACTAAGGTGACTTATTTCTTTCAACATTTTATTTTCATAATTATTAAAAACATTCATATAAAATTCATCACAAAACATTTAATATCCAACATATATTTCTGAGCATTCCCTGATCTAATACAAAAATAAATCCTATTCTTATTATTGCTCAAAGAAACAGAAATAAAAACAATTCTTTTGGCATATATTGTTAAAAATCTCTGAATATATGATATTACCGGCAGTCCTTGTCGACGCGTTTCGGTGCGTTGAGATCTTTTGGGCACCTTCTTCATGACAGACTTATAGATATCAAATATTAATATTCTTTCTAAAATTTTGAATAAAAACAATTAGTGTCTTATTTTGTTGAGAGTTCATGTCAGTACTTATAGTGTTGAGCGTTCATTATACTTAATATCCTCTATGTTGTTGAATGTTGTTTTACCCGGTCAAAACAAATTAAATGATTTGAAAACAAAATTGGATAGGGTTTTAGTCCTATCTAATCCGTACAGTATTTTGAATCTTTACTCAATAACAAAGAGCCGGAAGTGGTCGACGCGTTTCGAATCCCCTACTGCGGGATTCTCCTCAGGACCAAAAGTCTCTTATAAGTCCTGTAGTATTAATGTCTCATGTGGGAAGTGTGGTGATAATTTCAATGGTTCTGGTCCCCGTTGTGGCTGACGTAAGGATTCCTGGTTTAATCTTATGTGTGCCTCAGCCCGAGGCTCAATAGGAAACGTGCTGCGAAATAACACGGTTAGATTTGCTGCTAATTCCTCTTGTGAAATTATTCGGGACGGCGTATCCGCTCATACTTTTCCGCATTGATTCAAAACACTGTACGGATTAAATAGGACTAAAACCCTATCCAATTTTGTTTTCAAATCATTTAATTTGTTTTGACCGGATAAAACAACATTCATGACTATATATGTTTGAACAAGACAGTGACAAAGGGCCCCATTTCCAAAGGTTTTGAAGTTTTTGTTGTTTGGGTATATATGTTGAATGTCTGAAGAGTGAAAGGAATATGTATGTTTGTTGGCATATTGTAAATTTGTAGATCAGTAATAATTTTGTATAATTGTAAAAATATTGTGTGTCTTTGTATATAATATATATATATACACAAAAAATCTTTTCTTGTGAAAAAGAATAAAAATAACTCAATTAATGACAAAAATTGACTAAAATAAACTACTGACGTAAGTAATATTGGTTTGGTATGTTTTATTCGTACCATTGCCGGACATAAAAAGTGTTGATTGCAGTCCAGCACTGGCATTTGTGTTGTTGTTTATATTGATTTGACTTAGCCTTGCTGGTTAGGAGTCAAGACCCTGTGTTGTTGTTCAAATTCCTGTTCTGGGCCCTTGGAGGTTATTTTGCTGCTGAAAACCTACAAAATCAATGCATTATCTTTCCAGCATCTGTTTTTCTGA